>NC_137336.1:3785000-4985000 GCF_965287045.1 Carcharhinus amblyrhynchos | reverse complement strand
TTCTGAGAAAGTAGAGGCATCAGTGGACTTTCTTAGCATCATTATCACAGCAACAGTGCACCGGATTCTCTATCTCATTACTGTACTCCGTCTCGTTATTGTTTGAGATGTGTCCCACGAAGGTGGTGTTGTCAGTAAATTTGAAAATCGAATTGGAGGGGAATTTGGCCCACAGTCAGAGGTGTATAAGGAGTAAAGCAGGGGACTGGGAACACAGCCTTGTGGGGCACCAGTGTTGAGGATGATCGTGGAGGAGGTGTTGTTGCCGATCCTTACTGATTGTGGTCTGTGAGTTAGGAAGTTCAGGATCCAGTCACAGAGGGAGGAGCCAAGGCCCAGGCCACCAAGTTTTAACTCAATGCCCCGACCAATGAAGGAAAGCATGCCATAAGTCTTCCTGACTATCTTCTCCACCTGCATTGGTACTTTCAGTGACCTGTGTACCTATACAACTAAATCCCTCTGCTTATTAGTACTCTTAATGTCATTTACTGTATATTTCCAATCTTTATTAGACCTTCCAAAATGCATCACCTCACTTTTGTCCAGATTAAGTTCTATCTGCCATCTCTTGACCAAGTCTCCAACTGATCTATAACCTGCTGTACCCTCTGACAGTCCTCATCACTATTCACAAATCCACCAACTTTTGTGTCATCCGCAAACTTACAAAATCAAACCAGTTACATTTTCCTCCAAATCATTTATATATATTACAAACAACAAAGGTTCCAGCACTGATCCCTGAGAAATTCCACTCATCACAGCCCTCCATTCAGAAACACACCCTTTCACTGCTACCCTCTGTCTTCTATGACCGAGCCAGTTTTGTATCCATCTTGCCAGTTCACCTCTGATCTTGTGCGACTTCACCTTCTGCACCAGTCTGCCATGAGGGACCTTGTCAAAGGTCTTGCTGAAGTCCATGTGGACAACATCCACTGCCCGACCCTCATCAATCAGTTTCGCCACTTCCTCAAAAAACTCAATCAAGTTCATGAGACACGACCTCTCCTTCACAAAACCATGTTGCCTCTCACTAATACACCCATCCATTTTCAAGTGGGAGTAAATCTTGTCTCAAAGAATCCTCTCCAATAATTTCCCTACCACTGATGTAAGGCTCACCGGCCTGTAATGACCTGGATTATTCTTGCTACCCTTCATAAACAAAATAACCATACTGGCCATTCTCCAGTCCTCTGGGACCTCCCTTTGTAGCCAATGAGGATACAAAATTTCTCTTAAGGCCCCAATTTCCTCACTTGCAGTGCAATGCAACTCAGTTTGTCTGCTGCAGCCCTACTGTACCTGTGGGATTGGCCTAGTTGGCCATGGGTACAAGTCCATATTGACTATGTTGGTCCATTCATGGGCACAATGTCTTTGCTCGTGAGTGATTCACACTCTAATTGGATGGACGTTTTTGGGATGAAGTCACTTCCATTATTATGATCAAAAGATTACATCAATGCTTTTCAATTCATGGATTACCTGCAGTTATGATGTCAGTCACCAGAACTGTATTCACAAGTGCTGAGTTTCAAAACATGACTGCTCTCAGTGATATTAAACACTTCAGAACTGTGACTTACCACCCAGACTAGCTGAGAGATTCATCCAAATTTTCAGGTCTGGCCTGAAGAAACTGTCAGGAGGAACCTTGGAGACCAAAATCTCAAGGTTCCTCCTCAGCTGTTGTACCACTCCACACTGCACAATGGGCTTTCCGCCAGCAGAACTGCTAATCCAACATCATCTCAGAACAAGACCGAGCCTTGCATTTGCAAATCTGCCAGGGGGGTTAGAAGACAGTCAAAGTATTCAGAAAACAAGGCATAACTCACATAGTAACGCACGATTATTTATGGTAAATAAAGTCGTATAGGAGAGAAATTTTGGGAATGGGTCTAAATTGATCCCTGGAATTATTGTGACTAAGATCCCTTTCATACCACCCAGATGTGAGCAAACATTTGTTTGTAAATATATGGACCACCTGATGAGTACAGAGACCCTGCAGCAGATAGTGAGTGTTGTCATCAAGAAATGTTGTCAAACCCATGAACACCGAGATATCTGATTGACCCCTCATCAACATAACTGATGAGACAGTAGTAGAGATGACACAGTGCCACAGTGATTAGCACTGCTGCCTCGCAGCGCCAGGGACAAGGGTTCGCTTCCCAGCTTGGGTCACTGTCTGGGTGGCGTCTGCATGTTCTCCCCGTGTCTGCATGGGTTTCCTCCGGGTGCTCTGGTTCCTTCTCATAGTCCGAAGATGTGTGGGTTAGGTTGATTCGCCATGCTAAATTTTCCCATAGTGTCAGGAGGACTAGCAGCGAGAATACGTGGGGGTAAGGAGATATGGCTGGGGTGGGATTGTGGTCAGTGCAGACTCAATGGGCCAAATGGCCTCCTTCTGCACTGTAGGATTCTATGATTCTATCATGCCTCTGTACAAGCAAATTATGAAGTATATCCAATTTTGTCATTCCTGTTAATGTCTATCCTGTGCAATCATCTCAGACAACAGTAATGTATCACTCTGCAGGAAACAGAAACCTCCTCAAAGACTCTATTTATTATTGGCCAACACATGCCCATAATGTTAATTTAAAATTTAGGACTGAGTGAATTTGCTATTGAAGGACTTAAAGGGGGAGGGATGTGGTGATTGTCCTTTTAAGGGAAACAACGCAGAGTAAGGGTCACATGGTCTATGTAATGAATCAGGACTCAGAGTGGGGAACCACCCAATGGGGAGACAGGCACCTAGATAAAGATATTTTGGGAGCTAGCTACAGCCATGAGGCTACTGAACAATTCTCATTAATAAATCACATTTTGTGTTTATTAATGAAGTCTGTGAAAGTGCATTGTTAAATATTGCTTAAAGGGAAGCTGGATAATTATGTGAGGGAGAAGGGAATGGAGGAAAAGGTAGATTTAGTGAGAGAAGTTGGGAGAAGCTGGAGTGGATGGTCAACAGCAGCAAGGACTGGGTGGATCGAATGGCCTTTCTCTCTGTAGTACGTCCACATGGCACAGTAGTGAGCACTGCTACCTCACAGCACCAGAAACCCGGGTTTAATTCCAGCCTCTGGTCACTGTCTGTGTGGAGTTTGCACATTCTCCCCATGTCTGCGTGGGTTTCCTCCGACTGCTCCGATTTCCTCCCACATTCCAATGATATGCAGGTTATGTGAATTGGCCATGCTAAATTGCCCATTACTGTTCCAAGATGTGTAGGTTAGAGGGTGAGCGGGTTAAGTATGTGGGGCTACTGGGATAGGGCCTGGGTGGGAAGGTCGGAGCAGGTGGGCTGAATGGCCTCCTTCTGCACTGCAGGGATTCTCTGATTATCGAATATGATGTATTTCCAGTGGTATCAACAGTAAAAGTCAATGTAACTTGATATTGTTTCTGTTAACCAGAGTTCCTGCCTTCTAAGTACATTCACTGCTCTGCTAATGCACACTTTTGCATGAGATCTAGTGAATGATGTCAAACCAACAGCCCAAGTGTGTTCATTAAGAACGGATTCCTGTAACAAAGCTGATTTGTCTAACCCATCAAACTGTTTTGATTTTGGTGCCCTTATCTGAGGAAGAATGTTTTTGCCAGAGAGGGAGGGCAGCGAAGGTTTACCAGGCAGATCCCTGGGATGCCAGGTCTATCATATTCGGAGAGACTAAGTCATTAGGATTATACTCATTGGCGTTTAAAAGAGTGAGAGGGGATCTCACAGAAACTTATAAAATTCTAACAGGATTAAGCAGGGTGGATTCAGGAAGAATGTTCCCAATGGTGGGGGAGAGAGGAACTAGGGGTTGTAGTTTGAAGATATGGAGTAAACCTTTCAGAACTGAGGTGAGGAGAAATTTCTTCACCCAGAGGGTGGTGAATGGGTGGAATTCACTTCCGCGGAATGTAGTTGAGGCCAAAATATTCTCTGAGTTCAAAAAGAAATTAGAAATAGCTCTTGGGGCTAAACATAAGAACATAAGAAATAGGAGCAGGAGTAGGCCATCTAGCCCTTCGAGCCTGCCCCACCGTTCAATAAGATCATGGCTGATTTGTCGTGGCTCAGTTCCACATTCCCGCCCTCTCCCCATAACCCTTAATCCCCTTGCCTATCAAAAACCTATCAACTCGCGTCTTAAAAATATTTAGCGAGGCAGCCTCCACCACTTCAACGGGCAGAGATTTCCAGAGATTCACCACCCTTTGAGTGAAGAAGTTCCTCCTCAACTCCGTTCTAAACTGCCCCCCCTTTATCTTGAGGCTGTGCCCCCTAGTCCTACTGTCCTTTCTGAGCGGGAAGAGTCTCTCCACCTCTATCCTATCCATCCCATTCATCATCTTATACGTCTCAATGAGATCTCCCCTCATTCTTCTAAACTCTAACAAGTACAAGCCTAGTTTATTCAGCCTCTCCTCATAGCTCAACCCCCTCAACTCTGGCATCAGCCTAGTAAACCTCCTCTGCACTCCCTCCAAAAGGCCAAAATATCCTTGCGTAAGTACGGCGCCCAAAACTGCACACAGTACTCACCAATGCCCTATATAGCTGCAGCAAGACCTCCCTACTTTTATATTCAATCCCCCTCGCTATGAAGGCCAGCATCCCATTCGCCTTCCTGACCACCTGCTGTACCTGCAAGCTGGGTTTTTGCGACTCATGCACAAGGACCCCGAGGTCCCTCTGCACCGTCGCCTGCTGCAGTTTTTCTCCACATAAGTAATAATCCTTCCTACCATTATTCCTACCAAAGTGGACCACCTCGCACTTGCCAACATTAAATTCCATTTGCCAGTTCCTGGCCCATTCGCCCAGCCTATCTAGATCCTTCTGCAGACCCTCCACACCCTCCGCGCAATTTGCCGTTTCACCAATCTTGGTGTCATCAGCAAATTTCGACACCATACACTCGGTTCCCTCCTCCAGATCATCTATATAAATGGTAAATAGCTGAGGCCCCAGCACCGACCCCTGGGGCACTCCACTAGTCACCAACCACCAATCCGAATAGCACCCATTGACCCCCACTCTCTGCCTCCTATTTGTCAACCAGTCCTCTATCCACGCTAACACCCTACCCCCAACTCCATGCCCCCTTACCTTCTGCAATAACCTCTTGTGAGGTACCTTGTCAAACTCCTTCTGAAAATCAAGAAAGACCACATCCACCGGCTCCCCTCTATCCACCGCCCTAGACACATCCTCATAGAACTCCAGTAAATTTGTCAGACACGACTTCCCCTTAACGAAACCGTGCTGCGTCTGCTCTATCAAGCAATTCCCCTCAAGATGCCTCGCAATTTCCTCCTTAATGACGGATTCTAACATTTTACCTACAACAGACTGAGCTATGACTGTGGGTGGTACAGTGGGCAACATAGTGGCACCGTGGTTAGCACTGCTGTCTCACAACGCCAGGGACCTGGATTCAATTCTAGCCTGGAGTGACTGTGTGGAGTGTGCACATTCTCCTCGTGTCTGTAAGGGTTTCCTGCGGGTACTCCAGTTTCCTCCCACATTGCAAAGATGCGCAGGTTAGGCGGATTGGCCATGGTAAATTTCCCCTTCATGTCAGGGGACTAGCTGGGTAAGTGCGTGGGGTTGCAGGGATAGGACCTTGTTGTTGGATTGTTGTTAGTGCAGGCTTGATGGGCCAAATGGCCTCCTTCTGCACTGTAGGGATTCTATGACTCTGTGCGAGGAAGAATAAAAGGAGAATTCCTTCAGGAGTGTGTGGTGATCGGCTACACTTCTGTTTAGCGACAATTTTCACTTACGTAGCAACTTGAACTTGCCAAGCTGGAGCACGAACAGGCCAACTTTCACACTGAGCAGCAGAAAAATATAAGGTGGGCAGGAACGATGTTTTAACAGCTGATTCAAAGGGGAGAAAGAGAAGTGGAGAGGTTCAGGGTCATATTCTGGGGCTGAGAGAGCAGCGTGGCCCTCAGTGGTGAAGTGATGGAAACCCAGATACACAAGATGCTGAAATTGTCAGAGAACAGAGATCTGGAAGGAATGTAGGGCTAGAATCCAGAGAAGGTTACACTAATGGTCCTTGTGGGTTAGGGAGGAGGCAATATTACGGAGAGATTTGAACACCATTTTGAGTATAGGGAAGGTGACGGCCGAGAGGTATTATCGCTAGACCATTAATCAGAAACCCAGTTAATGCTCTAGAGACCCCGGTTTGAATCCCGCCACGGAATCTGGGTTCAATTAAAATTGATCTCTGGAATTACGAATCTACCAATGACCGTGAAGTCATTGTACATTGTTGGAAAACGCATCTGGTTCACCAATGTCCTTTAGGGGAGGAAATCCGCCGTTCTTTCCTGGGTCTGGCCGATATGTGACTCCAGAGCCACAGCAATGTGGTTGATTCTCAACCCTCTTTGGGAAACTAGGGATGGGCAATAAATGTTGGCTAGCCTATGTTCTAAAAATGAATTTTAAAATTGACCAATTGCCAATCCAGGAGCTAATATAATTCAGCGAGCAGAATCAATGTTCCAAACCAGCATGTATCCACTTTTCTTAACGCTATTCATTGAAATCAAGGCAAAGTAGGAACATTAGCACTTTTTGAAAAAAAAAAGTGAGGGAGATGTCTATACCATCTGTCTTATAAATGACTGGTATAAAATTTGAATACCGTCTAGCAAGATTGAGAAAGTTTTTACATTTGCAAAACTGTGTTCATGAATGTTTCTGCGAGGAGAATGGAGTAAATGTAATATTCAAAGTGGATGAGAGCAGCGCACTTTCTGTGTCAATGCAAGCTGAGCAAAATAGACCAATTACTCAGGATTGTTCCATCAAAATCAGTGAGAATTAAACTTGGGCGATTTTCTTATAAAGGGCAGCTGAACTGCAGCATCACTTTCATCCCAGGATTTCAAGATGAAACTCTACCCCTACTGTGCTGGCAAAAAATTCATTTTATTAAGAGAGGATTGAGAGTTTTCTGAAATGTGTGAAGATAAGTGCATCCCTTTTTTCACAGTACAATTTTTTTCTCTATCAAAGATCCTCTTCAACAATAGCCCGAATAGATTGTTGGTTCCATTAACAATTCTAATCAGCTACTTTGGACTTGGTACAGGAAATCCGGAGCTGTTTTCAAAGGCTTTTTTTTAAACTCTGTCATTGTTCCCTTTCATGTTCTCATCGCTGACTGTATTCTGTGTCAACTTCAGAGATTTACTTCTGTAGACAGTGTCGAGACAGTCATCTGATGTTCATTTCCTGCTGTCTCACAAGAGGTGATTGTTTTGGAGATTATTTCAAAGGGCTTTGGGGTGCAAGCGTTGATTGATAAGTGAATTGTCCTTTTAAGAAATGACATCGTGCCTACACCAGAAGAAAGATAATCCATCCTGCTATTCTTATATTGTGTGCATGACGGCCACGTTGCAAACTCTGGACAGTCTCATCAAAATCACAGAAAGAGAGGGATAAAGAAGATTGAAACTTAGAAACCAGAAGCAGGAGTAGACCATTCAGCCCTTCGAGCCCATGCCATCACTCATTGTGATCATGCTGATCATCAAATTTAACATCCTGATGTCCCCCCCCACCCTTCCCATATCCTTTGATCCCTTTAGTTGTGTAGGGCATTGGTGAGGCCGCAGCTGGAGTACTGTGTGCAGTTTTCCCGCTCAGAAAGGACAGTAGGACTAGGGGGCACAGCCTCAAGATAAAAGGGGGGCGGTTTAGAACGGAGTTGAGGA
The DNA here is from genome assembly GCF_965287045.1 of Carcharhinus amblyrhynchos. Taxonomy (NCBI): domain Eukaryota; kingdom Metazoa; phylum Chordata; class Chondrichthyes; order Carcharhiniformes; family Carcharhinidae; genus Carcharhinus; species Carcharhinus amblyrhynchos. The sequence goes on along the minus strand of NC_137336.1, from coordinate 4,977,242 downwards.
GGAACTTCTTCACTCAAAGGGTGGTGAATCTCTGGAATTCTCTGCCCGTTGAAGTGGTGGAGGCTGCCTCGCTAGATATTTTTAAGACGCGGGTTGATGGGTTTTTGATAAGCGAGGGGATTAAGGGTTATGGGGAGAGGGCGGGAATGTGGAACTGAGCAGCGACAGATCAGCCATGATCTTATTGAATGGCGGGGCAGGCTCGAAGGGCCAGATGGCCTACTCCTGCTCCTATTTCTTATGTTCTTATGTTCTTAAGGCACTGCAGTAGGATGAATTATAAATGCATCGTTACTCAACATAGGGAGTGTGCAAACCCGAAGCATTTCCAGTTGATTGGATGTGAGGAAAAGCACGAGGTAGATTGGGGGTTGAGGAGTCAATCTATAAAAAGATTGCCAGAAAAAAGAATTACTCATCAGGGAATAAATGAATGGGAACGTGGTGGCATAGTGAACAAAGAGCAAAGAAAATTACAGGACAGGAACAGGCCCTTCACCTCTCCAAGCCTGCACCCACCATGCTGCCTGACATGCGGTCAGCACTGCTGCCTCATCACGTCAGGGACTTGGGTTCAATTCTGGCCTCGGGTCACTGTTTGTGTGGAGTTTGCATATTCTCCCCGTGCCTGCATGGGTTTCCTTTGGGTGCTCCGGTTTCCTTCCATAGTCCAAAGATATACAGGTTAGGCTGATTGACCATGCTAAATTGCTCCTTAGTTTTAGGGTGATGAGCAGGGTAAATATGTTGGGTTGTGGGATAGGAGCTGGCTGGGATTGTTGCCAGTGCAGGTTCGATGGGCCAAATGGCCTCCTCCTGCACAGTAAGGTTCGATGATTCAGACTCCAGAAGCAGAATAAACTAGCACAGCATTTGAAAAAAAAGTACCAATATTAAAAACATCACTGCAAACTTGTAACAGATATCAGTAGATTTGCTCAAGTCTGTGGGATGGTGTTTGAACCCACAGCATTGAGATTAAGAATCACATGTACCACCCGAAGGAGTCATGACTAAAGTAAGTAAAGATATATCTATTTGACTGCAAGTGAATTCAGCCAAGGAGTTTGCTCTGTGTTCACATTGAGCAGAGTTTTATGACATCAATGTGTCCGTTTAGTGGCAGGAAAATGTTGTAAAGTTGGGCGCAGTGCGACTAGTGGAAATGGCACCTTTTTCGTGTCCATTCCCATTTTACCAAGAAAAGACATTGGCACGATCGGAGCCCACACAAAACGGGGGAAACGTCAATTTGCATTTTTTTGCATTCATCACAATGTTATTATTGAGTTCCACTCCCAGTGTCCCAGCTCACCCGCCTCATCCAGCTCATTCGCTGCAGCCAATCGGTCAGGAAGACCCCTCATCTATAGCAGCTGCAATCAGTAGCTTGAGCAGTGAGGGTGAACGAGAAGGCAAGTCTCTGCTTTCAGTCTGCTCCGTGCTGTTCAGAGGGGAGTCGTTTTGTGGCAGCCATCTTACGTTTCAATATGGGGGGGGGGCCTGCAAGTGTGTTGGGGGAGGGGTAATGGGGGGGGGGGGGGGCTATTGTCGCTCACGAGGTCCAACAACAGAGTCTCAGCACAGACCCGGCTCAGAGTGCTGACTCTGGGTCCTAGTGCACACAGCAGCAAGCACTGTTGCAGGTGGGGGATGGATTGGAAACTCTCTGAAGTGGCAGTGCCACAGCTGCAGGACTTGTCCAGCAGCATGGTGTGTGTTTGTGAGTGGGTGGGGGAATGAGTGGGTGGGGGAATGGTGGGGTGGGGGGGGTGTCTGTGCTGCCATTCTGGGATCTGTGGGGGTAGTATGAGGGGTGTGTGATTGTATGGCTGTGGAGGGGAACAGGAGTGTGTGTTGTGGGGGGTGTGTGCGGGGTGTGGGTGGCACGGTAGCACAGTGGTTAGCACTGCTGCTTCACAGCTCCAGGGACTTGGGTTCGATTCCTGGCTTAGGTCACTGTCTGTGTGGAGCTTGCACATTCTCCTTGTGTCTGCATGGGTTTCCTCCGGGTGCTCTGGTTTCCTTCCACAGTCCAAAAATGTGCGGGTTAGGTTGATTGGCCATGCTAAATTGCCCCTTAGTGTCCTGAGAAGTGTAGGTTAGAGGGGATAGTGGGTAAAATATATAGGGATGTGGGGGTAGGGCCTGGGTGGGATTGTGGTCGGTGCAGACTCGATGGGCCAAATGGCCTTCTTCTGTACTGTAGGAATTCTATGGGGAATGAGTGTTGTTGGGCGTGAGTGGGGGGTGTGGGGAGTATGTGTTGTTGGGGGTTTGTGGGGGATACAGGGAGTGTGTTTGGGGAGTGTGTGTTGTTGGGGGTTTGTGGGGGATATGGGGAGTGTGTGTTGTTGGGGGTTTGTGGGGGGTATGGGGAGTGTGTGTTGTTGGGGGTTTGTGGGGAGTATGGGAAGTGTGTATTGTTGGGGGTTTGTGGGGGGTATGGGGAGTGTGTGTTGTTGGGGGTTTGTGGGGGGTATGGGGAGTGTGTATTGTTGGGGGTTTGTGGGGGGTATGGGGAGTGTGTGTTGTTGGGGGTTTGTGGGGGGTATGGGGAGTGTGCGTTGTTGGGGGTTTGTGGGGGGTATGGGGAGTGTGCGTTGTTGGGGGTTTGTGGGGGGTATGGGGAGTGTGTGTTGTTGGGGGTTTGTGGGGGGTATGGGGAGTGTGCGTTGTTGGGGGTTTGAGGGGGGTATGGGGAGTGTGTGTTGTTGGGGGTTTGTGGGGGGTGTGGGGAGTGTGTTGCTGGGGGTTTGTGGGGGGTATGGGGAGTGTGCGTTGTTGGGGGTTTGTGGGGGGTATGGGGAGTGTGTGTTGTTGGGGGTTTGTGGGGGGTATGGGGAGTGTGTTGCTGGGGGTTTGTGGGGGGTATGGGGAGTGTGTTGCTGGGGGTTTGTGGGGGGTATGGGGAGTGTGCGTTGTTGGGGGTTTGTGGGGGGTATGGGGAGTGTGTGTTGTTGGGGGTTTGTGGGGGGTATGGGGAGTGTGCGTTGTTGGGGGTTTGTGGGGGGTATGGGGAGTGTGCGTTGTTGGGGGTTTGTGGGGGGTATGGGGAGTGTGTATTGTTGGGGGTTTGTGAGGGGTATGGGGAGTGTGTGTTGTTGGGGGTTTGTGGGGGGTATGGGGAGTGTGTGTTGTTGGGGGTTTGTGGGGGGTGTGGGGAGTGTGTGTTGGGGGTTTGTGGGGGGTATGGGGAGTGTGTGTTGTTGGGGGTTTGTGGGGGGTATGGGGAGTGTGTGTTGTTGGGGGTTTGTGGGGGGTATGGGGAGTGTGTGTTGTTGGGGGTTTGTGGGGGGTATGGGGAGTGTGTGTTGTTGGGGGTTTGTGGGGGGTATGGGGAGTGTGTGTTGTTGGGGGTTTGTGGGGGGTATGGGGAGTGTGTGTTGTTGGGGGTTTGTGGAGGGTATGGGGAGTGTGTGTTGGGGGTTTGTGGGGGGTATGGGGAGTGTGTGTTGTTGGGGGTTTGTGGGGGGTGTGGGGAGTGTGTTTGGGGAGTGTGTGTTGCTGGGCTGGGGATGAGCAGAGTCCTTTAACCTCTCTATTTGTCTCTCCCCTTTCCCAAATCCCCCTCTGCCCCTCCTAATTGACAAGATGACTTTTGTGATGCAACCCATAGATCGAGCTGTTCTTTTGACTGCTGCTGGTGCTGAGGAGCAGGCGGGACAAGAACACTTCAAGGGATTGATCACATGACATTCAGATGAGCTGTCTGTGTGGGCAAAAGGGCAGTCTATCCGAACAGCCTGTAGAGTAAACGCCTTTTCAGTAAAGCTCTTGTTCGTTTGTACCTTTGTGATGGGCAATCTTTTAAAAATACCACAGAGTCTCATAGAGATGTGTTAATCACCAGTTAACTCATCACAAAAATGATAGTTTGCAACACTTACCTTAATTCATACATCAAATCAAGAGTGTTTAGAGGAACAGTCTTATTTTTCAGTGCTTGACACCAAGGTGCATGTCATATATAAAGTGTTTATATACGTGAGTTCACACAGGGGAGTTGATTGAAAGTAGTTGTGACCTCACGTTGATATGAGATGTAAATCAACATGAATGCACCGAGGCTTAGATACGTTTCAGAGCAGAATTGTGAGGTAAATTCAAAACGTTAATCTCAAAGCTTTACTGCAGCCTGTACGGAACAACATTTAATAAGTCAACCACTTGGGAACTCTTTAAATTTCAGATTTAATATTTTAATCTTCACAAAGAACCAACTGATCCATTAATTCTTTGTTAACATTTTGCTGCAAATGGCTCCCAGATGGGAGCCGGAATACAAAACGGGTCAAAGACTGGTGCAGATTGACAGAGTAGGTGGCAGCTGCCAACCCAGTGGCAGCATTGTACTCAAAATGAAAAGTACCACAATCTCTCTGTAACATTTGGACTTGATCCTGCACACGCAAAGCTCACACTCCAGTGAAGTACTGAGGCAGCAAAAGGCTGATGTGCAATTTTTCAGAGGGAGCAGAGTTTTAAAGTGAGGAGCAGGAGAGTCGGAAATGATTTGAGAAAGTATTTTTTTTTCATTCAGAGGGTGGTTGGAACCTGGAATGTGCTGCCTGGGAAGGCAGTGAAGGCTGGGAACTTTACACCCTCTAAAAAATATTTGGATGAGCACTTGAAATATCGTAACATTCGAGGATGTGGGGCAAGTGCAGGAAAATGGGATTAGTGAGACTTTAGTGGTCGATATTGTCAATGCAGACTCGATGGTACCTCTGTGCTGTATCTCTCTATGACTCTAAATGGGAGACTGAGGCCCTCTCCCCTCTCAATGGTGATCCCACAAGCTATTTCAATATCACTAAGTATGGCTGACAAAAGATACCTTTTCGTTGAAGCCTTTTGTCTTGCATTTATTAAGATAATTCACAAGAGTAAGAACATAAGATGTAGGGGCAGAAGTAGGCCATTTGGCCCATTCAGTCTGCCCCACCATTCAATGAGATCATTACTGATCTGATACAACCCTCAACTCCACTATTTCTTCATATCCCCAGAACCCTCGATTCCCTTACTGATTAAAAATCTATCTGTCTCAGCCTTGGTCATATTTAATGACCCAGCCCCTACAGCCCTGGGCAGTAAAGAATTCGGCAGATTCACTCCCCTCTGAGAGGAAATCCCTCCTCATCTCTGTCTTCAGTGGGCTTCCCCCTTACTCTGAGATTACGTTGTCTGGTCCCAGACTCTCCCATATGGGCAAACAACCCCTCAGCATCCACCCTCTCAAGCCTCCTGACAATCCCAAATGTCTCAATAAAGTCACCTCTCATTCTTTCTAATCTCCAATGCAGACCCAACCTACTCAACCTGTCCTCATAAAAGAAAAGTTCCTCCATGCCCAGGATCAACCCAGTGAACCATCTTTGGAATGCCTCCAATGCCAGGACGTGTTTTCTTAGATAAGGAAACAAAATTTTTCACAGTCTTCCAGGTGCAGTCTTACTATTTGCCTTGTATATTTTTAGCAAGATTTCCCTATTTCTTACTCCATCCTGTTCAAAATAAAAGGCCAAGAATAACAACTTATATTGCGTGAGAAGGGAGTGCTGATAATTTTAATAAATCTCATTTTTGCAGTAGCGCTTTCAGATTGCTATGTAAAGTTAATGTACATGAGGCTGCGGATAATGTTTTGAGATGGTTTAGAAAGTTAGTTAACAGACAGGAAGCAAAGACTTGGCACAAAAGAGTCTTTTCCCAATTGGCAGGCAGTGACTAGTGAGGGATTTGTACCAGGACCCCAACTGTTCACATTATATATTAATAATTGTGCCTTCAAGAAAGGTATTTGTGTCACGTTTCTTGTGCAGGATTTGTTTTAGCTGTCAGTTATATTTCAACTGTGTTGTTCAGTGAAGTTTCTTTTAATAAAAGCTCCCTAGTGGGTCAGTAGAACAAATAGGGGCAGCATGATAGCACAGTGGTTAGCATTACTGCCCCACAGTGCCGGGGACCTGGGTTCGATTCTCAGTTTGGGTCACTGTCTGTGTGAAGTCTGCACGTTCTCCCCGCGTCTGCGTGGTTTTCCTTTGGCTTCTCCAATTTCCTCCCACAGTCGGAAAGACACCCTGGTTGGGTGCATTGGCCATGCTAAATTCTCCCTGAGTGTATCCGATCAGGCACCGGAGTGTGGTGATTAGGTGATTTTTGTAGTAGCTCCATTACAGCCTTAATGTAAGCTACTCATGACAGTAAGAAACAGAATAAAAAAATCATATCTGGAGTGAAACATTAATGTCAAAATCAAATAAAGTTGGGGTCGAGGCTAACTTCATAACATACCTTTGAGTTTCTGATCTGGTCCCTAGCATGATTTTGATGGGAATTTTGCAAACGGTGAATAGTTGAAACAGAAATACCTTCAGGGTATGGGAAAAAACTAGGGAAAGGGGCAGTCCTGCTAAAGATCCAACAGGATGATAACGGGTCAATGGACTTTCTTCTGCGCTCTACAATTCTATGACTCTATAAAATGAATCTGTCTATTATATGAAGGAAGGTGAATTGCCATTGTCCAGACCGTAGACGCAGGTAATTCCTGTTTTTACGAAATGAGTTGGGACTGAATGGGTCCAATCCATAAAAAAGAATTTCCCTTAAAATGAGTATTGTGTAAGTTCATCCCTTAGAGTTTTGTAGAACGCACAAAGGTATTAATAATATTGGAAGCTGTGGTAAATAAATATATTAATTATTACACAGGGAGGTGTGTATCCAATAGATTTGACATGTTTGAGGAGAGCAGCGAGTGCTACCACATGTGAAACTGTCAGTTTACAACTTCTATAGATGCACCGTAGAAAGCATTCTTCCTGGTTGTATCTCAGCTTGGTATGGGCTCACGCTCTGCCCAAAACCGCAAGGAACTACAAAAGGTCATGAATGTAACCCAATCCATCAAACAAACAGGCCTCCCATCTATTGACTCTGTCTACACTTCCTGCTGCCTCGGAAAAGCAGCCAGCATAATTAGGACCCCACGCACCCCAGACATTCTCTCTTCCACCTTCTTCCGTCAGGAAAAAGATAAAAAAGTCTGAGGTCACGTATGGACAGACTCAAGAACAGCTTCTTCTCTGCTGCTGTCAGACTTTTGAATGGACTTACCTTGCATTAAGTTGATCTTTCTCTACACCCTAGCTATGATTATAACACTACATTCTACACTCTCTCCTTTCCTTCTCTATGAATGGTATGTTCTGTCTGTAGAGCGTACAAGAAACAATGCTTTTCACTGTATGTTAATACATGTGACAATAATAAATCAAATCAAATCAAATCAAATCCATCACTTTCATTCCAGTAAAATGGGATCACGTAAATACGGACTCATTAACTTCTTCATTGAGATGACGGGTGGGCTTCTCCGATCTTGCCCGCGACTGGATTCTCCGATCTTGCCCAGGATTGTCTGACCTCACCCAGGATCCTGTGACCTTGCCTGCGACTGTATTGTCCAATCCCACCTGTGGTTGGGATTCTCCGCTCCCGTTGTTGTGAATGCTGATTTGGCTGAGCCCCTAGTTCCCCGTCCTCACCCACAGCGATGGCTGCGAGAACGAGCTGGACAATTCCCGTCGAGGTGTCAACACATTGATATCAATTTGAATCAACAACACGTCGGACTTTGTTTTTTTTTAGAAAGGACACTTTTTCTATCACACGAAGTTCAAGCCCAGGTTTGCAATGTCGGGTGGTAGCTGCAGTGAACGTGGACAGGAATCTGATTGATTGTTTAATGTACACTTATTCGTTGGACAGATGGTACTTGAGGAAATTTCTGCTCTCCAGATTGTGCCCAGGAGTGGAACAAAGTACCCACAGGTCAAGTACTGCCATAGGCAGCGCACATGTCCCTCCTTCATAGTCCTGACAATGCCAATTAACCCTAGCCCCAGAAATGCCCCCCTACTGAACAAGCATGTCATTTCCACCTCTCAGACATTCTGTCACTGTGCCTTTCCCCAGCAGGTTTCAATGTTCAAGCTAGTTAGCACCATATTGCCAGGTAGTTATGTGCTGTCTACACCTGTCCATGAAGAATAGCCAACCGTATTTGTCTTGTGAGCACTAAATACCCATCAAAGAGAGAGCATCCGTCACTTGTGCTTGAGATGAATAGGAGCTTGCATTATTCAGCTCAGAGAATTGTACTCGAACCTATCACAAATTAGTTATACAGCAGGAACAAAAGACGGATTAAAAGAAGGAAAATATCTGAAATAAAATACTGAAACTGCTGCAAGTTGGGCAGGATCTGAAAGAAAAACAGAAGGATTGGGTGGAGGATCCTTCAGAATGCAAGAGGAACTTTCACATTGCGTGGTAGGTTTAATTCAAATGTATTGCCCCAGGGTAAGAAGAAGAACTTGAAAAGAGAGGAGACCTCCTTAGCTCAAAGAGATCTCTTTATCTTCTTAGAGTGAAATCACCTGTCCTGATTCCTCCATGTAGCTACTATAGTTCAGAAAGCCCAGCAACGCCTCTACTTTCTCAGGAGGCTAAAGAAATTTGGCCTATCAGCTACAACTGTTGTCAATGTTTACAGGTGCACTATAGAAAGCAGCATTTCCGGATATATCACAGCTTGGTATGGTTCCTGCTCTGACCAAAACTGCAAGAAACTACAAAGAGTCATGAATAAAGCCCAGACTATCACTCAAACCAGCCTCCCGTCCATTAACTCTCACTTCCTGCTGCCTCGGCAAAGCAGCCGCCATAATCAAGGACCCCACACACCTCAGACATTCTCTCTTCCATCTTCTTCTACCAGGAATAAGACACAAAAGTCTGAGGTTACGTACCAACCAACTCAAGAACATCTTCTTCCCTGCTGCCATCAGACTTTTGAATGAACCTACCTTGCATTAAGTTGGTCTTTCTCTACACTCTAGCTATGACTGTAACACTACATTCTGCACTCTCTCCTTTCCTTCTCTATAAATGTTATGCTTTGTCTTTGTGGTTGCAAGAAACAATATTTTTCATAGTTTTTTAGTTTATTTATTTGTGTCATAAGTAGGCTTACATTAATACTGCAATGAAGTTATTGTGCAAATCCCCCAGCTGCCACACTTGAGCACCTATTCGGGTATACTGAGGGAGAATTTAGCGTGGCCAATGCATCTAACCAGCATGTCTTTTGGACTGTGGGAAGAAACTAGAGCATCCATAGTAAACCCTTGCAGATATGGGGAGAACATGCAATCTCCGCACAGACAGCGACCCAAGCTGAGAATTGAACCCAGATCTCTGGCATTGTGAGGCAGCAATGCTTACCACTGTCTCACTGTACCAGAATGCGTGTGACAATAATAAATCAAATCAAACCAAAATCATTATTAGGAATCTAAACAGGACACCTCCAATTTTAGAAAGACTTGCATTTTTGGACTGTCTTTGGTAATCTTAAGATGTTACAAAGAGACTTGCTGCAGTGAAGAATTTTTACTGGGAAAGTCACTGCTATAATATTAGAAAACACTATTTTTCTTTACCAGTTAATCAGCTTGCATAATATTAGCTTGCATTTTGAATAATAGATTAATACCTTCTAATTCATAGAATGTTTACAGTGCAGAAAGAGGCCATTCAGCCCATCAAGCTTGCACTGACAACATAATTCCACACATTTACCCTGCTAATCCCCCTAAAATACACATCCCAAGACACTAAGGGGCAATTTTGCATGGCCAATCAACCTAAAGTCCACATCTTTGGACTGTGGGAAGAAACCAGAGCACCTGGAGGAAATCCACACAGACACAGGGGGAATTTGCAAACTTCACAGAGTCACCTGAGGGCAGAATTGAATGCGCATCCCTAGCACTTTGAGGCAGCAGTGTTAACTACTATGCCACCAGGCCACTCACCTTCCGATTGGTTAAGTAACTTACTGCTGACAGTATGCTAAACGATTTACCATTGAATGCTTGTCTAGGAATCTCTGGAAGCACTGATGAGAATATCAATCCGCAGTCTATCACAGCACCAATGTGCCGTATCATTGAATCATCTTATAAAACATATTCAGATAAATACATGCTTATAAACATAGCAGGGAAATGCTGCTGTGGCAACCTTGAGTTAGAAATATAAATACTTCACAGCTTGTTAGTGTTATAGAGTTAGATCTCTAATGCAATGTAAGGAATTGGTTAATAGCGTCAGATGTATTAGTGGAGAGAAAGAGAGTTTCTCTGTGTGACATGATTTTTCACACTGTTTATTCTGGGTATTTCATAGCCAGTGTTAAATTAGAAATTCTTGATGCTAAGGACTCATCTAACAGTGCAGCAAATTCATTTTACTTGGGAATTTCACTGCCTATTAGTCAGAGGATGACCTCATTCTCACGACTGTCTACCAAATAGCAACACAGATTTCCAACTTTCAGTGGCACTATTGCGAAGCTTTGGAAATCCACTTTAAAAGTTGGACTGAGGTGTCAGGATTAAGCTTTCCAATAAACCTCAGCCAGACACACAGTACAATCATAGACTCAGGGACGCATTCACAATACAGAACGATGCTATTCAAATCGTTGTGTCGATGTCGGACCTTCACAAATGCCACTCAGCTAATCCCACTCCCCCATCATTTAGATCTGCAAATGTGTTCTCCTCAGGTGTGTGTCTGACTCCCTTTAGAAAACCATGATTTGATTTTGATTCGATTTGATTTATTATTGTCACATGTATTAGTATACAGTGAAAAGTTTTGTTTCTTGCCCTCTATACAGACAAAACATACCGTTCATAGAGAAGGAATGGAGAGAGTGCAGAAAGTAGTGTCACAGTCACGGCTAGGGTGTAGAGAAATATCAACTTAATGTAAGGTCAGTCCATTCAAAAGTCTGATAGCAGCAGGGAAGAAGCTGTTCTTAAGTCGGTTGGTACGTGACCTCAGGCTTTTGTATCTTTTCCTCAGCGGAAGAAGGTGGAAGAGAGAGTATCCGAGGTGCGTGGGGTCCTTAATTATGCTGGCTGCTTTGCCAAGGCAGTGGGAAGTGTAGACAGAGTCAATGGATGGGAGGCTGGTTTGTGTGATGGTCTATATTTGTGATCTTTTTTAGTTTTAGTCTTGGGCAGAGCAGGAGCCATACCAAGCTGTGATACAATCAGAAAGAATGTATTCTATGGTACATCTATAAAAGCTGCTGAGAGTTATAGCTGATATACCAAATTTCCTTAGACTTCTGAGAAAGTAGAGGCGCGGTGATCTTTCTTAACCATAATGTCAGCATGGGGGTACCAGGACAGGTTGTTGATGATCTGGACACCTAAAAACCTGAAGCTCTCAACTATTTCTACTTCATCCCTGTTGATGTAGGCAGGGGCATGTTCTCCTTTAGGCTTCCTGAAATCGATGACAAACACTTTCATTTTGTTGACATTGAGGGAGAGATTATTGTCGCCGCATCAATTCACCAGATTCTCTATCTCATTCCTGTACTCTGTCTCGTCATTGTTTGAGATCTGACCCACTACAGTGGCATTGTCGGCAAACAAGTTAGAGGGGAATAAAGTGGATTAAACCCTTGTCATACAAATGAATAATTTCCCTGCTTTCTACTGGAATTGTGGTACACAACTTCTTACATTTACCTGAGACATGGAGCGTTTGAGGACTCTGGCTCTGTACTCAATGGAGTTTTGAAGGATGGGCGGGGAGGGGAACCTCGTTGAAACTTACAAAATACTGAAAGGCTTGAATAGAGGGACACAGGGAAGATGTTTGCATTAGTAGGGGAGACTAGCACCCGAGGGTGTAGGTTCAGAGTGAAGGGATGACCCTTCAGGAGCAAGATGAGGAGGAATTTCTTCAGCCAGAGGGTGGTAAACCTAAGGAATTCATTGCCTCAGAAAGCTGTGGAGACCAGTCCATTGGGTGCTTTTCAGACAGAGATAGAAAGGTTCTTGATTGGTAAGGGGATCAAAGGTTATGGGGAAAAGGCAGGAAAATGGGGTTGAGAAACGTATCAGCCACGATTGAATGCCAGAGCACATTCAATGGGCTGAATGGCCTAATTCTGCTCCTATATCTTCTGGTCTTATGATCTTATGACTGAGTTTAAAATCTTACCTGAAAGACAACACCTCCTGCAGACCTTACAGCACTGGAGGATAATCATACATCTTTGGGTGAAATCTCAGCAGCCAGGGTTTTAACCCTCAACTGTCCAGGAGTCAGATACAGTGTGCTACCTCTGAGCCAGCACATGGCAAGTATTGTCCTGAAATAGCAAATGAAACGCATATATACACATTCTCAGATATGGAGCAGATGGGGCAGGATTTTCCGACCAAGCTCGACCCAAAAACGGAAAATCCCGCTCAATGTGCAATTTATGCTCCATATCTGAGAACAGGTATGTGTGCATTACCAATGGACCTTTCCATGATCCCCTTCCCCTCCCCCGTCTGCTATGATTTCCATGGTGGGGGACAGGAAAATCTCTCCCCCTCCCCCGCCCCCATGGGCCATTAAAGTATTGGTCAGTCCTTAGAACTTAAATGTAAAGATATTCTCAATATTCTGAGAGTTAATGAAAAATTAAGGAAAGGATGTTGCTCCCATGATAAAGGTCTCCATCTTTCATCCGATTTCATCTCATTTCTTCTTGTTACCTTAAAACTATAGGGCTCATTCCTACACTCGCTGAAGCTAACAATTCTCCTCTAATCAGTTAGGGAATCAAAGGTTACAGGGTTAAGGTGGGAAAGTGAAGTTGAGGGTTATCACATCAGATCAGTCATGATCTCATTGAATGGCAGAGTGGACCTGATGGGCTGAATGGCCTACTTTTTCTCCTATGTTGTATTCTATCTTATTGACAGTTGACAAGATTTTAAAATCTAGAGATGCATCATTTCCAACAGATCTTGTCTTCTCACCTTGCTGGGATCCTGTATTACCGACCATTGCCCCTTACTTAGAAACTTCAAAACGAAAGAATTCTTCAAATAGGCATTTCATTTAGACACCATAGCATCAAGGGAGCATAAGAACATAAGAACATAAGAAATAGGAGCAGGAGTAGGCCATCTAGCCCTTCGAGCCTGCCCCGCCATTCAATAAGATCATGGCTGATCTGTCGTGGCTCAGTTCCACATTCCCGCCCTCTCCCCAAAACCCTTAATCCCCTCGCTTATCAAAAACCCATCAACCTGCGTCTTAAAAATATTTAGCGAGGCAGCCTCCACCACTTCAACGGGCAGAGAATTCCAGAGATTCACCACCCTTTGAGTGAAGAAGTTCCTCCTCAACTCCGTTCTAAACCGCCCCCCCTTTATCTTGAGGCTGTGCCCCCTAGTCCTACTGTCCTTTCTGAGCGGGAAGAGTCTCTCCACCTCTATCCTATCCATCCCATTCATCATCTTATATGTCTCAATGAGATAAAGGGAGGCAAAGGCCTAATGGTATTATTGCCAGACTATCAGTTCAGAAACTCAACTAATGTTCTGGAAATCTGTGTTCGAATCCTGCCACAGTAGCTAGTGGAATTTGAATTTGCTAAAAAGTATCCAGAATTAAGAATCTACTGATGACTATAAAACCATTGTTGATTGTTGGGGAAAAAATCTGGTTCACTAATGTCTTTTGGTGAAGGAAATCTCCCTTCCTTGCCAGGTCTGACCTACATGTGACTCCAGAGTCACAGCAACATGGTTGACTCTCAACTGCGTCGCGCAACAGGGGATGAGTAATAAACACTTACCAGCCAGCAATGCCCACGAATGAATAAAAAATAATCAAAGAAATGGCTTTTCCATTCCTGTTGCTGGGATTCATATTTTAAGCAGCTAAAAATATTGCTTTTCTTCCAAATCATTAATGAGGTTTGAGTGGAGTGTTTACTTAATGAAGTTTCCTGGTGGTGAGGGTATGTGCGAGATGTCAGAAGGTAATGGTTGTATTTTTTTGTACGTGCATCAACAGCAGCTGCTGACAGTATCTGTGACCACGTTCAGTCCATGAGCAGATGGAGTGAACAATGTTTTTCAGACAAGTTGGCTCCCATTGGTGACTAATGGAAACATTAACTAACAGAGAGTCTCCTTTGTCTGCTGACTGGCATTTGGTAAATTACTACAAGCAGACTGTTAACATGATCATGAATTCTTCACCTCTTCCTCAGGCAATTGTAACAGTCAAAAGTTTGACAATTTCTCTCCGTTCTGCAAAGACTCAGACAGGGAATTACAATTGATGTGGAAGAACTGGGCTCCAGTAATTAAAGGAGATCGGGTGTCTCACCTGAAGCCTGGAATGTGTGGATAGGGCAAAGAAGCTGACCACAAAACATGTTCAGGTTTGCAGCGTGAAAAAGAGAAACTTACAAAACACTTTTTTGACCCTCTAAAGCCCAAAATGACATCTTACGCAGCAAAATGCAACAACCAGTGTGTATGCAGCAGGGACCTAGCTATCCGTTAACTACTCTGTGTTTGCCAGAAGAAGACCGGTTACATTCTTTTTCTCAATTTACCCATTGGATGTGACCACCATTTGTTGCCCATCCATAATTGCCCAAGAGAGAGCCATGAAGAGTCAACCATGTTTCGATAGCCTGGTAATCTCTAAGGTAGGGACATGTTTGGCACAACTTTGTGGGCCAAAGGACCTGTATTGTGCTGTAGTTATTCTATGTTTCTAACATTGTTCTGAATCTGGATTCACATTTGGTTTGATTTGATTTGATTTATAATTGTCAGATGTATTATTATACAGTGAAAAGTTTTTTTTTCTTGTATGTGATACAGAAAGAGTATAATGTTCATAGAGAAGGAAAGGAGAGAGTGCAGAATGTGCATGAGTCGCAAAAACCCAGCTTGCAGGTGCAGCAGGTGGTCAGGAAGGCGAATGGGATGCTGGCCTTCATAGCGAGGGGGATTGAATATAAAAGTAGGGAGGTCTTGCTGCAGCTGTATAGGGCATTGGTGAGGCCGCAGCTGGAGTACTGTGTGCAGTTTTGGGCGCCGCACCTGCGCAAGGATATTTTGGCCCTGGAGGGAGTGCAGAGGAGGTTTACTAGGCTGATACCGGAGTTGAGGGGATTGAGCTATGAGGAGAGGCTGAATAAACTAGGCTTGTACTCGTTAGAGTTTAGAAGAATGAGGGGAGATCTCATTGAGACGTATAAGATGATGAATGGGATGGATAGGATAGAGGTGGAGAGACTCTTCCCGCTCAGAAAAGACAGTAGGACTAGGGGGCACAGCCTCAAGATAAAGGGGAGGCGGTTTAGAACGGAGTTGAGGAGGAACTTCTTCACTCAAAGGGTGGTGAATCTCTGGAATTCTCTGCCCGTTGAAGTGGTGGAGGCTGCCTCGCTAAATATTTTTAAGAAGCAGGTTGATGGGTTCTTGATAAGAGAGGGGATTAAGGGTTATGGGGAGAGGGCGGGAAAGTGGAACTGAGCCACGACAGATCAGCCATGATCTTATTGAATGGTGGGGCAGGCTCGAAGGGCTAGATGGCCTACTCCTGCTCCTATTTCTTATGTTCTTATGTTCTTATGTAATGTTGCTGTCATAGCTAGGGTGTAGAGAAATATCAACTCAATGCAAGGTGAGTCCATTCAAAAGTTTGATGGTAGCAGGGAAAAAGCTGTTCTTGAATCAGTTGATACAAAGTCTTGGGTCAGCCTTTAGTACCTTTCTCCTGATGGAAGAAGGTGGAAGAGAGAATGTCTGGGTTGCATGGACTCCTTAATTATGCTGGCTGCTTTGCTGAGGCAGAGGGAAGTGTAGACAGAGTCAATGGATGGGAGGCTGGTTTGTGTGATGGATTGGGCTACATTCATGATCTTTTGTAGTTTCTTGTGGCCTATGTAGTCCAGAATGGACGAGGACAACAGATTTCCATCCCTCAAGGGCATGACTCATATTCCCAGACAATTAGCTTGGGTCTCTGGATTATGAGAGTAAAGTGACATTAAATATACACCATCATCTCTGTCAAGACCAGAAAATTTCTCTGCCCATCTGAGAATTGTGCCACCTAGCTGAATGGGCTATCGGGTGGGCTGTGGTATTATGTCTCATTTGAGCGAAGGAAGCTGGAGTCAGAGAATTTTATTACATTGAAGAAATTGCGAGAACATCTCAGGCATCACCACTGCCAGAATCCATGAGGATTGTTGTCATTCTCTTCTATCCATCATTCTTTCTCCCTCTGGGCTCTTTATCCAAAGTATAATTTTAGCGCCTTACTTCCTGTCAGACCCTCAAAATTGATGTTTGGACTGTTGGCATTTTAAACTTCCCACAGTTCACAAAAAAAAATCCTTTACGATGCAATTTGGAATTCATTATTATGATATAAATTGGAGCTGGGAACCTCATCACTCTTGGTGTGGGCAAAAGCTGCACCTCAGGAGGATCCTACTGGATTCTAATTGGTTGATTAGCATAATGCACACTCAGGAAGAAACATTGAAACTACAGCACAATCCAGGCCCTTTGGCCCACAAAGTTGTGCTGAACATATCCCTGCCTTAGAGATTACTCGGCTTATCTATAACCCTCTATCTTACTAAGTTCCATGTACTTGTCTGAAAGTCTCTTAAAAGGCCCTATCGAATCTGCCTCCACCACCATTCCCAGCAGCTTATTCCACGCACCTACCACTCGCTTACAATATGGAGATGCCGGCGTTGGACTGGGGTAAACACAGTAAGAAGTCTGACAACACCAGGTTTATGTCCAACCGATTTATTTGACAGTAAACTCACAAGCTTTCGAGGTTTCCCTCTTTGTCAGGTGAATGGAGAGTTCTGGCCTCAGACAGAGCATATAAAGCACAGACATTTTATAGATTACTGATTAGAATGCGAATCTTTACACCTAACCTTTTGTATTGGAGACAATTGTGTTGGAGACAATACACACCTCTTTAACCTGTGATCAGTGCTCCTTTCACTCACATTGTTGGCCACTTTAAGACTTGAATAGCAGGTTAGGTGTAAAGATTCGCATTCTAATCAGTAATCTGTAAACTGTCTGTGCTTTATATGCTCTGTCTGAGGCCAGAACTCTCCATTCACCTGACGAAGAGGGAAACCTCAAAACCTTGTGAGTTTACTATCAAATAAATCGGTTGGACTTAAACCTGGCGTTGTCAGACTTCCTACTGTGAAAAACTTACCCCCGACATCTCGTCTGTAACTACTCCCCTGCACCTTAAACCTGTGTCCTCTTGTGGCAGCCATTTCAGCCCTGGGGAGAAACATAGAAACATATAGAAACATAGAACATGACAGCACAGTACAGGCCCTTCGGCCCTCAATGTTGTGCTGAGCTATGTCCAATCCCAAGATTAAGCTATCCCACTCCCTATAACTCTGGAGTGGAAAAGTCTCTGGCTATCCACTCGATCTATACCTCTGAACCAGAACCAGATCGTTAAAGAACCATTGCAAAGCTGCTAGTCTGAAGAATATTCTAGAATGTGTCGTGATTCTGCTTGAGGGCCATCAAGGGAAAACAGAAACATTAAGTCGGCCACACATGTGCAAACACTGGCAAACCGCTTTAAGAGTAGAAAATAGCGGCCAGAGCGATGTGGAAACGCAGATTAACATTCTTAGGCGGTATCCTCATGCCTTTCCACAGTAGCATCTGACCAGAACTGTTAGCCTCACAAATCTGTTCAGAGTTGACTGCCCCTGAAGTGCCAAGCCGTCAGATTGGATTGAGGTTTCAAGTTGAATGTGTTGGGAATGAGTAAGTGACTGATTTTCATTTCTGTTTCCAAGTTGGTAGAAGTGATAATCGAAAGGTGTGCTCTGACAAAGGATACATGAGAAGAAGCAAGGTTGCTGCGTGGCAAAATTCTTGGCAATCCCCTCAAAAGGCAATGCATTTATATAGCATCCCTCCAGACCACATGATATTCCAAAGTGCTTGACAACCAATGAAGTACTTTTGAATTCCACTCATTGATAGACTGTAAAGAATGCCAATTTTCACACAGCCAGTTCCCAAAAACAGGGTTACAATGACCTCAAGTTGAGCCCATCAGACAGAATCTCATTGGACAGTGGAGCAGACTTGACAGGCCGGATGGCCTAATCCTGCTCCTATGTCTTCAGGTCTTCCTTCCCTGAGCCATACAATCTAGAGACACAAGAATGAAATAGGAATGCATGCAACATTCATAACAAAACGGGTGTATTGACAATGCAAATCGGAATAAATATTTCCAAATGCCAGCCATTACTGATACATAGCTGCAGGACCTCAAAGACAGGGAGCTGAACATTCAAATGTACATGATATTTGGGAAGATAAGAAAGGGTGCATGGCTAGTTTTGTTAATATGGATCTGGATCTTTATTTATAATTGTCACAAATAGGCTTACACTCACACTGTAATGAAGATACTGTGACAATTCCCTAGTTGCCATACTCCAGCACCTGTTCGGGTACACAGGGAGAATTTAGCATGGCCAATGCACCTAACTTGCACATTTTTGGACTGTGGGAGGAAACCGGAGCACCCAGAGGAAATCCATGCTGACGTGGGGAGAATGTGCAAACTCCACACAGACAGTGATGCAAGCCAGGAATCGAACTTGTGTCCCTGGCGCTGTGAGACAGTGCTAACCACTGTGCCACTGTGGCACTCTTATAGGATTACTTTGCTACAATAGAGAAGGGTGCGCTTACTGAGATCAATGATGAATCAGTTTGGGTAGAGATGACAAACAGTAAAGGTAAGAATGACCTTGTGGGACCGAGTTATAGACCCACTCACAGCAGCCACACTTGTAGGGTTACATTAGTTTAGGGATAGGGTTTACAGGAAGAAATAACGGCAGTTAATAAAAATGGTACAGCCATATTCATGGATGATTTCAATTTGTACATAAATTGGACAAACCAGCCTGGGTGATGAGCTCACTGGCTGTTTTTGGAGCAGTTTCTTAGAACAGTACATTCTGCAGCCAACAAGAGAGCAGGCTATACAATATCTGTGCCATGGAATAGGAATTATTAATAACCATATCATGAAGGCACCCCTAGGTAGCAGTGATCACAATTTGATTGAATTTCAGATTCAGTTTGAGGGAGAGAAGAGGGGTTCTAAGACTTGTATTTTAAATTATGAGGGGCACAAAGTCAGAACTGACTAAAGGGATCTGGGAAATTAGGTGACCGGGTTTGTCAGTAGGGATGCAATGGCAGACACTCAAGTAAATATTTAAGTGGTTGACAGAAAATATACACTCCAGTGAAAAAGGGAAGAACGTGTGGCTAACTAAGGAAATTAAAGTGGGATCAAATTAAAAGAAAAATCATAGAAAACCCACAAAGACTTATGGTAGATCAGGTTGGTTGGACAGAATATAAAGAACAGCAAAAAAATGAGCAGAAGATTAATAAGAAGGGAGGAGTTGCGGGAGGAGAGAAAGCTAGCTAGAAATACCAAAACTGTTGTAAACCTCGCTGGAGTGAAAGACTCCTAGCTGGGTGGTGAGAGAGGCCAGCGGGCTCAGAGATTTCAGTCTCCGGAACCGCTAATTGTATGAAAAATATAGTAAAATGAAGATTTCAATAAATTAGGCAGCTCCGCACCGATTCCTGGCACGGAGCTGATGGCTTCGGAAATCCGGTACCCGGAGGCTGGCGAAGGACATGGAACCCAGCAGGAAGCCTGCTCAGCAGCCTCCACTTGAGTCTCCCCGCCGGGACACTAGGCTGGGAGAATCACCCCGACAGCTTCCACAAATATTTCAAAGATTTGTTCTTTGTTCTTTGATTTGATTTGATTTGATTCATTCTTGTTACATGTATTGGTATAGAGTGAAAAGTATTGTTTCATGCACACTATACAAAACATACCATATATAGAGAAGGAAAAGAGCGAGTGCAGAATGTAGTTTTACAGTTATAGTTAAGTGTTGAGAAAGATCAACTTTGTGTGAGGTAGGTCCATCCAAATGTCTGATGGCAGCAGGGAAGAAGCTGTTTTTGAGTCAGTTGGAACGTGTCGTTGGATGGAAGAAGGTGGAAGAGAGAATGTCCGGGGTGTGTTGGGTCCTTAATTACGCTGGCTGCTTTGCCAAGACAGAGGGAAGTGTAGACGGTGTCAATGGATGGGAGGCTGTTTGAGTGATAGACTGGGCTTTGTTCACAAAGCTTTGTTGTTTCTTGCAGTCTTGGACAGAGCAGGAAGTATACCAAGCTGTGAAACAAGAAAGAATGCTTTCTATGGTGCACCTGTTAAAGTTGAGAGTCATAGCGGACAGATCAAATTTCCTTAGTCTTCTGAGAAAGTCGAGGCATTGGAATAGAGGCATCTTAACTATAATGTCAGCATGGACGGACCAGGACAGGCTCCTGGTGATCTGGACAGCTAAAAATATGAAGCTCTCAACCCTTTCTTCTTCATCCCCATTGATGCAGACAGGGGCATGTTTTCCTTTGTACTTCCTGAAGTCAATGACAATCTCCTTCGTTTTGTTGACATTGAGGGAAAGATTATTGTCGTCGCACCAGTTCACCAGATTCTCTTTGAAAAAGAGTAGGTGTAGTGAAGTAATAATGGAAAATAAGGAAATGCAAATTAACTGAACAGATATTTTATACCTGTCTGCATTAGGGATACAAATATCATTCAACAACTAATTGTGCATCAGGAAGTGAAATGGAGGGAGGAATTTAAAATAATTACAATCAGTGTGGAAAAGGTACTGAGAATATTATTGGAATTAAATGCTAACAGGTCCCCAGGTCCTGATAGACTGCATCCTAGTGTCTTAAAGGCAGTTGCTGCTTAGATAATATTAGTTTTGATTCTCCAAAATGTTGAGAGGTATAGATAGGGTGGATTCTCGGAGGCTATTTCCCAGGGCTGAAATGGTTGCTACGAGATGACACAGGTTTAAGGTGCTGGGGAGCAGGTACAGAGATGTTAGGGGTAAGTTTTTCACTCAGAGGGTGGTGAGTGAGTGGAATCGGCTGCTGTCGGTGGTGGTAAAGGCGAACTCGCTGGGGTCTTTTAAAAGACTTCTAGATGAGTATATGGGATCTAATGGAATTGGGAGTCACAGATAGTTATTTGGCTTGGTAGGTATAGATGTGATCAGCGCAACTTGTGGGCTGAAGGGCCTGTTTGTGCTGTAGTGTTCTATGTTCTATGTAAAATGTCCTAGGTTCTGGAAATGCCCCTTCAGATTGTAAAATATGATTCCACTAGTCAAGAAAGTAGGGAGGCAGGAAGTAGGGAACCGATAAGCCTGTTAAATTAACATCTGTCATTTGAAAAATGCTTGAGTCAATTATTTCCAGAGGTTATAGCAGGCCACTTCACAAATCTCAAAGCAATCTGGCAGTGTCAACGTGGTTTTGTGAAAGGGAAATTGTGTTTAGCTGATTTGTTAGAGTTCTTTGGGGATGTGAAAAGCAATCTGGATAAAGGGGAATGTATAGATGTGCTGGACTTAGATTTCCAGGAGATATGTGACAAAGTGCTATGTCAAATATTCCTGCAAAAAACTAGAGCTGATAGTGTAGGGTTTAACACATGAGCACGGATAGAGGATTGGTTAGCTGACAGGAGACAAAGAGAGGCAAAAGTGGCTCATTTCCAGGATAGCAATATGTGACAATTGACATGCCACATGGGTCAGTGTTGGTGTCTGAATTATTTATGATTTTTATCAATGACTTAGATGAAGGGACAAAATATATTGACGCTAAATTTGTCATGTCACAAGATGAGTAGTAAAGTAAGTTATGAATAAGGCATAAGGAGGCTTTAAAGGGGTATAGATCAGGTAAGTGAGTTGGCAAAAAAAATGTCAATGTAGGAAATTATTAACTTTTTCACTTTGGCAAGAAGAACAGAAAAACAGCTTATTATTAAATGGAGAAGTTTTGAGATACAGAGGGATCTGGGTGTCAGGGTACATAAATCACAGACAGCACACAAGCACAACAAATAGAACATAGAACATAGAACATAGAACATTACAGCGCGGAACAGGCCCTTCGGCCCACAATGTTGCGCCGACCAGTCTTATTTTTAAAAAAAAACATTGACCCACTAATCTAAACCAATCCCTTTTCGTCCATAAACCTATCCACCAATCTCTTAAACGCCCCCAAACTAGGCGCATTTACAACTGCAGAAGGCAGGGCATTCCAGTCCCTCACCACCCTCTGGGTAAAGAACCTGCCCCTGACATCCGTCCTATAACTACCCCCCCTTAATTTAAAGCCATGCCCCCTCGTGCTAGATTTCTCCATCCGAGGAAACAGGCTATCACCATCCACCCTTTCTAAACCTCTAATCATCTTATATGTTTCTATAAGATCCCCTCTTAGCCGCCTTCTTTCCAGTGAAAACAACCCCAAATCCCTCAGTCTCTCCTCATAGGACCTCCCCTGCATACCAGGCAACATCCTGGTAAACCTCCTCTGCACCCTCTCCAAAGCCTCCACATCCTTCCTGTAATGTGGGGACCAGAACTGCACACAGTACTCCAAGTGCGGCCGCACCAGAGTTGTGTACAGTTGCAACATGACGCTGCGACTCCTAAATTCAATCCCCCTACCAATAAACGCCAAGACACCGTACGCCTTCTTAACAACCTTATCTACTTGATTCCCAACTTTCAGGGATCTATGTACACATACACCTAGATCCGTCTGCTCCTCCACTCTATTCAAAGTCCTCCCGTTAGCCCTATACTCAACACATTTGTTATTCCTACCGAAATGGTTAGGAAGACAAATGGAATGATGTTGTTTATTGCAAGAAGAGTGAAATATAACCACAGGGATGTCTTTCTCCAATTGTGGAGGGTATTGGTGCAACTACAGCTGCAATATTTTGTACATTTTGAGTCTTATTTAAGAAATGAAATAAATTAAGAAATGAGATAAATTAGATATATTCGGATTGGCGGATGGTGACTAGTGGAGTGCCCCAGGGGTCGGTGCTGGGGCCTCAGCTTTTTACCATTTATATAGATGATCTGGAGGAGGGAACCGAGTGTAGGGTGTCGAAATTTGCTGATGACACCAAGATTGGGGGAACGGCAAATTGTGTGGAGGGTGTGGAGAGTCTACAGAAGGATCTAGATAGGCTGGGCGAATGGGCCAGGAAATGGCAAATGGAATTTAATGTTGGCAAGTGTGAAGTGGTCCACTTTGGTAGGAATAATGGTAGGAAGGACTATTACTTACGGGGCGAAAAACTGCAGCAGGCGACGGAGCAGAGGGACCTCGGGGTCCTTGTGCATGAGTCGCAAAAACCCAGTTTGCAGGTGCAGCAGGTGGTCAGGAAGGCAAATGGGATGCTGGCCTTCATAGCGAGGGGGATTGAATATAAAAGTAGGGAGGTCTTGCTGCAGCTGTATAGGGCATTGGTGAGGCCGCAGCTGGAGTACTGTGTGCAGTTGTGGGCGCCGCACCTGCGCAAAGATATTTTGGCCTTGGAGGGAGTGCAGAGGAGGTTTACTAGGCTGATACCGGAGTTGAGGGGGTTGAGCTATGAGGAGAGGCTGAATAAACTGGGCTTGTACTCATTAGAGTTTAGAGGAATGAGGGGAGATCTCATTGAGACGTATAAGATGATGAATGGGATGGATAGGATAGAGGTGGAGAGACTCTTCCCGCTCAAAAAAGACAGTAGGACTAGGGGGCACAGCCTCAAGATAAAAGGGGGGCGGTTTAGAACGGAGTTGAGGAGGAACTTCTTCACTCAAAGGGTGGTGAATCTCTGGAATTCTCTGCCCGTTGAAGTGGTGGAGGCTGCCTCGCTAGATATTTTTAAGACGCGGGTTGATGGGTTTTTGATAAGAGAGGGGATTAAGGGTTATGGGGAGAAAGCGGGAAAGTGGAGCTGAGCCACGACAGATCGGCCATGATCTTATTGAATGGCGGGGCAGGCTCGAAGGGCTAGATGGCCTACTCCTGCTCCTATTTCTTATGTTCTTATGTTCTTATAAATATGTTTGAAAGAGGTCAGAGAAGGTTCACTTGACTGATACCTTTATGTTACGAGGAAGGTTGGGCCTGGATTCGTTGGAGTTCTGAAGAGTGAGAGGCAGTCTTACTGAAACTTTTATAGGAAGTTCAAGCTAATATCAAATTAAAAGCCCTGAGAGGAATACCTTGTAGGAGAGGTTAGAACTAAGAAAATGGCTCAAAAATAAGCAGTTTCCCATTTAAGACAGAAATGAGGAAAAATATTTTCTTTCAGAGGGTTGTTAGTCTATGGTGTTCTCTTCGCTATAGAACAGTGGAGGCAAGATCATTGAATGGAAATAGAGGTAGATGGATTCATAATTAACAAGAAAGTCAAAGGTTATTGGGGGGTTAGCAGAATGTGGTGTTGAGGCCACAATTAGATCAGCCATGAAGTAATTGAAAGAAGGAGCAGGCTGAAGGGCCGAACAGCCTACTCTGGCTCCTGATCATCTGGTATCTTTGGCAGCTGTCTGCAAGAACAACTCACCTGGACCCACTCACTCCTCGGCCTTTTCTCATTTCTTTTCTCTACAGAAAAGAAACATTTTTGAAAGCCTTGACTGAATGTGTCTCCACCACACTCTCAGACAGTGCATTCCAGTCAAAAATAACTCACTGGCTGATATTCTCCAAATCTTCTGTTTCTCCTCTTCCCCCACAGATCTCCCAGGCCATCGGCCAGAAGATCTCAATGCCAGTGAGTGCTGCACCACCTCCCATTGTGAGAAACATGCCATGGGGGGGAGGGGGGTGCTGGAATATCCCCCCCCTTTACACTGTTCAGTAAATGAGTTTTCTGCATATCACCATGACTTCATTTGACAACTTCTAGTTCTCAATCCTTTCACCAATGGGAACAGTCTGTCTTGATCAACTCTTATCCTCGTAATTCTGAACACCTTGATCAAATCTCCCCTTCGAAGAAGACAGCCCTGGCCCACATATCCACGTAATTGAAGATAATCAACCCTGGCACCACTCATTCTGTTCCTCCTCAACTGCCTTCTTATCTTTCCTACATTCTGGTGCCCAAAAATGAAACAGAATCAGATCAAATAAATCCAAGGACATTCTTCATGAAAATCTTGTACTTGACCCTTCAGAAACACTGGACAATATCGATACATTCTTCTTGTGGAATGAAGAGAAATTTATTCATGAGTGTATGTTATTAACATAAGAAATTTTATATGAAAACCAAGTCAATAAAGTCGATATTGACAAGTATTAAGTGGATGAAAGAACTGAATAGACATTGTTCCTCTGTCTAGCCTTTGATCAAGTTGATTGATTTTCGAACAGCGATATAATATGTCTGTCACTTCCATTCGTTAAGAGAATGTATGCGATGCAGTCCATGATAGTCCGAACCTCAACAACTTTCAAGTCATTGAACAAAAGATACAACCTGATCACACTGCTGGCAGGTTCTTTCTCGAGCCTGTTGATTTCTATGATGGTTGCTAATGCATAATTCATGTCACTTATAAAAGCTTCCTTTGAGCATGTAGTTGCCTTTATCCATATTTAATCAGCCTCCTGTGAATTGGATGTATTTCAAGTACTTACTTATGATGAGATGATTATGAAAACAGGTCTCCTCATACATTCATTTCCATATTGGCTTCCAGAGCAGATTGTCAAGTGAACTGTAAAAGTAGCAGCAAGATGTGTGCTGCAAACTTCACCAAGGAACTGAGATCTTAGTCAGACTAAACCAATATATTTCAGTACTGAATGTGAGAATCAAGGAACAATGAGCTAAGAGCAGTACAACAAAGGAACAGGCCCTTCGGCCCGTCATGTTTGCATTGACACGTGTCACCTTCCTGAAGTAAAGACCTTTTGCCTCTAAGTGGTCCATATCCCTCTAAGTCTTGTTAATTCATGATGTGGAGATGTCAGTGTTGAACTGGGGTGAGCAGGGTAAGATCTCACAATACCAGGTTAAAGTCCAACAGGTTTATTTGGAATCATGAGCTTTTGGAGCGCTGCTCCTTCATCAGGTGGATGGAGAGGTAGGTTTCATAAACATGACATTACATAGACAGAGACACAATTGCAAGATAAAAGTTGGAAGATGGTTCTTCCTTGGCAGCACATTCCAAGCACATACCACCCTCTGTGGAAAAAAACTTGCCTTTCACATCTCCTTTAAACTTTCCCCCTTTAACCTGAAACCCATGTCCCCGAGTAAGTGACGTCTCTACCCTGGGAAGAAGACTCTGATTATGTTTGTGTATGTGTGTGTGTGGGCTAACGTTGGTGCACATTTTATTATTTTGCTTGGATCAGATTAATTATAATAAAGCAAACCTCTTTCTTTGTTAGACTCCAGAAAACCTGCTGTCTTCAGGGATTGATAGACACAAACCCCAACTCCTCTTGGATCCTCTGTACTTCCTAACATTCATTGTCTCCAAGCCTTATATTAAAAGGAGGCTTTTTCTATAAATCTGATTGGAGACAAGTATCTGGACATTCTCGGTTGCAAATAAGAGATCCAGCTTCCAAACATGTCAGACAAAGCTCTGTGTTAAAAGACACTGGTTGGAAAAGAGTTGTTTGCTATTGGTCAGTGGCAGATCTGAACTTCCTGGTGATGTCCTCCATGTTTCAGCAACTATCGATAACCCAGTGGGGCTGATGTTGGTCTGAGCCAAAGAGGAAATGTCAATCGTTCCCCTGTTTCTCCTTTCCACCTTTGGACATAGCAGGTCTTTTTGTTTGAAAAGCATTTATTTACCAAATCAGTGATAACTGCTTATGTGTGAACATAAATATACAAATAGAATAAGTTTTCTTGAGTCTAACAAAGAAAGAGGTTTGCTTTATTATAATTCATCTGATCCAAGCAAAATAATAAAATGTGCACCAACTTTAATCCACACACACACATACACAAATACACATGCATATATGCAATGCAAACGCATACATACATGCACAGGCACACACACACATGCATGTGCATGCATATACACACATGCACACATATGAATACACACATATAGACATGCACAAAACATACACATATGTACAAGCATGCACACACACATACACACATGTGCATGCACACATGTAATGCAAACACATACATGCATGCATATGTGCAAACACATACATATGCACACACATTCATGCACGCATGCACACACCTGCACACTTGCAGTACACACATACGTAAAGTTCACCCCCACACACACACGCATGTACACACACACAAGCATATATGCAAACACACATGCATGCACACACACACACCTGCACTCACACATGTGTACACGTACATGATTATACGCACACACATGCCTCTGCACACACACGTGTACACATACATGTTTACACGCACACACAAACACACACACACAAATTCACACACACACACACATACACACACACACACACACACACACAAATACACACACACTTGAAGTTCACACACACAAAACTCCAGGTTACAGAGTGGGGAAGGAGAGGTTGGCCAAATTTGAGTCTATATAAGGAGTACAGTCGAGAGTTTGGTGACTTGGCTTTCTTTAGGCTGAATTCAATGATTCGAATTTGAACATCTGAGTGACTGAGTTGGTTGTTCTTCAGAGACAATAATGCTGCCCTGGATTCTTTCCTCTGTCTGCAGCAGAGTGTTCCTGGGTGGTTACAGACAGCACACACAACTCACAGACAGGTCATGGGTGTGAAAGAAAAAAGGTAGCAGGGGGAATCCCACTGAGATCTTCTCCATCAGTGACCTGCCCTCGACTCTGCCGAGAGAATAGGCCCCGAAAACACACAACATTTCGTCATGTGACCTTCCTTCTCGAAGAGCCATGGGAATTTTTTATAAAGGCATTATTCGTGTATTCCAAAGTTAACTTGATTAGCTCATGCCTGGAAGCCAATTTAGCTAGAATTCCATTATCCAAGCAATTAGTTTTAATGGTTCATTTACAATGTTTGAATATCTGAGGTAATTTCCATGATGCCTAGCTAATGAGATGTAAGGTATGACTCCTTCATACCCACCTGAAGTCATAGCATTGATAGAGTTTACATGGAAAGACTGACTTCACTCCAATGAATGTATAGTAATGTAAATTGGGGTTAGCCGCCTTGGGCTTTGTGTCCAAGTTACTTTTGTCCCTGTGGACAAAATTTTCCAGCTGCCCCCCCTCCACACACCTAACCCCACAGCAGATGTTCCTCTCGTGGAAGTGACCACAGTTGGCCATCGGGGGATCTTCCAGTCCTGCTAAAGTCTATATTTTTTTTTTGGCATTTGCTCGTCCCACCAACAGGGAACTCATGATGGGATTTGACTTTGGTGTGATCAGAAAACCCCACCGCTAATGGGAAGGACTGGAAAATGCTGCCCTCTGTCATTAAACAGTCTGTTTTTAAAAGTTCAACCAGGTTTCCAGTGGTGGATTGGTTTAGCTCAGTTGGTTGGGTGGCTGGTTAGTGATGTAAAGTCAATGCCAACGGCGCAGGTTCAATTCCCGTACTGGCAAAATAATTCATGAAGACCCCACCTTCTCAACCTTGCCCCTCACCTGAGGTGTGGTGATCCTCAGGTTAGATCACTACCAGTTGGCATGGTGGCGCAGTGGGTAGCACTGCTACCTTACAGTGCCAAGGACCAGGTTCACTTTTCAGCTTACACGTGTTCCCATGTTCTGTGTGGGTTTCTCCCCACAGTCTGAAAGATATGCTGGTTAGCTGCATTGGCCGTGATAAATTCTCTGTCAGTACACTCGATCAGGCACTGGAGTGTGGTGACTAGGGGATTTTCACAGTAACTTCATCGCAGTGTTAATGTAAGCCTACTTCTGCCCCCTTCAAAGGACAGAGCAGCCTCTGATCACCTGGGACTAGGGTGACTTTACCTTCTTTAAACAATGATCCAGCAGTTTTATGGTTACTATAGAGAGTTTACAAACATCCAGATTGACTTATTAACTGAATTAACATTCTCCAGCTTGACGTGGTGGGATTTGAACTCATATCTCAGGCTTAATAGTCTCAGCTCTCTGGATTAACTGACTCCACACATAATGAGTGTGGCACCATACCCTTACCGTTTCCTCATGCATGATCGAGTAAGGATCAATATGTGTGTCCCGATAGGATGTTGGTAGGATAAACAGGAAGATGTTTTACATTGTCACAGATCCTACAAGAGAGCACAGAGGTAACTTTAGAGAAGGAGGTGTAAAAAGTCAATCTTAATTAAATTACTCTTTGTGGATGGTGATGATCCTGTGGAATAGTGAGAACTCTTTGTATCAGCAAGTTCAAGGGAGACTTGGGGAAAAGTTTGGTGGAGAATAATTTTTGGAGTGTGATACTTTCTGGTGATTGAGTTAGGTGAATGATACTGTGTTGTGTCGTAGCCTTTATAGAATTATAGAATCCCTACAGTGCAGTAGGAGGCCATTTGGTCTATTGAACCTGCACCGACTCTCCAATGGAGCGTCTTAACCAAGCCCTATTGCTGTAACCGCATGCATTTTCCCCTCTAATCCCCCTAACCTACATACCTTGGAACAGTAACGCTGGAATTCTATCTCTGTGATCACCATGGAAATAGGAGCAAGTGAGGGGCAGACAACGGGAAGGTCCGTTGACTTGCGGCGGGATTTTCCGATCTCGGGTCGAGCGAGGCCATAGAATCCTGCCCTAAGGGACAATTTAGCATGGCCGATGCACAACTGTGGGAGGAAACTGGAGCACTTGGAGGAAACACACGCAGTCACAGGAAGAACGTGCAGACTCCACACACAGAGTCACCCAAGGCTGGAACTGAACCTGGATCCCTGTGAGGTGGAGGTGCTGACCACAGTGCTGCCCACAAATGTGTTTATCAGTAAACAAATTTAACCACCACAACTGAGTGGATATGTATTGTTAAAAATGATTTTTTTGACTTATTTAAGGCTGAGCTATAGATTTTCTTTAAACAAAGGTTCCTAAGTTTGTTATAGGTCTATATCCTCAATAGCCTAAAGATCAATAACCATCTTCTTTCCTCAAGCAATCTGGAATAAAATAGCAAATCAACGTTAAGTTATGGAGTCACTGCTCATCCCAGCATTCTGCTAGCCTGAAGCCTAAATGATCAAAGACTGAGAAATCCCTTGAATCCTGACCCTGGAGCCCAGAAAACATTGGAGTAGCTGCAAAGTTCTTGCCAAAGCTTGTGGCAAAACCTCCGTGTGAGGAACACACGACTGCTTAATGACATCTTCATAAACAAAAATGACAGTAGGAAACCCAATCATGAATGTTGAATTCAGGGAATATTTCTGAAAGTATTTGTTCCATTTAATTCATTCCTATATAAGTAGGTCAGGTGGAACTGACTGCTTAATGTTATTTTGATGATATAATTAAATGACATTTTCCATTTTGCGAATGTCATATAGACACTCTAATAGTATTCTGAAATAAGGTGCAACATGCTGTGTACCGTATTATTCAGCAGGCCAGTGTGGGAGAATATTGTAGCTTCTGCGTTTTTATTTAGCTGCGCACGTGCCTATTTCAATAGCTCCGGGGTTGGTTGGAATTTGTGCCCTCGAGATTGATGGTGTTCAGAAGATGCAAATATTGAACAGTAGAGTAAACATTCTGACAACATTCTGTTACTGATTTATTAAAGGGAATTTCTAATCAATTGGATTTTTCAATCAAAGAGTTTTTTTTATTTCAAAAGCAATATTTACATTGTCCCTTAATAGTGGCACTGAAGAGCTTTGTCAGACTCATATATACAAAGAACAAAGAAAAGTACAATACAGGAACAGGCCCTTCAGCCCTCCAAGCCTGCGCTGATCATGATGCCCCAACTAAACTAAAAAAGGAACTTCTGCCCACACCTTTTCCATATCGTTCTACTCCCTCCCTATTCACGTCCCCATCCAGGTGCCTCTTAAATGTTGCGAATGTGACTGCGTCCATCGCCTCCTCTGGCAGCACGTTCCAGACACCCAACACTCTCTGCATGAAAACTGTCTCCCACACAATTTCCTTAAACTCTCCCCCTCTCGCTTTGAATCTTGCCTCCTTGTAATTGACACTTCCACTGTTGGAAAAAGTCTCTGACTATCCACCCTATCTATGTCTCTCATAACTTTGTAGACATCAATCAGGTCTACAAAATGTCTGAGGGAATTCTGACCTTACTATTAAATGGAGACATATATCCAATCCCTACAGAGGGGAAGGGGGCCATGTGGCCCATCGAGTCTGCACTGACAACAATCCCACCCAAGCCCTACCCTCGAAGCCCCACACATTTACCCTGACAGTCCCTCAACCATTCACATCCTTGGACACTAAGGGGCAATTTAACATGGCCAATCAACTGAACCTGTGCACCTTTGGACTGTGGGACGAAATTGGAGCACCCGGAGGAAACCCACGCCGACACGGGGAGAATGTGCAGACTCCACACGGACAATGATCTCTGGCACTGTGCCACTTCTGTAAAAGAAAACACTTGTTGAACATGGAACTGAGCGGTGAATTTGTATTCCAGCCACTTCCACTGTACTTTCAACGGTAAATGAAGATTTATTGCCAGCTGACATAACATTCAGCTTTGTGAATTGTCATGGCAGGAATTGCAATTCCTGGCTTCCCATGTTGCTAGACTGGAGCCGGAACGTTTTAAGTTGCTGCATCTTTTGCCTCACTGTCGACCAACAAAGACCTGCAGTCCTCACTTGCTGAACTTCTTCACAACGCTTGTCAGATTTCAAGGCAGCAAAGGCAATTGCCAAGTTGCCTGGTCAGCGTTGACAAGCTTTCAGGGTGGCACCATGTGGCACGGTTGACAACTGTCTTGCGGAGCTCTCATCTTGGGTCGTATGGAAAATGTCGTCCTTTCTAATGACCTGCTCATTAGGCAGGCACCGTTAATGCCAGATTGATTGCACTTTTAACCTGTGCTGAATAGACTTCAAGTGGACGGACCTTTCCAAGCTGATCTATTGGTGTCTATTTCTCAGCTTCTTGCTTCCTAACCATATGGTGGAGTCACTCCTCGTGACAGCTGCTCAGAGAAATAAATAAATCAACTGGAACATTCCGCAATACTTAGGCAGCTTTTCCAAATGAAGTACAATTAAAAAAAAACATTGCAAGCACTGTAAACATGCTTAATAATTTTAGCTGAGGTGCCGCTTTCTCTCTGTTGATTGCACCTCTTGTGTCTGAGTTAGAACGTTGGAGGCTGAACTTGTAATTCTGATTTGATTACATAATTTTAGACTGAATATCATTCTAAAACTGAAAGAGGGTCATGCTGTCCAGAACCAAGTCTATATTTTTCACAACGGTGGATCGAATCACCTGAGAACCTAAGTACGTGAGGATGAGGAGGAGTAGATTACGCAGAGCCCTCAAACCATTCAGTTTAATCAATCGGATTTTCTTCCTCAACTCCCACCAGCTTTATTCCTGCTTGCTCCCCATATCCCTCTATTCTCTGAAAGATCAAATATCTATCCACCTCAGTGTTAAATATATTTAATGGTGGCACATTTACCGTCCTCTGGGGTCAAGAATTGCAAAAGCTCAAAATCCTTTAAGTGGAAAAGTTTACTGCATCTCAGTCCTGACTGATCAGCCACTCACTGTGAGATTTTTCTTGATTCCCCCAGCCTGTGGATGCAGTCTCCCAGGGTCTATTCTGCTAAACCATGTCAGAAAAAAACTAAACCAACCAGAAAAGCTTTCTTCATAGGCTACAATTCACATTTGGAGTGTCTCAAGGCTGTGACAGGTGTTGTGTTAAACCAAAACGTTGTTTTATTACTGCAGAACTTGAATCCATAAACCTCCTGATCAGTGAAGAAAGGACAAGCCACTGAAGTATGGCTGACAACGAATTGTTATATATTTAGGGGTTGCATGATTGCTTTAAGAGCCAATCACATTAATTGATGGCGATGTCATTGGGGTGCTATGCAGGCTCCTGTTTAATTTCTACTCTGCACAGGCAACAGCTCCTCAATAAACCCCTTATTGTCAGTTTGAATCTTCATGTGCAAACCATATCTTTTCCCCTTTGTTTAAAACCCACACTGGCCTGACATTGTTAGGACATTGCACCATTGTGGGGTAAACAAATAACTTGCTGCCCAGTATCAACTGACACTAAGGATTGGGCCCATCCCACACATGATTTTCCCTCAAAACACCCAGCTCCCACACTCAGACTTCCCAGGGTGGGAATTGTGAGCCAGTCTGCCCATGGTGAGAATTGTGGGACAGTCTGTCCATGGTGAGAATTGTGGGATTGACTGCCCAGGGTGGGAATTGTGGGATTGACTGCCCAGGGTGGGAATTGTGGGATTGACTGCCCATGGTGGGAATTGTGGGATTGACTGCCCATGGTGAGAATTGTGGGACAGTCTGTCCATGGTGAGAATTGTGGGATTGACTGCCCAGGGTGGGAATTGTGGGACAGTCTGTCCATGGTGAGAATTGTGGGATAGACTGCCCATGGTGGGAATTGTGGGACAGTCTGCCCAGGGTGGGAATTGTGGGATTGACTGCCCATGGTGAGAATTGTGGGATTGACTGCCCATGGTGGGAATTGTGGGACAGTCTGTCCATGGTGAGAATTGTGGGACAGTCTGCCCATGGTGGGAATTGTGGGATTGACTGCCCATGGTGGGAATTGTGGGACAGTCTGTCCATGGTGAGAATTGTGGGATTGACTGCCCATGGTGGGAATTGTGGGATTGACTGCCCATGGTGAGAATTGTGGGACAGTCTGTCCATGGTGAGAATTGTGGGATTGACTGCCCATGGTGGGAATTGTGGGACAGTCTGTCCATGGTGAGAATTGTGGGATTGACTGCCCATGGTGGGAATTGTGGGATTGACTGCCCATGGTGGGAATTGTGGGACAGTCTGTCCATGGTGAGAATTGTGGGATTGACTGCCCATGGTGGGAATTGTGGGATTGACTGCCCATGGTGGGAATTGTGGGACAGTCTGTCCATGGTGAGAATTGTGGGATTGACTGCCCATGGTGAGAATTGTGGGACAGTCTGTCCATGGTGAGAATTGTGGGATTGACTGCCCATGGTGGGAATTGTGGGATTGACTGCCCAGGGTGGGAATTGTGGGATTGACTGCCCATGGTGAGAATTGTGGGATAGACTGCCCAGGGTGAGAATTGTGGGATAGACTGCCCATGGTGAGAATTGTGGGACAGACTGCCCATGGTGAGAATTGTGGGATAGACTGCCCATGGTGGGAATTGTGGGACAGTCTGCCCAGGGTGGGAATTGTGGGATTGACTGCCCATGGTGAGAATTGTGGGATAGACTGCCCATGGTGGGAATTGTGGGATAGACTGCCCATGGTGAGAATTGTGGGACAGTCTGCCCAGGGTGGGAATTGTGGGATTGACTGCCCATGGTGGAGATTGTGGCATTGTGGGTCAGATTTGACTTTGGAGGAGCACCAAAGAAAGACTGGATGGTAAATTAAAATTTTGCCCCATCTGTTTGTCAGTACAGCCAAGATAGAAATAATAATAAAAACTGAACAGGTTCTATCCCTTCATTTACATAGATACTGTCTGTGAGGATAAAATGACAAATTGAACTGCTCTGCAATGTTCGGAATTACAAAGCTACAAATGAGAAAGCTTGACTGCCTATGACTACTGTCTCAAACTCAGAGAGACATGCATTAAAAAAACATAACCCGATGCTCGCAGTGCAGTACTGAGGGAATGCTGCAACACTGAAGGTGCTGACATTCAGGTGACACATTAAACCAAGACCTCAAGTAAATGCAGGCTGTTTGGTTTTACTTTGAAGGTCAGGAAAATATTTAGCTTTCAATCAATACCTGAGTAACAAACTATACAGGCATTAGCTCATTGTTATTTGTGGGAGCTTGCTGTGCACAAATTGCTGCTGCATTTCCTACATATAAAACAACAAATATTCTTCGAATGGACTTCACTGACTGTTAGGCACCTTGAGGTGCTCTGGGATTGTGAAAGGTGCTGTTGCGGGGTGAATTGAGTTGGACAGTACCGTCTTAAACTAAAAACAGTATAAAATTCATGAGGCAAATGCCTTTGTATAAAAATGTGACATTTATTTAAAATAAAATCACAACAAAAGCAGCTGCTTGGGGATCACTGGAGGGATTAAGTAGCTCTGAGATAGAGCGACAGAACCTCTCTAACGTATACCACCAAGAACAGATCACTTCTTATCACTCATTCCCGCCTCATATCAGTTTAATATCAATTACATTCAGTAAACATAGATCAGTAATAATTCCTGACACATACCTCAGCCAATTGCATTTTACTATCCAGCGTAATGATATCTTATTCATCCATTTAATCTGGACGTTAAGTCTCATCTTGTCCAAAGTCGCTTCCTGTTTGCCTGGTTTCCCTAGATGCTTGCTACAGGGGTCAAAGTGGATGTTCCCACTGGATCATTGCCAACCTGGATAAATACATGTCCCTGCATCCAGGCACGTATTTATTCTGAGTCTAGACATTGAATAAATCTATTCATAATGTTACTAGATGTATTCGCTCATAAGAAACCTTATGTATTCTGTCTAAAACCTTATTAACTGGTTAATAATTTCCCTCTTCACAAACATAAAGTGATGTTGAAGTAGATAGTACAGCAACACATTGCTATTTTCGCAAGTGAATGAAGGATATCTTCAATAGAAAAAAAATATATTCACTGACATTGACCAAGATGAATATTCAACTTGCATTTATAGTTTTTAAAAAGTGCAACACATCATTGAATGTTTGAACTACAAGTGGTGTAACGGAGGAAGCTCTGAGTTGGGGCAACCGTTTACTTATCTGGATTAGGACACCAACTGAGAGCAGGATGTAACATCCACTCTTAACCTAGCGGATTGCATGTATCTACAGAGGTGGAGTCTACCGTCTTTCAGATTCGAATGCTAATTCTGCTCTCAATGTTTTCAACCTGATCTAAGATTGGTGTGTCCTCTTTCCATTGAACAGCAGGATGCGGTCTTGACATCACATCCACATTGACCCCCACATGGAATCATGCACCAATCTCCAAATATGTAAACAGCCTTGTACTGCTGGATTTGGGGATGGTGGTGGGCAATGGCAAATCAAGTTGATGGGTGGGAGTGCTGTCCGGACACAGATTAGCTAAGCTGAAATGCAGGCTTTAACAATGTCCTTCATGAAAAAAGTAACCAAGCCGATGTAACATGAGTTGTCATAGTCGTGGAGGGAACTGCCACAGTTGCTGAATTTGGAAAGGGCTTCATAAACATGGATATCTAAAATGAAGAAAATGGAGACCCAAATGGAGTTGGTTATCATTGGAACTTAGAAGAGTGAGGGAGGATCTCATAGAAATCTATCAAATTCTAGCAGGGTTTGACAGGGCAGATACAAGAAGTGATGGTTGTGGGGGGTGTGGGGCGGGGATTACTGGGGGGCGGTGGTGGGGGGGGGGAGGGGAGCAGAGGTATTCAGAACCAGGGGTCACAAGGGAAATGATGATCGAGTGGTATTATTGCTAGACTTTAATCCAGAAACGCAGCTATTGTTCTGGGGACCCAGGTTCGAATCTCACCATGACAGATAGTGCAATTTGAATTCAACAAAAAATATTTGGAATTAAGAATCTACTGATGGTCGTGATATCATTGTCGATTGTCAGAAAAATGAACCTGGTTCACTAATGTTCTTTAGGGAAGGAAATCTGCTATCCTTACCTGGTCTGGCTACATGTGACTCCAGAACCACAGCAATGTGGTTGACTCTGAGCTGCCCTCAGGCAATTAGAGATGGGCAATAAATGTTGGC
The DNA here is from genome assembly GCF_965287045.1 of Carcharhinus amblyrhynchos. Lineage (NCBI taxonomy): Eukaryota > Metazoa > Chordata > Chondrichthyes > Carcharhiniformes > Carcharhinidae > Carcharhinus > Carcharhinus amblyrhynchos. The sequence goes on along the minus strand of NC_137336.1, from coordinate 4,940,372 downwards.
CAACCAGCGATGCCCATGTCCCATGAACGAATTAGTCTAAGGATACAGAGAAAACCTTTTAAAATTGATATGATGAGGGAAAATGTCTTCACCCAAAGAGTGGTGAACCTTTGGAACTCACTACCACAGAAAACAGTTCAAACCACAACATTGCATGTTTTGGAGCGAAGGGGATCAAATGAAATGAGGGGAAGGTGGGATCAGGTTACTAAGTTGGATGATCAGCTATGATCAAAAGAATGGTGGAGCAGGCTCGAAGGGCCAAATGGCCTCCTCCTGCTCTTGTTTTCTCAGCTTCTATGAATATTTAGCTTCATGAGAACACAGGGTCAAAAAACTCTTGTCAGGTTGGCAGTGCAGTCAAAACAGGAATATTCATGGATTTTTTAATGACCCAATATAGCTTCAGATAGATAGATTCGTGCACTGCACAATTATTCTGAACAGGAAATGTATCCGATGAGTAAGTATTCCTGTAAGTGATGGGAAACCCACTCTTATCTGTTTTCTGCAGTTCCTATGCTTCATTGAAATCTGAATATCCATTTATCTGCAGCTAATAGGAAATACAGCAGGATTATTCTTATTGCAGCTGGAAGAGCCATTCCTTTAATCACACCCACTAACCTTAGGTACACAATGTGGAAAATACATAGTCAGTTACTCCGAATGAGCGATCGGAGAGACTGGAGAAGCCGGGATTTTCCCCCTTCAAGCTGAAAAGATCAAGGAGCAATGTAATCGAGCTGTTCAAAATTAGGAAGGATCGCATTGGGATAAATACAGAGAAACTGTTTCCGTTGGCAGCAAGGTCAGTAATTGGAGGACACAGATTGAGGTCCTGCATTATAACACCAACTGTTCACTGTGTATTCCCCATGTCTTGTTAGTCCCCCCAAGATGTATCACTTTTCATAGTTGCCACCATTCTGCCCATTTAACCAGCCTGTCAATATCATCCTGGAATTTGAGGCTTTCCTCCTCACTATTTATCACACCACCAGCTTTCATGTCATCTGCAAAGTTACTGATCATATCTCCCGCATTCACATCTAGATCATTAACGTACACTGCAAGCAGCGAGGGGCCCGGCACTGATTCCTGTGGTATACCACTGGACAGAGGCTTCCAGTTATAAAAACAGCCTTCAACCATCTCCCTCTGCCTCCTGCCACGAAGCCAATTTTAGATCCAGTTTGGTTAACTGCCCTAGATCCGATGGGCACCTTCTTCATCAGCCTCCCCTGCGGGACTTTGTCAAATGTTTTACTGAAGTCCATGTAGACCTCATCAACTGCATTGCCCACATCGACACACCTTATCATCTCCTTGAAAAATTCAATCAAATTTGTTTGATATGACCTTCCCCTCAAAAAGCCATGCTGACTATCCCTGATTATTCCTTATCTCTCCAAGAGAGACAAGAGGCCCAAACGTCCTTTCATTATGATCATGGGTGATCATTAAATTCAATATCCTGATCCAGTCTTCCCCCCTATATCCATTGATCACTTTAGCCCCAAGCGCTACATCTAATTTCATCTAATGTTTTGGCCTCAACTACTTTCTGTGGTAGTGAATTCCACACATTCACCACCCTCTAGGTGAAGAAATTTCTCCTCACCTCAGTTCTAAAAGGTTTACCCCTTTTTCTCAAACTATTATCCTTAGTCCTGGATCACCCCAACATTGGGATTTTTTTTTCTGAATCTACCCTGTCTAACCTTGTTGAATCCCCTCTAATTCTTCTAAACTCCAGTGAATATAATCCTAACCAATTTAGTAAGCAAAGTGTGAACTTAATTCCTCGGCCATTTCCTTATTCCCCATTATGAATTCTCCTGTTTCTAACTGTAAGGGATCTACACTTGTTTTTGTCAATCATTTTTCTCTTTACATATCTGTAGAAATTTACAACAATCATTCCATGTCAAATGCACACCTGATGAAGGGACACCATTTCCAAAAGCTTGTGGGATTACTATCAAATAAACTGGCTGGACTCGAACCTGGTGTTGTGAGACTTCTTACATCATAAATGTACGTCATACAGTTTCCAGCCTCTCCATGTCCTATGACAGAACTTTTCTCCATTGATCCTGAGCAGCGATTGCCCCAATCATAGGAATCATAAGAACTCGGACCAGGACTAGGCCATTCAGCCCCTCGAGCCTGCTGTGCCATTTAATACGATCATGGCTGATCTCATCTCAGCCCCAGCTCCGATTATCTGCCTGTTCATTATATCCCTTCAACCTGAACTAGTTAAAAATCTGTTCACTTCTTCCTTCAATTTAAAGTCCCAGCATCCACCAGCTATGTGGTAATGAAAATCCTAAAACTATGACCTCTTGTTCTGGATTATCCTACAAGAGAAAACATCCTCTCCACGTCTACTTTGTCAATCCCCCTTTTCATCTTGTGTACCTCAATTCGATCTCCTTTCATTCTTCTAAACACCAAGGAGTATAGGCCTAAACTTTGTAGGTGGGATTTTATGACCTTGCTCGAGCGAGACTGGAAAATCCCACCCAAGGTCAACATACATTTCCATTGTCCGCACCTCGCCTGCTTCAATTATGTGGCAGGCAGGGTGCTGGAAGTCAGACCCCTCATCTCTGGAATCAATCTCGTGAACTTCCTCTGAACCGTCCCAATGCACTCAAGGGGAGGCGATGGCCTAGTGGTATTATCATCGGGCTATTAATCCAGAAACTCAGCTAATGTTCTGGGGACCCGGGTTTGAATCCCACCACAGCAGATGGTAAAATTCAATAGAAATCTGGAATTAAGAGTCTACTGATGACCATGAAACCATTGTCAATTGTCAGAAAAACCCAGCTAGTTCACTAATGTCTTTCAGGGAAGGAAATATGCCATCTTCACCTGGTCTGGCCCACCTGTGACTCCAGAGCCACAGCAATGGGTTGACTTGTAACTGTCCTCTGAACAAGGGCAGCTAGAGATGGAAAATAAATGCTGGCCAGCCAATGATGTCCGTGTGCCAAGTACGAATAAATTTTTTAAAAAATTACATCTCTCCTGAAATAAGGGGACAAAATCTGTACAATATTCTAAGTGGGGTCTCACTAATACTTTGCACAGTAGCAGTAATACTTCACTACTTTTATATTCTATTCTTTTATCAATAAATGTCAAGATTCTTTAGTGTGCCCCTCAGAATTTTGCAATGATCCAATCCCGCAACCTTAGGTTATGATATCTCTTTGCACTGGATTGCCAACAGAAACAAAGGATGGTTTTCGCCCCTCATTGCGTGTCCCCCAGTAGCAGTTGATTGTTGATCTCAGTGCGCGTCACTAGGAACAGCCCATTCCATCTCATGTCTGGGAACTGCTCAGAATGAACCTGGACAAACACTTTCCTTTCCAGACTGCTTTGCAAGGGCACATTTCAGAAATCAGAAGATTAATTTTTCACTTCCTGGAGCCTCCAGTTCAGTCCAGGCATCACTTCACCTTCCCAACTGCATACATGACAATTGAAGTCAATTAAATTAAAAGCTCAGGAGGGTGCAATGAAACAGGGCAGCTGCCTCGCTATTATCTAGTCTGCACTAACGAGCAAAAATCGAGATCTACCCTAGTGTCTGCGGAGTGCTTTGGGAAATTATAAAGATGGGAAATATGCAAATCTTTCAATCTAATCACCACTGATCCAAAAATGGTCATTAACAGACTTATCCAAGCTTTGTGTTGTCGCTACTGTTAATTTACCATACGGCCATTATGACTTTTCAAAACCATTAAAGTCCATCCATAAATCTGAAGTTTATAAGGTATTCACCAAGAGAATCAAATTCCTCAAGTAGTTTGAATGTGTTGCCTTAATCTGTCGAGCACAGATGAAATATCAGCTGCACACAACATTCTGTTTTACCTGGAAAACCCAAGCCTTGTGATAATCACGCAGCACGACAGAATTATCTGACTTGTTCATTCTTACTGCACTTGCACGTACAGGATTCTGCATTGTCGAGAAAGGAAAGATAAAGGAGTGTCGGATGAAGAAAATGTCAAGTGAAGAGAGAGGAAACTGCTGCAAGTGTACGACAGGGTTATCTAAGAAGCTCAGTGAAAGACACATTTGCATTTCAGGTGTGCGCCGCTCCCCCCTGCCTTAGCAGAAGTGAAGGTTAAAAGGTATTTTAGTGAGGTTAGAAAGAGAGCGACTGGAAGAGAAGAAGGAGTTTCCACTGGCAGGTAAAACTAGAACTAGGCGGCATGGTCTCAAAATAAGGGGGAGCAGATTTTGGATTGAGTTGAGGAAGAAATTCTTCACCCAAAGGATTGTGAATGAATCTGTGGAATTTCTGTCTGAGGCCAGGACTCTCCATTCACCTGAAGAAGAGGGAATCCCCTCGAAAGCTAGTGAGTTTACTATCAAATAAATCAGTTGGACTAAAACCTGGTGTTGTCAGACTTTTTACTGAATTTCCTACCCAGGGAAGCAGTTGAGGCTAAACGGTTGAATGTTTTGAAGGCAAGGATAGATAGATTTTTGAACAGTAAAGGAATTAAGGGTTATTGTGAGCGGGTGGGCAAGTGGAGCTGAGCCCACGAAAAAATCAGCCGTGATCTTATTGAACGGCGGAGCAGGCTCGAGGGGCTAAATAACCTACTCCTGCTCCTAGTTCTTATGTTCTAAGAGACAAAGATAATCCATTCATGGGATAGGAGCTTCACATCTTCCTGATTTACCACCAAGTTTAACAATCTCAGATTAACCACCACATCCAGCCTTGCAAACAGCAGTCAATAGGCATGTTTTTACTGTTGCTCTTTACATCTCCTCTGGACTCAGATCTGTAACTTTAATTGGAGTCATAGAGTCATATAGGTTTACAGCATGGAAACAAACCCTTCAGCCCAACTAGTCCATGCTGTTCCTTTTTTTAAACCCCGAAGCTAGTCCCAATTGCCCACATTTGGCCCATATCTCTCTATACCCATTGTACCCATGTAACTGTCGAAATGCCATTTAAAAGATAAAATTGTACCCGCCACTACTACGACCTTTGACAACTTGTTCCAGACACTCACCGCCCTGTGTGAAAAAAATTGCCCCTCTGGACATTTTAGTATCTCTCCCTCTCACCTTAAACCTCTGCCCTCTAGTTTTACACTCCCCTACCTTTGGGAAAAAGATATTGACTATCAGGCTGATCTGTGCCCCTCATTATTTTATAGACTCCAAGAAGATCACCTCTCAGCTTCCTCAGCTACAGAGAAAAAAGTCCCAGTCTATCCAGCCTCTCCTTATAACTCAAACCATCAAGTCCCAGTAGCATCCTAGTAAATCTTTTCTGCACTCTTTCTAGTTGAATAATACCCTTTTCTATAATAGGGTGACCAGAACTGCACACAGTATTCCAAGTGTGTCCTACCAATGTCTTGTCCATCTTCAACAAGATGTCCCAACTTCTGCATTCAATGTTCTGACCAATGAAACCAAGCATGCTGAATGCCTCCTTCACCTCTCTATCCACCTGTGACTCCACTTTCAAGGAGCTATGAACCTGTATCCCCAGATCTCTTTGCTCTGTAACTCTCCCCAACACCCTACCATTAACTGAGTAAATCATGCCCTGGTTCAATCTATCAAAATGCATCACCTCACATTTATCTAAATTAAATTCCATCTGCCATTCGTCAGCCCATTGGCCCAATTGATCAAGATCCAGCTACAATCTGAGATAATCTTCTTCACTGTCCACAATGACACCAATCTTGGTGTCATCTGCAAACTTACTAACCATGCCTCCCTTATTCTCATCCAAATCATTAATATAAATGACAAATAATGGTGGTCCCAGCATCAATCCCTGAGGCATACTGCTAGTCACAAGCCTCCAGTTTGAAAAACAACCCCCTATAACCACACTCTGGCTTCTATCATCAGATCAATTTTGTATCCATTTAGTTACCTCACCCTGGATCCCATGAGATTTAACCTTATGCAACATGTGGTACCTTGTCAAAGGTCTTGGTGAAGTCCATGTAGACAACATCAACTGTACTGTCCTCATCTACCTCTATTCTGTCCCTGCATCTCTAAATGCCTGTAGATGCTGACGTTCAAAATATCTTCCACAAACTTACCCACCACAGATGTGAATCTCACTTGCTTGTAATTCCCAGGCTTTTTCCTGCAGTCCTTTCTAAACAAAGGCACAACAAAGGTTGGTGGATTTGCAGATAGCAATGAGGACCATCAGAGGATACAACAGGCTATAGATTGGTTGGAGACTTGGGCAAAGAGATGGCAGAAGAAGTTTAATCCAGACACAGTCCAAAGATGTACAGGTTGTTTGGTTTAGCAAATTGTACTTCCATCCAAGACGTGCAGTTTTATGGGAGTTAGTGGGTAAATATGTGAGGTTATGGAGATCGGGCCTGAGGGGATACTCTGTCAGAGAGTCGGTACTGAATTGATGGGCCGAAAGGCCTCCTTCTGCACTGTGGAGATTCTAAGGTATCATCATTCCCAGCATTCTCCACTGCTGAGTATCTGCTTGAGAGAGGATCACACCCAGAACACTCCTGTCCCAACACAACCCCACCTCTCTCTCTTTCCATCTTGAAGACACTTCTTAAAACCAACCTCATTGGGGAAATATTAGGCTGAGTCTCCTGATATCTAACTAATTATCTCAGTGACATATTTAGTGTAATAATGACCCATTATCTCTGATCTCTGGGACGCTGAACCCTGTGTTGACCCAGAAATGTGCGGGGAAAACATTCTAACCCAGAATATTCTTGCAGAAATTGCAAGGGAATCTGTCGGGAATTTCAAACTTGCATCGGACAATTCCCAGCACTGAGAGTTTAAGATTTAAGTTTAAAACTTATTTATTATTGTCACAAGTTGGCTTACACGAACAAAATTACAGTGAAAATCCCCTAGTTGCCACACTCCAGCGCCTATTTGGGTACACTGAGGGAGAGTTTAGCACGGCCAATGTACCGAGCCATTGGATATTCCGATTTTAATTCCAATCATTGTATTGTTTCAGTTGTATTCCAGGAAGGGACACCAAGGAAAAGTTAGAATTAAAATCATTTCTAATGACTCGGTAACTGTGGGACTGACACACTCCAACTCCCCCCCCCCCCACTCAAACTCCCAAACAATCTCCGAGCCCCACCCCAAGTGATAATTTCCCCACATCTAACCCCCCACCCCCCGATTTGCCCTCTGCCTGATCACAGAGTCCTGCACCCATCGTGCCAAACCCCCACAGAATACCTTCAGTACCCACCAAAACCACACAGAACCCACCCCTCCCCCCCATCCCCCCTCAGTGACCCCACTGTCCAGGTAGACCCAGCCCAGGAATACGGTCAGTGCAGGGTTCACTTCAGCGTTGAAAGGTGGATCTTGAGAACATTGCTGGTTACAGGGAGTGAGTGATCAGTTTAGGTTGGGATGCAGCTGGAGTCTCAGGGAGTGGGGAGGTCCATCACTTGGACACCTTTCATTCTGTTCTCAGAGGGATTTTTGGGGTTGGACAAAGAGAGGACAAATCCAGCCTTTTCTTCGTGCTCAGCCACTTTTCTTTCGGCTCACCCTTGTTGCTCCCTCTGATGCCTTGCCCTTACCTGGAGGCCTTTGTCAACTTGTTGTATCTTGTTGTCTTCTTGTATCCTGGGCCTTTTTCTCCTTATATATTATAGATTATTATTTATGTCAGCTTTTACTTGTGTGAGGTGGTGAATGGAGGGGTACTCCTGTGTAGCAGAAGAAAAAAATAGGTGGTGGGGTGTGGGAGGGGCGAGAACTAAGAAAAACAAGGTGATGGTCTGGTTCTGGTGTATTTTAGGTAGTTGGGGGGGGAGGTGGTTGTTGAGATGGTGTGTGTTAGGAGGAGTTAGGTTGGGGTTTGTGTTTCTGGGTGTTGAGGTGGATGGTAAGGTAGTGTGTGTGTTTTGTTTTGGGGGTGCTTCCTGGCTGGGGAGGGTTTGTGTCCGTTGCTCAGTCAGAGTCCGTTTCCTTTGGGCGGGGGGGAAACAGGTGGGCTACGGTTGTGGGAGGAGGTCAGACAGTGAGGGAAAAGTCCTGGGGGTTTCTGATTGAGATGTTGGTGTGTAGGTTGGGGGTTGAAGGATGGTTTGTTTTCCTCCCATGTCTTGGCACTTTTGCCTCCCCTGTGTGTTTCTGTTAAGGTGGGTGGGGGGTGGGTGGGGTGGGGTGGGGGTGGGGGGGCGGGGGCGGTGCGGTGGTGGGGGGAGGCTGCTCCCGGAGCTGGTGGGATGGGGTGACGTTATATTTGTGGGTGTTTTATGTTGTGGTGGGCCAGATGACGTTGGGTAGATTTAGGTCGTATGTATCAGATTGGTGAGGGGACACTAGTTGGCAGAGCAAGGGGGTGGAGGGGCATTCTTGTTTATCTGGACGGTTTGTGGGTTTGGTATGAGGCAAGAACTTCAGTCGGCAGTACAAAGATGACTTCTTTGACCATTTATTTCTTTCTTTCTTTATTTATTCACTAATTTCCCAAGTAAGCTCTTATTAACAATGTAATGAAGTTACTGTGGAAGGTTACATTGAGGGAGAATTTATCATGGCCAATCTACCTAACCTACACATCTTAGGAGGACAGCTGAGCACCCGGGGAAACCCACACGTACACGGTGAGAACATGCAGACTCTGAACATGTAGTGGTCCAAGTTGGGAGTCCAGCCCAGGTCCCTGGTGCTGTGAGACAGCAGTGATAACCGCCGTGTCACTCTGTCACCCAGAAATGAATGGTTTCACATATATCATATTAGTTCAAAGTGATCGGGACGGGGGGGGAAGGTTAGTTGTTGCCCATCTTTGGAGGGTTTCTTTTGTCAGTGTTGGTGAGTTGCCCTGTGTCCAGGGTTCTTTCCATTGCTCCAGCTGAGTCAGGGAGTTGAGACATTTGCATTTCTAGGGGAGAGCCCTTTTGTTAGTTGTAACCTGTGTCCAGGTTTCTCCTATTGTTTCCAGTGATCGAATAAAGATTTTATCTTGGCTTGCCTGCGGATATTTCTTTTTACACTCATGGTATTTTGTGTTGTGGTGGGTTTTCTTTTGGGGAGTGTTGCTAGTGGATAAGTCTCCAGATCTGGATGCCTGATATCATTGCGGATTTTGTGGAAAGGGATATTGGCGGGAGGAAAGTGGTTTACTAGTTTTTCCTTTGGATTGTTCTTAGAGAGGGGGGTTAGTTTTAGTGAGAGGGTGGAGGGTGAGGTCAGATCGGGGGCTGAAGTGGGTGGCAGGTGTGAGGGGAGGGGGGTCTTGGATAGAAGGGTGCTCTTCCTGGGGCGGGGGTCTTTTTGGTAGGTATGGTACACCTGTGGCATTATTGGGGGAAGGAGAGGGGCCTCGAGGGAGTTTCTTTCAGCGCTATCTGTGTTGATTGTTTCGGGTTCTGGGAGATGTAATGGGCCCTTCTTGTTTGGAGAGGTTATGGAGATTAGGGGTTGGGAGGAGCTTGTTGGGGGGATGTGGGTGTGTGAGTTCACACTGTCTACTGGACAGGCTGAGCTTGATGGTGCTGAGAATCTTTCTGTGTGTTTGTCTGTACAGACTGGGAGCCGTCTGCAATGTGACTCATAGAGCTCACTCAGTCAGTAGCTGAGCCTATGGACAATATGTTAAGCATTGTGTCAATGTGACTGCGTTAGTAATAAAGAGACTGGAGTAATGACAGATGCACAAGTTAAACACACACTGCATCAGAAGGGGAAATTAAACTCAATTAGTGAAATTTAAATTGAAAAGACTGACGTCAGTAATGGTAACCATAAAACTAGAATTGATTGTTGTAAAAAAAAATCTGCCGTCCTCACTTGATCTGGTCTGCAGCACACCAATCAGGTAAAGCCCAGTTGGTGACTCACTGCAATCTCCTTATGGGCAATTAGGGATGGGCAATAAATACTGGCCTTGCCCCTTCCCAAGACAGAATAAAACTACTCCCCAGTCTGTGTCTGAAAATGAATAGAACTATTCTCATCCTGTGGGTGACATGGTGGCACATTGGTTAGCACTGCTGTCTCACAGCACCAGGGACCCGGGTTTGATTCCCAGCTTGGGTCACTGTCTGGAGTTTGCACATTCTTCCCATCTACGTGGGTTTCCTCCGGCTGCTCCAGTTTCCTCCCACAGTCCAAAGATGTGCAGATTAGGTGGATTGGCCATGCTAAATTGCCCTTTAGTGTCAGAACTAGCTAGAGTAAATATATATTATGGGGATAGGGGCTCGGTGGGCTTGTTGATGATGTGGACTCGATGGGCCAAATGACCTCCTTCTGCACAGCAGGGTTCTATGATTTTAGTTTTTGTCTATGATCCACGCACAAATCACAAAACACACACAAGTTTGTCCAATTTGAAGCCACATTTATTTCCAGATTTGAGGTTTCAGTTATTGAAATAACAACATTTGAAAGATAATTGCTAGATGGACAGCTCGCTCTCTGCTCCATCCAGCTCTCCCTCACAACTGCGATGCCTTGTTCATCACAACATACTGACTCACCCCCACCCCCCCACCCCCACCCAGACCATGTGACCTCCAGGGAGAGGCGAAAACCCAGAGTGAAAACCCCAGCGCCAATACGGGGAAAAAAAATCTGGGAAATTCCTCTCCGACCCCCTGTGGCGATCAAAACGAGTCCAGGAGATCACACTGGCCCTGATCAGACAATCAGCTTCCCAAGACAATTCATTTCCATTTCTACTTTACAAACACCATCTGAACCCTCTGCCTCAGAGGTTGGTTCCGAACTATCCGCTGTCTCATTCTGTACCGGCACCAACAAGACCAACATTCAATGATGACTTGAAACAAGTTGATGAGTTGTTCCCATTTCCGTGTTAATCCAACTTGAACAGAAACTCACCTCAATCCTTTCGCTGCATTGTTCATTCCCCTGACAACAAAACCCATATCTCAAAGCGTTCACTGAAGAGCCTTTGTAAAAGCTCAAGCCTGAGCTCAAACTCCCAGTGAGGGGAATTCTGGAAGCCACAGTTTCAGACTCTGTCTCACCCTCATGTTAAACATGAAAAAGCTGAAATGATGGAGGGCTGTGCTGGAGTGAGTGACCAGAGGCTGGGACGTGTGTCTGAATGAAGGACGCTTGTGAAACACCAGCAGTTGGTGTTTGAAAGCAGCCTGACACTGGCACCAGTCAACACAGACACCTCTGTGCCAGTTGGTGCCAGGTAGGACTCTTTATCATGTGGTGGGAGACATGGTATAACAAGCTGATGCTGACGTTTCTCTCCGGAATCGGTTGCATTCTTGGACACATGCATCTCCATCAAGGACGGTCACCTCAGCACTTCACTGTATCGCAAGCCCATGGATAACCTCACGATGCTCCACTTCTCCAGCTTTCATCCTAAACACGTTAAAGAAGCCATCCCCTACGGACAAGCCCTCCGTATACACAGGATCATCTCAAATGAGAAGAATCACTCCAAACACCTCCAGATGCTGAAAAATGCCCTCATGAGAACAGGATATGGCGCTTGGCTCATCGATCAGCAGTTCCGATGCACCACAGCGAAAAAACGTAACAACCTCCTCAGACGACAAACAGGGGACGCGTGGTGGACAGAGTACCCTTCATCAACCAGTACTTCCCCAGAGCAGAGAAGCTATGAGATCTTCTCTGGAGCCTTCAACATGTCGTTGACGAAGACGAACATCTCGCCAGGGCCGTCCCCACACCCCCACTTCTTGCCTTCAAACAACCGCACAACCCCAAACAGACCATTGTTCACAGCAAACTACCCAGCCTTCGGGAGAACAGTGACCACGACACCACACAACCCTGCCACAGCAACCTCTGCAGAACGTGCTGGATTATCAACACGTGTGACATCATTTCACATGAGAACACCATTCACCAGACAGACGGTATATACACTTCTCCCGAATTCCCTTTTAGATTTCTGGGTGACTATCTTAGATCAATGGCCTCTAAGTTACTCACTTTCCCATAACAGGAAACATTCTCCCTGTTTCCATTGTGTCAACGCATTTCATCATTTCAACAACTTCTTTTCAGTCACCCAAATGTATTGCAAGAAAAAATAGACCCAACTTGTCAATGCAGGTCTGGTGTATAAAGCTATACATTTCTGTTATCATCCTTGTAAATCTCCTCTGCAGCCTCTCTAGTCCCTCGATATCTATTTATAACATCCTGAATAAAACTGTCTTCAGGGTTCTAAGTGTGGTCGAACCAAAGATCATTACTGGTTTGGTGTAACCTCCTATTTTAAATTCCTTCCTGAAATGGAACCTAGTGTTTGGTTCACTTTTACCCTGATCACGCCAAGCTGTGGCACAAAATTTATTGATTGATTGTTGTTTGAAAGCAGCCTGACGCTGGCACCAGTCAACACAGACACCTCCAAGCCAGCTGGTGCCAGGTAGTTTTTCTTTATCGTTTCCTCAGATTCTCAGAACAAGCTGGTCCGGAGGTTCCATGGAAGATTTGCCGTGGATTGGTAGAGATGGGCTGCCCGGTGGTGTTTCCCAGTTGGTCTCATCCACAACATTGGAATGACCTTGCAGAGTTTTAGAGTTGAGGGTTTTCATGAAAATCGAGCAATTGGGGTTTTGAAAGCAGCCTGACACTGGCACCAGTCAACACAGACACCTCTGTGCCAGCTGGTGCCAGGGAGGACTCTTTATCATATCTTGGGGACATGGTACAAGCTGGTGCTGAGGATTCACCCAGTGGTGTGGAGTGGATTGGAAACGATGGGTTGGTGATTGGGATTTAAGCAGCCAATCCCATTCCTCACCATTGGAAAATAAACCAACCGGAGTCTTTCCCCCTCGAGAATCTTCTCTTCAGTCACACGGTGGAACCCTGGCTGAGATTGCTCAGAGCCCACAGCATGGACACATTTCTGTTATCATCCTTGTAAATCTTCTCTGCAGCCTCTCCAGTCCCTCGGTTTCTTTTCGTAACATCCTGAATAAACCTGCCTGTGGGGTTCTGTGTTGCTGGTTTGGTGTGATTTCCCTATCTTAAATTCCCTATCGAAATGAAGCCTAGTGTTTGGTTCACTTTTTCCCTGGCGATGCCAAACTGAGGCATTAATTTTATTGATTGATTGGGGTTTGAAAGCAGCCTGACACTGGCACCAGTCAACACAGATACCACTGAGCCAGCTGGTGCCAGGGAGGACTCTTCATCATATCCTGGGGGTCAAAGGGAGTCAACTGATTGGTGCATTCTTAAACAATAGTACAATTTATTTACATTTCCCCTTAACAAACACCATTTGAACCTCCTGCCTCAGAGGCTAGTTCCCAACTATCCGCTCTCTCGCTCCGTACTGACAGCAACAAGACAAACATAGACCGAACACTTGAAACTAGTTGATCGGCTGTTCCTGTTTCTGCATTGATCCAACTTGAACAGAAACTCACCTCAATCCTTTCTCTGAATTGTTCATTTGCTGAAATTCATTCCCCCGGTCAACACAACCCATATCTCAAAGCGTTCACTGAAGAGCCTTTGTAAAAGCTCAAGCCTGAGCTCAAACTCCCAGTGAGGGCAATTCTGGAAGTCACAGTTTCAGACTCTGTCTCACCCTCATGTTAAACATGAAAAAGCTGAAATGATGGAGGGCTGTGCTGGAGTGACCAGAGGCTGGGATGTGTGTCTCGATGAAGGACTCTTGTGAAACACCAGCAGTTGGTGTTTGAAAGCAGCCTGTCACTGGCACCAGTCAACACAGACACCTCTGTGCCAGCGAGTGTCATAGTTCATGCTGATGCTGATGTTTCACTAAATGGTGTGGAGTGGATTGGAAATGACCCCTCCCAGTGGGATTGAGTCCCAGATTTTCACCATTCTTTGGGTGAAGATGTTTCTTCCCTATTGGATTTCTGGTGACTATCCTGGATCGATGGCCTCTAGTTATTCTCTTCCACATTGGAGGAAACATTCTCTCTGTTTCCACTCTGTCAAAGTGTTTCATCATATTAACAACTTCTATTTGGTCACCCCTGTCTTCTTGCAAGATAAAATAGATCCCGCTTGTCAATGTATCCCCGTTATATAAACCCACACCTTTTTGCTATCATCCCTGTGCATCTTCTCTGCAGCCTCTCCAGTCCCTCGATATCCTTTTTATAGCATGCTGAATAAAACTGCCTTCAGTGTTCTAAGTGTGGTCTAACTAAAGATCATTGCTGGTGTGGTGTATCTCCCCTATTTTAAATTCTCTCTTGAAAAGGTTCATCTTTTCTCTGGCGATGCCGAACTGCATCACAGATTTTATTGATTGATTGGGGGTTTGAAAGCAGCCTGAAACTGGCACCAGTCAACACAGACACCTCTGTGCCAGCTGGTGCCAGGGAGGACTCTTTATCATATCCTGGGACTCTCAGAACAAGCTGGTACAGTGGTTCCATGCGACACTTTGCAATGGATTGGCAGAGATGGGGTGCCCGGTGGCCTTTCTTAGTTGGTCTCATCCACAACATTGGAATAACTTTGGAGAGTTTCAGATTTGAGGATTTTTATGAATCTCTAGAAGTTGGTGTTTTGAAAGCAGCCGGACACTGGTACCAACCAACACAGACACCTCTGTGCCAACTGGTACCAGGGAGGACTCTATCATCTCTTGGGAGACTTAGTACAAGTTGGTGCTGAGGATTCACCCAGTGGTGTGGAGTGGATTGGAAACAATGGGTTGGTGATTGGATTTAAGCAGCCAATCCCATTCCTCACCATTGGAAAATAAACCAACCGGAGTCTTTCCCCCTCGAGAATCTTCTCTTCAGTCACACGGTGGAACCCTGGCTGAGATTGCTCAGAGCCCACAGCATGGGCACATTTCTGCTATGACCCTTGTAAATCTTCTCTGCAGCCTCTCCAGTCCCTCGATAGCTTTTTGTGACATCCTGAATAAAACAGTCTGCAGGGTTCTGTGTGGCTGGTTTGGTGAGACTTCCCAATCTTAATTTCCCTGTTGAAATGAAGCCTGGTATTTGGTTCAATTTTCCCTGGTGATGCCAATCTGCGACACTAATTTTATTGATTGATTGGGGTTTGAAAGCAGCCTGACACTGGCACCAGTCAACACAGACACCTCCGAGCCAGCTGGTGCCATGGAGGACTCTTTATCATATCCTGGGGGTCATAGTACAAACTGATGCTGATGTTTCGCTCAATGGTGTGGAGTGGATTGGAAATGACCCTTCCCAGTGGGATTGTGTCCCAGATTTTCACCATTCTTTGGGTGAAGATGTTTCTTCTGAATTCCCTATTGGATTTCTGAGTGACTACCTTAGATCGATGGCCTCAAGTTATTCTCTTCCACATTGGAGGAAACATTCTCTCTGTTCCCTATCTGTCAAAGCGTTTCATCATATTAACAACTTCTATTTGGTCACCCCTGTCTTCTTGCAAGATAAAATAGACCCCGCTTGTCAAGGCATCCCCATTATTTAAACCCAGACCTTTTTGCTATCATCCCTGTAAATCTCTGCAGCCTCTCCAGTCCCTCGATATCCTTTTTATCGCATGCTGAATAAAACTGCCTTCAGGGTTCTAAGTGTGGCCTAACCAAAGATCATTGCTGGTGTGGTGTATTTCCCCTATTTTAAATT
Source organism: Carcharhinus amblyrhynchos (assembly GCF_965287045.1). NCBI lineage: Eukaryota > Metazoa > Chordata > Chondrichthyes > Carcharhiniformes > Carcharhinidae > Carcharhinus > Carcharhinus amblyrhynchos. The sequence goes on along the minus strand of NC_137336.1, from coordinate 4,924,725 downwards.
CTCTCTTCAAAAGGTTCACCTTTTCTCTGGCGATGCCGAACTGTATCACAGATTTTATTGATTGATTGGGGTTTGAAAGCAGCCTGACACTGGCACCAGTCAACACAGACACCTCTGTGCCAGCTGGTGCCAGGCTCGACTCTTTATCATATCCTGGGGGTCATCAGGAGTCAACTGATTGGTGCATTCCTAAACAACAAGATGATTGATTTACATTCCCCCCTTAACAAACACCATCTGAACCTCCTGCCTCAGAGGCTAGTTCCCAACTATCCGTTCTCTCGCTCCGTACTGGCACCAACAAGACAAGCATAGACCGAACACTTGAAACTAGTTGATCGGCTGTTCCTGTTTCTACATTGATCCAACTTGAACAGAAACTCACCTCAATCCTTTCTCTGAATTGTTCATTTACTCAAATTCATTCCCCCGGACAACACAACCCATATCTCAAAGCGTTCACTGAAGAGCCTTTGTAAAAGCTCAAGCCTGAGCTCAAACTCCCAGTGAGGGGAATTCTGGAAGTCACAGTTTCCGACTTTGTCTCACCCTCATGTTAAACATGAAAAAGCTGAAATGATGGAGGTCTGTGCTGGAGTGACCAGAGGCTGGGACGTGTGTCTCGAGAAATAGACCCCTCTTGTCAATGCATTCCTGTTATATAAACCCACACCTTTTTGCTATCATCCCTGTGCATCTTCTCTGCAGCCTCTCCAGTCCCTCGATATCCTTTTTATAGCATGCTGAATAAATACAGCCTTCAGGGTTCTAAGTGTGGTCTAACCAAAGATCATTGCTGGTTTGGTGTATCTCCGTTATTTTAAAATCTCTCTTGAAAAGGTTCACCTTTTCTCTGGCGATGCTGAACTGCATCACAGATTTATTGATTGTTTGGGGGTTTGAAAGCAGCCTGACACTGGCACCAGTCAACACAGACACCTCTGTGCCAGCTGGTGCTCGGGAGGACTCTTTATCATGTCCTGGGACTCTCAGAACAAGCTGGTACGGTGGTTCCATGCGACACTTTGCAATGGATTGGCAGAGATGGGATGCCCAGCTGCCTTTCTTAGTTTTCTCATCCACAACATTGGAATAACTGTGGAGAGTTTCAGATTTGAGGATTGTTATGAATCTCTCGCAGTTGGTCTTTTGAAAGCAGCCTGACACTGGTACCAACCAACACAGACACCTCTGTGCCAGCTGGTACCAGGGACAACTCTTTATCATATCCTGGGGACATGGTACAAGCTGGTGCTGAGGATTCACCCAGTGGTGTGGAGTGGATTGGAAACGATGGGTTGGTGATTGGGATTTAAGCAGCCAATCCCATTCCTCACCATTGGAAAATAAACCAACCGGAGTCTTTCCCCCTCGAGAATCTTCTCTTCAGTCACACGGTGGAACCCTGGCTGAGATTGCTCAGAGCCCACAGCATGGACACATTTCTGTTATCATCCTTGTAAATCTTCTCTGCAGATTCTCAAAGGCAAAGAACAACCCAGCACGGGAAACAGGCCCTTCGGCCCAACGAGCCCCCGCCGCCGCATCCTCCTACACCTACCCTGCCCTGCGTTTATGCGAGTGGACCCCTAACTTAGCCAGATTCAGGGGAGAATAGTGTCAATTTAGTAAACCAATCAGCCTAAGAGCACATCTTTGGGGCGTGGGAGGAAACCGGAGCGCCCGGAGGAAACCCACGCAACCACAGGGAGAATGCGCAAACTCCCACAGACACAGGCCCAAATCCATGTGTCTGCACAGCCAGCAGTGATAGTCACTGAGCTGTTGCGTCACCCGTCTACCGGTCCAGGATCAAGCACACACACCGACACGAAGTACTAGGCCACTCCCGGAACCTCCACGAGCAGCCCACGCACGACCCACCGTGTGCATGCCCCTCGTTTGACAACAAGGTGGACCTCCACCTGCGGAATAAAAAGACAAAAAATGTTAACATGGAAGTCTGCATTTCCGATGTCTCCCGAGGCTCTGACCCTATTTAATACCCCCTACTATAACCCTCCATCCTTGTTTCGCTCATGTGTCTATCTAAGTCCCTCGATTTCTTTTCGTAACATCCTGAATAAACCTGCCTGTGGGGTTCTGTGTGGCTGGTTTGGTGTGATTTCCCTATCTTAAATTCCCTGTTGAAATGAAGCCTGGTGTTTGGTTCCCTTTTTCCCTGGCCATGACAAGCTGTGGCACTAATTTACCAATTGGTGTTTGAAAGCAGCCTGACACTGGCACCAGTCAACACAGGCACCTCTGTGCCAGCTGGTGCCAGGGAGGGCTCTTTATCATATCCTGGGGGTCAAAGGGAGTCAACTGATTGGTGCATTCTTAAACAACAAGACGATTGATTTACATTGATTTAACGAACACCATCTGAACCTCCTGCCTCAGAGGCTAGTTCCCAACTATTCGCTCCCTTGCTCTGAACTGGCACCAACAAGACAAACATAGACTGAACACTTGAAACTAGTTGATCGGCTGTTCCTGTTTCTATATTGATCCAACTTGAACAGAAACTCACCTCAATCCTTTCTCTGAATTGTTGATTTGCTGAAATTCATTCCCCCGGTCAACACAACCCATATCTCAAAACGTTCACTGAAGGGCCTTTGTAAAAGCTCAAGCCTGAGCTCAAACTCCCAGTGAGGGGAATTCTGGAAGTCAGTTTCAGACTCTGTCTCACCCTCATGTTAAACATGAAAAAGCTGAAATGATGGAGGGCTGTGCTGGAGTGACCAGAGGCTGGGATGTGTGTCTCGATGAAGGGCACTTGTGAAACACCAGCAGTTGGTGTTTGAAAGCAGCCTGACACTGGCACCAGTCAACACAGGCACCTCCACAACCCAACTGGTGCCAGGGAAGACTCTTTATAATATTCTGAGGATCATAATACAAGCTGATGCTGATGTTTCACTCAGTGGTGTGGAGTGGATTGGAAATGACCCTTCCCGGAGTTCCAGATTTTCACCATTCTTTGGATGAAGATGTTTCTTCTGAATTCCTTATTGGATTTCTGGGTGACTATCCTGGATCGATGACCTCTAGTTATCCTCTTTCCCCATTGGAGGAAACATTCTCTCTGTTTCCACTCTGTCAAAGTGTTTCATAATTTTAACAACTTCTATTAGGTCACCCCTGACTTCTTGCAAGATAAAATAGACCCCGCTTGTCAATGCATCCCTGTTATAAAAACCCACACCTTTTTGCCATCATCCCTGTGCATCTTCTCTGCAGCCTCTCCAGTCCCTCGATATCCTTCTTATCGCATACTAAATAAAACTGTCTTCAGTGTTCTAAGTGTGGTCTAACTAAAGATCATTGCTGGTTTGGTGTAACTCCCTTATTTTAAATTGTCTCTTGAAAAGGTTCACCTTTTCTCTGGCGATGCCGAACTGCATCACAGATCTTATTGATTGATTGGGGGTTTGAAAGCAGCCTGACACTGGCACCAGTCAACACAGATACCTCTGTGCCAGCTGGTACCAGGGACGACTCTTTATCATGTCCTGGTACTCTGAGAACAAGCTGGTACAGTGGTTCCATGCGACACTTTGCGATGGATTGGCAGAGATGGGATGCCCAGCGTCCTTTCTTAGTTGGTCTCATCCACAACATTGGAATAACTTTGCAGAGTTTCAGATTTGAGGATTTTTATGAATCTGTCGCAGTTGGTGTTTGAAAGCAGCCTGACACTGGTACCAACCAACACAGACACCTCTGTGCCAGCTGGTACCAGGGAGGACTCTTTATCATATCCTGGGGACATGGTACAAGCTGGTGCTGAGGATTCACCCAGTGGTGTGGAGTGGATTGGAAACGATGGGTTGGTGATTGGGATTTAAGCAGCCAATCCCATTCCTCACCATTGGAAAATAAACCAACCGGAGTCTTTCCCCCTCGAGAATCTTCTCTTCAGTCACACGGTGGAACCCTGGCTGAGATTGCTCAGAGCCCACAGCATGGGCACATTTCTGTTATCATCCTTGTAAATCTTCTCTGCAGCCTCTCCAGGCCCTCAACATCCTTGAATAACACATAGAAACATAGAAAAACTATAGCACAAACAGACCCTTTGGCCTACAGGTTGCACTAAACGTGTCGTACCTACTAGGCAAACCTATAGCCCGTTATCTTGCTAAGTTTCATGTACTTATCCAAAAGTGTCTTAAAAGACCCTATTGAGTCCACACCATGAATAAAACTGCCTGAAGTTTTCTAAATATCTTCTAACCAAAGATAATTGCTGTGTTTGTGTAACTGCACCACAAATGTTATTGATTAATTTGAGTTTGAAAGCAGCCTGACACTGGCACCAGTCAACACAGACACCTCCGAGCCAGCTGGTGCCAGGGAGGACTCTTCATCATATCCTGGGGGTCAGAGGGAGTCAACTGATTGGTGCATCCCTAAACAACAAGGCGATTGATTTACGTTTCCGATTAATGAACACCATCTGAACCATTGAAAGCAGCCTGACACTGGCACCAGTCAACAGAGACACTTCCAACCCAACTGGTGCCAGGGAGGACTATTTACCATATCCTGGGAGGTCATAGTACAAACTGATGCCGATGTTTCACTCAGTGGTGTGGAGTGGTTTGGAAATGACCTGTTCCGGAGCTCCAGATTCTCACCATTCTTTGGGTGAAGATGTTTCTTCTGAATTCCCTATTGGATTTCTGGGTGACTATCTTGGATTGATGGCCTCTAGTTATCCTCTTCCCCCATTGGAGGAAACATTCTCCCTGTTTCCACTCTGACAAAACGTTTCATCATTTTAACAACTTCTATTTGGTCACCCCTGTCTTTTGCAAGATAAAATAGACCCCGCTTGTCAATGATTTCCTGTTAGATAAACCCACACCTTTTTGCTATCATCTCTGTAAATCTTCTCTGCTGCCCCTCCAATCCCTCGATATCCGTTTTATAGCATACTGAATAAAACTGCCTGCAGGGTTCTAAGTGTGGTCTAACCAAAGATCATTGCTGGTGAGGTGTAACTCCTTTATTTTAAATTCACTCTTGAAAAGGTTCACCTTTTCTCTGACGATGCCGAACTGCATCACGGATTTTATTGATTGATTGGGGGTTTGAAAGCAGCCTGACACTGGCACCAGTCAACACAGATACCTCTGTGCCAGCTGGTGCCGGGGACGACTCTTTATCATATCATGGGACTCTCAGAACAAGCTTGTACGGTGGTTCCATGCGACACTTTGCAATGGATTGGCAGAGATGGGATGCCCAGCGGCCTTTCTTAGTTGGTCTCATCCACAATATTGGAATAACTTTGCAGAGTTTCAGATTTGAGGCTTTTTATGAATCTCTAGCAATTGGGGTTTTGAAAGCAGCCTGACACTGGTACCAACCAACACAGACACCTCTGTGCCAACTGGTACCAGGGAGGACGCTTTATCATATCCTGGGGACATGGTACAAGCTGGTGCTGAGGATTCACCCAGTGGTGTGGAGTGGATTGGAAACGATGGGTTGGTGATTGGGATTTAAGCAGCCAATCCCATTCCTCACCATTGGAAAATAAACCAACCGGAGTCTTTCCCCCTCGAGAATCTTCTCTTCAGTCACACGGTGGAACCCTGGCTGAGATTGCTCAGAGCCCACAGCATGGACACATTTCTGCTATGATCCTTGTAAATCTTCTCTGCAGCCTCTCCAGTCCCTCGATATCTTTTTGTAACATCCTGAATAAACCTGCCTGTGGGGTTCTGTGTTGCTGGTTTGGTGTGATTTCCCTATCTTAAATTCCCTGTTGAAATGAAGCCTAGTGTTTGGTTCACTTTTTCCCTGGCCATGACAAGCTGTGGCATTAATTTATCAATTGGTGTTTGAAAGCAGCCTGACACTGGCACCAGTCAACACAGACACCTCCGAGCCAGCTGGTACCAGGGAGGACTCTTTATCATATCCTGGGGGTCAAAGGGAGTCAACTGATTGGTGCATCCCTAAACAACAAGACAAGTGATTTACACCATCTAAATCCCCTGCCTCAGAGGCAAGTTTCCAACTATCCACTCTCTCGCTCCGTACTGGCACCAACAAGACAAACATAGATCGAACACTTGAAACTAGATCGGCTGTTCCTGTTTCTACATTGATCCAACTTGAACAGAAACTCACCTCAATCCTTTCTCTGAATTGTTCATTTACTGAAATTCATTCCCGCAGTCAACACAACCCATGTCTCAAAGCGTTCACTGAAGAGCCTTTGTAAAAGCTCAAGCCTGAGCTCAAACTCCCAGTGAGGGGAATTATGGAAGCCACAGTTTCAGACTCTGTCTCACCCTCATGTTAAACATGAAAAAGCTGAAATGATGGAGGGCTGTGCTGGAGTGACCAGAGGCTGGGACGTGTGTCTCAATGAAGGGCACTTGTGAAACACCAGCAGTTGGCGTTTGAAAGCAGTCTGACACTGGCACCAGTCAACACAGGCACCTCCAACCCAACTGGTGCCAGGGAAGACTCTTTATAATATCCTGGGGATCATAATACAAGCTGATGCTGATGTTTCACTCAGTGGTGTGGAGTGGATTGGAAATGACCCTTCCCGGAGTTCCAGATTTTCACCATTCTTTGGATGAAGATGTTTCTTCTGAATTCCTTATTGGATTTCTGGGTGACTATCCTGGATCGATGGTCTCTAGTTATCCTTTTCCCCATTGGAGGAAACATTCTCTCTGTTTCCACTCGGTCAAAGTGTTTCATAATTTTAACAACTTCTATTTGGTCACCCCTGACTTCTTGCAAGATAAATAGACCCCACTTGTCAATGCATCCCTGTTATTTAAACCCACACCTTTTTGCTATCATCCCTGTAAATCTCTGTAGCCTCTCCAGTCCCTTGATATCCTTTTTATCGCATGCTGAATAAAACTGCCTGCAGGGTTCTAAGTGTGGCCTAACCAAAGATCATTGCTGGTTTGGTGTAACTCCCTTATTTTAAATTGTCTCTTGAAAAGGTTCACCTTTTCTCTGGCGATGCCGAACTGCATCACAGATTTTATTGATTGATTGGGGGTTTGGAAGCAGCCTGACACTGGCACCAGTCAACACAGACACCTCTGTGCCAGCTGGTGCCAGGGAGGACTCTTTATCATATCATGGGACTCTCAGAACAAGCTGGTATGGTGGTTCCATGCAACACTTTGCAATGGATTGGCAGAGTTGGGATACCCAGTGGCCTTTCTTAGTTGGTCTCATCCACAACATTGGAATAACTTTGCAGATTTGAGGATTTTTATGAATCTCTCGCAGTTGGTGTTTGAAAGCAGCCGGACACTGGTACCAACCAACACGGATACCTCTGTGCCAACTGGTACCAGGGAGGACTCTTTATCATATCCTGGGGACATGGTACAAGCTGGTGCTGAGGATTCACCCAGTGGTGTGGAGTGGATTGGAAACGATGGGTTGGTGATTGGGATTTAAGCAGCCAATCCCATTCCTCACCATTGGAAAGTAAACCAACCGGAGTCTTTCCCCCTCGAGAATCTTCTCTTCAGTCACACGGTGGAACCCTGGCTGAGATTGCTCAGAGCCCACAGCATGGACACATTTCTGCTATCATCCTTGTAAATCTTCTCTGCAGCCTCTCCAGGCCCTCAACATCCTTGAATAACACATAGAAACATCGAAAAACTATAGCACAAACAGGCCCTTTGGCCCACAGTTCCATGTACTTATCCAAAAGTGTCTTAAAAGACCCTATCGAGTCCACACCATGAATAAAACTGCCTGAAGTTTTCTAAATATGTTCTAACCAAAGATAATTGCTGTGTTTGTGTAGCTGCACCACAAATGTTATTGATTAATTTGAGTTTGAAAGCAGCCTGACACTGGCACCAGTCAACACAGACACCTCCGTGCCAGCTGGTGCCAGGGAGGACTCTTAGAGGATGAGAGGGGGGATTTAGTGGTGCGAGATGAGGAAATGGCTGAGGCCTTAAATAAGTTTTTTGCCTCAGCCTTCATGGAGGAGGATGAGAATAGTTTGCCGGATATTAAAGATAGAAGAGTGGTAACAGTTGAGGGCCTGAATGCGATTACTGTCACTGGAGAGGTAGTGCTTGATCGACTAGTGGGACTGATGGTGGACAAGTCCCCAGGACCGGATGGAATGCATCCCAGGGTTCTGAAGAAAATGGGAGAGGTGATAGTAGACGCCTTAGTGATTATTTACCAAACTTCGCTGGATTCCGGGGAAGTGCCAGAAGATTGGAAAACGGCTAATGTTTCACCGCTGTTTAAAAAAGGTAGCAGGCAAAGGCAGGGAATTATAGGCCAGTTAGTTTAACGTCTGTTGTTGGAAAAATGCTTGAATCCTTCATCAAAGAAGAAATAGCGAGGCACCTAGAGAAGAATTGTTTGATAGAGCAGACGCAGCATGGATTCGTTAAGGGGAAGTCGTGTTTGACAAATTTATTGGAATTCTATGAGGATGTGACTAGTGCGGTGGACAGAGGGGAACCGGTGGATGTGGTGTTTCTCGATTTTCAGAAGGTGTTTGATAAGGTGCCGCACAAAAGGTTGCTTCAGAAGGTTAGGGAGCATGGAGTTGGGGTAAGGTGTTAGCGTGGATAAAGGATTGGCTGTCTAATAGGAGGCAGAGGGTTGGTATCAATGGGTACTATTCTGATTGGCGGTTGGTAACTAGTGGAGTGCCGGAGGGGTCGGTGCTGGGGCCTCAGCTATTTACCATTTATATAGATGATCTGGAGGAGGGGGCTGAGTGTAGGGTGTCGAAATTTGCTGATGAGACAAAGATGAGTGGAAAAGCAAATTGTGCGGAGGGTGTGGAAAGTCTGCAGAGGGATCTAGATAGGCTGAGCGAGTGGGCAAGAACCTGGCAGATGGAGTACAATGTTAGCAAGTGCGAGGTTATCCATTTTGGCAGGAATAATACTCGGAAGGATTACTATTTAAAGGGCGAAAAGCTGCAGCATGCTACGGTGCAGAGGGACCTGGGGGTCCTTGTGCATGAGTCGCAAAAACCCAGCCTGCAGGTGCAGCAGGTGATCAAGAAGGCGAATGGGATGCTGGCTTTTATAGCGAGGGGGATAGAATATAAAAGCAGGGAGGTCTTGCTGCAACTGTACAAGGCACTGGTGAGGCCGCAACTGGAGTACTGTGCGCAGTTTTGGTCGCCGCACTTGCGTAAGGATATTTTGGTCTTGGAGGGAATGCAGAGGAGGTTCACTAGGCTGATACTGGAGATGATGGGGTTGGACTATGAAGAGAGACTAAATAGACTGGGTCTGTACTCGTTGGAGTTCAGAAGGATGAGGGGGATCTTACAGAGACGTATAAGATAATGAAAGGGATGGATAGGGTAGAGGTAGAGAGATTCTTCCCGCTTAGAAAGGATAGCAGGACTAGAGGGCACAGCCTCAAGATAAGGGGGGAGCAGTTTAGAACGGAGTTGAGGAGGAACTTCTTCACTCAAAGGGTGGTGAATCTCTGGAATTCTCTGCCCGTTGAAGTGGTGGAGGCTGCCTCGCTAAATATATTTAAGTCACGGATAGATAGGTTTTTGGTAGGCAAAGGAATTAAGGGTTATGGGGAGAAAGCGGGAAAGTGGAACTGAGCCACTTCAGATCAACCATGATCTTATTGAATGGCGGGGCAGGCTCGAAGGGCCAGATGGCCTACTCCTGCTCCTATTTCTTATGTTCTTATGACTCTTTATCATATCCTGGGGGTCATAGGGAGTCAACTGATTGGTGCATTCCCGAACAACATGACAGTTGATTTCTGTTTTATAAACACCATCTAAACCCTCTGCCTCAGAAACTAGTTCCTAATTATCCATATACAGAGGATGAGGGGGATCACAACAGACACCTACATATGCTGAAAGATGCCCTCATAAGAACAGGATATGGATCGACAGTTCCGACATGCCACAGCAAAAACCCACACCAACCTATTCAGAAGACAAACACTGGACACATAAGAACATAAAAACATAAAAAATAGGAGCAGGAGTAGGTCATCCAGCCCTTCGAGCCTGCCCCGCCATTCAATAAGATCATGGCTGATCTGTCATGGCTCAGTTCCACATTCCCGCCCTCTCCCCATAACCCTTAATCCCCTCTCTCATCAAAAACCCATCAACCTGCGTCTTAAAAATATTTAGCGAGGCAGCCTCCACCACTTCAACGGGCAGAGAATTCCAGAGATTCACCACCCTTTGAGTGAAGAAGTTCCTCCTCAACTCCGTTCTAAACTGCCCCCCTTTTATCTTGAGGCTGTGCCCCCTAGTCCTACTGTCTTTTTTGAGCAGGAAGAGTCTCTCCACCTCTATCCTGTCCATCCCATTCATCATCTTATACGTCTCAATGAGATCTCCCCTCATTCTTCTAAACTCTAACGAGTGCAAGCCCAGTTTATTCAGCCTCTCCTCATAGCTCAATCCCCTCAACTCCGGTATCAGCCTAGTAAACCTCCTCTGCACTCCCTCCAAGGCCAAAATATCCTTGCGCAGGTGCGGCGCCCAAAACTACACACAGTACTCCAGCTGCGGCCTCACCAATGCCCTATACAGCCGCAGCAAGACCTCCCTACTTTTATATTCAATCCCCTTCGCTATGAAGGCCAGCATCCCATTCGCCTTCCTGACCACCTGCTGCACCTGCAGGCTGGGTTTTTGCGACTCATGCACAAGGACCCCGAGGTCTTGACTGAGAACCTTCATCGTTCAGTATTTCTCCGGAGTGGAGAAGCTTCGACGTCTTCTCCGGAGCCTTCAACATACCATCGATGAAGAAGAATATCTCGATTCCCACATTCCCGCTTCTTGCCTTCAAACAACCGCACAACCTCAAACAGACCACTGTCCGCAGCAAACTACCCAGCCTTCAGGAGAACAGTGACCACGACACCACACAACCCTGCCACAGCAACCTCTGCAAGGCACAAGACATGCCGGATCATCGACTGGATGCCACCACCTCACGTGAGAACACCATCCACCAGGTAGACAGTACATATTCTTGGAATTCGGCTAACGTTTTCTGATACGCTGCAGGAAAGGATGTCCCGAGACTTGGTACACTGGGGAGACTATGCAGATGCTACGACAAGGGACGGATGAACGCTGCTCGACAATCACCAGGAAAGACTGTTCCTTTCCTGTTGGCAAACATCTGAGCGGTCACGGGCATTCGACCTCTGATCTTCGGGTAAGCATTCTCCAAGGCGGCCTTCACGACACACGACAGCGCAGTCGCTGAGCAGAGACAGATAGCTAAGTTCCGCACACATGAGGACGGCCACAACCAGGAACTTAGGTTCACGTCACACTATCTGTAACCCCCATGACTTGTTGGGCTTGTAAAATTTCGCTAACATTCCTGGCTGGAGGCAATTCATATCTCTTTAATCTGTGCTTAACGCTCTCTTCTCTCATGTTGCCTGTACCTTAAAGACTTGATTACCTGTAAAGACTCGCATTCCAACCATTATCTTGTAAATTGAGTTTGTGTCTGTATACGCCCTGTATGTGGACAAACCCCTCATTCACCTGAAGGAGTAGCACTCCAAAAGCTCCTGCTGCCACATAAACCTGTTGGACTTGAACCTGGTGTGGTGAGACTTCTTACTGTGCTTACCCCAGTCCAATGCTGGCATCTCCACATCAACATTCCTGGCCACAGACTCTGAGCTAAGCTGAGGATGAAAGATCCTGAAGTTGATGAATTGACACATTTTTCTATAATCCAATCCAGCTTCCTCCCAGTTCCTCACGTATGAATCCAGCTTCGATTTATTCATTCCCTCTCAGATACTTGTCCAGTTTTCCCTCATTCGCTTATAAGAACATAAGAAATAGGAGCAGGAGTAGGCCATCTAGCCCTTCGAGCCTGCCCCGCCATTCAATAAGATCATGGCTGATCTGTCGTGGCTCAGTTCCACTTTCCCGCCCTCTCCCCATAACCCTTAATCCCCTCGCCTATCAAAAACCTATCAACCCGTGTCTTAAATATATTTAGTGAGGCAGCCTCCACCACCTCAACGGGCAGAGAATTCCAGAGATTCACCACCCTTTGAGTGAAGAAGTTCCTCCTCAACTCTGTTCTAAACCGCCCCCCCTTTATCTTGAGGCTGTGCCCCTAGTCCTACTGTCCTTTCTGAGTGGGAAGAGTCTCTCCACCTCTATCCTATCCATCCCATTCATCTTATACGTCTCAATAAGATCTCCCCTCATTCTTCTAAACTCTAACGAGTACAAGCCTAGTTTATTCAGCCTCTCCTCATAGCTCAACCCCCTCAACTCCGGTATCAGCCAAGTAAATCCCTGTGGGATTGAGTTCCATATCTTCACCATTCTTTGGGTAAAGAAGTCTCTCCTGGATTCCATATTGGATTTCTGGGTGACTATCTTAGTTATCCTCTAGTTGTCCTCTTCCCCATAATGGAGGTATTACAGACAGCTTCAACCTCTCTTTACAACAATCTAATGTCTTTATCTGCTCCAAGAAAACAACCATCATCCCGTACCGAAGAGCAACCAAGCAGCATGCCTTAATGACTATCAGCCGATAATTCTGACATCCATCATCATGAAGTACTTCAAAAGGTTAGTCATGGCACAAATCAATTCCAGCCTCCCGGACTACCTGGATCCTCTACAGTTTGCCTTTCACCGTGTTAGGTCCACAACAGATGCCGTCTCCCTGGCCCTGCACTCAACTCTGGAACACCTAGATAACAAGGAGTCAGCTCTTACTCCTCTTTATTGACTGCAGCTCAGCCTTCAACACTATCATTCCCACAAAACTAATCTCCAAACTCTGTGGCCTGGGCCTTCCTCCGCAACAGGATCCTGAACCTCCTAACTCACAGACCATAATCAGTAAGGCTAGGCAACAACACCTCCTCCTCGTCCTCACGATCATCCACAACACCTACAAGACTGTGTTCTCAGCCCCCTACGATACTCCTTATACACCTATGACTGTGCAGCCAAATTCCCCTCTAATTTGATTTTCTAGTTTGCTTACCACCGTGGTGGGTTGGATCTCAAACAATGATGAGACAAAGCACAGGAGTGAGATAGAGAATCTGTTGAATTGGTGTGGAAACAATAATCTCTCCTTCAATGTCAACAAACCAGAGATTGCCATCAACTTCAGGAAACGTAAAGAGGAATATTGCTCCTGCCTACATCAGTGGGGACTAATTTGAAAGGGTCAAGAGCTTCAAAGTTTCAGGTGTCCAGAGCACCAACAACTGTCCTGGTCCCCTCATGTCAACACAATAGTTAAGAAAGCCCACCTAAACTTCTACTTTCTCAGAAAATTAAGGAAATTTGGCATGTCCGCTACGACTCTCACCAACATTTACAGATGCACCATAGAAAGCAATCTTTCTTGTGGTATCACAACTTGATATGGCTCCTGCTCTGCCTAAGGCCACAAGAAACTACAAAAGGTCTTGAATGTAGCCCAATCCATCGTGCAAACCAGCCTCCCATCCATTGACTCTGTCTACACTGCCTCGGCAAAGCAGCCAGCATAAGGACCCCATGTACCCCAGACATTCTCTTTTCCACTTTGTTCCTTCAGGAAAAAGATACAAAAGGTACCAACTGACTCAAGAACAGCTTCTTCCCTGCTGCTGTCAGACTTTTGAATGGACTTACCTTGCATTAATTTGACCTTCCTCTACACAGTAAAAAGCCTGACAACACCAGGTTTAAGTCCAACCAATTTAATTGATAGTAAACTCACTAGCTTCCTCTACACCCCAGCTATGACTGAAACACTCCATTCTGCACTCTCTCCTTTCCTTCTTTATGAACTGTATGCTTTATCTATATAGCACACAATAAATAATACTTTTTACTGTATGTTAATACATGTGACAATAATAAATCTAATCAAATCATTCTCTTTGTTTCCACTCTGTTAAAGCATTTCATTGTTTTAACAACATCTTTTCTGTCACCACTGTTCATTATACGAGATAAAATAGACCCAGTTTGTCAATCCATTCCTGGTGTATAAACCCACACATTTCTGTTATCATCCTTGTAAATCTTCTCTGCAGCCTCTCCAGTCCCTCGATATCTTTTTACAACATCCTGAATAAAACTGCTGTATTCTAAGTGTGGTCTAAACCAGGGGTCTCCAAACCCTGGCCCGTGGGCCACATCCAGCCCGCACCAGGCCACATCTGGATCGGTGTTTGAAAACTGCCAGTCTAAACCAATTATCATTGCTGGTTTGGTGTAACTCCCCTACTTTAAATTCCCTTTTGAAACAAACCCTAGAGTTTGGATCACTTTTTCCCCAGCAATGCAAAGCTGCACCACAAATTTTATTGATTGATTGGGGATTTGAAAGCAGCCTGACACTGGCACCAGTCAACACAGACACCTCCGAGCCAGCTGGTGCCAGGGAGGACTCTTTATCATATCCTGGGGGTCAGAGGGAGTCAACTGATTGGTGCATTCCCGAACATCAACTTCTTACAATCCAAGCAAAGTGCAAGGGTTTTTGCAACTTCCTGTTTGATTCAGGGATGGTCCTTGGATGAGTCACACGGGGACATCACAGAGCAAATCTACCCCTCACCCTGTACATCACAGTGAGATCAGACATCACAATCCGAGAGTGAATTGGGGGCAGGAGGCTGCACAGACTGAAGGAAAGGGAGCTACACTGAGTGACAAACTGGCTGATCTGTCTCAGGGTGAATGTAGCCGGGGTGAAGATCTAAACAGCTTTACTCTGTGATGGGAGTGTGAAGAATCAGATCCGAGATTCCTCTGTTCCTCTCCCCCTGTCCACTCTCTCCAATCCTGCACTGCCCATGTAATGTGACCTCCCCATCCTCCCTAACACCATCTACCTCATGTATCTTGTTCAACTTCTATCTTACCCCATCCCCTGGGGTATAGGACTGTTTACAATTTCCTTCTGCTGAAAGGAATGAAAGATATGGATTCCAAACTAACCCCAATAATCATCTCTGCCAGATAGTCTCCACCTTGTAAAGTATATCCTTCTCCCTCTCTGAGCACCCTCTCTTGTCCTCAACTTGTCCTCTCCTAATGTCTTTTTAATCTATGAATTTGATCCGTTCCCACTCTTGTCGGCACTTATGGAGTGGAAAATCCCAGACAATGGGTGGAATGACCTCCTTCTATCCCACTTGTTTCTCTGGTGCCAGATGGGAGTAGGTGGTTGTCTCTATCAATATTCCTGAGTGACCTTTTCTTCACTGGGGAACCGATGTGAATTGTAAAAGAGACAATTGTGAGAGAGCTCGGCAATACCAGAAAAAAAATTAATCCCAAGTCAGATTGAAGTGGGCTAGAAAGCTCAGTAAGGAAAACAATGCGGAGATTACAAAGCATGACTTTCACACTCACCATCCCAGACTCCAGGAGCAGGTGATTGGAAGATGCAGTTTGTACTGAGAGCTGCCCTCAGTTTTCAGGATGGAACATTAAGATCGGGACTGTTACTCCAGGAGTTCCTCACTCTGACTCTCACACTCACCCACACAAACTGCAACTAACCATCTTTCCACACCAACACTTTTCCCGCTGGCAGCTGCTTGAAGATGTTTCCATTCTTCTCTCTCCCATCACCATGGAAAACTCTTTCCATCTTCTCCTCCAGCTCCGAGACCCAGCAGCCAGCCGATCCCAGTCTGCCCATCTCACTTGCCTCCGCTCTGTCTGCTCGTGCAGCCTCCTGACTCAAATTAAACCCGTTTACAAACCTATTGTGATGTCTGATCTCACTGTGATGTACAGGGTGAGGCTCACACTGGCTCTGTGATATCACCGGGTGAGGCGTCCAGTTAAAGGGGCCTCTCCCTGATCAAACAGGAGGTTGCAAAAACCCTTCAACATTTCATGGGTTGTAATAAGTTGATGTTCTGGAAAATGCTAACCGCTTTCCACACTCTGTCACCCACTGGTTTGACACATCTCTATCTCTACATCACATTCCCACACTGATTTGTGGCTCTGGTTAGTTTCATCCAGTTTATTGCTCACACTCTGTGTGTTTACAGGCAGGATTTGTAATCTCTTCATTGTTTTCCCTCGTTCATTCCTATCTGATATGGGATTCATTATTTCTCTCGTGCTGCTGATCTCTCCCACTGCGCGCTCCTTATTCCGTTATTCTATTTCTTATTCTGGTGCCAGCCCCTCTTCCAACTTAGTTTAAACCTTCTCCAAGTTCACTGGTGACCTCCCTGTGTGGGCATTCGTGCCAGTCCTGTTGAGGTGTAAGCCATCCCTTTGGAATAGACACTTCCTGCCCCAGAATTGTTCAGAATGCCCCAAGATACTGAAACCCTCCCTCTTGCCCCACGCTTCAAGCCAAACAGACCCTCTTAATCTTCCTATTTCTATTCTTGTGAGCATGTGGAACTGGGAGTAATCAAGACATTGGCACCTTTAAGGTTTTGCTTATTCACTTCTTCCCAAGCTGCTGTAAATCTACCTCGGAATCTCAATTCCTGCTCCCTCTACGTCATTGGAAAGAGTGTGGATACAGCATCTGGCTCACTCCCTTCCCCTCTGCAGAATGTTCTGCCCCCTTTCCATGGTGTCCTTTACCCTGGCAGCAGGAGGTCACGCACCGTGGAGGATTCACAATGACACTTACAGTCTGCCTGACTGTGGAATCTCCTGCATTTCCACACTTTGTGTTCTGTCTTGTACAGCCCCTTGTCCATTGATGCTGTTGTTCAGACTACACTCTTTTAAGGTCTCATCACTCCTGGCAACACTGAGTATCTGAGAGAGGCTCTCACACCCTGAACTCTCCTGCCAGCTTCCTGCCTTTTCCTCCTTTTCCTGTTTGCCACCTTCCTACTCTCTTGACCTCTCACTGTCAGTGACCTCCTGCTAGAGCTTATGATTTAATTTGATTTGTTTTATTATTGTAACGTGTACTAACATACAGTGAGAAGTATTATTTCTTGCGCTGTATACAGACAGAACATACTGTTCATAGGAAAGGAAAGGAGAGAGTGCAGAATGTAGCAGTACAGTCATAGCTAGGGTGTAGAGAATGATCAACTTAATGCGAGGTAAGTCCATTCAAAATTCTGGTGGCAGCAGGAAAGAAGCTGTTCTTGAGTTGGTTGGTATGTGATCTCAGACTTTTGCATCTATTTTTCCACAGAAAAAGCTGGAAGAGAGATTGTCCAGGGTACATGGAGTCCTGAAATTATGCAGGCTGCTTTGCCAAGGCAGCAGGAAGTGTAGACAGAGTCAATGGATGGGAGGCTGGTTTGCGTGATGGATTGGGCTATATTCAAGATCTTTTGTAGCTCCTTGCGGTCTTGGGCAGAGCAGGAGCCATACCAAGCTGTGATACAACCAGAAAGAATGCTTTCAATGGAGCATCTGTAAAAGTTGATGAGAGTCATAGCAGACATGCCAAATTTCCTTAGTCTTCTGAGACAGTAGAGGCATTGTTGGACTTTCTTAACTATAGTGTCAGCATGGGGGGACCAGGACAAGTTGGTGATCTGGACACCTAAAAACATGAAACTCTTGACCGTTTCCACTTCATTCCCATTGATGTAGACAGGGGCATGTTCTCCTCTACACTTCCTGAAGTTGATGAAAATCTTTTTCGTTTTGTTTACATTGAGGGAGAGATTATTGTCACCACACCAGTTCACCAGAAATTGCAGGTATCTCTCATGGATGGTCCGCTGTCACTCATGCTGTCTCATCGTCTTGGAGGTCCTGAGCTCAAGTTTGAACAGCTTGAGGTTCTGGTCACACCTGTTGTCACCAAACACTCCCAGAGAGTGATGAATTTCACAGATGGCACAAGATTTGCAAATGAAACATTTAAGATAAATTGGTCAGAACATTGAATATAGGAGTTGGGAAATCTTGTTGAAGTTGTACAAGACATTGATAAGGCCACACTTGCAATATTGTGTACAGCTCTGGTCACCTTATTATAGAAAGGATATTATTAAACTCGAAAGAATGCAGAAAAGATTTACTAGGATGCCACCGGGACTTGGTGGTTTGAGTTATAAGGAGAGGCTGGTTAGACTGGGACTTTTTTCCCTGGAGCGTAGGAGGCTGAAGGGTGACCTTATAGAGATCTTAAAAATAATGAGGGGCATAGATCAACTGAACATCGTTTCCCAAAGATGGGGGAGTCTAAAACTAAAAGGCATAGATTTAAGATGAGAGGAGAGAGATACAAAAGGGTTCAGAGGGGCAATTTTTTTCACACAGAAGGTGGTGAGTGTCTGGAACAAGCTTCCAGAGGTAGTAGCAGAGGTGGATACAATTTAAAAAGCATTTAGACAGTTACATGAGTGAGATGGTGAGAGAGGGATAAGAACACAAGAACATAAGAAATAGGAGCAGGAGTAGGCCATCCAGCCCTTCGAGCCTGCCCCGCCATTCAATAAGATCATGGCTGATCTGTTGTGGCTCAGTTCCACTTTCCCGCCCTCTCCCCATAACCCTTAATCCCCTCTCTTATCAAAAACCCATCAACCTGCTTCTTAAAAATATTTAGCGAGGCAGCCTCCACCACTTCAACGGGCAGAGAATTCCAGAGATTCACCACCCTTTGAGCGAAGAAGTTCCTCCTCAACTCCGTTCTAAACCGCCTCCCCTTTATCTTGAGGCTGTGCCCCCTAGTCCTACTGTCTTTTTTGAGCGGGAAGAGTCTCTCCACCTCTATCCTATCCATCCCATTCATCATCTTATACGTCTCAATGAGATCTCCCCTCATTCTTCTAAACTCTAACGAGTACAAGCCTAGTTTATTCAGCCTCTCCTCATAGCTCAATCCCCTCAACTCCGGTATCAGCCTAGTAAACCTCCTCTGCACTCCCTCCAGGGCCAAAATATCCTTGCGCAGGTGCGGCGCCCAAAACTGCACACAGTACTCCAGCTGCGGCCTCACCAATGCCCTATACAGCTGCAGCAAGACCTCCCTACTTTTATATTCAATCCCCCTCGCTATGAAGGCCAGCATCCCATTCGCCTTCCTGACCACCTGCTGCACCTGCAAGCTGGGTTTTTGCGACTCATGCACAAGGACCCCGAGGTCCCTCTGCACCGTCGCCTGCTGCAGTTTTTCGCCACGTAAGTAATAGTCCTTCCTACCATTCTTCCTACCAAAGTGGACCACCTCACACTTGCCAACATTAAATTCCATTTGCCATTTCCTGGCCCATTCGCCCAGCCTATCTAGATCCTTCTGCAGACTCTCCACACCCTCCGCACAATTTGCCTTTCCCCCAATCTTGGTGTCATCAGCAAATTTCGACACCCTGCACTCGGTTCCCTCCTCCAGATCATCTATATAAATGGTAAAAAGCTGACGCCCCAGCACCGACCCCTGGGGCACCCCACTAGTCACCAACCGCCAATCCGAATAGCACCCATTGACCCCCACTCTCTGCCTCCTATTTGACAACCAATCCTCTATCCACGCTAACACCCTACCCCCAACTCCATGTCCCCTGACCTTCTGCAATAACCTCTTGTGAGGTACCTTGTCAAACGCCTTCTGAAAATCCAGAAAGACCACATCCACCGGCTCTCCTCTATCCACTGCCCTAGACACATCCTCATAGAACTCCAGTAAATTTGTCAGACACGACTTCCCTTTAATGAAACCGTGTTGCGTCCGCCCTATCAAGCAATTCCCTTCAAGATGCCTCGCAATTTCCTCCTTAATGACGGATTCTAACATTTTACCTACCACAGACGTTAAACTAACCGGCCTATAATTCCCCGCCTTTTGCCTGGCACCCTTCTTAAACAACGGCGTAACATTAGCCGTTTTCCAATCTTCCGGCACTTCCCCGGAATCCAGCGACGTCTGGAAAATAACCACCAAGGCATCCACTATAACCTCCGCCATTTCTTTCAGAACCCTCGGATGCATTCCATCCGGTCCTGGGGACTTGTCCACAATCAGCCCCTCCAGTCTGTCGAGCACCACCTCTCTAGTAACAGTAATGTCATTAAGACCCTCCATTCCTACCACCTTTCCATCGCTAACACCCGGCAAATTATTCACGTCCTCCTCCGTGAAGACAGAAACAAAAAAGTTATTCAAGACCTTAGCCATATCCCCATCCCCTACCACTAGCTCCCCTTTCTCATCCTCTAAAGGACCAACGTTCACCCTAGCCAGCCTCTTCCTTTTTATATATTTATAAAAACTCTTGCTATCCTTTTTTATATTAAGTGCTAGCCCAGCCTCATAGCTTCTCCTACCCTCCTTTATCAACTTCTTTGTCAATCTTTGTTGACATTTAAACCTTTCCCAATCCTCTTCTCGCCCACTGCTCTTAGCTACTCTAAATTCCTCCGCTTTTAATTTAACACTTTCCTTCACCTCCTTCGTTATCCACGGCTTACTACCTCTCTTCCTACTGTCCTTTTTAACCATCGGAATAAATTTCTGCTGAGCACCAAGAAAGATCTCCTTAAAGATCCTCCACTGCTCCTCAGCAGACCTACCTTCCAACGCACTCCCCCAGTCCACATTCGCCAATTCTTCTCTCATTATGGGTCAAATTATGGGTCAAAAGTGGGAAATTGGGACTAGCTTAAGGATTTTTAAATAAGAGCAACATGGAGAAGTTGGGCTGAAGGGCCTGTTTCCATGTTGTAAACCTCTATGACTCTTTGACTGTATAATTTTGTGCCCATATTTGGAAATAAGCTCACTTAATGCTCCTCTCCATGGCTCCCAGTCTCATGAGATCAGGGGAAAAGTGTGTCCATGTTTCACTCGATATTCAGTCCAGAGCTCCACCATCTGCTGTCTGCAAAGTTGCAGCTCATTGGTTGGTGTCTTCGCACTGTGACAGATATAAAGCGGATGTTCTCCACAGTGTTCAGAGCAGCGGCCCACTCATTGTCAATGTGTGCCCTCTGCGCGTGTGACCCAGCGGCTGGACCCAAATGAGAGGAGCGTAACAGCCTTCGGTGTCCCTGAGCCTCGGGGACACACATTCAGAAAGAGAAGTCGAGATCAGGAACTCTCTACGTTGTCCTGCATTCAGCCAGACTTGAGTCAGACATTCACCAACCTCTTTGAGAAACAATGCACTGTCCCAACTACATGTCACCATCAGCCTTCTGTGACACTGGGACGAGGTCAACCACCCCCTCCCCAACACAAGAGCCCGAGCAATGAAGGTGTGAGCATCCAGTGGTCTGACAGGAGTGCAGGGCACATGAAAAGGATGTTTTCATTGGCCTTCATTTTCACATCCGAGAACTTGGCAGCACTCAATATATTCTGAGCATTTCTGCACTTTCTGCTACTGTAGCCAACCTCTGCACCCTCCAGAGCCTCCAATTCCTCGATCACCTCCATATACTCATCATGGGGGAAATGTGTCCCTCTTCCATCTCCTCCTCAGAGAGTTCCTGCCCCTTGAAGTGTCAGGTTGTGTGTGGTGCAGCAGTTCATAGAATCCTTGTCGTGTAGAAGGAGGCCATTCGGCCCATTGAGTCTGCACCAACTACAATCCCACTCAGATCTTATTCCCATAACCCTACACATTTTCCCTGCTAATCCCTCTGACACTAAGGGACAATTTAGCAAGATCAATCAACCTTACCTGCACATTTTTAGACTTTTTGAGGAAACTGGAGCACCTGGAGGAAACCCACGCAGATATGGGGAGTATGTGCAAACTCCACACAAGTAGTCACCCGAAGCTGGAATTGAACTCGGGTCCCTGGCGTTGAGAGGCAGCAGTGCTAACCAGTGTGCCACCATGCCGCTCCAGATGACTTTGATGTCAGAAATGCTCTGTGGATTGTAGTGCAGGGCTCCAACAGACCGGTCCAGGCACCGGGACCACATGTTCAGCATTCCAATGGTCTGCTCCATCAGGAAGCGGAGAGGAGAACATGCCCCTGTCCACATCAATGGGGACAAAGTATAAATGGTTGAGAGTTTCAAGTTTTTAGGTGTCCAGATCACCAGCAACCTGTTCTGGTCTCCTCATGCCGACACTGTAGTTAAGAAAACCAACCAATGCCTCTACTTTCTCAGAAGACTAAGGAAGTTTGGCATGTCAACTGTGACTCTCAACAACCTTTACAGATGCACCACAGAAACCATTCTTTCTGGTTGTATCACAGCTTAGTATGGGCTCCTGCTCTGCCAAGACCGCAAGGAATTACAAAAGGCTGTGAATGTAGCCCAATCCATCACACAAACCAACCTTCCATCCATTGACTCTGTCTACACTTATCATTGCCTCAGGAAAGCAGCCAGCATAATTGAGGACCCCACACACCCGGGACATTCTCTCTTCCACATTCTTCTGTCAGGAAAAAGATACAAAAGTCTGTGGCCACGTATCAACCAACTCGAGAACACTTCTTCTCTGCTGCTGTCAGACTTTTGAATGGATTTACCTTCCATTAGGTTGATCTTTCTCTACATCCTAGCTATGACTGTAACACCACATTTTACACTCTTTCCTTTCTTTCTCTATGAATGGTATGTTTTGTCTTGTAGCACGCAAGAAATAATACTTTTCACTGTATGTTAATACATGTGACAATAATAAATCAAATCAAAGCAAAACCAACGTGAAAGTAGCAGCAAGAGCCCAATGGGATGTTCCCCAATATTACAAAGTGACCACATTTCAAAAAAAGGCACGTAATTAACCTGAGGTTATGAATGACGCTATATAAATGCAAGTCTTGCTCTCTCTTGCCTCTGCAAGTTGGAACAATGTTTACTTTCTATCTTGTGCTGTGCGCCAACAACTTTATAACAATGGATTAAAAATGATTCCCCATGGACTCAGTATCACAAAGCCCTTAGCCTGAGAATCTAGAAACCAGAAAAAAAAATTCAATTCATTGGATTCATCACTCATTCTTACGATTCTTTAATCTTTGCAGAGAATTATACCAAACGTGGACTATCAGCTCATTTCCAGAATGTATGAAAACAGCCGGAACTGATAAACTGAATGGACATTTGCCTTAAGTTTAAAAATTCCAATCTTTTCTCAGGTAAACAGAAAAAAATGTGGAATTCAATGAATAAATTTAACGCAAAAAAATATCATTTTGTTTCTGTCAGTGAATAATAACTTATTTTTCATTGTTGACTATCAATCAAAGTTCCACTTCACGCTGCTGAATGAGACCGATCAGGAAACTGGAAGGTTCACTGTTTATAGGGTAAAAGAATGAGTGACTTGCATTTATGTAGCACCGTTTGTAACCTCAGTAACAGCTTTACAACCATCGGCGTGTAGTCAGTGTTTTAATGTGGCAATCGCAACCATCAGTTTGCACACAGTAACTCCATAATGGCCAGAATGTTATTGCCTCGCCTGGCCCTCCGATCCCAGGGTGGGCTAGGCTTCCAGAACGGAATTCTCCGTTGGTCTCGGGCAGAATTTATGAACCTCATCTGAGCGAAGTCGAAACATAGCACCCAATCTGTTTTGAATATTGGTTGAGGGATAAGTGTTTGCCCGGGACACGGAACAAGGTTCCCCTGCCCGTTCTTGAAATTGTGGAATGGGATCGCGTACATTAGCCAAGAGGGCAGGCAAGGCGTGAGTTGAAAAATCTTACGAAAAGTGGCATCTTCAACAATGCAGCACTCCCCCCTCCGGCACTGCACTGAGAGTGAGTAATGGCCTGATTCTGTGCTCAGGTCTCGAGTGTGGACTGGAATTCATAGTTTTCCTGGACAGAGGTAAAAGCCACGTGTAAAGGCATTGCATTTGTGAGCTTTGGGATGGTCCTGAGTGATAATCTGGGGGGAATGTGAAGGAGGTTCACAAGAATGTTGCCAGGGCTAGAAAAGTGTAGCTATGAGGAGAGATGGGATGGGTTGCTTTTTTTCCCCATGAAACAAGGAAGGTTGAAGGTTGGGTTTACTGAGAGGAAGTGGTAGAATGGACAGGATAATATTGTTTCCCTTGGTGAAGAATTCTAGAACCATAGATTCAAGATAAGTGGCCAAAGGTGTAGAGGAAGACATGAGGAAGAACTTTTTTTACACAAAGGGTGGTGGGTGTCTGGAATTTGCTGCCCAAATTGGTGGTGGGGCAAAGACCCTAAACCCTTTTAGCAAGTTCCTGGATCTGCACCTTAAGCTCTGTAAGCTGCAGAGCTATGGGCCAGGTGCAGGAAGGTGGGATTAGAAAGGGCAACTGCGTGTCCTTAGACTGACATGGACAAGATGGACCAAATGGCCTCTTTTTTTTGCTGTAGCTTTTTCATATTTCTATGAGGAAAGGTGCTCTATCAATATTGGATTTTCTACGAATATTTTAACAGGACATGGTGTTGTGGCCATTAGGAATTGTTTTTCTGACTGAGTGCTTTCTCGCAATGTAGATCAGGAGTCTGGGCTGAGCAAGGTACCTGGTATTCATTGAACTGCGACCAAATATGAGTCAATTTGTTCCATAATATGAAAGGGAGAAAGAGAGTAAATATTGCTATCCACCTCTATCGCAGCGCTCATCAATCACTCTGTTATTACTGTCATCATGTTTTTATCAACCATTTGTCAGCTGGGAAAGCCAGCTCATCGAAGACACCTTTCTATTGTCAGACATTGTGTTAATCCCCATTGAGGAACTGTGAAGTGAATTAGCCAATAGCCTCCAAATGAGGAATTACTAACCAGATTCCACACTGTGTTGTTATTACTTTAACACAAATCAGAACCAATGCAAATTAAACCCAAACAAACAAGACAGAGTTAAGAAGGATCTGATTGAATCTTGCCAAATACTGAGAGGTCTGGATAGAGTGGAAATAGAGAAGATGCTTCCGCTAGTGGGTGAGACTACAACTCCAGGACACAACCTCGGAGTGTAGGGGACACTTCTTTAATACTCAGACAGGGAGGAATTTCTTCAGCCAGAGGCTGATGAATCTGTGGAACTCATTGCCACAGAGGGCTGTGGAGGCCCAGTCACTGAGTGCCTTTAAGACATGAATAGATATCCTGATCAGTGGGGGATCAAGGGTTAAGGGGAAAAGGCAGGAGAATGGGGATAAGGATCATATCAGCCATGATGGAATGGCAGAGCATACTCAATGGGCCGAATGGCCTAATTCTGCTGCTATATCTTATGGTCTTCTGGTCTGAAATGATACATCAAATAAAAAGGTGAGTTTCACTTTAAATTGTTGATGCAACAAAAGTATATCTTCGATAACCACAGGCATATGGCACTACGGAGCGATACAGTTCACTTTATTCCTGCAGGGTGGATCAGGAACACTCTCCCACCGTATCTTCTGAGTTTCATGGATAGGTTTATTATCTATTATTCTAACCCTTCTCTTCCTTCGGTGAAGGCACTCTTGTAATTTTCCAGAGTTCCCTCTCTAGCAACCGACCAATAATATGCAGCATAATAGCACAGTGGTTAGAACTGCTGCCTCTCAGCACCAGGGACCTGGGTTCAGATCCAGCCCTGGGTAACTGTCCAGGTGGGTTTCCTCCAGGTGCTCCAGTGTCCTCCCACAGTCCAAAGACGTGCAGGTTAGTTGGATTGGCCATGCTAAATTGCCTCTTAGTGTCCCAAGATGTGTAGATTAGATGGATTAGGCATTAGCCATGTGGAGTTACGGGGATAAAGGGGGGAAAGGGCCGAGTACGTTACTTTGTCAGCAAGAATAGGTGTAGACTCAATGGGATGAATGGCCTCCTTCTGCACTGTAGGGATTCTAGGATTAAGCAGTTCAGAACACGGTTTGGCCAGTTCTGTGTTTGCATCTGTGTGCTCATTGCCTTCATTCTCCTTTGTGCCTGGCCTCATGGCTTTTGACCTTAGCTTCCTTCCTGCTAGTATTGCTTCCAGGTCAAGGGTCACCAGGCCACATGGGCCAGCATTTCCTGTTGTTCCAGGAAATGACAATTGATTACCAACAATCTGTCCTGGTCCCCCTAAGCTGATGCTATGTTAAGAAAGTCCACTGACGCCTCTACTTTCTCAGAGGGCTAAGGAAATTTGGCATGTCAGCTGCGACTCTCACCCACTTTTACAGATGCACCATTATTTCTGGTTGTATCACAGCTTGGTATGGGCTCCTGCTCTGCCCAAGGCCGCAAGAAACTACAAAAGGTTGTGAATGTAGCCCAATCCATCACACAAACCAGCCTCCCATCCATCGACTCTGTCTACACTTCCCGCTGCCTCAGCAAAGCAACCAGCATAATGACGGATCCCACACACCCTGGACAGTCTCTCTTCCACATTCTTCTATCGGGAAAAAGATACAAAAGTCTGAGGTCAGGTACCAACCGACTCAAGAACAGCTTCTTCCCTGCTGCTGTCAGACTTTTGAATGGATTTACCTTGCATTAAATTGATCTTTTGCTACGCTGTAATTATGACTGTAACACTACATTCTTCACCCTCTTGTTTCTTTCTCGATAAACGGTACATTTTGTCTGTACAGTGCGCAAGACACAATACTTTTCACAGTATGTTAATGCATGTGAAAATAATAAATCAAATCAAATCAAAGTAAATGAGGCAGAGTAAATTATTTTTTGTGAAGTGAATCATTTTAATCTGGAATGCAGTGCTTGGAAAGGATGATGCATGAATCACATTGAATTTCTAGCACAGATACAGGCCATTCACCCCAACTCACCGATGCCAGTGTTCACGCCCCACCCAAATCTCCCACCCTCTCATCACAACCTTCCTCCCTCACATCCTCGTCAAGCTGATTCTAAAATGCATCCAGGTTATTCATCTCAGCTGCTTGCTTTGTTCCACATTCTGAACATTCTCTAGCAGCAAAGTTTCTCCTGTTTACGATATTGGATTTATTAGTGACTTTGTTATGTACCCAACCCCACCCCCCAACACCTATAGAACATCGAACATTACAGCGCAGTACAGGCACTTCGGCCCTCGATGTTGCGCCGACCAGTGGAACCAATCTGATGACCCTCTAACCTCAACTATTCCAATGTTATCCATAAATGGTACCAAAACTGGACTGAACACAGAGACTGTGTGTGGGCTTTAGGAAGTTCCACAGGAAGAGGCACTGATTCCTGATTCCACATTTGGAGAGCTGTATTGATAAAGAGGCGCAGTCAGAATTCATTATGAAAATAGACTTGTTAAAAGGAAATTGGCAAAGAGCTTTATCCGAGGAGATTACAGCATTTGTATCACCAAATAAACTTTATTAATTTAAAGTGATGTTGTATGGAATAGAGAATACACCCACAATGGGGGTGATTTTTCTGACAGTGCTGAATTGGCAGAAAAACTGGTCCAGATTATGACTGTTTTCTCAGTAAAGCTCCAGACCTGAATCCCCACTCTGTACAACGCAGAGGTCACAATCGTGAATATCATTAAAAACCCAGGGGGTGGGACCTATTCACACCAAAGAGCCTGTAATCAGCGGGATGAGCGGGAACCTTTGCAAGCACATACCCCTGGGAGATCGCTGAAAAGACCTCCAGATCACTGCCTTCCAACACCTCCCCCCCCCCCCCACATCATTGGTCCCCGCACCACCCCCGCCATCTCACACACATCACTGGCCTCATTGCTGTCCCCACAACCCCCCACACACATCGCTGGTCCCCTCCTCCATACAGACATTGCTGGCCCCCTTTCCCGCACACAGACATTGCTGCCCGCTCACTCCAGGCCCCCATAGATCTGGATAATGCGGGTACCCAATTCCTCCATCCCTTGAACACACTGTCCTCAGTGCTACCCTGCAGACAACTTGTGTTGTGATGACCCACACAACCCCAGCTTGGGATCATTCCCTCACTTGAATGGGAGCCTTCAGTACAGCACTCCCCTATCCACTGGACACAGCAGCTTATTAAATAGCAGCTCATCAGCACCCAGAGGGATAAATGACACCCAATTGAAAGCAGCCTTCAAAAACTCTCACGAGTAGTTGTCACCAACAGGCCCCTGAATGGACACACTCACTGCCCCCCCACACTCCCCTGACTGACCACACTCACTGCCCCCACACTCCCCTGACTGACCACACTCACTGCCCCCCCACACTCCCCTGACTGACCACACTCACTGCCCCCACACCCCCCTGACTGACCACACTCACTGCACCCCACACTCCCCCTGACTGACCACACTCACTGCCCCCCCACTCCCCCTGACTGACCACACTCACTGACCCCACACTCCCCTGACTGACCACACTCACTGCCCCCCCACTCCCCTGACTGACCACACTCACTGCCCCCCCCACACTCCCCTGACTGACCACACTCACTGCCCCCCCCACACTCCCCTGACTGACCACACTCACTGCCCCCACACTCCCCTGACTGACCACACTCACTGACCCCACACTCCCCTGACTGACCACACTCACTGCACCCACACTCCCCTGACTGACCACACTCACTGCCCCCGCACTCCCCTGACTGCCCACACTCACTGCACCCACACTCCCCTGACTGCCCACACTCACTGCACCCACGCAGCTGCTTTGAGCATCCTATGAGCTTGGAACCCCAGATCTTTCTGAGCTTCCACACTGCCAAGAGTCCTACCATTAATATTTTATTCTGCCATCCTATTTGACCTGCCAAAATGAATCACCACACACTTATTTGGGTTGAACTCCATCTGCCACTTCTCCGTCCAGTCTTGCATTCTATCAATGTCTCATTGCAACTTCTAACATCCCTCCACACTGTCCACAACACCCCCAACCTTTGTGTCATCAGTAAACTTACCAACCCATCTCTCCACTTACTCATCCAGGTCATTTATAAAAATCACAAAGAGCAAGGGTCCCAGAACAGATCCCTGGGGCACTCCACTGGTGACCGATCTCCATGCAGTGGCCATCAATTTGACAGCCATCGAGACTGGGTGCCCCACGCCCCACCTCTAAGTGCCAGGTCCTGCAAGAGGTTGGACAGGTGTTGCACAATCCCCTTTCAGAGTCGGAGACGTCAGCACACAGGGTGTCTGGCATCTGCTTAAAGGACACTTGTGCACAGAGCTGTCAGGGTTTCTGCTCCCTCCTTCTCCTACACCCTCCCTCTGGTGGTCGTCTCCCTGTGGTCCTCTAAATGGTAAGGCCCGGGCTCCTGTGCCCACAATTCATCCTCCTGCTCCACCTCTTCAGCTCCACCTCTTCAGCAACCAAAAGAACAGCTAGATCGCTTAGAAAGGACAGCAGGACTAGAGGGCACAGTCTCAAAATAAGGCGGGGGGGGGGACGCAGTTTAGAACAGAGTTGAGGAGGAACTTCTCCACTCAAAGGGTGGTGAATCTCTGCAATTCTCTGCCCATTGAAGTGGTGGAGGTTACCTTGTTGAATATATTTAAGTCACGGGTAGGTAGGTTTCTGATAGACAAGGGAATTAAGGGTTATGGGGAGAAAGTGGGAAAGTGGAACTGATCCACTTCAGATCAGCCATGATCTTATTGAATGGTGGGGCAGGCTCGAAGGGCTAGATGGCCTACTCCTGCTCCTATTTCTTATGTTCATATGTTCTATTGGTTGCATTGCAAAAGCCATCTCGTCACTGAAGAGGGAGGGAGGGGAGATGGAGAGGAACACACATAAAGATTATGGAATACTGTTTACCGCTAGCCCATCAACAGTCACAGTGCCATCGCCCCCAATTCCCCCAGCCACATGCCCCCCCCAAATCACAGCCCACCCAATTACCCCAGATAAATGTTCTCCACAATCACGGCCCCTGCCCCCCTGACCACTACCCCCCCCCCCCCCCCCCCCATGCTTCCCACATGCTCCGTGTTTTTCAAACTGGAGGCTGTGACCAGTGGTGTGCCTCAGGGATCGGTGCTGAGTCCACTGTTATTTGCCATTTATATGAATGATTTGGATGAGAATATAGGAGGTATGGTTAGTAAGTTTGCAGATGACACCAAGATTGGTGGCATAGTGGACATAGTGATCGACTGGACCAGTGGGCTGACGAATGGCAGGTGGAGTTTAATTTGAACAAATGCGAGGTATTGCATTTTGGTAGATTGAACCAGGGCAGGATTGACTCAGTTAATGGTAGGGCATTGGGGAGAGTTATAGAACAAAGAGATCTAGGGATACATAGCCCCTTGAAAGTGGAGTCACAGGTGGACTGAGTGGTGAAGAAGGCATTCGGCATGCTTGGTTTCATCAATCAGAACATTGAATACAGGAGTTGGATTGTCTTGTTGAAGTTGTACAAGACATTGATAAGGTCACACTGGGAATACGCTTTGCAGTTCTGGCCACCCTATTATAGAAAGGATATTATTAAACTAGAAAGAGTGCAGCAAAGATTTACTAGGATGCTACCGGGACTTGATGGTTTGAGTTATAAGGAGAGGTTGGACAGACTGGAACATAGAAGATTGAGGGCTGATCTTATAGAGGTCCACAAAATACTGAGGGGCATTTATCAATCAGATAGTCAATATCTTTTCCTAAAGGTAGAGAAGTCTAAAACTAGAGGGCATAGGTTTAAGGTGAGAGGGAAGAGATACAAAGGATCCAGAAGGGCAATGTTTTCACACAGAGGGTGTGCGTCTGGAACCACAGGTAGTAGTAGAGGCGGATACAATTTTGTCTTTTAAAAAGCATTTAGATAGATGGGTAAGATGGATATAGAGGGATATGGGCCAAATGCTGGCAATTGGGATTATTTTAGGGGTTTAAAAAAAAAGGTGGCATGGACAAGTTGTACCAAAGGGCCTGTTTCCATGCTGTAAACCTCTATGACTCTATAATCACAATTCCCCCAGTCACGTGCTCCCCACAATCACAGCGCCCCCAATTACCCCAACCACATGCTTCCCATAATCACAGCGGCCCACCCCCCTCTCCCCTATTCCCCCAGCCATGGGGGTTCCCCACAATCACAGCTCCTTGTAAAGTTGAGACCGGACATTCTCTCTGCCACCTGCTTCCATCAGGATAAAGATACTAAATTCTGAGGTCATGTCCCAACCGACTCAAGAACAGCTTCTTCCCTGCTGCTGTCAGACTTCTGAATGGATCTACCCTGCATTAAGTTGATCTTTCTCTGCACTCTAGCTATGTCTATAACACTACATTCTGCACTGTCTTGTTTCCTTCTCTATGAACGGTATGCTTTGTACGTATAGCGCACAAGAAACAATATTTTTCACTGTATGTTATTACATGTGACAATAATAAATCAAATCAAGTCAAAAGGCTGTAGCAGTGCTATCTGCAAGGGCTTTGTGCACATCCTTCATCTGGGAGTGTGCTGAGTGCACTAGGACCCAGCAGCACCACAAGACCCGAGGTCAGCGCTGAGACCTGGGTTCGCACTCCAAACCGGACATCAAAGACCCTGCTGAGTATCATTCCCCCCCACACTCCCCACAACACCCGCAAAGCCTCTCAGTCCCCACAGACTCGCAGGACCACCACTGACCCGAGACAGAAAATGGCTGTAACAACAGGACACCCATGAGTAGCAGAGAACCATCAGATGCCATGTACTTATCTCCTCACTAACCCTCACTGATGGATGCCCAAATTGGACTTTTATTGAGCATGACTGATTCGCGCCGATTTCTGATTGGCGAACGTGGCGGTAAAGGGGAAAGTGCTGGTAAAGTTGGGCATGCAGCTCATTAATTCAATTTAAATACATCCAAATCCATTTAAATTCCCGTCTCGCCTGTTTCAATCACAGTCCCGATCGCGGCCATTGGTAAAGGGGGAACGCGCGGAGAGGTGGTTGCGGATTGCGTTACCCGCCTCACACCCGATTTTACCAAGTTTTTGTGCCCGAAAACAGGAGCAACTTGATGGTAAAATCGGGTAGTTAGATTCTTTTTGAGAGAATCCTGCTCCTATGTGTAGAGTCATTAATTAAGTGTATTTTGTGTTGATGTGGGTGTTTTATTGTGTATTAAACATCTCTTTAGTGTAAAATCATCACCAAAATTGCTGGGACATCCTTCATTGGTCATCACATCTTTCCTCACGTTATGCAGAATTGCAAAATTCCGCTGTGAGAACAGATTCCAAGGTTTCCTTCTTGGATGTGGAATATCCCGGTGTGTTCTCTGAACATCACCACAATGGAAAACATCTTTTCCATACCTACCCATGCAAACAATTTCATAATTTTGAAGGCCTCAGTGAAGGGTCAATTTTGATCAGTGTGATGTTTAAGAGATTGTGGTGCTGGAGTCCTGTCTGTTGGCGTAATCCAGTCTGATTTTCTTTCAATAAATAGCTCAATGTGAGCTTTAAATTTAAATCTTGTCACCTGCCAGGATGTGGGGTGAGTTGCCCATATATCTCCCATTTTGACATGTGGTGGGAAGCTGTATTGGCTTTGCACCAATGCTAAATTAATGGAATGACAGCCAACTTGGATCTGATGTCAAGTCAAGTGAGATCCCTTCCACGAGAGCTCTCAGTCTGCTTCACACTCTATCCTGGTCAGATGGTGTCTCAAAAGTCCAGGCTGTAATTACGCTGCGCTGTCAGTGTGAATTTTGATTTGATTTGATTTGACTTGATTTATTATTGTCACATATTTTAACGTAGAGTGAAAAGTATTGCTTTGTGTGCGCTGTACAGACAAAGCGTACTGTTCATAGAGAAGGAAATGAGGACGTGCAGAATGTAGTGTTCCAGAAGTAAAGAGGAACTTCTTCACTCAAAGGGTGGTGAATCTCTGGAATTCTCTGCCCGTTGAAGTGGTGGAGGCTGCCTCGCTAAATATTTTTAAGAAGCGGGTTGATGGGTTTTTGATAAGAGAGGGGATTAAGGGTTATGGGGAGAGGGCGGGAAAGTGGAACTGAGCCACGACAGATCAGCCATGATCTTATTGAATGGCGGGGCAGGCTCGAAGGGCCAGATGGCCTACTCCTGCTCCTATTTCTTATGTTCTTATGTTCTTAAGTAGAGAAGTAGAAGTAGAGAAAGATCAACTTAATGCAAGGTAAGTCCATTCAAAAGCCTGACAGCAACAGGGAAGAAGCTGTTCTTGAGTCGATTGGTGTGTGTCCTCAGACTTTTATATATTTTGCCCGACAGAAGGAGGTGGAAGAGAGAACGTCCAGGATGTGTGGGGTCCTTAATTATGTTGGCTGCTTTGCCGAGGCAGCAGGAAGTGTAGATAGGTCAATGGATGGGAGGCTGGTTTGTGTGATGGATTGGGCTACATTCACAACCTTTTGTAGTTCCTTTCGGCCTTGGGCAGAGCTGGACCCCATACCAAGCTGTGATACAACCAGAAAGAATGCTTTCTATGGTGCATCTGTAAAAGTTGGCAAGCTTTATAGCTGACATGCTAAATTTCCTTTGTCTTCTGAGAAACTAGAGGCGTTGGTGGACTTTCTTAACTATAGTGTCAGCATTGGGGGGGGGGGGGACCAGGACAAGTTGTTAGTGATCTGGACACCTAAAATGTTGAAGCTCTCGACACTTTCTACTTTATCACCATTGATGTAGACAGGGGCATGTTCTCTTTTACGCTTCCTGAAGTCAATGACAATCTCCTTTGCTTTGTTGACATTGAGTGAATCTTACCTTAGCTGCAGCGTTAGAACAAAGAACAAAGAAAAGTGCAGCACAGGAACAGGGCCTTCAGCCCTTCAAACCTGTGCCAATCACGATGTTTGACTAAACTAAAAGCATTTGTACTTATGGAGTCTGTACCCTTCCATTCCCATCCTATTTATGTATTTGTCTAGTTGCCCCTTCGTACTTGCTCCCACCACCTCCTAGGCAGCACGTTCCAGACATTCACCAGCCTCTGTGTGAAAAAAAATTGCCTCACACATCTCCTCTAAACATTGCCCACACACATTAAACTTATGTCACCAAGTACTTTTCTACCCTAGGAAAGAGCATCTGACTGTCCATTCTGTCCGTGCCACTCATAATCTTGTAGACCTCTATCAGGTCACCCCTCAACCTCCACCGTCCCAGTGAGAACAAACTCTCCCTATAGCTCATACTCCATGATTAAGCAACATTCTGATAAACCTCTCTGTATCCTCTCCAAAGTGTCTTCATCCTTTTGGTATGTGGTTACCAGAATTGTACACAATATTCTGAATGAGACTGAATTAAGATTCTGTACAGATACAGCATGGATTGCCAATTTTTCTACTCAATGCCCTGACCGATGAAGGCAAATATGCCATGTGTTTTCATTTATCCACCTGTGTTGCCACTTTCAGTGATTGTTGGACATGTACACCCAGATCACTCTGCCTGTCAATGCTCCTAAGGGTCTTGCCATTTACTGTATAATTCCTACATGCATTGGACCTTCCAAGATGCATTGCCTCATACTTGTAAACCTCTATTTATGGTTAATGCACCATAAAGTGCAACTTTGCCCACCTTTATTGTGTGGACTTTTAATTGGTTGAAACTTTGCCTAGTGATCAGGAAGTGAAGGTTGTGCACGAGGCTAGATTTGGAAAGTTTATAGAAAAGAGAAAGAGGTGAACAGGAAAGAAATAAAGTATCTGATTAAATTATGTGAAGACAATAATCTCTCCCTCAATGTCAGTAAAACAAAGGAGATAGTCATCGATTTCAGGAGTGGAGGACATTCCCCTATCTATATCAACAGCGGTGAAGTGGAAATATTAAGAGCTTCACATTTCTAGGCGTCCAGATCACCAACAACCTGACCTGGTCCCTCCACACCAAGGTGAGAGTTAAGGAAACACACCAACACCTCTACATCCTCAAGAGGCTAAGGAAATTCAGCATGTCGGCTACAGCTGTCACCAACCTCTACAGATGCACCATAGAAAACATTCTTTCTGGTTGTATCACTGCTTGGTATGGTTCCTGCTCTGCTCAAGAATGCAAGGAACTACAAAGGCTGCGAACATGGCACAGTCCATCATGCAAACCAACCTCCCAGCCATTGACTCTGTCTACACTTCCTGCTGCCTCAGAAATGCAGCTAGGGATCCCACGCACCACAGACATTCTCTCTTCCGACTTCATCCATTGGGAAAACGAAACAAAAGTCTGAGGTCACATACCAAGTGACTCAGCTTTTCCCCTGCTGCCATCAAACTTTTTAATGGATTGCCTTCTATTCAGTTGATCTTGCTCTACATCCTAACTATAAATATAGCATTACATTCTGCAGCCTCTCCTTCCCTTCTCCCCTATGTGCTCTATGAATGATAAATTTTGTCTGTATAGCGCGCAAGAAACAATACTTTTCACTGCATCCCAATACATGTGACGATAATAAACCAAATCAACTCAAGAGTTCTCAGAGGTTAGAGTAGAATAGAATCCCTATAATACCGAAGGAGTACATTTGGCCCATCGAGTCTGCACTGACCACAATCCCACCCAGGCCCTATTCCTGTAACCTTTCATATTTACCCTGCTACTCTCCCTGAAACTAAGGGGCAATTTAGCATGACCAATCAAGCTAACCTGCACACCTTTGGACTGTGGGAGGAAACTGGAGCACCCAGAGGAAACCCACGCAGACACGGGGAGAATGTGCAAACTCCACACAGTCACCTGAGGTTGGAATCGAACCTGGGTCCCTGGTGCTAACCACTATGCCATTGTACCACCCCAAGTTACTGAGTGCCAGTAACTGGACACTCCACATGATATACCTCTACAGAGCTCCTGGATTGGACAGTATTAACTACCTCAGTCAGGGAGCTCGTACTCTAACAGGTTCATTTTTGGCCCTGATTAAAGTCTTTACAGGCCAGCTTCTGGTTCCACCCCTCTCCTTGGCTGCTGTCTTTTTATTGTCTTGGAGTCCTATCTCACCCCAAACTCGAGTTTTTGATCCCACATCCTATCCATCAGAAAGACGGCCCACTTCTCCTTTCGTAAGGTCACCCATCTGTTTCAGCAGAAACCATTATCCATGTTCACCTGAGACTCAACAGATTCCAGTACGTGGCTGGATTCCTGTTCTCCACCATAAGGAATCTGGATCTGATGGTGACTAGTGGAGTGCCCCAGGGGTCGGTGCTGGGGCCTCAGCTATTTACCATTTATATAGATGATCTGGAGGAGGGAACCGAGTGTAGGGTGTCGAAATTTGCTGATGACACCAAGATTGGGGGAACGGCAAATTGTGCGGAGGGTGTGGAGAGTCTGCAGAAGGATCTAGATAGGCTGGGCGAATGGGCCAGGAAATGGCAAATGGAATTTAATGTTGGCAAGTGTGAGGTGGTCCACTTTGGTAGGAAGAATGGTAGGAAGGACTATTACTTACGTGGCGAAAAACTGCAGCAGGCGACGGTGCAGAGGGACCTCGGGGTCCTTGTGCATGAGTCGCAAAAACCCAGCTTGCAGGTGCAGCAGGTGGTCAGGAAGGCGAATGGGATGCTGGCCTTCATAGCGAGGGGGATTGAATATAAAAGTAGGGAGGTCTTGCTGCAGCTGTATAGGGCATTGGTGAGGCCGCAGCTGGAGTACTGTGTGCAGTTTTGGGCGCCGCACCTGCGCAAGGATATTTTGGCCTTGGAGGGAGTGCAGAGGAGGTTTACTAGGCTGATACCGGAGTTGAGGGGGTTAAGCTATGAGGAGAGGCTGAATAAACTGGGCTTGTACTCGTTAGAGTTTAGAAGAATGAGGGGAGATCTCATTGAGACGTATAAGATGATGAATGGGATGGACAGGATAGAGGTGGAGAGACTCTTCCCGCTCAAAAAAGACAGTAGGACTAGGGGACACAGCCTCAAGATAAAAGGGGGGCGGTTTAGAACGGAGTTGAGGAGGAACTTCTTCACTCAAAGGGTAGTGATTCTCTGGAATTCTCTGCCCGTTGAAGTGGTGGAGGCTGCCTCGCTAAATATTTTTAAGACGCGGGTTGATGGGTTTTTGATAAGAGAGGGGATTAAGGGTTATGGGGAGAAAGCGGGAAAGTGGAACTGAGCAGCGACAGATCAGCCATGATCTTATTGAATGGCGGGGCAGGCTCGAAGGGCTAGATGGCCTACTCCTGCTCCTATTTCTTATGTTCTTATGTTCTTATGTTCATCTAGAACTCCTCTAACTCACGCCCCCAGGATCAGTGATTCACACAGGTTTCCATTTCATCAATGCCTTGAATTTTAAATGATCATTCTCCTGTTCAAATTTTGCCGCCACCTGTGAACAAAGAACAAAGAACAACCCAGCACGGGAAACAGGTCCTTCGGCCCAACGAGCCCGCGCCGCCGCATCACCCTACACCTATTCTACCCTGCGTGTCTGCGAGTGGAACCTCTAACTTAGCCAGATTCAGGGGAGAATGGTGTCAATTTGGTAAACCAATCAGCCTAAGAGCACATCTTTGGGGTGTGGGAGGAAACCGGAGCGCCCGGAGGAAACCCACACATCCACAGGGAGAATGCACAAACTCCCACAGACACAGGCCCAAATCCATGTATCTGCACAGCTAGCAGCGCTAGTCACCGAGCTGTTGCGGCGCCCGTCTACCGGTCCAGGATCAAGCACACACACCGACACGAAGTACTAGGCCACTCCCGGAACCTCCAAGAGCAGCCCACGCATGACCCACCGTGTGCATGCCCCTCGTTTGACAACAAGGTGGACCTCCACCTGCGGAATAAAAAGACAAAAACGTTAACATACAAGCCTGCATTTCCGGTGTCTCCCGAGGCTCTGACCCTATTTAATACCCCCTACTATAACCCTCCATCCTCGTTTCGCTCATGTGTCTGTCTAAGTGAACCTTAAACAAGTCCAACGTTCCTGCCTCCACCACCCTACTCGGTAGCGCGTTCCATACCCCCACGACCCTCTGCGTGAAGAACCTTCCTCTCGTATCCAAATTATACCTCTCCCCCCTCACCCTTAGATCATGACCTCTCGTAATTGTACCCAGTCTAGGGAGCAGTCTCTCACTATTGACTCTATCTATTCCCTTCAGTATCTTATATACCTCTATCATGTCTCCCCTCAGTCTCCGTCTTTCCAAGGACTCCGGTTTCCTCCCACAGTCCAAAGATGAGCGGGTTAGGTTGATTGGCCATGCTACCTTAGTGTCAGGGAGATCAGGAGGGTAAATATGTAGGGTTCTGGGGATAGGACAGTACCTGGGTGAGATTATTGTTGGTACAGGCTCGATGGGCTGAATGGCCTTCTTCTAACTGTAGATTCTGTGATTTTATGATACTCTATACGGGGGTGTGTTTGTCTGAGTATTACTAACTTTTCAATGAATCTATATTGGGTGCGGGGACACTGGTCGTGTGGGAATTATTTCACAGGGAATATTATTTGTTGTTCTTCACACCAACAAGCACAGCAAGTCCCTGCATTTTGACTGTTTTCACTATCACTGAACCAATTGGCTGGCTTCACCACACTGCATGTGTTTCAAAACCCCTTTATTGAGAAAAATCAACAACATTTCTTTTGCAAAATCGCCCAGAATACGAGCTTGCCTTGAATAGTTTGTGTTCTGAGAATAGAACCCATCACGCTCCAGCACTTTGATTGGAAGGCAACCAACTTAGAAACTGATAGTGAAAGGGAGGAGGTTTGAGGGACATCCATTCATTTCTGAGCCAATCATAATTCAGAGGTAACAGGTAAATACGCAATTTAATTGGATGGTATTAACAAGGGATAGGATAGGATGTAAGAGGGAAAGAGATCTCAAACAGTCTTCTGAGAAAAGGCCATGGATTCTGCACATAATGACTTCAATCAGGCCATTGAGGTTGGCCTATTGGAATATGAACTCTCTGATTAAGGAGTCAATTGATGGACCAATAAGGGAGTCATTTCCTTGTATTTAACCGGGAGCGTCAGTTCTTCTGACACCCCAAAGGTAGACTGCTGATGGATAGCACCCTGTGTAATGTTGTTAGATATTGTAAATAAAGGGACTTTGGTGAAGGGACTTCTGCCTCTGCAGTCTGATTACACTGCGATAGTTGAAATGTTTTAGACCGAGAGATTCTCATCTGAGAAGAGAATGTGGAGAGTAAGTTGGAGCTGAGGTTCAGGACAGCCAGAATACACTTGAATGGCAGAGCGTGCCTGAGGGGCTGAAAGGCCTCCTGATGTCCCTGTTCGCACCAAAGTGTAACTGGCCTTTAGTGAGCAGTGGCAGAGTGTATGCATGGTCACATGCATGCACATGTGTGATTGCCCTGAAAAAGACTCACAGACAGCAGTATAACTCTGAACTGACATTAGAAAATTTGTTTGAGCAGTGTGATTTCTGAGTGGAACCTGTTATTCTCACTCTATCCACAGAATAATTTTTAAAAATTGATCAAATCAATTGTGCAATTATTTATCCCCAATCAAAACATACAAGATTTATATAAAAAACAATTTTCTATTTCAATCTCTGGGCAGTAAGTACATTACCTTCAGAATGGCTTATCAAAGGTCTTTATTATTTATTGTCATTGGGCAATAATAAATAATTTATAACTAATGGAAAAGTGAATAAATGAATATTCTCTCCATATCAAGCATCGCTCCACAGTCTGGGAGAAATGTTCTGTCTTCAGTTCACGTCACTAAGCAGGTAATCAATTGTACGCTCAGCTCCACAAGATGAGAAGCAACTACACTGATGAAGATTGCAATCATGATAATTTATCTATGTCACATTGCTTTTGGCAATGATGTATACAGAACCATTGAAAAGATACCCGTAAAGAATAACACAGCCATTGCAATCGCAAACTCTTTGTAAAACCATTACACATCTTTCCAGAGAGACACTAAAACTAAGACACCACCTCAGTCAGTCCGTGGTTACTACTTGAAGATGAGCAAGAGAATTCTCCCTGATGTCTGGGGCCAATATTCCCCCCTCAAACTTTACCACCATAAAGCAAATTAATTGCCCATTAATTAAAAATGCTGGCTGTTCTCTGCAAGCAACTGTGGAGAGGGAGACTTGCTGTTTCAGGTCTATAATCTGGTCATTAACCTCATTGTTGTCTGTTGGAACTTGTACATACAAATGAACTGGAAGGTTATTACAACAGTACTTTCATCAATATTGCAACATCATGAAGTCATGACCATGCTTTATCAATACCAAGATGTTTTCCTCCTTAAATTGTTTTAAATCAATGAAAGACATCACACAAACCCAAGGAAATTTCTCTTATTAATCATAACCTGATTTGAAAATGAGGAGGTAAAGCTCCTGATCTCACAAACAAAGAACACTATTAGGATTTAAATAAAAAGATTTATTAACGAGACAAACAAAAAACTTAATCACATAAGATTAAAGTTACGGTTACAAAACATTCTCCCCATTTGGTTGGAACACACAAGTAAACTTCTTGGCAACAATTCCAGTATATATTATTAACTATTAAAAATCCAGTGACATTTCCCTTGGCACCGCTGCTGTCACTTCAGTAAAGGTATACCACTCTTCCATTCTGCTGCAGAAACCATGAAACAAACTGTATTCTGAAAAGAAAGACCTTTCTGGCTTGCCTGCATGGCTATTATAACATGAACACCTTCTCCGAACACAGAGACCATCTCAGCACATTTCACCTCAATACAGCTCAA
This sequence comes from Carcharhinus amblyrhynchos, assembly GCF_965287045.1. NCBI lineage: Eukaryota > Metazoa > Chordata > Chondrichthyes > Carcharhiniformes > Carcharhinidae > Carcharhinus > Carcharhinus amblyrhynchos. Next base: position 4,884,164 of record NC_137336.1, on the reverse strand, counting down.
AAACTTCCCTGAAATATATTTTGTCACCTGTAATCTCTGATTCCATTGTCCTCTTCTTGAACCCAATCTTTCCGAAATCTCAAAATGTTTATAAGACCCTTGTCAGGCCTCATTTGGAGTACTGTGCGCAGTTCTGGTCGCCTCACTATAGGAAAGACGTAGAAGCTATTGAAAAGGTACAGAGGAGATTTACAAGGATGTTGCCTGGACTGGGAGGCATGCCTTATGAAGTTAGGTTGAGGGAGCTGGGTCTCTTTTCCCTGGAGAGACGAAGGTTGAGAGGCGACCTGATAGAGGTTTATAAAATGTTGAGAGGAATGGATAAAGTGGATTCTCAGAGGCTATTTCCCCGGGTTGAAATGTTCGCTACGAGAGGACACAGATTTAAGGTGCGGGGAGGAAAGTACAGAAGTGATGTTAGGGGTAAGTTTTTCACTCAGAGGGTGGTGAGTGAGTGGAATCGGCTGCCATCAGTGGTGGTGGAGGCGAACTCGCTGGTGTCTTTTAAAAGACTTCTGGATGAGTATATGGGGTTTTATGGGATTGGGGGTTATAGATAGGTGTTGATGTGATCGGCGCAACTCGTGGGCCGAAGGGCCTGTTTGTGCTGTGGTGTTCTATGTTCTATGTTTCAAGTTTTCCCGTTGCTTCTACTTTTGAGTCAATAACCTTCCCTATTTCCTTATGAAACCTTGGTAAGTCGTAAAACCTCTTGCCCCTTTGAAACTCCTCATTTGAAATTTAACTCCTGAAAAGACAAGTCCATACCTATCTTCTAAAGCAAATTTTAAACCCAACATATTTACTTATAAATACAACTTGATCATAGCCTCTCATTATAAATGTACACACCCAGCACCTTACCCTTTTATCTCGCATTCAGTTTGTCGTACTAAAATGAATCACCTCGCACTTATCAGGGTTAAACTCCATCTGCCAGCTCTGCATCCTATCAATGTCTCTTTGCAGCCTGCAAGAGCTCTCCACTTTATCCACTACTCCACCAATCTTGGTATCATCAGCAAATTTACTAACCCACCATTCAGCCCCCTCTTCCACATCACTGATAAAAATCACAAATACCAGAGGACCCAGCACTGATCCCCGTGGTACATCGCTGGAAACAGGATTCCAGTCTGAAATTTTCCCTCCACCACCACTTTCTGTCTTCTATGAGACAGCCAGTTACTTATCCAATCAACCACATTTCCTTCTATCCCACAGCTCTTTATCTTCTTCATGACCCTACCACGGGGAACCTTATCAAACACCTTACTAAAATCCATGTATATGACATCAACTGCTCTACCTTCGTCTACGTACTTAGTTACCTCCTCAAAGAATTCAATCAATCTCCGCAATCTAGTGTTACAGTCAAAGAACAAAAAAATTACAGCATAGGAGCAGTCCCTTCGGCCCTCCAAGCCTACACCGACTATGCTGCCCAACTTAACTAAAACCCCCTACTCTTCAGGGGACCATATCCCTTCATTCCCATCCTATTCATGTACTTGTCAAGATGTCCCTTAAAAGTCACTATCATATCTGCTTCCACTACCTCCCCCGGCAATGAGTTCCAGGCACCCACCACTCTCTGTGTAAAAAATCTGCCTCATACATCTCCTTTAAACCTTGCCCCTTGCACGTTAAACCTATGCCCCCTAGTAAATGACTCTTCCTCCTTGGGAAAAAGCTTCTGACTATCCACTCTGCCCCTCATAATCTTGTAGACTTCTATCAGGTCTCCTCTCGACCTCCGTCGCTCCAGTGAGAACAAACCAAGTTTCTCCAACCTTCGCATAGCTAATGCCCTCCATACCAGGCAACGTCCTGGTAAATCTTTTCTGTACACTCTCCAAAGCCTCTACATCCTTCTGGTAGTGTGGTGGCCAGAACTGAACACTGGATTCCAAGTGTGGCCTAACTAAGGTTCTATAAAGCTGCAACATGACTCACCAATTTTTAAACTCAATACCCCTGCTGATGAAGGCAAGCATGCCGTATGCCTTCTTGACTACCTTCTCCACCTGCGTTGCCACTTTCAGTGACCTGTGTACCTGTGCACCCAGATCCCTCTGCCTATCAATGCTCTTAAGGGTTCTGCCATTTACTGTACATTTCCTATCTGTATTAGACCTTCCAAAATGCATTACCTCACGTTTGTCCGGATTAAACTCTATTTGTCATCTCTCCGCCCAAATCTCCAACTGATCGATATCCTGCTGTACCCCCTGATGGTCCTCATCGCTCGTGATAGCTAGGGTGTTGAGAATGATCAACTTAGTACAAGGTAAATCCATTCAAAAGTCTGACAGCAGCAAGGAAGAAGCTGCTCTTGAGTTGGTTAGTATGTGACCTCAGACATTTGTACCTTTTTCCTGATGGGAGAAGGTGGAAGAGAGAATGTCCGGGGTGCGCGGGGTCCTTAATTATGCTGGCTGCTTTTCCGAGGCAGTGGGAAGTGTAGACAGAGTCAATGGATGGGAGGCTGGTTTTGATTGTGTTGTGTAAAAACTGAGTTTTCAAATGGAACCTGAATCCAAGGCCCAGCGTGAAGTCGGGTCTCTTGTAAATTCCAGGATTTGAATTGAAAAGGAGGAAAGAATTTTGGATATCTGGTTGGCATTCCTCTCTTAAAAGAAAGCACCAAAAGTAAAACCAGTTCAATGCCCAAAATCGGCCGTTGAACCATGCAAAAGGATTCCTGCCTCAACCCGATTTTCTATTTCTACCAAGATCTTCTGATCCCAGCTAAGAGGGATCAGTGGATGAATCCCAGTAATGAGTGGAGCTGAATCAGGGAAAAGGACAAATCCCTCCAACTGATAGGAGTTGCCATATTCAGGTACATGTTTGAAAGTCCAGTTTTTTAATGAATGACTGTTGGTTAGTGAATGAATGAGTGAATGGGTAGATGGGCGCGTGGCTAAGTGTGTAGGTGGTTGGTCAGGGATGTACTTGGATCTGGTCGGAGGATAAGTTGGATCAGGTCAGGACAAGGAAATCAGGTCAGGTTTGCTAGGGTATTCCGGTCGGGAGTGGTCAAGTAGGTGGGATAAGTTGGGTTAATCAGGTTGGGTTAGGGTTAGTTTAATCAAGTCAGGAAGATTATTGAGTGCTTATCAACGTGGTCGGATATTCAGGGCAATAGGTCAAGTTGGAGCAGTCAGGTGGTTGGTGGGGTAGTTGAGTGGGTGGGGTGGGTGCGATCGTGGTGGCAGTGTGGAGTTGCCCACCATCTATGAGACAACTTTGCAGGTCCCACTCCCAGCGGCTGTGCCCACCTCTTGCAGTGGGCATTGCCCACCAACTGCTCTGGACTCTCCCATTGACCCTCCTACTGGAGCAGGTCACCCACTGGACAGATCATCTGGAAGCAGCTTGTTAATTGGTCACCTCTGGGATAATAGGGCCTCTGGGTGGGCCTCAGGCACCATTGGGCTCAGGACCCGCGTGCGGCCTGATGCCCGAGAACCAGCTAGATTGGTAAGAATTGGCCAGATATATCTCACTGTGATGTTCTACAGGAGGGAGGCGAGATTATCGCAGTGAGCCCACAGTATGAACCACCGTTCTTATAATCAATGTTGTAGGTATCTGTCGGCAAAGGGTTAATATATTTTCCAAACTTTTAGCCAATGGGATCATTGTGACATTTGCTTTGAAATGACCTTTACATCCTGTCATAGTTTCCTTTTTAAAGAATCTCTTGTACTTCACAAATGGTATTTATTTCTTTGTTCAGGTTCACTTTAAGGTCAACAACACTTATTTCAACACCTCGTGAGGAAGCATTATTGTTGCTGCAACTTATTTTTTTTTGTTGTTTTCTTAGCCGTGGAATGAACTTGGTTCCTCCTGGCTGGGAGCACAGGATACCTGCGCGTGTCACTCGGAGAATAGGGAATGCACCCACAATTCTATCTCCTCCTTGGCTGGAGTGTGCAGAGTGACCCAGTGACCGCCGAGGGGAATGTGAACAGGCTGCATTATTCAGACACTGACATTTCACCACCCAGCTTGAGGCCAAACCGTACAGCAAATGCCAACTTTCTTTCCTGGTTGCGGTGGGTAGTCACGTCTGGGAGGTCAGGAGGTCTTTAGTTCTGGAAGGTTGAGAGCAACACAGCTCGAGTGGCTTCCTGAGCCCGTTCTCAGCGAGGAAAGCATCACCCCCAGAAAGCCCACAGCTGAGAGAGAAAAGAAGCATTTCCGTTGAAATGGGAGCTCAGGAAAAATCTCACACAAACTCACCCGAAATCCCTGGAACACACTCCAACACCCTATAAACTGAATTTAGCCCTGCACTCTCAGTGGACGACTGGCTGACCGCAGGCACTGAGCGGTTGTTTTACACCACTAAAAGAGACCCTTCAGCCCATCATGTCCATGTTGGCTATCAAGCAACTATCTATTCTAATTCCATTTTTTATCACTTTGTGCATAGCCTTGTAAGCTATGGTGTACCAAGTACTAGATGCTTCTTAAATGTTATGAGGGTTCCCACCTCTACTGCTTTCAGGGAGTGAGTTCCAGATTCCCATCACCCTCTGGGTGAGAAACCATTTCCTCAAATCCCCTCTAAATGCCCTGCTCATCACCTTAAACGTGTGACACATGGATATTAATTAATTAATATGTGGGGTGGCACAGTGGTTAGCGTTGCTGCCTCACAGCGCCAGGGGCATGTTCAATTCCAACCTTGGGTCACTGTCTGTGTGGAGTTTGCACATTCTCCCCGTGTCTCTGTGTGGGTTTCCTCCGAGTACACCGGTTTCCTCCCACAGTCCAAAGATGTGCAGATTAGGCGGATTGTCCATGCTGAATTGCCCCTTAGTGTCAGGGGGGTTAACAGGGTAAATATGTGGGGTTGTGGGGGTGGGGCATGGATGAGCTTATTGGCAGTACAGGCTCGATGGGCCAAATGGCCTCCCTCTGCACAGTAGGGTTTCTGTGATTCTATGAACCTCTCTCGTAATGGGAAAGATTCTTTCCTATCCCCTCTATATATACCCCTCAAAATTATATACGCCTTGATTAGGAACCTTCAGCCTTCTCTGCTCCAAGGAAAACAACCTCAGCCTAACCAGCCACCTTCATAGCTGCAAGACTCCAGCCCCCAGGCAAGATCCTAGTCAATCTCCTTCCTACCTTCTCTAGCGCAGTCATACCCTTCCCATAGTGTGGCAACCAGAACTGCACACAGTACTCTAGTTGTGGCCAAATAAGTATTTTATTACCATCAGAACCTCCCAGCTCTTATATCCAATGCCTCAGCTAATAAAGTCATGTTTCCAACATGCCTTCTGAACAACCTCATCCAGCCGTCCAGTGGACTGAAGGACATGCAGATTTTCAAAAGCTAGGGAGGAAGTTAAGAAGTAGAAATTTGCAGATAGAAATGTTGGACTGCTCCCAATTCATCTTGCCTCAGAGAGCAGACAGGGGAAGACAAGGAGAGTCAAGAATTGCCTTGAAGGCAGGTTTTCAGTCTCCAGGGGCACTTTGAACAATTCTGGGGCAGAAAGTGTCTATTGTAAATGCTTACACCTCAACAGGACTGGAACCAGTGTCCACACAGGGAGGCTCACCGGTGACCTTGGGGAAGGTTTAAACTCAATTGGAAGAGGGGCTGGCACCAGAATAAGAAATAGAATAATGGAATAAGGAACACGCAGTGAGAGAGCTCAGCAGTACGAGAGAAATAATGAATCCCGTATCAGATAGGAATGGACTAGGAAGCTCGATGAGGAAACAATGAGGAGATTACAAATCCTGTCTGTAAACACACAGAGTGTGGGTAATAAACTGGGTGAAACTAACTAGAGGCACAAATCAGTGTGGGAATGTGATGTAGAGACAGAGATGTGTCAAACCAGTGGGTGACAGAGTGTGGAAAGTGGTTAGTGTTTTCCACAACATCAACTTATTACAACCCATGAAATGTTGAAGGGTTTTTGCAACCTCCTGTTTGATCAGGGAGAGGCCCCTTTAACTGGACGCCTCACCCGCTGATATCACAGAGCCAGTGTGAGCCTCACCCTGTACATCACAGTGAGATCAGACATCACAATAGGTTTGTAAACGGGTTTAATTTGAGTCAGGAGGCTGCACGAGCAGACAGAGCGGAGGCAAGTGAGATGGGCAGACTGGGATTGGCTGGCTGCTGGGTCTCGGAGCTGGAGGAGAAGATGGAAAGAGTTTTCCATGGTGATGGGAGAGAGAAGAATGGAGACATCTTCAAGCAGCTGCCAGTGGGAAAAGTGTTGGTGTGGAAAGATGGTTAGTTGCAGTTTGTGTGGGTGAGTGTGAGAGTCAGAGTGAGGAACTCCTGGAGTAACAGTCCCGATCTTAATGTTCCATCCTGAAAACTGAGGGCAGCTCTCAGTACAAACTGCATCTTCCAATCATCTGCTCCTGGAGTCTGGGATGGTGAGTGTGAAAGTCATGCTTTGTAATCTCCGCATTGTTTTCCTTACTGAGCTTTCTAGCCCACTTCAATCTGACTTGGGATTAATTTTTTTTCTGGTATTGCCGAGCTCTCTCACAATTGTCTCTTTTACAATTCACATCGGTTCCCCAGTGAAGAAAAGGTCACTCAGGAATATCGATAGAGACAGCCACCAACTCCCATCTGGCACCAGAGAAACAAGTGGGATAGAAGGAGGTCATTCCACCCATTGTCTGGGATTTTCCACTCCATAAGTGCCGACAAGAGTGGGAACGGATCAAATTCATAGATTAAAAAGACATTAGGAGAGGACAAGTTGAGGACAAGAGAGGGTGCTCAGAGAGGGAGAAGGATATGCTTTACAAGGTGGAGACTATCTGGCAGAGATGATTATTGGGGTTAGTTTGGAATCCATATCTTTCATTCCTTTCAGCAGAAGGAAATTGTAAACAGTCCTATACCCCAGGGGATGGGGTAAGATAGAAGTTGAACAAGATACATGAGGTAGATGGTGTTAGGGAGGATGGGGAGGTCACATTACATGGGCAGTGCAGGATTGGAGAGAGTGGACAGGGGGAGAGGAACAGAGGAATCTCGGATCTGATTCTTCACACTCCCATCACAGAGTAAAGCTGTTTAGATCTTCACCCCGACTACATTCACCCTGAGACAGATCAGCCAGTTTGTCACTCAGTGTAGCTCCCTTTCCTTCAGTCTGTGCAGCCTCCTGCCCCCAATTCACTCTCGGATTGTGATGTCTGATCTCACTGTGATGTACAGGGTGAGGGGTAGACTTGCTTTGTGATGTCCCCGTGTGACTCATCCAAGGACCATCCCTGAATCAAACAGGAAGTTGCAAAAACCCTTGCGTTTTGCTTCGATTGCAAAATGTTGATGTTTAGGAATGCACTAATCAGTTGATTCCCTCTGACCCCCAGGATATGATAGAGTCCTCCCTGGCACCAGCTGGCTCGGAGGTGTCTGTGTTGACTGGTGCTAGTGTCAGGCTGCTTTCAAATCCCCAATCAATCAATAAAATTTGTGGTGCAGCTTTGCATTGCTGGGGAAAAAGTGATCCAAACTCTAGGCTTTATTTCAAAAGGGAATTTAAAATAGGGGAGTTACACCAAACCAGCAATAATTGTTTAGACAGCGGTTTTCAAACCCCGATCTGGATGCAGCCCACTGTGGGACAGATGTGGCCCACGGGCCAGGGTTTGGAGACCCCTGGTTTAGGCCACACTTAGGATACAGCAGTTTTATTCAGGATGTTGTAAAAAGATATCGAGGGATTGGAGAGGCTGCAGAGAAGACTTACAAGGATGATAGCAGAAATGTGTGGGTTTGTACACCAGGAATGGATTGACAAACTGGGTCTATTTTATCTTGTAAAATGAACAGCGGTGACAGAAAAGATGTTGTTAAAACAATGAAATGCTTTAACAGAGTGGAAACAAAGAGAATGATTTGATCTGATTTGATTTATTATTGTCACATGTATTATCATACAGTAAAAAGTATTGTATATTGTGCACTATTCAGACAAAGCATACCTTTCATAGAGAAGGAACCGAGAGCTATGAGGAGAGCTATGAGGAGCTATGAGGAGAGGCTGAATAAACTAGGCTTGTACTCGTTAGAGTTTAGAAGAATGAGGGGAGATCTCATTGAGACGTATAAGATGATGAATGGGATGGATAGGATAGAGGTGGAGAAACTCTTCCCTCTCAGAAAGGACAGTAGGACTAGGGGGCACAGCCTCAAGATAAAGGGGGGTTGGTTTAGAACGGAGTTGAGGAAGGACTTCTTCACTCAAAGGGTGGTGAATCTCTGGAATTCTCTGCCCGTTGAAGTGGTGGAGGCTGCCTTGTTAAATATTTTTAAGACGCGGGTTGATGGGTTTTTGATAAGAGGGGGGATTAAGGGTTATGGGGAGAGGGCGGGAATGTGGAACTGAGCCACGACAGATCAGCCATGATCTTATTGAATGGCGGGGCAGGCTCGAAGGGCTAGATGGCCTACTCCTGCTCCTATTTCTTATGTTCTAATGAGAGAGTGCAGAATGGAGTATTTCAGTCATAGCTAGGGTGTAGAGAAAGATTAAGTTAATACAAGATAAGTCCATTCAAAAGTCTGACAGCAGCAGGGAAGAAACTGTTCTTGAGTCAGTTGGTACCTGACCTCAGACTTTTGTATCTTTTTCCCAAAGGAAAAAGGTGGAAAAGAGAATGTCTGGGGTGCGTGGGGTCCTTAATTATGTTGGCTGCTTTGCTGAGGCAGCGGGAAGTGTAGACAGAGTCAATGGATGGGAGGCTGGTTTGCCTGATGGATTGGGATACATTCACAACCTTTTGTAGTTTCTTGTGGTATTGGGCAGAGCAGGAGCCATATCAAGTTGTGATACAACCAGAAAGAATGCTTTCTATGGTGCACCTGTAAAAGTTGGTGAGAGTCATAGCGGACGTGCCAAATTTCCTTAGCCTTCTGAGAAAGTAGAAGTGTTGGTGGGCTTTCTTAACTATAGTGTCGGCATGAGGGAACCAGGACAATTGTTGGTGATCTGGACACCTAAAAACTTGAAGCTCTCGACCCTACTTTGTCTCCGTTGATGTAGAGAGGGGCATGTTCTGCTTTATGCTTCCTGAAGTTGATGGCAATCTCTGTTTTGTTGACATTGAGGGAGAGACTATTGTTCCTAGACCAATTCAACAGATCCTCTATCTCATTCCTGTGTTCTGTCTCATCATTGTTTGAGAGTGAACCCACTACACGTTTTCTGTACCTTTCAGACTTAATTACCTGTAAAGACTCGCATTCCAGTACAGTGGGGTCGTCAGCAAACTTGAAAATCAAGTTGGACGGGAATTTGGCTGCACAGTCATAGGTGTATAAGGAATATAATAGGGGGCTGAGAACACAGCTTTGTAGGGCAGCAGTATTGAGGATGATCGTGGAGGACGTGTTGTTGCCTATCCTTACTGATTGTGTTCTGTGGGTTAGAAAGTTCAGGATCCAGTCCCAGAGGAAGGTCTGGAGGCCCACGCAATGGAGTTTGGAGATGAATTTCCTTGTTATCTAGGTGTTCCAGAGTTGAGTGCAGGGCTAGGGAGGTGGCGTCTGTTGTGGGCCTAATACGGTGAAAGGCAAACTGTAGTGGATCCAGGTAGTCCGGGAGGCTGGAATTGATTTGTGCCATGACCAACCTTTCGAAGTACTTCATGATGATGGATGTCAGAACTATCGGCCGATAGTCATTAAGGCACGCTGTTTGGATTTTCTTAGATACGGATGATGGTTGTTTTCTTGGAGCAGATAGAGACATTAGATTGTTGTAAAGAGAGGTTGAAGCTGTCTGTAATACCTCCATTATGGGGAAGAGGACAACTAGAGGATAACTAAGATAGTCACCCAGAAATCCAATATGGAATCCAGGAGAGACTTCTTTACCCAAAAAATGGTGGCGATGTGGAACTCAATCCCACAGGGATTGAATAAGCGAATGAGGGAAAACTGGACAAGTGTCTGAGAGGGAATGAATAAATCGAAGCTGGATTCATACGTGAGGAACTGGGAGGAAGCTGGATTGGATTATAGAAAAATGTGTCAATTCATCAACTTCAGGATCTTTCATCCACAGTTTAGCTCGGAGCCTGTGGCCAGGAATGTTGATGTGGAGATGCCAGCATTGGACCTGGGGTAAGCACAGTAAGAAGTCTCACCACACCAGGTTCAAGTCCAACAGGTTTATGTGGCAGCAGGAGCTTTTGGAGCGCTACTCCTTCAGGTGAATGAGGGGTTTGTCCACAAACAGGGCGTATACAGACACAAACTCAATTTACAAGATAATGGTTGGAATGCGAGTCTTTACAGGTAATCAAGTCTTAAAGGTACAGACAATGTGAGAGGAGAGAGAGTTAAGCACAGATTAAAGAGATTGCCTCCAGTCAGGAAAGTCACTGAGATTTTGCAAGCCCAACAAGTCGTGGGAGTTACAGATAGTGCGACATGAACCCAAGATCCCTGTTGAGACCGTCCTCATGTGTGTGGAGCTTGGCAATCAGTCTCTGCTCAGCGACTCTGCGCTGTCATGTGTCGTGAAGGCCACCTTGGAGAATGCTTACCCGAAGATTAGAGTCCGAATGCCTGTGATGGCTGAAGTGTTCGCCAACAGGAAGAGAACAGTCTTTCCTGGTCATTTGTTGAGCAACGTTCATTCATCCATTGTCGTAGCGTCTGCATAGTCTCCCTAATGCGCCAAGTCTCGGGACATCCTTTCCTGCAGCGTATCAGATAGACAACATTAGCCGAGTTCCAAGAATATGTACTGTCTACCTGGTGGTTGGTGTTCTCACGTGAGATGGTGGCGTCCAGCCGATGATCCGGCATGTCTTGTGTCTTGCAGGGGTTGCTGTGGCAGGGTTGTTGGTGTCATGGTCACTGTTCTCCTGAAGGCCTGATAGTTTGCTGTGGACAGTGATCTGTTTGAGGTTGTGCGGTTGTTTGAAGGCAAGAAGTGGGGTTGTGGGAATCAAGATATTCATCTTCAGCGATGGTATGTTGAAGGCTCCGGAGAAAATGTCGGAGCTTCTCCGCTCTGGGGAAATACCGGACGACGAAGGTTCTCCGTCCATCGTGTCCCGTGTTTGTCTTCTGAATGGGTCGGTGCGGGTTTTTGCTGTGGCATGTCGGAACTGTTGATCGATAAGTTAAGCACCATATCCTGTTCTTATGAGGGCATCTTTCAACATCTGTAGGTGTCTGTTGTGATCCCCCTCATCCTGTGTATACGGATAATTAGGAACTAGATTGACAAAGAAGTTGATAAAGAAGGGTAGGATAAACTATGAAGTTGGGCTAGCGCTTAATATAAAAAAGGATAGCAAGAGTCTTTATAAATATATAAAAAGGAAGAGGCTGGCTAGGGTAAACGTTGGACCCTTAGAGGATGAGAGGGGGGACTTAGTGGTAGGGGATGGGGAAATGGCTGAGGCCCTGAATAACTTTTTTGTTTCGGTCTACACGGAGGAGGACATGAATAATTTGCCGGGTGTTAGCGATGGAAAGATGGTAGGAGTGGAGGGCCTGAATGACATTATTGTTACTAGAGAGGCGGTGCTCGACAGACTGGAGGGACTGATTGTGGACAAGTCCCCAGGACCGGATGGAATGCATCCAAGGGTTCTGAAGGAAATGGTGGAGGTGATAGTGGATGCCTTGGTGGTTATTTACCAAATGTCGCCGGATTCCGGGGAAGTGCCGGAAGATTGGAAAACGGCTAATGTTACGCCGTTGTTTAAGAAGGGTGGCAGGCAAAAGGCGGGGAATTATAGGCCGGTTAGTTTAACGTCTGTTGTAGGAAAAATGTTAGACTCCGTGATCAATGAGAAAATAGCAAGGCATCTTGAGGAGAATTGTTTGGTAGAGCAGACACAGCACGGTTTCGTTAAGGGGAAGTTGTGTCTGATGAATTTATTGGAGTTCTATGAGGATGTGTCTAGGGCGGTTGATAGAGGAGAACTGGTGGATGTGGTTTCTTGATTTTCAGAAGGCGTTTGACAAGGTACCTCACAAGAGGTTATTATAGAAGGTCAGGGGCATGGAGTTGGGGGTAGGGTATTAGCGTGGATAGAGGATTGGCTGTCAAATAGGAGGCAGAGAGTGGGGGTCAATGGGTGCTATTCGGATTGGCGGATGGTGGCTAATGGAGTGCCCCAGGGGTCGGTGCTGGGGCCTCAGCTATTCACCATTTATATAGATGATCTGGAGGAGGGAACTGAGCGTATGGTGTCGAAATTTGCTGATGACACCAAGATTGGTGGAAAGGCAAATTGTGCGGAGGGTGTGGAGAGTCTGCAGAAGGATCTAGATAGGCTGGGCGAATGGGCCAGGAACTGGCAAATGGAATTTAATGTTGGCAAATGTGAGGTTGTCCACTTTGGCAGGAATAATGGTAGGAAGGACTATTACTTACGCGGCGAAAAACTGCAGCATGCGACAGTGCAGAGGGACCTCGGGGTCCTTGTGCATGAGTCGCAAAAACCCAGCCTGCAGGTGCAGCAGGTGGTCAGGAAGGCGAATGGGATGCTGGCCTTCATAGCGAGGGGGATTGAATATAAAAGTAGGGAGGTCTTGCTGCAGTGAAAGTGTTAAACTAAAAGCGGAGGAATTTAGAGTAGCTAAGAGTAGTGGGCGAGAAGAGGATTGGGAGAGGTTTAAATGTCAACAAAGATTGACAAAGAAGTTGATAAGGAAGGGTAGGAGAAACTATGAAGCTGGGCTAGCGCTTAATATAAAAAAGGATAGCAAGAGTTTTTATAAATATATAAAAAGGAAGAGGCTGGCTAGGGTGAATGTTGGTCCTTTAGAGGATGAGAAAGGGGACCTAGTGGTAGGGGATGGGGATATGGCTAAGGTATTGAATAACTTTTTTGTTTCTGTCTTCACGGAGGAGGACGTGAATAATTTGCCGGGTGTTAGCGATGGAAAGGTGGTAGGACTGGAGGGTCTTAATGACATTACTGTTACTAGAAAGGCGGTGCTCGACAGACTGGAGGGGCTGATTGTGGACAAGTCCCCGGGACCGGATGGAATGCATCCGAGGGTTCTGAAAGAAATGGCGGAGGTGATAGTGGATGCCTTGGTGGTTATTTTCCAAACGTCGCTGGATTCCGGGGAAGTGCCGGATGATTGGAAAACGGCTAATGTTACGCCGTTGTTTAAGAAGGGTGCCAGGCAAAAGGCGGGGAATTATAGGCCGGTTAGTTTAACGTCTGTGGTAGGTAAAATGTTAGAATCTGTCATTAAGGAGGAAATTGCGAGGCATCTTGAAGGGAATTGCTTGATAGAGCAGATGCAGCACGGTTTCATTAAAGGGAAGTCGTGTCTGACAAATTTACTGGAGTTCTATGAGGATGTGTCTAGGGCGGTGGATAGAGGAGAGCCGGTGGATGTGGTCTTTCTAGATTTTCAGAAGGCGTTTGACAAAGTGCCTCACAAGAGGTTATTGCAGAAGGTCGAGGGACATGGAGTTGGGGGTAGGGTGTTAGCGTGGATAGAGGATTGGTTGTCAAATAGGAGGCAGAGAGTGGGGGTCAATGGGTGCTATTCGGATTGGCGGATGGTGACTAGTGGAGTGCCCCAGGGGTCGGTGCTGGGGCCTCAGCTTTTTACCATTTATATAGATGATCTGGAGGAGGGAACCGAGTGTAGAGTGTCGAAATTTGCTGATGACACCAAGATTGGGGGAACGGCAAATTGTGCGGAGGGTGTGAAGAGTCTGCAGAAGGATCTAGATAGGCTGGGCGAATGGGCCAGGAAATGGCAAATGGAATTTAATGTTGGCAAGTGTGAGGTGGTCCACTTTGGTAGGAAGAATGGTAGGAAGGACTATTACTTACGGGGCGAAAAACTGCAGCAGGCGATGGTGCAGAGGGACCTCGGGGTCCTTGTGCATGAGTCGCAAAAACTCAGCTTGCAGGTGCAACAGGTGGTCAGGAAGGCGAATGGGATGCTGGCCTTCATAGCGAGGGGGATTGAATATAAAAGTAGGGAGGTCTTGCTGCAGCTGTATAGGGCATTGGTGAGGCCGCAACTGGAGTTCTGTGTGCAGTTTTGGGCGCCGCACCTGCGCAAAGATATTTTGGCCTTGGAGGGAGTGCAGAGGAGGTTTACTAGGCTGATACCGGAGTTGAGGGGGTTGAGCTATGAGGAGAGGCTGAATAAACTGGGCTTGTACTCGTTAGAGTTTAGAAGAATGAGGGGAGATCTCATTGAGACGTATAAGATGATGAATGGGATGGATAGGATAGAGGTGGAAAGACTCTTCCCGCTCAAAAAAGACAGTAGGACTAGGGGGCACAGCCTCAAGATAAAAGGGGGGCGGTTTAGAACGGAGTTGAAGAGGAACTTCTTCACTCAAAGGGTGGTGAATCTCTGGAATTCTCTGCCCGTTGAAGTGGTGGAGGCTGCCTCGCTAAATATTTTTAAGACGCGGGTTGATGGGTTTTTGATAGGAGAGGGGATTAAGGGTTGTGGGGAGAGGGCGGGAAAGTGGAACTGAGCAGTGACAGATCAGCCATGATCTTATTGAATGGCGGGGCAGGCTCGAAGGGCTGGATAGCCTACTCCTGCTCCTATTTCTTATGTTCTTATGTTCTTGTATAGGGCACTGGTGAGGCTGCAGCTGGAGTACTGTGTGCAGTTTTGGTCACCGCACTTACGCAAGGATATTTTGGCCTTGGAGGGAGTGCAGAGGAGGTTTACTAGGCTCATTCCGGAGTTGAGGGGGTTGAACTATGAGGAGAGGCTGAATAAACTAGGCTTGTACTCGTTAGAGTTTAGAAGAATGAGGGAAGATCTCATTGAGACATATAAGATGATGAATGGGATGGATAGGATAGAGGTGGAGAGACTCTTCCCGCTCAGAAAGGACAGTAGGACTGGAGGGCACAGCCTCAAGATAAAGGGGGGGCAGGTTAGAACGGAGTTGAGGAGGAACTTCTTCACTCAAAGAGTGGTGAATCTCTGGAATTCTCTGCCCATTGAAGTGGTAGAGGCTGCCTCTCTCAATATATTTAAGACGCGGGTTGATGGGTTTTTGATAAGAGAGGGGATTAAGGGTTATGGGGGAGAGGGCAGGAATGTGGAACTGAGCCATGACAGATCAGCCATGATCTTATTGAATGGCGGGGCAGGCTCGAGGGGCTAGATGGCCTACTCCTGCTCCTATTTCTTATGTTCTTATGTTCCGAGGCAGAGCGTTTAGATGGTGTTTATAAAACAGAAATGTAAATCACTCGTCTTGTTGTTTAGGAATGCACCAATCAGTTGACTCCCTTTGAACCCCAGGATATGATAAAGAGTCCTCCCTGGCACCAGCTGGCTCGGAGGTGTCTGTGTTGACTAGTGCCAGTGTCAGGCTGCTTTCAAACTCAAATTAATCAATAACGTTTGTGGTGCAGTTACACAAACGTAGCAATTATCTTTGGTTAGAACATACTTAGAAAACTTCAGGCAGTTTTATTCAGGGTGTTATTCAAAGGATATTGAGGGCCTCTGGAGCAGCTGCAGGGAAGATTTACAAGGATGATAACAGAAATGTGTCCATGCTGTGGGCTCTGAGCAATCTCAGCCAGGGTTCTACCGTGTGACTGAAGAGAAGATTCTTGAGGGGGAAAGACTCCAGTTGGTTCATTTTCCAATGGTGAGGAATGGGATTGGCTGCTTAAATCCCAATCACCAACCCATCGTTTCCAATCCACTCCACACCACTGGGTGAATCCTCAGCACCAGCTTGTACCATGTCCCCAGGATATGATAAAGCGTCCTCCCTGGCATCAGCTGGCACCGAGGTGTCTGTGTTGACTGGTGCCAGTGTCAGGCTGCTTTCAAGCACCAAGTGCTAGTGTTTCACAAGCATCCTTCATCGAGACACATATCCCAGCCTCTGGTCACTCCAGCACAGACATCCATCATTTCAGCTTTTTCATGTTTAACATGAGGGTGAGACAGAGTCTGAAACTGTGACTTCCAGAATTCCCCTAACTGGGAGTTTGAGCTCAGGCTTGAGCTTTTACAAAGGCTCTTCAGTGAACGCTTTGAGATATGGGTTGTGTTGACCGGGGGAATGAATTTCAGTAAATGAACAATTCAGAGAAAGGATTGAGGTGAGTTTCTGTTCAAGTTGGATCAATGTAGAAACAGGAACTGCCGATCAACTAGTTTCAAGTGTTCAGTCTATGTTTGTCTTGTTGGTGCCAGTACGGAGCGAGAGAGCGAATAGTTGGGAACTCGCCTCTGAGGCAAAGGTTCAGATGGTGTTCCTTAATCGGAAATGTCAATCACTCATCTTGTTGTTTAGGAATGCACCAATCAGTTGACTCCCTTTGACCCCCAGGATATGATAAAGAGTCCTCCCTGGCACCAGCTGGCTCGGAGGTGTCTGTGTTGACTGGTGCCAGGTCAGGCTGCTTTCAAACCCCAATCAATCAATAAAATTAGTGTTGCAGTTTGGCATCGCCAGGGAAAAAGTGAACCAAACACTAGGCTTCATTTCAACAGGGAATTTAAGATAGGGAAATCACACCAAACCAGCAACACAGAACCCCACAGGCAGGTTTATTCAGGATGTTACGAAAAGATATCGAGGGACTGGAGAGGCTGCAGAGAAGATTTACAAGGATGATAACAGAAATGTGTCCATGCTGTGGGCTCTGAGCAATCTCAGCCAGGGTTCCACCGTGTGACTGAAGAGAAGATTCTCGAGGGGGAAAGACTCCGGTTGGTTTATTTTCCAATGGTGAGAAATGGGATTGGCTGCTTAAATCCCAATCACCAACCCATCGTTTCCAATCCACTCCACACCACTGGGTGAATCCTCAGCACCAGCTTGTACCATGTCCCCAGGATATGATAAAGAGTCGTCCCTGGTACCAGCTGGCACAGAGGTGTCTGTGTTGGTTGGTAACAGTGTCAGGCTGCTTTCAAACACCAACTGCGAGAGATTCATAAAAGTCCTCGAATCTGAAAGTCTCCACAGTTATTCCAATGTTGTGGATGAGACCAACTAAGAAAGGCCACTGGGCATCCCATCTCTGCCAATCCACTGCAAAGTGTCGCATGGAACCACTGTACCAGCTTGTACTATGACCCCCAGGATATGATAAAGAGCCGTCCCTGGCACCAGCTGGCACAGAGGTGTCTGTGTTGACTGGTGCCAGTGTCAGGCTGCTTTCAAACACCAACTGCTGGTGTTTCACAAGAGTCCTTCATCGAGACACACATCCCAGCCTCTGGTCACTCCAGCACAGCCCTCCATCATTTCAGCTTTTTCATGTTTAACATGAGGGTGAGACAGAGCCTGAAACTGTGGCTTCCAGAATTCCCCTCACTGGGAGTTTGAGCTCAGGCTTGAGCTTTTACAAAGGTTCTTCAGTGAACGCTTTGAGATATGGATTGTGTTGACCGGGGGAATGAATTTCAGTAAATGAACAATTCAGAGAAAGGATTGAGGTGAGTTTCTGTTCAAGTTGGATCAATGTAGAAACAGGAACAGCCGATCAACTAGTTTCAAGTGTTCAGTCTATGTTTGTTTTGTTGGTGCCAGTATGGAGCGAGAGAGCGGATAGTTGGGAACTAGCCTCTGAGGCAGGAGGTTCAGATGGTGTTTGTTAAGGGGAAATGTAAATCAATCGTCTTGTTGTTTAGGAATGCACCAATCAGTTGACTCCCGATGACCCCCAGGATATGACAAAGAGTCGTCCCTGGTACCAGCTGGCTCGGAGGTGTCTGTGTTGACTGGTGCCAGTGTCAGGCTGCTTTCAAACCCCAATCAATCAATAAAATTAGTGTTGCAGTTTGGCATCGCCAGGGAAAAAGTGAACCAAACACTAGGCTTCATTTCAACAGGGAATTTAAGATAGGGAAATCACACCAAACCAGCAACACAGAACCCCACAGGCAGGTTTATTCAGGATGTTACGAAAAGATATCGAGGGACTGGAGAGGCTGCAGAGAAGATTTACAAGGATGATAACAGAAATGTGTCCATGCTGTGGGCTCTGAGCAATCTCAGCCAGGGTTCCACCGTGTGACTGAAGAGAAGATTCTCGAGGGGGAAAGACTCCGGTTGGTTTATTTTCCAATGGTGAGGAATGGGATTGGCTGCTTAAATCCCAATCACCAACCCATCGTTTCCAATCCACTCCACACCACTGGGTGAATCCTCAACACCAGCTTGTACCATGTCTCCCAGGATATGATAAAGAGTCGTCCCTGGTACCAGCTGGCACAGAGGTGCCCGTGTTGACTGGTGCCAGTGTCAGGCTGCTTTCAAAACACCAACTGCTAGCGTTTCACAAGTGCC
The DNA here is from genome assembly GCF_965287045.1 of Carcharhinus amblyrhynchos. Lineage (NCBI taxonomy): Eukaryota > Metazoa > Chordata > Chondrichthyes > Carcharhiniformes > Carcharhinidae > Carcharhinus > Carcharhinus amblyrhynchos. The sequence goes on along the minus strand of NC_137336.1, from coordinate 4,865,850 downwards.
CTTCATCGAGACACGCATCCCAGCCTCTGGTCACTCCAGCACAGACCTCCATCATTTCAGCTTTTTCATGTTTAACATGAGGGTGAGACAGAGTCTGAAACTGTGACTTCCAGAATTCCCCTAACTGGGAGTTTGAGCTCAGGCTTGAGCTTTTACAAAGGCTCTTCAGTGAACGCTTTGAGATATGGGTTGTGTTGACCGGGGGAATGAATTTCAGTAAATGAACAATTCAGAGAAAGGATTGAGGTGAGTTTCTGTTCAAGTTGGATCAATGTAGAAACAGGCACAGCCGATCAACTAGTTTCAAGTGTTCAGTCTATGTTTGTCTTGTTGGTGCCAGTACGGAGCGAGAGAGCGGATAGTTGGGAACTAGCCTCTGAGGCAGGAGGTTCAGATGGTGTTTGTTAAGGGGAAATGTAAATCAGTCGTCTTGTTGTTTAGGAATGCACCAGTCAGTTGACTCACGATGACCCCCAGGATATGATAAAGAGTCCTCCCTGGTACCAGCTGGCTCGGAGGTGTCTGTGTTGACTGGTGCCCTTTCAAACACCAATTGCTAGAGTTTCATAAAAATCCTTAAATCTGAAAGTCTCCAAAGTTATTCCAATGTTGTGGATGAGACCAACTAAGAAAGGCCACTGGGCACCCCATCTCTGCCAATCCGCTGCAAATTGTTGCGTGGAACCACCATACCAGCTTGTTCTGAGAGTCCCAGGATATGATAAAGAGTCGTCCCTGGCACCAGCTGGCACAGAGGTGTCTGCGTTGACTAGTGCCAGTGTCAGGCTGCTTTCAAACACCAAATCAATCAATAAAATCTGTGATGCAGTTCGGCATCGCCAGAGAAAAGGTGAACCTTTTGAAGAGACAATTTAAAATAGGGGAAATACACCACACCAGCAATGATCTTTGGTTAGACCACACTTAGAACCCTGAAGGCAGTTTTATTCAGCATGCAATAAAAAGGATATCGAGGGACTGGAGAGGCTGCAGAGATTTACAGGGATGATAGCAAAAATGTCAGGGTTTAAATAATGGGGATGCATTGACAAGCGGGGTCTATTTTATCTTGCAAGAAGACAGGGGTGACCAAATAGAAGTTGTTAATATGATGAAACGCTTTGACAGATAGGGAACAGAGAGAATCTTTCCTCCAATGGGGAAGAGAATAACTCGAGGCCATCGATCTAAGATAGTCACTCAGAAATCCAATAGGGAATTCAGAAGAAACATCTTCACCCAAAGAATGGTGAAAATCTGGGACTCAATCCCACCGGGAGGGGTCATTTCCAATCCACTCCACACCATTGAGCGAAACATCAGCATCAGTTTGTACTATGACCCCCAGGATATGATAAAGAGTCCTCCCTGGCACCAGCTGGCTCGGAGGTGTCTTTGTTGACTGGTGCCAGTGTCAGTCTGCTTCAAACCCCAATCAATCAATAAAATTAGTGTCGCAGTTTGGCATCACCAGGGAAACTTGAACCAAATACCTTCATTTCAACAGGTAATTTAAGATAGGGAAATCACACCAAACCAGCAACACAGAACCCTGCACTGTTTTATTCAGGATGTCACGAAAAGATATCGAGGGACTGGAGAGGCTGCAGAGAAGATTTATAAGGATGACAACAGAAATGTGCCCATGCTGTGGGCTCTGAGCAATCTCAGCCAGGGTTCCACCGTGTGACTGAAGAGAAGATTCTCGAGGGGGAAAGACTCCGGTTGGTTTATTTTCCAATGGTGAGGAATGGGATTGGCTGCTTAAATCCCAATCACCAACCCATCGTTTCCAATCCACTCCACACCACTGGGTGAATCCTCAGCACCAGCTTGTACTAAGTCACCCAATAGATGATAGAGTCCTCCCTGGCACCAGCTTGGACAGAGGTGTCTGTGTTGGTTGGTGCCAGTGTCAGGCTGCTTTCAAAACACCAACTTCTAGAGATTCATAAAAATCCGCAAATCTGAAACTCTCCAAAGTCATTCCAATGTTATGGATGAGACCAACTAAGAAAGGCCACTGGGCATCCCATCTCTGCCAATCCATTGAACAATGTCGCATGGAACCACTGTACCAGCTTGTTCTGAGAGTCCCATGACATGATAAAGAGTCCTCCCTGGCACCAGCTGGCACAGAGGTGTCTGTGTTGACTGGTGCCAGTGTCAGGCTGCTTTCAAACACCAAATCAGTCAATAAAATCTGTGATGCAGTTCGGCATCGCCAGAGAAAAGGTGAACCTTTTCAAGAGAGAATTTAAAATAGGGGAGATACTCCACACCAGCAATGATCTTTAGTTAGACCACACTTAGAACCCTGAAGGCAGTTTTATTCAGCATGCTATAAAAAGGATATCGAGGGACTGGAGAGGCTGCAGAGATTTACAAGGATGATAGCAAAAAGGTGTGGGTTTATATAACGGGGATGCATTGACAAGCAGGGTCTATTTTATCTTGCAAGAAGACAGGGGTGACCAAATAGAAGTTGTTAATATGATGAAACACTTTGACCAAGTGGAAACAGAGAGAATGTTTCCTCCAATGGGGAAGAGGATAACTAGAGGCCGTCGATCCAGGATAGTCACCAGAAATCCAATAAGGAAGAAACATCTTCACCCAAAGAATGGTGAAAATCTGGGACTCAATCCCAATGGGAGGGGTCATTTCCAATCCACTCCACACCATTGAGTGAAACATCAGCATCAGCTTGTACTATGACGCTCGCTGGCACAGAGGTGTCTGTGTTGACTGGTGCCAGGGGTCAGGCTGCTTTCAAACACCAACTGCTAGTGTTTCACAAGCGCCCTTCATTGAGACACACGTCCCAGCCTCTGGTCACTCCAGCACAGACCTCCATCATTTCAGCTTTTTCATGTTTAACATGAGGGTGAGACAGAGTCTGAAACTGACTTCCAGAATTCCCCTCACTGGGAGTTTGAGCTCAGGCTTGAGCTTTTACAAAGGCTCTTCAGTGAACGCTTTGAGATATGGGTTGTGTTGACCGGGGGAATGAATTTCAGCAAATCAACAATTCAGAGAAAGGATTGAGGTGAGTTCCTGTTCAAGTTGGATCAATGCCGGAACAGGAACAGCCAATCAACTAGTTTCAAGTGTTCGGTCTATGTTTGTCTTGTTGGTGCCAGTACGGAGCGAGAGAGCGGATAGTTGGGAACTAGCCTCTGAGGCAGGAGGTTCAAATGTTGTTTGTTAAGGGGAAATGTAAATCACTCATCTTGTTGTTTAGGAATGCACCAATCAGTTGACTCCCTCTGACCCCCAGGATATGATAAAGACTCATCCCTGGCACCAGCTGGCTCGGAGGTGTCTGTGTTGACTGGTGCCAGTGTCAGGCTGCTTTCAAACCCCAATCAATCAATAAACACTGTGTCACACCTTGGCATGATCAGGGTAATAGTGAACCAAACACTTGGTCCCATTTCAAAAGGGATTTTAAAATAGGAGATCTACACCAAACCAGCAATGATCTTTGGTTAGGCCACACTTAGAACCCTGAATGCAGTTTTATTCAGCATGCTATAAAAAGGATATCGAGGGACTGGAGAGGCTGCAAAGATTTACAAGGATGATAGTAAAAAGGTGTGGGTTTATATAACGGGGATGCATTGACAAGCGGGGTCTATTTTATCTTGCAAGAAGACAGGGGTGACCAAATAGAAGATGTTAAAATGATGAAACACTTTGACAGAGTGGAAACAGGGAGAATGTTTCCTCCAATGGGGAAGAGGATAACTAGGGGCCATCGATCTAAGATCGTCACTCAGAAATCCAATAGGGAATAAAGAAGAAACATCTTCATCCAAAGAATGGTGAAAATCTGGGACTCAATCCCACCGGGAGGGGTCATTTCCAATCCACTCCACACCATTGAGCGAAACATGAGCATCAGTGTTTACTATGACCCCCAGGATATGATAAAGAGTCGTCCCTGGCACCAGCTGGCTCGGAGGTGTCTGTGTTGACTGGTGCCAGTGTCAGGCTGCTTTCAAACCCCAATCAATCAATAAAATTAGTGCCTCAGTTTGGCATCGCCAGGGAAAAAGTGAACCAAACACCAGGCTTCATTTCAACAGGGAATATAAGATAGGGAAATCACACCAAACCAGCAACACAGAACCCCACAGGCAGGTTTATTCAGGATGTTACGAAAAGATATCGAGGGACTGGAGAGGCTGCAGAGAAGATTTACAAGGATGATAACAGAAATGTGTCCATGCTGTGGGCTCTGAGCAATCTCAGCCAGGGTTCCACCGTGTGACTGAAGAGAAGATTCTCGAGGGGGAAAGACTCCAGTTGGTTTATTTTCCAATGGTGAGGAATGGGATTGGCTGCTTAAATCCCAATCACCAACCCATCGTTTCCAATCCACTCCACACCACTGGGTGAATCCTCAGCACCAGCTTGTACCATGTCCCCAGGATATGATAAAGCGTCCTCCCTGGTACCAGTTGGCACAGAGGTGTCTGTGTTGGTTGGTACCAGTGTCAGGCTGCTTTCAAAACACCACTTGCTAGAGATTCATAAAAATCCTCAAATCTGAAAGTCTCCAAAGTTATTCCAATGTTGTGGATGAGACCAACTAAGAAAGGCCACTGGGCATCCCATCTCTGCCAATCCACTGCCAAGTGTTGCATGGAACCACCGTACCAGCTTGTTCTGAGAGCCCAGGATATGATAAAGAGTCTTCCCTGGTACCAGCTGGCACAGAGGTGTCTGTGTTGACTGGTGCCAGTGTCAGGCTGCTTTCAAACGCCAATCAATCAATAAAATCTGTGATGCAGTTCAGCATCGCCAGAGAAAAGATGAACCTTTTCAAGAGAGAATTTAAAATAGGGGAGATACACCACACCAGCAATGATCTTTGGTTAGACCACACTTAGAACCCTGAAGGCAGTTTTATTCAGCATGCTATAAAAAGGATATCGAGGGACTGGAGATGCTGCAGAGATTTACAGGGATGATAGCAAAAAGGTGTGGGTTTATATAACAGGGATGCATTGACGAGCGGGATCTATTTTATCTTGCAAGAAGACAGGGGTGACCAAATAGAAGTTGTTAATAGGATGAAACGCTTTGACCGAGTGGAAACAGAGAGGATGTTTCCTCCGATGGGGAAGAGGATAACTAGAGGCCATCGATCTAAGATAGTCACCAGAAATCCAATAGGGAAGAAACATCTTCACCCAAAGAATGGTGAAAATCTGGGACTCAATCCCACTGGGAGGGGTCATTTCCAATCCACTCCACACCATTGAGTGAAACATCAGCATCAGCATGTACTATGACACTCGCTGGCACAGAGGTGTCTGTGTTGACTGGTGCTAGGGTCATGCTGCTTTCAAACACCAACTGCTAGTGTTTCACAAGAGTCCTTCATTGAGACACACGTCCCAGCCTCTGGTCACTCCAGCACAGCCCTCCATCATTTCAGCTTTTTCATGTTTAACATGAGGGTGAGACAGAGTCTGAAACTGTGGCTTCCAGAATTCCCCTCACTGGGAGTTTGAGCTCAGGCTTGAGCTTTTACAAAGGTTCTTCAGTGAACGCTTTGAGATATGGGTTGTGTTGACCGGGGGAATGAATTTCAGTAAATGAACAATTCAGAGAAAGGATTGAGGTGAGTTTCTGTTCAAGTTGGATCAATGTAGAAACAGGAACTGCCGGTCACCTCGTTTCAAGTGTTCGGTCTATGTTTGTCTTGTTGGTGCCAGTACGGAGCGAGAGAGCGGATAGTTGGGAACTAGCCTCTGAGGCAGGAGGTTCAGATGGTGTTTGTTAAGGGGAAATGTAAATCAGTTACCTTGTTGTTTAGGAATGTGCCAATCAGTTGACTCCCTTTGACCCCCAGGATGTTGTAAATGGTTCTCCCTGGTACCAGCTGGCTCGGAGGTGTCTGTGTTGACTGGTAAAATGTCTGACAACACCAGGTTTAATTCCAACCGATTTATTTGATAGTAAACGCACAAGCTTTCGAGATTTTCGTCTTCTTCAGGTGAATGGAGAGTTCTGGCCTCAGACAGAGCATATAAAGCACAAACAGTTTACAGATGTTGACTGGTGCCAGTGTCAGGCTGCTTTCAAACCCCAATCAATCAATCAATTTTGTGTCGCACCTTGGCATGATCAGGGTTAAAGTGAACCAAACACTAGGTCCCATTTCAAAAGGGATTTTAAAATAGGGGAGTTACACCAAACCAGCAATGATCTTTGGTTAGACCACACTTAGAACCCTGCAGGCAGTTTTATTCAGCATCCGACAAAAAGGATATCGAGGAATTGGAGAGGCTGCAGAGAAGATTTACGGAGATGATAGCAAAAAGGTCTGGGTTTATGTAACGGGGATGTATTGACAAACGGGGTGTATTTTATCTTGCAAGAAGACAGGGGTGACCAAATAGAAGTTGTTAAAATGATGAAATGATGATAGCAGAGATGTGTGGCTTTGTGCACCAGTGATGCATTAACAAGTTAGGTCTATTTTTTCTTGCAATACAGTCGGGTGACTGAAAAGAAGTTGTTAAAATGGTGAAATGCGTTGACAGAGCGGAAACAGAGAGAATGTTTCCTGTTATGGGAAAGTGAGTAACTCGAGGCCATCGATCTAAGATAGTGACCCAGAAATCTAAAAGGGAGTTCAGGAGAAAGTTCTTCACCCAAAGAATGGTGAAGATGTGGAACTCAATCCCAAAGGGATTGGTCAAAGTGAATAAAGGAAAACTGGACAAGTATCTGAGAGGGAATGAATAAATCGAAGCTGGATTCGGATGTGAGGAACTGGGAGGAAGCTGGATTGGATTATAGAAAAATGTGTCAATTCATCAACTTCAGGATCTTTCATCCTCAGTTTAGCTCGGAGTCTGTGGCCAGGAATGTTGATGTGGAGATGCCAGCATTGGACTGGGGTAAGCACAGTAAGATGTCTCACCACACCAGGTTCATCTCCAACAGGTTTATTTAGCAGCACGAGCTTTCGGAGCACTGCTCCTTCATTAGGTGAGTGAGGACTTGTTTTTGCTAACAGGGCATGTAGAGACACAGACTCAATTTACAAGATAATGGATGGAATGTGAGTCTTTACAGGTGATCAAGTCTTAAAGGTGCAGACAATGTGAGTAGAGAGTGGGTTAAGCACAAGTTAAAGAGATGTGTACTGTCTCCAGCCAGTGAGATTTTGCAAGCCCAGGCAAGTTGTAGGGGTTACAGATAGTGTGACATGAACCCAAGATCCTGACTGAGGCCTCACCAGGTGTGCGGAATTTGGCTATCAGTCTTTGCTCAGCGACTCTGCGTTGTCGTGAAGGCCGCCTTGGAGACGTTTACCCAAAACACCAACTGCTGGCGTTTCACAAGCATCCTTCATTGAGACACACGTCCCAGCCTCTGGTCACTCCAGCACAGCCCTCCATCATTTCAGCTTTTTCATGTTTAACATGAGGGTGAGACAGAGTCTGAAACTGTGGCTTCCAGACTTCCCCTCACTGGGAGTTTGAGCTCAGTCTTGAGCTTTTACAAAGGCTCTTCAGTGAACGCTTTGAGATGTGGGTTTTGTTGTCAGGGGAATGAACAATGCAGCGAAAGGATTGAGGTGAGTTTCTGTTCAAGTTGGATTAACATGGAAATGGGAACAACTCGTCAACTTGTTTCAAGTCATCATTGAATGTTGGTCTTGTTGGTGCCGGTACAGAGCGAGACAGCGGATAGTTCGGAACCAACCTCTGAGGCAGAGGGTTCAGATGGTGTTTGTAAAGTAGAAATGGAAATGAATTGTCCTGGGAAGCTGATTGTTTGATCAGGGCCAGTGTGATCTCTTGGACTCGTTTCGATCGCCACAGGGGGTTGGAGAGGAATTTCCCAGATTTTTTTTCCCTGTATTGGCGCTGGGGTTTTCACTCTGGGTTTTCGCCTCTCCCTGGAGGTCACATGGTCTGGGTGGGGGGTGGGGGTGAGTCAGTATGTTGTGATGAACAAGGCATCACAGTTGTGAGGGAGAGCTGGATGGAGCAGAGAGCGAGCTGTCCATCTAGCAATTATCTTTCAAATGTCGTTATTTCAATAACTGAAACCTCAAATCTGGAAATAAATGTGGCTTCAAATTGGACAAACTTTGTGTGTGTTTTGTGATTTGTGCGTGGATCATAGACAAAAACAGAAATGAGAAGAAAAGAGTTCACTTCATTTTTAGACACAGACTGGGGATTTTTTTATTCAGTCATGGGATGTGGGTGTAAGGGGCAAGGCCAGTATTTATTACCCATCCCTAATTGCCCATAATGAGATCACAGCGAGTCACCAACTTGGCTTTACCTGATTGGCTTACTGTAGACCAAACCAAGTGAGGACGGCAAATTTCCTCCCTTAAGAGCGGCACAGTGACACAGTGGTTAGCACTGCTTCTCATATCTCCCAGAGCCCAGGTTTGATTCCTGGCTTTGGTCACTGTTTGTGTGGAGTTTGCACTCCACCCCCCCACCCCCCCCCCCACCCACTCCGTGTCTGTGTGGGTTTCCTCTGGGTGCTCCAGTTTCCTCCCACAGTCTGAAATACGTGCTGGTTAGGTACATTGACCCAAACAGGTGCCAGAGTGTGGTGACTAGGGGAATTTCACTGTAAGTTCATTGCAATGTCAATTGAAGCCTTACTTGTGACTAGTAAATAAACTTTAGAACTTTAAAGGGCATTGGGTTTCCTCTGGATGCTCCAGTTTCCTCCCACAGTCCAAAGATGTGCGGGTTAGGTTGATTGGCCATGCTACGAAGTTGCCCCTTAGTGCCCAGGGATGCGTAAGTCAGAGGGATTGGTGGGTATAATATGTGGGGATATGGGGGAAGGCCTGAGTGGGATTGTGTCAGGCACAGACTTGATGGGCTGAAGGGCCTCTTTCTGCACTGTAGGGTTCTATGATTCCATGGTGAACCAGATGAGTTTTTCCAACAATCAACTCGAGTTTTATGGTTACCATTACTGACATTAGTATCTTCAGTTTAAATTTCATTAATTGAGTTTAATTTCCCCTTCTAGTGAAGTGTGTGTTTAACTCATGTGTCTGTCATTACTCCAGTCTCTTTATTACTAACACAGTTACGTTGACACAATGCTAACATATTGTCCATAGGCTCAGTTACTGACCGAATGAGGTCTCTGAGTCACATTGAAGTGTCTCCCACATTCACTCCCCAGCCTGTACAGACAAACACACAAGAAAGACTGTCAGCACCATCAAGCTCAGCCTGTCCAGTAGACAGTGTAAGCTCACACACACACATACCATCTTCAAGAACAAAGAACAAAGAAAATTACAGCACAGGAACAGGCCCTTCGGCCCTCCAAGCCTGCGCCACCACATTGCCCGACTTAAGTAAAATCCCCTACCCTTCTGGGGACCGTATCCCTCTATTCCCATCCTATTCATGCACTTGTCAAGACGTCCCTTAAAATTCACTACTGTATCCGCTTCCACTACCTCCCCCGGCAACACGTTCCAGGCAACCACTACTCTCTGTGAAAAATATCTGCCTCGTACATATCCTTTAAACCTTGCCCCCCTCGCACCTTAAACCTATGCCCCCCAGTAATTGAGTCTTCCACCCTGGGGAAAAGCCTCTGACCATCCACTTTGTACATGCTTCTCATAATCTTGTAGACTTCTATCAAGTTCCCCTTAACCTCAGTCGTTCCAGTGAGAACAAACCCCGTTTCTCCAACCTCTCCTCATAGCTATTGCCCTCCTTACCAGGCAACACCCTGGTAAATCTTTTCTGTACCCCCTCCAAAGCCTTTCTGGTAATGTGATGGCCAGAATTGATCACTATGTGCCAAATGTGGCTGAACTAAGGTCTATACAGCTGCAGCATAACTTGCTAATTTTTAAACTCAATACGCCGGCCAATGAAGGCAAGCATGCCGTATGCCTTCTTGACTACCTTCTCCACCTGCATTGCCACTTTCAGTGACCTGTGTATCTGTACACCCAGATCCCTTTGCCTATCAATATTCCATAGGGTTCTGCCAATTACTGTATATTTCCGATCTGTATTAGACTTTCCAAAATGCATTACCTCACATTTGTCTGGATTAAGCTCCATCTCCCACCTCTCCGCCCAACTCTCCAACTGATCTATATCCTGCTGTATTCCCTGATAGTCCTCATCATTATCCGCAAATCCACCAACCTTTGCGTCGTTTGCAAATTTACTAATCAAACCAGTTTCATTTTCCTTTAAATCATTCATATATATTACGAATAGCAAAGGTCCCAACACTGATCGCTGAGGAACACCACCTGTCACAGCCCTCCATTCAGAAACACACCCTTTCACTGCCACCTCCTGTGTTCTATGACTGAGCCAGTTTACTATCTACCTTGCCAGCTTACCACTGATCCCATCCAATTTCACCTTCTGCACCAGTCTGCCATGAGTGACTTTGTCAAAGGCCTTACTGAAGTCCATATAGACAACATCCACTGCCCTACTCTCATCAATCATCTTCATCACTTCCTCAAAAAGTTACACTCAAGTTCCATTTCTTCTTGGAACTGAATGAAATGTGGCCCATTGAGGAAAGTGTTCCAAGTGATTGATCTCCCCACTCCCTGAGGCTCCAGCTGCATCCCAATCTATACTGATCACTCATTCCCTGTAACCCGCAATGTTCTCCCAGATGTTGATCAAAATCCGCCGCCTTTAAAGCTCTGCAGTGACTCTGCGCTCACCAGAGGGTTGTGACTGTTTGACCCAGATGATGACAACCCCGAGGCAAGTGACGGAGATGAAGCAGTATGGAGGGAGGCCATTCAGCCCATTGCTCCAGTGACGGATCAGTGTAAGAGTCACACATCCTGACCTATTGCCTTGCTCCCTCCTCACAGTCCCAGAAATCCCTGCCACCATTCCACCATGGAGATATCCAATTCCCAGCTGCCCTGTGCCTGCATGGGTTTCCCCTGGGTGTTCTGGTTTTGTCTCGCAGTCAAAAGACGTGCTGGTTAAGTGAATTAGCCATGCTAAATTCTCCTTCAGGCACCTGAGTGTGGTGACTCAGGGATTTTCATAGCATCTTCATTGCAGTGTTAATGCAAGCCTATTTGCAACTAATAAATAAAAGTTAAGTTCCAGTTGATGTAATTCTGCTGGGTGTTGTCCAAAGCCCCTGAAAGAAATCTCCATTTCAATGTTAAGTCAACACTCTGGTGTGTTCATGTTGTTTGTAGTTGGAACAAGAACACGCTAAGGGAATGATCAAATGACATTCTGATGCCTTAATCCACTATTTGTACGGGCAAGTGGACAGTCTATCTGAACAGCCTGTAGAGTAAACACTTTTCCAATAAATCTCACGTTTGTTTGTACCATCATGGTCTGCAAGCATATCATTTAAAACGACAATAAACACGGATTATTGAATGGTTAAAGAAGCATTGACACTTTCACTGACCCATTGGTCACCTCAAGGAGCTGCCTTCTGGTTTGATTAAGAAAGAGTCCCTGCAACATGCTGAGCGAGTAAAGAACCCAGGTGGGTGAATTGTTTTTTCACGGGGCTGGATAGGGTGGGAAATGATTGGTGGTTTTGGCGGGTGTGGGGGAGGATGGTCAGCTGGGATGTCTTGTGTGTTGAGTGGAGGGGGGGGAACTGAGCTGCTTAATTGGGAGTCTGCACACTGTGACCAGTGTGGGCTGGGGTTGGGAGAGGATTTGATACAGAGATCAGTGGAGTGGATATTTTGTAAAGGTAGGCATGGTGTGATGGATAGTTGGGCAGGTGGGAATGGGCAATTGTGGGGATTCCATGGGGTTAGTTGTGGTGTTCCTTTGGGGTTCAGGAGGGCAAGGTGTAAGGTTCTTTGAGTAAGTCAGGGGTGGGGGTGGAAGTGATCAGGGGTTTGAGGGAGGGGGAGTTAACCTGGAGGTGAAACTGTGTCAGCGTTATAGCTGACCAGATATTTCACATGCTGAAAGTCCAGGTTTTTCTGAATTCACTGGAGACTGCTCAAACCAGCTTGCTGTAGAATCACCCTTTGTTTTCCTTCTCCCAGCCTCTTCCAGTTATTTCTCCTCATCCTTCCTCAAGCAATCTTGTTTCATCCCTGTATCTCCTCCTTTCGTTTCTATTCAGCCAGTCAGTGCGTAAAGTTCTCACCACTGAACCAAAACCTTATGACTGCAAATCCTTTTATAGCAACTGAAACAAACATTCTTGCCTGACACTCCAATGCAAAGCTATAGGTAGTGTTGCATTGCCAGAGGTCCTGTCTTTTGGGATGAAATGTTTTATTTGCCTTCTTGGCACGCTGGCACAGTGGTTAGCACTGCTGCCTCACAGCACCAGCGACCTGGGTTCAACTCTGGCCCTCACGTCACTGTCTGTGTGGAGTTTGCACGTCCTTCCTGTGTCTGCATGGGTTTCCTCCAGGTGCTCCGGCTTCTTCCCACGCTCCAAAATTGTGCGGGTTAGGTTGATTGATCTTGCTATATTGTCCATTGTGTCAGGGGGATTAGAAGGGTAAATATGTGGGGTTCCGGGAATAGGGTTTGGGTGGGATTCTGGTCGGTGCGGAAACGATGGGCTGAATGGCCTCTTTCTGCATTGTAGAGATTCTATGATTGGGACACGACACCAAAGAGCCAGAGGATTCTTCCTGTTGTCTTAGTTATTATTTATCCCTTAAATAATTTTCAAAATCAGATCATTTAGTTGTTAACACCTCGCTGTCTGGGAGAACTTGGCAGCATGGATGGCACAGTGATTAGCACTGCTGCCGCACAGCGCCACAGACCCGGGTTCAAATCCCATCTTGGATCACTGTCTATTCAGAGTCTGCAAGTCCTCCCCATGTCTGCGTGGGTTTCCTCCGGACGCTCTGGTTTCCTCCCACAGTCCGAAAGATGTGCTGGTTAGGCGCATTGGTTGTGCTAAATTCTCCCTCAGTGTACCCGAACGGGTGCAGGAGTGTGGCCATTTCACAGCCACTTCATTGCAGTGTTAATGCAAGCCTACTTGTGGCTAACAAATGAATAAACTTTAACTTGGTTGTTTTCTTTCATGAATTACGCCAGGAACCACAGGCTACCATAAGAGACTTGGATGCTCCGAGCCTGTGGAAGGTGTGATATAAAGAGGAAGGGTTCTTGTAATCTGAAGATGCGATCATTTTGCTGAAACGTTCTTTCCTTTAACTTCACGCACTGTGCTGCCTGAAGTGATAATTGCATGTTAATCTAACTATCAATGCCTTTGCCGCAGCAGCCAGTTTAAAAGTTAACAAACTTGTTTTAATCCTCACGGGTCTTACTAAGATCTGGGAGAGCTGTCACAGGGTTCCAGATGGTTCTGTGCAGCCAGAACACTTTGAACGAGACATTAGCTTTGACACACTATCTTCCGCTATGGTGGCAAACCTACTGAAAAGGAAGCACATTATTTGATGTATTCATGTGCAAATTTCCAAATAAATCCGGAAAGTGAGGATATAATTTGATGCTGTCAAGACAAAGATAATTTTAAACCACGGTTCTCCACCTCCTGTAAGTCTCAAGGCAGGAGCGATTTTAAACTCCACTCTGCACTTAATCTGCTTATCTGTACAGACAAAACTCACAGCAACATCAATTTCATTCAAGGTAGAGCGAATTTTGGTCGAATTAAGACAAGTATCAGAATACCCTTGACCATGAGCTTGCTGATTGAAAGAGCAGCAGCAGCTTTTCCAATTTTGGAATGAATAAAATTAAATGAAATAGTGTGATTAATCCAAACTGTTTTTCCAATATTAATTAACCCTTTCACCAGTGTTCCTCAGGCCACACTCCTCCGAAGAACATAAGAACATAAGAAATAGGAGCAGGAGTAGGCCATCTAGCCCTTCGAGCCTGCCCCACCATTCAATAAGATCATGGCTGATCTGTCGTGGCTCAGTTCCACATTCTCGCCCTCTCCCCATAACCCTTAATCCCCTCTCTTATCAAAAACCCATCAACCCGCGTCTTAGAGAGGGGATTAAGGGTTATGGGGAGAAAGCGGGAAAGTGGAACTGAGCAGCGACAGATCAGCCATGATCTTATTGAATGGCGGGGCAGGCTCGAAGGGCTAGATGGCCTACTCCTGCTACTATTTCTTATGTTCTTATGTTCTTAAAAATATTTAGCGAGGCAGCCTCCACCACTTCAACGGGCAGAGAATTCCAGAGATTCACCACCCTTTGAGTGAAGAAGTTCCTCCTCAACTCCGTTCTAAACCGCCCCCCCTTTATCTTGAGGCTGTGCCCCCTAGTCCTACTGTCCTTTCTGAGCGGGAAGAGTCTCTCCACCTCTATCCTATCCATCCCATTCATCATCTTATACGTCTCAATGAGATCTCCCCTCATTCTTCTAAACTCTAACGAGTACAAGCCTAGTTTATTCAGCCTCTCCTCATAGCTCAACCCCCTCAACTCTGGTATCAGCCTAGTAAACCTCCTCTGCACTCCCTCCAAGGCCAAAATATCCTTGCGTAAGTACGGCGACCAAAACTGCACACAGTACTGATGCCTAATGAATCCTATCAGACGTGGAATGTAGATCGGGGAGGGGTTAAGGATATCCTTTTGTCTTAACTCAAGTGTTAAGTGGTACCTTGGCAGGATTTTGAGGGACCGATGTGTGTTTAAATCAATTGTGAATAATGATAATGGCTTTCAGTCTTTCCACACTTCACTTTTTGGCATTCTCGTCTAACTTTTTAACATTCTTAATTAGTTCCCTAAAGCGCTGCAAATCCAACAGATTACTCAGTCAAATCAGACTGAATGTCAACTTCCTTCAGTTGCTAACCCTCTGGCCTCAATTCCAGTACCGAGTTAAGCACAGATAATCTTGGCAGATAGTCATGGGGAAGTCTAGTTTTGATGGGTGTCTACTATCTGTGAATTAAAACACCTACCTGCTCAGCACTTATTCAAAGACAGTTCAGCTACTGTTCCGACCAATCATCCTCTCTCAATGAAAACCTAAAAACAATTTGCAGTTTCGAGGCCACTTTTCTCACTTTCTGTTTGCGGAATCATACTTTTCATCAGTTGGTTCCCACGACTGTGACATAACAAGAGTGATCCATTTTGGTCGATCTAACCAGGATAGGACTTACTCAGTTCATGGTAGGGTGTTGGGGAGAGTTACAGAACAAAGAGATCTAGGGGTACACGTTCATAGCTCCTTAAAAGTGGAGTCACAGGTGGACAGAGTGGTGAAGAAGGGATTCAGCATGCTTAATTTCATTGGTCAGACCATTGAATACAGGAGTTGGGACGTCTTGTTGAAGTTTACAAGACATTGGTAAGGCCACACTTGGAATACTGTGTACAGTTCTGGTCACCCTATTATAGAAAAGATATTATTAAACTAGAAAGAATGCAGCAAAGATCTACTGGGATGCTACCAGGACTTGATGGTTTGAGTTATAAGGAGAGGCTGGATAGATTGGGGCTTTTTTCTGTGGAGTATAGGAGGCTGAGAGGTGATCTTAGAGATTTATAAAATAATGAGAGGCATAGATCAGCTAGAGATAGTCAATATCTTTTCTCAAACGTAGGAGAATCTAAAACTAAAGGGCATAGGTTTAAGGTGAGAGGGGAGATATACAAAAGGTCCAGAGGGCAAGTTTTTCACACAGAGGTTAGTGAGTGTCTGGAACAAGCTGCCAAAGGTGGCAGTAGAGGGGGGTACAATTTTCTGTTTTAAAAAGCGGTCAGGCAGTTACATGGGTAAGATGGGTATAGAGGGATATGGGCCAAATGTGGGCTATTGGGACAAGCTGAAGGGTTAAAAAAAGGAGCAGCATTGACAAGTTGGGCCAAAGAGTCTGTTTCCATGTTATAAACCACTGTGACTCGATGAGTGACTACACTTCAGGAATGATGAATAGACTGGAAATCACAGTGCACTTAAATAAGCACGGTGGCACAGTGGCTCGCACTGCTTCTTTACAGCACCAGGGACCTGGGTTCAATTCCAGCCTTGGGTCACTGTCCGTGTGGAGGTTGTGTGTCCTCCCCATGTCTGCATGGGTTTCCTCAAGGTGCTCAGGCTTCTGCCCATTGTCTGAAAGATGTGCAGGCTACGGGGTTGGTCGTGCTAAGTTGTCCCTTGGTATCAGAGGGATTCGCAAGATAAGTACATTAGGTTATGGGGATAGGATCAGGATGGCATTGTTGTCAGTGCAGACTTGATGGGCCAAATGGCCTCCTTCTGCACTGTAGGGATCCAGTGTTTCTATTCTAATATGCTGTGAGTTTGATAAGGCACCAGCCATAATGTGGCAAATTCTTCTCTCCAAATATACAAAACTGATACAAAAACAGAAAATGGCCTGACAGCATCTGTACAGAGAGAATAGAGTCAATGTTTCAGGTTAGGATGACCCTTCATCAGATTTGTTCACCTGCCTCTTGAGCAGTAACAGAGAGGTGACTCACTCACACGATTGCCCTCCCTGTTGTCACCTCTTTGACACACTTGTGTGTCAAGTTCTGTCATTGTAAACCCCTATCTACACATCTGAAATGAGGATTGCTACATGTGAACTGGGCACACTATGAAAACTGCACTGGTAGCAGATTGAAATTTCTCAAAGGTCACAGCGCACTTGTAAAATGGGCATCAGTGAATCAGCCAATTGGAAATCAGACAGGACGTATTGCAATCTACAAACTCACTTTACACTGCTGTCCCACACCAGTTCACACCGTCCCTTTAACTCACAAGATTACCTTAGACCGAAGAGCAAAGAAAAGTACAGCACGGGAACAGGCACTTCAGCCTACCAGGTGTGTGCCAATCATGATGCCCTAACCAAACTAAAGAAACACCCTCTGTCCTGACTCGGTCTGTGTCCCCCTATTCCTTCCCTATTCATGCACCCATCCAGATGCCTCTTAAATGTTGTTAATGTAACTACTTCCACCACCTCCTCTGGCAGCACGTTCCAAGCACCTACCACTCTCTGCGTGAAAAACTTCCCCCACACATCTTCCTAAACTTTCCCCCTCTCAGTTTGAACCTGTGCCCCCTTGTAATTGAAAGTTCCACCCTTGGAAAAAGCCCCTGACTATCTATCCTGTCTATTCCTCTCATAATATTGTAGACATTGATCAGGGCTCCCCTCAGCCTCCATCTTTCCAGTGAAAACAATCCTAGTTCATTCAACCTCTTCTCATAGCCAGACAACATCCTGGTGAACCTTCTTTGCACTCTGTCCAAAGCTTCCATGTCCTTCTGGTAGTGTGGTGACCAGAACTGCATGCAATGCTCCAAATGCAGCTTAACCAAGATTTTATATAACTGCAACATGATTCTCCAACTCTGGTACTCAATGCCCTGGC
The DNA here is from genome assembly GCF_965287045.1 of Carcharhinus amblyrhynchos. Classification (NCBI taxonomy): domain Eukaryota; kingdom Metazoa; phylum Chordata; class Chondrichthyes; order Carcharhiniformes; family Carcharhinidae; genus Carcharhinus; species Carcharhinus amblyrhynchos. Next base: position 4,848,479 of record NC_137336.1, on the reverse strand, counting down.
TGATGAAGGTAAGCATGCCGTATGCCTTTTTAATCACTTGGCCTCTTATGTTGCCACTTCTAGGCAACTATGGGATTGCATCCCTCTGTGTGTTGATACTTCTAAGGTTTATTTCTGCCATTTACAGTATAATTCACAACTAAATTTTATCGTCCAAAATGCATCACCTTGCATTTGCCTGGATTAAACTCCATCTGCCATTTCTGCGCCCAAATTTCCAATTTATCCATATCCTGTTGTATCTTCTGACAATCCTCAGCAGTATCAGCAACTCCACCAATCCATTCAAGAGTGGGGAGCAAAAAGGGAAGTGGTAGCTGTAGGGGTCTCTAAAATTAGAGGGATTGACAACATCCTTTGTAAGGCAGATCCTGAGTCCCGCACGATATGTTGCTGCCCAGTGCCAGGGTGAGGGACACCTCTGACAGGCTTGAGAGGTTATTGGGGTGGGATAGGAGGATCCAGTTGTTGTGGTCTGTGTTGGAAAAACAATGTAGGCAAGACAAGGAAATGACCTATTTGGGAATTATCAGGAATTAGGAGCTATATTAAAGAACAGGTCCTCAAGGGTTATAATCCCTGGATTACTAACTAAGCCACTTGTGAATTGGCTTAGGGATGAGAAAATTAGGGAAGAGAACGCGTGGCTAAAGGAATGGTGAGGGAAAATTGGGTTCTATTTCATGGGGCATTGGTATCAGTATTGGAACAGGAGGGAACGGCACCATTGGGGTGGTTTTCACCTGAAGCGATCTGGGACCAGTGCTTTATCAGAAAGGATAAATAGGGTGGTCACAAGAACTTTAAACCTGCAAGTGGGGGGTAGGGAAATGGTTGATGGGAAGCAAAGCGGCAGGTTAGCATGTGGGGAGAAGGTTTCAACTTCATGGAAAATTACAAAAAAAATTAAAAGGGAGAAGAACACATGAGATGTTATTAATGGAGGTGTTAGGATTCAAAAAGAACGTATAAAAACTAGTATAAGGACACTTCACTTAAATGCTCGTAGCATTCAAAACAAAGTAAATGAGTTGACAGTGCAAATCAGTGAGAATGAGTATGATTTAGTAGCCATTACAGAGTCATGGTTATAGAGTGGTCACACAACTAGGAGTTAACTAGCCAGGGATATCAGATTATTTGGAAGGGCAGACAGGAAGTTAAGGGAGGTGGTGCACCTCTGATATTTAAGGATGAAACCAGGACAGTCGTGAGAAATTATATAGGTTCTATGGAGAAAAAGGTTGAATTCATTTGTGTAGAAATTAGAAATAGTCAGGAGAAAAAGTAAGTGATAAGCATTGTTTATAGGTCACCAAATAATGACATCACAGTGGGGTGGGCAAAATCAAAGAATTAACTGTTGCATGCAAAAATGTACCGCAATTATCATGGGGGGGGGGTTTATTAATCTACAGGTCAATTGGTCAAACCAGGTCAGTCAAGGCAACCTTGAGGAGGAGTTCATCGAATGTATCTGCGATAGTTTCCTCGAACAGTATGTAATGGAATCTATGAGGGAGAAAGTTATCCTAGATCTGGTTCTGTATAATAAGACAGGAATAACTAATGATCTCACACTCAAGGATCCTCCCGGAAGAAGCAATCACAGTATGGTTGGAATTAAAATGCAGTTGGAGGGTGAGAATTTAAATCTAATACCAATGTCTTTTGCTTAAACAAAGGAGACTACAGTGGGATGAGGGAAGAGCTGGCTAAAGTAGGTTGGGAGCAGAAACTTTATGGTGGTAAAATTGAGGAACAGTGGAGGACTTTCAAAGTGATTTTTTCACAGTGCTCAGCAGAAGTATATACCAGGGATAAGAAGGTACTGTTGAAAAAGGGATAATCAGCCATGGATATCTAAGGAAATAAAGTAGGATATCAAATTGTGTCTCACGATTATCTGACTTTGGGCCAAGTGTGCCAACACTGAGTCCTTTCTAATTCCCATCACTTCAAGTGTTGTTCCTCCCTAATGGTTAAAAACAGAGGGGAATATTTCTCTCTTGGAGTTGTGATGTTTCACACCTAGCAATGGACAAGATGCATGATCTGCACTCCCAGCGATGAATGTACGTGGATCTTAAGGTTCCCTTTCTCAGGCCTCACTTCCCCCTCCCTCCCCACCAATATCTAACCACTTTTCTTATTTAATTGACAGAAAGGGATCAATAGGAACTGGATAGAAAGCACGATTACTCAGCACTAACGTCAGAGAATGAAATTGATTCAGTTTACCTGGGGAGAGCTCGGGGCTGAAAGCACTTTCAGGATAAATGATCCAGGACCCACACTAGGAACCCAGTCAAACTCTCCGATTATCAACGTCTGTAAACACTCTTGTAAGTGTTATATTAAAGCAATTCAGTTATCAAAACTGACCTCTGACAGTCAGGAACAAGTGTTAGTGTATTCAATGCTTTGATGTGTTCCTCAGCACCAATGCTGAGCAGCAGCAATTGGGCGATATTTCAAATTCCTTAATGTTCTTCTAAGGTGCAGGCAGGTCCGTACTGACAGCCTCCCACTTAAGAAGCCAGGGAAGGATACACAAGGCAAATTAGCTTGTCCTGAAAGTGCAGCATTGGAGCAGATTCATTGCCTCTCTGCCCCTGCTGCTGGAAGACATTTCCAAATCAGAGTAGCTCAGAGACAAGCCGCCTGTAAACGAGGAACAATCACATACAAAATCAGGAAAGGAAATTGAACTTGAATATTTCATGAAGTTAACTGACCTTCGAGAGGCTGATGATGAGCATCCCATCAACCCCCACCACTGCCCTATCCTGCAGCTCCACTCGCCCCCCCCCAACTGTGCACCTTTATCTTATGTAGCAGCCTTTGGTGCGGCGCCTTGTCAGACCTGGAAATCCAGACACACCACATCCACAGGTTCCCCATTATCCACTGCACATGTACTGTTCTCAAAGAATTCCACATGACCTGCCCTTCCTGAACCCATGCTGTGTCTTCCCAATGGGACAATTTATCTCCAGATGTCTCACTATTTCTTCCTTAATGATAGATTCAAGCATTTTCCCTACTGCAGAAGTTAAGCTAACCGGCCTATAGGTACTTGCCTTTTGACTACCTGTTTTTTTAAACAGTGGCGTCATATTTGCTGTTTTCCAATCTATGGGAACCACCCCAGAATCCAGCGAAAGCTACATAAGATAAAGGTGCACAATGATATGGGTAATGCATTAGCATGGATAGAGGATTGGTTAATTAACAAAGCAAAGAATGGGGGTAAATGGGTGTTTTTCTGGTTGGCGATCACTGACTAGTGGTGTGCCTCAGGGATCAGTGTTGGGACTGCAATTGTTTACGATGTACATAGCTGATTTGGAGTTGGGGACCAAGAGTAGTGTGTCAAAATTGCCACTAGTGCATTTGCTATTTCTCCCACCATCTCTTTTAGTACCCTGGGATGCATTCCATCAGGACCAGGAGACTTGTCTACCTTTAGCACCATTAACTAGCCCAACACTTTATAGGTTCTTACCTGCCATAGCTTTCCTATCATCAGTTTTTGGCATGTTATTCATGTCTTCCACTGTGAAGATTGACACAAAATACCTGTTCAATGCCTAGTTATTTTCCATTTCCAGTATTATATTTCCCTTCTCATCCTCTAAAGGACCAATGTTTACTTTCGCCACTCTTTTTCATTTTATATATTTGTAGAAAATTTTGCTAATTTTATATTCTGAGCTAGTTTACTCTCATAATCCATCCTACATTTCTTTGTAGCTTTTTACATGGCTTTCTGCTGCCCTTTAAAGATTTCCCAATCCTCTAGTTTCCCACTAATCTTTGCCACTTTGTATGCATTTTCTTTCAATTTGATACCCTCTTTTATTTCCTTAGATATCCATGGCTGATTATCTCTTTTTCTATAGTCCTTCTTTATCACTGGTATATACTTTTGCTGAGCACTGTGAAAGATTGCTTTGGAAGTCCTCCATTGTTCCTCAAATTGTCCCACCATAACATTTTTGCTCCCAGTCTACCTTAGCCAACTCCCCCCTCACTCCTTTGTAGTCTCCTTTGCTTAAGCTCGAGACGCTGGTATTGGGTTTTACCTTCTCACGCTCCATCTGTATTTTAAATTCAACCGTACTGTGATCGCTTTTTCCAAGAGGATCCGGAACTGTGAGATTATTTACCTTCAGCACTTGGTAGAACACATTACCCAGAGCATTGTCGAACTAGCTTCCCCTTCTATCCTCAAGTGCTGTTGTCCCTAAATTTGGTGAATGGAGAAATTCACACGGATTACAGTGACACCATAATATGCAGAGCAGTAGTAGGCTATTAGGCCCATCGAGCCTCCTCTGCTATTCAATGAGATCATGACTGACCTGTCCTGATATCTCTCAACTCCCCTTTCTCGGCTTTTCTCTGTGATCCTCGATTTCCTCACTGATTGAAAATTTGTCTATCTCAGCCATGGACATTCATAACGACCCAGCCGCCAGAGCTCTCTGTGGTAAAGACTTCCACAGATTCACTCCCCTCTGAGAGAAAAAAAATCCTCCTCATCTCTGTCTTAAATTTGCAAAGAAAGGTAATGGTTTAAAATATTTCCAGATAGTTTCAGATCACAAGTATCCTTGGCTAGTGAAGTATTTGGTGTTTCCTGAACAAGGCTGGCTCTTGTGAAGGCAGAGGTTAAAATCATATCAAAAAAGGAATGCCTGTGTGTGTCTCTTAAACGATTAACCGTACTGAAGCTGGAGTCTTTAGCGGTTGTCTCTACTTTTATTCTAACCTTCCCCTGACCTATCTGTTGTCGGCATTAAGTTCGGTCTGCTCTCTCTGGCTGCCAATGTGGGGGAACAAGTCGCAGATTCAGAGAATTGTTATGGTGCAGGAGGGAGGCCATTTGGCCCATTGTGTAAGTACCGGTATTGATTACAGATTCAATGATCAGTCAGGAACAATCTTGTATCATTCTCAAAGTAGTGAGTGAGATGTTGCAGGGAGGAAGCAAGTTAGGCAGGCTGTGTTAACGGAGAAGAATCACAGAATCTCTGCAGTGCAGAAAAGGCCATTCAGCCCATCACGCCTGCACTGACTCTCTGACAGAATATCTTACCCAGGCCCTCTCCCTTGCCCTATCCCTGTAACCCCAAACATCTACAATGGTTAGTCCATCTAACTTACACACCCTGAGGAAGGGGCAATTTTGCATGGCCAATCGACCTAACCTGCACATCTTCGATCTGGGTAGGAGACTGGAGCACCTGGAGGAAACAATTTTGCCTTTTAAGAAAGCATTTGGACAGTTACATAGGCAAGATGAATATAGAGAGATATGGGCCAAATGTGGGCAATTGGGACTAGTGGTTAAAAACTGGGTGGCATGGGCAAGTTGGGCTGAAGGGCCTGCTTCCAATGCTGTAAACCTCTGTGACTCTAACACACGCAGACACAGGGAGGGCGGGCAAAATCCACACCGACAGTTACCCAAGGCTGGAACCCGAGTCCCTGGAGCTGTGAGACAGGAATGCTAACCATTGTGCCACCGTGCTATTAGATAGCAGCCTTCCTATTCCCACCAGATTGTCATTTCTTTGTACTGTGCTGGAAGTGTAAACTGATAACAGTGAGGTGAGAAAGAGATGGACTAAAATCAAATTCTATAAGAAACAATAATAAAGAAAGGAAAAGAACGACTGGATTAAGACGAAGAGACAGGCAAAACTGAAGAAAATTATTCAAGGATTTAAAATTGAATGTTTGAAGCAGTTCTAACTATAATTGACTACATGAAGGACTGAGATTGAACAAAACCAATGGAAGTGAAACTCTGACTTTAATAGACTGTGTTTTGAATTTCCAAAGGTCCCATTAGTATTTCCTCAGTAATGGATTCCAACAGTTTCCCAATGACTGATATTAAACTAACCAGCCTCTAATTTCCTACTTTCTGCCTTTGTCCTTTTTGAACGATGATGCTATGTTCGCCTTTTAACAATTTGCTGGAATTTTGGAATATTATATCCAATGCCTCCATGGCCTCTGTTGTCACTCCCTTTAAGACCCTAGGATGTAAACCATCAGGACCTGGGGACTTGTCTGCCTTTAATCCTGATAGTTTACCCAGCACTTTTTTCCTGGTGATGGCGATTGTTTTAAACTCCTCCTTTTTCACAAGCACTGCATTATCTGTTACTATCGGGACGGTGTATCTAGCATTCTCCACTCTGAAAACCAAAGCAAAATGTTGATGTAATGTCTTTGCCATTTCCATGTTCTCCATTATTAACTCCCCAGTCTTGTCCTCTAAGGGACCAACATTGACTTTAGCTACTCTCTTCCTTTTTATATACATACAGAAACTTCTGCTATCCATTTTAATATGTTATGCTAGATTTCTTTCATAGTTTACCTTTGTTCTTTTTATTACTTTTTTAGTGACCTGCATTGGGCTTCAAAAGTTTCACAATCTTTCAGCCTGCCACTGACATTTGTAATAAGCTATGATGTTGTTTTTACCATTATGTTATCTTTAACTTCCTTGTTTATCCACGGATGCATTTCCTCCTCTTTCCTTCTCTCTGGAATATCTTAAGTGGGAGGAATTGAATGTTTCCTTAATTTCTGCTACTGATTATTAACTGTCCCGTCACCTCTCATTCTTCTGAATTCCAGTGAGTAGGTTCCAAACCTGTTTAACTTTTCCTCAGAAGACAATCCCTCCATTCCAAGGATGATCCCAGTGAACCTTCTCTGAACTGCCTCCAATGAAATAATGGCTCATAACCTCCGGCCCGAATCCTGACTTATAGGAATTGTGCGCTGAACATGCGTATCGGGACAATGTGGAAGTCCCAACACATGGAAATGTGTGCTGAAAGTGCGAGCCAAACTAAATCTTCCGTTCTGTTTTGTAAAGCTGCAGTATTGAACCACTGTGCTGCAGTCTCTCCCTAACTTCCTTTCTTTGCCCTGAAGATAGGTAAATATTTACACTTATTTATTTACATGTTTTTATTCGGTTCTATTTGCCACCAGTAGAGGCAGCAGGCATTCTTTGGATAGATTAATATTTTGTAATGTGTTTAAAAGATGCTTAAAATGTATGGAATGCACAGAAAGTGAAAGAAATACTTTCTTTTACAATTTTGTCATGCTTATTCCAGTAAGAAGTACATTTATATATAATAATGTGGATATGCTGTGTCTGTAATAAGTTTCTGCAAACTCCCATTTGGATCTTGCTCTGTATTTGAAACTTTTGTTTATCCCAATTTTAAGAGTCGCATTGTTAATCTTTGGAAGCCTCTTAAGATACTGGGTGAAATGAGTTCTGCATTTACAGCGAGAAGTATGTAACTTGGCTAGCTCCAATACTTTAGGGAAGTGTTTTATTTAAGGTGACATACGAGAGTCTCCAGTAAGCTGATGTGAACTCGCTCTCTGATGGGCATTGCAGAATCCACTGCAGATCGAAACTCTGGAGTCATATTCCAACGCCGCTGCTACATCACACATATAGCTTGGCTTCTTTAAATCACTGACGCTCTTTTGAGGCTTTGTCATAGGTGAAGAGATCATGAGAGAAGAGTCAGGCTGTGTGTAAAATGTACAATTGGTGTATCCAAACGCAACTCTCTCCCTCCCTTGCTCCCTCCCTTTCCCTCTCCCCCTCCTTACTCCCTTCACATCCATCCCTTTCTCCCTCCGTCACCCCCCTTGGTTACTGAAACAACAGAACCATTGTGTTGAAGTAAAAAAAATGGGTCGCTGTGTTAAAGAGACAAATATATTTTTATTGCAAGGAATTTGAAAGCCTGAAGGAAATTAAATGAAATGTCATAGTGCAGCTGATAAAGTATAATGTTTAAGTTAAATGTTAACATGGTATCAAAGTTTTGTATTTATAACATTATTTTGGGGAATAAGTGTTTTCCATTAAACTTTACAAAATTCTGCTAATGCTTTATTGAAACATTGAAACAAAACATTTAATTAGGAAATTATACAAATGCTTTATCGAAACATCAAAGCAGAACATTTAAATATAAGAATTGTAAATGAGGTAAACAAGACAGAATAATATTAACGATAAACACAACTAAATTTTCTACCATAACACAAACTCCTCTTTACACAACCTCATGCAATAAGGCATCCAGATCTCGGGCCAAGAAATTCTGACCTCTCTTCTTCCCAACTACATTTTAATTTTCCATCTTCCAAACTAAAGCAGTTATATAATGATATGATGCAGATTCTAATAGTACTTTCACACATTTAACTTAAATAATAAAACTCCCAATGCTCATTAATATGCATTACATAATACTCATCAAAGTAAAATTAAAAATTATACGTTAAATGAGCCAATGATGATAGAATTAACTGCTTAAAGGAAATAGCAAAACAAAACAATAAAAACAAAGCTTTATAATATCAAGAAATCCCTTTGATTTCTTTGCCTCCACTTGGAAACTGACTCAGTGGGCATCCCCAGTTTGGCCCCATCACAAGGGGATACGGCTCGACTCCTCCTGCATCATGGGGGGTAGTTATAGGATGGATGTCAGGGGTAGGTTCTTTACCCAGAGGGTGGTGAGGGATTGGAATGCCCTGCCTGCTGCGGTTGTAAATGCGCCTAGTCTGGGGGCGTTTAAGAGATCCGTGGGTAGGTTTATGGACGAAAAGGGATTGGTTTAGGTTAGTGGGTCATTGTTTTTTAACTGGTCGGCGCAACATCGTGGGCCGAAGGGCCTGTTCTGCGCTGTAATGTTCTATGTTCTGTGTTCTATGTTCTATGCTGGGGCCTGTGGAAATTGAAGGCCGGTTGGCTGCTGCTCCGATAGGGAGATGGATTGTGACATTTTAACCTCAGTAAGTGCATAAAAAATTCAACCATTTTGGCAGCGCCCGACTTTCCACCGCTGGTCGCCAGTTGTGGGCCAAAATCTTTCTTTAAATAAGAGGTCCAAACAGTGCACCGTATTCCAGATGTGGTCAGTACATTTGCAGCAAGACTTTCCGATTCTTATAATTCCCCTTGGACGTTTCTTTAGCCGTCCTGATTATCTGCTGTACCTCTGTTCTGGCTTTCTGTGTTTTGTACATAAGTGCCCCCAAGTCCCTTTGTGTTGCAGCCTTCTGGAGTTTTCCTCCATTTTTAAATAATACTCTGTTACTTTGTTCTCTCTTCCAAAATGAGGCTGGAGGATGCCTTCAGTTTCTTATTTTGCTTCAAACTGGTCTTCACTTGGTGAGGAAGGTTCACCAGCCTCCCGCTTAACTCCAAGATTAATGTTGTTGCTGGGGGGGTTGCTGGCATCATTGGACTCCAATTAGCATCTGTAATCAGGATCCCAACAGGTTTCAGCCATCCAGCTTTAGCTGCCTGTTCAAGTGTCTTATAGTAAGCAGTCTCATAACCCCAGGCTAAAGTCCAACTGGTTTATTTGGTACACAAGCCACAAACTTTCGGAGCACTGTTCCTTCAGGTGAGTGGGAGTCGTGTTCACGAACAGGGCATATAAAGACACAAACTCAATTTATACAATTATTTATCTTGTAAATTGAGTTTGCGTCTTTATATGCCCTGTTTCTGAACATGACTCCCACTCACCCGCTGAAGGAGGAGAGCTCCGAAAGCTTGTGACTTGTGCTACCAAATAAACCTGTTGGACTTTAACCTGGTGTTGTGAGACTTCTTACTGTGTTTACCCCAGTCCAGCGCCGGCATCCCCACATCAAGTGTCTCATTCTAGGGTGGAAGGGTCAATTACATGGGGAATGGGTTTAAGGTGCGAGGGGCAAGGTTTAAAGGAGGTGTCTGAGGCAAGTTTTTTTGCACAGAGGGCGGTGGGTATCTGGAACTCGCTGCCGGGGGAGGTAGTGGAAGCAGATACAATAGTGACATTTAAGGGGCATCTTGACAAATATATGAATAGGATGAGAATAGAGGGATACGGTCCCCGGGAGGGTAGGAGGTTTTAGTTCAGTCGGGCAGCATGGTCGGTGCAGGCTTGGAGGGGCTGAAGGGCCTGTTCCCGTGCTGTAATTTTCTTTGTTCTTTGACCAAGTTGTAAACAGAAATGACAGGAAACGTGAGGTTGTCAGGCAGAAAGGTAACCTGGGTTATTTTAGCTCCCTCTTACCTGTGTATGCGGTTGGAGAGAATGTGTGCTACAGGCAAAAAAAACCCTACAGTTTTTAAAATCACAAATAGTTGGAAAATCAAGAATACTGTCACTGGGAAATTCCATTCTGCTGTAATACGATGTGTGTGCGTTCAAGGAAGTATATCCTAAGTCGATGGTGCAGCAGTATTCACTACAAGACAGGATGAGATATATGAACCCAAACCCTGTAGACTGAACACAACAGCGAGTCAGACATGTCTACATGCCTTCCCAGTTATTATTATCTGTGCTTATTCTCTCTCCAAATAAAAAACACACATTATTGTTTTATCAAACCTTGTTATATGATTGGTACAATTGCAATAAACAGAATCATAGAATCCCTACAGCGCAGAATGAGTTCATTCAGCCCATCGACTACAATCCCACTCAGGCTCTATCCCTGCATACTTACCCTGCAAGTCCCCCTGACACTGAAGGACAATTTATCATGGCAAATCCACCTAACCTGCACATCTTTGGACTGTGGGAAGAAACCAGAGCACCCAGAGGGAACCCACGCAGACATGAGGAGAATGTGTAAACTCCACAGAGGCAGTCACCCAAGACTGGAATCAAACTTGGGTCCCTGGCACTATGAGGTGGCAGTGCTAATCACTGCGCTACCTCGTCACGCAGAGGAATATGACACATATTGGGGCTGTAGTGGGGAACACGTTCTGGTCTATGGAGTTGACACAAATCACTTGGAACAGAACCAGAAAGAATTCAGCTGTATATTGGTATTTTTGGAGTGGTGCTGGGTAATGTAGAGCAAGCTACCAGCACAGTCTCATTTCCATTCTCCAGCATTCAGTCTTCACCATGATGAGTATAACATTTAACATGAATATTAAAAAGGTCTTGATGCCATTACTGTCACAGCCTGACACTCTCGTTTCAAACTGAAAGCATCTTCACTGTGAATGTAGCGACCATTACACACGGGCCCCAGCGAAAGGGTTGGGAACTACAGAAACACAGGAAGCAGATCCAAGCTTTATGAAAACCCCACCACTCTGACAAATTTTATTTTCACCAAATTAGTGCCCGAGTTAAAATGGTGGTTAGGGGGATTGCACAGGAATGAATTAAATATTTATCTCTGAATGATTCATAAATATAACATGATCTCTACAATATATCCAGCAGAATCCCGGAACACAGTCATTATCCAGTGTGGTGAGAATGTGGGACTCACTAATACAAGATAGAGAACCACAGAATCCCTACAGTGTAGAAGGAGGCCATTCAGCCCACTGAGCCTGCATTGACTCTCTGAGGGAGCATTTTACCCAGACCTTCCCACCAGCCTAGGCCTGTAACTCTGAACTTTTACCATGGCCAATCCACCAACATCTTTGGACTGTGGAGGAAACCGGAGGAAATCCACACAGACGTGGGGAGAACATGCACATTCTGCACTGTCTCCCTAGGGCAGAATGAAATCCCGGTCCTGGCACTGTGAGACACCAGTGTTAACTACCATACCGCCCTAACTGAGACAAGTAAATAAAGGGAAGCTAGAGCGGTGCATGATGGGAGGAAGGATATGATGGTAGAATGAGGTAAAGAAAAAGTTTGCTAGGAGGCTTGTGTGGAGTATCAACACTGGCACAGACTGTCCTGGTTGTGTGGACAGGTCTCTGCTTTGTAATGTCACCAACAATCATGTCTAGACTTGTAGCTGAATTGTTAGCCATTTAATTCCATAGTTATGGCACAGTAAAGAACCAGTCAGTGACCTGCCGATGAGACGTAGAGAAGATTGGAATTAGTTGAATGGAAGTAGACACAGAGAGCTGCTGTGGTAGAACCTTCTAGAATGGATCGTTAATGGCCATGAAACATCCACTTTTCTAATCAGTGCATTCAACATGCACTTAAAAAAGAATCCCACCAGATTAATGATTAAGCCAAGCAGCCAACCCAAAGGTGGGATCCAACATCAAGAGGCGCATGAAGAATTAATTACCCAGGCACAGGAGCCGATCTTTGGCCTTAAGTTGGAAGCATTCAGTTATGGAAGGCGTAAGTGTGTTCAGTCTTAGCCGCCAGAAGGAAGTCAACAATCGTTAACTCTGCATTGTGGGTAAATGGAATGGACTGCCGTTCCCATGGCAACTGTTTATTCAGCTGTAAGTTCAGCTTCTCCATTAAGTTTGGTAATTGAGTGATGTTTGCCAATTTTTCATGCATGACTTTTGAGCTGTGAATCTGCTGGGTCTTGATGCACTTTGAGGTGGCTGTGATATAAAGTGTGCAAACATCTGAATGAGAATCCAGTGGCCTATTAAAAAGGATAAATAAGTGATGGCGGCCGTTCCATTTTGTTAACCCAAAATAATTCACTCTTTCCACTTCAGCAATTGTTTCAGGAGATATTCTCAGGAGCAGACATCTCGATAAAAATCTTAAGAGGTTTCAAATGATAAATAAAAAAAAGCACAAGTACTTGAGTTGCATGATGGGTCTCTCAGCATCTGAAAAGGTGAAGGTTGAGGATAAGATGGTGTCTGATGATATCTTTTCGCGGATCAGCCCACTCTGTTTCCAATCATCTTATTGTTTCTCTCCCGGTTTGTTCCATTCAGAGAAAGAGTTAAACAGAATTCCCATCTCGAAGAATGAACCCATTCTATGCAGCTCCAGCAAGTGGGGATGGCAGTTTTGAATACGATTTCTTGAGATTGCCGTTTTACCCCACTCCATTACTGAAAGAGTCTGTAGGGAAAACTCCCTGGGTTACCAACTGAGTGAGTGAAAGTTCCATCACATGACAGCCCAGCCCCCCTCAACATCTCCCATGCTCCAGCCATTAGTTGGCCAACCCTGTGACATACTCCCCTCCCAGGCCAATTGGAAAGCAAAGAGGGACATTACCCCACCCAATTGGATGAAGTTTGACTGTTAGCCAAACAGCCAATGTTCCCCATTGTGGAGAAGCCATGGTACATTGGGATTGCCCCTGGTGTAGTAATCCAGAGATCCAGGGCAATGCTCTAGGGACCCAGGTTTGAATTCCACCATGGTAGCTGGTGGAATTTGAATTCAATGTTCAAAAAAAAATGAAATTAAGAAACTACTAATGACTATGAAGACATTGTCAATTGTTGAAAAACCCAACTGGCTCGGTAATGTCCTGCAGGGAAGGAAATCTGCCACCCTTACCTGATCTGGTCTACCTGCGACTGTGGATGCACAGCAATGCAATTGCCTCTTAACTATCCTCTGAAATGACTGAACACTCCCTCAGTTCAAGGACAATTAGGGATGGACAACGAATATTGGCCCAGCCAGTGACACCTAGATTCTGTGAAAGAATAGAAAAAATCCAATATGTTTATAGAGAAAATCTTTCTCAACGTCCCAGATTTTTTCCACGGCAGTGTCCCGGAGATTGGTCTTCAATTGCTGGCCATTCCTGTAGGGGTGGCAATGCTATAAACCTCCCCACTGGTCACACCAGCCTCTCAGCCAGTAAATGCTCCTGATGCTTGTATTTGGCACTGCCACCCCTCACTTGGTTGGGTGTCCTACTAGAGGACTCCAGCTAATTGTCCACACAGTGGTTAGCACCTGTTGCCTCACAGTGCCAGGGACCTGGGTTCGATTCTGCCTCGGGTCACTGTCTGTGGGGTTTGCACATTCTCCCCGTGTCTGCATGGGTTTACTCTGGGTACCCCAGTTTCCTTCCACAGTTCAAAAATATGTGGGTTAAGTGGATTGGCTGTGCTAAATTGACCCTGAGTCATCAGCAAAGTGAATATGTGGGGTTACGGGGATGGGCTGGGTCGGATTGTTTTCGGTATAGGCTTGATGGGCCAAATGGCCTCCTTCTGCACTGTAGAGATTTTGTGTTCTAATCTGATTGGTCAACAGCTCTATCATCCGCGCAGCACCAGTGGTCACAGTAGCCGGGACAGGAACCAGTAACAGTCCCCAGATTCTAACTCCAGGAGTCCAGGATCAGATAAAAGGGTCTCGCGGGAGGGGAGGGAGGTGAGGCATATGGAGTGGGTGGCACGGATCTGGATGGAGGAGTTGTAAGGAACAGCCATGGGGGCAGATCTTAGAATCCTACAGTACAGAAAGAGGCCCTTCGGCCCATCAAGTCTGCACCAAACACAATCCCACCCAGGCCCTATCCCCATGTCCCTACATATTATACCCACTAATCCCTCTAACCTACGCATCCTTGGACACTAAGGGGCAATTTCTTAGCATGGCCAATCAACCTAGCCCGCACATCTTTGGAATGTGGGAGGAAACCGGAGCACCCGGAGGAAACCCACGCAGACACAAGGAGAATGTGTAAACTCTACACAGACAGTGACTCGAGCCGGGAATCGAACCCAGGACCCTGGAGCTGTGAGGCAGCAGCGCTAACCACTGTGCCACCGCGCCGCCCACTTTGCTGTGGGGGTGACTGATGTAGACAGCCTTGAGGCAGGTACCCCTCCCTGCCTGCGGTGCGAGAGGGGGTGACTTTTCGAGGCCGGTCCCTGAACCCTTTCCACAAACACCCAGGCTTGCGAGTGACCCTCAGTAAACAATGACTGCGTCCTGCTGGGTAATAAGATGAGAAGCTCATTAGAGAAGATGAAGCTTGTTTTTAAATGTTTTTTATTTGAGGAATTTGGCTGTGTGCTGATAGTGCTTTGTCAGTTTTCAATTTCCAACATCGTTGTGTTTCTATTTAAATAGCTGCAGGCAGGCAGCTCATTAATATTTAAATGATTTGTAATGGCATAACTGGCTTCATATTCAGGGCTGTCAAATCATGGAGTTATTTGCCCCAGCAGTGCAAAGCCAACGGAGCTTTACAAACTAATTCAAGCACTGAGGGCTGCCTAGCTTGCATTGGAGCAAAGGTCTTCACATCAAAGGGAGCTGTTTCCTTGTGCCGGCAGAAAAGGATTCAGATGATATCAAATAACTCACCTCTATAACAGACACAATGAGGAGCAAGCGCTTAAAAAAAGGCACAAAGGTTCAGAGTGAGAAGCCTTCCTACTTAACCCTGCAAACAATCACCCATCTTGTGCTTTTCACCAGATCAGTAGCTCCCAGAGTAATTCGCAGACGCTGAAGTACTTATAGCAAAGTGAAACCGCTCTTTTAATACAGGAAACGCAGGAGCCATTTTGTGCACAGCAAGAGCCCACACACAGTAATTAGATAATGATCAAATGATCTGTTTCAGTCACTTTTATTGTGGGATAAATATTGGCCAGATCACTGTTGAGAGCCCCTCTGCTCATCCATAAAGAGTCTGATGGTTTAGTCTGGCAGGCGATCATGGCAACGGTTTGTTTACTTTTCTCAGGTTCCACACCCAGGCTTAACTAATCAAACACAGTGAGCATCAACAGTGAATAGACTCACACAATCAAACACAGAACAACTGAGCACAGCAAGTCTTTGGATCCAATGGAAAACCCATAGCCTTCTGATTGAGAGGCAACCAAGTCATCACATATCCAAAGCAGAAGCTCTTATGAGATCAGGCTTGGAGTGGAGCTTGACCTAACTTGAATACAAGATTAGGACAAATCGCGCTGAGCTGACTCTGCCAGTTGAACTACTTTGTGCGGGGAAGAAGACTCACATTATCCCAGTATCTAACTGCCTGTCAATAGGCTAAGCACTTGCTAAGCTAAACAGCCTTTCGCTGAATACAAATATATTCTGCACACGTGGCTAAAATAAGAATATTTTCTCAGAGGAGCCAGAGAAGAATAGGAGGTTTCGCAGCGCAGGTCCTTCACCACTCACCTGATGAAGGGGCAGGACTGCGAAAGTTCGTGCGACCAAGTAAACCAGTTGGACTTTAACCTGGTGCTGTGAGATTTCTTCCTGTGCCCACCCCAGTCCAACGCCAGCATCTCCACATGATGGATTGTGGGAATTCATTCCTCCATGTGGATAATGGCCATACAGAGGCAGTTATAACATGACACAGAGGATGGGGGTAACTCAAAAGGGGATACAGAGGAAATTTACCAGGATGCTGCCACCCGTCCTGGGGAAGGTTGGAGGTTTTTTTGATAAAGGAGGCTGACGGGAGATGGAACTGAGGTGTATCAAATTATACAGGACCCAGACAGAGTGAATAGGAAGGGTGTGCTTCCCTTAACAGGGAATAACAATAAGACATAAATGTAAAATAATTGCTTAAAAGGATTACTGGTTAAAGGGGAGGGTTTCTCAGGGTTATATTTTGTGTCAAAAGGGTGGTGGAATTCACAACCTGAAAGAATTGTTGAGAGAGAAACCCCCATCATTTAAAATTTATAGGACGGATGTCAGAGGTGGGTTCTTTACTCAGAGGGTAGTAAGGGCGTGGAATGCCCTGCCTGCAGCAGTTGTGGACTCGCCAACTTTAAGGGCGTTCAAATGGTCAGTGGATAGGCATATGGATAACATTGGAATAGTTTAGGTTAGAGGTCATTAGATTGGTTCCACTGGTCGGCGCAACATTGAGGGCCGAAGGGCCTGTACTGCGCTGTAATGTTCTATGTTCTAAAAAAAACTTGGATATGCACTTGGAATGCGGCTAGCTACAGGGCCACAGACAAAGAGCTAGAAGATGAGATTTGGTTAGATAATAATTGGCCATCAAAGAAATGGCTGGCCGAATGGCCTCATTCTGTGCTGTAATTTGTTAATATTTCTGCGAATATGATAGATTAGTAATATGGGGACTCGAGAATAAAATCATTGAAGAGGATTGCAAAGTAAGGTGCACTTTGATGGATCCATGTTGTTATTCTGATGTTATTTATATTCACGTATCTCTGATGTACTGTGGGTTTTTTTAGTGCTAATTATGGAACTCAGAGATCAAAGGTGGAATAGATATGAGTAAACAATTGTATATCATCAACTCACTGCAAATATGTGGTAAGGTGCCTCAAGGCAGATGTAATCCTGCATTTTCAGCTGCTTCATTAATGATTTCCCTACATTGTAAGGTCAGAAGTGGGGATATCCAATGATGATTACATCATGTGTGCCGTTCAATAAGACCTGAGTAACATTCAGACTTGGACTGAGAAATGATAAGTCCACCAAGCAATGATTATCTCCATCAAGAGAGAATCTAACCATCACCCAATGATGGCCAATGAAATTCTCCCACCATCAATATCCTGTGGGTTACCATTGACTAGGAGCTCAGCTGGAACAGCCATATCATTCTTTTTATTCATTCACGGGATGTGAGCCAGCATTTATTGCCCATCTCTGAGGTCATTTAAGAGTCATGTATAGGGACAACAGATTTCCTTCTCTAAGGGAGCATTAGTGACCAAGGAGAGCTATAAGACAATCAACAATGATCTCATGGTCATTATTAGACTGTCAATTCCAGATTTTTGTGGAATTCAAATTTCATCACTCTGCCATGGTGAGATTCAAACCTGAGTCCTCAGAGTATTACCCTGAGCCTGTGGATCACTAGTCCAGTGATAATAACACTATATCACTGCTTTCTTGAAGGCTACTGTGCTGTGGCTATTAGTCAGAAGTTAGGGCCTTTGTGTTGGGTAACATATCCCCTGACTTCCCAATGTCTATTCACCATCTCCAAGGCAAATGTGCTGGAATATCCTTCACTTATCCGAATGAGCGCACCTCCGAAAAAACAAAAAATGCAGCAGTTCTTCACATCTACAAGATGCACTACAACAAACCACCAAGGCTTCTCAACAACAACTTCCAAACCTGTGTCTTTTATCACCGAGAAGAACAAGGGCAGTAAATGAATGGCAACATCATCATTTGCAAGTTCCCCTTAAAGCCAGAAAACCATCTTGAATTAGAAATATATTGTCACCATTCGTTCTCTGTCGCTGGTTCAAAATCCTGGAACTCTCACCATAATAGCACTGTGGGTGCATCTATACAACGCAAACTAACTGGGCGGGAAGATCCCACAATGGAACCCTGGCTCAAATGACCATCACTTTTATTTTATCAAATGTGAGGAATAGAGTTCAGAGCCCCCACTTAGTCCCACCAACAAGAAAAAAGCATTTTTTAAATTACCAGGATGTTGCCTGGTATGGAGGGCATTAGCTATGAGGAGAAGTTGGAGAAACTTGCTTTGTTCTCGTTGGTGCAACAGAGGTTCAAGGGAGACCTGATAGAAATCTACAAGATTAGGAGAGACATGGACAGAATGGATAGTCAGAGGGTTTTTCCCGGAGTGGAAGAATCAATTACTAGGGGGCATAGGTTTAAAGTGTGAGGGGCAATGTTTAAAGGAGATGTACGAAGCAGATTTTTTACATAGAGAGTAGTGGGTGCCTGGAACTCCTAGCCAGGGGAGGTAGTGGAAGCAGATATGGTAGTGATTTTTAAGGGGCATCTTGGCAAGTAGATGAATAGGATGGGAGTGGAGGGATATGGTCCCTGGAAGGGTAGGGAGTTTTGCTGTGTGCAGTTTTGGTCGCCGCACTTGTGGAAGGATATATTGGCCTTGGAGGGAGTGCAGAGGAGGTTCATTAGGCTGATACTGGAGATGAGGGGGTTAGCCCATGAACAGAGTCTAAATAGACTGGGTCTGCACTCGTTGGAGTTTAGAAGGATGAGGGGGGATCTTATAGAGACCTATAAGATAATGAAGGGGATGGATAGGGTAGAGGTAGAGAGATTCTTCCCGCTTAGAAAGGATAGCAGGACTAGAGGGCACAGCCTCAAGATAAGGGGGGGCAGCAGTTTAGATCAGAGTTGAGGAGGAACTTCTTCACTCAAAGGGTGGTGAATCTCTGAAATTCTCTGCTCGTTGAAGTGGTGGAGGCTACCTCGCTAAATATATTTAAGTTACGGGTAGGTAGGTTTCTGATAGACAAGGGGATTAAGGGTTATGGGGAGAAAGCGGGAAAGTGGAACTGATCCACTTCAGATCAGCCATGATCTTATTGAATGGCGGGGCAGGCTCGAGGGGCTAGATGGCCTACTCCTGCTCCTATTTCTTATGTTCTTATGTACTTCAGTCAGGCAGCATGGTCAGTGCAGGGTTGGGAGCTGAAGGGCTAGTTTCAGTGCTGTAATTTTCTTCATTAAATACAGGAAAAAATTAATTATAATACAACACTCCTTTACTCGCCCTTCAGTTTAACAATTACGCAGAGGTTTTAAGAGTTGTGTGGACTACAAAGAATATTTTAACCTAAAAAGATCCAATTATCACGCAAAGTCCTTTGTTAAGTCACACAGATTGGTTGTGGTCAAATTCACATCATGCTCTGAACCCAGGTGAATGTCTGAGAATTTCTCCTCAGAATCTCCTCAGATGATTGTCACGTAAGTGCTTCTAACTCCACTCCCCAAAACAAGTTTTAAAATCTTGTCACACTGTAATGCTTTCCCAGTAGCACAGCGGTTAGCACTGCTGCCTCACAGTGCCAAGGACCCGGATTTGATTCCTGGCTTCGATCACTGTCTGTGTGGAGTTTGCATGTTCTCCCCGTGTCTGCGTGGGTTTCCTCCGGGTGCTCCGGTTTCTTCCCACAGTCTGAAAGATGCGTTGGTTAGGTGCATTGAATCGAAAAGGCGCCGGACTCTGGCGACTAGGAGAATTTCACAGTAGCTTCATTGCTCTGTTAATGTATGTGGTACTTGTCACTAGTAAATACATTTTTACTTTAGTTTACTTGGTGGTTTGCACTCCAAAATCCACTCCAGATTTTCCAAATGATTCTGTTGAACATTGATTCTGTTGGAGATTCTACTCCACTTTTAACAGTGGACCCAATCTACAATTTTACATCAATCTCTTTATGGTCTTATTGGGGTTATGGGGAAAAGGCAACAGAATGGGGATGAGAAAAGTATCAGCCATGATTGAATGGCAAAGCAAACTTGATGGGCTGAGTGGCCTAATTCTGCTCCTAGGTCTTATGGTCTTTCAGGATTGCTTTTATATTAAAGTCTTCTGCACAAATTCCTGAGATCCAGCCACTGATTTACTCCACTATTTCAACTAATGTCTCACAAACATTAACACCACAACAGATACCTTTCTGGACTCTCACAATCAAATGCCTTTACAACTCTCTGTAACTTTGCTCAGCATGATTAGTTCTTGCTTCCAGTTTCCCCTGCTCTGTTTAACTCCAGCCTAGTTAAGAAACTCTTGCTGTCCCAATTCCCTGGTTATCTGGACTGCAATGTGTTCTTTGGGGAACTTGCATCACTGCAGTTCCCCTTGTCCTGTCCAGCTTCTCCGGTGGAGTTAAGAGCTCTCCGTTCCTCAGTGATCTGACTCCAACTGCTCTCAAGTTAGCTAAGCTAAAACATAAAAGCTTTTATCTAACAGGGACTACCAGTTGCTAAGCAACACCACGCTTTTGTTGGCCTCTTTATTTACTCTTTTCTCCATAGCTCCCTCAGTATAATAGTAGATAAGTGAAGAATTAATGAAAGGTATAAACATGTAGCATAATTCCATTTGTAATTTAACCAACCCCCAGAAACACACTTGTCTAGCATACATCCACACAGAATGACACAGAAATATTAAGTTCAACTAAAACTGTATCTTATATCCAATGTTTACCCATTTTAACATAAATTGCTTAAAACTATCTTTGTTTTTTTCTAACAATAAATGCTGGCAGAACCAACACTCTCACATCCCACAATTTAAAATAAAAGTCACAACTGGATGTATGTGCGTGTATCCTGTACTCTTGAAAATTAATTGGAAAAAGAACCACTCCAACACTTGGCCCTGTTAATTGTTGTGCAAGTCTAAAGGTTAACCTTATTAAAGTGGTTCTGATTAAATCATTAGCTATTTGTGACAGATCAATTCGCAAATCTAACGGCCTGCTTTGTGCTGGGATCTTTGGCCTTTTTAACAGCAGATGGTTCAACTTGTGGAAAAGTCCAAAGTGAGGGCTCGTAAATGTAAGATAATAAAACACTAGTTAATCGAATAAAAACAATCAGGGATGATTGATTTACCAAAACCGGTTAGAATTTGGAACACGGAGTCATTGAGGTGAATAGCATTGATGCAAACTGGATGAGGGAGAAAGGAAAGATAAACTTGCCAAGTTAAATGAGCAACAATAACTTACATTTATGTAACACCTTTACCATAGTAAAACTCCTGAGGCTCTGCACAAGAATGTTACTAAACTATTAGGAAAACAAAATAGTTTTAAGGCCTCTATATTTTCATTGGTAAGTATTAGAAATAAGGTATAGTTTTGAGTGTGTTAAGAACATTAGAACATAAGAAATAGGAGCAGGAGTAGGCCATCTGGCCCTTCGAGCCTGCCCCGCCATTCACTAAGATCATGGCTGATCTGAAGTGGATCAGTTCCACTTTCCCGCTCTCTCCCCATAACCCTTAATTCCCTTGTCTATCAGAAACCTATCTACCCGTGACTTAAATATATTCAGCGAGGCAGCCTCCACCACTTCAATGGGCAGAGAATTCCACAGATTCACCACCCTTTGAGTGAAGAAGTTCCTCCTCAACTCCGTTCTAAACTGCACCCCCTCCCCCACCCCCCTTATTTTGAGGCTGTGCTTTGTGTTGAATTTACTGTTTCTGTATCTGGAAGGGTAAAATCTATGGCTGGATTCGTACTAGATAAAGGTGTTTGTATGTTTGAGGTTGGTTTTAATTCTATGTTGCTATTATGCCTAGAGAGGATTTCACGTGAAGAGTTAATGAAAGATATAAACATGTAGCCATTGCTTAGCAGTTGGAGGCCCTTATAGGATAGAAAAGCTTTCAGGTTTTTGTTTTAACTGGATAAATTGCAATTTGAGACAGGACACTGGGCAGTGAACATCTCTCAACTCTTCCAGGAGAAACTGGACGCTGCAAGATAGTTGCAAAGATGCAGACTTCCTAAGAGACCAGTTACAGTCCAGATAACCAGGGAATTGGACAGAAAGATAAACACAAAATATTATGGATGCTGGAATGTGAAAACAGAAAATGCTGGAAAATCTCAGCAGGCCTGACAGCATTTAATTTGATTTGATTTGATTTCATTTATTATTGTCACATGTATTAACATACAGTGAAATGTATTGTTTCTTGTGCGCTATACAGACAAAGACAAAGCATACTATTCATAGAGAAGGAGGTGAGGTAGTGCAGAATGTAGTGTTACAGCCATCGGTGGGGTGAAGAGAAAGATCAACTTAATGCAAGGTAAGTCCATTCAAAAGCCTGACAGCAGCAGGGAAGAAGCTGTTCTTGAGTCGGTTGGTACGTGACCTCAGACGTTTGTATCTTTTCCCCGACGGAAGAAGGTGGAAGAGAGAATGTCCGGGGTACACGGGGTCCTTAATTATGCTGGCTGCTTTGCCGAGGCAGTGGGAAGTAGACCTTCTTCCTTTGGGAAAAGGCTACAAAGGTCTGAGGTCACATACCGACTGACTTAAGAACAGCTTCTTCCCTGCTGCTGTCAGACTTTTGAATGGACTTACCTTGCATTAAGTTGATCTTTCTCTACACCCTAGCTATGACTGTAACACTACATTCTGCACTCTGCACTAAAAAAAATAGAGTTTTTTTCTCTATGAATGGTATGCTTTGTCTGTATAGCACGCAAAAAACAATACTTTTCATTGTATGTTAATACATATGAAAATAATAACTCAAATCAAATCATTCCACCCCCACCCCCTCACCCTCATAATTCAAATATCCACTGATTCTCTTTGCTCTCTCAGCTCTGACAAAGGGTCATCTAGATGTGAAAAGTTGGTTCTATACTCTCCCGACAGATGCTGTCAGACCTGTTGAGAATTTCCAGCATTTTCTGTTTTTGTTCCATTCTGTCATCTTCCCGAGCAGTTATAACATCAACTGGGATGATAAGAAACTAAAAAGTCAATTTTATGGTGGCTGATAATATTGTGCTAGCCAGGAGAGTGTGGAATAGTCAAGTCTAGAGGCGGCAAAGGCTTGGGAGAGGTTTTCAACACCGGATGAGCTGACAGAGTGGGAAGAGTCAACTTCATTGAGGTGGGATTTGGTGGTCTTGGTTAGCCAGCGGATACATGGTGGAAGGAGGTCGCTGTGGAGCGTAAGCACCAACACGGATGTGTTGGGCCAAATGGCCTGTTGATGTGCTAACAAATCCCTTATAATTCTGCAAAACATTGTTGATGCCTGCTGGAACTGCCTCCTGGCATCTTGGCTCCCTCGATGCTGTTCCAGTGAATGCAAGCCGGTGTTAAAAACTAGATGGAAACGAGTTGCTTTATTTCACAAGGGAGGCAATCAAACTCAGTAAGAGATTAACTCTGAGATAAGCACTGCTCCACTGGACCCCACAACACATTTAGAATAACAAGGTTTGACTGTTGCAAAATTACAATCCCTGTTGCTTTGCAAAACTTGTTTTCAAAAAGTCTACTCTAAGTCACCATGAAATTGGCTTGTGGAAGGAAAGCTGAGAGATCAGCAGTGGTATACAACTAGACCCTGAATACAAATCGGCACATCAAAGTATTCATACTTTCTGTGTGTTGTAATGTATTTACTCCAGGCTTATCAGTCGATATGCAGCCTTGTCAACATTTGGTGTTTACCTGGCTATTAAAGAAAGACTGGTGTGAGACACTCAAGTGTTTTGAATTGATGTCTTTTTCACCTGTAGCTACTGAGGTCCCTGAAAAATTGCCCTCTCTCTTGGCCAATTGTCCTTTGTTGGTTTGCAACTGTCACGGCCAATAATGGTGAAGAGGGAATCACTAGGATGTTCCAAAATGCTTTGCAGCCAAAAAATACGTTTTTTCAAGTGTGGTTAATTTTTTTTTTATTTCTTCAGCGCAACACAGTGGCACAGTGGTTAGCACTGCTGTCTCACAGTGCCAGCAACCCAGGTTCAATTCTGGCCTCGGGTCGCTGCCTGTGTGGAATCTGCACGTTCTCCCCATGACTGCGTGGGTTTCCTCCCTGTGCTCCGGTTTTCTGCCACAGTCCGAAGATATGCAGGTTAGGGGGATTGGCCATGCTACATTGCCCCGACTGCCAGGGGATTAGCAGGGTAAATGCACGGTATTAAGGGAGTAGGGCCTGGGTGGGATTGTGGTCGGTACAGACTCGATGGGCTGAATGGAATTCTATGATTCTATGGGATGTGGGCATTGCTTTCTTGCCCATCTCTGAGGGTATTTAAGAGTCAACCGCCTTGCTATGGCTCTGGAGTTACATATAAGCCAGACCAGGTAAGGACGGCAGATTTCCTTCCCTGAAGGACATTAGTAAATCAGATGAGTTATTTTTTTAACAACAATCGACAATGGTTTCATGGCTGCCATCAGGCTTTTAATTCCAGAATTCCACTGAAGTCTAATTTCACCATGAGATTGGAACCCTGGTCCCCAGACCATTTCCGCGGATCTCTGGATTATTCGTCCACTGAAAGTACCACTACACTGCCGCAGAATGAGCTCCTGACATCTTGACTGCTCCATCAAGAAGACTTACTTTTTCCACCCCTATTGTATTCCCCACTTTTGTCCCTGTCCCAATCCTTCTCCTGCCAAAACCTCCCATCCATTCATTTGTCACCGCCACCCCCCCACCACGCCTACTCCCACCACCCCCCCCCCCCCACCCCAACTCCCCGACTCACCGACTCATCGACTCACCATGCTCTTTAAATTTACCTCCTTCTTTCACCATCTGTAAAATCTGGCCCTAATTTCTTATGTTTATACAAGGAGGCTAAATGCAAACCCAAAAGTGCGGGGTTACTTTTAACATTTAAGAAAAACTTGGACGGTTCATGGATGAGAGGGGTGTGGAGGGATATGGTCCAAGTGCAGGTCAGTGGGGGTAGGCAGAAAATGGTTCGGCTCAGACAAGAAGGGCCAAAGGGCCTGTTTCTGAGCTGTAATTTTCTATGGTTCTATGGTTCTAAATCCCTTTTGCTTAAAGGGGAATTGGTATTTCCAAAGGCTCTAAGTTCCTCGCGGAACCTGAGCGCTGTTTACTCCTTGGGAGTCAGTTTGTTGGAAAGTAAGCTTGATATGAGATGATCCAAAGGGGCAGTTGAAGTATTCACATTCTGCGCTCAAGCGTTGAGTGGCTAGTTAGGATGTTTGCTTTGTAATGTGGTCTTGAAGCGAACGGCAAACTGCTCATTAATTTAGTTCCAAAGGGATTAATTACAGGATGAATTAGATGGCTTTCTGTCACATCATGACACTGTGTTCATTTTAAGTGTCTCAGAACAGTGGACAGGAAGTTGATCATCTGACATTGGCAGGGCTGCAAACAAACTCATTAAGTTAACTCCCTCTTGCCTACAACCAAAATTACCGTCTGAACTTGAGAGCAGTAACATTCCCCCCAATGTGTGCTCTCTACCAATTCTGCCATTTGCCAGAGGTCTCAATCTCTCTGATTTATTGGTGCTGCTGCCAATATTCCGTCAAATTTCTTTTTCAAGGGCGCTGGTGTTTAGTTTAAACGTAGATCACTTTATACGTTTTTGTGCAGCTGTGCATACACGGCCAGACAAAGGGGGTGACTTCTCTATGATCAGCACAGGAACCTTTGTGTTGATACACAGTCACATCGCCGTGCAACTGAGAGGCAACATTGGTCTGATTCCAATTGCCACAATCTGCCCTTCCTCAATCCTGCCACATCTCCCCATGCTCCTGCCAACACTAAGCCTTCAGCCAGCACCAACCATTGGAGGATATGTCCTTCTTATTTACCATTCTTGGAATAATTCTAAGGCGGCACGGTGACACAGTGGTTAGCACTGCTGCCTCACATCGCCAGGGGCACAGCCTCAATTTCAGCCTTGGGTCACTGCCTGTGTGGAGTTTGCACATTCTCTCTGTGTCTGTGTGGGTTTTCTCTGGGTGCAACAGTTTCCTCCCACACTCCAAAGATGTGCAGGTTAGGCAGATTAGCCATGCCAAATTGACCCTTAGTATCCCAAGATGTATAGGCCAGGGGAATTAGCAAGATAAATATATGGGGTTACGAGGATAGGGTCTGTGTAAGATGCCATGTTGGAGAGTTGGTACAGATGTGGTGAGCCAGTTGGCCCCCTTCTGTACTGTAGGAATTGTATGAATAATGTGTTCAAATTGCTTGTCACACCTCCTACATCGATTCCACTCCAAATACTCTTCTTTGGTTATGAAGTACTTTAGAATCAAAGGAGATACGTAAATGCAAGCCCTTCTTTTATATCACTGGATACTGCACAGGTCCTGATGATCGGTTGGCTTCCCTCATTTTACATGGTCATCTTAAATCAATATGTGGGAAATATCAGTACATCCCAAACTTCATGCCTGGACTACCAAAGAACTTTTCAACTCTTCTCAAACTTGAGACATCCCCTGCTACTGTTGCTCTTCTAACTGCATTACTGTCCTCTTCTTCCTGAGAGCTCTTTTGTTGCTACTTATTTGATGTCCCTTGAGGAAGCCACAACTTTGAGCCAGTTGAGCATTTAGCTTTGTGCTTGGTGATCTTACTTCTACGCTTCCTGGGTTCGCCACTCCGCAGGTAGAGACTGGTGGCTGCTCAGTCATTGAATGTACTCAAGATGGTGATTGATAAATTCTTGGAAATGAAGGGAATTAAGGGATCTGGGAGTTGGGTGGGAAATGTTACACACCTGATAATCAGTAAAGGAAGAACCCAAACTAATCTTTACTGGTTTTGGGACCCATATCCAAGAAAGGTGGTCCAGAGGAGGTTCATAAGAATGATCCCAGGAGTGAAGGGTTTGTCATATGAGAAGTGGTTGAGGAGTCTGGGTCTATACTCATAGACAGCATGAAAACAGGCTCTTTGGCCTGAATTGTTCATGCTGCCCTTTTATTTTAAACCCCAAAGCTAATCCCAATTGCCCGCATTTGGCCCATATCCCTCCGTACCCATCTTATCCATGTAACTGTCTAAATGCTTTTTAAAAGGCAAAATTGTACCCACGTCTACTACTACCTCTGGCAGTTTGTTCCAGACACTCACCACCCTCTGTGTGAAAAATGTTGAGACATGTTAGTCTTGTAAAGGGACAGGAAGTTCCTCTACAACACTGAAGAGCCTTTTTTCTGGAAGACAAGGTCCCACATACCAGACTGGTACAAAAAACTAAAATCATATGGGATTCCAGGTGGGCGATGGATGCCCAACTGGCTTGGTTATAGAAGACAGAGAGTAACAGTGGAAGGACATCTCAGAATTGAGATCTGTAGCTAGTGATGTTCTGCAGGGATCAGCGCTGGGACCTCTGTTTGTAGTATATATATATAAATGATCTGGAGGCAAATATGGGTGGTCTGATTGGTAAGTTTGAGGATGATGAAGATTGGTGGAGTTGCTGATAGTGCTGGGGATTGTCAGAGGATACAACAGGATATCGATAGATTGGAGACTTGGGCACAGAAATGGCAGATGGAGTTCAATCAGAAAAATGTGACGATGCATTTTGGAGGGTCAAATTTAAGTGTGAATTATACTGTAAATGGCAGAATTCTTAGCAATATTAACATAGAGAGGGATCTGGGCAGGGTCCACAGTTCCCTAAAAGTGGCAACACAAGTGGCCATGGTGATTAAGAAGACATATGGCATGCTTGCCTTCATCAGCATTGAGTACAAGAGTTGGGAAATGATGTTGCAGCGATATAAAACCTTGGTTGGGCTGCATTTAGAGAAATTGTGTGCAGTTCTGGTCACCACATTATCAGAAGGATGTGGGAGCTTTGGAGAGAGTGTAAAGAAGGTTCATCACGATGTTGCCTGGTCTCGAGGGTGTTGGCTATGAGGAGAGGTTGAATAAACTAGGATTGTTATCACTGGAAAGATGGAGGCTGAGGGGAGACCTGACGGAGGGCTACAAAATTGTGAGAGACGTTGACAGGGTGGATTGTCAGAGGATTTTTCCAAGGGTGAAAGTGCCAATTGCAAGGGGGGGCACAAGATCAAGGTGAGAGGGGGAAGTTTAAGGGAGATGTGTGGGGGGAGCTTTTCATGCAGAGAGTGGTGGGTGCCTGGAAGACGCTGCCAGAGGAGGGGGTGGAAGCAGGTACGTAGCATCATTTTAAGAGGCATCTGGGTGAGTGCATGAATAGGGAGGGAATAGAGGAATATGGACCGAGTAAAAGCTTAGTTAAGCCGAGTAGTTTAGGTAGGGCATCACGATTGGCACAGGCTTGGAGGGCCGAAGGGCCTGTTCCTGTGCTGAACAATTTTTTCTTTGTTCTGGGTAAGGCACCTTCAGAAAGATGCATTAACCTTGGAAGGAGCCGAGCTTCCATCATGTTTTGTTTGTGGTGGAACAGTTTGGGAAAGTGCCAAGCTCTCTTTCCTATTTATTCTCTCTGCTTGTTCTTTCCATTCTGCTGCTTTTCATGAGACCTTTGAAGAAAAGTAAGATTTAAGAATTGAATGAAATAAAGTGAAGAATTGGGTAAAAATGGGAGCTGATAAAAAGTGCAGCTGTATAGAAAGGTTTTGATAAGCAAATTAGCTTTGCCGCAGAGAAATCAATGTTTCCTCAACTGACGGTGCTACATAAATGTGAATTCTTTATTCTTTATTTAGCTAAAGAGGGTAAGGATAGAGGGAATAGTTAATGTTAGTAAGAAACGTTAAATCATTCCACCAGACAGTCTAGCTGCTCGAGTAATGGAGCACTTGACTGCCAATTAGGATGTTTCAAGTCCACATCCCTGAGCTGCCTCTCACAGACAGGAACTCACTGCAGTCGGGCGAGTTGTATGATTTTCAGCTGAGCAGGGTACGGATGTGAGCTCTTCCATCTCGGCATGTGAGATAGGTACCACTGCACCTCCCCCCCTCCTGCCCCCGTGGAAGAGACACCCATAGTTCAGAGTGTTAGACCCTCCAAAATGCCCATAAACAACAGGGAAGCATTCAAGGGAAGCGGAAAGCTTTGCACTTTTTTCCTCTTGTTGGAAGTAAACTCTTTTTATGTCATCATTTACTTTGCACTTTCCAGAGATGCTCCCCTGAATTGCGATGTGGCTCAGTTCATAGGCACTTGTTCCGACTCGAAAGAACATGGTGGCATTTCTTATTCAGTTCAACGAATGAATGGGTGGTTGAAATAACTGGAGGGCACGTTAGCACAGTGGTTAGCACTGCTGCCTCACAGCTCCAGGGACCCGGGTGCGATTCCCGGCTTGGGGTCACTATCTGTGTGGAGTTTGCACATTCTCCCCGTGTCCGTGTGGGTTCCCTTTGGGTGCTCCGGTTTCCTCCCAAAGATGTGTGTGTTGGGTTGATTGACCATGCTGAATTGCCCACAGTGTCCCGGGATATGTGGGTTAGAGGGAGCAGCAGGGTAAATGGGTGGGGATGTGGGGATAGGGCCTGGGGTGGGATTGTGGTCAGTACAGACTCGATGGGCTAAATGGCTTCCTTCTGCACTGTATGATTCTCTGAACCCCTTAGAGCTGGCATCCCTTCACCTGATTCCGTTTATTTACAAACTTATCTTTAGTCTTAAGTGTGCTTCAGGTACAAAGTCAGAATCCAGAGTGTTAGTAGCCCTGACAGTCCTCAAAATACACAGATGAGACTCCCTGATTGAGCAGACAACCATTGCCTCAATCAGGGAGCTCATAATCCAAAAGGCCAACCTCATGGGCCCCACTGAGGTCTTTGCAGTTGTGGAAGCAGGTTCAGTAATAACTTTCAGAAAGGAATTGAATGTCTATGAAATAAAGAAATGTTGGGGCTGTAGGAAAAGCTCGTAGATTAGTGATGTAACTCTTTCAAAGAGCTAGCGCTGGCATAATGGGCTAAATGATCATCTTCTGTGCTGTGTTATTGTATGGCATTGGTCAGATAAGCTTCAGGGTGAAAGGAGTATCTACACAGTTGATCTGTCTGTTGCAGAAGCTAATGGCACTCTCAGTTTATCCCTTCATTTTCTGATTTTTTTGTTATTTTGCACAACTCCTCCTCTCTCCAACACCACCCCCATCCTGAAATCACAACCCCCCCCCCACCCACATCCATTCCCTGGCCCTCCCATCCCAGTTTCATTTCATAAGAGGACTGGATGAACATCTGCTAGGATTGGTTATTAATAAGACGGAGTTAACCTTTCAGGTCACTGGCTATAGCCGGGTAAGGTTAAGGAGAAAGGAAACGTTCACCCCTCTCCAAATTGGCAAGCAGACAGCACTTGCCAGAAAGCTTTGGTGTTCTGTTTAAGTGAAAAATCATGGGCTCAGTGTCAATATCCTCACAGACCAGGGAAGACCCAAGGTAAGTTTGTGTTGAAGTTTCCTTTTGGGCTAGGATATTTTGATACTCTCACCCTCTGAGCCTTCACTTTCAACCAGTTTCCGCTTACCCTTGGACATGTTTATTCTAAAAGGACTGTTTGATACTTCACCTCTGATTATAGTGCTGATTGTCTATAACCAGCAGCTCACATGTTGATATTACAGAAGGATAATTGATCCTAATTATTGAAGTGTGTATTTCAATCTCGGCGAATGCATTTTTGGGCTGTTCCCTGAGATTTGCAGGTTAGGGTTTGATTAGGCTTATTGACAAGCAGAAACATTGCATGATTGGGTGGAGCTAGGCTTACAGGCAGGAAACGAGCAGACAGTTGCTGTTTGAATTTGAGGAAGAGTAGTAGCTTTATTCCTCTCTCTCTCGTTGGAAATTGAAGGCTGGAACCTGCTGGAAAATATGTATTATTATCAAATACGGTCAGCAAAAGGCAAGAAGCTCCCCCTCTGGAGCTTGTCTGGAATTCTGCTGTGTGGAGACAGATTTTCCTTTGGAGGCTGATGTCTGAGAGTCAGAAGATGGGTGTGTCTCTGTATCTTTGATTAGAGAGGTTAAAAGACTGGAGAACTGGGAATTCATGTAAGCCTGTGTGTCTTGCTGACTGATTCTGAATAGGAACTTACATCTGTGGTGATATTACTTAAATTGGAACTAATAGAGATAGCTAGCAGTTAAGAAATATATCTTGCCATGTTTAAATATTTCAATTAGTAACCATGATGTTGATTCTTTTTGTTTTATGTTAACTGTGTTGTTAAAGTTTGTTTTACTGAAAGCTTTCCAATGGGTCAATAGAATTACATCTGGAGTGAAACAACTTACGTTCACACTAATGTGAAAATCAAAAATAGTTAGTGTCTAGAATAACTTCATCACATACCCTGGAGTTTCTGATCTGGTCGTTATCAATGGAAATACAGATAAATAGAAAATAGATTATTCCTTTGCCATAATTGTCTTCCCTTCTGCCTGACAGCCCAATCTCCTATCTTTTGGAATTCTGGCCACATTGGTCCTTTCTGCTTTCTCCCAGCTTATAGACATTTTCATTTGTGCTATTGATTCTGTTGCTATTAACCCATTTTCCTTGTCTGTTAGGCTTCCCACATTAAAAACAATGATTAGTAAATGTAATCACGTTATGATATGGTGATGGAATCTGCTCTTTCAAAGTTTGTACTTTTTTTTGAGGCTTTTATTGAAAAGGAAGAGTGGGGAAGGAAAGTGACTCCCCTGGTTTCCAAGCAAACAGTGACTGGAATTGAGATTAGAAAGCAATGTTTCTGGGATAGCAGAAACTGGTTGAAACTAAAGGACACAGAGCCATCAGACCTTGGATGATGACTCCAGTGGTGCAGTACAAGCAGGCTAAAGGAGACAGGGTAGCTGAGAATAAGTAAATATATAGTTACTGCAGCTGGTACTCTTACTTGAAGAGAATATTAGTGGACTTACACCATCTAGACTGCACAGTGGTTAGCACTGCTGCCTCACAGCACCAGGGTCCCAGGTTCAGTTCTAGCCCCGGGTCACTCTCTGTGTGGAGTTTGCACATTCTCTTCATGTCTGTGTGGGTTTCCTCCCACAATCCCAAGATGTGCAGGTTAGGTTGATTGGCCATGCTAAATTGTCCATTAGCATCAGGGGTATTAGCAGGGAAAAATGCTTGGGCTTGCAGGAGTAGGGCCTGGGTAGGATTGTGGTTGATGCAGATTCGATTTGCCAAATGGCCTCCTTCTGTACTGTAGGGATTCTATAAGCAGAGCTGAGGTGGGTGTGCCATTTCTGGTGTAGACTGTACCCATTTAAAATCGGGGTGGTTGTGTGGTACTATTGGCTGGGATTCAGGCTAAACCTTAGAAGTGAGCTAAAATTATTTGTGAAGAAGGCAGAGGGGGGAATCTCCTAATAAAGTTCAAGATGTAAAATTTGCATAAAAACTGCTGTAAATCCCACTGATTCTTTCAGTGGGATTTTCAAAATGAACCTCCCACACACTGCAGAGTGCCCTAACTTAATTCACACAAAGTATCAGGAGGCAGAGCCTATTCCCACTGGAGAGGCCAGCAGCAGAGAGCAGAGTGGGCCATTGCACATGCGTTGATCTGTCAGCACCAAGATCAGAACATGCTGGCCTCCCGATCACTGACCCCTCCCCCCCCCCTCCCCAAACGTGTTAGGGCCGGCCTTGCCACTTCCTCCCATTCCTCCCTCCCAGCTGTCCCGAGCACCCCCCCCCCTTTCTACAACTCCCTCTACCCCCTCCACCCCATTCCGGCCTGGCAGGCTAACCCCCTCCGCCCCAATTGCTAGCCTCCCTCCCTCTGTCACTGGTCCCTCTGCAGAGTGACAGCAGGTCCCTTCACCCCCACCGATCTCCAACACACAGAGAACACCTTCCATTTAGGACTCTCTCCCTGGCACTGCCCAGTAGCCGGTGGGCAGTTCCAAGGTATCCACTGAACATTGGCACTTTGCCCCTTGGGCACAGCTGGCCTGGCAATACCCAGGGATCACCACTTTACCCTCAACCCAGTGGGGGCCCCAATGGCCCCCCCCTCCCCTCCTTTGACGACAGCAGGGCCTCGCTGCCAGCTCACCACAAGTGGGGAGCAAGAGTAAATCCTACTGGGCTGAACCACTCCTGGTGAGAGGCAGAGGCTAGTGGGCCCACAGACTTCAGTCCTGGGCCTGCTAATCAGATTCAAATTTCAGGTAAACGGGGAATTTATATAATGTAGTTGGTGCAGAGCAGACGGTCCTGGAAATCCGGCCCTCAGAGACTCACGGAAGCGCCCAGTGGGAATCCTGCTAATGGCCTCTGCTTGAATCTCTCGGACCACGACACTGCTAAGGTGACACAGCAGACTGGGAGAATTGCCCCCAGAGTTTTAAATTATCTTATGCTTGAGATTGATGAGAAATGTGTTGAGTGCTTTGTCAAGTCAATTCGGGAGGTTAATCTTAGATGTATTTTGAATGCAGATGGTCTATGTTGGTCTATACCCAACCGCAATTTATTTGGCTCATGTTTCACTTATTTTGATTCTAGGTTTTAGATACCCAAGGTAGCATTTTGTGTTTGCTTTGTTTGACATTTGTATAGTAAAAGGTCTTAGAACATGGAAACAGGCCCTTCTGCCCAACTTGTCCATGCCTCCCTTTTTATGTAAACTCTGAAGCTAGTCCCAATTGCCCACATTTGGCTCATATCCCTCTATACCCAGTTACCCATGTATCTGTCTGAATGCATTTTCAAAGACAAAATTGTACCCACCTCCACTACTACCTCTGGCAGCTTGTTCCAGACGCTCACTACCCTCTGTGTGAAAAAAATGTCCCTCTGGACACTTTTGTACCTCTCCCCTCTCACCTCAAACCCATGCCCTCTAGTTTTAGAGGTACGCTCCCCTACCTTTGGGAAAAGATATTGACTATCTAACTGACCTGCAGCCCTCATTATTTTATAGACCTCTATAAGATCATCCCCTCAGCCTCCTACACTCCAGAGAAAAACGTCTTAGCCTATCCAGCCTTTCCGATATGGCACATGTTTTAAATTGTGGAATCTTGTAGCTTCGTTCTTTCACTTTCTCCTCTTGCTAAAGGGCAAGTTACTGCTGTCGATCGAGGTCAGAGCAACATTTGCAAAATGAAGTGAGTTGTACAGATGGAAGTTTTACCTTTGAATGCTGCCTGTGGAGTAGAGGTGCTGATTAATGGAAACAGGGGTATGAACCAGAACAAACAGCTAAGGTACTGGATGGATCATCCAGGATGTTATAAATTCAAATACAATCGGAACGATTTTGAATACCTGGCAATTTGTGACCTTTCATTAAAATCAAGGATCAGCAAACTTGCCAAATTATTGTTGAAATCCAGCCGGTTCACTGATGTTTCTCAGGTAAGGGAGCCCATTCAGGTGCTTGTTTGAAAGTGCTCAGGGCTCGTGGTGGCCTAGCCAGTATTGAATCCTCAATCAACACTATTCAGCGACAGATTACCTGACCATTATCACAGCACGGTTTGTGGGAGCTTCTGTAATCACTTTGGTTGCCACGTTCCCTGCTTTACGAGAGTGACTTGCACTGCATAGGCACATGTCACTGGCTGTGAAGGGTTGGGGACATTCTGACGTTGTACAAAAGGCTACAGAAATGTGAGTTTTTCTTTCTTTCAGTTACCCAGAATGACTCCAGTTCCACATCGCTCTGTTGACCCTCTGTGCCTTCAAGTGAGATTGGTAGAATCCCAGTGACAGGAGAATGCAGATGGTTTATACCGGATGAATGGAATGACCTTTTCTCATTCCTTA
Organism: Carcharhinus amblyrhynchos; assembly: GCF_965287045.1. Classification (NCBI taxonomy): domain Eukaryota; kingdom Metazoa; phylum Chordata; class Chondrichthyes; order Carcharhiniformes; family Carcharhinidae; genus Carcharhinus; species Carcharhinus amblyrhynchos. Next base: position 4,813,697 of record NC_137336.1, on the reverse strand, counting down.
ATTCCTTACACTAAAGTCAATACAGCTTGCATCCTCCAATACTGTTGCCACCCCATTATTTATCCAGCTGAGTATTTGAGCTATGAGTCATCTGCACAAATTCAAAGGACAGAATCATTGAATGATTATACCAGCAAAATAAAGCATTTGGTCCTCTTAGCCATTGCAGCCTCTGGTTGGATCACACCTTGGGATGGGTCCTGCTCTGCCCAAGACCAGAAGAAACTACAATGTAGTGAACGTAGCCCAATCCATCACTCATCCATTGACTCTGTCTACACTTCCTGCTGCCTTGGCAAAGTAGGACACATAATTAAGGACCCCGCGCATTCTGGACATTTTCTCTTCCACCTTCTTCCGTCAGGATAAAAGTACAAAAGTCTGAGGACGCATACCAACCGACCTACTAGCAGCTTCTTCCCTGCTGCTGTCAGGCTTTTGAATGGACCTACCTCTCACTAAGTTGATCTTTCTCTTCACTCGAACTATGACTGTAACACTACATTCTGCGCTCTCTTCTTCCCTTCTCTATGAACGGTATGCTTTTCACTGTATACATGTGACAATAATAAATCAAATTAAATCAAATCAAAATACCATTTCTCTGCTATTTTTACACTCTGCAAATTATTTCCCTACAGCGTTCATTCAGTTTCCTTATGAAAACCAGAGTGGAATCTGCATCCACCCCTTTTGTAGGTTTTTAAAGAAATTATTCCTCCTTTGGATATCAGTGTTGTGTGTGAGGCCAACATTATTGTCCACCTCTAATTTCCCTTGATAACATACATCCAAGTGTTTTGTGGAGGCAAACTTGCAGGTGGTTCTGTTTCCATGTATCTGCTGCCCTTGTCCTTCTATTGTTGGATGTCATGATTTTGGAAGGTGCTGTCAAGGGAACCTTGGTAAGTCAGTGTATCTTGTACACGGTGCACACTGCTGCCACTGTGCATCCTTGGGCGGTCAGCTGATAAAGCAGAGTTGCTCTGTCATGGATTGTGTCGAACTTCTTGAGTGTTCCTGGAGCCAAACTCGTCCAGGAACGTGAAAATTATTCCGTACTGCTCAACTTGTGGTGATCAAGCCCTGAGGATTCAGGAGTTACTCAATGCAGAATTTCCAATCTCTACATTGCCCTCGTAGCCACAGTGTTTATAAGGCTGATCATGTTCAGTTTCTGATCAATTGTTAATTTCCAGGACAATTGATAGTGGAGAATTCAGTGATGTTGATACTATTGAATATTAAGTGGAGGTTAGATTACCTTGTTGAATTTTTCATTGCTTGGCTTTTGTCTAGTGTCAGCTACAGAGCTGTTTGCCAGCTATCAGCTGGTACACCCAGTACACCTTACTAAAGGTGATTGTAACCTTTATTATCTGATATGACCATCAGGTTTTGCGTCTTGTCCATGAATCTTAAAGAGAAAAAGAACAAAGAGAATTGCAGCTCAGGGACCGCCCTTCAGGACTGCACCAACCACACTGCTCAACTGAACTAAAACCCCAAGGAACAAAGAAAAATGTTGCAATCTTTTGGTGCACTGTCCAGTGGTTTTTACCAAATCATCTCCAGAGATTTGTGGTCAGTCTCTACTATAAATCTTTTACCAAATGGATAGGTATGAAAACACACGATTCCAAACACTAAAGATAATGTTACCTGCTTGAAATTGGATTACATAATGGACAGTGCTTTCACTTCAAAATCTATCACTTTTTCTTTTCGAAGTATGCATTGGTTCAGACCTTTCTGTGAAGCATCTATCTCCAGGGTGGTTGTCTTCCAAGGATCGTAAAACTGAAATGTCGATAATGTAGGTTCTTTACCCAGAGGGTGGTGAGGGATTGGAATGCCCTGCCTGCTGCAGTTGTAAATGCGCCTAGTTTGGGGGCGTTTAAGAGATCCGTGGATAGGTTTATGGATGGTAAGGGTTTGGTTTAGGTTAGAGGGTCATTGTTTTTTAACTGGCCGGCGCAACATCGTGGGCCGAAGGGCCTGTTCTGCGCTGTAATGTTCTATGTTCTATAATGAACGTTTTAGTGCTTCGAAGAGGTCTTCATGCCACAGGAAAGACACATCATATCTCAACAATTCCCTGAGTGAAGAAGATTTATGGAGTCAAGAAATTAAAGAGAGCTAGACATCACTGGAGATCTTTGAGCATTGATGTGGCTTTGATATCCTTTTCTTTACTTGGAGTGGGATGCATGCCAACACTGAAATAACTAGAACTGAAGAAATTGATCTGCTGCTTATTGATGTCAGATCTCAGATTGTGGTTCACCAGTCCTTCATTATGTGTTGCTTGCATCAATAATTGCAGATTATGGTCATGTTCTTGTTTTGCTCTTCCCACAACAGCAACAGAACCTGCGATACAGATGCATTTTGGTACAACTCATGTAATCTAGCACTTGAAAGAGGTTCTGGCTAACAGACTGAAAGTTAGTTGTTGAAAACAGTACGATCTGTATGGGGTGTGAAATGTTGTAAACTCCTGAAACTTGTATGCTGAATGTTTCACAGCAGTAGTTTCACTGTGGCCTTTCACATCTATGAATAAATGTCTTTTAGAATTATAGGGTCAATACGTTGGTACGTGCTGCTGTGTCAGTGATGGCTCACAACAAATAGTTATCAACTTTCTTTAGGAAGATAATTTGAAACTTGGCAGACGCTTTGGACTTTATTTGTATTGTATTGTATATGGTGTTTATGTTTTCCACAATATTGATGGTGTGAAACAGGTTTTCACTGCTCTTTGTATGATTCTACACAATGCACATTTCAAAAAGAAAAGGCGATTGTATGTGCTGTATGGTGTCATGGGTGGCACAGTGGTACAGTGGTTAGCACTGCTGTCTCAAAGTGCCAGGGACCCAGGTTCAATTCCGGCCTCAGGTCACTGTCTGTGTGGAGTTTGCACATTCTCCCCGTCTCTGTATGGGTTTCCTCTGGGTACTCCGGTTTCCTCCCACAGTCCAAAGATGTGTAGGTTAGGTTGCTTGGCCATGCTAAATTGACCCTAGTATTAGGGGATTAGCAAGGTAAATATGAGAGGTTATGGGAATAGGGTCTGGGTGGGATTGTGGTTGGTGCAGACTTGATGGGCCAAATGGCCTCCTTCTGCACTGTAGGATTCTACGATTCTATCACATCATGCACATGTTTCTGACAGGACTGAAAGCTGATTCTTGTTGCTTGGCGGTGTCCATCATGTTTGCTTTGTTTGGTTTGGTGCTTGGCCCTTTGTAGCTGCATCAGTCTTTACTCCAGCGCACGGCCTTTGCTAATAGCCCTTTCTGCCACACACCTAACAGTGTTGCTGAAAATCTGGGAAGACACATGGAAACATCACGACCTGAAATATCCCCTCACCATCGGAATTCCACTCACCATCCTGACTTGGAAATACAATTGGCCGTTCCTTCACCTTTGCAGGGTCAAAATCCTGGAAATCCTTCTCTGACAGCACGGTGGGTATACCTACACCGCATGGACTGCAGCAATTCAAGAAGGCAGCTCACCACCACTTTTTCAAAGGCAACTAGGGATGGGTAATAAATGCAACAAAGAAGCACAGCAACAAGTCCTTTGGTACTCGATGGGCTAAAGGACCTGTTCTTTGGGCTTAGCCAGTGACACTCATGTCCCAAGAATGAATACGAAATAATCCATTCCTGTCATTTGTCACAGGTATGGAATTTTTCTATCTTCAATTAATTCTGCACTGCTTTGTTTCAATGTTATATCAAGTTCACAGCACAGTAACGGCCAGTTATACTGCTTCTCATGAACCCTCTCCTATTAAAGAGTAACTCCAGGAGCTTTCTCACGCAGGCTGAGGGGTGATCTTACGGAGGTCTGTAAAATAATGAGGGGCAAAGATAAGGTAGATGGTCAACACCTTTTCCCAAAGGCAGGGGAGTCTAAAACTAGAGGGCAAAGGTTGAAGGGGAGAGATACAAAAGGATCCAGAGGGGCCATTTTTTTTCTCACAGAGGGTGGTGAGTGCCTGGAACAAGCTGCCAGGGGTAGTAATAGAGGCGGGCACAATTTTGCCTTTTAAAAGTTGTTTAGGCAGTTACATTGGTATAGAGGGATATGGGCCAAATGCGGGCAATTGGGACGAGCTTAGTGGTTAAAAAAGGGTGGCATGGACAAGTTGGGCCAAAGGGTCTGTTTCCATGCTGTAAACCTCTCTGACTCCATGGTTGGAATATTTCCGGCACACTCGCCCTGATTCCTGGGACGGGCGAGGCTTGGAGAGCGGCATTCTCAGTTGGCCTCGGGCGGGATCATACGAAATTCGGGCGGATGTGCCGGTAAAATTCCACCCTGTGACTCTGTGAAACATACAAAGAAACCTTCTTGAAGACCTGTGGTAAAATTGTATTTCAGAACAATCTGATAATCACAGATTACTGTCTCATTTCTGGTTTGGGATTGAGGTCTGACTCCAGTTCCCTAAACGATGTTCCAGACAACATCGTTTTTATGACACATCCTGTTTACGTTTTTTTTAATATGAAAGCACAGTACACAATAAAAAAAATGGACAAAAACAGATTAAAGAAAGTAGCAGATTTTTATCTGTAGGTTGTTCAATCACCGTGAGAATTCACCAAGTGAATCTTCCTCCATTAAGAGTTGCAAGACACGATCAAACTGTAAACAGTTTAGTGAGAAATATGTTCCAAATGTATTATTTTTAACACAATGCTGATTACACTCACTGGTTTGGGATGAATTAGTGTGTCCTGAGAGAAGTTAAATTGTGGAATAAACTCAAACAATTTCACCTCTCCACTGGGAGCCACATTCACTTTGATCTCGATAAACAGATGAATCATATTGTTTACTGCGGGAATTTGTTCCCGATTGTAATAGAAAATATTTCCTGTCGAAAGCCAGCACTCAGAATGAATTGTAATCGAGTTATTGCCATGTCAACCTGCCTTCTGAGTCCTTCAGACACTGGCAAATAACTCCTCAACTTCTACTGGAGGCTTCGATTAGAATAAATCAATATTGGACCATGCAATATTACAGATGTGGTTCAACATTCATCTCAGGAGTGTATGAGAGTGAGCTCAGCAAAGGTCCCGCAAGCAGCTCTTCCAACAGGTTGGAATTTAGGGTTGGGGTCCTGTTCAGAAACAGCTAAATGTTGTGACAAAAAGATTGCTACGATTTGTTTTCTTGAGCCATGAGATGAAGTGGAATTAAGGGAACTGTTCATTTAAATTCCATTGACAGAATTGGGCTCTTTATCCAGCACATGTTAGGGACTAGATTGGAAGCTCCAAAACATAATTGAGTTTCTCAGAAGACTAGGGAAATTTGGCATGTTAGCTATGACTCTCGCCAACTTTTACAGATGCACCATAGAAAGCTTTCTTTCTGATTGTATCACAACTTGATATGTCTCCTGCTCTGCCCAAGACCACAAGGAATTACAAAAGGTTGTGAACGTAGCCTAATCCATTGCACAAAGCAACCTCCCATTCATTGATTCTGTCTGTACTTCCCACTGCCTCGGAAAAGCAGCCGGCATAATCAAGGACCCCACACACTCCAGACATTCTCTCTTCCACCTTCTTCCATTGGGAAAAAGATATAAAAGTCTGAGGTCATGTAACAGTCGACTCAAGAACAGTTTCATCCCTGCTGCTGTCAGGCTTTTGAATAGACCGTCCTCTCACTACATTAATCTTTCTCTACAACCTAGCTGTGACTGTAGCACTCTCTCCTTTCCTTCTCTATGAATGGTATGCTTTGTCTGTATTACGTGCAAGAAACAATACTTTTCACTGTACACCAATTCATGTGACAATAATAAATCAAATCGAATGAAGTCATTCTAGTGTTAAGGCCCAGAACAGAAACTCCAGGATATTTTATGTTAACCTAAGACCCTAGGTTTTATGTTTGATTTTGGCATTAGGGTGAGCATTGGGTATTTCACTCCAGGTATGATCCAAGTGACCCACTAGGAAGCTTTTATCAAACAAAGCTTATTTCAGGACACAGTTAGAATATAACAAACAGAGTTAGCATAACTGCTACCAGTTACAAGACTTAAACATAACATCGCACAATTCTTAACAGCTAGCTATCTATATTGTTTCAATTTAAAAGCAAGACTCCACAGGCATAGACCTGCCTTCACAATTGGTTAGCATTAAAGCATGTATGCTCACATGATGCTAGATTTCAAGCTTTGTAACTGCTTCTTCGTCAGGTGAGTCACCTGACAAAGCAGCAAGTGCTCTAAAAGCTAGTGGCTTTTGCTACCAAATAAACCTGTTGCACTTTAATCTGGTGTTGTGAGACTTCTTACTGTGTTTACCCCAGTCCAACGCCAGCATCTCCACATCATGATGAACATTAAAACAGCAGAGCACTGCATTAGTTCAGATTAAATCAAACATGATGTCAATTATACTGCTTCAGTAACAATGACTGCAGACAAAATGGTCCCAATGAAATGCCAGGGACTGCTCGAAACATGATGCATATACATTCCTTTAAGGTACAGCATTGTCACACCTGTAACAGTTTAACTGTGCCTCTGTTGGGAACACGCTTGTCTATACGTTAGAAAGTTTCAGATTCAAATCTGGCTCCAGGGCGCAAAGTCTCATTTGACATTCTATTTCAGTGCTGAGGGAATACTGTCCCAGGGATCGCTTCTTGGATGAGCTGAGTTTCATGAATTCATTCATAGGAACATAGAAGGTAGGAGCAGGAGGAGACCATTTGGCCCTTCAAGCCTGCTCCGCCATTCATCAGGATCATGGCTGATCATCCAACTCAATAGTCTAATCCTGCTTTCTCCCATAACCTTTAACCCCATTTGCCCCCAAGTGCTATATCCAGCCGCCTCTTGAATACATTCAATGTTTTGGCATCAACTATTCTGTGCAATACAGAGGCAGTCAGGTGGGGGAGCGGGAAGGGGGGGAGCAGGAGGGCGTTCGGGGGTGCGCTGGGAGGGGGGGCGTCAAGCCTAACCCCACTGAAGATGGTTGGCCTTCCAATTCTTGGGGAGGGGGGTGGGGGGGGAGGTGTGCAGTGGTGGCACAAATGATCAATCTTGATCTGTGATCCAAACTATGCTTAACAGATTTTAGCCTCTCCGACCAGCAGTCTATCAAATACAGTGTCTTACCTTCCCCTCACTCCCCTTGTGGCAATTTCAAATTGATAACAGCATGGAACCGATACTCCCCCCATCAAAATACTTTTGAATTTTAACAATCCGTAATTTCACCCAGGAGCCCGGAACTAGGGGTCATAGTTTGAGGTAAACCTTTTGGAACTGAGGTGAGGAGAAATTTCTTCACCCAGAGGGCGGTGAATGTGTGGAATTCACTCCCACAGAAAGTAGTTGAGGCCAAAATGTTGTGTGATTTCAAGACAAAATCAGATATAGCTCCTAGGGCTAAAGAGACCGAGGGATATGGGCGGAAGGGGGGATTTGGATATTGAATTTGACAATCAGCTATGATCATAATGAATGGCGGAGCAGGCTCGAAGGGACAAATTGCCTACTCCTGCTTCCAGTTTCTATGCATCCCCTCATACCTTTTTTTCTGGACAGTCACAGTACCTGACCTTCTCCTCACAGCTTTAGTAACTCATCCCTGGCATTATCTCAGTGCGTCTGCGCTGTGCCATTTCCTGGACTTCACATTGCACTTTCTGTAATCGAATGCGCAAAATAACACAACATTGTTGGTGTGAGCTGTGGATTTTTTACAGCTTTTGTCATGTGTGACAATTCTGTAAACCCATATAAAATAGCCTTCGGTTGCAAAGGAAGTATTTTTTTTCTAATGGAGCGTGGGCGTTACATGAAAGGCCAACATTTACAGTCTGTCCCTAATTGTCCTTGAGAAGGTGGTGGTGAGCTGCCTGACATTTCAGACTTGTTTAATGTTGTACCGTCTTCTGTTGCAAGTGAACTTTTTGTCTTACTGTTGCTTTCTTTTGGATTCAGTTGGCTTCAGATATCAGGTTTTATTTCAGTTTGACCCTTTGTTTTTGAAGTGTTTCTTCTCTCTCTCTTTGCCCCAAGGCATTCTGCATGGAGTCTCAGCCGATGTTCTGGAGATGCATTTATTTTGGCAAGATACATTCTGAGCATAGGCATGTTTTTAAATGTTCATAGAGTGTGGATGTCGTTGTCTGGGCCATCATTTATCACCCTAGAACTGTGTGTTTCACTTGGCCATTTCAGAAGGCCTTTAGGAGTCAACAATATTGCTGTGGCCCTGGAGTCACAGTAGGCCAGACCAGGTGAAGACAGCAGATTTCCTTCCCTAAAGGGCATGAGTGAACCAGATGGGTTTTATGATCATCATTAGCCTTTTAATTCCAAATTTTTCACTGAATTCAAATTTCACCATCTGCCTTGGGGGGATTTGAACCGGGTCCCCAGAGCATTACAGGGTAAGCTTGGGTAACAGTGGTGCAGACTCGATTGGCTTTTTTTGCACTGCAGGTATTCTATGATTCTCAAGCAATGGGATATTACAGGACAAGATGATGGGATATTACTGAGCAAGCCAATGGCATTTTATAGGAGTGGATGATAGGATATTACAGATCAAGGAAAGAGAATATTGCACGACCAGGCAATGGGATATTACAGGACAAGGTAAATGGGATATTACAGGATTAGGAAGTGGGATATTACAAGACAAGGCAATGGGATAAGGCAATAGGATATTACAGGACTAGGTGATGAGATATTGCAGGACTAGGTGATGGGATATTACAGGATTAAATGATGGGATATTACAGGATAAGGTAAATGGGATATTACAGGACCAGGAAGCAGGATATTACATGAAAAGACAATGGGATATGGCAATAGGATATTACAAGACAAGTTGATGGGATATTAAAAGACAAGGCAATGGAAAATGGCAGGATAGGATCATGGGAAACCGTATGGTAAGGCAATGGGAGATTACAGAACAAGGCAATAGGATACTTTCTTGTGATGATAGCTCAAAATTTGGCATGATGTAAAGATGCCGGCGATGGACTGGGGTAAACATAGTAAGAAATCTCACAACACCAGGTTAAAGTCCAACAGGTTTATTTGGTAGCAAACACCACTAGCTTTCTGGGCTTTTCCCCAAAAAAGCCCCAAAAGCTAGTAGCATTTTCTTCAAAATTTGGCACCAGTCATAAATTCTAACCATGTTGGAGCTGCCCATACATTTTGCAATTGTAGAATTTTAGCTGACTGGAAATAAAATGTTAGTCCAGTGGGTGGCTGGTAAGGATTGTCCCGAATGATGTATTTCATTTTGTGTCATTGGTGAAAGACCCAGGCCCACAAAGATTCAAAAATTACAGAGGGGCTCGGACATCAGGGAGAGATGGTAACATGTTTGCTTAAAGAGTGTGTTGTTTGTTGGGAAGGTGTTGTAGCGAGGGATGGAAGTTGATTTTTGTAATACTTGGAAGCTGGCAGTGAGTTGAAGAGGAATGATTGAAGCACAATGAGGATTTATGAAGGAGGAAGAACCATCTCTGGCTTCCCGAGGATGGCAGAATCTCCAGCAATGTTAATGTTAATTTCAGACACATTTTTCATTGTTACTTGCCTCCTGTGTAAACCCAGGAGTAAATATTTGCGTGCCTCTGTGTCACGGTGTTGCAGAAACTGCCTCCCTGTTGTCAGCACTATGTAGGAAGGTCTCCCTGTTGTATGTAAGGAGTGTTTACCTGATGTCTGACAAGGTTGGAGGATAAAAGTGGAAGAAACGATTAATTGCTCGACACTGTCACTTCCTCAGTTCAAAAAGATCCACCCGTTTACATACACAGAAAAACAAATATAAAGGCACTCAGCTGTGAACACAAGCATCATTGCTGGTGTGCCAGGGCACGCCAGAACACTCATATTCAAGCACAGTGACATACATGCACATGTGGCTTACATTAGTTCCTTTCCTTTCAACTGGCAACACCGCTATTGATTCTTGACAAAACAATTCCCCTGGGAATGCAAAGCCAGCCCTCTGTAACAGATGGCCAGTATTTAATTAAACAATTTGATCTCATTAATGACGAGTTTAATCCTTTTTAGAAAATGCTTCATCCTAATCCATATTGTAGTGGTCCTGTGGTACCTCTCTGCTACATAATTAGCAGTCAGCACAGATTCCTGACTCGAAGGTACCAGCATCGCTGAGAAATATCAGCCTGGATAATTTCAGCCTTTCATTTGAGCATCAGTTCATTTCCTGAATGCAAACGGCAATCTCACGGTCATCTTGCTTTCCAAGTGCCCTCTCCAAGGTAGGGTCCGAACCCTGTTAGCTAGTGCTGAACCGTTAGAACAAGTAGAGTGGTCTCCAAGTCTCTGCAGTCCTCTACTATCGAAGACAACGGTAGCGCAAGGGGGCAGCAAAGTTTAACATTGCTCAGTCTGAACACCTTGTTCACACGCAACCGCGCACGGTGTACGCAGCCATGGGTTGACTGGATTTGGAGATGTGAAGAGAGAGTCTTTCAGTTAGGGTCATAGAAGTTTACAGCATTGAAACAGACCCTTCGGCCCAACTTGTCCATGCCACCATTTTTTTTGAAACCACTAAGCTAGTTCCAATTGCTCACATTTGGCCCCTATCGCTCTATATCCATCTTATCCATGAAACTGCCTAAATGCTTTTTAAAAGACAAAATTGTACCCACCTCTGCTACTGCCTCTGGCAGCTTGTTCCAGACGCTCACCATTCTCTGTGTGAAAAAAATTGTCTCTCTGGACACTTTTGTATCTCTCCCCTCTCACCTTAAACCCATGCCCTCTAGTTTTAGACCCCACCTACCTTTGGGAAAAGATATTGACTATCTAACTGATCTGTGCCCCTCATTATTTTATAGACCTCTATAAGATCACCCCTCAGCCTCCTACACTCCAGAGAAAAAAGCCCCAGTCTATCCAGCCTCTTCTCATAACTCTTTAATCTCTGAAGAATTATGCTGGGGGCTTGGGGTGCTTACCGAAACTTCTGATGGTTTGAGTCATGTGGTCCCTGAAGTGGAGCTGGCTTGTCCCAGGGCAGAACCCACTGAGGCAGTCTCAGTCCTGACTATTGGACAGTGCACATTGATAATAAAGTGTTCCCCAGTGTCTCCGTTAAGAAGCCTACTTCATGGCTCTTCTGCACCTTTCCTCTATAAGAACATTCGTAATGTGAGGATGGTCTGAGATTCTAGCACTTTCCCCACACCGATCAAAATGCCCAGAGAATGATTGAATCCAAACAACCCTTTATCGTTTTCTTGCGAGCTCTACTTTCTTCTTGCAGAATTTCCGAAAGGAAGAGTGTTATTCTGGTTCACTCAAACTATTTGCAATGAGCTACCCTTCATGAGAAATTACCGTTTCCTTTCAACCTTCATTTAATTAATCTTGTAGCGTCATTCATTCCTCAGAATAGACGCAGACAACACTGATAGATTAAATTTCTTTTAGCGAGCAGAATTTAAAATTGAAACATTACAGAAAATGAAAAAGAATGGAGAGAGAGAGAGAGATACTGGCAAGTGCCAGTCCTGTGAGGGTCAACGAACTCAAAACATATTCTGGACTGTTCTACTAAACCTAGAGGTGTGCTACAATATAAATTAATTCTTATCTCTGTTATTGAATTTCTTTGATACAAGCTGTCTCTGACTACCAAAACAGCGTGCAGACACTGTTTATGAAAACTTTGTTTTGGCTCATAAAAAGGCCTTTTCCTGCTTGCATGGTAATTTCAAAGAATGCAGTTAATTTCTCTAGCTAGTCCCAGCATGCCTGCTGAGTTTAAAATGTGGTCAAGTTAGCTTTAAAAGCTTAGCATTTAAATGTAATTACATAGCAGAAATATCTTAAAATGAAAGCTTTGCATAAATGAACCAAAACATACACAGTATCCAAAACAAATCTTAAATACCTGTGTTCATCCTGTAGTTGAAAGTTGGGCATTTTCTCTATTCCCTCAGCTGTTACGAGCAGTGCACTGAGCAAGTTACCAGAGTGACAAGTGTTTTTTGACCTTCCGTTTGATGTTTTTTCAAACATTCTGCAAACTTTTCAAACTATTTATAATTTTAATTTGACAATTTGACCCTGGCTGACTCTTCCACCCACAGCCTTATGTGCTGAAGCGAAATGGGTTCAATCTAAATCATGCAACTTAAACTAAACTTGATTTTGAATGAGTTGACAATGGTTGCAGGGCTGTTTAAGTGATAAAGTTGCAGTTTCTAAAGTTGATCAGTGTCACAAGTGGGCTTACCTTAACACAGCAATGAAGCTACTGTGAAATTCCGCTAGTCTGCTCGGGTACACTGAGGGAGAATTTAGCATGGCCAATGCACTGAACCAGTACGTCTTTCAGACTGCGTGATGAAACCCATGTTGTGGAGATGCTGGCATTGGACCGGGCGTCAGAACTCTCCATTCTCCTGACGGAGGGGCAAACCCCGAAAGCTTGCGAGTTTACTATCAAATAAATCGGCTGGACTCAAACCTGGCGTTGTCAGACTTTGTACTGATGAAACCCGCACAGACACAGGGGGAACGTGCAGTCTCTGCACTGTGACCCAAGCTGGGAATCGAACATGGGTTGATCCTGGCGCTGTGAGGCAGCAGTGCTAACCATTGTGCCACCCCCTAGTACCTGAACCAAAGCAACCAGAGTTTTACAGCTGATCAGAACGGTCTTGGTAAGAGCCTCATAGCCCCCTGTGTTGATCTACTCAAGCTGCAATATTTATTTATTCTTGACGATGCTGAATTCAACTAACTGCAGCACCTTCCAGAGCAGGGGGAGTCTCTTGGCTGGTATTTATCCCTCACCCACCATCACAATAAAGAGATTATCCCATCACTATCTCAAAGCCATTTCATAGAATCATAGGGCCCGACCGTGCAGAAGGAGACAATTCGGCCCATCGAGTCAGCACCAACCACAGTCCCACCCAGGCCCTACCCCCATCACCCCGTACATTTACCCTGCCAATCCCCTGATACTAAGGGTCAATTTAGCATGGCCTCTCAATCTAACTGCCCTGGCTTTCAGACTGTGGGAGGAAACCAGAGCACCCGGAGGAGAGCCATGCAGGCACGGGGAGAATGTGCAATCTCCATACAGACAGTGTGTGGGATCTTGCTGTGCCTTGCCCTATCACATTACGTACTAGCACCACAGACGAGAGTTTCCAGCTTCACAGCCGGATTTCCTGTTGATGTCAACCTACACTGCTGGAAAAGCCCATGGGCGGGTGTGTCACGGCAGAGCCGGAGAATCCCACTGGTCAACATGGATGGAGAATTCTGGCCCACGTTTCAAAGGTATTTGAGTGGCTTCTGAGCACTTTGGAAAATATCCCGACATTGTGAATGGTGCCACATGAAAATGCACCAAGTTCTTCTTTTTTGACTCCTAATGGTGCCTGTAATGTAAAATAAAATGTAGCAACAAACCTGAGACTCATTGCATCCTTTGTCTATCTTTGAACAGTTTTCCCAATGCTGAGTGGACTGAAATTGTTCAATATCATCAAAGGGAAAATATTGTAGATGCTGGAAACCAAAACAAAACCAGAACATGCTGGAAAATCTCAGTGAGGAGAGAACAGAGCCAACGTTTCGAGTCTGGATGACCCTTCGTCAGAGCAAAGAGAATCAGCAGAGATTTACACTATGCGTGTGGGGAGACTGGACTGGGACAAAGGGAATGTAAATGAAGATACAGAATTTAGATTTTTAATTTGATTTATTATTGTCATACAGTAACGTATCTATTAACATACAGTGAAAAGTATTGTTTCTTGCACGCTACACAGACAAAGCATGCCATTCATAGGGAAGGAAAGGAGAGTGCAGAATGTAGTGTTACAGCCATAGATAGGTTGTAGAGAAAGATCAACTTTGTGCGAGGTAGGTCCATTTAAGAGTCTGACAGCAGCAGGGAAGAAACTGTTCTTGAGTCAGTTGGTACGTGACCTCAGATTTTTGTATCTTTTTGCTGAAAGTGTCCATTCAACGATAACCAAAAAGACCAAATGCAGACTGGGTGACCTCTTTGCTGAATACTTTTGGTCCATCCGCATGCAGGACCCAGACCTTCCTGTCACTTGCCACTTCAACACACCACCCTGCTGCCTGTCCATATGTCCTTGGCCTTTTGAACCCCAACACAGACTGGAGGGACAGCACCTTACCTTCCGATTAACCACTCTACAACCTACCACACTGAACATTGAGTTCAACAACTTCATAGCATGAACTGTCCCCTCCACCTTCACCTCATTTCCATTTATTTTATTTCATTTTATTTTTTCCATTTTATAATCTTTCTTTTTCACTTCCATTTTTCCACTTCTCCCTCCCAGTTCTTGCTCTTATCCCCCCCCCCCCCCCACTCCCCCCCATACCCCAGCCTGCCACATTCCCCAGGCATTCCCTGAACCATCTGTACCTCTGTCCTGCCATTCACATATTCTGATCACTTTAGGGACACAGATGTTTTCAGCCCTGCTGGGATTTTCCAGCATTTTCTGTTTTTGGTTCTCCGATGTCACATGCCGTGTCCCTGCTGCCAGTGAGAACGGAGAATTTGGCACTCAGCCAAAATTCCATTCACAGCAGCGGGACTGGAGAACCCCAGCCATGGGCGAGGTTGGGCAATTTGAGCTGTATTCTCCTTGACTCTGCCTCAACCCTGAGCTTGTAACCCCTTTATGCAGGATCTCAGGTTCTTCCTGCTCCCTCAAGCCTGTTTGCACTAAATTGCTGACCACCCTATTTCTTCTCCTTGTCTCCATGTTAGCTAATCTTGTTTACAGTTCTCCCTCTTCCCAGGAAAGAACTTTCCCGTGCAAATCTGCCATCATCACCCTTTCCTCAAATATACCCCAACCTTGACATGTCTATCCTTGCAAACCCTCTTCACCTTTCAACATTCCTGATTTTAATTGTTCCACTGTTGGTGCTGCCTTGGTCTGAAGCTCCTTCCCTCCCTAAACCTCTCCAATTCTCAATCTGCCTCTCCTCCCTTCAGAGCTCCTTAAAATCTGCCTCTTTGACTCTCTTTGTGTCATCTGTTCCGACATCTGGTCACCACATTATAGGAGTGACGTGATCGCACTGGAAGGAGTGCAAAGGGGATTCACCGGGATGTTGCCTAGGATGGGCTTTTAAAGTGATAAAAAGAGGATTGATAAGCCTGGGTTGCTTTCTCTGGAGCAGAGAAGCTTGAGGGGCGATCTGATTGAGGTGTCCAAGATCTATGAGGGGCATGGATAGGGAGCAGCTGTTCCCCTTCACTGAAGGGTCAGTTACAAGGGGACACAAGTTATAAGTGAAGTGGGAGGTTTAAGGGGGTTTCAGGAAAACATTTTATTACCCAGAGGGCGGTGATGGTCTGGAAAGCACTGCCTGAGAGGGTGGTGGAAGTGGGGTGCCTCACATCCTTTAAAAAGTACCTGGATGAGCACTTGGCACATCACAGCATTCAAGACTTTGGGCTAAGCTCTCACAAATGGAATTAGATGGGCAGATCAGGGCCTTTCATGCATCATTGCGGACTCGATGGGCTGAATGGCCTCTTCTGCGCTGTAGTACTCTGTGATTCTGTAACCTCCTTCTGCGGTTTCATATTGTGTTTTGATGACTAACACTCTTGTGAAGTATCGTGGGCTGTTTTGCCGCCTTTTGGGTGCTATACAAATACACGTCTCTGTTATTTGGAAAGGCTTTACTCATTCTCTTGTCTCCTACAGCAGCACATTGCAAACTGGCAAATTTTGCAAGCAGCCTCTGCAGTGGTCTGGCAGGGTAGTGTAGCATGAAAGAAGTTGCCTCGCTGATCTCAACAACTACTGTTTATAAGTCAGCCTGAGCAGATGGCTTCACAGAGTCGCTGCTTCTGCACTGAGGCAGAGGAAATGAAGACTAATCTCCTGTGGGCAGCCAGGATCGATGTGGTCTGTAAACACAGGTAGGTATTTGAATATTGCGTGACGTATCTCTGGACCTTAAGATGTTGTCTCCTCATTAACAGGCCCAAATTATCCAGATCAGCCAGGATCCTGATAAATGGGATCAAAGACCTACTGCTGCTCTGATTTCTTATGATCACCATCAGATCAAAGGGATCTTCTCATCTGAAAGTGATTTGGTGCCAAGGCTATTTCAGTAATAGAGATTAGGATCTCCATCAAATTGTTTTCAATTTTCAGCACAAACTCACACTATTTGCTTCTCCTGGTCTTTGTTAGTGCTACACCGATGCTACCTCCCCATACCACCTCACCAAAGGTCATCTTCCATTCCCTCCTCCATCCTGTGTTCCCCTAGCTTTCCCTTAAAATGCATCAATACTCATCACCTCAATGCCCCTCTGTGGTAGTGAGTTCCACGTTCCTCATCATCCACTGCACTTTTAGATTTATTGGTGACTGTGGGTGGCACAGTGGTTGGCACTGCTGCCTCACAGCGCGAGGGACCCGGTTTCAGGTCACTGCCTGTGGGGAATCTGCACGTTCTCCTTGTGTCTGCGTGGGTTTCCTCTAGGTGCTCCGGTTTCCTCCCCCAGTCTGAAAGACGTGCTGGTGAGGGTACATTGGCCATGCTGAATTCTCCCTCGGTGTAGCCGAGTAGGTGCCAGAGCGTGGTGACTCGGGGATTTTCACAGTAACTTCATTGCAGTGTTAATGTAAGCCGTCTGTGACTAATAAATAAACTTAATCTTATAGTTATGGTTCTTGGTTCCAGTCTCACTACCATGCAGAAATACCTTCCCTGTGTCCATCCGATGAAACAGCTTCCTGGTTTTAAAGTAAGCACTATCAGGTCAACCTTCAGCCGTCTCTTTACCAGAGAAAAGACACCCATCCTCTTCAGCCTTCCTTGGTAGTTAAAACCTCCCAGTTGAGGTAACATCCTTGTAAATCTTATTTGTACCTTCCCCTGTGACTCTGTATAGTTTTTGTGTGATGGGGGTCAGAGCTGAACCAGGTCATCAGTGGCGATAACATTCAGAAAGGCTTTGGGAGAGGATGCCTTTGCTATAAAGGCCTTTTGCAAAAAAACATAACGCAAGGGGAGGAATTAGAAGCCATAGTAAGCTGTCAAAGTAAAGATGTCCTTCCAGCTCGATGATAGCCCATCATCCGCAATGGAGCAAACTCTCAAAAAGCACCTTACATTAACTTGGTAGGTTTAACAGCCATTTTAAATAGGCTTTGTCGTGAATTAATGAAATATTGCATGAGTGCAAACTTTAACACTAAACTATTTGAAGGAGGGCATGATTCATGGTAAGTACAGAAGCTTCATTCTAGCCACAAAAGTTGCACAATACTAATTACAACCTCAAATTGTTTACATCCATTTATCTTACTGCTAGCTTTTCACAGCTAGTGACATGTTTCCTGCATGTTGTGTGTGCCTCACTGTGACTCTGTCATGTAGCCCATTGTAATATCCTAACAATGTGAAGGGTTTTGAGTTTTAAACAAAAAGTAAAGATGTGGTTTGCACATGGAAATTCAAACTGACAACAACAGGTTTATTGAGGAGCTGCTGTCTGTGCAGAGTAGAAAGTAAGCAGGAGCCTGTGTAACACCCCAATCACGTCACCATCAAACCATATTCTTAAAGCAATCATGCAACCATTCAAATATATAACATCCATGTCTCACTCTCATAAACCCTGCTTCAATATGCATTATTTTCAATGATCTCAGTGCTGAAATATTTAACATATTTATTCAGACAAGAAAGAAAGATTTGCATTTATGTCACACCTTTTACATGTTCAGGATGTCAAAGTGCTTTATAGCAGTGGA
This sequence comes from Carcharhinus amblyrhynchos, assembly GCF_965287045.1. Classification (NCBI taxonomy): domain Eukaryota; kingdom Metazoa; phylum Chordata; class Chondrichthyes; order Carcharhiniformes; family Carcharhinidae; genus Carcharhinus; species Carcharhinus amblyrhynchos. Next base: position 4,795,823 of record NC_137336.1, on the reverse strand, counting down.
GTAGCTGTGGAGTGATTTTGACTGCAGCAGCCAAATTCTACACAGAAATCTCCCCAGAATTACAATGTAACTGGACTGGTTTGACTTAGTGATGTGGGTCAAGGAATTTCCCAGAACATCAAAAGAGAACTAATCTCCTTATCTTCAAAGCAGGTGTTGGGATCAGTTACACATACCTGATGTATGGTGGCACAGGGTTAGCACTGCTGCCTCATTGAGCCAGGGACCTGGGTTCAATTCCCAGCTTGGGTCATTCTCTGTGTGGAGTCTGCACGTTCTCCCCATGTCTGCTTGGGTTTCCTCCGGCTGCTTCGGTTTCCTCTCACAGTCCAAAAGGCATTTTGGTTAGGTGCATTGGCCAAATTCTCCCTCAGTGTGCCTGAACAGGTGCCAGAGTGTGGCAACTAGGGGATTTTCACAGTAACTTGATTGCAGTGTTAATGTAAGCCTATTTTTGCATTAATAAAATAAACTTTAAGAAAACAGTATAGATTTGTGCAATATAAATAGAGGCAAATGCTTACAAACATTATTGTTCAGTTTCCCTTCCTGACAGCACAGTGTTTGTACCTACACCACAAGGACTCCAGGGGTTCCGGAAGGCAGCTCACCACCACCTTCTCAAGTGCAGCTCAGGATAGGTTTAGCCAGCAATGCCTGCAACCTATGAACAAGTAGAAGAAATGCGTATGTTTTAGATACGTTTCCAACTCCCTCCTCAGCAGCTTAAACAAGTTTCCTCCCTCAGTCGGGGCTGCGATATTGTCTCCCGTAGCTGCTGTGGGCCTTTGCAGAGATGGTTGCCCTGGTTACAGAATGATTGCTGAGAGATTGGAAACTCCAGACATGGTGTACATTTTAAATGATGTTTCTCTCTGCCCTGTTGCTAGGTCAGGAGTGATGTAATAATTTGTAATTTGGGCAGGAGCGGTAAAAAGGGAGACATATTTTTCTCTTTTATATTTTCAATCCATCAGTCAGCTGAAGGCTCTAAAAGGCTGTGCACATTTTTCAGGCAAAATGAGAACCAAATTGTCTTTTATTAACAAGTAACTGTTGAGATCATTGTCTCAGTGTCAGTAACTTGAGCAAGGTGGAAAAAAATTATTGGAAAAATATCCCCATTCTTAACTTCAATCTGTAAACCTGCTGGCTGACAAATCCTTATGTCATAGAATTATAGAATCCCTACAGTACAGAAAGTGGCCATTCAGCCCATCGAGCCTGCACCAACTCCACCCAGGCCCTATCCCCAGAGCCCCACATGTGTACCCAAGCAGTCTCACTGAGACTAAGGGTCAATTTATCATGGCCAATCAACCTGTCTGCACACCTTTGGGGTGTGGGAGGAAACTGGAGCACCTGGAGGAAACCCACGCAGACACAGCGAGAACATGCAGACTTCGCATAGAGAGCGATCCAAGCCAGGGATTGAACCCAGGTCCCTGGTTCTGTGAGGCAGCAGTGCTAACCACCGTGTCAACCAAATGTCACATCATATCACACATCAATATCACATCACAGAATCTTTAGTTCCAAAGAAAGAACACTATGTGGAGGTGTGTGGGAGCACTGGTGATATCCTAAAATGACTGATTGAGAGGCAGCCATTAATAAAATACATGGGATCCGAGAATGAGTGGTATTTATTGCCATTGTATGGGTACCTCTGAGTGGTGGCTAGTGAGCTGCCTTCTTGAAATGCTTATTGGTACATCCATGGATTTTGTCTCAGTGACCAGCGCGTGTGCAGGAAGTGTGTCCAATTGCAGTTCCTGGAAGCTTGGATTCCAGAACTGGAATGCCGGCTGGTGACACTGTGGAATATCCATGAGTCTGAGCATTGTGGATTTTTTTTAATTCATTCATGAGATATGGGCGTACTGCCTGGCCAGCATCTATTGCCCATCCCTCAGCAGCCTTGGACTGAGAGGCTTTCTAAGCCATTTCAGAGGGCAGTTGAAAATCAACCACATTTCTGTAGTTCTGGAGTCACATATAGGCCAGACCAGGTAAGGACGGCAGATTTCCTCCCTGAAAGGGATGTTAGTAAACCAGATGGTTTTTTTCCTGACAATGACAATGGTTTCAGGGCAATCAGTAGATTCTTAATTCCAGATATCTTTTATTGAATTCAAATTCCACCATCTGCCGTGGAGGGATTTGAACCCGGGTCCCCCAGACCATTAGCTGAGTTTCTGGATTGTTACTGGGCCATTGCCTCCCCTTGCACCTTGAAAGAGGTGGTCGCGCTGCAGCTGAAAGGGCTTGAGGAAGGAAGGGAATGGGTGACCACCAGGCAGCCCAAGAGAAACAGGCAGGAGGTTTAGGAGTCCCCAGCTGCCCTGCTCACAAATCGGTATTCCCTTCTGGAGGCTGATGAGGATGCTGGTTCCTCCAGGGAGTGCAGGCAGAACCAAGATTCTGGCACCTCATGCCTATCTGTACAAAAGGCGAGGAAGTGATGAAGGGCAAAAGTAATAGGGGGTTATATTGTCAGGAGAACAGATAGCTGCTCCTGTGGCCATCAACAAGACTCCAGGATGCTGTGTTGCTTCCCTGGTGCCAGGACCCAGGATGTTACTGAATAGCCGCAGAGCATCCAGGAGAGGGGTGGTGATAAGGATCCCTATGAGGCAACACCTCCTGGGTTGTAATCTCTGGGTTACTCCCAGTGCCGCATGCTGGCGAACACAGAAATAGGAAAATAGAGCAGATGAATGTGTGGCTTATGGGTTGGGGCAGGAGGGAGGGTTTTAGATTCCTGAATCACTGGAACCCTTTCTGGGGAAGGTGGGACCTGTACAAGTGGGACTGTCCACACCTGACCCAAAGTGGAACTAACATCCTTGCGGGACGTTTTGTTAGTGCTTTTGGGAGGGGTTTTAATTAATTTGATAGGGGGAAGGGACACAGATAGTTAGCAGAATAGGGAACACAGCATAACACAGTGAAACAATCAAAGCAGAGGGAGTACAGCTGGATTAAGTTTCAAGGGAGTAAGGCAAGGCTGGCAGGCTGCAGTTGTAATGCCAGGAAGCTTACGGATATGTTAAGGGTGGAAGTTAGTAAAATTAAACAGGATTGTAAATGGAGCAGCTGATCTGTTCTTTGCATTATTTCCAATTTCATCCGCAATCAATTTCTAATTAAATTTCTCTTGTTTGCTCACGTCGATATCCTCCTCTTCCTCCCCATGCAAATCAGCTTCTTTCCGAATTTACTCAAGTTTTTAGCACGGAGCTCAGATCTGAGGGCTGGGTTTTCAGCTGGCATTGGCCACGAGCGAGAATGGTGGCGCCGGCGGGAAACATTGTGAGACTGCCGAAGTACGAATCTTGGCGGTGAGATCTCATTCTCTGGTTTTCCCTGCTTTTCGCTTGTAACGTAACAAAGTTCCAGTCCTGGAAAGGCGGGAGGAAGACCATACATTGCCCCCACATAAATAATTACCCCTTCCCATCCCTGGCACTATCCCCTGGCACTGCCAGTTTATCCTTCAGAGCAACTCTTGAGAAGGTCCCATCCACATGGTTCAACCAATTGAATTCAGGCGTATTTTCCTGAGTTTGTAATCGTGGCACAAAGTCTTGTGTCACTGAAGGATACATTGGGAATTTGTGGATGGGATTCCGATAAGCAATTCCTCAGTTAACCCGACCCTTATGGCTGTTTTGTTTTTGGCAGTGCCATCTGTTGCTCGGTGTGTAGTTCCGTGGCCTGTGTGACAGCAGGTTCAGGTCCATAACCCCACAGACTTGTGAACTGAAGTTTCGGCAAAGAATCCCTATTGGCTGAGATGTTGTGCAGGTGGACACAAAAGATCCCAAGGTACAACTCTCAAGATCAATGAGATTCAATCAGATACCCAGGCCAATATTTATTCTTCAACCAACACCCACCAGAGCAAATAATCTGGCCATTATCACAGGGGCAGCACGGTGGCACAGTGGTTAGCACTGCTGCCTCACAGCTCCAGGGACCTGGGTTCGATTCCAGGCTCGGGTCACTGTCTGTGCAGAATCCGCACATTCTCTCCGTGTCTGCAAGGGTTTCCTCCAGATGCTTCAGTTTCCTCCCACAGTCCGAAAGACGTGCTGGTTAGGGTGCATTGGCAATGCTAAATTCTCCCTCGGTGTAACCCGAACAGGCACCAGAGTGTGGCGATTAGGGGATTTTCACAGTAACTTCATTGCAGAGTTAATGTAAGCCTGCTTGCAACACTAATAAATAAAGTTTAAATTTTATTGATTGCTGTTTAGAAACAGACTGCTGCATTTCTTAAATTACAACAGTCCAAAGCATTTCATTGGCTGTGAATTTAAATATGCCTCGGCCATGGCAGGCACAGTATAAATATGAACCTTTTATCAATCTTTTTTAAATGTGCCGTGTTTTCCGTTGCCATGGTTAAGTGAAATATTTTACGATTTTTACATTATTTCTCGCAACCCCAATCATTCAGGGAGTGAAAAAAGCAAGGATATTTATTGTGATTTGGAAGAGTCTGGTGTGGAAGAACTTGCCTAAGCATCGTAGGCTGAGCGCTTATGATGATGTGCTGGAAATCTGTTCGACCTCCCTCAGCACCTTCCCATTGTGTTGGCTACATTCACAATTGTTTTTTCATTAACTTCCTTCAGATATCAGCAGCTGAGTCAAAATATTACACACAGCATCATTCATCAGCACCCTGCAAGCTGGGATATAAAGTCGTCATGTGCGGTAATCTTTGAGCACAGTGTGAGGTAACCCATCAGCTGCCAATATTGCATCCTGCTCGCGTTTTCTTCCAATCTGTGTTCACAAGTCTGCCCTGTTGCTTTTCTCTCACTGAATATTGTGAACAGTTTTGGTCCCCCTATTTAAGGAAAGCTATATCGGCATTGGGGGCAGTCCAGAGAAAGTTCCCTCGGTTGATCCCGAGTATGGAGGGATTTTCTTATGAGGAGATGAAGTGGAGGTGCTGGCATTGGACTGGGGTGGGCGCAGTAAGAAGTCTCAAACACCAGCTTAAAGCCCGACAGGTTTATTTGGAATCATGAGCTTTCGGAGCGCTGCTCCTTCATCAGCTGAGTCACCTGATGAAAGGGCGGCGCTCAGAAAGCTCCTGATTCCAAATAAACCCGTTGGACTTTAACTTGGTGTTGTGAGACTTCTTACTTATAAAGAGAGGTTGATTAGGTTGGATTTGTACTCATTGGAGTTTAGAAGAATAAGAGGTGTCCTGATTAAGATAAATAGGATTCTCAGAGGGCTTGAGAGGGTAGATGCCTTGGAGTTGTTTCTGCTTGTTTAGAGAATCTAGGACTAGAGGGCATCATCTCAGAGTATTTAAGACAGAGACTGAGGAAGAATTTCTGTTCTTTGAGAGGAGTGAATCTGTTTGTTACAGCATTTGTTACCACAGAGGGCTGTCGAGGCAGGGTTAAGTATGTTCAAGGCTGAGATGGACAGATTTTTAAGGGGATTGAGGGTTATAGAGATGAGGCGGGCAAGTAGAATTGAGGATTATCAGGCCAGATCAGTCATGATCTTATTGACTGGCGGAACAGACTTGATGGACCAAGTGGCCTACTTCTTCCCCTACATTCCTGTTTGCATCCCAAACATTTTGTAACATGTCCCGCCTATTAATATTGAACCACACAGACGAAGGCCATTGAGTTCAAGTGGTCCATTCCAGTGTTATTCTGCCACATGAGTTTGCACTGTTCTCTTTTATCTGACAGTATGACGAGAGCTTTTCATTCCTCCCTCCCTCACATCCATCTCAGCCACTTCAAATGACTATATGACCCGCAGCCTCTCCACTCTCGGGTGATAGACACTGCTCCAGAGTTTCCTGCTGGATTTCAGAGTGACTGTCTCGTGTCGATGGCCGCGGATTCCCCAATTAATTTGCAGCACCTTCCTTGCATCTGTCAAACCCTTTCCCAATTCTTAAAAACTCCATCTTGTTACTGGAAAGAAATTAGAATCATAGAGTCCCTACAGCGCAGAGAGAGGAGAATGGGCTCATCAAGTCTGCACCTACTTCCCACAGAGTAACCCACCCAGGCTCACCCCATGTCATATCCCGTAACTCCACACATTTGGCCCACTGACCCCCTTAACCCAAGCATCTTTGGACGCTAAAGGTCGATTTACATGGCGAATCCATCTAACCCACACATTTTTTGGGGTGTGGGAGCACCCGGAAAAAACCCATGCAGACACGGGAGGATTTGCAAGCTCCACATAGTCACCCGAGGCCCGTATTAAGCCCGGGTCTCTGGTGCTGTGCGGCAGCAGTGCTAATCACCATGCCTCCCCGTTCCCCAAACTGTTCAGCTTTCTGAAAATATTTGAATAATTGCAAGGGTTTTTTTTTTGTGTGCAGAGGTTATTGCCAATCCACCGAATGTGTGGGGGTCAGGAAGCCAGAACTACAGGGGGAAAATGTTACTGCATGGGAGGAGGTGGAAGAACTAGGTGACGTTGATTCTGCCCAACGCATACACAGAGTTAACATCGTGCACACACAGCTCAGTAATACAATATCATCGGCATTGTGTAAATGCGAGCACACGGAACAAAGTAAAAAGACATCAACTTCTTCCTGACAAGGAGGCTGCTTTGTCACTGCTATGATCTACAGACAGGAATTGATAGATAATTCACACTTTGTGTTTGATTTACTCCTGAGAAAGGCATCAATGGCCATGGTGGACATTATTCTTTGTTTAATTCCCGGAGTGCAATGACAAAGCTATAGCTGCTTACAACTATTTCAAAAAAACATACCTGGGGAACAACAGTTTCCCTCACAGCTACTGCTGATGTACCCCAAGCTCAACACTCTGCGCAGACTCGATTCCCTGCTTAAGCAACAGGGGTTGTGACAGTGCCTCTCACAGAATCCTTACAGTGCAGAAGGAGGCCATTCAGTCCATCGAGTCTTCACTGACCAAAATCCCACCCAGGCCCTATTCTCATAAACCCCCATTTTTACACTGCTGATCCCCCTGATACGAGGGTTAATTTAGCATGGTCAATCAGCCTAACCTGCATGTCTCTGGACTGTTGGTGGAAACTGGAGCACTCGGAGGAAACCCACGCAAACATGGGGAGAATGTGCAAACTCCACACAGACAGTGACCCGAGGCCAGAATTGAACCCGGGTCCCTGGCGCTGTGAGGCAACAGTGCTAACCCACTGTGCCACTGCCGCCCTATAAAAGCATAGAACAAGGGTAGAGGGTAGAATTGGAGAGCAAAGCTTGCAAGAGGTCTCCACTCTCTGATGCCATCTTGGATCAATATCCCCGATCTGTTGATGATTTGTCCACATCCACTTTAATTACCCCCCTTTGGGGCAGAGGATTCCAGAGATTCACCACCCTCTGTGAGAAGAAATGAATGTTCCCTTACAGACGGGAATATCCTGCAGTGAAATGGAGCCCACAGCACAGTCGAAATACTAGCAATATTCAATTACTGCTTAATTTTCCCAGAATTATGTTTCGAGCTACCGAAGTTATAAACCAGTTACTCTCTGTCGAAAACACCATTAAGCCAGAAGAGAAGGAACCTCAGGCAATTATCAGATTGCAGTCCTTTATTCCAATCTCTATGATGGGAACATTCATTTAAGTAGAAAAATATGTAATGATGCATAAACCTTTGTGGAAGAATAGACTGGAATCTGTCAGAAACCCACAAGAATTAGTTTTGCTTTTATCAGGAAGCTAAACTATAGACTGTTCTCAGACCCCTTAGCTGACCTGAATAATTAACTATTGTAGATGTATTTTATCATCAATCCACACTGTTGAATTCAGCTTCATTCTTTCTGTCATCCTGAAAGAGGTTAATCACTGAGAAAGTTTATTTTTAATGATTTAGTTTTCACTTCTCATTTCGTCTGAAGTGTTGACATCTTCCTTCACACTTTCGGAAGCGGTTCACTCCTGAACGGCTCAACATTTTTCCGCAATGTCTATCCCCTTGTGCTCTGGACATTGTCGGAAGGACGGGATGGAGTGGGAGGATAGGAAGTAATGTTGGATTTTCCCAACTGAAGGATACTGCGGCAGAGTAATTGGTCCAGCCATTGAGGAACACACTCCATGGAAATTGGGCAGCACGGTGGCACAGTGGTTAGCACTGCTGCCTCACGGCGCCAGGGACCTGGGTTCAATTCCAGCCTCGGGTCTGTACAGAGTCAGTATGTCCTTCCCGTGTCTGCGTAGGTTTCTTCCGGGTGCTCTGGTTTCCTCCCACAATCACAAAGCTGTGCAAATTCGATTGATTGGCCATGCTAAATTGACCGTGGTGTCAGGGGATTAAAAGTGTAAATATGTGGTGTTGGGGGAAGAGGTTCCGGGTGGGATTATTGTAGGTGCAGATGCGATGGGCTGAATGAGCTCATTCTACACTGTAAGGATTCTAGATTCTATGAGAGAAGGTCAGGGTGCTACGGAATTTCACAACACGCTATAGGGTTCCTTAATTAAAAAAGATTGACAATGATTAGCCTATCTGTCAGCCAGTACTTAATGCCTCTCCTGAATTATTGACTTGGATATCAAAAAAAAATTCTTCCCCACTGAGTGTTTTTAAATTTTACTTCAGAAACATGAAGCTGTAACACAAAAATGCTCTGTTCACACTTACTCCAACCCCCTACTTGATTTCACCCCATCGACATAACCATAGAACATAGAACACTACAGCACAAACAGGCCCTTCGGCCCACAAGTTGCGCCGATCCCATCCATACCTACCAAGCCATAGAACTATCTGTAACTCCCAATCCCATTAAATCCCATGTACTCATCCAGAAGTCTTTTAAAAGACCCCAGTGATTTTGTCTCCACCACCACTAACGGCAGCCGATTCCACTCATTCACCACCCTCTGAGTGAAAAACTTACCCCTAGCATCTCATCTGCAACCATCTATTCCTTTCTCCTTCACGTGTTTTTTTCCAGTTTCCCTTTAGCCACATCCGTGTTATTTACCTCTACTCTCCCTGTGGTAATGAATTCCCAAATCTCAACACTCTCTGGATAAAGATGTTTCTCCTGAGGTCCCTCCTGGTTTTATTCATCAACATCTCATATTGATGGACCATCATTTCAACCTCCCCACTTATTGTCCATGTCCACCATATCAAAACCCATTCAAATTTTCAAGTCCATTTTGAGGTCAAGTTATATTTGCTCGTCCATTGGGAAAAGAACTTCAGTGCGTTCACTTTCTCTATTCATTGCCATCACTCCTTGCTGCTTGTCTAAAAAACAAATGCCCTTGGGTTTATTGTTTACGCACAAGGCAAGTTTTTTACACAGAGGGTGTTGGGTGCCTGAACTCGCTGCCGGGGGAAGTAGTGGAAGCAGATACGATTCAAGGGGCGTCAGGACAAATACATGAATAGGATGGGAATAGGGAGATATGGTCCCTGGAAGGACAGAGGGTTTCAGCTCAGTCAGGCAGCATGGTCGATGCAGGGTTTGGGGCCAAAGGGCCAGTTCCTGTGCTGTGATTTTCTTTGGTCTTTATTTTTCAAAGTTGATAGTTTCATGGTTGCCATTACTGAGATAAACCTACAACCCCTGGTTTAATTAATTGAGTTTAACTTCCATCAGCTGCAGTACTGAGATTTAAACCTCAGAGGGTTAAGCTGGGTCTCTGGATTCGAGCCCAATGACATACAGACAATTGGACCAGAATCTTACAGCCATTCATGCTGGTGGGATTTTCCAATCCCGCTGCAGTGAATGGAGATTTGGCTAGACTCCAAGATCTCCGATCTCATTGCAGTGGGAGCGTGGTGTGAAGAGCTGGTAAGATCGTGCCCATGAACTAGGAGCAGGAGTTGGCCACTCGGACCTTGAGCCAGCTCCGCTAGTCAACAAGATGGTGGCTGATCTGAAGGTAAGATAATTTCTGCCCACTCCTGATAACCTCTCAGCTCTTTGCCCATCAAGAATCCATTTATGTCTGCCTTAAAAATATTCAAAGACACTACTTCCACCACCTTTTGAAGAAGAGAGTTCTTTAAGAACCTGTAAGAGAAAATAATTCTCCTCATCTGAGTTAAATGGGTGACCCATTATTTTTAAACAGTAACCCCTAGTTCTACATTCTCCCACAAGTAGAAATATCCTCTCCAACAACACTGTCAAGAGCCTACAAGATCTTAAATGTTTCAGTCAAGGTCAGAAGTGGGGATGTTCGCTGATGATTGCACAATGTTCAGCACCATTTGCAACTCTTCAGATACTGAAGCAGCCAATGTTCAAATGCAGCAATATCCAAGCTTGGGCTGACAAATGGCAAGTAATATTTGCTCTGCATAAATACCAGGCAATGACTATCACCAATAAGAGACACTCTAACACACCGCCCCTTGACATTCAATGGTGTTTACCATCACTGAATCCCCCGCTGTCAACATCCTTGCGGTTACCATTGACCAGAAACTCAACTGGACTCACCACCTTAACACATTGGCTACAAGAGCAGGTCAGAGGCTAGGAACACCGCGACAAGTAACTCACCTTCTGACTCCTCAAAGCCTATCCACCATCATCTACAAGGCACAAGTCAGGAATGTGATGGAATACTCTCCACTTGCCTGGTTGGGTGCAGCTCCAACAACACTCAAGAAGCTTGACACCATCCAGGACAAAGCAGCCCGCTGGATTGCCACCAGACCTACAAACATTCAATCCCTCCACCACCAATGCTCAGTAGCAGCAGTGTGTACTATCTACAAGATACACGCAGCAATTCACCAAAGATACTTTGTTAGACAACAGCTTCCAAGTCCACATACCCTCCCATCTAGGAGAACAAGGGCAGACTTACATGGGAACACCACCACTTGCAAGTTCTCCTCTAAGCCACTCACCACCCTGACTTGGAAATATATCACCGTTCCTTCGCAGTCGCTGGGTCAAAATCCTGGAATTCCCTCCCTAATGGCATTGTGGGTCAACCCACAGCACATGGACTGCAGCAATTCAAGAAGGCAGCTCACCACCACCTTCTCAAGGGGCAACTAGGGATGGGCAATAAATACTGGCCCAGCCAGCAACACCCATGTCCCACGAATGAATTTTTAAAAAATCAAGCCGGCCCTTAATTTGCTAAACACCATCAAATACAAGCCAGGCCCGTCCAACCTTTCCCCTTGGGACAAGGCTCCTGTTCAAGGCATTAGTCTTGTCATTAGTCTAGACATTATTACCATGCCACCGTTTCCCCCCAGTAGATGGTTCCAGCCCCCCCAACGATTCAGGTGAGTGATAAATAGTGGCCTTATCAGTGATGCCTGCACTCAAGAATGAATAAAGAAATAAATAAATTGCTGTGAAGGATGAAACCAGTTGCTTTGGCAACAGCCGCCAAATTGTTGCCTTTTATTGATTCTCTTCGTGTTTGCGAATTCAGGTATTTCAAGGAAAAATAGACTTCCAGTTATTTTGAGCCTGTTCTTTGGTCGGGCAAATCCAATCAAGGCACCAAAAGCTGTTTTTGTAAACGATCTTGCGCAGGATGTAGAGAATCAGCTTGATAAGGGTGGATTTTCTCACGATATATTAACAGAAAGACTCCTGGAAACTGGTTGTAACAGAAATACTACCGTAGCCGGCCTCAGCCATGAATGTTAAGTGACAGAGAGTGTGAACCCTGAGGTAATGCTAATCTTTGGTACTTTTTTAACTCACTGGTGTAATTGCAATACAAGCTCAGGCATGTATTATTCAGTAGCAATGTTCAAAATCATTTCATCAACAGATGACTCCTGCCATGAACAATAAAAACATTTCTCGATGAAACTTTATCACTGGTGATCTGTCAAAGGATTTATCATTAGAAATAAGGAAATATGCCTTGAATGCTTTAAAAAAAAAGGATATTACATCGAATTCTATTCATTATGGGATGTGAGTAAGGTTATAGCACAGTTAGCATTTATTACCCGTCCTTAATTGCCCTTGAGCAGTTGGTGGTGGTGTCGCCCGATAGGTATGCCGTAAGCACCGTAAGTAGTCGCACAGCACTGGGTTAAAATCCATTTGGTAGTATGAGCTTTCGGAGCACTGCTCCTTCACCAGGTGAGTGTCTGAAGAAGCAACGCTCTGAAAGAATGTGCCACCAAATAAACATGTTGGACTTTAACCTGGTGTTGTGAGATTACTTACTGTGTCTACCCCAGTCCAATGCTGGCACCTCCACATCACAGGGATTCCTTAAGACACTGGCAAAACCTGATGGTTAAAAGCATTAACTCTGTATCAGGCAAAGGAGTGTGGGAGCAGCAAAGAACAGGATGTGCAGCCATGAATAATCACAGGTGTTGTACAACAATTCAAGAGTTTGGGTGCTTTTGTCTCTGGTATCAGTTGACCTGAGTTTGAGGGAAGCAGCAGTGAGCCACATCCATGAATATGGTTGAGTGGGGGCAAGGTTCAGTACAGATATGCAGGGGACACAGAGGGTGGTGCGGGCTTGGAATGCACTACCAAGCAAGGTGGTTGAGGCAGTCACACTAGGATCATTTAAGACTTGTCTAGATAGCCCTTTGAACAGATTGGGAATAGAGGGATACGAACCGATGGTTTAGTTAGGAACACATGATCGGTGCAGGCTTGGAGGGCTGAAGGGCCTGTTCCTGTGCTGTATTGGGCCATTTCAGTGGACAGATTTGGACAATGACATAAAGGCCAGACTGGGTAAAGATGATAGATTTCCTTCTCTAACAAGGTACTGCTAAACCAGATAGGTTTTCACATCAACCTGGGACGTTTTAAGTTTCTATTTCAGATTTTTCTCCATTTAATTAACAGAGTTTAAATTCTCCAGCTTCAAACAACAAAGAAAACTGCAGTACAGGAACAAGGCTTTCAGCCCCCCAAGCCCACACTGACCATGCTGCCTGACTTAATTAAAACCCCCTACCCTACACGTGTAGCGTTTGGAACCATGTCTCTAAATTGTTAGTCAAGACATTTGAGTTGTTGGTCCACGAACAGAACCAACATGCAACTGTATAAAGATCTTTATCAACAGAACGGAATCAGGTCAACCAGATCCAACTGTGTTCCAAATCAATCTCTTCTTACCACTTTTTGCTGATATCTGTTTGCGTATCCTTTGAAAGTAAAAGCAAAATTTTGCAGATGCTGGAAATCTGAATTCAAACAGAAAATGTTGGAAAATCTCAACAGGGCCAACAACATCTGTGTAAAAAGGAAGTGAGCGTGGTGAGTGTCTGGAACAAGCTGCCAGAGGTAGTAGTAGAGGCGGGTATAATTTTGTTTTTTAAAAAGCATTTAGATAGTTTCATGTGTACCATGGGTATAGAGGGATATGGGCCAAATGCGGGCAAATGTGGGATTTGTTTAGGGATTTAAAAAAGAGGGCTACATGGTCAAGTTGGGCCAAAGGGCCTGTTTCCATGCTGTAAACCTCTATGAGTCTATGACTCTGTGACACATAGAGTCATAGAGGTGTACAGCTATGAGTTGAGATTGAGTTAACTAGGGTTGTTCTCCCTGGAAAGACGGAGGTTGAGGAGTGACCTAATAGAAGTTTATAAAATTATGAAGGGTATAGATAGGATGAACAGTTGGAAGATCTTTCCCAGGTCAGGAATGACAAACACAAGGGATCACAATTTCAAGGTAAGTGGGGGCAAGGTTCAGTGCAGGTATGTGGGGGCCTGGAATGCACTACCAAGCGAAGTGGTTGAGACAGACACGCTAGGATCATTTAAGACTTATCTAGATAGCCACATGAACAGACTGGGAATAGAGGGATACAAATGGACTGTTGAGTTAGGAACACATGATCAGTGCAGGCTTGGCGGGCCGAAGGGCCTGTTCCTGTGCTGTATTGTTCTTTGTTCTTTGACACCAATGGTACAAATTTTCCCCCAAGGAACATGTGCACAATGGGTGGGAGAACGCTGGCTTAATAAAATGTATCGATGGCACACAGAGACCATTAGGGGAGGCAGGGCTTAATCCTGCTCAAGAGGCCCCATCACCAGCTTCCCAACTGCTGCCCCAAACTCTCCCTCACCCAATATCGACAGCCCTGACCCCCCCACCCCCGACCAACACAGACATTGGCCCTGAACCTCCCATTTGTCAACCCTGACCCCTTCCAACCCTTGCAGACCTCGCCAGCCTCAAGCACCTTCCCCTGACAGCCACCTACCCCCCTCCCCACCATCCCCCATCATCGGCCTCAACCACCCCCTCTGACAGCCACCCACCCCCCTCTCCACCATCCCCCTCCACCCGCCAACCACCCCAAGCATTGCTGGCTCTGACCACCAACACCCACCCCAACGATCACCAGCCACAATTCCATCCTCACTCTCCCCCCACCCCCCCCACCCACTGATGGCCAGCCCCTTGATGACTTGTTTCAGCCTCCAATTGCTGGCCCCCACCATCAGCCTCCACCCCCCATGCAGAGAGCCCCCTTCCCTCCCCTCCTACCTTCCATCTGACTCAGTCCCTGTGAAGCCCTGCCCCCTTGGCACTGACCGGCGTCCGCTTGGCAATGCCAGGTGCCAGGCATCCACTGCCCAAGGGACGCCCTTACTGGGGGGAATGGGGTGGGCCTCAACACCCTCTGGTCCTACCAACGTGGTCGTCAGTCCTGGTCCCCATTGCTGGGTCCATATCTGATCCCTGCTGGTGTGTACCTCCACCGGAGGGATTGGAAACATTAGTGAAGTTGGATGATACCATCTTGGGCTCGTTAAAGAGATTCAAATCAGGGTTTGCATATTGTAATCAGTCCCATCTGTTCCCTGACACAAAGCTGATTACATTGAAAAAAAAAATGGCCTGGGAAAATCCTATAGTGCAAAAGGAGGCCATTCGGCCCATATCATGACTAACCGGACCATGATTCCCATTTTTTGGTCTCCTGCTGACATTTTCCTCACTACTTGACCAGCGCCAGGGGGTGGGGAAATCACACCCAATGTTTTTTGTTCAGTAAAAGTCATATTTGACTCAAAACGCCAGAGAGAAGAATTGCAAGCACTTAACATAAGAACATAAGAACATAAGAAATAGGAGCAGGAGTAGGCCATCTAGCCCTTCGAGCCTGCCCCGCCATTCAATAAGATCATGGCTGATCTGTGGTGGCTCAGTTCCACATTCCCGCCCTCTCCCCATAACCCTTAATCCCCTCTCTTATCAAGAACCCATCAACCCGCTTCTTAAAAATATTTAGCGAGGCAGCCTCCACCACTTCAACGGGCAGAGAATTCCAGAGATTCACCACCCTTTGAGTGAAGAAGTTCCTCCTCAACTCCGTTCTAAACCGCCTCCCCTTTATCTTGAGGCTGTGCCCCCTAGTCCTACTGTCTTTTTTGAGCGGGAAGAGTCTCTCCACCTCTATCCTATCCATCCCATTCATCATCTTATACGTCTCAATGAGATCTCCCCTCATTCTTCTAAACTCTAACGAGTACAAGCCTAGTTTATTCAGCCTCTCCTCATAGCTCAATCCCCTCAACTCCGGTATCAGCCTAGTAAACCTCCTCTGCACTCCCTCCAGGGCCAAAATATCCTTGCGCAGGTGCGGCGCCCAAAACTGCACACAGTACTCCAGCTGCAGCCTCACCAATGCCCTATACAGCTGCAGCAAGACCTCCCTACTTTTATATTCAAATAAAGCCAGGCATCCATCACATGACCGTCCTGGGGCTTATCAGAAAGAAGAGTGTGGTCTACCCTCTATCGGGTGTTTGGGTGTGTAAGCCCAGGTATGGGTGGGAATAGGCCTGTATCTGTACTGAGCAGATTTAATTTGATTTATTATTGTCACATGTATTAACATACAGTGAAAAGTATTGTTTCTTGTGCACTATACAGACAAAGCATACCATTCATAGAAAAGGAAACAAAAGAGTGCAGGATGTATTGTTACAGTCGTAGCTAGAGTGTAGAGAAAGAGCAAGGTGAGTCCATTCAAAAGTCTGACAGCAGCAGGGATGAAGCTGTCTATGAGTTGGTTGGTGTGTGTCCTCAAATTTTTGTATCTTCTTCCCGAAGGAAGAAGGTGGAAGAGAGAATGTCCAGGGTGTTTGGCATCCTTAATTATGCTGGCTGCTTTGCCAAGGCAGTGGGAAGTGGAGACAGAGTCAATGGATGGGAGGCTGGTTTGTGTGATGGATTGGGCTACATTCACAACCTTTTGTAGTTCCTTGCAGTCTTGGGCAGAGCAGGAGCCCAGACCAAGCTGTGATACAACCAGAATGAATGCTTCCTTTTGGTGCATCTGTAAAAGTTGGTGACTTGTTTGGATATAGTTTAACTTTCCTTCAATAAATCAGCATTCTAAGCCAAAGCTTTCTCTTGTGAAATGTCATATGGCAATAACTTCAAAATCAAACTTAGTCTCTACAACACTGAAAAGTCACTGAGATAGAATTGCCACTGAGTTTCAACGCCATTGACCACTCAAAAGTTGATGGAGATAGGAGGACAGAGCGATCAAAATCTTGTCAGCAGCTTCCCCTGGATCTGTTGGAGAAACTTTGACAGATAATCAGAAGAGCAATCACAGGAATTCAGCCGAGGAATATTTTTATTCAGCCGAGAACTGCCTGCTCATGGAACGTTGTACAGTAATTGCTGAATGAAAAAAAATCAAGGCCCAGCCTCCAACCATCACCAGAGGAACATCGGAATTAGGAGCAGAATTAGGTAAATCCAGCACTTTGAGCCCACTCTGCCATTCAATCAGATCATGGCTGATCTCTCCCTGGCCTGTGGAGGCTGGGTCATTGAGTGTCTTTAAGACAGAGAGAGGTGGGTTCTTGATTAATAAGGGGATCAGGGGTTATGGGGGAAAGGCAGGAGAACAGGGATGAGAAAAACATCAGCCATGATTGAATGGCACAGCAGACTCGATGGGTAGAATGGCCTGATTCTGTTTCTATGTCTTGTGGTCTTACGGTCTCAAATCCACCTTCCCACGCACCCCATACCACTTAAACCCATTTTTTAAAAATCAAAAATATATCCATCTTTTTCTTGAAACCGTCTTTCAATCATTTGGGTGGCATCGTGGCACAGTGATTAGCACTGTTGCCTTACAGCGCCAGGGACCCGGGTTCGATTCCAGCCTCTGTGTAGAGTTTGCGCGCTCTCCCCATGACTGTGTCGGCGTGGGTTTCCACTGGATGTTCCGGTTTCCTCATACACTCCAAAAATGCAGGTTAGATTGATTGGCCATAGTACATTTCCCCATAGTGTCAGGGGAAATAGAAGGGTAAATATATAGGATTAGGGGATAGGACCTAGGTGGGATTGTTGTCAATGCAGGCACAATGGGCCAAATAACCTCCTTCTGCACTGTGGAGGTTCTATGATTCTATCATGAGATCATGCATGATTTAATGGTCATTGAGTCACCACACCAGCCCCAGTCACAAGCTGTGGGAAGTCCCAGTGGAGGAGAGGTTTAGAATTCGTTGATCCAATATCATCAATTATTCTTGCTGACCTCACTCCAGATCATGTCTGAAATTAGGCACACCATAACGCACCTCAAAACAGTTGGCAAACCGAATATGCAAACACCAATTCTCCAGCCAGCGGGATTCTCTGTGGATTTCCCATCAGCATGGGGTGACATCAATGATAGTTCCCATTGACAGCGGGAGGACTGGAGAATCCCACCGCTAGCAGACAATGCGCCACCTCCCTCCGACGGGAAACACGCAGCTGGGAGGCCGGAGAATCTCACTCCCCCGGCTTTACAATCTTTCTTGCTGCCTGACTCAAAGAAAAACAAAGAACAGAGAAAATTACAGCACAGGAACAGGCAATTCAGCCCTTCAAACCTGCACCGACCACGCTGCCCAACTGAACGAAAACTTCCCATCCTTCCGGGGACCATATCCTTCTATTCCCATCCTATTCATTGTATTTGTCCATCAAACTCACCATCGTATCTGCTTTCGCTGCCTCCCCGGCAGCGAGTTCCAGGCACCCGCCACTCTCTGTGTAAATAACTTGCCTTGTACATCTCCGTTAAACCTTGCACATAGAAGATAAAACATTGCAGCACAGTACAGGCCCTTCGGCCCTCGATGTTGTGCCGAGCTATGTCCAATCCCAAGATCAAGCTATCCCACTCCCTATCATTCTGGTGTGCTCCATGTGCCTATCCAATAACCGCTTGAAAGTTCCTAAAGTGTCCGACTCCACTATCACGGCAGGCAATGCATTCCACACCCCGACCACTCTCTGAGTAAAGAATCTACCTCAGACATCCCGCCTATATCTCCCACCATGAACTTTATAGTTACGCCCCCTAGTAACACCTACATCCACCCAAGGAAATACTCTCTGCACGTCCACTCTATTAGTCCCTCTCATCATCTTATAAACCTCTATTAAGTCGCCTCTCATCGTCCTCCACTCCAAAGAGAAAAGCCCCAGCTCCCTCAACCTTTCCTCATAAGACCTACCCTCCAAACCAGGCAGCATCCTGGTAAATCTCCTCTGCACTCTCTCCAATGCTTCCACATCCTTCTTATAGTGAGGTGGCCAGAACTGAACACAATATTCCAAATGTGGTCTCACCAACATCCGGTATAGTTGCAGCATAACCCCACGGCTCTTAAACTCAAACCCCCTGTTAATAAACACTAACACACTATAAGCCTTCTTCACAGCTCTATCAACTTGAGTGGCAACCTTCAGAGATCTGTGGATGTGAACCCCAAATCTCTCTGTTCCTCCACATTCCTTATAACTCTGCCGTTGACCCTGTAATCTGCATTCAAGTTTGACCTACCAAAATGAATCACCTCACACTTATCAGGGTTAAACTCCATCTGCCACTTTTCAGCCTAGCTCTGCATCCTATCAATGTCTCTTTGCAGCCTGCAAGAGCCCTCCACCTCATCCACCTCTCCACCAATCTTGGTGTCGTCAGCAGATTTACTAACCCATCCTTCAACCCCCTCTTCCAAGCCATTGATAAAAATCACAAAAAGCAGAGGACCCAGCACCGATCCCTCTGGTACACCGCTGGTAACTGGCCTCCAGTCTGAAAATGTTCCCTCCACCACCACCCTCTGTCTTCTATGATACAGTAAAAAGTCTGACAACACCAGGTTTTAGTCCAACCTATTTATTTGATAATATTCTCACAAGCTTTCGAGGGGACAGCCTCTTCGTCAGGTGAATGGAGAGTTCTGGCCAGAACTCTCCATTCACCTGACGAAGAGGCTGTCCCCTCGAAAGCTTGTGAGAATATTATCAAATAAATAGGTTGGACTAAAACCTGGTGTTGTCAGACTTTTTACTGTGTTTACGCCAGTCCAACGCCGGCATACCCACATCATGACTTCTATGATACAGCCAGTTACTTATCCAATCGGCCAAATTTCCTTCTATCCCACACCTCCTTACCTTCTTCATGAGCCTACCATGGGGAACCTTATCAAACGCCTTACTGAAATCCATGTATATGACATCAACTGCTCTACCTTTGTCCGCACACTTAGTTACCTCATCGCACCTTAAACCTGTGTCCCCTAGTAATTGACTCTTCCACCCTGGAAGAAAGCTTCTGACTATCCGCTCTGTCCGTGCCCCTCTTAACCTTGTAGATTTCTATCATGTGGAGCAAAGCAGTTCAGAGCAAACACTTACAAAGCAGCCTAAGACTTTGAGGCAGAGTGAGATCTTCAGCGCGCTTCCCCTGATCTGACTAACCGCAACTGTCAACTGTCTTCATCGCAACTTAAACAGGCCTTTGTAAACAGTTATCAGAGCAAAGTCACATCTCGTTGATACATCATGTACATATAAATGTGCACCAACGAATGTGTTGTGATGACTCAGAACGTTACAATCTCGCTGCTGGGATTATCGGTAGTGAAGTATGTTAGACAAATTCCCGTTTCATCTCAGGAGCCTGGTTTTGAATTCACTCCAGGCAGAGTGAGATGAAAACTATCCCTATCTACTGGCAGATGGCACTGTCTCTGTTATAGTCTGCAATCCCTTATTCAGTCTCTGTGTAGAGTACATTAAATGTTAATACAGTGTATAATTACAAAAAATAATAAATAAGTCTGGTGCTTTTTAATGTTTTAAATTATACATTAAATATTAGGCTTCAAAGCATTTCCTCAAGTCTACCTTTCAAAAGCCCAACCATATTAACTGTTTGGGCAGAGTTAACGAGGTAGATATCAGGTGGTGAAATTTCAAATTCCTTCAGGATACAAGGAAGGAAAAAAAACATTAAAACCAGAAGCAGGAATAGTCTATACGCTCCCACAAGCCTGCTCTGCAATTCAGTACATTATCCAGAGAGTTCAAAATCCCACCAATTTCAGCGATGCTGCCCTCTGGGGTATCGAGTTCCAATGATACACAACCTTCTGAGTGAAGATATTGCTCCTCATCCCTATCCTAGATGAGCAACTCTTCATCCTGAGATTGTGAATCCCTCCCACACCCCCGATCCCTGGATTCCCCAGCCAGCGAAAACAACTTCTCAGCATCTACTCCATCAAACCTCTTCAGAATCTTTTATGGAATGAAATTTCCACCTAATGGGATGCTGGTTATACATCCCACACACCCCTCCCCTGTTTGTTTTTTATTTATTCGTGGATTGTTGCCGGCTGGCCAGCTCTTATTCTCCATCCCTAGTTGCCCGAGGGCAGTTGATATTCAACCGCATTGCTGTGTCTCTGGAGTCACATGTAGGCCAGACCTGGTAAGGACGGTCGATTTCCTTCCCTAAAGGATATCAGTGAACCAGGTGGGTTTTTCCGAAAATCGACAATGGTTTCACTGTCATCGGTAGATTTGTAATTCCAGGTATATTTTTATTGAATTCAAACTTTGCCATCTGCCATGGCAAGATTCGAACCTGGCTCCCCAGAACATTAGCTGAGTTCCTGTATTAATGGTCTAGCGATAATATCACGAGGACATCACCTCCCCTGTTGACCTTCTATGTTGGCAAATCATGGGCTTTTTAGCTGCCACGAGAGGTGAATTTTAATGCCCCCCCCTCCCCCCACCATTTAGGTTTGTCAGTCTCTTCATCGCTGAGGTGGAAATATTTCAGCACTCGGAGCCAACAAAGGCCTCATCACTTCAACAACGCAACCAGACCAAGCTGCAAGACCCTGATATTTCATTGTTTGAAAAATAAACAAGAGCCCTGAAGAATTGGGTAACTTCTCCCCTCTGGAGGTCTCATGGTGACAGGTAAAATTTAGCTTGCAAAAGTGACCGTGTACAGGAAAAGCTTCAGACGGGCTTGCGGTCCTCAGGACCATTTTGATTCCCGGACTCACTGACGTGGAAAAGCAATGCTGAGGTAGCCAGAATTCCTAAGGGAAAACAAATCCAATGACCGGGATTTTCCGGCCATTCCTGTCGGTGGGATTCTCTTGTCCCTCTACAGTGAACAGAGATTTGACGGAGCGTCATCATTCTCCATCTTCGCTTGTAGAAATGGCGAGCGGGAATAGTTGGGGAATCCCGGCCAATGGCTGGGTTCACTGGGGTTTGAGTGGCCCAGCTGTCTATCATTAATAAATTCGGCGCAGCGATCAGTGTTAATATGAAATGTGGGGTGTGGTTGCGGAATTGTTCAGTTGGAGAAGCTTTCAGAAGCTGGATGTCCGAGAACGAAACAAAACTTCAAAGGCTACAGGAGAACTGATCAGTCTTCTGCCTTGATACTGGGGTCTTTGGTTTAAAAGACCGTATGGATTTATTGATTAGCTCGGTGCTTGTGCAACTGTTTAAACGCTGTGTATAATGTTTAAATCATTAAAGGTGACTTTGATTAATTGATACACAGGACAGTGACTGTCTTGCCAGAAAATCACAAGAACAACTGTGTGCCTGCGGTCCTTAAGGTTGATGTA
The DNA here is from genome assembly GCF_965287045.1 of Carcharhinus amblyrhynchos. Classification (NCBI taxonomy): domain Eukaryota; kingdom Metazoa; phylum Chordata; class Chondrichthyes; order Carcharhiniformes; family Carcharhinidae; genus Carcharhinus; species Carcharhinus amblyrhynchos. Next base: position 4,773,885 of record NC_137336.1, on the reverse strand, counting down.
GCCGTGAAGAAATTAGAAACGAACCAAAACCACCCCCCACCCCCTCCAAGAAACACCCCAATAAAGATAAGCTATAGAACATAACAAAATAAAGATCAATGTGTAATAAAATGGAAGTCAAAGGAATGGAGAGGAATTAATGTGAATTAAAAGAAAGGTGAGATCTTCCACCATCCTCTCTGTGTGTTTTGTGATGGCGGAGGGAGCCCGCCACTGGTCGTTGGTAGAATCTTCCAGTCTCACCGTAGTTAATGAGTTGTCCAATTATTCGCACTCTCTGTCGCCAGGGAACCTGCGGAGGAGGGGAGGTGGGGTTCGCCGTTGGCAGGACTGGAAGATCCCCCCGACAGGAACAGCCATAAAATTTCAGGGTATCTTGTCACAGGCAGCGGCACGGTGGCACAGTGATGAGAGCTGCTGCCTCACAGCGCCAGAGACCCCGGTTCGATTCCCGGCTTGGGTCACTGCGTGGAGTTTGCACGCTTTCCCCGTGGGTTTCCTCCGGGTGCTCCAGTTTCCTCCCAAAGTCCAAAGATGTGTGGGTTGGGTTGATTGGCCATGCTAAATTGATCCTCGTGTCAGGGGGATTAACAGGATAAATATGTAAGGTTACAGACCCGGGTGGGATTGTGGTTAGGGCAGATTCAATGGGCTGGATGACCTCCTTCTGACTGTGGGGATCTTAACTCTAAGTCACAAATGTAAGGTAATGCATTTTGGAAGGTCTAATACAGATAGAAATTATACAGTAAATGGCAAAACCCTTAAGAGTATTGCTAGGCAGAGGGATCTGGATGCACAGGTACACAGGTCACTGAAAGTGGCAATGCAGGTGGAGAAGATAGTCAAGAAGGCATACGGCATGCTTGCCTTCATCAGCCGTGGTGTTGAGTTTAAATATTGGCAAGTCATGTTGCTGCTTTATAGAACCTCAGTTAGACCGCACTTGGAATATAGTGTTCAATTCTGGTCACCACACTACCAGAAGGATGTGGAGAATTTGGAGAGGGTACAGAAAAGATTTACCAGAATGTTGCCAGGCATGGGGGGCATTAGCTATGAGGAGAGGTTGGAGAAACTTGGTTTGTTCTCACAGGAATGACGGAGGTTGAGAGGAGACCTGTTAGAAGTCTACAAGATTATGAGGGGCATGGACAGGATGGATGGTCAGAAACTTTTTCCCAGGTTGGAAGAGTCAATTACTAGGGGGCATAGGTTTAAGGTGCGAGGGGCAAGATTCAAAAGAGATGTACGAGGCAGATATTTTACTCAAAGAGTAGTGGTTGCCTGGAACTTGTTGCCGGGGAGGTGGTGGTAGCTGATACAGTAGTGACTTTTAAGGGGCATCTTGACAAGGACATGAATGAGATGGGAATAGAGGGATATGGTTCCTGGAAGTATAGTGGGCTTTAGTGAAGTCAGGCAGGATGGTCAGTGCAGGCTTGGAGGGCCGAAGGGCCTGTTCCTGTGCTGTAATTTTCTTTGTTCTTTGTCACTTTGCATTGTCCAACCAATGAATGATGTTGCTGACAGGATAATTGTTGCTATTTCTGGGGAAGCCATTTTGAACAACAATGCAATGAATAACTAATCCTCCTATCCATGGTCACAGCTTGTGAAAGAATAATGAGACAACACACAGGTGGGGAACTCTTTGCTCATCTATGATTTAAAACACTCAAGTTACAACTGCCCCACTGGAACAAGCAAATGGCAACCTCAGCTTACCATTGTCTACAAAGGATGTACTCCTTCATTTTGCCACTGATATGGAAAATGTCAGCTGTGGTCAGGTGGTGGACTGTTGCTTTATGGTTAAGTGGTTGTGGGTTGCTTTTTTGAACTACCTGGCAGCTCGGAGAGCCAATAGTTCCCCATTGTTCTTCCCATGGCAAAGCCTCAGCCAATCAGAGTCAACTTGACAACCAATCAGCACCCTTTTCTCATGTAGTATTATCTGTTGTCTGCATTTGAAATTTGGCATTCTTGCATTTGTCCTGATGAGTGCAAGATGGAAAACTTTGGTAACACATCCCTCTTTTCAGCAACATTGGGAAGAAGAGCAGGAGGATTTTCTCCGAGGTACCAGCCAATAACAATCTCTCAATCAACACCACGGATAATCTGTTCTTTATCACATTGCTGGTTCTGGAGCAGTTGTGCACAGGATGGCTGCCACAGCTGGAATCCTTCAACCTTGCCTGTGGCTGGGATTCTCTAATCCTGGTGCAGTGAATGGAGTTTTGGTTAAACGCCGTTCTCACAAGCGGCGATGGTGGGGCTTATGCGATTGGAGAATTTTGGCCCATGTTTATGCATAAACGCAATTCCATAGTATTCCCACAGTGGACCATGTGGCCCATTGAGTCTGCACCAAACCTCTGGAAGATCATTCTACTAAGTCGGCCTACCCTTGTAACCCTGTGCATTCAGCGTGACCAATCCACCTAACCCCCACATCTTTGGACACGAAGGGGAGATTTTTTGGCCGCACTTGTCCCAAGATTGGAAAGTCCTGCCCGAGATCCACGGATGTTTGCATGCTCCTGTCCTGCCTGTTACGGCAAGACAGGAGCGTGCAACCATCTGTGGATCTCGGGCGATTCTTGTGGTGGGCGGGACAGGAAAATTCCAGCCTGAGGTGCAATGTAGCATGGCCAATCCACCTAACCCCCACATCCTTGGACTGTGGGAGGCAGTCAGAGCACCCGGAGGAAACCCGCGCAGACAGGAGGTGAATGTGCAAACTCCAGGCCGTGACCCAAGGCCAGAATTGAGCCCGGGTTCCTGGCACAGTCAGGCAGCATTGCAAAAGTTTTTGATTGGCTGTTTGGTGCTGTGGGACATCCTGATGTTGTAAAAGGTGCTATATAAATGCAGTCTCTTCCTTCTTTGTTTGAAGTGTTGTCCCAAGCGATTTACTCATTTACTGTGGAGTGCAGAACCTTTAATCTTCTGGGGCAAGGGTCCCAGTAAACAGATAAAAGAAGAGACAGGATTTCTGTTTGAAGCTCTGTATTAAAAATGCTACCGCCTCTGTGAAATATCCATCCTGTCGTCACCAAGCTGCTCTTGGCATTTTGAGCAGCGTTATTCGTACAATGCAAGGGTTAGGCGTCCTGCATGTTAAAACTCAACTGAAACAGGAGTATTGAAATCCCTGAAGGAAGCAACTTAATATTCAACTGATGTTGAACATGGACAGCAAAAGAAGCCAGGGTAACAGCAGTGCCTTCCCAGTGGTAAGTTCAACGAAAGTACCAGCAGCAAGCGAAATAAATTTCAGTCTCCGTGGTCTGATTCCAAACAGGAAGCAACCCATAGAATAAAACAGCGCTCGCTCCTGCATTGTGCTGCGAGTGTTTTATTTTGTTTTAGTTGACTGATTAGTGTTGCAAGTAGGCTTACATTAACACTGCAATGAAGCTACTGTGAAAATCCCCCAGTCGCCACATTCCTGAGGGAGAATTTAGCACGGCCAATGCACCCTAACCAGCACGTCTTTCAGACTGTGGGAGGAAACCGGAGCACCCGGAGGAAACCCACACTGACACGAGGAGAACATGCAGACTCCGCACAGACAGTGACCCAAGCCGAGAGTCAAACCTGGCTCCCTGGTGCTGTGAGGCAGCAGTGCTAACCACTGTTTTGAGGACTATTTGGAATGCCAGGTTTCATTGAAACATCAGTTGACCCCTCACCCACAATAACTTAGACCGGAATAGGTGAGAGATAGATACTGAGATAGATAGATAGATACAGATGGGATATCGGATCCCCATATTTATCCCCCGACATCCCACTGCCAGAGCATGAAGCCAGTGACATTTTAATTCCTAAGCTTTGTTCAGTATCTTGGAGTGGTCCAGGTGTATCTTAAATCCAACCGGGAATTTTTAAAAGTCTTGTATTTATATAGTGCCTTTCACAACCTCGCAAGGTCTTTTGCAGCCAACTAAGTACTTTTGAAATGTAGATGCTGTTGCAGTGTCGGAAGCACAGAAGCTTATGATACACAGCAAGATCCCACAGGCAACAATGTGATAATGACCAAGTTTCTTTTCTGATGTTGATTGAGGGGTGAATATTAGGCAGCACATTCGGGGTAACTCCTCACCCTTTCTTAGAAATACTGTCATAGGACCTGTTAGATCCACTGGAGAGGCAGACATTGTTACAGTTTAACACCTCCTCCAAAAGACAACGCCTTCTCCAGAGCAAGACCCCCTCAGTAATGCAGTGAAGTGTCTGCCTTGAAGATTGTGCTGAGTTCCTAGAATGGGAGTTGATCCCAGACCTTAAGAATTAGGAAAGATAGACTACCAGTGGCTGCTAAGGATCTGTGGAGTATACAAAATATCAGAGGTGAATAGCATAGACGTATTTGAGGGAAATTTAGGTAAATCTTGCCTTCTAAGTCTCCAAGGTCCCAGGTTTGAGGGGGAGGGGTGCCTGGTGGTGATTTAACCTGATCACCATACCTCAGGTGAGGGGCAAGGTTGAGAAAGCGGGACCTTCATAAACAACGTCAGTGGTTTGGGAATTGAACCCACGCCATTGGTGTTGCTCTAGCATCACTAACCAGCCACCCAGTCAACTGAGCTAAACCCACCCCAAGTTAGAGAAGTTAAAGTTTATTTATTAGTGTCACAAGTAGGCTTACATTAAAACTGCAATGAAGTTACTGTGAAAAACCCTAGTCACCACACTCCGGCGCCTGTTCGGGTACACTGAGGGAGAATTTAACATGGCCAATGCACCGAACCAGCACGTCTTTTGACTGTTGGAGGAAACTGGAGCACCCAGAGGAAATCCATGCAGACATGGGGAGAACATGCACAGACAGTGACCCAAAGCATCCCTGGTGCTGTGAGGAAGCAGTGCTAACCAATGTGGCACTGTGCCACTTCAAGTACATAAGACAGAAAGAAAATAATACTTATACTGACTCTCTTCCCAGTTGGAACGTCATCACTATTGACAGATGATCAACAGTCACAGTTGACGTCTGGTCACAATCAGAGCCGCATGGGAATGATTCTCCGTAAGGGACTCTGTGTGGGAGGCTGGGAAATTCTGTGATTGGACATTGTATCCACTTTCTGAAGTCACCCAAAACTCTGTGTCTTCACTGACAGCAACGCTCTGTGCTCACTGACCGACACTTGTTCCTCCTCAAGCAATGCTTTCATTTTAATTCTCATCCTTATTTTGAAATCCCTTCATGGCCTTACCTCTCGCTGCCCCGTTAATCTTCTCCAGCCCCACAGCTCTCTCACATCTCTGTGCTCCTCGCGTTCTGGCCTCTTGTGCATTTTCACAATCACTGCGCCATTGGTGATCAGGCTTTCAGTTGTCCTGGACCCAGAAGCCCTTTCTGACACCACTCTGCCTCTCTGCTCGCCTCTTTTGTAGCTCATCTTAATACCCACCTGTTTGTCCAATCTTTTAGTCGTCTGACCTAACACCTCCTGATGTTGCTCAGTGTCTCAGGTTTTGCTTTATCAGGTTCCTGTGAAGTACGTTACAGGTACTATAGAAGTGTAAGTTGTTGTTGGTTCCGGTGGAGAGAAGGTGCTTGCTCCTTCACCCCCACCAGGAGTCCTTAGAAAATAAAAATAAAGGTTTACTGGGACCTCCGTTTTCCAGGGGCCCTGTTGCCATCAGATTTTGGGTTTGAGAGGGTGATTGTTAAAATGGTGTGTGTGATGGCACTGGGACACAGCATTGACATAGGACACAGAACACTACAGCACAAACAGGCCCTTCAGCCCACAAGTTGCACCAATTATATTCCTACCTACCAGATCTATCTATAACCCTCAATCCCACTAAATCCCATGCACTCATCCAGAAGTCTCTTAAAAAACCCCAGTGAGTTCGCCTCCACCACCACCGATGGCAGCCGATTCCATTCACTCACCACCCTCCGAGTGAAAAACTTACCCCTGACATCTCCTCTGTACCTGCCCCCCAGCACCTTAAACCTATGTCCACTCGTAGCGACCATCACAGCCCTGGGAAATAGCCTCTGAGAATCCACCCTATCTATTCCTCTCAACATCTTATAAACCTCTATCAGGTCACCTCTCATCCTTCGTCTCTCCAGGGAGAAGAGACCTAGCTCCCTCAACCTGTCCTCATAAGGCATGCCACCCAATCCAGGCAACATCCTTGTAAATCTCCTCTGCATCCTTTCAATAGCTTCCACATCCTTCTTGTAGTGAGGTGACCAGAACTTCACACAGTACTCCAAGTGGGGTCTGACAAGGGTCTTATAAAGTTGCATAAGAACATAAGAAATAGGAGCAGGAGGAGGCCATCTAGCCCTTCGAGCCTGCCCCGCCATTCAATAAGATCATGGCTGATCTGTCATATCTCAGTTCCACATTCCCGCCCTCTCCCCATAACCCTTAATCCCCTTGCCTATCAAAAACCTATCAACCCACGTCTTAAATATATTTAGTGAGGGAGCCTCCACCACTTCAACGGGCAGAGAATTCCAGAGATTCACCACCCTTTGCGTGAAGAAGTTCCTCCTCAACTCCGTTCTAAACCACCCCCCCTTTATCTTGAGGCTGTGCCCTCTAGTCCTACTGTCCTTTCTGAGCAGGAAGAGTCTCTCCACCGCTATCCTATCCATCCCATTCATCATCTTATATGTCTCAATGAGATCTCCCCTCATTCTTCTAAACTCTAACGAGTACAAGCCTAGTTTATTCAGCCTTTCCTCATAGTTCAACCCCCTCAACTCCTGTATGAGCCTAGTAAACCTCCTCTGCACTCCCTCCAAGGCCAAAATACCCTTGCGTAAGTGTGGCGACCAAAACTGCACACAGTACTCCAGCTGCGGCCTCACCAGTGCCCTATACAGCAAGACCTCCCTACTTTTACATTCAATCCCCCTCGCTATGAAGGCCAGCATCCCATTCGCCTTCCTGACCACCTGCTGCACCTGCAAGCTGGGTTTTTGCGACTCATGCACAAGGACCCCGAGGTCCCTCTGCACCGTCGCATGCTGCAGTTTTTCGCCCCGTAAGTAATAGTCCTTCCTACCATTATTCCTACCAAAGTGGACAACTTCACATTTGCCAACATTAAATTCCATTTGCCATTTCCTGGCCCATTCGCCCAGCCTATCTAGATCCTTCTGCAGACTCTCCACACCCTCCGCGCAATATGCCGTTCCACCAAACTTGGTGTCATCAGCAAATTTCGACACCATACACTCGGTTCCCTCCTCCAGATCATCTATATAAATGGTAAATAGCTGAGGCCCCAGCACCGACCCCTGGGGCACTCCACTAGTCACCATCCGCCAATCCGAACAGCACCCATTGACCCCCACTCTCTGCCTCCTATTTGACAGCCAATTCCCTATCCACGCTAACACCCTACCCCCAACTCCATGCTCCCTGACCTTCTGTAATAACCTCTTGTGAGGCACCTTATCAAACGAGTCCTTGTCTGTCTCTGTGGTGGGGAATCCCAGAAGCTCTGGGTTCAAGTCCCCTGATGTGGGGATGTCGGCGTTGGACTGGGGTAAGCACAGTAAGAAGTCTCACAACACCAGGTTAAAGTCCAACAGGTTTATTTGGTAACACAAGCTTTCGGAGCGCTGCTCCTTCTTCAGGTGAGCATTCAAATCCCACACCAGGACTTGTTGGTCAAGGAAAGAGCATTCATGATGCAGTTCGTCAGACTGATGATCTGTCGGGAATTCTGCTGTCACCTCCCCACTATTCCCGAAAGGAATATCTCTCCTGCCAACTCAAACCTCTGCCTGCATGGTTCCCGCTGGGGAAAAGCTGTTTAAAATTCAGATGAGACAGATTGCCTCTTTCATCTCTTCATTCTGAAAGACATACAGAGATTTGTATGTTTGATAAAAGTTGCGTGATGCAGTCAAACATTTCAGTACGTGAGAGATCCTCTGACATCTATTTCTCTCCTGACAGTTTCAAGAAGACGTGAAGCATTTTGCTTCTGGTTAATGTTTGATTTGATGAGGTTAATGGAAGTTTTGAGTGAAAAGCAAAAGTTTGAAAGACAAGGAACAGGGAAAGTTTCTTCTGAAATATGAAACTCGGTTCAAAAGGCTGCCAGTGGGAGGGAGGTGACATGATGTGATGTGACGTGACATAACGTGAGGTGATCTGCTGCAGGACATCATATAATCACACAAAACACAAGAAAATAAAGCGAACTGAATCTGAAACTTGGGATATGTTTGCACAGATTAACAGTCAATTCAAAATTAGCTGTGATCACGGATAATTTGAATACTATTGAAAGGAGAGATGTGTTACTGAAGCTTTTTATCTGGCACTCATCAGGTCAAACACACAGAATTTCAAATCATCACCATCATTTACACTACAGGAGAAAAGGGTGCTGATTGGTTGGCAAGTCGGTGCTGATTGGCTGAGGCGTTGCCATAGAGAAAGCACTGGGCTAAATTAGAAAAAAGATGTAGATGTGTTTGTTTTATTTGCAGAGAAGCCGGCTTTATGGCTGTTGCCTCCACCCAATGTTCAACTGATTACCCAGGATAATTAATCCAATAGTGAGATGACACCTGGAGAACCGCACACAGTTTATATCCCTGTACTTGGGAAAGGTGCATTGGAGACTGTTCAGATGAAGTTCACTGGGTTGATTCCAGAGGTGAGGAGTTTGTCTTACGAAGGGAGAAAGAGAAGTTTGAGCCGATAGTCCCTGGAGTTTTGAAGAATGAGAGGAGACATAATTGAGGTGTAGAAGATGATAACAAGTATTGTCTGAGTAGATGTATAGAGGATATTTCCTCTTGTATGACAATCTAGAACAAGAAGTCATACTTTTAGGATAATGGGTTGCAAATTTAAGACAGAGATGAGGAGATGTTACTTCTCTCAAAAGGTTGTGAATCTGTGGAATTCACTTCCCCAGAGCGCGGTCGATGAACATAAGAACTAGGAGCAGGAGTAGGCCATTGGTCACTCGAACCTGCTCCACCATTCAATAAAATCATGGCTGATCTTTTCATGGTCTCAGCTCCACTTACCCGCCCACTCACCATAACCCTTAATTCTTTTACTGTTCAAAAATTTATCTATCCTTGCCTTAAAAACATTCAATGAGGTAGCCTCAACTGTTTCACTGAGCAAGGAATTCCACAGATTCACAACCCTTTGGGTGAAGAAGTTCCTCCTCAACTCAGTCCTAAATCTGCTTCCTCTTCTTTTGAGGCTACGTGCCCTAGTTCTAGTTTCACCCACCAGTGAAAACAACTTCCCTGCTTCTATTTTATCTATTCCCTTCATAATCTTATATGTTTCTATCAGATCTCCTCTCATTCTTCTGAATTCCAGGGAGTATAGCCCCAGTCTACTCAGTCTCTCCTCATAAGCCAACCCTCTCAACTCCAGAATCAACCTAGTGAATCTCCTCTGCACCCCCTCCAGTGTCAGTATATCCTTTCTCAAGTAAGGAGACCAAAACTGTACACAGTACTCCAGGTGTGGCCTCACCAGCACCTTATACAGCTGCAACATAATCTCACTGTTTTTAAACTCCATCCCTCTAGCAATGAAGGACAAAATTCCATTCGCCTTCCTAATTCCCTGCTGCAAACCAGCTCCTTGTGATTCTTGCACAAGGACACCCAGGTCTTTTTGCACAGCAGCACGCTGCAACTTTTTTACCGCTTAAATAATAGTCCATTTTGCTGCTTTTCCTTCCAAAGTGGATGACCTCACATTTTTCAACACTATAACCCATCTGCCAGACCCTCTCCCACTCACTTAGATTATCTATATCCTTTTGTCGACTTTCAGTGTCCTGCGCACACTTTGCTCTGCCACCCATCTTAGTGTCATCTGCAAATTTTGACACACTACACTTGGTCCCTAACTCCAAATCATCTCTGTAAATCATAAACAATTCCAGTCCCAACATTGATCCCTGAGGCACACCACTAGTCACTGATCGCCAACCAGAAAAATATCAATTTACCCCCAATCTTTGCTTTCTGTTAGTTAACAATCCTCTATCCATGCATTACCCGTAACACTATTCATGCTAATACATTACCTGTGCACCTTTATCTTATGTAGCAGTCTTTGGTACGGCACCTTGTTGAAGGCCTTCTGGAAATCCAGATACACCACATCTACAGGTTCCCCATTGTCCACTGCGCATGTAATGTCCTCAAAGAAATCCACTCAATTAATTAAGCATGACTTGTCTTTCCTGAACCCATGCTCCCAATGGGACAATTTCTATCTAGATGTCTGATCATTTCTTCTTTAATGATAAATTCAAGCATTTTCCCTACTACAGAAGATAAGCTCATCGGCCTATAGTTACCTGCCTTTTGTCTACCTTCTTTTTTAAACAGTGGTGTCACATTTGTTGTTTTCCAATCTGTCAGACCCTCCCCAGGGTCCAGCATATTTTGGTAAATTATCACAAGCGTATTTGCTATTTCCCCCGCTACCCCTGGGATGCATTCCATCAGGGCTGGGAGACTTGTCTACCTTTAACCCCATTAGCTTGCCCAACACTGCCTCTTTTGTGATAATGAAGCCAGGACATTGAGAAAATTTAACAAAAATGTGGACAGATTTTTAATTAGCAACGGTTTAAAGAGTGATGGAGAACGGGGGCAGGAAAGTGAAGTTGAGGCCAAGCTAAGACCAGCCCTGATCATATCGAATTGTGGAGTAGGCTCAAGGGGTTGAACTGTCCACTCCTGCTCCTTACGTTCTAATACAGACTTTCTCATGATATTGCATTTTGAGCATTTCCCATAAACATGAATCTGATGGACATTTAATTGTAAAAACGGATATATTGGTTGCTCCAGTCTGTAAAGCTGCCATCTATGTGGAGAATGTTCCATTTCAAAGGGACATCGATTGTGTGAGACTGAGTGTAAGCCTCCATGGGAAGTTAACCTGACTCAGTAATTCACATGGGAACGCAATGTTTCAGGGGTGGGGTGCAGAACAAATACAGGATCCAATCCTTGAGAAAGAAGACATTTGCAAGCCTGCATCATCATATTGCACGGCAACAACAATGTTCAGAATAAACAACAGACAACTCATAGATCTAATTTATCTTCTTATTAGATCAAGGTTTACAATCAATGTGCACAATCAATACAAGATGACAGAAGGTCTGTTCTTTGGTATTCCATCTGGTGTCTGTTTCAACTGAGTTTGGGACTGACATACTAAATGCAAAGATTAGGATAATGCAGTGATAGATCTATTTTTTTTATTCATTTGTGGGACATGGGTGTCGCTGTCTGGCCAGCATTTATTGCCCATCCCTAGTTGTACTTGGAGGGCAGTTGAGAGTCAACCACATTGCTGTGGCTCTGGTAGGCCAGACCAGGTAAGGATGGCAGATTTCCTTCCTAAAAGACATTACCGAACCAGATGGGTTTTTCTGACAATTAGCAGTGGCTCGACAGTCATCATTCTACTCTTGATTCCAAATATTTTTTATTTAATTCAAATTCCCCCATCAGCTGCAGCAGGATTGGAACCCGGTTCCCTTGGACATGAGCTGAATTTCTGGGATAATAGTCTAGCGACAATACCATTAGGCCATTGCCTCCTGATGCATCATCTAAGCTCTGAAGTCCTGCCACATCCAGTTGTGAATGGTGATGGACAATTAAACAACTCATTGGAAGAGGAGGCTCCACAAATATCCCCATCCATTGGATAGAATGAAGGGGAACTTGCAGGCGATGATGGAAAAGGCAGTCAATAGCATTACCAAGTGGCACTTACTCAGCAATAGCCTGCTCACAGGCGCTCAGTTTGGGTTCTGCCAGGGCCACTGAGCTCCTGACCTCATCACTCCTGGATGCAAACATGTATGTAAAGAGTTGAATTTAAGGGGTGAGTTGAGAGTGTTTAGAAGAACGAGGGGAGATCTCATTGAGACGTACAAGATGATGAATGGGATGGATAGGATAGAGGTGGAGAGACTCTTCCCGCTCAAAAAAGACAGTAGGACTAGGGGGCACAGCCTCAAGATAAAGGGGAGGCGGTTTAGAACGGAGTTGAGGAGGAACTTCTTCACTCAAAGGGTGGTGAATCTCTGGAATTCTCTGCCCGTTGAAGTGGTGGAGGCTGCCTCGCTAAATATTTTTAAGAAGCGGGTTGATGGGTTCTTGATAAGAGAGGGGATTAAGGGTTATGGGGAGAGGGCGGGAAAGTGGAACTGAGCCACAACAGATCAGCCATGATCTTATTGAATGGCGGGGCAGGCTCGAAGGGCTAGATGGCCTACTCCTGCTCCTATTTCTTATGTTCTTATGTTCTTAACATCAATGCAGCATCCAACTGCGTGTAGCCCTAGCAAAGCTGGAATCAGTGGGAGTTCGGGGAAAACTCTCCACTGGTTGGAAACATACCATTCATCATCTCAGCTCCAGGACATCACTGCAGGAGTCCCTTAGGATCATGTCCGAGGCCCAGCCATCTTCAGCTGCTTCAGCAAGACTTTGCCCTCATTATAGAGTCAGTAATTGGGACGTTCGCTGATCATTGCACAATGTTCAGGAACATTTGCGATGCCTTAGATAGTGGAGCAGCCTGCGCCCATGTGCAGCAAGGCGTGGACAACATTCAGACATGGGCTGACAATTGGCAAATAGGATTCGGTGCTACACAAATGGAAGGCAATGACCATGTCCAAAAAGAGAGATTCGGTCAACTCCCTTGACATTTAATGGCATCACCATCACTGAATCCTCTCTTACCAACAGTCTGGGGGTTATAATTGAATAGAAGCTGAACTGGATTAGCCGTATAACTACTGTGGCCAGAAGAGCAGGCCAGGTACTGGGAATTTTGTGATGAGTAACTCATTTCCCTCATTCCCCAAAGCCTGCCAATCTTCTACAAGGCACAAGTCAGGAGTGTAATGGAATACTCCCCACTTGCCTGGGTGGCTGTAGCTCCAACAACACTCGAGAAGCACAACACCATCCAGGACAAAGCAGCCGCTTGATGGGCACCACATCCACAAACATCCACTCCCCCTGCCAGCAATGCACGGTAGTAGCCGTGTCTATCATCTACAAGATGTGCTGCAACAACACACAACACCTTAGACAGCATCTTCCAAATCCATGAGCCTAATCCTTTTTAACTGACAAGGAGTGTTGATTTCGGGCAAGAATTTCCAGTCCCTGGGTGGGCAGGACTGTAAAATTCTGCCCACGACCACTACCATCTAGAAGGACAAGAGCAGCAGATAGTTGGGAACACCACCACGTGGACCTTGCCCTCCAAGTCACTCACCATCTTGACTTGGAAATATATCGCTGTTCCTTCACTGTGCTGGATCAAAATCCTGGAATTCCCTCACTAACAGCACTGTGGGTGTACCCACACCTCAGAGACTTCAATGGTTCAAGAAGGCAGCTCACCACCACCTTCTCCAGTGCAAGTAAGGATGGGTAATAAGATTACTGGCACAGCCAGCGATGCTCACATCCCATGACAGAATGGTAAAACAATGATGTAGGGCAGGTGAGTTCTTATCAGTGTCCAAGCAATATTCATCCCTCAACATCGCTAAAGTGTGTTGGTCATTGGTACATATGGGTTCCTGCTGGTGGTTGGATGGGAGTTTCCAACAATACAATAACAATCACACTTCAAGACCATTTTATTGGTTGGAAAGCACTTCTGAAGGGTCGTGAGGTTATAAAAAGTGCCAAATAAATGCAAACCTTCCAAGATTCTTCCTTTTTAGTTCATATTGGCTAAAATGGAAACATTAATGTTTTCTTAACAACCTAACCCCTCCACAGATCTCAAGACTCGAATAAGAAATATGAACAAAAAATCTGAACATGAACTTCAAAAGTGAAAAAACTGCAACAAAGAGAAGAACCTCAGTCTCAAGGTCTTGGTGAAGTAGATGTCAGACTAAGGTTTCTCTTTTTGATATTAACTCAAAGCTAAATGAATTATGAACCTATTCCACACTCATGTCCAATTTTACCCTTGGCAACTGTGAATTGAAGCCTCATTGAAACATAGAGGCCATTCAGCCCCTCAAACCAATTCTGTTACTCAATCAGATCATGGTTGATCTGCATCGACTCAATCAACTCATTTAACTCAATCTACTGCCTCTGTCTGTTCCAATTCTCAGTACAGGTTAAACCATGCAGCATACCTTCGATACCTGTTCTGAGTTATCAACACAGATTATGGGTTCAAGTCCTGTAGGGGAATTTAAACCCACAACCTCTTGGCAAGAGTATTACAATCAGAATCAAGGAATCATAGAATCCCTATGGTGCATAAATAGGCCATTTAGCCCATCAGGTGTGTACCGATTCTCTGAAAGAGTATCCCACCCATGCCCACACCCAATCCCATTCCTGCAAACCCATTAATATGTGGGGTTACAGGTATAAGGCCTGGGAAAGATACTCTGTCAGAGAGTGGGTGCAAAATCAATGGGTGGAACTACCTCCTTCTTCAATGTGGGAATCTATGATTCATTGATTTTATTGCATTAAAGGAAGATATATTCTTTTCAAAGACAAAAGCAAAATACTGTGACCGTTGGAATCTGAAATAAAAATAGAAAATGCTGGAAAATCTTAATAGGTTTGACTGTATCTGTGGGGGGAGGAGAATAAAGTAAATGTTTCGAGTCAAGATGACCCTTCACTGTCTGTATACCGGGTTGGTTATAAAAGAGTATAAATTCAACGACTCGATAAATATACTTAAATATGCGCAGCCCGTGTAAAATAATCCAGTCAGGTTCTTTCAGCGAAACAGAAAAAGTTTGTTTTATTGCTGTAAAGTATGCAGGGAAAGATGCAGGCATTATTAATGGAAAGCCCACCAATGTAAAAACACCCCTGCCCCTGCCGAAACAAGTACAGAAAGAGATAAAACTTTATAGATTATCAGATCTTAAAGTTTGGCCAAGTCAGGTCAGATTGATTAACTGTCCAGGTACAGATTTACAACTGAAGGGCTACTTTCCACAGTAGCTGTTGATACTGTGGTATCTCACAGGGGGAGTCACACTGGCAGGATGATCCTGTTTCCTCTCGGAGACAGTGGTGTTGATTCAGAATCTTCCTTTAGGAACTCGGTTTACAGCGGCGAGTTCTTCCGATGGGGTTCCAAATCACAAAGTACTCAACTTTGACGAGGGAGGTTTCAGGAGGAGAGAGCAGGGCTAAGGTTGCTCCTCCTTGTGTCCCGGTGTCTAGTTCAAAAGCCTAGTTTAAAACCAAGAGCTGGATCGTGAGACTTCTCTCTCGTTTCCGTGTGGGTTTATTTTAACCATTGTCTCTGCGGACACGATGTAAAGAATTTTACCATCCCTCCAGCCAGGGGATTTGTAGCGGGTGGGATACAGACCCATGCAGAAATCCATTGACTTCAGGTGGGATTTTCTGACCTCGTGGTGAGCATGGCCAGAAAATCCCAACCAATGTTACCATAAAGCAGCTGGTGTCCTTTGTGAATGCAGCGCAGTGGCTGCTGTAGGTAGATGTCATTTCATTAACAAAAGTGCTCTCAATTCAAAAAGTTCAATATATATGTCCAGCCAATGCCAATATAAATTGATATTCTATCTGACACATTATCATAACAATATCTTAAAAAAGTTCAATCAAATCTTTTTGAAGTTGTACAAGACATTGGTAAGGCCGCACTTGTGTGTCGTTCTGGTCACCCTTATGAAGTTAGGTTGAGGGAGCTGGGACTCTTTTCCCTGGAGAGACGAAGGTTGAGAGGCGACCTGATAGAAGTTTACAAAATGTTGAGAGGAATAGATAGGGTGGACTCTCAGAGGCTATTTCCCCGGGTTGAAATGGTCGCTACGAGAGGACACAGATTTAAGGTGCGGGGAGGGAGGTTCAGAAGTGATGTTAGGGGTAAGTTTTTCACTCAGAGGGTGGTGAGTGAATGGAATCGGCTGCCGTCAGTGGTGGTGGAGGCGAACTCACTGGGGTCTTTTAAAAGACTCCTGGATGAGTATATGGGGTTTAATGAGATTGAGGGTTATAGATAGGTCTGTAGGTTGGTAGGTGATGATGTGATCGGCGCAACTTGTGGGCCGAAGGGCCTGTTTGTGCTGTAGTGTTCTATGTTCTATGTTCTATTATTAAACTAGAAAGAGTACAGAAAAGACTTATTAGGATGCGACTGGGACTTGATGGTTTGAGTTTTAAGGACAGGCTGGATAGATTGGGACTTTTTTCTCTGGAGCGTAGGAGGCTGAGAGGTCATCTTATTGAGGTCTATAAAATAATGAGGGGCACAGATCAGCTAGATAGTCAATATCTTTTCCCAAAGGTAGGGAAGCCTAAAACCAGAGGGAATAGGTTTAAAGTGAGAGCAGAGGGATACACAAGTGTCCAGAGGGGCAATTTTTTTCACACAGAGGGTGGTGAGTGTCTGGAACAAGCTGCCAGAAGTAGTAGTAGAGGCAGATACAATGTTGTCTTTTAAAAAGCATCTAGACAGTTACATGGTTAAGATGGGTATAGAGGGATATGGGCCAAATGCAGGCAATTGGGATTAGCTTAGGGGTTTACAAAAAAAGGGCAGCATGGACAAGTTGGGCTGAAGGGCCTGTTTCCATGCTGTAAACCTCTATGACTCTAAATGGTGAGAAATTAGAAAATGTAGATATACAAATTAGAAAATGTAGATACATTTTGGTAGATCGAATCAGGGCAAGACTTATTAATGGTAAGGTTTTAGGGAGAGTTATAGAACAAAGAGATCAACGGGTACAGCTTCACAGTTTCTTCAGCTTCAATCATCCCTCCACCTTCTCAACTCCAGGGAATACAACACTAGTTCATGTAATCATACCTTTTAATTTAACCACGGAATCCGGATATCTATGTTCCTCCCATAGAGGTGGGGGGGGAGAGTGTCCTTCATAATGTGTGGAGTTTGGAATTGCTCACAACACTCTGGGTGTGATCCAACCAGTGCTTTGCATGGCTGAAGCTTGACACCTACCCCCTTTTGTATTTGATTTTTGTTGATATAATGACCATTATTCCATGAATCTTTGTGGTTAGTTGCTGTACCAGTTTGTGACCATTAAATATTCAATGTAACTGGAGTCCCCCAAGCCTCTCTGGACCCCCACCGTTTAGAAATGGTCAGAACGTAAGCAATCACTGGGATCAGGAGTAGACCATTCGGCCCCTCGAGCCTGTTCCGTCCACCATTCAATAGAAATATTGGTTGATCTTCCACTTGAACTCCTTTCTAAAAACATGCCCCTTGGTTCCATAAGACAGCAAAAATCTGTAGATAAAGACAAAATAACGTGGTGGCACAATGGTTAGCACAGCGCCAGGGACATGGGTTCGATTCCAGCTTGGGTCACTGTCTGTACGGAGTCTGCACATTCTCCCCATATCAGTGTGGGTTTCCTCCGGGTGCTCCAGTTTCCTCCCACAGTCCAAAAGCTGGTTAGGTGCATTGACCATGCCAAATTCTCCCTGAGTGTACCCGAACAGGCACTGGAATGTGGCGACTAGGGGATTTTCACAGTAATTTGATTGCAGTGTTAATGTAAGCCGATTTGTGACACCAATAAGTAAACTTTAAAAACAGAAAAATGTGGAAAACCCTCATCAGCTCTGACAGCACTTGTGGAGAGAGAGTAGAGCCAATGTTTGGAGCCTGCGTGATGCTTGGTCAAAGCTGCCGGGTTCAGCTCCAAACCTATCCAATGACGGACCTGCCACATCTCTCTGGGGTAGAGAATTCTAAAGTAATGTCTTCTTAGCTCAGTCCTAAACGGTCACCCCGCACTCCCCCCCCCCCCCCCCCCCCCCCCGCCCGCCAACCACCCCACCCTGAGACTGTGCTCCCATATTCCAGATTCTTCAATAACTCTGACCATGCCAATCCCCTTTAGAACCTTGCATGCTCAATGATATCACTTCTCAGCTCCAGAGAGTGTAGTCTAACTTTACTCAGCTCACATTGGACAATGCTATCATAGTAAAAAGTCTCACAACACCAGGTTAAAGTCCAACATGTTTATTTGGTAGCAAATCCACTAGCTTTCGGAACGCTTGCTGCCCCTTCATCAAGTGAGTGAGAGTTCCGTTCACAAACAGGGCATATAAAGCTACAAACTCAATTTACAAAATAATGGTTGGAATGTGAGTCTTTACAGGTAATCAAGTCTTAAAAGTACAGACAATGTGAATGGAGAGAGGGTTAAGCACAGGTTAAAGAGATGTGTATTGTCTCCAGACAGGACAGTTAGGTAGCCTTCACGACACACGACAATGCAGAGTCGCTGAGCAGAGACTGATAGCCAAGTTCCGCACACATAAGGACGGCCTCAATGGGGATCTTGGGCTCATGTCACATTACTGTAACCCCTACGACTTGTCTGGGCTTGCAAAATCTCACTAACTGCCCTGTCTGGAGACAATACACATCTCTTTAATCTGTGTTTAACCCTCTCTCCACTCACATTGTCTGTATTTTTAAGACTGGATTACCTTTAAAGACTCGCATTCCAACCATTATTTGAGTTTGTGTCTTTATATGCCCTGTTTGTGAACAGGACTCTCACTCACTTGATGAAGGGGCAGCAAGCGTTCCGAAAGCTAATGGCTTTTCCTACCAAATAAACATGTTGGACTTTAACCTGGTGTTGTGAGACTTTTTACTGTGTTTACCCCAGTCCAACGCCGGCATCTCCACATCAACTCCATCATCCCAGGGACCAGGCTCATGAACCTTCACTGGGCTGCCTCCAATGCAAGAACATCCTTCCTTAAATATGGAGACCAAACCCCTCCAAATCACTCGCCATCCTGAATTAGAAATACATCGCCGTTACTTCACAGTCGCTGGGTCAAAATCCTGGAATTCTCTCCCTAACGGCATTGTGGGTCAACCCACAGAACGTGGACTGCAGCGACTCAAGAAGGCAGCTCATCACCGCCTTCTCAAGGATAAACTGGGGTGGACAATAAATGTTGGCCAGCCAGCGATGCCCATGGCCCACGAATGAGTAAATAAAAACAAACTGCACGTAGTATTTGAGGTGTGGTGTCATCAAAGCTCTGTATGATTGTTGTAAGATTTCCTGTCCTCCAATCCCTTTGTTTTGCAGGCCAACATGCTATTTGCTTTCCTAATTACTTATTCCGTCGCACAATCTTTCTACATTCCTTGCAGCCAAGTCCCTCTGAACAAGTTTCACACATTTTCAAAGGAATTCTGGTTTTCCATTCTTCTGAACTGATGACTCATGTTTGACTCGATACAAATGCCAGTCATAGACGCAGCCCAATTTGCACACCCAGTTGCTTCCAGCAGGGGTCAGTGTCTCACAGTCAGGAGCAGGAACCCTCCTGCAAACGAAACCCCCTCTGCTTTAACTCAAGCCATTGGGACTGTGTCGCTTATTACTCTGGCCAGTTCTGACCTGCAAATTCTAGTCTTACTGACAAGCAGATCTGATTGACATCTGGTTATTTTAGCAAATTGATTTCTTTTGTGGAAACTTAAAACAAGATAGAAGACGAGGAGTTTGAGGTCCCTGGCTGATGGTGGTAGCTACTACATTAATGCGTTTTGCCTGCTGATATGTAGCTGGTAATCACAGTAGCTGTAACAGCATTTTAAAAAGACACTAGCTTTTATGAATGATTTTTACAGTACATTCCCTTTGAATTCAGATTGTTCAGTTACATTATATTACGCTAATACAAGGTTGCACAGGGGGGCAGCACAGTGGCTAGCACTGCTGCCTCACAGAGCCAGGGATCCGGGTTCAATTCTGGCCTTGGGTCGCTGTCAGCATAGAGTTTGCACATTCTCCCCATGTCTGCGTGGATTTCCTCCCTGTCCTCCAGTTTCCTCCTACAGTACAAGGATGTTGAGGGGGTTGAACTATGAGGAGAGGCTGAATAAACTAGGCTTGTACTCGTTAGAGTTTAGAAGAATGAGGGGAGATCTCATTGAGACATATAAGATGGTGAATGGGATGGATAGGATAGAGGTGGAGAGGCTCTTCCCGCTCAGAAAGGACAGTAGGACTAGGGGGCACAGCCTCAAGATAATGGGAGGGCGGTTTAGAACGGAGTTGAGGAGGAACTTCTTCACTCAAAGGGTGGTGAATCTCTGGAATTCTCTGCCCGTTGAAGTGATGGAGGCTGCCTCGCTAAATATATTTAAGACGCGGGTTGATAGGTTTTTGATAGGCAAGGGAATTAAGGGTTATGGGGAGAAAGCGGGAAAGTGGAACTGAGCCACGACAGATCAGCCATGATCTTATTGATTGGCGGGGCAGGCTCGAAGGGCTAGATGGCCTACTCCTGCTCCTATTTCTTATGGTCTTATGTTCTTATGATGTGCGGGTTAGGTGGACTGACCATGCTAAATTGCCCCACGTGTCAGGGGTGATTAGCGAGGCAAATATGTGGGGTTACGGGAATAGGGCCTGGGTGGGAAGTGGTCAGTGCAGACTCAATGGGCCAATTGGCCTCCTTCTATACTGTAAGGATTAGAACATAGAACACTACAGCACAAACAGGCCCTTCAGCCCACAAGTTGCGCCGATCATATCCATACCTACCAGGCCATAGAACTATCTGTAACCCCCAATCCCATGAAATCCCATGTACTCATCCAGAAGTCTTTTAAAAGACCCCAGCGAGCTCGCCTCTACCACCACCGACAGCAGCCGATTCCACTCACTCAACACCCTCTGAGTGAAAAACATACCCCTAACATCTCCTGTGTACTTGCTTCCCAGCACCTTAAACCTGTGTCTGTGTCCCCTCGTAGCAGCACCTTAAACCTGTGTCCCCTTGTAGTGTAGATTGTATGATTCTAATCGAGAAATGTATGAGAAATACTTTGTATGAATCGGCTAATGTTTTTTCCAGTTCTGAGAACTGCTCACCGACACACCAGATCAGCCCCGATATTTACTGGGGTGGGATTTCCGAGTTGGGAGGTGGATGGGGAGAATGGGCAGGGGGATGGCGAAAGGTAGGGTGCGAGTGGAGCTCTAGTTGGGAAATCAGGAATTCTCGGATTCTCTGAAGTGTGCGCTTTATCAGTCTGGGAGTTGCCCTCACTATCAGCTCTGGGTACCTGTTGGATGGATAATTCGGGAGCACAGAGTGCAGCCCAGGAGGAGGTAAAGTTTCCAGCTCCTCAGGTACAGATTGCAAGGAGAATGGGGCAGTCGAGTGACCGCAGCATCATCCAGTGGGTTGGAGACAGTGGACCCTGAGGTCGATGTGGGGCCATGGTGGGTGGGGGGGTCTGGTTGGTGTGGGGGTTAATGTGACACCTTCCTCAGCAGACCCTCAGGATCGAGGATGGCTTGCTCCCACTCTGCTCGGATAGGTTCTGAGATGATGGATAGTCTAATCTTGTGAGCTGAGGCTCGGCCGTGTGTGGGGCAGGTGGTGTCTGGAGGTTTGGGGAGATGGAAATTTGGGAGGTTTTTGTGCGCACACGGATGTTTCAACTTCAGTTGTTTCTGGTAAAGTCTTGCGATGTGTTCATGCTGAACTGAAGGAATCTTCTCCATTGTTAATGATCTGGATGAGGGTATAGCTGGGTGGATTAGTAAATTTGCTGATGACACCAAAGTCGGAGGTGTGGTAGATAGTGAGGAAGGGTGTCATAGTTTGCAGGGTGACTTAGACAGGTTGCAGAGCTGGGCCAAGAGGTGGCGGATGGAGATTAATGCAGAGAAGTGTGAGGTAATTCACTTTGGTAGGAATAACAGATGTGTCGAGTATAGGGCTAACGGGAGGACTCTGAATAGTGTGGATGAACAGAGGGATCTAGGTGTATGTGTACATAGATCCCTGAAAGTAGGGAATCAAGTAGATAAGGTTGTTAAGAAGGCATACGGTGTCTTGGCGTTTATTGGTAGGGGGATTGAATTTAGGAGTCGCGGCGTCATGTTGCAACTGTACACAACTCTGGTGCGGCCGCACTTGGAGTACTGTGTGCAGTTCTGGTCCCCACATTATAGGAAGGATGTGGAGGTTTTGGAGAGGGTGCAGAGGAGGTTTACCAGGATGTTGCCTGGTATGGAGGGGAGGTCCTATGAGGAGAGACTGAGGGATTTAGGGTTGTTTTCGCTAGAAAGAAGACGGCTAAGAGGGGATCTTATTGAAACATATAAGATGATTAGAGGTTTAGATAGGGTGGATAGTGATAGCCTTTTTCCTCGGATGGAGAAAGCTAGCACGAGGGGGCATGGCTTTAAATTAAGGGGTGGTAGTTATAGGACGGATGTCAGGAGGAGGTTCTTTACCCAGAGGGTGGTGAGGGATTGGAATGCCCTGCCTGCTGCAGTTGTAAATGCGCCTAGTTTGGGGGCGTTTAAGAGATCCGTGGATAGGTTTATGGACGAAAAGGGATTGGTTTAGGTTAGTGGGTCAGTGTTTTTTAACTGGTCGGTGCAACATCGTGGGCCGAAGGGCCTGTTCTGCGCTGTAATGTTCTATGTTCTATGTTCTATTTTGGTCGGCTGCAAGCCAAGGGGCTCCCATGAGTCTGGATGGGAATTGGAATGTAAGGATATAAGTGATCATGAGATTTATTTATTAATTAGTCACATGTAAAGCTTACATTAACACCGCAATGAAGTTACTGTGAAATTCCCCTTGTCGCCACACTCCAGTGCCTGTTCAGATCAATGTACCTAACCAGCACGTCTTTCAGACTGTGGGAGGAAACCGGGGCACCCGGAGGAAACCCACAAAGATACGGGGAGAACGTACGAACTGCACACAGATAGTGACCCAAACTGGGGATGGAACCCAGGTCCCTGGTGCTGTGAAACGGCAGTGCTAACTACAGTGCCGCTGTATCACACCATGAGCGAGGTGGCCTCGCTAACAGGGGAATGGGAGAACACTTTGATCATTAGGGCAGAAACTGTCCAATTGTGTGGTACCTCCGGTCATGGGAAGGGAAGGTCCAACCACGGGAGACAGTCCCCGGGTACAGCTGGGAGGGTGGGGGAGCAGGGGGTGGGTGTGGAATTGGCAATTGTGGGTGATTCCTGAACTGGCGCTGGGACAGGGCTGGTGTTTGGGGGGGGGGGGATGTGCTCACAAAGTGTGCAATTGGGTTGGGCTGGATGTCCAGTCCTGTTTCTGCATTCGGTTTGATTGTGGAGCAGTGGGTTTCTGATTATGGGGGGTGGGGGGGTCCACTCTTATTGGGGTGGTGGAGTTGTTGGGGGGGGGGAACGGGGGTGACTTCCAGTCATGTGGGACTTCTGATCATAATGGGTAGAGGTGTGGGGGTGTAGGGGGCAGGAAAGCGACCACAACAATTTGCATTAATATAGCTCTTTAATGTAACAACATGACCCAAGCTACTTCATATCAGGTTTATGATACAAGAGGTGACACAAAGCCACACACGGAGGTGTCAGAGCAGATAAACAATAGCTGGTTCACAGAGACAGGTTTCAGTGGAGGAGGCTGAGGTAGATAGAAGGAGATATTTAGGGAGGAACGGCCAGTTCTGAAGATTCAGGCACTTTATCAGAAGATCTTAAAGTGTTTCCCTCAGGAGTTTGCTTACGGACTCAAACCTGTTTCATTTCAGCACGAGGTAAATGAAATCAGTCTCAATAGAACCTGACTTACGTTTCCCCCAATGTACACAGCATAAATACCTCATGAATCATCCACGCCTCCACTTGCCTGATTGGGCGCGGCTCCAACAACAACACTGAAGAAGCTCGACAGTATCCAGGACACAGCAGCCCGTTTGATTGGCACCCCATTTACCACCTTGAACGTTCACTGCATCCACCATCGACATACATTGTGTACCCTCTATAAGATTCCCTGCAGCAACTCGCCAAGGCTCCTCAGGTAACAGGGCGGAACGGTGGCACAATGGTTAACACTGCTCCCTCACAGCACCAGGGATCTGGGTTCGAAGCCCTGCTTGGGTCACTGTCCGTGTGGAGTTTGCACCTTCTCCCCATGTCTGTGTGGGTTTTCTCTGGGTGCTCCGGTTTCCTCCCACAGTCTGAAAGACGTTAGATGCATTGACCCAAACAGGCACTGGAATGTGGCAGCTAGGGGAATTTCACAGTAACTTCATTGCAGTGTTAATGTCAGCCTTACCTGTGACCAATAAATTAAGCTTAACTTTTTTATTACTTTACCTTCCACAACTCAAAGACTCTACCAACGACGACATAGAACATAGAACATTACAGCGCAGAACAGGCCCTTCGGCCCACGATGTTGCGCCGACCAATTAAAAAGCAATGACCCTCTAACCTAAACCAATCCCTTTCCATCCATAAACCTATCCACGGATCTCTTAAACGCCCCCAAACTAGGCGCATTTACAACTGCAGCAGGCAGGGCATTCCAATCCCTCACCACCCTCTGGGTAAAGAACCTACCTCTGACATCCGTCCTATATCTACCCCCCCTTAATTTAAAGCTATGCCCCCTCGTGCTAGCTTTCTCCATCTGAGGAAAAAGGCTATCACTGTCCACCCTATCTAAACCTCTAATCATCTTATATGTTTCAATAAGGTCCCCTCTTAGCCGCCTTCTTTCCAGCGAAAACAACCCCAAATCCCTCAGTCTCTCCTCATAGGACCTCCCCTCCATACCAGGCAACATCCTGGTAAACCTCCTCTGTACCCTCTCCAATGCCTCCACATCCTTCCTATAATGTGGGGACCAGGACTGCACACAATACTCCAAGTGCGGCCGCACCAGAGTTTTGTACAGTTGCAACATGACGTTGCGGCTCCTAAATTCAATCCCCCTACCAATACATGCCAAGACAAGGGCAGCAATACCTGGGAACAACACAACCTGGATGTGCCTCTCCAAGTCGCTCACCACCCTGACTGGGAAATACATTGGGCATTCCTTCAGTGTCGCAGGGTCAAAATCCCTATCTTCCTCCCTAACAGCACGTTGGGTGTACCTACATCGCATGGACTGCAAAGGGGCAATTAGGGATGGGCAATAAATGCTGGTCTTGCCAGCGAAGCTGACATCCCATAGCGTGGCCCCTTTAAGGGGGCGACCCCCAAGGGCCACATGACTGGACCAGACCCATTGGACAGCCAGCGTGGGAACGTGAGCCAATCGAGAGCGAGGGCACATAGCTGGGGCCAGTGAGGAAGCTCAGCTGGAGCCGGGGAGCAGGGAGTGTTAACGTGCCTTTAGTTGATGATTGCTTGTATGTACATATTTATATCGCTGGTAATAAAACCTTAACCTGAAATCGCAACTAGTCGCCCTCATGTTATTACAGAATAAAAAGACAGGAGGAGACAGTTAAAAAAATGAAGTTAAATCAATAAATGTGCATTTATACCTTGCTAGCTGTAATTATTTTCACCTAATTAACATAGAATGTCAAAGAATCTGAGTGGTAACTATCAGGGGAAACAGGGTGAGCAATCTACAGAAACATCAACGCCTCTCTCCCTGGAGACAGACAGAAGGGGAGAGTGTCTGTTTACTTGATGCTACATTCTACTTCCAAACGGTGGCACTGTGTTAAGACATTTAGATGTTGCTGAAGGGATAAACTGTTTGAAAATCTTCATCAAACTTCAGAGGTAATGATGTCATGCTGTTAGCTTCCTTTCACAACCCATTTTTCCGACGTTTATTTAATGAGAATACGTTTTTTGGAGCGTTCAAAACGCTTCTCATAATTCATCTCAGGAAGTCTTTACTGTCCTGGAGAGAAACAGGGATGGGACTTCCAACCTACTGATTCAACCCACTGATATTAGATTTGATCTGATTTATCATTGTCACATGTATTAGTATACGGTGAAAAGTATTGTTTCTGGTGCTCTATACAGACAAAACATACCGTTCATAGAAAAGGAAAGGAGAGATTGCAGCATGTAGTGTTACAGTCATAGCTAGAGTGTCGAGAAAGATCAACATAATGCGAGGTAGGTCCATTCAAAAGTTAGCAGGGAAGAAGCTGTTCTTGAAGCTGTTCCCAGAGTTGAGGGGGCTGAGCTATGAGGAGAGGCTGAATAAACTAGGCTTGTACTCGTTAGAGTTTAGAAGAATGAGGGGAGATCTCATTGAGACGTATAAGATGATGAATGGGATGGATAGGATAGAGGTGGAGAGGCTCTTCCCGCTCAGAAAGGACAGTAGAACTAGGGGGCACAGCCTCAAGATAAAGGGGGGACGGTTTAGAACAGAGTTGAGGAGGAACTTCTTCACTCAAAGGATGGTGAATCTCTGGAATTCTCTGCCCGTTGAAGTGGTGGAGGCTGCCTCGCTAAATATATTTAAGACGCGGGTTGATGGGTTTTTGATAGGCAAGGGGATTAAGGGTTATGGGGAGAGGGCGGGAATGTGGAACTGAGCCACAACAGATCAGCCATGATCTTATTGAATGGTGGGGCAGGCTCGAGGGGCTAGATGGCCTACTCCTGCTCCTATTTCTTATGTTCTTATGAGTCGGTTGAGTTTGTAACCTCAGACTTTTGTATCTTTTTCCCGAAGGAAGAAGGTGGAAGAGAAAAGCAGCAGGAAGTGTAGATGGAGTCAATGGATGGGAGGCTGGTTCATCTGTATTATTTGGATTTCATTTATTCACTTGCCCCCTGTGTTTCCCGATTTAATACATTGCTTACCAGATGCTCAATGCTATGGCAATCACTTCCTTGCTCAACTTTCCGACATCTGTCGGACTTTCATAACTGGTTTATAAGAACCCCCTGCCCCCCCTTATCTTGAGGCTGTGCCCTCTAGTCCTGCTGTCCTTTCTAAGCGGGAAGAATCTCTCTACCTCTACCCTATCTATCCCTTTCATTATCTTATACGTCTCTATAAGATCCCCCCTCATCCTTCTAAACTCCAACGAGTACAGACCCAGTCTATTTAGTCTCTGTTCATGGGCTAACCCCCTCATCTCCGGTATCAGCCTAGCGAACCTCCTCTGCACTCCCTCCAAGGCCAAAATATCCTTGCGCAAGTGCGGTGACCAAACCTGCACACAGTACTCCAGCTGCGGCCTCACCAGCGCCCTGTACAGTTGCAGCAAGACCTCCCTACTTTTATATTCTATCCCCCTCACTATAAAGGCCAACATTCCATTCGCCTTCTTGATCACCTGCTGCAGACTGGGTTTTTGCGACTCGTGCACAAGGATCCCCAGGTCCCTCTGCACCGTAGCATGCTGCAGCTTTTTGCCCTTTAAATAGTAATCCCTCCTACTATTATTCCTGCCAAAGTGGATAACCTCACACTTGCTAACATTATACTCCAATTATACTGGTTTAATATCTACCGACCGTTGCTTCTAGATTTTTCTCATTTTATTGCCCAGTCTTTTAACCTTTCCTGCAACCTATGATTCTGGCCTTGGTCTTTTCTCTGCATCTCAATCTAATGGCTGGCTGGATTGAAGTCTTGTCCTTTCAGCAGAAGGTTGTGAGCCTGAATCGCTCTCCAGGTTTGGCAGTAAGGGAGAGCGACCTTACTGAGACGCTGTACATCACATAAACCTTAAACTGAGGCTGTCTCTGCCCTGTCACTGTGACGGGAGAGGTGTTCAACAGGTTGTCAGGCCATGATCACACTGTTGTTTGTGGAATCTTGCTGTGCAGAGATTGGCTACTGTGTTTTTCCTCCTGTTGTCGCATCCAATTGTTCCTGGAATTACTTCTTCCCTTCCAAGACTATTTGAGATTTCATTCCACATGTTGATTATACATTGTGTGAAAAATTTCCAGATGTCAACCCTAAAAATGTGCTTTAGTTTGAGTCTGTGTCATCTTGCTCCTTGGAGAGGGAGGCACTGGTGCTGAAATGATTTTATCACTGGGATAGTAACCCAGAGTAATCTTCTGGGAACTCGGGTTTGAATCCCACCATGGCAGGTGCTGAAAATTTGAATTTAATTCAATAAAAATCTACCAATGACCATGAAGCTATTATCGATTGTTGTAAAAACCCATCTGGTTTATGAATGTCCTTTAAAGAAGGAAATCTGTCATCCTTACTGGGTCTGGCCGAATGTAACTCCAGAGCCACAGCAATGTGGCTGGCTCTTAAATGGCTTAGCAAGCCACTCAGTTCAAGGGCATTTAGGGATGGGCAATAAATGCTGGCCCAGCCAGCCATGTGTATAACTCATGAATGAATAAAAATATTCTGGGTTTACCTTTTTATTCCCTGAGCTATCTTTGAAGTTTCTCCAATGGTTAAATGTCCTTATCCTCTTCCTGTAAGATCATCTGTCCTCTATCTTCTTTCTGAGTCTCTTCCAATCTTTCCTCATTAATCAAATCCTAGTATTTGGGATTAAACTCCTGGTATGCTCCTGCAGAGTATGAAGATCTGTCATTTAACTAGAATAGAATCTGGAATGTAGAGAAGACCATTGGGGAAACATTGGAAGATTCTTGGTGTGAGGACCATGTCTTGAGAATTCTGGCGAGTTATCCTTGGGCTTCGATGATTGGCCTTTGATAACCAAGTCTATTGTTCTCCATCCAACGATTGATCTGCCCCATCGCCAACCCCTCGAACCTCACCATCCCAACCACCATTGATGTTTAACTGGGAACCTCAACCTTTGTTGACTCCTGCCTTGATGTTGAAAGCAGTGGCTCTCACCTTCCCCTGAGCGTGACTGTCCATTGTTAATTCAGTAATCCGTGGCTATTTATTCACCACAATGGGTATGGGCGATATGGTGGCACAGTGGCTACCACTGCTGTCTCACACTGCCAGGCACCCGGGTTCAATTCCTGGGTCACTGGCTGTGTGGAGTTCTCCTCATGTCTGCGTGGGTTTTCTCCGGGTGCTCCGGTTTCCTCCCACAGTCCGAAGATGGCTGTGTTAGCTCGATTGGCCATGCTAAATTGGCCCTTAGAGTACAAAGGTGTTTAGTTTGAATGGGTTACCCATGGTAAATGCATGGGGTTACAATGATAGAGTGGGGGGAGGATCAGACACTGTTAGAGAGTCCATGTAGGCTCAACGGGCTAAATGTCCTCCTTCAGCACTGTAGGAATGTTATGATTCTATGTTGACATGTGACAAAAATGAAGTTGGTTGAGGGGGAAATGTTCAGGACACTGGAGTGAACTCGGCAGCTTATCTTTACAGCAGTACCGCTGGATATTGTATATCTTACATTTTATAACTCTCACCAACTTTTACAGATGCACCATAGAAAGCATTCTTTCTGGTTGCATCGCAGCTTGGTATGGGATCCAGCTCTGCCCAAGACCGCAAGGAACTACAAAAGGTCATGAACGAAGCCCAGTCCATCAGGCAAACCAGCCTCCCATCCATTGATCTGTCTACACTTCCTGCTGCCTCGGCAAAGCAGCCAGAATAATTAAGGACCCCGCGCACCCTGGACATTCTTTCTTCTACTTTCTCCCATCGGGAAAAAGAGACAAATGTCTGAGATTACACACCAACCGACTCAAGAACAGATTCTTCCCTGCAGCTGTCAGGCTTTTGAATGGACTTACCTCACACTAAGTTGATCTTTCTCTACGCCCTAGCTATGACTGTAAGTTTACTGTAAGGAGTTTAGAAGGCTGAGGGGGGATCTTCTAGAGACATATAAGATATAAGACATATAAGATAATGTAATATAAGATAAGATAATGAAGGGGATAGATATAGTAGGGGTAGAGAGATTCTTCCCGCTTAGAAAGGATAGCAGAACTAAAGGGCACAGCCTCAAAATAGGGGTGGGGGGGAGGTGCAGTTTAGATCGGAGTTGAGGAGGAACTTCTTCACTCAAAGGATGTGAGTCTCTGGAATTCTCTGCCCGTTGAAGTGGTGGAGGCTACCTCGCTAAATATATTTAAGACACGGGTAGATAGGTTTCTGATAGACAGGGGAATTAAGGGTTGTGGGGAAGTGGAACTGATCCACTTCAGATCAGCCATGATCTTATTGAATGGCGGGGCAGGCTCGAAGGGCTAGATGGCCTACTCCTGCTCCTATTTCTTATGTTCTTGTGTTCTTATGTAACATTATATTCTGCACTCTCTCCTTTCCTTCTCTATGAACGCAATGCTTTGTCTGTCTGTATAGTGCGCAAGAAATAATACTTTTCACTGTATCTAATACATGTGACAAGAATAAATCAAATCAAATCCATCTGAGAGGTGGACAGGGCCTCAGTTTAACACGGAGGACACCCACTGGGTGCAGCACCTAGATGACTATGCTGTCATTGCTGCTGTGTTGCCTCAAACCCATGAGCTTCTGCCTCACAGGCAGGCCTGTTACCACTTGAGCCACAGCTGTCCCTAACACTCTCCAATAAGAAGAAACTGCCACTCGATGGCAGCTGCTTTGCTTTCTGTACTGATCCATATTTACACAAAGTTATCTCAGAGTACACTACACGGCAGAGTAAATCCTTTGCTCTTGAACTGACTTGTAGATGTATTTAATTCACTACTTTATATTCAAGGTTTAAAGCTCTCGGCAATTCCAGCTGTTCAGGCAATACTTTTTTTTTCGCTTCGTATCATTTTCTTCCTTTCCATTCACTTTTTTAAGCCCACACTTCACCCTGTGCAGATCTAAGCTCATGGTCTTTAGTGACAGAATTCATTAGTTCCTCCACTTCCTGTCTTTTTCTCGGAGCAGGTACGCTTTGTGACTTTTGAGGGTCTCAGGCACTTATCATCATGGCTTTTCCCCTTTCTCCAAAGCATTTCAGCTTTGACTCACTACATCTTCCTCGAGACAGTGTGTCACGACTGCTCATTTGTCCTCGCTGTGATGGAGTGGGATGCGACGGGAAGAGAAATCTATAGATTCTGAAGCTCACCATTGTTTAAGTTTATCCATCAGTGTCAAAGGCAGGCTTACATTAACACTGCAGTGAAGTTACTGAGAAAATCCTCGAGTCACCACATCTCAGGTGCCTGTTTGGACACACTGAGGGGGAATTTAGCATGGCCAATGCACCTAACCAGCACGTCTTTCGGACTGTGGGGGCAACCGGAGGAAACCCATGCAGACATGGGGAGAATGTGCAAACTCTGCACAGACAGTGACCCAAGGCCAGAATTGAACCCCAGTCCCTGGCGCTGCGAGGCAGCACTGCTAACCACTGTGTCGCCCCCACTGTTTGACTTAATGAGCAGCAATACTCAGGCATGAGACTGAAAGGAGAAACAGAACAGAAAATGTCAACCACATTCAATCCTTCTTGCGCTCTGACTTTTTAAAATTCATTTATGGAATATGGACATTGCTGGCTGGCCAGCATTTGGTATTCACCCCTGGTTGCCTGAAAGCAGTTGAGAGTCAACCACATTGCTGTGGCTCTGGAGCCAGATTTCCTTCCCTAATAGATATTAGTGAACCAGATGAGTTTTTCCTGACAATAGTTTCACAGTCATCAGTAGATTCTTAATTCACGATTATTTTTACTGAATTTAAATTCCATGACCTACCGATGTGGGATTCGAACCCAGGTCCCCAGAGCATTAGTTAAGCATCTAGATTAACAGTCTAGCGATAATACCATGAAGCCATCGCCTTCCCGTACTTACTGCACAGCAGACAGGAGACTGTTTTCGCAATGACATGGTACCTCGGACAATCTTTGCCTGGGAGAATTGAGAAATATTTAATCAGAGTGTGGATGGTGAAGATGTACCATGAACAGGTTCAACTGAAATGCAATCTACAATTAACCTCTCCAACCTTCCAGTTTCTAGCGTCCAATACGAGAAAGAAAACAGCAAAGAATAAAAAGGGAAATCACTCAAAAAAGCAGAACTTGTAAATGGAGGATAACTGGATAGCAATCAAATAGTTTAGCCCTGCAGTGAACTACAAGTTGAATAAACTGATTTGCTCAGTTGCAGAATAAGTTTTGCTTTAGATTTATTTTATGCACATGAAACTCAGTGTCAGGAACAAGAG
Source organism: Carcharhinus amblyrhynchos (assembly GCF_965287045.1). Taxonomy (NCBI): domain Eukaryota; kingdom Metazoa; phylum Chordata; class Chondrichthyes; order Carcharhiniformes; family Carcharhinidae; genus Carcharhinus; species Carcharhinus amblyrhynchos. Next base: position 4,741,916 of record NC_137336.1, on the reverse strand, counting down.
GATGTGATTTGCAAATCAGGCTGTTGCCTAGGGTACTAATACTGTTAACACAAGTGTATGAAAAGTGGTCCAACCAGCTCCTTCCACCCACTATGTCATTTACAGCCAATCAGAATCTCATGAATAAATGAAACATAATAGACATTTCCGCTTCATTCTGATGTACTGAGAGACTTTTTTTTTCAAGCTGTACTCTCGTCTAAAAGAACATTGGAATATCAGCCATGATCCAGTTAGTATCCCTCTCGACTCTCGATAAAAGTTGATGGTGTTATGTCCCACTCTAGGAGCTTCAACTCTGCAGTTTGGGCAGTACTGAAGGAGTGCAGCACTGTCACAGGTGCAAATTTGGATGAGATGTTAAAAAAGGCCCTGTCTACCCTCTCAGACATAAAGGGTGATGAAGCAATTTTGAATAAGAGCTGAAGAGCTCTCCCGACCAACAGTCATCCCCCAATTAACATCACAAAAAGAGATTACCTGGTCACTATCACATTTCTTCTTGAGGGAGATTGCTGTGTGCAAATTGGCTGCTGTGTTTGCAACATTTCAAGTGCCCAAACTTCAAGGATATTTGCTTGGCTGTAAACGGGGAGACAGTGGCACGGTGATATTGTCATTGGACTAGTAATCCAGAGACCCAGGGGTCTGTGAACCTGGGGTCGAATCCCACCATGGCAGATGGTGCAATCTGAATTCAACAAAACTAAATCTGGAATTAAAAGTCTATTGATGACCATGAAAGAGTTGTCAGTTATTGGAAAAACCTACCTGGATATTTGATTTATTATTATCCCATGTATTTACATACAGTGAAAAATATTGTTTCAGCTTTGACAAAGGCTCATTTGGACTCGAAACGTCAGCTTTTTTCTCTCCTTACTGATGCTGCCAGACCTGTTGAGATTTTCCAGCATTTTATCTTTTGGTTTCAGATTCCAGCATCCGCAATAATTTGCTTTTATTTTATTGAAAAGTTTGTTTCTTACGCACTACACAGACAAAGCACACTGTTCATCGAGAAGGAAATAAGAGGGTGCAGAATGTAGTGTTAGGGTATAAAGAATCACAATTAGGGTGTAGAGAAAGATTAGCTTATTGCATGGTAGGTCCATTCAAAAGTCTGATGGCAGCGGGCAAGAAACTGTTCTTGAGTCGGTTGGCACGTGACCTCAGACTTTTGTATCTTTTTCCTGATGGAAGTAGGTGGAAGAGAGAATGTCCGGGATGGGTGGGGTCCTTAATTATGCTGGCTGCTTTGCCGAGGCAGCGGGAAGTGTTGACAGAGTCAATGGATGGGAGCCTGGTTTGTGCGATGATCCATTGATGTCCTTTAGGGAAGGAAATCTGCTGTTCTTTCCCGAACTGGCCTCCATGTTAGTCCAGAGCCACATCAATGCGGTTGACTCTCAACTGTCCTCAAAAGGCAACTCAGGATGGACAATAAATGCTCCCAACCAGCGACGCCCATGTCCCACGATTGAATAAAAGAACAAAATCCAATGAAAAAAATTTGGGAGATCCAGAGGAGATACCTAAATGCAAGTTATTTCTCTAATATTGTCAAGGTAGCTAGAAATGGACACTATTACTTTTTAAAATCTCCAAAGTAAATTTTCATTAAATTTCAGTGACATTACTCTTTGTGGCTTTAGCAATGATAGATTAATGTGGTGCAACAAACATTCCTTTCTCCAATATTTTAACATTTCAGTTTTTTCAGTAAATGATCCCTTTATTACAGTAATACACCAGAAGACATTGGCAAAAAGAGGGGATGAGCACAACATGAATAAAAAGTGTTACAAGAAGGGATGGAGATTTCCGTAATCGGAGAGAGGTAGGGATGGAGATGGGTGTCACGGGGTTGCAGAAGTTTGGTAGAAGGGACATAACTTGGAGTCAGCTAAGGGTTAGTGAGACAACACCTTTGTTAAAGGGATTTTGCAGAGTTGTGCTGTTCTTTCAATACCATTGTTACCCAGGGACAGGAATGATCCATTTAGCCCATCTAGCACATTCCGCTCTTCAGTTAGTTTATGGATAGCCTGTACCAAAACTCAATTTATTGATCTCTGCTCTTTATCCCTTGATTCCCTTAACTAACAAATATTTATCATCCCAGTCTTTAAAAAAAACCCTCAAATTCCCTCGAGGTCCATGATTCTTTGAAGGGAAAGAATCCCGGATACAAGATCATTGGCAAAAGATCTAGTGGAAGAGTGAGATCTTATTTGTCAGAGTTGTTAGGTTTTGGAGTTCAGTGTGCGAAAGGCAAGAAACCAGATTCAGTCAGAACTTTCAACAAGAAATTGAAGATGAGGAATTTCCAGGGCTAAGAGGAAAGTGTCGGGAAGTGGGATGAATTGGATGGCTCCTCCAAAGAGCCAGAAAAGACTCAATGGGTCGAATGGCCTCCTTCTCTGCAGCAATTATACATGTCCTACTGCATTTTATATCCAAATGTTATCTCTAATTTCATTCCTTCATAATTGCCCAGCTGCATTTTTAAGAATAAGCCTTTTATTTCATGATGTGATCTAAAACTTGATATTCTTTGTTGAATTGTACGCTGGGAAAGGATTGTATTTTTACTTGTGTGATGTTTCTTTAAGAAGAGAGTGAGTTTGAGCAGATTTTGAAAGAGGGTTAATTAATTTTCTGATGCTGACATCATTCTAAGAAACACCCATGTATCCTGGGATTGCCTTGGTAACGATCAGAGAAGAAGCAAAGAGTAAGCAAAAAGAAAATTGTGATGGAGTGGGGCCAGCCTATTTGGCAGTTCAGAATATTGGGAATTCACATAAAGAGAAAACAATCAAGGCTCTTTCTGGGTGTAATAGTTTTCTGTTTGACAGTCATGAAACAGATTCTGGCGTGGACGCATGTCATAGATTCATAGAGGTCACAGAGTTATAGAGTTTACAGCATGAAATTCAGCCCAACTTTTCCATGCCACCCCTTTTTTTTAATCCACTAAACTAATCCCAATTGCTTGCATTTGGCCCATATCCCTCTACATCCATCTTACCCATCTAACTATTTAAATGCTTTCTAAAAGACAAAATTGTACCCGCCTCTACTATTACCTCTGATGGCTTGTTCCAGATGTTCACCACACTCTGTGTGGAAAAGTTGCCCTCCTGGATCTTTATGTATCTCTCCCCTCTCACCTTCAACCTATGCCCTCTAGTTTTAGACTCCCCTACTTTTGGAAAAGGTATTGACTATCTAGCTGATCTGTACCTTTCATTATTTTATAGACCTCTATAAGATCACCCCTCAGCCTCCTACGCTCCAGAGAAAAAAGTCCCAATCTATCCAGCCCCTCCTTATTACTCAGTCCATCAAGTCCCAGTAGCATCCTAATTAATCTTGTTTGCACTCTTTCTAGTTTAATAATATCCTTTCTATAGTAGGGTGACCAGAACTGTACACAGTATTCCAAGTGTGGCCTTACCAATGTCTTGTACAACTTCAACATGAGATCCGAACTCCTGTATTCAGTGTTCTAATCAATGAAGCCAAGCATGCCAAATGCCTTCTTCATTACTCTGTCCACCTTTGCCTCCACTTTCAAGGAGCTATGAACCTGTACCCCTAGATCTCATTGCCCCAGTGTCCTACCATGAACTGAATAGGTCCTGCCCTGGCTCGATCGACCAAAATGCATCACCTCACATTTATCTAAACTGAACTCCATCTGCCATTTGTCAGCCCACTGGCCCAATTGATCAAGATGTCTCTGAGAATAAAGCAGAGACTGTGTTACTTGTATCATCGCAGTTGGAAAAAACAGAACATGCAACATAGCAAGACAAAGAGACTGTTGGTCAAACTATAGAATCATAGGACCCCAACAATGCAGAAGGAGGCCATTCAGCCCACTGAGCCTGCAGCAACAATAATCTCACCCAGGGCCTATTCCAGTAACTCCACAGAATTGCCCTGCTAGCCCCCTAACACCCAAGGGAAATTTAGCATGACCAATCCAACCTAATCCGCTCATCTTTGAACTATGGGAGGAAACCGGAGCACCCAAAGGAAATCCACGCAGACACGGGGAGAATGTGCAAACCCCACATGGACAGACAGTGACCCAAGGCCAGAATTGAACCAGATCCTTAGCGCTGTGAGGAAGCTGCGCTAACCACTGAGCCGCCGTACCGCTATTATGGTGTGATCAGTGGCATCCGTGCCTCTGAACCAGATGCTCCAGGTTTGAGACCCAGCTCAGGATGTGATGGCCGTTGACGATGCATTCATAATGCAGGCAAACAGGCTGAGTGTGTCAACCTGGAAGTCCTTCCAAATGCACCAATGGCTGGCGGTAAGAGCAACAGGTTTATTCGGTAGCACGAGCTTTCGGAGCTCTGCTCCTTCACCAGGTGGACTTACCTGAGTTCTGAAAGCTTGTGCTACCAAATAAACCTGTTGGACTTTAACCTGGTGTTGTGAGACTTTTTACTGTGTCCATCCCAGTCCAACGTCGGCATCTCCACATCATGGTGGTCAGAGCAGAGAGAATCCTGGTCAACCACGCTTGAGGTGGAGTCTAGCTCTGCTGCTGAAGGGGTGCCAGAGGCTAGCAGCTTGTTTGAAGGGCTGAGAGTTGGGGTTATTTGCGGATTCTGTGCCCTCAGAATCTCTGAGACTAAAGTGGGGGAGAGGCCGTAAATATCACCTTGTGGGTGGTAACCATGTCTGGGGATATCAGATGGAAGAGTGCTGCCAATGAATGTTACTCAAAATGATTGGATAGGAAGTGAGTTTGATAAAATGACACCTTGCCCAGTGATTTATTTCCATCGTGGGCTGTGGAGCTCCATTTCTTTTTAAGAAGTTCCCTGGCTCGATCGCAGCATATGAAAAGCAGAATTTACATTTCCAAATTTGTGTTTTCTCGCAATACTGGTGTGGAACGGTGGCACAGTGGTTAGCACTGCTGCCTCACAGTGTCAGGGGTCTGGTTCAATTCCGACTTATTTGACTGTCCTTGTGGAGTCCGCACGTTCTCCCCATGTCTGCGTGGGTTTCCTCCCAGTGCTTCGGTTTCCTCCCACAGTCCGAAAGACTTGCTGGTTAAATGCACTGGCCATGGTAAATTCTCACTCAGTGTACCCGAACAGGCACCGGAGTGTGGTGACTAGGGGAATTTGATAGTAATTCATTGCAGTGTTAATGTAAGCCTTCTTGTGACACTAATAAATACAAAAAAAATTCTATAATTTGTAAATTTTAACAAAGTTTGCACTCTTGGCGTGAAATCTATCTCCTGGGAATTTTATAGTGGATTTCTAGATACCTGCCTCAATGGATTTTCCCATCTTTTAATCAAAGTGCTAATGGAAAAATCTACCTGTTGAGGCCCTGTTAATAAGGAATTTTGCATTATGTATGATGTGTTTTGAGCTTTCATTCTGTTTGAAATGTGATCGCTTTCAGACTCCCAAGTGACTTATTTTTAAATCCATCAGAGAAACCTGGAGGAAATAATTGACCCTGAGGACAATACTGTAAAATAGTACATTCAAACCAGCAGTTGAGGGTAGCACAGTGCCAGTGAGATTGGCAGGGTAAATCGGTGAGGTTTTGGGGGTAGGGTCTAGGTCTGATTGTTTTCATTGCAGCCTCAATGGGCTCCTTCTGCCCTGTTAGGATTCTATGATTCTGTGCGTGGAAAATTATATCTCACAAATTTGAGTTTTTTGAAGGAGTAACCAAGAAGGTAGATGAGGGCAGTGCAGTTGATGCTGTCTATATGGACTTTAGCAAGGGCTTTGACAAGGTACTACTTGGTAAGTTGTTGCATAAGGTTAAATCTGACGGGATCCAGGGTGAGATATCTAAAAGGATACAAGATGGTGATTGTAGAGGGTTGTTTTTTCAAATTGGAGACCTGTCACCAGCGGTGTGCCTCGGGGATCAGTGCTGGGTCTATTGTTATTTGTCATTTACATTAATGATTTGGATGAGAATATAGGAAGCTTTGTTTGCAGATGACACCACGATTGGTGCCATAATGGACAATGAAGAAAGTTACCTCCGATTGCAGTGGGATCTTGATCTATTGGGCTAGTGGGCTGATGAATGGCAGATGGAGTTTACTTTAGATAAACACGAGGCGATGCATTTTGGTAGATTGAACCAGGGCAAGACTTACTCAGCTAATGGTAGGGCATTGGGGAGAGTTAGAGAACAAAGAGACCTCAGGATACACATTCACAGCTCCTTGAAAGTGGAGTCACAGGTGGACAGAGTGGTGAAGAAGGCATTCAGCATGCTTGGTTTCATCAGTCATTGAATATAGGAGTTGGGACGTCTTGTTGAAGTTGTACAAGACGTTGGTAAGATCACACTTGGAGTACTGCGTACAGTTCTGGTCACCCTATATGAGAAAGGATACTATTAAGCTAGAAAGAGTGCAGAAAAGGTTTACTAGGATGCTACTGAGACTTGATGGTTTGGATTATAAGGAGGGACTGGATAGACTGGGACTTTTTTCCCGGAGTGTCGGAGCAGAGGGCTGAGCTTAAAGAGGTCTATAAAATAATAAGGGACACAAATCAGCTAGATAGTCAATATCTTTTCCCAAAGGTAGGAGAGTCTAAAACTAGAGGACATAGGTTTAGGGTGAGAGGGGAGATTTACAAAAGTCACCAGAGGGGCACTTTTTCCCACAGAGAGTGGTGAGTGACTGGAACAAGCTGCCTGAGGTAGTAGTAGAGGTGGGTACAATTTTGTTTTTTAAAAAGCATTTAGATAGTTACATGGGTAAGGTGGGTATAGAGAGATAGGGGCCAAATGCAAGCAATTGGGATTAGTTTAGGGTTTACAAAAAAGGGTGACATGGACAAATTGGGCTGAAGGGCCTGTTTCCATGCTGTTAACCTCTATGATTCTATGACTTGGTGAAATGGCCATTAAATATCCCAGTAAACGTCAATAGAAGCATCTACTGTTGTCTATAGCTTAGAGAGATGTAAGAATCTAAAAATTCTGGGATGAAGAAGTCCAAGATTTTAAGTCATTTCTGGAATGTAAACGTTGTTGGCCAGGCTAGTATACATTCCTGATCTCTAGCTGCTTTTGCGAAGAAAATATGAGTCACCTTGTTGAATATAATGCTCTGGTTTGTGAGGACATTTCAGCCACATTGCTGTGAGTCTGGATTCACTGTAGGCCAGAGTGGGTAAAAATGGCAGATTTCCTTCCCTAAAGGACACTGCTGAAACTGGTCAGTTTTCTCAGCAAGTTGATATTTTTCCAATCTCCATCCTGATGCTAGTTTTTTGTTTCAGCTTTATTTAATTGATTATGTTTAAACTCCTCGGCTGCTGCCCTTGAATTTTAACTCATGTTGCTGCTGTAACTTGGCTTCACCTTCTGGGTTCAACTTCTACCATCCTGGTCATTCCTTGGTACATAGAAAACAGAAGCAGGAGGAGACCAATCAGCCCTTCGAGTCTGCTCTGCCATTCATTATGATCATGGCTGATCACCCAAATAAATAGCCAGATCCCACCTTTCCCCCATACCATTTGATTGCTTTCACCCCAAGAGCTATATGCAACTGCTTCTTGTAAACATTCAATGTTTTGGCCTCAACTGCTTTCTGTGATACTGAATTCCATCAGCTAACCACTCTCTGGGTGAAGAAACTTCTTCTTATCTCTGTCCTAAATGGTCTACTCTGTATCCTCAGGCTGTGACCAACCCCACCCTGCCCTCCAATTGGGACCATTCACATTGTGCTGTCATTCGCCGCTTATAGAAATCATTGAAACGTTACAGTGCAGAAGGAGGCTATTCAGCCCATCAAGTCTTCACCAACAATAATCCCACCAAGACCCTACCCCCGTAATGCCACATATTTATTCCACTAATCCACGCATCCCAGGACATCCCATGGGTTATTTAGCATTGCCAATGCACCTAACCTGCACATCTTTGAAGTGTGGGAGGATACTGGAGCACCCAGATACGGGGAGAACCTGCAAGCTCCACACAGACGGTGACCCAAGCCAGGAATCGGACCCAGGTCTCTGGAGATGTGAGGCAGCAGTGCTAACCACTGTGCCACCAAGCCATCCTTCTTGCATCTACTGTGTAGTCCTGTTAGAATTTCTAGGAGGCTCCCCCCTCATTTTTTCAACTCCAATGAATACAATGACGATGAAGTTAAAAATTCATCAATCTCAACCATTGAGACTACAACAAATGCAAAAATGAAGTGAAGGAAAACCTTCTGGGAACCATAGATCCACAGTCACCTGACACTTGTAAACAAGTGAATGTCATCACATCGGAAGTCACGACTCTTCTGACTTATAAACTTTAGATGTCTTCTGTATACTTCGTTACATCAATTCTGTGCTTCAGTGCTTGTAAATATAGGAATTGTGTATTGGTTTACAATCTTAGTTCAACATTATCTGTTTAATATTCTGTTCTCCACTGTTCCCTGCTGAATGTGTTTGTCTATTTTTGCTAATGCATGATTGTTGCATATTTGCACATTTTGACTTGCTTACTTAGTCTATAATAGAGTCACCGTCATAAAGATTTACAGCATGGAAACAGGCCATTCGGCCCAATTTGTCCTTGGCACCTTTTGTTTTCTTAAAACCCCCTAAGCTAATCCCAATTGCCCACATTTGGCCCATATCCCTCTATACCCATCGTACCCATATAACTATTTAAATGTTTCTCAAAAGACAAAATTGTACCCGCCTCTACTACCACCTTTGGCAGTTTGTTCCAGACACTCACCACCCTCTGTGTGAAAAAATTGCCCTTCTGGACACTTTTGTATCTCTCCGCTCTCACCTTAAACCTCTGCCCTCTTGTTTAAGACTCCCCTAACTCTGGGAAATGATATTGACTATCTAGCTGATCTGTGCCCCTCGTTATTTTATAGACCTTATAAAATCACCCTTTAGCCTCCCACGTTCTAGAGAAAAAAGTCCCACTCTATCCAGCCTCTCCTTATAACTAAATCCCAGTAGCATCCTAATAAATCTTTTAGTTGAGGGTGGCACGGTAGCACAGTGGTTAGCACTGCTGCTTCACAAATCCAAGAACCTGGGATCTCACCCATCTCTTGTGGATCTGCACATAGATGACCTTGTTGACCTACTCTCTCCACTGTTACTCTTTTGCCCTTTATGTATTTGTAGAAGCTCTTTGGTTAGATAAGAACATAAGAACATAAGAAATAGGAGCAGGAGTAGGCCATCTAGCCCTGCGAGCTTGCCCCGCCATTCAATAAGATCATGGCTGATCTGTCGTGGCTCAGTTCCACATTCCCGCCCTCTCCCCATAACCCTTAATCCCCTCGCTTATCAAAAACCCATCAACCCGCGTCTTAAAAATATTTAGCGAGGCAGCCTCCACCACCTCAACAGGCAGAGAATTCCAGAGATTCACCACCCTTTAAGTGAAGAAGTTCCTCCTCAACTCTGTTCTAAACCGCCCCTCCTTTATCTTGAGGCTGTGCCCCCTAGTCCTATTGTCCTTTCTGAGCGGGAAGAGTCTCTCCACCTCTATTCTATCCATCCCATTCATCATCTTATACGTCTCAATGAGATCTCCCCTCGTTCTTCTAAACTCTAACGAGTACAAGCCTAGTTTATTCAGCCTCTCCTCATAGCTCAACCCCCTCAACTCCGGTATCAGCCAAGTAAACCTCCTCTGCACTCCCTCCAAGGCCAAAATATCCTTGCGTAAGTACGGCAACCAAAACTGCACACAGTACTCCAGCTGTGGCCTCACCAATGCCCTATACAGCCGCAGCAAGACCTCCCTACTTTTATATTCAATCCCCCTCGCTATGAAGGCCAGCATCCCATTCGCCTTCCTGACCACCTGCTGCACCCGCAAGCTGGGTTTTTGTGACTCATGCACAAGGACCCCGAGGTCCCTCTGCACCGTCGCCTGCTGCAGTTTTTCACCACGTAAGAAATAGTCCTTCCTACCATTATTCCTACCAAAGTGGACAACCTCTCACTTGCCAACATTAAATTCCATTTGCCATTTCCTGGCCCATTCGCCCAGCCTATCTAGATCCTTCTGCAGACTCTCCACACCCTCTGCGCAATTTGCCGTTCCCCCAATCTTGGCGTCATCAGCAAATTTCGACACCATACACTCGGTTCCCTCCTCCAGATCATCTACATACAGTTGCCTGCAAAGCATAACTCAATTCCTGACTACACAAAGCCTGTCCACCATCTGCAAGGTGCAAATTAGCTTGGTGGCACAGTGATTAACATTGCTGCCTCACAGCGCCAGGGACCCGGGTTCAGTTCCAGCCTCAGGTGACAGTCTGTGAGGAGTTTACATGTTCTCCCCACGTCTGCATGGGTTTCCTCTGGGTGCTCCGGCTTCCTCCCAAAGGTTGCTGTGTTAAGTGGATTTGTGACTGTAAACTCTCTTTAGTGTCCCACCATGTGTAGGTTAGGGGGATTAACAGAGTAAATGTGCAGGGTTATGAGGATAGGCATGGAGCTGAGTGAGATAATCTGTCAAAGGGTCAGTGCAGACTCGATGGGTTGAATGGCCTCCTGTGGGGATTCTCTGATTCTTACTGTTTGTTTTGCTTGGTCTGAAAATGGAACCATCCCGAAAGTTACTCTGAGGAACTACTTCCCTCTGTTTCTCTGACAGATATGAACTGGACTGATGTACGCTCCCATTATCTTTGGAACACACGACTAACGTTACTATAAAAGGGACAACTTGGAGGAACAAAACATTTTAAAGTATGTATCTGAAGCCAGTGCTCTCAGTCAATTTGTCACCGTCTTGTTGTTGCAAGCCAGGCTGTCCTGCCGGAGTGGGTTAATGGCTTTAACCTTGGCCAGACTGCATGGCTTAGTCACCGCTGAAGGCTGGCAGTTTCACTCTGCTCCTCTCTCAGCTTCATGTTACCGGTGGGGGCAGCAGACATCAACAGTGTTCTTGGACTGAATGTGCCTGGATCAAGGCTAGCAATGTGTCATGTAGTGACAGGAACCATGGGAACAGAGAACAATGCAAGAAGTCTGACAACACCAGGTTAAAGTCCAACCAATTTATTTGATAGTAAACTCACAAGCTTTCGGGGTTTGCCCCTTCGTCAGGTGAATCCTGGCCTCAGACAGGGCATATAACAGCACAGACAGTTTACAGGTTACTGATTAGAATGCAAGTCTTTACACCTAACCTGTTATTCAAGTCTTAAAGAGGAATCCTGTCGGTATCTTGTCTGCTTTCTTGCATCTCTGTAAAAACTTGATGTCTGCGTCGATATGCACAATCTTCTTGGAGACCCTCTCCACTTGGATCTCCAAGAAGATTGGGGGGGGCGGCAGTTTAGAACAGAGTTGAGGAGGAACTTCTTCACTCAAAGGGTGGTGAGTCTCTGGAATTCTCTGCTCGTTGAAGTCGTGGATGCTACCTTGCTAAATGTATTTAAGTCACGGGTTGATAGGTTTCTGATAGACAAGGGAATTAACAGTTATGGGGAGAAAGCGAGAAAGTGGAACTGAGCCACTTCAGATTAGCCATGATCTTATTGAATGGCGGGGCAGGCTCGAAGGGCTAGATGTCCTACTCCTGCTCCTATTTCTTATGTTCTTATGGATCCGGCAGTTTGTGGTGTCGATAGTAGTCATGATGTGGAGATGCCGGCGTTGGACTGAGGTGAACTCCACAACAGAAAACAACACACAATCAAGATACTATTCAGTTCCCTCGGCTGAGGTAATGAAGGGAAAATATCTTAACACCAACAGATTTCAGGCATTGATAACATTGATGCTCAGAGGACATGGCTTCATGCCAAAGGTAAGTGTGTTAAACAGCTTCTAATGGGCAGGCTTCAGGGGCAATTAGGGATAAATGTTGGCCAGTGCTGCCCACATCCCATTGATGAATGAATAAAATTAAAGGCTCGCACCTGGGAAGTCCTGACTCAGCACTCTCATCTCAAACTTGTATTACTCCAGCCGACAAGAACCTCTCAAACATTGCCACTTCAAAAAGAGATTTGCATTTATATGACGCCTTTAACAATAGAAATGCCCCCAGAAGGTGAAACACAGGCGTGTGAATGGAAAAAAACTGAAACTGAGCCAAAGGAGGACAAGTTAGAGAAAGCTTGGTGGGAGCAACAGCGATGAAGCAATAAAGGAGGGGAGAAAGAGTGAGAGAGAGAAGCTTCAAGAGGGAATTCCAGAGTTCTGGGTCCAGACAGCTGAAGGCACAACTAACCATGATGGTGAGTGAATGTGGCAACAGGTGCCCACAAGTCCAAATTGGAGGAACATGGATATCTTGGGGGATTAAAGTGCTGGAGAAGGTTCCAGAGAAAGCGAAGTGGCAAAACCATGGAAATAATCTGATTGGCCATGTTAAATTGACTGTAGTGTCAGGGGATTAGCAGGATAAATATGTGGGGTTACAGGATTAGGGCCTGGGTGGGATTGGTCAGTGCAGACTCGATGGACAGAATGGCCTCCTTCTGCACTGTAGGGATTCTATGATTCTATGAAATTACAAAATAAAAGAAAATTTCTATAGATGCTGGGAGTCTGAAATTAAAACAGAGGTATTAGTGGTCTTGTAACATTTGTGGACAGAGAAGCAGAGTTAATGGCCAGAGGAGAGGCTGAATAAACTGGGCTTGTACTCGTTAGAGTTTAGAAGAATGAGGGGAGATCTCATTGAGACGTATAAGATGATGAATGGGATGGATAGGATAGAGGTGGAGAGACTCTTCCCGCTCAGAAAGGACAGTAGGACTAGAGGGCACAGCCTCAAGATACAAGGGGGGCGGTTTAGAACGGAGTTGAGGAGGAACTTCTTCACTCAAAGGGTGGTGAATCTCTGGAATTCTCTGCCCGTTGAAGTGGTGGAGGCTGCCTCGCTAAATATTTTTAAGACGCGGGTTGATGGGTTTTTGGTAAGAGAGGGGATTAAGGGTTATGGGGAGAGGGCGGGAAAGTGGAACTGAGCAGCGACAGATCAGCCATGATCTTATTGAATGGCGGGGCAGGCTCGAAGGGCTAGATGGCCTACTCCTGCTCCTATTTCTTATGTTCTTATGTTCTTATGTTCTTAACTCTACCACCTTGCCCACCCAGAGTCGGAGCGGACGAGGGTCTGACAACAGAAATCCTTGGGCAGGAATTTCCAGTCTTATCCAAGGAAGGCCAAAAAATCCTGCCCAATGTCTTGAATCGAATATAACTTTCCTTCAGAGTGGGTGGGATGTTCTTTCGGAGAGTTGGTGCAGACTCAATGGGCCAAATGGCCTTCTCCTGCGCTGTAGGGATTCTATGGAGGTAATGATGAATTTCACAGCTCAGGTTTGCTTTCCTTGAGAGCAGACTCGGAAAATGGTGCACATGTTCCAGGATCTTGTTGTTTCTTTTAATCTCTTCATTTTATTTCCTAATACCTGTAACTTACAACCAACTCTGCAACCTCCAGAGAGCTCGCCTCTCCTCCAATCCTGGTCTCCTGCACATTAATGGTTTCCATTATTGGTGGATGTATCTTGGGTTGCCTGGGCACACTAAGCGTTCCCCATATCTCTCCCTCGACTCTCTTACTCAAGCATTGTGAAACCTATCTACCTCATCACCTCTGCCTTTTCCTATAAGACTTTCCTTAAAACTTGTTCCCTGGACAAAACTTTTGGCCACCTGTGGCTTGGTGTTAAATCACAGATGATGACACCCCTGAGAGGTGCCTTGGGACATTTTGCTACGTTTAAGGTGCTATATAAATGCAAGTTGCTCTGAAGTACTCTGTGGGTGGTACGGTGGTTAGCACTGCTACATCACAGCACCAGGGACTCAGGTTTGATTCCCAGCTTGGGTGTCTGTTTGTGTGGAGTCTGTATGTTCTCCCCATGTCAGCGGGGGTTTCCTCCAGCTCCCTCAGTGTTCTCCCACAGGCTGAAAGATGTACTGGTTAGGTCCATTGACCCAAACAGGTGCCGGAGTGTGGCAACTCGGGGAATTTCACAGTAACTTCATTGCAGTGTTAATGTAAGCCTTACCTGAGGCACTAATGAATAAACTTTACTTGAAACTGGAGTATCAGACTGCCAGGGCTCGGGGCCTCATTGACGGATGGTGTAAGGCTCTCTGCCACTTCTGAAGATATTGAAACCAAAAAATAAAGCGCCTTCTCATCACTGGGACCCGGGTTGTAAGCCACTGATTTTAGTGCATGCGGTTTACAATCGCATTGCCTGTGGCTCTGTCTGCCCCGTCCCGCTGCAATTTGTTAATTGAATCACAGCGGGGTGGGGGGGAAGATCTCTGTGGCTGTGATTCAAGTTAACACTTTTTTAATCAGTGAAGCCTAGTTATCTTATAAAAGGTGCCAACAGTCATTTGGATAATGATTCCACAAAGGCTTCAAAGCTGAGGGCAGCATTGCAGTCACAGGCAAAAGTTAGCGCTGAGTCGCACACGGGTTCAGGTGTAATCCCATACGTCTGGCTGATTTCATTTGCAGTTATATTAAAAATACATTTCTCAATGTTATTTTGTGCCACTCAGGCCAGCAGTGCATAAAGCTCCAATCTAAGTCATGCATAAACATTATGCATATTAAATGCAAAGGACAGCTGCAAATTAAATTGTAGATCGCAGCAGGAGGGACAGGAACCTTTCAGCTCATTGTATCTGTTGTTTTTTTTTCAAGAGAGTGATCCCATTAGTCCCACTCCTCCTTCCCTGTAGCCCTGTGTTTTATTTCTTTCCCTTTTCACGTCGAGATTCAATTCCATTTTGAAGGTTACTATTGAGTCTGTTTCCATCGCTCTTTAGGGTGTTCCCAGACCATCAAAAGGTGACTGTGGAAATAGAATGTTTGCCGCATTTGTCTCCACCTCATTTTCCTGTCCGTGGGTCACCAACCCTCCTGGACAGTTTCCCCTGGTTTTGTCTGTCAGAGCCATCGACTCTCACCAACTTTTACAGATGCACCAGTGAAAGCATTCTTTCTGGTTGTATCACAGCTTGCTATGGGCTCCTGTTCTGCCCAAGACCACAAGAAACTATAAGGAGTTGTGACTGAAACCAGTCAATCATACAAACCAGCCTCCCATCCATCAACTCCATCTACACTTCCTGCTCTTCATTTGCCCTCACTGTGATGGAACAGAATGTGACAGGAAGAGAAATCTGTTGATTCTGAAACTCACCGTTGCCTAACTTTATTTATTAGTCACAAGTAGGCTTACATTAACACTGTAATGAATTTGCTATGAAAATCCCTCAGTTGTCCACACTCCGGTACCTGTTCGGGTACACCGTGGGAGAATTTAGCATGGCCAGTGAATCTAACCAGTGCATCTTTCAGACTATAGAAGGAAACTGGAGCACCCAGAGGAAACCTATGCAGACACGGGGGGAACATGCAGATTTCACACAGACAGTGACTTAAGGCCGGGAATTGAATCCAGGTCCCTGATGCTGTGAGGTAGCAATGCTAACCACTGTGCCATCGTGCCGCCTTGGAGGCCAGGATTAGATGAATAAAGTTCAAGTTTATTTATTACTCACAAGTAGGTTTACATGATCACTGCAATGAAATTACTGTGAAAATGCCCAAGTCACCATAATTCAGTGTCTGTTTGGGTACACTGAGGGAGAATTTAGCACGGCCAATGTACTTAACTGGCATGTCTTTGGGAGGAAACTGGAGCACCAGTGGAAACCCATACAGACACAGGGAGATCATGCAGACTCCGCTCAGGCAATGATCCAAGCTGGAAACCAAACCCAGGTCTCTGGCATTGGGACAGTGGTGTTAACCACTGTGCCACTCCACAGAGAACTCAGAAGTTTGTAGGAAAAACATACTGAGAGGGGGAGAGGAAAGGTCATGAAGGCATAAGTCAAGGATAAGTTACCAGAGCAGAAACTACAAAGGACATTATAAATCCTGACTAGACCCCAACAGTTTCTCTATTTTTACTCCAGGTCTGATTCCGTTGACACACAGGAAGCTTTTTATCAAAACAAACTTTATTTAACAATACAGTTTAACTATAGCAAATGAATGAGCTTAACTTTCAATTGAAATATTTAAACAAGATACAATTCTTAACTGCTAACCTATCTCTATTAATCATAATTTAAGCAACACCCCTTTTATTGACGTAAACTCCTCTTCAAAATCAGTGAGCAACTCACAGCCGGTTGTGCTGTCAATCTTTGAGCCTCTAGAACAGCGTCTGGAGAGAGAGGGACAGAGAGACCTATTTCCCATAGCTAGCACCAAACAGTAGCCTTCAGAAAGAAATACCTCTTTCTTCTTTTAGCACCTGGCAGTAAATATCTGATTTTTCCTGTAAGGTTAGATCCTTGCCTTAAGCACATGACTGTTTCTGTCAATCAACTTAATCAAAACCTGGCTCTGAAATCCCCAAGGAAGAAATAAAACAAAAAAAAATGCATTAACTCAGATTAAAACAAACATATCCTTACCTAAAATCAATCCTTTGCTTGCATTATCAGCATGGGAGCTGCCTGGTGCAGACAAATCAGCACCATGTAAAACAGGGCTGAATTTTAACCATGTCCCTCATAAAAAAAACATGATATGAATATATTTCTTAAAGACACAGTAATGCCACATCAAAGATAAGATTTTTAACTTGAGTCATGTCAGGACTGGGAGTTAATGTAAGCCAGTGAACACAAGGAGTCATGGGTGAAAAAGATTTGGTTGGAAATGAAGGTATGGTTATCAGAGTTTTGGATGATGCTAATGCTATGGAGTGCAGAAGGTCAGAGGTTCCCTCATACTCTGCTGAAGGTACTTTCTGGATGTTGAAATCACGTCCTCTTCCATTGTTACTGTGCCACAGTAAAGTGTTACAAATTCTCCTGAAAAATCTCCGATCAATCTGAGATAGGATGGTATCCCATGAATGGCCCTCCAACTCTAACTCACTAACTGGCTCTGTGCCAGAAGTGGCTGTTACATTCCAACTGTTCAATATGATCCCACTTTCAAAACCATATCAAATTTCATTTTAAATTATGCCATTTTGAGTAAAATTGTTCTTTTTGCTTTAAACTCTTATGTGGCACATGTTTACTTTAAATTTTCACTTCTTCTAAACAAACTATAATCATTGTTGGGACCAATATCCCATTCAATGCATACATGTTTATTCTTCACCAGCTTTGGTCTGTGTGCCAGGTTTGGTGAAGACCAATGGCTCAGCTGTCCACCTGAAATAGGCATGAGTCTCATTATCCAGTGGCACAGTGAATTATATGGCATCACGCTAGCACAGTGGTTAGCACTGCTGCCTCACAGCTCTAGGGACTCGGGTTTGATTTCTGGCTTGGGTCCCTATCTGTGTGGAGGCTGCACATTCTCCCGGTGTCTGCATGGGTTTCCTCTGGATGCTCCAGTTTCCTCCCACGGTTCAAAGATGTGCGGGTTAGGTTGATTGGACATGCTAAATTGATCTTAATGTCCTGGGATGTGATAGATTAGAGGGATTAACAGGGTAGTTAAGCGGAGATAGGAACTGGGTTGGATTGGTGTTGGTGCAGATTCGATGGGCTGAATGGCTTCCTTCTGCACTGTAGGGATTCTATGATTCCATGATTCTATCAACGCGGGTTGGGAACTGACCATTTATTTCAGGCCCATTCCCAAAATCCTCTCGTGCCTGACTTCCGCAATGTCTTGAGCCGTCCGACCGGAAGTTTCCAAAAAGACAGTGGGCAAGCAAGTTCCTCCCTGTCTCCATGTTAATCTTACACACTGTGGCTTCATCCATTTGGCCAGCACGCTGTCTCTGGGGGGGGCCGTGACTGATTTCCCACGCATCACACATGCGCTACTGATGCCGGTGGACTCACTTTGCACGCCCATCAGTCTTGTTGTGGCAGTTTGCATCCCACAGCTGGGCCCAGCCAATTTCCTGCCAAAGTGCTTGGAAATAAACATATGGTCCAACTCAAATCATTCCGCAATCATCCCTCAGCAGGCAAACATTCCAGCAAATTCTATTTTGAACACGCCGAGGAGGAGATGGCCACGTTCGATGAAATGAAGAGGCAAAAATGGAGAAGTAAACTCTTCCATTGAACACTAACCCCCTTGGTGTTTTGAGGGGTGGGGGTTGGGCGGGTCACTAAGCAAACTTAAGGAAGGCAGAAGGAAAGATAGAAAACCTTATTGAAAAAGTGCCTTTCAGAACTCAACACCCCAAACTACATTTAGCCCCATTGTGACAGTGCATGTGTTAGTGCTTTACATGTAATGCCTGCTCAAGTGTAGACACTTACCGCAAACGTATTTGCCCTGGTGTCCAGGAGTTCCCACCTTCTGCAAACAATTGCTCTGACAACTTCATTATGTGTTGGTTACTTCATTACTCTCACTGAAATAATTTAAACTTAATAAACCCTGCTACACCTAATAACAAAGGCTCATATAGTATAATACTGCTTAATACTTGATACATTCTGGTACATTGAATCAGGGCAGGACTTACTCAGTTAATGGTAGGGCATTGGGGAGAGTTAGAGAACAAAGAGATCCAGGGGTACATGTTCATAGCTCCTTGAAAGTGGAGTCATAGGTGGACAGAGTGGTGAAGAAGGCATTCGGCATGCTTGGTTTCATTGGTCAGAACATTGAAAACAAGAGTTGTGACGTCTTGTTGAAGTTGTACAAGACATTGTTAAGCCACACTTGGAATATTGTGTACAGTTCTGGTCACCCTATTATAGAAAGGATATTATTAAACTAGAAAGAATGCAGAAAATATTTACTAGGATGCTACCTGGAACTGATGGTTTGAGTTATAAGGAGACACTGGATAGACTGGGACTTTTTTCTCTGGAGCGTAGAAGGCTGAGGGGTGACCTCATAGAGGTCTATAAAATGAGGGGCAAAGTTCAGCTAGATAGTCAATATCATTTCCCAAAAGTAGGGGAGACTAAAACTAGAGGACATAGGTTTAAGGTGAGAGGGGAGAGATACAAAAGTATCCAGAAGTGCAATTTTTCCACACAGAGAGTGGTGAGTGTCTTGAACAAACTACCAAAGATAGTAGTAGAGGGATACAATTTTGTCTTTTAAAAAGCATTTAGACAGTTACACGGGTACAATGGGTATAGAGGGATATGGACCTAGTGCAGGTATTTGGGAATAGCTCAGGGGTTTAAAAAAAAAGTGATATAGGCAAGTTGAGTCGAAGGGCCTGTTTCCATGCTGTAAACCTCGATGACTCAACCAATAAAACCTTACAATTATTAATACATTGCACACTATTGAAAGATGGAGGAGCAAAATGCGTACCATCAAATCACATACCTGGTGTCCTCTTCCTTATTATCACTGCCTTCTCTTGCACTATTTTCAGATACCACTCACTGTTAGAGGTCTGAGACATGAGGGGAGGAAGATTATGTTGATGCTGGGGAGATGAGCCAATCCAGATCTCATCACCATGGGGAACTCTCAACAGGAGTTGCACACCCTGAAATCTGCTGTCTGGCTGTTTTGAGGTCAGGAGTTTGGCTCTCGATGTCCGAATGGATCTGGAACATCGGCAGAAACATCCATTGTAAATAGTCGATCTTTTAAATTAGACTTTTCCACTGATGTTTCAGCGTGTTGATACCAGTGGAATAAAGGATTTCTGTTTTAGAAACTTTGTGTGATCCATGTGATGCAACAATGCATCAAGGCTTCTTTGATGCCACCATCTTGACCTGTGACCTCCACCAGCTAGAAGGACAAGGGCAGCAGATGAACGAGAACGGCGTCATCTGCAAGTTCCCCTCCAAGGTACTCACCATCCTGACTTGGAAATATATCGCTGTTCCTTCACTGCCATTGGGTCAAGATTTGGGAACTTCTTCTCTAACAGCATCGTGGGTGTACCTACACCACATGGACTGCAGCAATACAAGAAGGCAGCTCACTACTGCCTTCTCAAGGGCAATTAGGGATGGGTAATAAATGCTGGGCCCAGCCAGCGATGTCCCATCCTATGAATAACTAAAATAAAAGACATTAGAAATACGCAGAGTGCAAGAAGAGCAAAAGAATTTGTGTGAATGTACCGCCGCTCACAACCCCGGACATCCCAAACCCTTTACAGCTTGTGAAGTCCTGATGGAAATGCAGTCTCTATTGCTTTGATTTGATTTGATTTATTATTGTCACATGTATTGGGATACAGTGAAAATTATTGTTTCTTGCATGCTATGCAGACAAAACATAGATCCATAGGGGAGGAGGAAAGGAGAGAGCGCAGAATGTCATGTTACAGTAATCGCTAGGCTCTAGAGAAAGATGGTAATATATGGTAGGTCCATTAAAAAGCCTAATGACAGCAGGGGTGGGGGAAGGTGGGGGAGAGCTGTTCTTGAGTTGGTTGGTAGTGACCTCTGACTTTTGCATCTTTTTTCCAATGGAAGAAACATAGAAACATAAAAACTAGAAGCAGGAGTAGGCCATGCTCCATCACTCATTATGATCGTGGTTGATCATCAAATTCAATATCCTGATCCCTCCTTCCTCCCATTTCCCTTGATCCCTTTAGTCCCAAGAGCGATACCTAATTTCTTCTTGAAATCAGACAACGTTTTGGCCTCAACTACTTCCTGTGGTAGTGAATTCCACACATTCATCACACTCTGGGTGAGGAAATTTCTCCTCATCTCAGTTCTAAAAGATTTATCCTTATCCTCAAACTATGACCCATTGTTCTGGACTCCCCTGCCTTTGGGAACATTCTTTCTAAATCTGCTCTCTCTAACCCTGTTAGAATTTTATAAGTTTCTCTGAGATCCCCTCTCACTTTTCTAAACTCCAGTGAATATAATCCCAAGCTCCTTAGTCTCTCCTCATATGACAGACCTGCTCTCCCAGGAATCAGCCTGGTAAACCTTCATTGTACTCCCTCTATAGCAAGGACAATCCTTCCTCAGATAAGGACACCAAAACTGCACACAAGAAGGCAGCTCACTACTGTGACAAGGATGTAGCTAGATTGCAGACTCAGGCAGAGAAATAGTAGATGAGATTCTTGCAGGGAGTATGTCCTGGGTGCATGGATTTTGGTGGCTGCTTCTCCGAGGCAGCAGGAAGTGTAGATGGAGTCAACGGATGGGAGGCTAATTCGCGGGATGAACTGGGCTATATTCACGACCCTTCGTAGTTTCTTGTCTTGGTCAGAACAGCTGATTAGACTCAACAAGCGCTCGGCAACAGCACTGAAATCATTTGTTTCTGATCTGAGATTTTGGCGTGACATAAAATTTGGCCACGGCACCACCTGCCTATCCGCCAACGAATCCCTGGATTCTCTTATATTCTCCCACGCAGGCAAACAGGACATCACCTTAAGAACACATTCGAAGGCCAGAAGCCCCTCCTCACTGCATTGGTGTGGCAGCCTAGATTTGGTGCTCGGATGTATGGGGTGGGCGCGGAACTCTCATAAGCCTGACTCCGAGGTGAGAGCCAATGACTCCCGGCTGCACAGGGAGTGCATGAGAATGTAGATAAAACAGTGACATTTGAAATATGTTGTTGCCCAAAAAGCTTCATGAATAAAACATTGTTCACATCTTTCAAGCAGCAAGTGTCATTTCCTGCCTCCTCCACCATCACTTACACTAACATTTTTAAAAAGTTATTCCACATTTCAGCCTCGCTGATTATTACTGTTGATAAATGAAGTCTGTCACCAAGATCCCTCCAAGGTGTTGGGACCTGTGGTGGAACATTAATATCTTGTGACAGCTGAAGGGATTTTGTATTTTTCACATCTCTTCCGGAAACCCGGCCTCCTTCAGCCTGAGCGTGTTGCTGTTTTACATTTGGCCTCATTTTCCCACGCAGAGGCCGCTAAAAGTTGGTCATTAGCTTTCAATCAACATCCACATGTTTTACTTTTTTTTTAAGAAAAGCTAAAATTACCCGGGATTCGGAGTGAGCTGGCGAGGTGGATACAGAACTAGCTTGGTTACAGGACACACAGAGTAGCAGTGGAAGGATGTTTTTCAGAATGGAGATCTGTAGCTAGTGGTGTTCCGCAGGGATCAGTGCTGGGACCTCCGTTGTTTGTGACCCATATAAATGATCTGGAGGAAAATGTGGGGGCGATCTGATTAGTAAATTTGCGGATGACACAACGATTGGGGGAGTTGCTGTTAGGGACAAGGATTGTCAAAAGATACAGTAGGATGTAGATAGATTGCAGACTTGGGCAGAGAAATAGCAGATGGAGTTTAATCCAAATAAATGCAAGGTGATGCATTTTGGAAGATCAAATTCAGGTGTGAATTATACAGTAAATGGCAGAACCCTTAGGAACATTAACATTTGATTTGATTTATTGTTGTCACATGTACAGTGAAAAGTATTCTTTCTTGTGTGCTGTACAGACAAAGAATACCATTCATAGAGAAGGAAAGGAGAGAGTGCAAAATGTAGGGTTATAATCACAGCTAGGGTGTAAAGAAAGATCAGCTTAGTGCGAGGTAGGTCGATTCAACATGCAGAGAGTTCTGGGTGTACAGGTCCACAGATCCCTGGCAACACAGGTGGATAAGATGGTCAAGAAGGTATGCGGCTTGCTTATCTTCATCAGCTGGGCAACTGAATGTAAAAGATGGATAAAAGTTATGTTCCAGCTACGTAAAACTTTTATTAGGACACATTTGGAATATTACTTGCAGTTCTGGATGCCACTCCACCAGGAGGACGTGGATGCATTGGAGAGGGGGCAAAGAAGGTTTACCAGGATGTTGCCTGGTCTGGAGGGTTTGAGGTATGAGGAAAAATTGGATAAACTCGGAAAGATGGAGGCTAAGGGGCACCCTGATAGAGGTCTACAAGATTATGAGAGACATAGACAGGGTAAAGAATCAGAGGCTTTCCCTCAGGGTGAAAGGGTTGACTGCTAGAGGGCACAGGTTTAAGGTGAGAAGTGGTAAGTTTAGGGGAGACATGTGGGTAAGATTTTCTCATAGGGGGAGGTGGATGCTTGGAATGCACTGCCTTCCAAGGTGGTGGAAGCAGGCATGTTCAAGGTGTATCTTGATCACCACATGAAGAGGAGGCAAACAGAGAGAAAGAAACTATATGTTGGCACAGGCTTGGTGGGCTGAAGGGCCTGTTCCTGTGCAGCAGTGTTCATCGTTCTCTTTGAAATCCAGGCCCATGTCTTACGAGTGGGAGATGATGCTTCAGGATGAGAGTCTAGCCATTTAGTGCTAAGATGAGGAGGATTATCTTCACATGGAGGACTGTGAATCCTGGGAATTCTCTGACACAGAGAGCGATGAATGCGCTTTACTGATTATCTGCAATTTGGAGATCGATAGACTGATTCCTGGGGTGAAGGGACTTTGCTTCCACATTTTCTGCTTTGATACAATTTTGAAGAAATCCAACAAGGTTAAAATCTTCACTGTGTTTTATAATTAAAATACAAAACCATTAAAAATCTATAAGTCACTTCAATACAAAAGGAATCAGAGACACAACAAGACTTTCATATCTGCTGCTTTCAAATCCTCTTGCTTTGATGATTACTTTACAAATGATATTTATTCCACATAAGCCTCTGCTCGGCACTGATCATGAGGAGAGTTCTGGAGAAAAGGTATCTCTCAGTTTTAGTTCTAGTTCCAAAGGCAGAGTTTCGATTGAATCCAAACAGGTTTGTACTCAATCTTCAAATGATTCCCCAGATCTCAGACAACTGATCCATTTGTACTTTTCACTGATTTCAATAGACTCTCAAATCTGGCATGGAGTGAGAGTCTGACATGAACTGTGGTGCGCTAACAACCTGCTCTCCCTCCCCCAGCCTGCGCCAAGTTCTGTTCATCCATTACTCCCCAGTCCACTGGCCTACATTCACTCCCAATCCAGGGGCTAGATTTTACCCCTAACCCACCACCCACCCCTTCTCCCGCGTCACCACCGGGCATGTTTTTGGTGGGGGATAGGAGGCAGGAAATGTGAATTATGTTGTAAAATAAGCATGCTTTCTTACCCCCTACCCCCACCCCACCTTGATCTATTCCCCATTACATGGGGAACAGGGAAGGTTCCCATTTGGGTGGCTGCACTTAGGCTTTACTGATGCTCTTAGCTCTCTGATCGATTGGCAATTAAGAAGCTCAATCCAGTTCCACTGCCATAAAACATTGGGTGGTGGCAAGTGGGCCAGGGTGCAAAGGATGTTTGGGGTGGCACAGTGATTAGCACTGCTGCCTCACAACGCCAGGGACCTGGGTTCGATTCCTGGCTCAGGTCACTGTCTGCATGGAGTTTGCACATTCTCCCTGTCTCTGCGTGGGTTTCCTTCGGGTGCTCCGGTTTCCTCCCACAGTCCAAGGATGTGCGGGTTAGGTGGATTGGACCTGCTAAATTAATCCTGAGTGTCAGAGGGATAAGCAGTGGGGTTTTGGGGTTAGGGCCTGGATGGGGTTGTTGTCGCTACAGGTTTAATGCGCCAAATGGCCTCCTTCTGCCCTGTGGGACTTGTCGGATTCTAAACATTGTTATTCAAAAAGGGGGAGAAAGTGAGGCTGTGGATGGGGTGAGGGGGGAGAGGTGTATTCATACATCAGAGAGGTGCTCCATGTACATAGAACCATCGAAAAGTTACAGCACAGGAGGAGGCCATGTGGCCCATCTTGTCTATGCCAGTCCACGAACACACAAACTGTCACCCTCCCACCCTTTGGTCCTCCCCGCCTAGCCTCCAAAACCCAATTCCTCCTAACTGAACCCTTCCTGCCTGAACAGCTAGGAAGCTGCTTCACTCTACACCTTACCCCCAGCTGCTTGCAGTCCTGGGAATGAAGATGACGGAGCTGTGTTGCTGCTGGGACTGGCTCTCGAGGGCAGGACTTCCTGTGCACTGAGGACTGAATGTTGGACCCTCAGCCTGGTTGTACCACCTCCCAGAGTGTCATTCCTGCAGGCGAGTTTATTTAAAAGTTGGGTCTGATTAGCATTGGCCTTTCTTCTAGGGGGACGGAGGTGGGATTTGATTTTCAGAAGGCGTTTGATAAGGTGCCGCACAAAAGGTTGTTACAGAAGGTTAGGGGGCATGGAGTTGGGGGTAAGGTGTTAGCGTGGATAGGAGACTGGCTGTCTAATAGGAGGCAGAGAGTTGGTATCAATGGGTACTATTCTGATTGGCGGTTGGTAACTAGTGGAGTGCCGCAGGGATCGGTGCTGGGAACTCAGCTATTTACCATTTATATAGATGATCTGGAGGAGGGAGCCGAGTGTAAGGTGTTGAAATTTGCTGATGACACAAAGATAAGTAGAACAGCAAATTATGCAGAGGGTGTAGAAAGTCTGCAGGGGGATCTAGGTAGGCTGAGCGAGCGGGCAAGGGTCTGGCAGATGGAATACAATGTTGGCAAGTGTGAGGTTATCCACTTTGGTAGGAATAATAGTAGGAAGGACTACTACTTAAAGAGTGAAAAGCTGCAGCAGGCGACGGTGCAGAGGGACCTGGGGGCCCTTGTGCATGAGTCGCAAAAACTCAGCCTACAGGTGCAGCAGGTGGTCAGGAAGGCAAATGGGATGCTGGCCTTCATAGCGAGGGGGATTGAATATAAAAGTAGGGAGGCCTTGCTGCAACTGTACAGGGCACTGGTGAGGCCGCAGCTGGAGTACTGTGTGCAGTTCTGGTCGCCGCACTTGTGCAAGGATATTTTGGCCTTGGAGGGAGTGCAGAGGAGGTTTACTAGGCTGATACCAGAGTTGAGGGGATTGAGCTATGAAGAGAGGCTGAATAGACTGGACTTGTACTTGTTAGAGTTTAGAAGGATGAGGGGGGATCTTATAGAGACGTATAAGATGATGAAAAGGATGGATAGGGTAAAGGTGGAGAGGTTCTTCCCGCTCAGAAAGGACAGTAGGACTAGAGGGCACAGCCTCAAGATAAGGCGGGGGGGGGGCAGTTTAGTACAGAGTTGAGGAGGAACTTCTTCACTCAAAGGGTGGTGAATCTCTGGAATTCTCTGCCCGTTGAAGTGGTGGAGGCTGCCTCGCTAAATATATTTAAGACGCGGGTAGATAGGTTTTTGGTAGGCAAGGGGATTAAGGGTTATGGGGAGAAAGCGGGAAGGTGGAACTGATCCACTTCAGATCAGCCATGATCTTATTGAATGGCTCGAAGCGCTAGATGGCCTACTCCTGCTCCTATTTCTTATGTTACGTTCTTATGTTCTTATTTGACCAATTGCTGCTGTTCTCCTCAGTGGGCTACCCTCTGACTTTGTCACTGGTGGGGCAGGATTCTGGGGACCACGCTGCCATATTAAAACCAACACACTAAATCCTAAAACACAACTGTTTGAGATTCCTGGAACTTCTACACTTCAAAGTTCTTGTCAAAGGCTGAAGGTTGTAAGGAACCACTAAATCTGCTGAGTACGTTTAATAATGCAGGATACTAAATAGAATATACCCCATGGAAACAGACCACTCGGCCCATCTACTCTATGTGCGTGTTTATACATCTTTTAAACTCCCCTTTATGCTTTCTAATCTCTAGACTATCAATCCAGAAGCTCAACTAATGTTCTGGGGACCTGGGTTCAAATCCCAGCGTGGCAGATGGTGGAATTTGAATTCAATAAAAGGAATTTGGAATTAAGAATCTACAGATGACCAGGAAACCATTGTCGAATGCCAGAAAAACCCAGCTGGTTCACTAATGTCCTTTAGGGAAGGAAATCTGCCGTCCTTACCTGGTCTGGCCTACATGTGATTCCAGAGTCACCGCAATGTGGTTGGATCTCAACTGCCCTCCCAGGGCAACTAGGGATGGACAATAAATGCTGACCAGTCAGTGATGCCCATGTCCTGTAAAAGAAACTCCCTGTGGTAGCAAAATCCACATTCTCATTGGGTAAAGAAGTTTCTTCTGAATTTCCTTTTGGTGATTGTCTCATATCAAAGACCTCTGGTAATGCTCTTCCCCAATATATATTTCTGGTGAGACTGTGGCCAGAATTCTCCAGCCGTTCACCCCCCCCTGCTGCCTCTATCAGCGAGGATGGAGAATCTGGCACTCAGCCGAATCTCCATTCCCTGCAGTGGGACTGGACAATCTCGGTGGCGTGACCAGCTGGGGAATCCAGTCTTGTGGTTAACAGAACAAACACCGCCTCTGCTTTTCTGCACCAACTCTACAAACAGGGACTGTCAATTCAACGTCTAATTTCCCTGCTTGTCTGTAACTTTGAGGCAGGGAAGGTTAACAGCCAGCCACAGCCACCTCGGAGTCTGGACCTTAAAATCAACCACTGAACTGATGTGGCGCCTATGACATTGGGGCGAGGTGCTAGACCGCAGTGTTTTCCTGACTGGAGAATAAAATGGACATTCTCAGCGTGTGTGCACTGGAACAAGATTCTTTTAATAATGTACAAATTGTGAGGAGCAGAGTTAACCAACATGGACATGAAGCAGGTCACATTTGTTCAATTATAACCTGTCCCACTGTTCACAAGAGTTTATTTTCTATTATTTAGACAATTTATTTTCCAATTTGCAATATCCTTATCGCAAGAACTTTCATATGAGTCACAAATCCCATTTCTGCCACGTTCCCCACTCCCCGACCAACATCGAAATACATAACCTCAATCACACACCATCATCCACCAATTCCATTACATTCTGCAGCACGCAAGTAATTTAAGACCCGTTTTCCTGTGGGTACGTCGACTCTGAATTATTCCCTCTGGTAACGTGAGGTTTGTAACCACAGCTTTCCGTGTGATAGACCCTTGGTGTTGAAAGAAGCACCGAGTGAGTAACGGGCACGGTGGCATTTGGTTCGGGGGTACCATCGGAAAATGGGCATCAGTGGACATGGACCCATGGGAAGTAGAAGGGTTGACAATAGCAAAGGATGTTGCAGGTGGACAGATGGAGAGAAACTATCTCCTCTCGTGGGGCAAGATGCAGGTGTGGGAGGGGTGCAGAAGGAGCATGTCTAGAATGGGAAAAGGACTATCCCTAAAATCAGAGCCTGGGATGATATCAGGAATCACCTCCTGATGCAAAGGGCAGTAGGGATCTGGATCCGCCTCTCCCGAATATCTGATGAGCCTGGAGAGCATTTGAAAATTTCAAAGCACAGCTTGGTCAATTTTCATTGGGTGAAGTTTAACACATCCCATGGTGGTGAATGTAGTTCCAATGCAAATCAGCTGTGATCTGACTGAAGGAGGAAGAAGGTGGAAGAGAGACTATCTGGGGTGCGTGGGGTCCTTAATTGTGCCAGTGCTTTGCCAAGGCAGCAGGAAGTGTAGACAGAGTCAATGGATGGGAAGTTGGTTTGAATGATGGACTGGGCTACATTTATGACCTTTTGTCCATCCTTGTGGTCTTGGGCAGGGTAGGAGCCCATACCAAGCTGTGATACAATCAGAAAGAATACTTCCTATGGTCCATCTGTAAAAGTTGGTGACAGTCGTAACTGACATGCCAAATTTCCCTAGCCCTGTGAGAAAGTAGAGGCGTTGGTGGGCTTTCATAAATATAGTGTTGGCGTGGGGGGACCAGGACAGGTTGTTGGTGATCTGGACACCTAAAAACTTGAAGCTCTCAACACTCTTTACTTCATCCCCGTTGATGTAGACAGGGGCATGTTCTCCTTTACGTTTCCTGAAATCGATGACAATCTTCTTTGTTTTGTTGACATTGAGAGGGAGATTATTGTTGCCGCACCAGTTCACCAGATTCTCAATCTCAATCCTGCACTTTGTCTCATCATTGTTTGAGATCTGTCCCACTACAGTGGTGTCGTCAGCAAACCTGAAAATCGAATTGGAGGGGGTTTGGTCACACACACAGTCATAGGTGTATAAGGAGTCTAGTAGGGGCTGAGAACACAGCCTTGTGGGACACCGGTGTTGAGGATGATCGAGGAGGAGGAGTTGTTGCCTATCCTTACTGATTGTGGTCTGTGAGTTAGGAAGTTCAGGATCCTGTCCTTGTCATCCTTGTTATCTAGGTGTTCCAGAGTTGAGTGCAGGGCAAGGGAGGTGGCGTCTGTTGTGGACCTAATACGGTGAAAGGCAAACTGTAGTGGATCCAGGTAGTCCGGGAGGCTGGAATTAATTTGTGCCATGACCAACCTTTCGAAGTACTTCATAATGATGGATGTCAGAGCCATAGGACAACAGCCCTTGAGGCACGCTGCTTGGTTTTTCTTAGGTACCAGGTTAATGGCTGTTCAGATCTATGTGATGGTCCTCAATTGCCCATTGTCAGCAAGCCATTCAGTTCAAGGGCAATTAGACATGGGCAAGAAATACCAGACTTGCTGATCCCTGCAGGTAAGGCCCACACCCCATGAAGGAATAAATTTCAAAGAGATCTATTTGGAAATTGCAAATTTCAAAATGTGTTTGGACGTATTCCAACAGGGGTTTCACTACATTGTGGGGTTGGTTAGCTCAGCTATGTAGGGTATAGTGTAGAATGATATGTAGCATAGCTTCAGTCCCTATATCGGCCGTGGTAGCTTGTGGAGATCCTGCCTCCTTGCCTTGTCCCATGTCCAAAGATGTGTAGCTTAGGTTGATTGGCCATGCTAATGCAAGTGTCAGAGTAAGTGTATGGGGTTAAGGGAAAAGGGCCTGGGTGGAATTGTGGTCAGTACAGACTCGATGGGCCAAATGGCCTCCTTCTGCACAATAGGGATTCTATGATTCTAACTTTGATGCGTTAATACCCCTCAAACTATCTAACAACTTGTCTCTCTCCAACAGAGAAAGATACAGTATGGATTATGACTAATTATTTGGTAATTGCCCTGAGTAAGGACTCCTTATCTCCGTCCATCAATTTCTCCAAACCCAAGTATTATGTGACAGATATATAGAACAAAGAAAACGAAAATATAAATAGGATTGCAGATATTCTGCACAGAACATGGGAAATACAGCAGTGTCAAATCCCGGATCAAAGATTTGGAATGGGAATCATGACAACAAAAAGGAGAAGAAAAATAGATTGACCACATTCCAGAAAATATGGGAAGGACAGGTGGGAATTGACAGAAACTAATAATCTGTCCCTTCCACCAATGGCAAAACATGAGGTAACCATCCACAAAAGATAATCGATCAACAACCTTTCCTCCCAAGGACAATCCTACGGCAGAAACAAGCTGACAAAGGAAATAACCACAGCTCCATTAATGGGAATCTTCAAGAGGCAACTTTGAATGATTTCCATTTAGCAGTTTTCATTATCAGGGTGACCATCTCACACCTGGTTTGTCTCGTTCACCCCATAATACATTGATGGAATATGGATATTTGCTTCTGATGCTGACCCAACCAAGTCAGCAGCAAGCGTCTGTCTGCACCATGTGTGGGTCGGAGGGGAAGCTGACGGTGGTAGTGTTCTCCTGCGCCCACTGCACTTGCCCTTCTAGGAGTCTTCCCAGGAGAGCGGCCTTCGCTTTTCATC
The DNA here is from genome assembly GCF_965287045.1 of Carcharhinus amblyrhynchos. Classification (NCBI taxonomy): domain Eukaryota; kingdom Metazoa; phylum Chordata; class Chondrichthyes; order Carcharhiniformes; family Carcharhinidae; genus Carcharhinus; species Carcharhinus amblyrhynchos. The sequence goes on along the minus strand of NC_137336.1, from coordinate 4,711,394 downwards.
GATCCAATTTAGATGCCTCCCAAGCGCAGGTGTTGAACAATCAATGCAGAATACTAACCAGGACTCTTGGCGTTCTCTTAACAAAATTATAGCAGAAAGCACAGCAGAGAAACCTTTTCATCAGGGTGGTCTTTGGTGTGCAGTATCCCTGCTCTGGCTGTTTTCTGTGAGATGAAATGGACTCGTTAATGAGGATTTGACAACGTGTAATGTAATTGGAATGGGCTGGAACGACTCGCTCGGGGTGATAAAAGTACATTTCACCTGGAAATGTGACAGGAAATTCGAGACTCCGAATGGGATAGATTCAAGAATTCCGCAACTTGAAAGACGGCTGTTTAAAACTCTGCCTGAAGAGGAGACCCAGTAATCTTTGTTTGTCAACACAGAGCAGGAGTGGTATCACAGCAAGACACGCACAATGTCACCTCAGTGACAGTTTACAGGGTGTCATTAGCAAGTAGTTTTAAATTACAATTTTTTTCTCTTTTTTTTTGGGAGGTGGATTTGTGTTCATTACAGCCAGGAACGACACATAGAATGGAAACTGCGGCTTGTGAGTGACAGCTTTGAGTGCCCTCTTAAGATATCGTTTGACCTTTGGTGCAGTTTGGAGCTCAAAATATGCGCTCGGCATTTTCCGCGTTCCAGCCTCAACGTCACTTAATGTCGCATTGCAAATCATACAATTACCATGCTGGAAGCATCCCGGGGACTGACTGCTAACGGTTGTTGTTTTTAAATGAAACGAGGGCAGCTTTAGACCAGAGCCCCACGTCCGTTGGGGACGCAGTCAAAATTATTGAAATCCAGAGCCCTGTCACATTAAGAAGAACTTGGATGTGTGGGGGGAGACCAGAGGGATTGTAAATATCAGCAAGTCGCCAGTAAATACAATTGAGAAGAAAATATTTTGCCCTGATAGTGTCCTCCCTTAAGTAAAGATGGGCGAGCAGACCGACTCTTGTGCTTGTTAGCACTGGGTTAACAGACTTTCCAATTAAGTCCTAATTTGATGTCAATTATTCAATGGAAGTCACTGATATGTAAAAGAGGCCACAGGTGGCACTGTTTGGTTGGTGGAGAATTGTGTGTGGAGTTAGATCAAAGCAATAAAGGCACTGTGTGAGAAACCAGGACTCGTATCTCCTTTATTCTCCAGCAACTGAAAGACTCAAACAGTGATGAGGGTGTTGCTCCAAGACAGGAGTTTGAGTAAACTCGGTCTACATTCCCTGAGGTTAGAAGAAAGAGAGGTGATCACATTGAAATATATGACATTTCTAAGGGGCTGGGCAAGGTATAGAATCATAGGAACCTACAGTGCAGAAAGAGGCCCTTCGGCCCATCGGGTCTGCACCGAACACGATCTCACCCAGGCCCTACCCCCATATCCCTACATATTATACGCACTAATCCCTCTAACCTATGCATCCCTGGACACTAAGGGGCAATTTCTTAGCATGGCCAATCAACTTAACCCGCACATCTTTGGACTGTGGGAGGAAACCGGAGCACCCGGAGGAAACCCACGCAGACACGAGGAGAATGTGCAAACTCCACACAGAGAGCGACCTGAGCCGGGAATCGAACCCAGGGCCCTGGAGCTGTGAAGCAGCACTGCTAACCACTGTGCTACTGTGCCGTAGGTATTGGGAGGGTGTTTCCGCTAGCTGTGGAGTCAGGATCTGCCAGAAAGATGTGAAGTTAGCGGGCGTGAATATGGACAACTGGGAGACCAGTGCAGATGGCTGTGATCTCTGGAGGCAATGAGCAGAAATGAGAAGCTGGGCTGGCAGAGGAGAGACAGTCCAGAGGACCAGTGAGTCATGCACCTTTTTAGCCCAGTGTCTTCCTCTGCAGTAAGTGTGGCAGGGACTGCCATAGCAGAGTGGGGCTCCTGAATCACAACAGCCATCTGCACCGGTATCCCAGTTGTCTATGTTCATGTCTGCTGTCTTCACATCTTTCTTGCAGTTCTTGACACAACGGGCCATGTTTAATAGAGTCAGAAACCATTGTCTCATCAGATGGAAGGCGGGTAAGAAAGAGGGAGTACGGAACTAAGGGTCAAAGTAGCAGAAACAGGGGTTGACCACTTACAATTTATTAGTGTCACAAGTAGGCTTACGTTAACATTGTAATGAAGTTACTGTGAAAATCCCCAAGTCGCCACACCCTGGCGCCTGTTTGGCTACACTGAGGGAGATTTTAGTGTGGCCAATGCATCTAACCAGCACGTCTTTCGGAGGAAATCGGAGCACCCGAAGGAAACCCAGACAGACGCGGGGAGAACATGCAAACTCCGCACAGGCAGTGGCCCAAGCTGGGAATCGAACCCGGGTCCCTAGCGCGGTGAGGCAGCAGCGCTAACCGCTGCTAATCGTTTAGGACAGAGATGTGGAGAAATTTATTTCCTGTGAATGGTGGAGCAGGCTCAAAGAGCTGAATCTGAGCTCCAGCAAGTCCAGCAATGTGGTGTTTGAATGTGGAGCTCAATGCAATATTTAGGGGTGAATAGTGGGGTAATTTGCCCCTTTTAGGGTTGAATTTTTGGGGACAATTGTGTGTGTGTGAAGCATGTGAATCGAGGGTGGGACACAGGCTTGAGGCAGTTGGAGTCTGGGAGGTGTGGAATTCAGGAACACTCTGATCTCAATTGTATTTAATTATATTTTCCCCCCAAATAAACCCATTTGTTTATCTGCTTCGTTGGTAATCACTTCCTCACAGCTATTATGAATAGCATTGATCCACAGAAGGGAAGTTGGATAAATGTGTGAGTGGGTAAGGATTAGAGGGGTAGCGGATAGATGTAGATAAACAAAGCCAGCACGCGGCTTGTTTGGAACATGAACGCTGACCTGTTTCTGTGCTCTGTAACATCCGAGATAAAACCCACACAATTCAAATCTGCTACACAACTATTTATTCTTCTCTGGTTTAAGGATGGAAAATATTTGGAATTGCAACCAGCCACAGGCTTAAAGGACCAGGAAAAGATATTCAGCATTGCAGTTGAATATTCCCCTTGATCTATCATTTCTGATTCTGTGGATGTCAACTTCTGTGAAAATGTGTCTCTAACTATTAAGCTTTTAAGACATTCTACCAGTTTCTACAAGCAATGGGACATTGGCAAAGATGGTTGGGGCTGTAATTCAGCAGAATGTATTCCGGAGAATGTATCCTGCATTCCCCGTTCCCCACCCTACCGTTCTTCCCACCATTGGAAGTCAGCTCTTCAATAATGTAAATTTCACTTTCTGGCATTCTCTCCAGATTACTTGCCCTTTCTTCCCCTTTAAGAATCTCCTTTGATCCCATCTTTCAGGGAACCATAGAGCAAATCCAGCCCATTATACCTGTGTAGGTCACTAAAACAGCTTCCAAATCGGTCCCACACCTTCCGCTCATTCCTCACAGCCCTGCCGCTTTCTCCCCTACAGTTATCACTCAATTGTTTAGTGGCACAGTGGTATTGTCACTGGGCTAATGCCCAGTGGGTTCATAGACCACCAGGGTAGCCAGTCAAATGTACATTCAATTAATCAATCCAGCCTATAAGCTAAAGGTGACCATGACACAATCATCAGTTGTTGTAAAAACCCACCTGATTCACTAACATCATTTAGGGAAGGAAATCTGCCATCCATACCTGGCCTGGCCTGGCCTACATGTGACTCCAGACCACAGCAATGTGGTTGACTTTTAATTGCTCCTTCGTTGCTGAGTAAACCAGTCAGTTTGAGTGATAAAGGATGAGGAACAAATGCTGGACTTGCCAGCACTCTCAAATAAGAGTCTTCGTGCGAAAACGTTCCCGGCTGGAATTGATTCAACCAATATAACAAGGGCTCACAGAATTCCCAACTCAAATTCCATCCAGTGCAAAGCAAATTGTCACAATTTCTTTACACGGGTTTGAGAAACATCACCGTGGGAGCTGGACACACCCACAAGATTAGCCACATCCCCAGTTCAAATTAATCCTCTGGGTGAGTTTCTGCTGTTGCCAATATCCAAAGAGGTTCCTAAAATCATTTTTAGGAAAATTACAGCCTTCTAATCTCAACATCGAATTCAACAACTTCAGATGATTTTTTTCTACCCCACCTCAGCCCCCTTAGTTTTCATTTTATTTAGTTTTTAACTGTTCTCTACCTTTTATTTCTTTATCGTCTTTCTTTATTCTATTTTATCCCCCCTTTCCTTACCTTTTCTCTCCCTTTGCTTTCCCCCTTTCTCCCCTTTTTTTTCTCAATTTTACCTCTCTCCCACCCACCCTTCTCCCCCTCCCCCCCACGCCTTCATCTGTCACAGATTACTCTCTGAGTTCAGCTTCTCTGCTGTACGGCCTTTCACACTTCCTATGCTCTCTACGGGCTGCCATTAGCAGCCTTTCCCCTTGTTTTTGTGGCTGTGACTCATCTTTCATTTTCTCACCCTGCAGTATAAATATCTTCCACTTTCTACGCTTTCCACCTCTGACAAAGGGTCATCTGGATTTGCAATATCAGCTCTTTTCTCTCCTTACAGATGCTGCCAGACCTGCTGAGATTTTCCAGCGTTTTCTGTTTTGGTTTCAGATTCCAGCATCTGCAGTAATTTGCTTTTTATTCTTAAAGTTAGATTGGCATAAGAACTCTAATGGGCACACTTTTAAAAGCTTTCTACTGTTATTTCTGTTTTAATTTACTATGAAACTGACTACTATCACCGATATAGGTAATAAATAGTCATGTATAAAATACTGCCATTCTTCTTAATTATTTAAACTCAACTTGCACACAGGCAGTGCCCCAGACACTCTGATTAACTGCATTGACTTCTGCTGATTAACTCATTTTCGGCTGCATTAATCAAACCCTACCAAGTTCCCACTTTTAAATATATCAAGGAATATTCTCAACACACAATTTGTAAAAAAAAATACATTTGTATTCTAAAGCACTTGCCAATTACACTGGTTCATTGCAAATGTTATGTTCAGTGATATGCAAATCAGTATAAACAGAAAATTGAGGAAAAATATTACTTCCCTAATCAATGCAATTTGTGACTAAATCATCAATTGCGTTCGAAGCAGAACCTCTGGGCCTCTTCGCCTATTATTGTTTCATCCATCCTGATTTCACTGTACTGAAACAATCCATTTTAAGAATGCTCTGAATATAGATAGTAAGTTAAGTTTATTTATTAGTCACAAGTAAGGCTTAAATTAACGCTACTATGGAGTTACAGTGAAATTCCCCCAGTCGCCACACTCAGGTACCTGTTCGGGTCAATGCATCTAACCAGCACGTCTTTCAGACTGTGGGAGGAAACCGGAGCACCCGGAGGAAACCCACGTAGACATGGAGAGAATGTGCAAACTCCACACACACAGTGACCCAAGTCGGGAATCGAACCTGGGTCCCTGACGCTGTGAGGCAGCAGCGCTAACCGCTGTGTCACTGTGATGCTCCTCAATGTACCCTGTCTGCTCACTTAAGCACCTACGCTTGACAAAATGGATGACTTTACGAATATAAACACTCTATCACATCACAAAAGAATGATTTTTGAAGTGTATTTACTCATAATATATGCAAAAAACAATCCAGTGCAAGATGAACCAGTTAAGGATGGGATTTTAAGACTCCTCCCAACATTGGGATTTTCTGATCTCTCCCAACTCCCCGGAAGTCAATGGACATTTGAACAGCTTGTCACATATTACAGCCCCGGCCCCCACACAGGGCTGTAAAATTCTGCCCACTATTTGTTTTTGGGTCACATTAGTCAAACAAGGAATGCTGACCACTTTGCTGGGTTCAGATTGTCACAATAAGAAATCTCACAACATCAACTTAAAGTCCAACAGGTTTATTTGGTAGCAAAAGCAACTAGCTTTCGGAGCTCTGCTCCTTCATTAGGTGACAAAGTCTCACCTGATGAAGGAGCAGAGCTCCGAAAGCTAGTGGCGTTTGCTACCAAATAAACCTGTTGGACTTTAACGTGGTGTTGTGAGACTTCTTATTGTGTTTACCCCAGTCCAACACCGGCATCTCCACATTCAAATTGTCAGTCAGATTTCCCACATTACAACACTGATTACAGTTCAACAATCAACTTTCCCTTCCTGCCTTCATCCACCCCACCCTCAACACTGACAAATTAGCGGGAGGTCTAGAAGTAGACCTGCTAATTGGTGGAGATACTTTGTGCCATTCTATCCAAATGTCATTGCAGTGTAAATTGTGTAAGGTGCTTCAGAGAATCAGTGAGGCAAAAGCAGAAATGGTTTTCTGGATTTATGTATCTGATTGGCTCCTGGATTTTGTGAGGCAGCAACGAGGAATCAGTTGGACCTTTTGGTGCCGGTTTGCATTTGGAGATTAATGGATATAACAATGAGGTTAAAACAGAAAGTGCCGGATAAACTTAGCAGGTCAGGCAGCATCTGTGGAGTGAGAAACGGTTACGTTTCAAGGCCATATGACCCTTCTACAACATATGCATTATTTTGTTTATGAGATATGATGAGATCCTTGTCAGTATCACATCTGTGCTAAAATAAACAATGGATATTCAAAAGATTTGGAGAAATGATCAGAGACAAGATTGTGATCACGATAGGTTGGATTTAAACATGAGTAAATCATTGTTTGTGTCATTCCACCTTTCCATCTGTCTATCCGTCTATCCATCAGCACATCTGTCCATCTGTCCATCCGTCTGTCTGTCTAGCCATCCATCCATCCATCCGCCCGCCCGTCCATCCGTCTGTCTGTCTATCCATCTGTCTGTCTATGTGTCTGTCCATACACCTATCCAACCATCTCTACCTCCCTCCATCCACCCATTGATATGTATATTGCATATACGTGTATCTGTGTATTTATCCAGCAATCTGCCTTTCGACACTCACCTTTCCTGAAATGAGATAATGTTGTCAAGTGTAAAAGTCAATCAGTATTCTCAAAGAATTGGATTTCTTTAAACTGAGATTAGAATGTCTTTGTGAGCTAAATTTGCAGTGCCTGTATGATGGATGGGGAGTGTGGTCAAAATTAATTACTGATTGATGGCATATTTCAAAATGCTGTGTGGAATCTAAGTATATGTCAACCGTGAGTGGCTCTGTTCAACTCAGTATGTGTAGATAAAAAGGTTAACATAAACAAAATCAAATCAAACCCAGCCGCCACTGACATTTATTGGGAACATTCTGTGATTTCCATAACCTTATGGATGCTGCAGCAACCTTTCCAGATCTGGACTTGCTTATTAATGTTCAACAATCACCAAGCAACATCAATTAGAAAATGCAAAATAAAGATTGTGTGAAAGGAATTAGCTATGACTGGGGTGGGGAGGGTATTAATTGTTACACATACACCCAGTGGGTGTAACGGTGATATCACCAGGCTAGTAATCCAGAGGCTCAGGGCTAATACTCTGGGGACATGGATTCAAATCCTCCCATGGCCAATGGTGGAATTTAAATTAAATCAATAAATCTGGAATTACAAAAAAAAATCACAGTAATAGTTACCATAAAACCATTGTCAATTGTCATTACAAACCCATCTAAAGTAATTTAGGAAGGGAATCTGCCATCAGTACCTGATCTGACCTACTTGTGATGTGATTGAACTGAAGTGAATGGAATAGTCAGACACTCAAACCATTACAAAGCCTAAATGAAACCAGGTGGATCACCCAGCATCGGCCTGGGCCTGACAGCACTGTGGGTGTTCCTACAACAGAAGACCATAAGGTATAGGAGGCAGAATTAGGCCATTTGGCCCATCGAGCCTGTTCCACTATTCAATATTCAATCATGGCTGATATGATTCTCATCCCCATTCTCCTGTTTTTTTTCCCATAACTCTTCATTCCCTTACCAATCAAGAACCTATCTATCTCTGTCTTAAATACATTCAATGACCTGGCCTCCATAGTTTTCAACGGCAATGAATTCCACAGGCTCAGCACCCTCCGGCTGAAGAAATTCCTTCTTATCTCAGTTCTAAAGGGTCGTCCCTTGACTCTAAGGCTCTGGTCTTGAATCCAAGTCTCTCCACTAATGGAAAGATCTGCCCCACATCCATTCTTTTCAAGCTTTTCAGCATTTTCCAGGTATCAATGAGACCCCCCCTCCCCCATCCTTCTAAACTCCATTGAATACAGACGCAGAATCCTCAGATGCTCCTCGTATGTCAAGCTTTTCATTCCTGTGGTCATTTGTGTGAACCTCCTCCAGACCCTATCCAAGGCCAATGCATTCTTCGATAGATACAGAGCATAAAATTTCTTACAACGTTCTAAATGTGCTCTCACCGGAGACTTATAAAGCCTCAGCAGAAATACCCAAATCTTCTTTGAAATAGTTCCATGGAATCTTTTACATCCACTTGTGACACCCAATGGGCCATCAGTTTTTGAGTTGATTTGATTTATTATTGTCACATGTATTAGTATACAGTGAGAAGTATTGTTTCTTTTGCAGACAAAACATACTGTTCATTGAGAAGGAAAGGAGAGATTGCAGAATGTAGTGTTATAGTCACAGCTAGGGTGTAGAGAAAGATCAATTTACTGCAAGGTAGGTCCATTCAAAATTCTGACAGCAGCAGAGAAGAAGCTGTCCTTAAGTCGATTGGTACGTGACCTCAGACTTTTGTATCTTTTTCCCGATGGAAGAAGGTGGAAGAGAGAATGTCTGGGCACGTGGGGTCCTTAATTATGCTGGCTGCTTTGCTGAGGCAGTAGTGAGTGTTGACAGAGTCAATGGATGGGAGACTGGTTTGTCTGATGGTTTGGACTACATTCACAACCTTTTGTAGTTTCTTGCAGTCTTGGGCAGAGCAGGAGCCATAACAAGCTGTGATACAACCAGAAAGAATGCTTTCTAAATATTTTTAAGACGCGGGTTGATAGGTTTTTGTTAGGCAAGGGGATTAAGGGTTATGGGGAGGGGGCGGGGATATGGAACTGAGACACGACAGATCAGCCATGATCTTATTGAATGGCGGGGCAGGCTCAAGGGGCTGGATGGCCTACTCCTGCTCCTATTTCTTATGTTCTTATCGTGCATCTGTAGAAGTTGCACCGTAATAAAAGTTAACATCAAAGACTACACCTCTGACAACGCAGCATTCCCTCAGTACTGTGCCAGAGTGGCGGCCTAGATTTCACTGCGCTTAAGACTTGGGGTGGAGTTTGAACTCATGAATGTCTGACTCAGAAACGGAGCATGAACAACAACTGACATTAAATACTCAGATATTTTTTGATTTCTCAACAGGCGCTATTAGTTAAGGGCAAAATACTGTGGATGCTGGAATCTGAAATATAAAACATAAAATTTCAGCAGGTCTGGTAGCATCTATGGAGAGAGAATAGAGCCAATGTTTCCAGTCTGGATGACCCTCCTTCAGAGCTGATGATGGAGCTCTGATGAAGGGTCTTCCAGATTCGAAATGTTGGCTCTATTCTCTCTCCACAGACGCTGTCAGACCTGCTGAGACTGTCCAGCATTTTCCTGGTTTAAGTAACGTCTATTTATTAGTCACAAGTAGGCTTCCATTCACATTGTAATGAAATTCCCCTCATCACCATACTCTGGCGCCTGTTTGGATTAATGCACTGAACCAACATGTCTTTCGGACTGTGAGAGGAAACCGGATGAAACCCATGCAGACATGGGGAGAACATGCAAACTCCACACAGACAGTAACCCAAGCTGGGAATCGAACATGAGTCCCTGGCGCTGTGAGGCAGCAGTGCTAACCATTGTGCCACCATGTCACCCCTTTGAGATGCATTAATTTATTTCCCTCATCCCTTTGTTAATGTACCCATTTCCTAACTAACATTTTATGGGTAATTGCTTTTTAAGCCCATTTTTTGATCCCGTTTATGCCCCTCTTCATCTTTCTACCCTCCATTTCTGTCTAACTTCCTCATCTTTATTGTTGCTTTCTGTTTTATTGGCTGTCCCACATTTGCTACATGTGTCAGATTTGACTTAATCCCTCTGTTCGTTCATAGATCTCTAGTCTTGGAGCACTCCATTTTTTTTTACTTACAGCAATAACTTTAATTTATATCTATTCCACCTGCTGTTTAAATCTTTTTTATTGCTGACCTTTGATTATATTTGTCAATTTTTTCCTTCCATTTAATCTGAGCAGGGCTCCTGATCTTGCTTTTTATCAGTTAACTGCCTCGGTCTTTGATTTATATTGAGGCTTTTCTGGCTCTATGCCTAATTATATTGTCTTCGATGCATCTTAATATTCTCTGACTTTTACGTGGCTTCAGTGTGGGCAGGACTGGATTAAGCAACGCTTTCCTTCCTTGTTGGTTCAGCAAACTACTGCCTAAAGTAGACAGTCCTAAATTTATTACAAGAAAATCTCTCCCTTTTTCTGTAGTGATCGACCAAAATAGCGAAACGCTGGGATGCTGGAATCTGAAACACGAGCAGAACGCTGCAAAATATGGTGTATGAGATCTGATATAAAGACTAATACAAGACCATGAGGTTAGTGGAAGGAAGCTACAGGAACAGCTTATTAATACGTCTATTCTCTGGCGCAGTCAACACAAGACTGGCCAGATAAGCTCGGCCCAGGGAGGAGCTTAGTCCCATAGAACATGGAACATAGAACATAGAACATTACAGCGCAGAACAGGCCCTTCGGCCCACGATGTTGCGCCGACCAGTCTTTTTAAAAAAAAACACTGACCCACTAATCTAAACCAATCCCTTTTCGTCCATAAACCTATCCATAGGTCTCTTAAACGCCCCCAAACTAGGCACATTTACAACCGCAGCAGGCAGGGCATTCCAATCCCTCACCACCCTCTGGGTAAAGAACCTACCCCTGACATCCGTCCTATAACTACCACCCCTTAATTTAAAGCCATGCCCCCTCGTGCTAGCTTTCTCCATCCGAGGAAAAAGGCTATCACTATCCACCCTATCTAAACCTCTAATCATCTTATATGTTTCAATAAGATCCCCTCTTAGAACATAAGAACATAAGAACATAAGAAATAGGAGCAGGAGTAGGCCATCTAGCCCTTCGAGCCTGCCCCGCCATTCAATAAGATCATGGCTGATCTGTCGTGGCTCAGTTCCACTTTCCCGCCCTCTCCCCATAACCCTTAATCCCTTCTCTTATCAAAAACCCATCAACCCGCTTCTTAAAAATATTTAGCGAGGCAGCCTCCACCACTTCAACGGGCAGAGAATTCCAGAGATTCACCACCCTTTGAGTGAAGAAGTTCCTCCTCAACTCCGTTCTAAACCGCCTCCCCTTTATCTTGAGGCTGTGCCCCCTAGTCCTACTGTCTTTTTTGAGCGGGAAGAGTCTCTCCACCTCTATCCTATCCATCCCATTCATCATCTTATACGTCTCAATGAGATCTCCCCTCATTCTTCTAAACTCTAACGAGTACAAGCCTAGTCTATTCAGCCTCTCCTCATAGCTCAATCCCCTCAACTTAGCCTCCTTCTTTCCAGCGAAAGCAACCCCAAATCCCTCAGTCTCTCCTCATATGACCTCCCCTCCATACCAGGCAACATCCTGGTAAACCTCCTCTGCACCCTCTCCAAAGCCTCCACATCCTTCCTGTAATGTGGGGATCAGAACTGCACACAATACTCCAAGTGCGGCCGCACCAGAGTTTTGTACAGTTGCAACATGACGCTGCGACTCCTAAATTCAATCCCCCTACCAATAAACGCCAAGACACCGTATGCCTTCTTAACTACCTTATCTACTTAATTCCCAACCTTCAGGGATCTATGTACACATACACCTAGATCCCTCTGCTCCTCCCGGATCATCTGACCTGTTCTCTTAAAGGGACATGCCCTAACATTCATAACGCACAGGGTGACATTTTCCATCCCCGCCCGCCATGGGAATTGTAGCGGGCGGGACAGGACCACGCAAAGGTCCACCGACCGGGAGCGGCATTTTCCAGGCTTGGGGCAAGCGTGGCCGGAAAATGTCCCCCAGTTACTCAGCAGATCCGGCAGCATTTGCGTTGAGAGGAGACAGAGTTAACGTTTCGAGTCCGCCTAACCTTTCTTCGGAGCTAAAGCGAGAGAAGCGGGTGATTTTATATCGGAGGGGGTGGTACGGCTGGAACGGATTACAAAGCCAAACATCCAAAGATCCAGAAAATTGATCTGGAGACACGGTGGGAGGGGGGTGTGGGTGGGATTCTCCCAGTCCGCAGCGCTGCTGCTGCTATAGCAGTGCAGCGCACCGGGAGACTTAAGTGGACACCGTGTAGCGGCCTTTCTACTGGGCGTCGCACGTCTCCGGACTCCGGGTTTCCCGAGTCATCAGCTTCATGCCAGAAATCAACGTAGAGCTAAATAAATTACACAGATGCTCATTTAAATCTCATTAGCGGGCCCAGCACTGAAATCTCCAGGCCTGTTAATCCTTTCCCCTCCCCTCAACCAAAGTCCAAAATTGTGCAGGCTAGGTTGATTGGCCACGCTAAAATTGCCCTTAGTGTCCTAAGATGCTTAGATTAGAGGAGTTAGTGGGTAATAATATGTAGGGATATGGTGGTAAAGTTTGGGTGGGATTGTGGTCGGTACAGACTCGATGGGCCGAAGGGCCTCTTTCTGCACTGTAGAGTTCTATGATTCTACAAAAAATCCCCCCCCCCTCCCAACCCTCCCCACGAGCAGGGAGCAGACTGCCCAAACCCGCTAGAGTAAAGGACGGCCATGGAGGACCCCAGGAGGTCGGGGTAAGTGTGGTGGCCCCTGGGCATTGCCAGCTGGGCAGTGCCAGCCTGTTCCCCTGGCATTGCCAAAGAAGCAATGTGGCAATGCCCGGGGGCACCTTGGCACTGCCCATCGGGCATCGGGCAATGCCAAGGAGGGGAGTGGTTGGAAAGGGGCAGAGCATATAGAGCGGGAGGTTTGTGGGAGAGATCAGTGGGGGTTCCCGCTGCGGTGACAGTGAGAGGGAGGCTGGTGATCGGGGCTGGCCACCAGGGTGGTGAGTTCCCGGCACGCTGGGATTTGCTGTGGCTGCCAGTGGGAGCGGGAGGGAGATGGTGGGAATTGGTAGATGGGGCGAAAGGAGGGGGAGTTCATGGCTCGCCTGGAGACACCTGGGAGGCCAGTGATTGGGGGGAGGGTGGGGAACTCTGCAAGCCAGCATTGTGGGGTCACCGGACCGGCCAGCGATCAGAAGGCCCGCAGCGTGGGGTCACTACACATGCACCAATCCCTGCTCTGACAGTGGAACGGCAGTGACCAGCTCAGCGTTACACTGCCGACCTCTCATTTGGGTAAGCATTTGGGTAGCAAAGTTATCATAGAATCAATCACAGAATTGTTAGAAGTTAAAGTTTATTTATTAGTCACAAGTAAGGCTTATGTTAACACTGTAATGAAGTTACTGTGAAATTCCCCGAGTCACCACACCCTGTTTGGGTCAATGAACCTAACCAGCTCTTTGGGAGAATACCAGAGCAGACACGGGAGAACAAGCAGACTCCACACAGACAGTGACCCGAGCCAGGGATTAAACCCGGGTCCCTGGCATTGTGAGGCAGCAGTTCTAACCGCTGTACCACCGTGAGTTGTCACGGAGGCCATTCGGCCCATTGTGTGTGTGCACCGAATCGCCACATTAGCATCATGGCTTAATGCCATTCCCTTGCTTTTCCCCCCACACCCCTGCACATTGTTTGTGTTCACCAATGCTCCCTTGTACGCCTCGATTGGGTCTTCCTCTACCACAATTCCCGGCAGATAATCCCAGACCACAATCACTCGCTGTGTGGGAAAATTTACATTACATTTGCTTCTTGTGCAAATCACTTTAATCCTGTGCCCTTGCAAAGCACTCAGTGGCAGCAAATGTGTCGACAAGTTTATGGAGGTTAGAAAATGGAAATCTGGAGGTAACAAAACCAGGGGTGAGAGTTTCCGGGTCAGCTGATAAACAGCTCCTTAACCCATAGAAACAGTATACAGCAGGATAACGGATTGGATCGCATTGTTTCCTTGGAAAAGCAGTTGCACAACTCTAAAGGAATGAACGATGGGAAGCATTTTTAGGTGATTCTGAGACTTGGTCAGTAGATATGCAAGGACAAGTCTTGTTTTCCACTCCTGTTTAACAATAAGACCCTCCAGGGTGACTGGAATTTGCATCATTCCAGGTCACAGAGTCTAGAGACAGGATTTTATAACCTCGCTCAGACAAGATCATAACCTCCTGCCAGAGGCCAACGGAGATTTCTGTTCTGTGAACCCTGTCCACTCTGATTCAGGGGCGGGCGAGGTAGTAGAATTCCAGCCATAGAGTTTTACAACAACTGAAAGAGACCTTTTGGCCCATAATGCCTGTGCCGGCCGTAAGCACCTATCCCAATCTCATTTTCCAGCACCTGGCCTGTAGCCTTGCTCGCTATGGTGTTTTGAGTGGCTTTGTGAATAGAAAATCATGTCTTACAAATTTGATTGAGTTTTTTGAAGGCTAAGAAGGTAAATGAGGGCAATGCAGTTGATGTTGTCTACATGGACTTTAGCAAAGCCTTTGACAAGGTACTGCATGGTAGGTTGTTGCATAAGGTTAAATCTCATGGGATCCGGGGGAGGTATCTAAATGGGTGCAAAATTGGCTTCTTATCAGAAGCCAGAGGGTGATTGTAGAGGGCTGTTTTCAAACTGGAGGCCTGTGACCAGCGGTGTGCCTCAGGGATCAGTGCTGGGTCCACTGTTATTTGTCATTTATATTAGTGAATTGGATGAGAATGTAGGAGGCAAGTTCATAAGTTTGCAGATGACACCAAGATTGGTGGCAAAGTGGACAATGAAAAATGTTGTCTCGGATTGCAATAGGATCTTGTTCAATTGAGCCAGTGAAGGACTTACTCAGTTAATGGGATCTAGGGGTACATGTTCATAGATTCTTAAAGCTGGAGTCACAGGTGGACAGAGTGGTGAAGAAGGCATTCGGCATTCTTGGTTTCATTGGTTCGAACATTGTATACAGGAGTTGAGACGTCTTGTTGAAGTTGTAGAAGACGTTGGTAAGGCCACACTTGGAATACTGTGTACAGTTCTGGTCACCCTATTATAGAAAGGACATTATTAAACTAGAGAGAGTGCAGAAAAGATTTACTAGGATGCTACTGGGACTTGATGGATTGAGTTATAAAAGAGGCTCAATAGACTGGGACTTATTTCTCTGGAGTGTAAGAGGCTGAGTCCTATAAAATAATGAGGGTCACAGATCAGCTGGATAGTCAATATCTTTTCCCAAAGGTGGGGAATCAAAAATTAGTGGGCATAGGTTTAAGGTGAGAGGAGAGAGATACAGAAGTGTCCAGAGGGGCAGTTTTTTCACGCAGAGAGTGGTGAGTGTCTGGAACAAGTTGCCAGAGGTAGTAGTAGAGGCAGGTACAATTTTGTCTTTTAAAAAACATTTAAATAGTTACATGGGTAAGATGGGTATAGAGGGATATGGGCCAAATGCGGGAAATTGGGAACTAGCTTAGGGGTTTAAAAAAAAGGCAGCATGGACAAGTTGGGCCATAGGGCCTGTTTCCATGCTGTAAACATCTATGACTTTATGACTGCTCCTCCAAATGCTTCTTAAATACTATGAAGGTTCCCACCTCATCTCCCCTTTCAGGCAGTGAGTTCCAGATCCCCACCACCCTCTGGTTGAAAAGTTTTTCCTCAAATTCCCTCTAAATCTCCTGCCCCTTTATCTTCTGTCTGTCTATAGCCATGGTTATTAACCCCTCTACTAAGGAGAAACATTCCTTCCTGTCCACTCTCTCTCTGCCTCTCATCATTTTGTACACCTCAATCAGGTCCCCCCTCTCAACCTTATTTGCTCTAAGCAAAACAACGCCAGCCTAACCAGGTTTTGGTGGGATCTTTCTGTGCACAAATTGGTTTCTGCATTCCCAAAATTTCAGCTACAGCTGTGCTTATAGTTATGTCATTGGGTAAGTGCTTCAGGAAATCCCAGAGTCATGAAATAAGCTAAACAAATAGAAATTCTCTTTTATTTCTCAATATCTTGGCTGAAGGTGGTTCATTAGCTTAGAGGAAAAATGAAATATGAACGCAAATACATTCACAAAGACCTCCCTGTTGTCATACTCCAAGAGAAATTCCAAATACAATCACGTGAGCAGATTTCTAATTTTGACATAAAGCAATCACAAGAACAACTGTCACTCTTTCCAATCTCACTGTAGACTCACAAACCTGTCAAATTTCACTCATAAATATCAGATTAGTTACTGATAAATCCAACAGAGAATTCAGGAGAAACTTCCTAACCCAGAGGATGTTTCGAATGAGCAATTCGATAACACAGGAAATTGTTGAGACTATCATGTTGGAGAGCAGATCAGAAACTCCAAGTGTTATAAAGTTAGACTAGAATCCATTCCTTTGGATTTTGGCATTAAGGTGAGCATAAGGTGGTTCACTCCTGGTATGATTCCATTAACCCACTATGAAGATTTTATTAAGACATACTTTATTTAACAACACAGTTGTTCACAGTAACTTCATTGCAGTGTGAATGCAAGCTTACTTATGACTAATAAATAAACTTTAACTTTAGTTGAACTATAACAAAAAGTATAACTTCTACCAATTGAATTAATTAAACATGATGAGGTACAATTCTTAACTGCAAATGCTCTCCATAGTTCCAATTTAAGCAACATCCCCATAGACATAGATCCCTTTTCCGAATCAGTTTGCACAACAACATTTGGGCTTACATGGGTACTAGATTTCTAACCTTTTAACAACTCTGGACAGAGATACTGAAAAACTGCCATACAGCAGCCTCAAGTCAAAAATCCATCTTCAAACAGCAGAACTTCAGAGAAAGAGATCTATTCTCTAGCAGGTCCCAAATCCAATTTCCAAAAAGAGAAAGAGAGAGAAAGTGAGTGAGAGCTACCAAGATTCCAACTGAGCATGTTTTTCTTTGAGAGCCTAGCCCCACCCAGTAACATGACTTTTTCTGTCAATATAATCAAACACCACTCTGAAAAACCCTAAGGGAACAAACTAAAAAAAAATAACTAAACTGCATTAGTTCAGAATAAGACAAACTCTCCAGCAATTAAGGTCAATTATGCTTCTGCATCATCAATTTATGCACTGCCAGTTATAGACAAACTGGTACTGGGTGAATAGACCAGACTGCTAAAAACAATGTGCACAGAAACATGACACAAATACATTTCTTAAAGGCACAGTATCATCACACTAGCATTGATGACTTTAAGTAAAAATTAAATAAAAACATGATGGAGAATATAATAGAAAGACATGGTAATAAGATTAGATGAAGTAAAGTGGAAGGAAACTCCATGGGTCATAGAAATCACCATAGACCATTTGGACAAAAAGGGTTTTTACTATGCTATACATTTCATATAATTACATGCAATTAAAAAGAGATATAAAATATATAACATGTGTATATATATTATCATAGGACGTGGGACTCCTGGTATCTACAGTCCTGAAATATTCAGTAATGAATGGTGGTGGACAATTAAACAACTCACTGGAGGAGGAGTTTCCACAAAAATTCCCATCCTCAATGATGGAGGAAACCAGCACATCAGAGCAAAAGGTAAGGCTGAAACATTTGCAACAGTCTTCAGCCAGAAGTGATGGTTGGATGATCCATCTCAGCCTCCTCAGGAGGTCCCCAGCATCACATATGGCTGTCATCAGCCAATCCGATTCTCTCCACGTGATATTAATAAATGGCTGAAGACACTGGAAACTCCAAAGGTGATGGGCCCTGAAATATTCCAGCAACTTTTCTGCAGACTTGTGCTCCAAATCTTGCTGGGCCCTTAGCCAAGCTGGTCCAGTACAGCTACAACACTGTCATCTGCTTGGCAATGTGATAAATTGTCGAGGTTTGTCCTGTATACAAAAAGCAGGACTAATCCAATCTGACCAGTTATCGCCCAGTCTACTCTTGATTATCAGTAGAGTGATGGAAGGAGTCATTAACAGTTGCCTGGCATGGAGGGGCTGGGGTACGAGGAAAGGTTGGAGAAACTGGGACTTTTCTCCTTGGAAAGACGGAGGTTGAGGGGGGACATGATAGAGGTATATAAGATACTGAAGGGAATAGATAGAGTCAATAGTGAGAGACTGCTCCCTAGACTGGGTACAAATACGAGAGGTCATGATCTAAGGGTGAGGGGGGAGAGGTATAATTTGGATGTGAGAGGAAGGTTCTTTACGCAGAGAGTTGTGGGGGTATGGAATGTGCTACCGAGTAGGGTAGTGGAGGCAGGAACGTTGGACTCGTTTAAGGTTCAGTTAGACACTCACATGAGTGAAATGAGGATGGAGGGTTATGGTAGGGGCTATTAAATAAGGTCAGAGCCTCGGAAGACACCGGAAATGCAGACTTGTAAGTTAACATTTTTGTCTTTTTATTCCGCAGTTGTCGGTCCACCTCATTGTCAAACGAGGAGCATGCACACGGTGGGTTGTGCGTGGGCTGCTCTTGGAGGTTCCGGGAGTGGCCTAGTACTTCGTGTCGGTGTGTGTGCTTGATCCTGGACCGGTAGACGGGCGCCGCAACAGCTCGGTGACTAGCACTGCTAGCTGTGCAGATACATGGATTTGGGTCAGTGTCTGTGGGAGTTTGTGCATTCTCCCTGTGGATGCGTGGGTTTCCTCCGGGCGCTCCGGTTTCCTCCCACACCCCAAAGATGTGCTCTTAGGCTGATTGGTTTACTAAATTGACACTATTCTCCCCGAATCTGGCTAAGTTAGGGGTTCCATTCATAGGCACGCAGGGTAGAATAGGTGTAGGGTGATGCGGCGGCGCGGGCTCGTTGGGCCAAAGGGCCTGTTTCCCGTGCTGGGTTGTTCTTTGTTCTTTGTTCTTTGTATCAAGGAGCACTTGCTCAGCAATAACCTGTTCAGTGATGTCCAGCTTGGGTTCCACCAGGGTCATTCAACTCATTACTGTCTTGGCTCAGCATGGATAAAAAGGCTGAATCCCAGAGGTGAGGTGAGAGTGTCTGGCCATCATATTACAGCTGTATTTGACTCAGTAAGGTAGCAAAGAACCCTAGACAAACTAGTTTCCATGTGAATCAAAATCTCCACTGATAGGAGGCACAACTTGTACAAAGGAAGGCAGAACTCAGAGTTCATAGATGGTTCTGATGATTGGAAATCAATCATCTCAGCTCCAGGACATCACTGCATGAGTCCCTCAGGGGAGTGTCCTAGGCCCAACTCTCTTCAGCTGCTTCATCAATGATCTTCATTCCAACAAAAGGTCAGAAGTGGGGGTATTGAATGATGGCTGCACAGTGTTCAGCGTCATTTACAACTCCTCGGATACTGAAGCAGTCCATATCCCAACGCAACAAGACTTGGACGATATCCAGGCTTGGGGGGAAAATTGGCAAACAACATTTGCACCACACACACATGACAGGCAATGACCATCCCCAACAACAGAGAATCTAACCATCACCCCTTGACATTCAATGCTATTAACACCTTCTGGAGTCAGCATTGACCAGAAACTGAATTGGACAAGCCATAAAAAATACTGTGGCTACCGGAGCAGGTCAAAGGCAAGGAATCCTGGGCCAAGTAACTCTCCTCCTGACATCTCAAAGCCTGTCCATCATCTACAAGGTGCATGTCCGGTGTATGATGTGATACTCCCCACCTGCCTGAATGGGTGCAGTTTCAAAACTCAGGATACTTGGCACCATCCAGGGCAAAGCACTCAACCTGATTGGCACCATATCCACAAATGACCATTCCCTCCAACACCGAACAGTGGCAGCCATGCACATTATCTACAAGATTCACTGCCAGAGCTCAGCAAGGATCAGTAAGCAGCAAATTCCAAATCCAGGATCACTATTCTAGATAGACAAATGCAGCTGGTACAAACGACTTGGAGATTCCTGTCCAAGACATTCACCATCCGGACTTGGAAACATATCACCATTCCTTCACTGCCACTGGGTCAAAATCCTGGAACTCTGTCCCTAACAAATCCTTGGGTAAGATGCTCTGCTGGAGAGTCAGTACAGACTCGATGGGCTGAATGGCCTTCCTCTACTTGGTAGGGATTGTATGGTTCAACTTCCAACCATTTTGAGTGCATTTTTCCCTCTGAGAGCAAGAGAATTGGCTGATCAAATGAATAATGAAGGGAAGATTCAGAAACTTTTGAAAGGATTGAAAAAGTTAAGAGAAAGTTTTTTTTTGCTAGAGTTCTATTTGCAGCTTTTGCAATTCTCACAGAGGCACCAATTGGGATCATCATGACACGATGACATTTATTCACACGGATACTATCTGGCGTCTGATAGAAGGAAAATGTTGTCAGTTCCATGGTGTTGTTACTGAGAAGTGTCGGAGAGGGTCACGGTGTGTGAGCGGGATCTCCAGGAGAGGAAACAGACTGAATCCTTGGAATCACCTCAAATTCACACATTTATTGATCACATTTAAACACTGTCTGCAGAGCTCATTACACAATGACGCTGGAACAGGAAGGATAATAGAAAGAAAATGCAGCAAGCAAATTAATTCATGTTCTATTTAGAGGATATTAAGATGGCATTGTTCCCATTGTTCTAACTGTCCAAAGTTCCCACTATTTCCTTGGCTACCCTCACAGCTTGGAGCGTAGTTGTTTTACAGCTGGGACTGGGTATGGGGCTTTAAGCAAACTGCAGTGACAGTGATCGATGAGTGTGGCAGGGAAAGTGTTTGTCGCAGTGTCCAATCACAAATGACTGATGTGACTGGGCTGCATGGTGGCACAGTGTTTAGCACTGCTGCCTCACGGTGCCAGGGATCTAGGTTCGATTCCCGGCTTGGGGGCTCTGTCTGTGTGGAGTCTGCATGTTCTCCCCGTGTCTCTGTGGGTTTCCTCCAAGTGCTCTGGTTTCCTCCCACCGTCCAAAAGACATGCTGGTTAGAATTCTCCCTCAGTGTACCTGGCATTGGAGTGTGGTGACTAGGGGATTTTCATAGTAACTTCATTGCAGTGTTAACTTGTGAGAATAGAAAAAACATTAAAACCTTGCTGCAGTAAAACAAAATAACTCTTCCATGTCGATCACCTCAGGTAGCAAGAGCACAGAATATTCTCTGGGTGGGGACTTCAATATCCATCCCCATCATCACGAGTGATTTAGCAACTACCCCTATAGACCCAGCTGGCCAAGTCTGAAAGGAGATAACTACTAGACTGGGACTGTGGCAGGGAGCGAGGGAACAAACAAGGAGAAAAACACACTTGGCCTCACTCCCACCAACCTCCCTGCTGCAGATACATCGGTCCACGACAGCAGGAGAAATGATGTCTTACTGCAGCTATGGAGGGCCTTGTTGTGACCACACCTGGAGTATTATGCGCAGTTTTGGTCTCCTTATCTCAGAAAGGGTATACTTGCCGTAGACGGAGTGCAGCAAAGGTTCACCAGACTGTTTCCTGGGATGGCGAGCTAGTTGTACGAGGAGAGATTGAGTCTGAATTCACTGGAATTCAGAAGAATGAGAGGGGATTTCAGTGAAAGCAATAAAATTCTGACAGAACTGGACAAGCTGGATACAGCGATGATGTTTCCTCTGGCTGGAGAGTTTAGAAGAAGGGATCACAGACTCAGGATACAGGGGAGACCATCTAGAAATTGTGTGGAGAATTTTTTTTTAACTCAGAGGGTGGTGAACCTGTGGAATTGTCTACCACAGAGCTATGAAGGCCTAGTCATTGAATATAGTTATGAAGGAAAGAAATAAATTACTAGATTCTAGAGGTATCAAGAGTGTGGCATTGAGATAGCGGATCAGCCATTTTCACGTTGAAAACAGAGCAGGCTTGAAGGGCCTAATGGCCTAGCTCTGCTACTAGTTCCTATATTTCTAAGTATTGGAAGGTGTGACCATTGCACAGGCCTTGTGGAGATGAAGTCTCATCTTCATATTGAGGAAACCTTCCATCGTGTTGTGTGGCACAACCAGTGTGTGAAATAGGATAGACTTTGAACAGATCTAGCAACTCCAGACTGGGTATATATGAGGTAATGTGGACCGTCATCATCAGCAGAATTGTTACTCCACCACAATCTGTATCTCGTGATCCTGCACATCTCCCATCCCTCCCCCATCCCAGGTCTATTCTGCCTCTCATCCCTTTACCCACTTTTCCACCCTATAATTCTCCACAGTGCTTCACTTTTACATAAGGGTCATTAAGACCTGAAATGTTGGGCAGAATTTTCGAGCTGCTCTCGCTGGTGGGATCTTCTGGTCCCACTGACAGCTCATCCCCGCCATACTTTCCCGACAGCGTGGGGTGCAGTCAATGGGAAGTCCCATGGATAGCGGCAAGACCAAAAGATCTCACCACCAGCTAATAGCACACAGCCTCCTGCTGTGAGAAATAGGCAATGGAGATGCCAGAACATCCCCCAGCTAACTCTGTTTCCCTCCACAGATGCTGCCAGAATCGCTGTGTTGATCCAGCACTTTTTGTTTTCATTTGAGTCTGAAGCCAGCCTTAAGACAGGCTTATCTCCAAATGGCAGAGTGAATACACAAACTCCTCCAGTTCCCTGCAGCACCAAGTGCGAACACATTGTAATGAAGCTGTAATAATTCCCTGGCTGGGGACAGCTCCTCTGATTACAAACTTTAAACATGCATTCTATTACAGACAATTCAAACGTTAAGAATGAATTGGAACAGGTCAGATGGACCTATTTTCAAAGTGCAGAGAGAAACGTCACTTCTTTTTCGATCAACATGCTTAACCAAGCTGTTCCTGGCTGAACATTTTGTGATTGTTTGCAATCGATTTCAGTGGCATATCGATCATTTTTTACGCTAGTTAGAATTGGATGCCAGGTTCAGATCACCCGTCTTCCAGATCAAGATATTCTCGGCATGAAAGATGAAGGGGTGTTTGTGAATGAATTTGGTTGACTTCCGATCACAGCATCTCAGCGCCCAAGGCAGACCATTCGCCCACCTGGGCTGTGCCAGGTCTTTGAGAGAGCTTTCCAATTCTTCTCACTTACCTACTCATTGCCTCTTGCTTTTCATTTATTTCCAAAACATGAGTCTCCATTCACCACATTGTTTTGAATGTTGGACAACATCAGAGTCAGGCAGATGAATAATTGATTTGTTTATCTCTGGCCATTGCTTTCGACACAGCAACAGAGTTCAGGTTCATTCAACATTTTGTTCATTGAATCATAGAATCCCTACAATACAGAAGGAGGAATTCAGCCCATCGTGTCTGAACCAAATCTCCAAACAGCACATTACACAGACCCTTCCCCACCCTATCCCTGCATTCCCACACATTCACCATGGTTAATTCCCAAATCTACACATCTTTGGATCCAAAGGGGCAATTTCACATGACCAATCCACCAAACCCTGTTGGTGCAGGTTGGAGAGGGGCCAGCCTATCAGGGAAAGAGTTCAGAGACAACCACAAGGGCTGCTGGGTGGAGGGGGGGGTGCTGTTTAAAAGGCCGGTTTCAATGTTGTGGGACTTTTGTCCAGATAAAAATAAAAACAGAAAGGCCCTCCAATCATCACCAATTTCACTCCTAACACACTCCCTGTGTCCTAGTCATGCCGTCTCATGCCCCTCCATACAGCCCGATAAAAAATCTTCTGGCATCCTTAATATTTCAACAGATAAAATTTCAAACACTTGAAACCTCTGAACTTGTGTCAGTAAACATTGTGCAATTAATAGCAAAGATCAGAGAGCTAGAGCTGTCAATCAAACAATCTTTGATCTGGGGCTCAGGTGCTTCAACTGATTAATGGATTTCCCGATTTTCAGTCTGTCTCAGTATGTACATTTAATGCAATGTTGAGTATAGGGATAGAGATTTTTTTACTGCAACTGTTTAGGGTGTTTTTGAGTCCATAGCTGGAGTATTCTGCCTTTGGGTTAGTTTTAGGGTGCAGTTTTGGTGTCCTTGTCCGAGGAAGGATGTCCCTGTTATTAGAGGGAGTACAGTGGAGGTTTACCAGCCTGATTCTTGGGATGGCAGGTCTGTCATATGAGGAAAGATTAAGTCGGTTAGGATTATATTCACTGGAGCTTAGATGAATGAGAGCAGGTCTCATAGAAATTTATAAAATTCTTCCAGGATTAGTTAGGGCAGATTCAGAAAGAATGTTCCTGATGGTGGGGGAGTCCAGAACGAGGGAACATAGTTTGAGGATAAGGGGTAAATCTTTTAGAACTGAGGCAAGGAGAAATTTCTTCACCCTGGGGATGGTGAATGTGTGGAACACACTCCCACAGAAAGTAGTTGTGGCTAAAATGTTGTTTGATTTCAAGAAGAAATTAGATATAGCTCTTGGAGCTAAAGGGAATGAGGGATATGGGGGGAAGGGGGAATGAGGATATTGAATTCAATGATCAACTATGATCAAAATGAATGGCGGAGCAGAATAGGAGGGCAGGATGGCCTACTCCTGCCTCTAGTTTCTATATTTCTATGCTTCTACAGTCTATGAATTTTTCAAAACTGGAGTTCTTTCATTGTCTTCACTTAGCTTTCAGCTAATGAAACAATTTAACTCGTTCTCTCCTGTCCATAAAAGGATGAAGCTGATCCTTTATGAGGGCCTGTTAAGAAGCTATCAAATGTCAGTTTTGCATTTTTCTTTAAACTTCTGAACTATCCCGACAGCATCTCCAACCTCTTCATTTATTATAAGCAGGAGCTTTGCGTACCTTGCAGTGGCAGCCATTTTGATTTGGAAAATTCATTTAGTTTTTCTATCCACCCACTCATCCATCCACCCATCCACCCACCATCCACCCACCATCCATCCACCCACCCATTCATCACTCCCTCTCTCTCTATCTCTATCTCTCTCTCCCTCTGGCGCATTAAATCCATTTACTTGTAGACTCCCACTGCCATCATTCCGGATCTCATAAGCTCAAAGCGACCACACTCCCAGACTCCAGAGGCCGGATCCTCATCAGGCTGATTTCTGTTGACTCTCCATGTGGCTGGAGGACTGATACACTGTGAGGTGGCGCACGCCCACGGTGCGGCAGTAAATCGTGGCACCTGGATCTACTTTCTTGAGACAATTAGTTCCCGTTACTTTACCAAAACAACACAAGCCTTCAAAGTTGGCTCACGAATCAGGGATTGAAGCCAGTTTTCGGGGCTTGCAGAAGAAAAATCCAAGCACAGTGAGAAAGAATAGAAATCCAATGGAATGACGTGGTGTGCAATTTACTTGAAAGCTGTGAGTAAGTGACACAAGCTGACATTGATTTATCAAGTCAGGGTTTGGCTTTTGAAATGCAGTGTTCCTCAGTCTGCCAGCAAGCTGCACTGAAAGAAAGCTTAACACAGATGGAATATATCAAGGTGGGATTTAACTCAATGTTTTAAACACAGAATCAAACCAGAAAGGGGTTTGAGCAAGAGGTCCCTGCAGTGCAGAAGGAGGCCATTTGGCCCATCGAGTTGGTGCAGACTCAATGCAGCCTCTTTCTGCACTGTAGGGATTCTACGATCTTGATCAGGAATGTGGGCAATTTGGGAAAACAATCCAAGTGCTGGCAAATGTGATAACTGGGAAAGAGAGGAGATTGGGGATGGAGGGCTTGGGGATGGAGGGTTTGGGGATGGAGGGTTTGGGGATGGAGGGTTTGGGGATGGAGGGCTTGGGGATGGAGGGTTTGGGGATGGAGGGTTTGGGGATGGAGGGTTTTGGGGATGGAGGGTTTTGGGGATGGAGGGTTTTGGGGATGGAGGGTTTTGGGGATGGAGGGTTTTGGGGATGGAGGGTTTTGGGGATGGAGGGTTTTGGGGATGGAGGGTTTGGGGATGGAGGGTTTGGGGATGGAGGGTTTGGGGATGGAGGGTTTGGGGATGGAGGGTGGGAATCAGGACACAGGGGTGACTAAGAAAAGAATATGACAGGTAAAAGAGGGACAGTGATTGGGAAGGGGTTGATCATACGGAGGAGGATAGCCAGAAGGAGAGAGAGCTGCTCTGGATGGTGGGATAATCAGAACGGAAGGGAACGCAGGATTTTTCAGAGACTGGGGAGAGAGGGTAACTGGGGGTAAGTAGGGAAGCCCCTCTTCCTAGTTACCTGGTTGGAAAAGGATCAATGATGGGGATGAACAGGTGCAATTGAGAAGATCGGGCTAAGCACAGATTCCAACAGGGAGATGTGAAGGTCAAATAAAGAATAATAGTTTTGAGAAACTACAGACTCCAGCAGCATATTTTGGCAGCATGGGTAATCCTCAAAACCCTCACCTAGACACTGACCACACAACGCAGCAAACACCTCCAACAAATCACTCAGCCATCTCTCCTTCAAGGAAAGCAGTGTCAAAATCTTCAATCCATCTTCATAAGTGAAGTTTCTCCTCCCCAGAACTATTTTCATTAATCTTTTGCACATTCCCTCCAAAGCCCTCACATCTCTCCTGACGTGTGGCAGCCAGAACTGTGAACAATACTCCAGCTGAGGCCAAATTAGTGTCCTATATAAAGTCCATGTAAACTTCTTAACCTGTGTACTCTGTGCCCCTATTAATAAAACTCAGGAAACCGTATGCATTATTAACTGCTCTCTTAGCCCTCTCTACACTCTTCCTGGTCTATCACACAATGGCCCTAACCTGCTTAACCCTTCTCCCGGTCTGCCTCACACTCTTGCTCCCGGTCTGCCTCACACTCTTGCTCCCGGTCTGCCTCACACTCTTGCTCCCGGTCTGCCTCACACTCTTGCTCCCGGTCTGCCTCACACTCTTGCTCCCGGTCTGCCTCACACTCTTGCTCCCGGTCTGCCTCACACTCTTGCTCCCGGTCTGCCTCACACCCTTGCTCCCGGTCTGCCTCACTCCGCTCCCGGTCTGCTTCATAGTGACGTTGACCTGCTTCACTTCCTCCCCTAAGGATTATGAAGGAAGCTGGTCTAGACGTACGTGAGACAGGGAGGTAGGAAGGGACAGAGAAGGGATTGGAAAGAAAGCTTTTTTTTAAAGTTAGAGTTTATTTATTTATTAGTCACAAGTAAGGCTTACATTAACACCGCAATGAAGCCACTGTGAAAGTCCTCTAGTTGTGACACTCTGGTGCCCGTTCGGGTCAGTGCACCCAAACCAGCACACCTTTCAGACTGTGGGAGGAAACCGGAGCAGCCTGAGGAAACCCATGTGGACACAGGGAGAACATGCAAACCCCACACTGACAGTGACCCAAGCTGGCAATCGAACCCAGGTTGCTGGTGCGGTGAGACAGGAGTTCTAACCACTGTGCCACCATGCCACCCGTGTCTGGGAAGTAGTGATGGATTGGAGAATGGTGGAGTGCTGGATGGGATCAAACAGGAGGCAGGGGATGCTGGGAAGAGTAGCTAATGCTCCTCCAGCTCCCATTTTAATACAAACTGAATAGGCTCCGGCCTAATGTGCCATCGCTTTAAGGGCCTTCCGTTTGGCCAGCAGTTGGACCTGGTTTTCCCGAGTGCTATCAGTTCCCATTTCCACCCCCCCCCACCGAGTAAACCAGTTTTGTGTTAAGGACTGAAAATAGCCCCTTGTATGCAAAGAACTCCCATAGGCCCAATTCAGATATCAGTGTTGGGGAGTTTTAATGGAGTCGCTAACTGACTGGAAATAAGCAGGCAGATTTTTCTGCAAATGTAATGTGCCGGGGAACTTCAGACAGTGGCATTGAGCATGCAGAGGCTATTACTCGCACAGTATTATTTCAAGAGTGCCGTGCCACGCGTTTGTGCAGAGAATGTAAAATAGTCCATTGTTTTCAAACTGATGAGCTGAACACCAGGGCATAATTTTTAAAAAAACCAGTCCGATCAAACGCTTAGATCCAGCTTTAATGATGCTCTTGGAACAACCAGAGTTCTTGGCAGACTCATATAAACCTGATGCAGATAAAGAAAACAGCACTTCCGTTTGAATAGAAGTGGTTCCATTTACCAGGGATGGTTCAGAAGCAATTCAGGAACTCAATATGTGAGGCTCATGTGTAATAAACTTTACTAGTGGTTGAGTTGAGTCATGAGAAATTGATCGATTAAGAAAGCAAACTAAATTGTTGCATTAAACACTTGTCAAATGTGGCTCTTTATTATCTGCACTTCACTGGGCTGTCAGTAAAACAAAGCAGCGAAATGCTTGGTCTTGTTATTTTTGTATTTAACAGCCGCTGTGTTGCGGTAATCACATCATAATTACACAGAACTATGTAGAGTTCTTACACCACAATCAAAACCATTCTGCCAACCGGTCCAAGCTGGTGTGTATGTTCCATGATATGGAGATGCTGGCGTTGGACTGGGGTAAACACGGTGAGAAGTCTCACCGCACCAGGTTGAAGTCCAACAGGTTTATTTGATAGCAAAAGCCACTAGCTTTTGGAGCGCTGCCCCTTCGTCAGCTGACTCTCCTGATGAAGGAGCAGCACTCTGAAAGCTTGTGGCTTGTGCCACCAAATAAACCTGTTGGACTTTAACCTGATGTTGTGAGACTTCTTACTGTATATGTTCCACACAGGCTATCTCCCATCCCACTTTAATTCACCGTATCCTTCTATTCCTCTCTCCCTCGTGTATTTATTCAACACCCCCTGAAATGATTCTCTGCTATATTCACCTCGACTGCTCCCTGAGTGAGTGAGTTGAACTGTTCATCTGACAGACGGGATATTTCAGCTGCAAGCAATAAAACAACTAACTTTGCAAAATAAATCAAAGAGAAAGGTTTAGCAACAAAACTTTGTCACACGTTCAGGTAACAGCCTCAGACTCACCAACTTCCCACAATCCCCATCTGCTTTCTACTTGTACCAGGTCTGCTGACCCTCACAGTGGCCTAGTGGTATTGTCACTGGACTGAAAATCCAGAGACCAGAGTAATTCGGGGCAAGATCTGGGTTCAAGTCCCAGCATGGCAGATGATGAAATTTGAATTCAATAGAAAAATCTGAAATTAAAAGTCTAATGATGACGATTAAAACATTGTTTAAAAACCCATCTGATTCACTAATGTCCTTTAGGGAAGGAAATCTGCCATCTTTACCTGTCTGGCCTACATGCACCTCCAGAGCCTCAGCAATGTGGTTTATTCTCAACTTGCCTCACGGATGCACAAGAAATACCACTGATGCCTACATCCCATGAACAAATAAAAAAAGTTATCATTGGTTACATTATAATAGATTCCAATGTTATCATTGGTTACACTATTACACTGGCATTTCCACCACTCTCTAGCTAAAATCTCATCCAAAAGATAGCAGATTCACCAGTACAACACTCGTTCAGTCCCAACTTCAGCCTTGATTCCTACACTTAAATCCCAGAATGAAACTTGAACCCATAATCTTCAGACCTAGCAGTGTGAGTTCCACACACTACGGCACTGCCCACTGGTTTGTAACAAGGGCCTCCAACTGACCTGCAAAATTCTGAAACCGTGCAGGGGATTTGATAGTTTGGGAGCAATTTTGATGCTAAACACACCAGGTGGAGTTCTCCCACCTGGGTTTAAGTCCCACGGTAATGGTGAGGAACGGAGAATCTTTCCCACTGCGGATGATGATTTGAAATCATGCCAATGTTTCCATCCCTGATGGAATTATGCATCTGAGGGTTTTGTGCCCAGATGTGTCAAGTTGATTGTGCATGTCCCACCATCACATCCAGGTGTGTATTTAAAGGGCACTTGAAATCACTGACCCAAAGAGCCCAAAGAGGTGCAGGTTGAGTTGATTGCTAAAATTGTGTGGTTGTGGGAATAGGGCCTGGGTAGGCTTGTGGTCAGCACAGACTCGATGGGCTGAATGGCCTCATTCTACACTGTCGAGATTCTATGATTCGAATATTGAAGTAAACAGATGGAGTTCCTGAGTAACGCTCTCCAGCTGAAAGATGGATCTGTAGTAATGCTGAAAGTGGGAAATCGTACAGATCGGTACTCCCCCTGTTGTGTTCCAGGGTCCATGGTAGCCACCTTCCCAAACTCCAGAGGCAGCCCCAGGTACTCTTCAGGTTGTTCTAGATGTGTTCGAGACCAGCGAACTTTCTTGCCAGTTTCACGGAGAACTGGGCCCAGGCGGGAGATTCTGACTGGGCCTTCACCTGCATCCCATTAGTCGGATATTAACTGGCTTCATGCCAGCATCCATTGGGATTCCTGATTCCCCAAGGCAGGCACCAGCAGAAGATCCCTCTGCAATTCTACACCAGAATGCCTGCAAATGCCTCCCCCCACTCGCAACCCCACCCCTGCCTCCACTAAGGGCAGCACGGTAGCACAGTGGTTAGCACTGCTGCTTCACAGCTCCAGGATACTGGGGTCGATTCCCAGCTTGGGTCACTGTCTGTGTGGAGTTTGCACATTCTCCTCGTGTCTGCATGGGTTTCCTCCGGGTGCTCCGGTTTCCTCCCACAGTCCAAAGATGTGCGGGTTAGGTTGATTGGCCATGCTAAAATTGCCCCTTAGTATCCAGGGACGCGTGGGTTCGAGGGAATGGTGGGTAAATGTGTAGGGAAACGGGGGTAGGGCTTGGGTGGGATTGTGTTCGGTGCAGCCTCGATGGGCCGAAGGGCCTCTTTCTGCACTGTAGGGTTCTATGATTCTATTGACCCCTTTGATGAGGACTTGGGAGAATTGCACCCACCAAACAGGGCCAAACCGTACAATCAGTTGGAACTTATGCTTAATTTGCACTGACCTCAGAATCAAATGAGGAATAATACAAGCATAGACCCCATCCCACCAATCTCCCAATGTGAGAGTTCAACTAAATTTACCCCATTGCAGCATCAGAGTTCCAAACAGTTTCTGAAATCAAAAAAATTAATTTCGAAATGGATGCGATAAAGTGGGACTGTTTACCAGGTATGGTTTCCGGAGCTTTGATGGGCAACTGGGGTCCTTGCAACAAGTGAATGCAGGTCAGTGATGACCCTGCAAAGACCTCACCTGACCTCTCAGCTGTTGTAAAAGATCCCATGGTATAATTCCAATCTGAAATTATGCCACTGGGGATTTCCCCCCAATGCTGAGATGTTGAAAGCGCTTTGAGATGTGTGGAGCGTGATAAATCCAACCTTTTCATTTATGGCCAGATGTTTAGATTCCATGAAGGGAGGTGGGTGTTGCCGGCTGGGCCAGCATTCGTTGCCCATCCCTCGTTGCCCTTGAACTGAGAGTCCTGCTTGGCCCTTTCAGAGGGCAGTTACCATTCAGCCACATTGCTGTGGGTCTGGAGTCACATGTAGGCCAGACCAGGTAAAGACGGCAGATTTCCTTCCCTAAAGGGACGTTATTGAATCATTTCTTTTTTAAATGACAATGAATGATAATTTTGGGATAATCATTATTGCTTTCAATTGCAGAGTTTATTAACTGAAGCTAAATTCCGCCAGCTACCATTCTAAGATGTTAAGCATTGACTTGAGTTTCTTTGGACTACAAATCCAGTAATATTTCTGCAAAATCACCATCTCCCCCATTCTAATGAAGTGACCAAAACAGTGGAAGTTAAGTAAAGTTTATTTATTAGTCACAAGTAAGGCTTACATTAACACTGCAATGAAGGTACTGCAAAATTATCCTAGTCACCAAAGGCCAGCGCCTGTTCAGGTAAATGCACCCTAACCCGCACATCTTTCATGATGTGGGAGGAAACCAGAGCACCCGGAGGAAACCCACGCAGACACAGGGAGAATGTGCAAACTCCACACAGACAGTGACCTAAGCCGGGAATCGAACCCAGGTCACTGGCGCTGTGAGCCAGCCGTGCTAATCACTGTGACAGCATGCTGCTCCCCCTTAATAGTTAAGGGACGCTGTAGTGGAGAGCGTGGGATTTGCGGGCCAGACCTGGGGAATGTATCACCTTATCAACTCCTGGACCTACCTCAGATTTCCATTCTGAAGCCCAAGCTGAAATAACAATGTTGTCGCCGGCCCATAGCTGCCCATTGTTCTCTCTCACAGAGGACAGGTTTAACAGGGCAGGCTGCTGGAAAGCATACTAATCCGTTAGATTGCTTCACTTTCTTTATAAAGAGGCTTACATTAAAATGTACTCTGTGTCTTAAAAGCTTCAATAGAGAAAACAAGGACCGAGGGGCTGTAGGGAAATGTTTAAAGTTTGTTTTATTCACTGAGCGAGAGTATAAAATTAGCAAACTTCCACCATTGGGCAGTTCCATCAACTCCTAAAGGTGAAAATAGACAACTCCATTGCTTATTTAAAAGGAACAGGGTCAACCCCTAGGAGGTCTCCTGTGGTCCATTCATGATACATCTTAGGGAGAGAGAGGAATAAAGACATCAAATAATTTCAGAGCATTTTCCCCCATTTACAGTCACAAGCTGTCCACATCTATATTTAAAGCATGCTTCTATTTCTGAAGTGTCAATCATTGTCAGTGAGCACAGATTCTGATCCAACACCCAGGGACCTCACTGACTCACAGGAGCAGAAAGCTGCACTATCACGTTTCTGAATTTTACTGGCACCAGATCCAACTCAGTCTCAAATGAACGCAGGCAGGAGCGATGCTGTTCTGTGTGGAAGGCAGACAGTGGGCAAAAAAGGCAAACAGGGGTGTGGGAAAACACAAAAACAAGAAAGTTGTCCACAACGATTCACATTATACAGTTCTCCCTGTGTCTGTGTGGGTTTCCTCCGGGTGCTCCAGTTTCCTCCCACAGAACAAAGATGTGTAGGTTAGGGTGGATTGGCCATGCTAAATTGCCCCTTAGTGTCCCAAGATGTACAGGTTAAGTGGATTGGCCATGTTAAATTGACCCTAGTTTCAGAGGGACTGACAGGGTAAATACTGTGGGGTTACAGTAATAGGGTCTGGGTGGGATTGTTGTCAGTGCAGACTTAATGGCCTCCTTCTGCATTGTAGGGATTCTATGCTATTAATGGTTTGGAAGAGGATGTATTATCTCTAGATTTTCAGATGATACAAAGTTAGATGGGAGGGTGAGCTGTGAGGAGAATGTAGAGATGCTTTCAGTATGATTTGGACAGGTTGAGTGTGTGGGCATCTACCTGGCAGATGCAGTATAATGTGGATAAATGTGAGGTTATTCACTTTGGTAGCAATAATAGGAAGGTAGGTTGCTACTTGAAAGGGTGTAAATTGAGAGAGGTGGATACTCAATGAGATCTTGGAGTCCTCGTACATCAGTAGCTGAAAGCAAGCAAGCAGATAGAGCAGGCAGTAAAGAAGGCAAATGGTATGTTGGCCTTCATAGCGAGAGGATTGGAGTATAGGGATAGGGATGTTTTACTGCAGTTGTAGAGGGAGCTGGTGAGGTCACACCTGGAATATCGTGTACAGCTTTGATGTCCTTATCTGAGGAAGGACGTCCTTGTTATAAAGGGAGCACAGCGAAAGTTTACCGGGCTGATTCCAGGGATGGCAGGTCTGTCATATGAGGAGAGATTAAGCCAGTTAGGGTTATGTTCATCGGAGTTTAGAAGAGTGAGAAGGGATTTCATAGAAACTTATAAAATTCTAAGAGTTAGACAGAGTAGATTCAGAAACAAATTTCCCAATGGCTGGGGAGTCCAGAGCCAGGGGTCAGAGTTTGAGGATAAGGGGTAAACCTTTTAGAACTGAGGTGAAGAGAAATTTCTTCACCCAGAGGGTGGTGAATGTGTGGATTTCACTACCACAGAAAGTAGTTGAGGCCAAAACGTTGTCTGATTTCAAGAAGATATTAGATATCGCTCTTGGGGCTAAAGAGATCAAAGGATATGGGGAGAAGGGGGGGATCAGGATATTGAATTCAATGATCAGCCATGATCAAGGTGAATTGCAGAGCGGGTTTGAAAGGCCGACTCCTACTTCTAGTTTCTATGTCAATGTCCACAAAGGGCCATTGACCATAGGATCTCTACAGTGCCGAAGAGGCCATTCAACCCATTGACCCTGTGCTGATAATCCCATCCAGCCCCTATCACTATAACCCCAAGTGTTTATCCTGCTAATTCCCTTGGTACTAAGGAACAATTTGCCATGTCGAATCAACTCAACCTGCGTATCTTTGGAGTGTGGGAGGAAACCGGAGCACCCGAAGGAAACTCATGCGGACACAAGGAGAACGTGCAAACTCTACACAGACAGTGGCCCAAAGCCAGAATTGAAGCTGGGTCCCTGGAGTTATGAGGCAGCAGTGCTAACCACTGTGCCACTGTGCTACCTGAATGATGCTAGTTCAGTTGCTATCTTTAAAAATTCAAGATGGACATTTTTTGTTAAGCAAAATTATTAAGGAATACGGAATCAAACCACAGATTGGCCATGATCTCTTTGGATGGCAGAACAGGTTCGATGGGCTGAATGGCCTGGTACTGTTCTTGTTTTCCTCGGTTCAAAGTTTGCAGAAGACAAACACTTCACTGCAACAATGGTCATTACCCAACTTTAACCCCTCCGCAGACATTCCACCAGTTGGACGAGGTGGGTGGTTGAACTTCGGAGCTCTGGAAGAAGGAACTTTAAGTTATAAAGCCCTTTTCGCAGACTCAGGATGCCCCAGGCACTTTACTTCTGAAGTCTACTCACTGATGCAGTAGGCAAGTTGTTCACATGTGAGATTATTTGTTTCTTTCAGTGATGTTGGTTGAGGGATAAATATTGGCCAGAACGCTGAATCTAATTAAGAAGCTAACAGACAGATTGCTAGACTCTACAGGTGTGAAGGAACATGGGGAGAGTGCTGGAGTGTGGTATTGAGATAGAGGAGCTGCCATGATTATGATGCATGGTGGAGCAGGCTCAAAGGGCCAGATGGCCTCCTCCTGCTCCTATTTTCTCCGCTTCCCTGAAGCTCCCTGCCTTTCATTTCTCCGTTATGATGCTCTATGAAACTATCGCTTCATCCTGATTTTTGGATCAGCTGATCCAACATCATCTGCCAGCCCGTTTGAGGTTTGATTGGATAATGACTGGGTGAAGTATCTTGGGAAGTGTTGCACTGTTAAAGGTGCTATATGAATGTAAGTTGTTGCTATTCAGTGAGACATTCCTGGGCAATTTCCAAAGCCCCTTTTGTTTACAATATTTTTGTTTTCATTCATGGGACATGGGCGTCGCTGGCTGGCCAGCATTTATTACCTATCCCTAGGTGTCCTTGAGAAGGTGGTGATGAGGGTGAGCTGCCTTCTTGAATCGCTGCAGTCCATGTTCTGTGGGTTGGCCCACAATGCCGTTAGGGAGGGACCTCCTGGATTTTGACCCACCGACTGTGAAGGAACGGCCGATATATTTCCAAATGGGATGATGAGCGGCTTGGAGGGGAACCTGCAGGTGTTGGTGGTATTTCCATGTATCTGCTGTCCTTGTCCTTCTTCGAATTCAGGGACTATTCCATAAACAGTCAGCTTGGTCGCACAGGGCTTGAATATCGCTTTCTCCATGTCAACACCCTAGCCAATCAAAATTGACTTGGCAACCAATCAGCACCATTTTCTTTTTTGGCATAAGTTGTGAAATTCCGAAATTTGGTATTCTTGCATTTGTCCTGATGAGTACAAATGGGGAAAACTTTGACAACATGTATGTCTTTTCAGCAATGTTGGACTGTCGTGTGAAGAAGATGCACTGTGCTATTTGCCCAGACTGTCATATGGTGGGTAGTGGGGAACAATTCACTCGGGAAGTTTGGGTTGCTGTGGTAACCTGCACGTCGCAGTCTAAGTCTAAGTCTAAGTCGAGAAGCACTTCAATCACACACACAGACAGCAGACATCTTCAACAATTTCTCCCGAAAACTGAGGTGTCAAACTGAGATTGATAGATTTGTTACAGGGGTTACAGGATCAAGGCATTTGGGTGCAGGTTAGAAAAAACTTTTCATGCCTAAATTTAGACTTCTGTCACATCACGGGATGATCAGCACTGAGAAACTAATAGGCAAAAATATAACCTTGAACCAAGAACCAAACGTAGGAATGGAGAAATGATAGTGACTTTGAAGGGACATCTTGACAAATACATGAATAGGATGGGAAGAGAGGGATATTAAAGAAAAAGTGGTGCGGTGGCACAGTGGTTAGCACTGCTGTCTCACCGTGCCAGGGACGCAGGTTCGATTCCCAGCTTAGGTCACTGTCCGTGCAGAGTTTGCATGTCCTCCCCGTGTCTGCGTGTGTTTCCTCCGGGTGCTCCGGTTTCCACCCACAAATGTGCTGGCCAGGCTAGATTCTCCCTCAGGGTACCCGAACAGGCGCTAGAGTGTGGCGACTGGGGTTTTTCACAGAAACTGCATTGCGGCGTTAATGTAAGCCTACTTGTGGCTAATAAATAAACTTTACTTCAACTTTATATGGTTCCCAGAAGGGTAGAGGGTGTTCGTTCAGTCGGGCAGCATGGTCGGTGCAGGCTTGGAGGACTAAAGGGCCTGTTCCTGAGCTATAATTTTCTTTGTTCCGGAAATAGGGGCAGGAATAGATTCTGCAGCCCCCCGAGCTGCTATGGTCCCGGCTACTTTCTTGAAACTTGTAACTATTTAGCAGTTAAAGATGCTGAGGTGTTTAAAAAAAAAACACAAATTGTCACAGCGTCCACTCATGAACAGATACAGGCCAGCCGTTAATGAACTGAATGACACAGCAAGGTTGAATGTACTCCTGTTGACCCTGCAAATACCGTCAAAAGAAGCCTGGATGATAATTCCTCAATTTAAACGGTCAAAAAAAATGAGGCCTTGCATCGATCTTGATTTGTGACAAGTGCTCCCCGTGGGTGCTGCTTCCAGCCAGGAACACAAGATTGGAGAACCACTCCACTGTATAGGACCAAAAGACAGAAACGTTTCAGATACGGCAGCGAGCACAGATCACAGCTGGGTATGAGGGATTGATGGGTTTAAACAGCAGAATGATACTTACTCTATTACCCAGTTTGAATGATAAAAGGTCGCACAGTATTCCTAATGACAAGGAAGCTTGCACTGCATGCAGGTTCAATTATAGATGTTATTTTGCCTTGCATTGAGACACAAGGCGCGCTGCATATTTATAAAAACAAATCATATACCCAGGAGGTGGATAAGCAGTCATTTTTGCTTTAAAGGTCACGGATGTACGATTCCCCCCGGTGTAAAAGAAAGTCACACAACTCTCACCTGCATCCCTTCAGAGGAGCTCCAATTATGAGATCAATTATATGCAAAAGCCATCCGAAATCAGACTGCAATTTTCTGGCGGCAGCCTGGAAATGTCAGTGAGGAGACTCGAGACAGCGACTGTCGCCGAAGCCATTTCTCCAAACTAATGAAGAGGTTACTTGGACAGTCACAAAGTTTGCAGCGGGCTATCCCCAGATGTAAGCTTAGAACTGAGTGGCAAAGCCAGTACGGGGAAGGTGGCATTAGTTACCGTTTACAAAAGGCAGAAAAACCAGCCCCGATCGTACTAAATGGTGGAATAGGCTTGAGGGCCCACATTGAAAAATTGGAGTCCTGCTGTGTATTGCGCCCGGCTGTGACCCAAGCCGGACCTGCATGGGCTTTGTGTGTGCAGACTGACCTTTGCTGCACACCGAGAGAACACACGTGCCTTTTGGGACTTCGTATTGTGACACGACCATTTCCAATCAGGATGGAGATGTCTGGGGAAGTGGCCAGTCTATCATCCTGGAAATTACACAGCTACAAGCAAATTGGATTGATCTTTTAATATTTATTTATTCTGTCACTATCCTCCACTGACTGCATTTTGTGGGAGAAATCATCCAACTGCTCTGAGGTGGACCAATAAAGGAGGAGGCAGTCAACATTTTTGTCAAAATACAAATAGGAAGAGGAGGTACTTACAAAGTTAACAAAGCCAGTTTGGTAGAGATGGGATAACATCCTAATTTACTTGTGCGATAGAGGAAACTCATGGAGTTTCTTTTAATTCTCCTGAGATGTGGCACTAGATCTGGAACAATGTCTTATTTTAAAGAAAATACAGAGGGGGAACCCAACAACTTTCAGCCAATTAACTCCGTGTTAGTGGCTCAGAGTAACGTACGACCCAAATCAACAAGTAGTAGGAGGAGGTCATTCAGGCCCGCTCCACTATTTAATACACTCACGGCTAATCTGTGAGTGCACCCAAATCTTCATTCTGCCTACCCTTGATAACCTATCACCACCCCACCCCACCCCCCCACTTTGCTAAACCAAGAAGTTAACCACCTCTGTCTTAAAAATATTCAAAGACTCTTCGTGCAATGTCTTTTCAGGAAGAGATTTCCAAAAAGTCACAACCCTCCGAGAAAAAGAATTTT
The DNA here is from genome assembly GCF_965287045.1 of Carcharhinus amblyrhynchos. NCBI lineage: Eukaryota > Metazoa > Chordata > Chondrichthyes > Carcharhiniformes > Carcharhinidae > Carcharhinus > Carcharhinus amblyrhynchos. The sequence goes on along the minus strand of NC_137336.1, from coordinate 4,672,996 downwards.
GCCTCATCTCGATTTCAAATGGGCAACTCTTTATTTTTTTTAATAAAATCAGATCCCAGGACAGGAGTGTGGAGGGGAGTGGTTTTCAGGGTAAGAACCAAAAACATTTTCTTTAAGGTTGGCAAAGTTGAATCTCAAAGCACTTAGAGAATGAAGTCACAATAATCCACAAATTTTGAACAAACAAAAATAAACTTTACTATGCACATTCAGAAAGATAAAACAATTTAAAATATTTAACTTGCACCCCAGCATTCAGGGGAAATGTGAGGTGCATGTGAATTAACAGGTCAACTGTGGTCAGAAACTTAACACCGCACAATAGATGGCAAATGCGACCAAAATAGGTTCCACGGATTTTCCAGCCACTCACCAAGACGTTTGTCCCAATGTGAGCCAACTAATCCCTCTGAAACTTCATCCCTCTCATGAGGATTTGCAATGTCAATATCGGAAGATCATGCCTTGGAACTCTCTTCAAAAGTCACTCCCCATCAGACAACTTCAAGAATGACCCATCTCACAGAGTTTCAATTTCACCTTCCAAGATTCCTCACCCCTTCTGTGCACAATCTCAGATCTGTGACCATTTCACACAGAATACCGTTGCTCCAAAGAACTCATTTTGCTCCCTGTAGCTCTCCCTTCAATTCAGACCCTATTATCCTGTGCCTTTCTTTAACTTCAATTAATAGACATTTTTTTTTCCATCCCCTGTCTTTAATCTTTTGCTGGAATTGCCTTTTGAAACCTTTCCCTGTCACTTCCCTTGTTTGGAACGTCCTCCGACCTCCTCCTACGTCCTGCTCTCTGAGGCAGACAAGATTCTGGTGCAGTTTATCAAACCTGCCTTTTTGTGTTGCTTCATCTTATCAGGTGCCTGAAGAATGCAAAAACACAGCTCCTCCTTTCCCTCCCACCCCTGTGGAGTTCCCATTCTCTCACCCCCACCATTGCTCCACCCCACAGGCACCACCCCCTTAGAACTGACCCTGGCACTGCCAGGACTCCCAGCTACCTGACGAAGGGGCAGGCTATCCCGAAAGCTTGAGGCTATTGCTACAAATAAATCTGTTTGGACTTTAAACTGGTGTTGTGATATTTCTTTCTGCTTTACTGCCAGAATAGTCACGATGTGGAGATGCCATCATTGGACTGGGGTAAACACAATAAGAAGTCTCATAAGACCAGGTTAAAGTCCAACAGATTTATTTGTAGCAAACATCACAAGCTAGTGGTGTTTGCTACAAATAAACTTGTTGGACTTTAACCCGGTGTTGTGAGACTTCTTACTGCCAGGGTACCCTACACTGTTGCTGCCCCAGGGGCTGTGTCCAACCCTTCTCCAGTCATGAGGGGACCTTCAATGGCCTCCGATCCTGCCAGTGAGGCCATCATGTTTGCTCCCCTTTGGGGGGAACCATCTGTGATTCCTGCCGCCAACAGCCTCATTAGTGACATATCAACCATATCCTGGGCAGCACGGTGGCACAGTGATTAGCACTGCTGCCTCACAGCACCAGGTTCGATTCCCAGCTTGGATCATTATCTGTGTGGAGTCTGCATGTTCTCCCCATGCCTGTGCGGGTATCCTCTGGATGTTCCGATTTCCTCCCGGGTCAAAAGATGTGTTGGTTAGGCGCATTGGCCCTGCTTAATTCCCCCTCAGTTTACCCGAATGACCACTGGAGTGTGCTGACTAGGGGATTTTCACGGTGACTTCATTGCAACATTAATGTAAGTTTACTTGTGACACTATTAAATAAACTTAAAACTAACATTGGAATCAACTTCACACCCAGAAAGAGTGAAAAGCCAACAAAACAGGTTTGGGATGATGGGGAGAGGTGAAACACCGGGCAGGTTTCTGATCTTTACCTCCTATCCAATCTTACCACCTCGCGTCACTGAAAGTCACGAGATTGCACCCTATCACTCAGCTACATTGTTATGGCTTCTGGAGTCACAGACTACACCAGGTAAGGATAGTAGATTTCCTTCCCTAAAGGACGTTAGTGAATCAGATGGGTTTTTCCAACAAAGGATGATAGTTTCTTGGTCACCATTACCGAGATCTGCTTCATATTCCTGATTAATTCATTGAGTTGAAATTTCACCAGCTGATGGTATGGGGTTTGACTCGGTGTTTCTCAGAGTATTAGCCTAGCACCTATGGATTGGTAGCCCAGTGACATTGCCAACATGTCACCGTCTCCCCAAGTGGTGGGTCAACAATGAGTGAGGTTACAGGCTGCAAACTCTATGGATAACTCCTCCTGATCCTTTTCCTTTGAGCCTTCTTTCTATGTCTCTACTCTCTTCACTCTTTCTCTCCCTCAATTCTGAAAGCCCCTCCTTGTCCTTGTCGGGGACCTGACACACCAGGTCTTCACAGGAAGAGCATGATAAAAAGTGATTTGCGTGACTAAACATTTATCTAGCATGATGCAGAGCACTAAAACCAACCTTAATTGCACTCACGTCTGTGGTCATAAAAAGTGATGCAAAATTCATTATTGGACTTAATGGAGTCCAGTCTATCCCTTAATCAATGCTTTAATTAGCAATTTTCTGTTTGGTTGGTGCTAGTTAGCCCTTCTGATTAATCCACAGTGGAAACGTGACTTGAACATTAGTAACACATATAATCGTGAGGAAATAATTGCATGTGGAGCATTAATTGTCACTAAAACACCACAATTCCAGGTTGTTTAGGATGACTTGACTGACCTTATTGTGTTATGACATAGAGACTAGAAGCAGGAGTAGGTTCAAGCCCTTCAAGACCACTCCGCCATTCATCTCGATCACGGCTGATCATCGAATTCAATATTCTGATCCCCTCTTCCTCCCATATCCCTTGATCCCTTTAGCCCCAAGAGCAATACCAAATTTCTTCTTGAAATCAGACAACATTTTGGCCCCAATTACATTCTGTGGTTGCGAATTCCACACATTCACCACCCTCTGGGTGAAGAAATTTCCCCTCACCTCAGTTCTGCAGAAAGTGAGGTCGCATGGGATCAAAGGTGAGCTGACAAGGTGGACACACTGGCTCTGTCATAGAAGGTAGAGGGTAACAGTGAAAGATGCGTTTCTGAATGGAGAGCTGCGACAAGTGGCATTCCTCAGGGATCAGTTCTGGGACCTTGGCTGTTTGTAATACAGGTGAGTGATTTGAAGGAAAATATAACTGGTTTGATTAGTAAGTTTGCGGGTGACACAAAGGTTAGTGATTTGCGAATAGCAATGAGGGCCATCAGAGGATACAGCAGGATATAGATCAGTTGGAGACTTGGGCGGAGAGATGGGAGATGGAGCTTAATCCGGACAAATGTGAGGTGATATATTTTGGCAGATCTAATACAGATAGGAAATATACAGTAAATGGCAGAACCCTTAAGAGTATTGATAGGCAGAGGGATCTGGGTGTACAGGTATACAAGTCACTGAAAGTGGCAATGCAGATGGGGAAGGTAGCCAAGAAGGCATACGGCATGCTTGCTTTCATTGGCCAGGACACTGAGTTTAAAAATTGGCAATTCATGTTGCAGCTTTATAGAACCTTAATTAGGCCACACTTGGAATATAGTGTTCAATTCTGGTTGCCACACTACCAGAAGGATGTGGAGGCTTTGGAGAGGGCACAGATAAGATTTATCAGGATGTTGCCCTGGTATGGAGGGCATTGGCTATGAGGCGAGGTTGGAGAAACTTGGCTTGTTCTCACTGGAATGGTAGAGATTGAGGGGCATCCTGATAGAATTCTATAAGAATATGAGGAATATAGACAGAGTGGATAGTCAGAAGCTTTTTCCCAGGGTGGAAGAGTCAATTACTAGGGGGCATAAGTTTAAGGTGTGAGGTGCAAGGTTTAAAGGAGATGTACGAGGATAGTGAGTGCCTGGAACTCGCTGCCAGGGGTGGTAGTGGAAGTGGATAGTGACTTTTAAGGGTCATCGTGACAAATACATGAATTGGATGGGTATAGAGGGATATGGTCCCTGGAAGGGTAGGGGGTTTTAATTCAGTCAGGCAGCATGATTGGTGCAGGTTTGGAGGGCTGAAGGGCCTGTTCCTGTTCTGTAATGCTCTTTGTTCTCTTTCAAAAAGATTTACCCCTTATCCTCAAACCATGACCCGTAACTCTGGACTCCCCCACATTGGGAACATTCTTTCTGAATCTACCCTGTCTAACCCTGTTAGAATTCTATAACTTTCTACAAGATTCCTTCTCACTCTCTGCAACTCCATGAATATAATCGTAATCGACTTAGTCTCGCAGGTAGACATAGGGCGCAATTAACCCAAAATGGCTGTAAGTTCTCCTGCGAGTGGGAATCCTGGAGTCTTTCCAGCTGGTGTCGGCAACATCCGTCAGGAGGAATTCACTCACCTGATGGATACAAGTTGAATCATTGCGAGGTACATGTCAATTGGCCTGGCTTTACTGTGATCAGCACACCCCAACCTGAAACACACACTCCCCCCCCCACCACAAGCATAAAGGAGAACATACCCTTGTCTACATCAACAGGGGTGAAGTGGAAAGGATTGGGAGCTTCAAGTTTTTAGGTGTCCAGATCACCGACAACCTGTCTTAGTCTCCCCATGCCGACACTATAGTTAAGAAAGCCCCACCAATGCCTCTACTTTCTCAGACGACTAAGGAAATTTGGTATGTCAGCTACAACTCTCACCAACATATGGTCTCTCTGACCATAGAAAGTGTTCTTTCTGGTTGTATCACAGCTTGGTATGGGCTCCTGCTCTGTCCAAGACCACAAGGAACTACAAAAGATTGTGAATGTAGACCAATCCATCATGCAAACCAGCCTCCCATCAATTGACTCGGTCTACACTTCCCTCGGCAAAGCAGCCAGCATAATTAAGGACCCCATGCACCCCGGACATGCTCTCTCCTGCCATCAGGAAAAGAGACAAAAGTCTGAGGTCGCATACCAACCAACTCAAGATCAGCTTCTTCCCTGCTGCTATCAGATTTTTGAATGGACTTACCTTGCATTAAGTTGATCTCTTTCTACACCCCAGCTACGACCGTAATACTACATTCTGCACTCGTTTCCTTCTCTATGAATGGTATGCTTTGTCTGTATAGTATGCAAGAACAAATACTTTTCACTGTATCCCAATACAAGTGACAATAATAAATCAAATCAATGTAAAAGGCAACAAGGCAATTCTCTTCCACTGACCAGGGGAGCATGGCCAACCCCTCAGCACAGAGGCCGACTGTCACTACTCCCTCCCGCCACACCCCCCCCCCAACAAGATAACGTGTCACCCCTCCCCCCCCCCCCCCCCCCCCTCCACACCATACCATGCAGGCATGAGGGTGACCATCAGAATAGACTTCAATGTAAGGTGGCCTTGGGCCCTGCCTTCCCTCAGGACACCCCTCCTTCCAGGTCCCAGCCACTGGAAGTACAAAACTTGCACTGCTCCTGTTCACCCTGGCACTGACACTCTGGTCTGGCGTGTTGGACTCCAGTGGGGGGGATCAAAGGGGTAAGTGCCTTTCCAAGGTGCCTCTCTGCCACAGCCAGAGGGGGGTCCCACAAGGCACCTAGTGTTGGGGGGGGTGGGTCTCATGCTGGAGCCAGCAGTTGACCTCAGGCATCTCCCCAGAGATGAGGGTCTTGTGGTTGGACTGCCTCTTCTCGCCCTGTGAAACCTGATGCTCGCTCTCGACATGATGTTTTCAGACAACCAATTGATCAAAATCTTCATTTTTCTCTGTGTATTGTGAAAACTATGAAAACTTTGAAGTGGCCTGGTCATTTTAATCTCCATGTCCCCTGAACAACTGGGAAAGCTTTCAAATCACTGAAAGAATCACTACAACACTCCATTCTATAGAAGGGAATCCCCTTTCTCTCTCTAAGAAGCTGCATTTGCGTTGAAAACCCCCTTGGATCCTTCTGACTCACAGAAGTCACTTTAACAACAGGATTGCCTTATCCACAGCTGCTCATAGCTCCATTCTTTTAACACAGCTTTTCTTTTACAAGTTTCCGAGCCTTCCTAGAAAGCTCAAATCCTTTGAAAGCCTTTGAATTTGGGGCTTCTTTCTTCCCAGTTGCATCTGTGCAGAGGCACAGTCTTTCAGTGAGTTTTCCTCAACTGCAGCCACCAACCGCAATCTGAATTCATATAGTACCTTTAGGCATCCCCCAGGCACTGCATCCGAGCATCAGTAGATGTCGACACTGAACCATTTCAGGGTATTCTGACACAAGTGACCAAAGGCTCAGTGGAAGAGACACATTTTAAAGAGCAGAATGAGTCAGAGAGATTTCAGAAGAGAACTTCAGTGGAGCACTGTCCCCATGGTTGGAGTGAATAAAACTGGGGGATCCAAGGGAACAGAACTGGAGGAGCTTGGAGGGTTGTTGGACTGGAGCAGATTGCAGAAGTAGAGTGGTGAGATTATTGAGATATTTCAAAGACGCAGAGTATTTGAATGAGTTCAAATTGACAGAGGTTGCAAAGTGGAGCGGGCAGGCTGGAGGATATTATTATCATTCTATCCCTGCACTAGATTTGCTATTCTGGTTTTTTTTTTGCTTTGACAAATAGTGGCAGTCCCAGGTCGGAAGGAGGTTGCAGGTTGGTCTGTAAATCCTTCTCCAATCACCAACTTCCCAACGTGAGATCCGACGTGAGCTTGCTTCAGTTGGGCATTCAATCAAGTCAATAATTCAATTACATTAACATTCATTGCGATTTGAACCAATTCCAAGTCAGTGAAATAAGCTCCAGATCAGCAGTCCGATGCTACTATTCAATTAACCCAAGCCCAGTCCAACGCCTGATTAAGGCAACACACCAGTTATCTGGATACTTGCCCAGACACATGCATAAGGCACCTCATTAGGGACTCCACTCATCACAGTCGAGGCAGGCCCATAGATTAGAATCTGACACAGCCTACAGCTTGGACCTATCACTGATGGAAGCTGAGTGTGTTTGGTTATCCAGGGTACAGATACATTCTATGTTTACTGGCACCCTGCTCAGTATGGCTGACAAATGAACGGTCAGCGTCGTGTGAGTTATCGCAACACACTTCTAACTGGCTGACTGCTAAATGTTTACATTACTTCCAACACAAAGGGCAACAACCATCAGCTGGATCTTTCACCTTAACCAAAAACGGATTAAAATCAGAATAAAGTCCATTGAATTTACCAGTCTTTATTTTTTAAGCCCTTCAACTCACTGAATATATTCATGAGGGAGAGGTTTTTGGGTCCAAAGGGAATGAAGGGGACAGTTCAGTATCCAGAAGGAGATTTGAGCGATCTGTGCTTGTACTGTTGGATTTTAGCAATAAAGTATAGCTTTCAGTGAGTTTACTTTATTATTTCTGTATAAGAAAGGATAAAACTAATTAGATTTATGTTCTGGTTTCATTTTAAATTGTCTCTGTTTTTCTTAAAGAGTTTATGATGTGAAAAGCAAACACATGCAATGAAGGACTGTGCTGTTGCTTAGCAACCAGGGGTTACCTTTAAGTCAAAAGAGCTTTGAAGTTTCGTTTTGACCGAACCCAATGGAATCAAGGCAGTTGGAGCTAGGTTAGTGAGAGAGAAGGCAGCTGTTACAACCCTGCCAGAAACAGGGGTAGAATGGTGGAATAATAAGCAAGTAAACGTATGCCAGAAACTAAAGAACGGTGACAGAGATTCGGGTTCAATTCCTGGCTTGGGTCACTGCCTGTGTGGGGTTTGCACGTTCTCCATGTGTCTGTGTGGGTTTCCTCCGGGTTTCCTGCAGGTTAGGTGAATTGGCCGTGCTAAATTTCCCCTTGATGTCCAAAGATGTGTAGTTTAGGGGGATTAGTGAGGTAACTATGTGGAGTTACTGGGAGGGCAGGGGAGGGGTAAGATGCTCTGAGAGCCAGTGTAGACTCGATGTGCCAACTGGTCTCCTTCTGCACTGCAGGAATTCTATGATGTGATACTAGTCCAGTTGCAACACAGTACACTACAGCCTCACCAACATTTCACAATTAATGGCACTATATCAATGCAAGTTGTTATGGTTTAAGTTATTTTGACATTTTTAGGTGAAAATTTTATGTTCTGAACAAAATTAATACAAACCATTGTATTTGTGCGATAATTAGGAACTTTGATAAAACAATAAGAATAAGATACAAAGGCCAATTCATCAGACTCAAGGCTAAATACTTTCATTGGAAATTATCCACTGGAATGCAAGAAACATGAAAGGAGGAAGAGTTTTCCTGTTTAGTATTGCAACCTTGAGCTTATCGACCTGACTCGGCTCCTGCTTTGTACACTTTGTCTCGCTGGAAGAGTTTTTTTATTCAGTCCCCTCCATCTCAATTGAATGTTATAAACTCTTTTCAGGGTTTCCCTCCTTCAGGTTAACTCTGCGTTTCTTCAAGTTTCGCTTTAGAAACACAGGTATGAAAGCAGTTCAACTGTCACAGTTACATGCAGCGTCTAACCTACGGCTGACATTGAAGGTGCCGAAGTAAACATTTCAATTGAAAAACTTTGGGTTGAATTTTATCCCCCTCCCGCCTCTCGGGGTACGTGGGGCTGGAAAAGGCTGCGAGCCATTTCAAATTCCGTTGCCTTCGGCGGAAGTGGAAAATCCCACCCCTCGGGTGTGACCTGGAGCCCAATCTTTCCATCCACGGGAATGGGGTCAAAAATGCAAAAGAGTCTGGAAAAGCATTGGTAGGAATTCTCCAGCCATTCACTCCGGCGGGATTCTCTGCTTCTGCCGGCAGTGCACACCACTCACCCCCCCGTGGGTTTCTCACCGGTGTGGGGTAACATCAGTAGGGATTCTCTTTGACAGCGGCAGGACCAGAGAATCCTGCTGTCGGCAAACGACGCGCCAACTCCCGCGTATGGAAAACACCCGGCTGAGAGGCCGGAGAACCTCGCCTCTTATTCTCGCCGGCAGAATCACATTTCCGATTTTGAACGAACCTCACTGGCAGAGTGACATGGAACACATCGGGGAAGGCGGGAATCTAATTTGAGTGCACCAACATATCATTAGCGCGCCCCCCCTCTGGGTACTGAGGCTGTACTGAATGTTCAGCTGGTGTCAGCGTGAAGTAAGCTCAGTGCCGTTTATAATAAGAACATAAGAACATAAGAAATAGGAGCAGGAGTAGGCCATCCAGCCCTTCGAGCCTGCCCCGCCATTCAATAAGATCATGGCTGATCTGTCGCTGCTCAGTTCCACTTTCCCGCCCTCTCCCCATAACCCTTAATCCCCTCTCTTATCAAAAACCCATCAACCCGCGTCTTAAAAATATTTAGCGAGGCAGCCTGCAAGGTAAGTGAGAACCTGGCGCCATCAACACCAAGAGGCGAGTGTCCAAGCGGCCATTCATTCTTGGACGGTTCAACACTCAAAGGGCGCCAAGGGACACGCAGGAGATGCCCAGGGTGGGGCTGAGAGTCACGGTCACCCACAGAGGGGCAGGGCTGGGGAGTGTGGGTGGAAAGCTCAGGAACGTTCAAACCAGGTTGCCCCTTCATAGAGTCACACAAAATGCAGAAGAGGCCCTTCAGCCCATCGAGTCTGCACTGACATAGAAGAAACACCTGACCTCCTATCTAATCCCATCTGCCAGCATAGCCCTGAATGCTGTGATGTGCCAAGTGCTCATCCAGATACTGTTTTAAGGATGTGAGGCATCCCACCTCCGCCACACTCCCAGAGAGCGCATTCCATCCTCTGGGTAAGAAAGGTTTTGCTTCACATCCATCCTAAACCTCCTTCTCCTCACTTTGAACCTACGTCCCCTCGTGACTGACCCTTCAACTGAGGGGAACAACTGCTCCCTATCCACCTTGTCCATGCCCCTCATAACCTTATACACCCAATCAGCTCCCCCCTCAATCTTCTCTGCTCCAACAAAAACAACCCAACCCTACCCAAGCTCTCTTCATAACATAAATGTTCCATCCCATTGAGTGTACAGGTACACAGGTCACTGAAAGTGGCAACGCAGGTGGAGAAGGTAGTCAAGAAGGCAGACGGCATGCTTGCCTTCATCGGCCGGGGTACTGAGTTTAAAAATTGGCAAGACATGTTGCAGTTTTATAGAACCTTAGTTAGGCCGCGCTTGGAATATAGTGTTCAATTCTGGTCGCCACACTACCAGGAGGATGTGAAGTCTTTGGGGAGGGTACAGAAAAGATTTACCAGGATGTATGGAGGGCATTAGCCATGAGGAGAGGTTGGAGAAACTTAGTTTGTTCTCACTGGAACAACAGAGATTGAGAGGGGACCTGATAGAAGCCTTCAAGATTATGAGGGGCATGGACAGAACGGATAGTCAGAAGCTTTGTCCCAGGGTGGAAGAGCCAATTACCAGGGGGCGTAGGTTTTAGGTGCGAGGGGCAAGGTTTAAAGGAGATGCCTGAGGGTTCAGTGTGTCTTATCAGGATGAATGTTGTTTCCATAGCGACTAACTGTTGAGGGGTCCAACATGCCAGTTTAATATCCAGAGCTGGATCCAGCTGCATGGTATGGAGACAAAGCTCAACGCTACAGAACATCAAGCCCCAAGAACATAGACACGACTTTCAGTTTGTGTCTTAACAGTTCACAGCTCACAGTGCGGAGAGTCCCCCGGCAGGGTAGGATAGAGACAGCTGGCACCACTCACCCTGCTCAATATCATGTTTGGTATTATTTTTGAGGAAGTGCCCTTTCAGAATGGAGACCTCATGCATTCTCTCCATTGCACTTTAGCGCAATACAAGGTGGGCACTTCTGTTCTTTCGTGTAAGTGGGGGAATGTGAGTATCGGATGCCGTGATGGCTAACACGAGGGGACATAGCTTTAAATTGAGGGGTGGTAATTATAGGAAGGATGTCAGAGGTAGGTTCTTTACTCAGAGGGTAGTAAGGGCGTGGAATGCCCTGACTGCAGCAGTTGTGGACTCGCCAACTTTAAGGGCGTTCAAATGGTCAGTGGATAGGCATATGGATAAGATTGGAATAGTTGAGGTTAGAGGGTCATTAGATTGGTTCCACTGGTCGGCGCAACATTGAGGGCCGAAGGGCCTGTACTGCGTTGTAATGTTCTATGTAAGACAATTGGGGTTCAACATTATCCGCCTGGCTGGGCTTCAGAGGAGGCTGTGGCAGGAGGTCAGAGGCAGTAGGGTGAGGGAGAGCAGAAAGTCAGACCGTTTATGGGAAGCCCTGGACTGGAAGTCAGACATGTGGAGTGATGAGGGTCAGGGCTCTGTGACGACTCCTCAGCACTCACTGGTGTTGTCAATCTTTCTTGTGGGACTCAGGAGAATCGTGGAGCCTGTGGAGTGAACCTTCCTACTGACTGGGATTGGCCAGCAGCAGAGTCAATGACATGCATCTGGCCAGGACCAGCGGGTCTGCAGCTACTGCGGGAGCTGGACCACACATGGAGTCGCAACATCAGAGACAGTCACAGCCAAGAATCTTCTGCCGTTGATATTCCTACCTTCATCTGTCCGAGCTGCAGTGCCGGGGAAGTGTGTGTCTGTCCCAGTTGACCACCTCTGTCACACACTGCCTGAGCTGACACCCCCTGGAACTGAAGGACACCCAAGGCCCGTGGCCCTTAGAATTACAGCCGCTCTGAACTTTTATACTCGCAGTTTGCCAGCAGCACAGGGGACACCTGTGGCATCTCCACGTCTGCCACTCACAAATACGTTCGGGAGGTGACAGATGCCTTCAAATACCAGTGCTGGAACGCTTATCAACTTTGACTAGAACCTTGCCAAGGTGGCATCATGTCGACAAAGTTTGAATGCTCAGTGATGGAGCATCAAGTGATTAGAAAGGGGGTGCAGGGGGGGTGTTGGGGGTGGGGGGGGGTGGGGGGGGGGGGGTTGTTTGCTAGCTGGCTAATTTACTAAAATCCGCCCATTAAACTTCTCACCCTTTGTGAACTCTGTGACATCATCGGTGAGGTGCATGAAAAGTCAGGAAAATCACGTTTCCCGATTCCCTCCGGATTTTCCTCCCCCGGATCATCAACACAGGCTCAAAATCACCTTCATTGTCAACATTCCTCACATCTCAGCAAAGGCAGCCAGGAACCTCAGTCCGACTGATGTTAAAATTGAAGTTAAAGCAATTACAAATAATGGATTTTGATTGTTTGACTGCGGGAACTTTCTTTTCACTGAATTTGCAGTTAAGTTCCTTGTTATTGGGCATGGAGGTTTTGGGAAGATATGATTGACTCACTGAGACATTGTGACCAGGAGATGATGTGTGCCCTCTGGTGAAGGAATGGAAAGATATGCGGTAGGGATGAGGGGTTTTCAGAGTTGATGGACATTCTGAGATAGGGGAGGTGAAAATTCATAAATTCATAGAATCATTGAATTTGTACAGTGCAGAGGAAGCCATTCAGCCCATCGAGTCTGCACCAACCACAATCCCACCCAGGACCTATTCCCATAATCCCACATACTTACCCTGTTAACCCTCCTGACACTAAGGATCAATTCAGCATGACCAATCAACTGAACCCGCATATTTTTGGACTCTGGGAAGAAACCTAAGCACCTGGAGGGGGATAGAATATAAAAGCAGGGAGGCCTTGCTGCAACTGTACAGGGCACTGGTGAGGCCGCAGCTGGAGTACTGTGTGCAGTTTTGGTCATCGGATTTGCGAAAGGATATATTGGCCTTGGACAGAGTGCAGAGAAGGTTCACCAGGCTGATACCAGAGATGAGGGGGTTGGCCTATGAGGAGAGATTGAATAGACTGGGTCTGTACTCATTAGAGTTTAGAAGGCTGAGGGAGGATCTTATAGAGACATATAAGATAATGAAGGGGCTAGATAGGGTAGAGGTAGAGATATTTTTCCCGCTTAGAAAGGATAGCAGGACTAGGGGGCACAGCCTCAAAATAAGGGGGGTGCAGTTTAGATCAGAGTTGAGGAGGAACTACTTCACTCAAAGGGTGGTGAATCTCTGGAATTCTCTGCCCGTTGAAGTGGTGGAGGCTACCTCACTCAGTATATTTAAGTCACGGGTACATAGGTTTCTGATAGACAAGGGAATTAAGAGTTATGGGGAGAAAGCAGGAAAGTGGAACTGATCCACTTCAGATCAGCCATGATCTTATTGAATGGCGGGGCAGGCTCGAAGGGCTAGATGGCCGACTCCTGCTCCTATTTCTTATGTTCTTATGTGGAGGAAACCCACACAGACCCAGGGAGAACGTGCAGACTCCACACAGATAGTGACCCGAGGTCAGAATCAAACCCGGGTCTTTGGCGCTGTGAGGCAGCAGCGCAAACCACTGAACCACCATTGCTGAAGAGTCTTCCTGATGCCTGGCGTAAAATGGTACCACAGGGGAGCACTGTTTAGAGATTAGGGTGGATTGTCAGGTCGAGTGCACGTCTCCCACATCCACCACCACCCCCAGCCCCCCAACAGCCTCCCCCAGCCCCTATCGAACGAAATGAATGACGGGGAGTGGAATGCATTGACTCACCTTCAAGAGCACGAAATTCACAATAATATATCATCAGCTGAGGGGTGCTGGAGCAAAGCAAAACAACTATTGGCGATTGGAAAATGATTTTGCTGCAGGGTTGAATTGAGAGTTCCAAAGTGAAGGCTGTGTGTTAACATGCTTCAGTGGGCATTACAGATCACTATTCCAACAAGCTCAGGCATGTCTATTTTTTGCACAACGTGACAGATGTGAAAATATCTGGCATTGTATTATTCCGTAATGTACAAGAATATTGCTGCTGCTGTTTTCAAAAATGTAATAGGTAAAGTAACACATTAGTCACTTGTGTCGGTGCATCTTTGTAAAGCAAGGGCCATACCTGTAAGAATTAAATTGGAACTAATATTGACACCAGGAACTGAACAAGGAATAATATCCCTGATAATTTGAAATAAAGATCACCTCTTAAAACTCATTTAATACGGGAGAACCAATTCCTCGAGCGGCTTTCTGTTGCTATAGAGACCATCCCGTTTACAATGCAGTTTCTATAGTAACTGGATCAACTCGAAAAGAACGAGGTTTTCAGGGGCCTTTGATTGTTTAAAAGTTGCTGTTTGTACCCACTCTGGCTGGACCCTATTAGGCTGGCGAGCAATTAGGAAGGTCAGTGGTAGTGTGGGGTCACAGCTTTTGTTTCTGGTCAGTCAATATTGCCAACAATATTCAGACAATCTGCCATTTATATTACGTAGAATTACAAACAAACTTACAGCACAGAAACAGGCCATTCGGCCCAATATGTCTTTGGTGGACACAAGCTGCATTTCCCCTTACCGCATCTCACCCGGTCGTCGTATCCTTCACATTCCCTCTCAATTGGGATTTCTCTCATGTTTTTCCTAATCTCAGGATATTTCAGAGATTTACAGCCAGTGATGTACAGTTGAAGTCTGGTCACTGTTCTGATGTTGGAACTTTTACTCAATATCAGTAAAGCAAAGGAGGTAGTCATCGACTTCAGGAATCCTAGCCTACATCAACGGTGATGAAGTGGTCGAGAGCTTCAAGTTTTTTGATGCCCAGATCACCAACAACCTACCCTAGTCCTCCAAGCTGACGCTATATTAAGAAAGCCCACCAAGGCCTCTACTTTCCCAGGAGGCTAAGGATATTTGGCATGTCCACTTTTACAGATGCACCATAGAAAGCATTCTTTCTGGTCATATCACAGCTTGGTGTGGGCTCCTGCTCTGCCCAAGACCGCAAGAAACTACAAAGCATTGTGAATATAGCCCAATCCATCACGCAAACCAACCTCCCATCCATTGACTCTGTCTACACTTCCCATTGCCTCAGCAAAGCAGCCAGCATAATTAAGAATCCTACACACACCAGACATCCACTTTTCCACCTTCTTCCGTCAGAAAAAAAGATACAGAAGTCTGAGGTCACGTACCAACCGACTCAAAAACAGCTTCTTTCCTGCTGCTGTCAGACTTTCGAATGGACCTACCTCGCATTAAGTTGATCTTTGCCTATACCTATTACTATGACTGTAACACTACATTCTGCAGTCCCTCCTTTCCTTCTCCCTTATGTACTCTATGAGCAGCATGCTTGGTCTGTATAGCGTGCAAGAAAAAATACTTTTCACAGTATCCCAATACATGTGACAATAATAAATCAAATTGAAACGTGGCAGCCAATTTGTGCACAGCAAGCTCCCACCCACAGGAACATGATCATGACCAGGTATTGTGGGCCAGAAATCTCCAAACTCGCCTGCGGCTGCGATTCTCCGGTGCAGTGAATGGAGATCTGGCTGAGCATCACATTCTCCATTCTCGCTGGCAGTGGTAGCAGGGTTTGCATGAGCGAAGAATTCTGGGCCCTGGTTTTATGATGTTCGTATCTTTCTTAGTGCCAACATTGAGCACCAAAGTGAATGTGTAGAGAAATAACTAAAAGGATGTTTGCCGTTTCAACTGCTTTGATGTGAACAATTTGGTAATGGGCTCTTTGAGTTTTGACTCGGACAGCACAGTGGCACAGTGGTTCGCACGGCTGCCTCACCGCTCCAGGGACCCGGGTTTGATTCCTGCCTTGGGTGACCGTCTGTGTGGAGTCTGCACGTTCCCCCCATGTCTGCACGGGTTTCCCCCAGGTGCTCCAGTTTCCACCCACATTCCAAAGACGTGCAGATTAGGTGGATTGGCTGTGCTAAATTGCCCCTTTTTGTCAGGGAGATTAGCAGGGTAAATATGTGGGGTTATGGGGGTAGGGTCTGGGTGGGATTGTTGTTGGTGCAGACTCAATGAACAAAATAGCCGCCTCCTGCACTGTAGGGATTCTATGATTATGGAATAAATATCGGCAAAGACATCAGGGATAACTTCCCTTCTCTTCAAAATCATTTACATTCAGGTGACGGGATGGAGATTGCATAGGTTTAACACCTCATCTGAAATCTGACACCTCCAACAGAGCGGCGTTCCCTCAGTCTCACACCGAGCACTGATTTTTGTACTGAAATCTTGCAGTGGGACTTAAACACACAACCTTCAAGGGAGAGAGTGCTAACAATGGACCCATAGCAAACAGAGCAGTTGATTGAGAGAGTATTGGCTGGAAGGATGGAAAGCAACTAGTTTGGGTCATTAATTGTGAAGTGTATTGCTCATTCTCAGTGTAACAACAAGCTCATCTATAGGCATTTATCAAGTCAGTACCTATTCAATTATTGTAAAAGGTATCTAGGATGCTGGGCACTTGTCAGAACGAACCAATGATTTCAGCCAGCAATACTGTTTGTGCCAGAATTGCCGCATTGTTGAATGTATGTTCCAGTGTTCTCAGTTCCTGCTGAACTTATTGGAGTCGTCAACATGCCAGACCATGACAACTCTGACCTTTAATGCTGGAATGATCAAGTGCAATCCTTGCCAAGTCTCCTCCTAATATTCTCAAGGTCGCTTCCACAGAGAAGAATATTTCTGAAGTTTCACTAGAAATGTCAACAGAGGAAATGTCACGAAAAGGCACCGATGTCACTGTACATAGCAACCAAAGCAAAATTATTCTCAGGACGTAGGCATCACCGGTATTTCCTGTCCTGAGAAGGCGGAACTGAGCTGTCTCTGTGACGGCTGCAATTTTCTTGGTGGTGGTTTGATGTAACTGAAAGGTTTGTCCGGAAGGTAGTTACGAGTCAGCCGCGTTGCTGTGAGATTGGAGTCAGCGACAGGTTAGAGTGAGAAAATGGCAGCAGGTTTAACATAGAACATACAACACTACAGCACAAACAGGCCCTTCGGCCCACAAGTTGCACCGATCATATCCATACCTACCAGGCCATAGAACTATCTGTAACTCTCAATCCCATTCAATCCCATGTGCTCATCCAGAAGTCTTTTAAAACAACCCAGTGAGTTCGCCTCTACCACTACCGATGGCAGCTGATTCCACTCACTCACCAACCTCTGAGTGAAAAACTTACCCCTGACATCTCCTCTGTACCTACTCCCCAGCACCTTAAACCTGTGCCCTCTCGTAGCGACCATTTCAGCCCTGGGAAATAGCCTCCGAGAATCCACCCTATCTATACCTCTCAACATTTTATAAACCTCTGTCAGGTCGCCTCCCATCCTTCGTCTCTCCCGGGAGAGAAGACCTAGCTCCCTCAACCTATCTTCATAAGGCATGCTTCCCAAGGCATGTTTCTTGAACCAGTTGGTTTTTTTCTTGACAATCTGACCTTGTCATTGTTATATTGATAGGTTTTGAGATCTTTCTTCAATAATTTCCAAATATCATGGGGGTAAAATTGGAGAAAGAGTGTAGGGATTGCTACGCATGACTAATCCGTCTCTTTCATTCCATCGCCGGAAACAAGCAAACTTTGCACTGCCTGTCCATTTAGGTGATTGCAGCCTGTCCACCTGCGCAGGGGGTCCAAACTCATGAGGTCCCAGCCCAGAGTCGATCCAGCCAGCACCTCTAAATGGAGAGATGCATTTTAACTCAAGTAGAAATCCTTCTAAAATTAGTTTGCCCTGGGGAAAACCCAGACTGATGCCTCTGACAAAGTATTGGAGTGGTGTGGGTAATGGACTGGAAAAGAGAGGGTGGGGAGGGGGTGGGGCAGGAGATCCTCTAGACAGACACAGGTAGTGGGAGCAGATAGATTTTGCAGCCAATTTTTTAAGTGTAGCCCTGAAGACCTGGATTCAATGCAGCAAGAAGTTCAACAATGAGTTACCCTTACAATGGGACGCCCACAACCGATGAACAAAAAATAAAACTGTCAAAGTCAGTGAGTTGAATACCATGTCCCACAAACTGCTCAGTTCAGCACCCTGTCACTCACCTACCAACAGGCCAGGTTCAACAGGACTCATTTCTAATATTCCTAGCCTTACATCGGCCTCACACATTGCTGCAAACCTCACACTGACATGAGAAAGTAAGGACCAGGGTCTAGAGTCTCCAATTCAGCCCCTTAAGCCTGCTTCAGCATTCAACACATTCATGGCCAATCACCTGCCTAAACTCCATCCTCCCACTTGCTGTCCATGTCACCTCGATACCCTGAGACCTGTCCATTACAGTTTTGAAATTACTCACTGATGGGGCACGTATAAATTGCTGGGACAGAGAAACCCAAAGGTTCACCAGCCTCTGGGTAAAGAAACTCCTCCTCGTCTTAGTCCAAGGTGATCATCCCCTTATCCCGAGACTGTGACCCAGGTTCTCAACTCTCCGACACCTCCCAGTGTCTACTCTTAACAAAGCTCCTTCGGAATCTCATATGATCATCTCACAGCCTCTTAAACTGCGGAGCATCTGCCCAATTAACTCAGCCAGTCAGAGCTAGAGACAATCAACACGACAGGCATATTTTTCAAACAGATTGCAGAGCACTCACTAACACCATTGCCTCTCTCTGGGAAGGGAAAGTGACAAACGACTGCAGGCAGTAGAATCTAACTGGCAGGGGACTGGAGCCCTCATATATCTTTAATACAGTGGTGGGGATGATGCTGAAATCATTAAGGTAGTGATGCCAGAGGCCATGTCCTGAAGAGGCAGAGCCAAAACCATTCATGTTGACAGTATCTTCATTCCTGATCTTTGTTCACACATCCCACTTCTTTCTCATCCCCCTCTCTGTTTTTAACCAAAAGGTTGTAGCTATCTCTTGTGTTCTGCCACATTCCCTCACCGCATCTATAGGTGTTTAATCAAGTACCTATTCATGCCTTTGCCTGGTATGTAGAATATTGGGTAGTTGTTTGAACCTCACCACAAACCTACCTTGTGAATTCTCCAACCGTTCACGCCCCATTCCGCTGTCAGTGAGAATGGAGAATTTAGTCTTCAGCTGAGTTTCCATTTACTGCAGCGGGATCAGAGAACAGCTGGAGAATCCGGCCATCCTACAGGAGCGTTGCATGCTGGCCATGCCATGCAGGAGAAGAGGAAGAGGAGGCACGGACACTGACAAAGAAGAAACACTGTCACTTGATTTGATGCTCAGACAATGACCGCACATCATTTAGGAGTAGCTCAGAGGGGGATTTGCAGTGAGGCACCAGGCTCGAGTGATCTGCAGTCAGGGTAGAGGAAAGGACAAAGCAAACCCCACCTAGAGCTCAGAATGCTTGCACACAAGTTCCACTGCAGAGGACTCAGGAGGTGCAGTGGAGATTCACCAGGATGCTGCCTGGGATGGAACATTTAAGTTACGAAGTGAGGTTGGATAAGCTTGGGTTGTTTTCCATTGGAGCAGAGAAGACTGAGTGGCGAGCTGATCGAATTGTACAAGATTATAGTAGATGGGTCTTTTTTCTGCATGGAGGTCGGTCACCAGTAGAATGCCCCAGGGATCTGTTCTGGGACCCTTGCTGTTTGTGATTTTTATAAATGACCTGGATGAGGAAGGGGAGGGATGGGTTTGTAAGTTTGCTGATGACACGTAGGTCGGTAGTGTTGCAGATAGTTTAGAGGGATGTCAGAAGTTGCAGCATGACATAGAAAGGCTGCAAGACTGGGTTGATGAGTGGCAGATGGACTTCAACCTGGATAAATGTGTAGTGGTCCATTTTGGCAGGTCCAATGAGGTGAAGGAATATAATATTAAGGATAAGGCTCTTAGCAGTGTGGAAGATCAGAAGGATCTTGGGGTCCAGGTTCACAGGACTCTCAAATCAGCTTCGCAGGTAGAGGATGTGGATAAGAAGGCGTATGGTGTACTGGCCTTCATCAATTGAGGGATTGAGTTTAGGAGTCGGGAGATAATGCTGCAGCTTTACAAGACCCTGGTCAGACCCCACTTGGAGTACTGTGTTCAATTCTGGTCACCTCATTACAGGAGGGAAGTGGAAGCTATTGAAAGGGTGCAGAGGAGATTACCAAGGATGTTGCCTGGATTGGGTGGCATGCCTTATGAGGATAGGTTGAGAAAGGTTGGTCTTTTCTCCTTGGAGAGACGAAGGGTGAGAGGTGACCTGATAGAGGTGTATAAGGTGTTGAGAGGTATTGATCGGGTGGATTCTCAGAGGCTTTTTCCCAGGGTTGAAATGGCTGCCACAAGGAGACACAGGTTTAACGGTCTGGGGAGTAGGTACAGAGGAGATGTCAGGGGTAAGTTTTTCCACTCCGAGGGTGATGGGTGAGTGGAATCGGGTGGTGGAGGCAAATTCAATAGGGTCTTTTAAGAGACTTCTGGATGAGTACATGGGACTTAATAGGATTGAGGATTATAAGTAAGCCTATTAGGTAGAGATATGATCAGCACAACTTGTGGGCCAAAGAGTCTGTTTGTGCTGTAGTTTTTCCCTTATTCTATTATGAGGGGCTTAGGCAGAAGGGGTAGGGAGCAGTGTTCCCCTTAGTTTAAGGGTCAGTCTCGAGGGGACATAGTTCAGGTTGAGGGATAGGAGGTTTAGGGAGGATTTGAGGAAAAACCTTTTTACCCAGAGGAGTGATGGTCTGGAATACGCAGCCTGGGAGGGTAGTGGAGGTGGGATGATGCCTCACATCCTTTAAAAAGCATCTGGATGAGCACTTGGCACATCGTAACATTCAGGGGTCTGGGCCAAGTGCTGGCAGATGGGATTAGGTGGGAGGCCAGTTGTTGCTCACGTGTTGGTGCGGACTCGATGGGCTGAATGGCCTCTTCTGCATTGTGTGATTCTATGATTTTGTTCTATGAATCAGATGGGCAGTTGAATGGACTGGTATACAACAAAAGGCTGATGGGTACACACAAACAAATACTTGATGTACTGGCTAGCCTGCCTGACAGCACATTGTCTTAAAGCAGAGAGTAACTTCCCAGGAACTTTAGAAAGAGCTTGGAGTCCACCCATGCAGGGAGGCAGTGATGGCCTGCAGCAGACTTGTGGATCGAACCGAGAAGCAGCTGCGGTGTCTCAACTTCCATGAAAGCTTGAAGCGAGCTGATGTCTGAGTGGTGCTGCGGAGGCTCAGGCTGAGATCACTACAGACCCCGAATGCTGTCTTCACCGTGGCAAGTGAGTGTTGAAAGGAGCCTGCCGACTCTCCCAGCACTCCAACAATCTGTGCTCCAGCAGATTTCTCACAGAAATGGTCACGGCTCCACATTGAAAACAAATCTGCTACCTTCTCCGAGACAGGACAGTGTGTGTGTGTTCCACCAGCCCTGCCACTCTGCCAGCACCCTTTTGTCTGTCAGCAAGTCAACCCAGCTTGTTACCACCCCTGCCCAGGGGTACAGGATGAAGCTGGGCACCCTGCAAGGCCATCTGTCACCGGGCACTGCCTGGGAACATTAGCCATGATGTGGAGATGCTGGTGTTGGACTGGGGTGGACACAGTGAGAAGTCTCACAACATCAGGTTAAAGCCCAACAGGTTTATTTGGAATTGCGAGCTTTTGGACTGCTGTTTCTTCATCAGCTGATGAAGGAGAATGGGAAAGTCAGAGTAAAATTAAATAATTAATTTGTCTGTCTTCACAGAGCAAGACACAGAAAATCGCCCAGAGATACAAGGGAACCAAGGGACTTGTGAAAATGAGGAACTGAAAATAAATAATTTTAATAGATATCCGAGAGAACTGACGGAGGTTACTGTAGAAATAATAAATGGCATTTATCTTTCCAAATTGTATGGAATCTCATGTGGTTCTAGAAAGGAGCAAGTGTGACCCCAATATTGAAGAAGGGGGAGGAGGGGAAAAATAGAGAACTACAGAACTGTTAGTTTGACACCAGTTGCAGAGAAAAAATTAGAATCTACTATCAAGGAAAAGAATTACATAATGGGATTTAGAAAGGGACAGCATGTTTGATAAAGCTGTTGGAGTTTTTTGAGGATATTACCTGTAGTGTAGACACAGGAGAACCTGAGGATGTGGTGTACTTGGATTTCCAGAAGATTTTTCAATATGATCTCATACAGGAGCTGAGTAAACACAATTAGAACTCATGGGATTGGGGGTAATCTATTGGCCTGGATTAAGAAAACAGAGAGTAGTAATAAATGGATCATTCTCAGGATGGCAGGCTGTTTACAATGGGGTATGGAGAGGATCAGTTTTGGGGCCACAACTGTTCACAATCTGTGTAAAGTGATTTGGATGTGGGGACTAAATATGATATTTTCTCTATAGCAATAACATCCTGTCTGGGATTAGAACATCAAAGCTGCACATAGTTAGGAGGGCAAATGGCCCTTTGGCCTTCATTGCAAGAAAATTTTGGGTACAGAAGTAAAGATGTCTTGCTGTATTGTGTACAGTTCTGGGCTCCTTATCTAAGGAAGGATAAATACTTGCCATAGCGGGAGTGCAATGAAGGTTCACTTGATGATTCCTGGGATGCTGAGATTGTCCTAAGAGGAGAGATTGAGGAAATTTGGCTTGTATTATATAGAGTTTTGGAAAATAAAAGAGGTGATCTCACTGACACTTAAGAATCCTTACAGGACATGATAAGGTGAATGTGGTAGGATGTTTCCACTGACTGGTGATCAGCGGCAACAAATTTCAAACAGAAGTGAGGAGAAGTTACTTCTCTCAAAGGGGCATGAGTCTGTGGAACTCACAACCTCAGGCTGTGGTGGGTGACAGAATTTAAGAAAATTTAAGAGTAAATTTAAGAGTAAATTTAAGAAAGAGGTGGTCAGGTTTTTAATTAGGAGCAGATTTGAAGGGCTATGGAGTTGAGGCCAAGATGAGATCAGCGTACTGAATGGCGGAGCAGGATTGAGGGGCTGAATGGCCTACTCATGCTCTGAGTTCTTGTGGTTCCTATGATTTGAACTCAGATTCTCTGGGTTTCCCGTTGGTTAATCCTCCAATGGGTACAGAATTAATTAAATCTTAATGTCGTCTGTGATATTCTGCACAACCTCAGGAAATTTCCAATTACTGCAGAATTGTAAGAGTTAATACAACCTGAAGAGAACACACACAATTTTAAACAGCGAGGAATCACTTCCATGACTAATGGACCTCAGCATCACAATGACAGATTGTCTGGCCTACAGGCACAGTGTGGATATGTATTAATGCTGGTGATCCACAAGCTGTTAGTCAGGGAACAGCTGTCTCCAAGTTCCAGTACTAGACATCATTGGAAAATGCCAACAGGCCTGGACTTAATGTGATCCTTTCCATGCTACTTACTCTCAATACTTTTTTTTAAACTTTTAATTATTTCCCTGTGCCAATTATTATCTAGGGACTGAAGCTGGAGAAGTTGAACCAAGATCACAATGAAATATGAATATATTTATATACGCACACTGCTCTCCTTGTTCAATCCTCAATATTGAAATCAGTATCCCCTCCCTCCACCTCTGACTCCAGTTCAACCTCTTCTCAGACCTCAACATTGGAGGTTGACCTTCTTCCTTTAACCTGCCCTTCCTCCATTGGTAAGAAGTCTCACAACACCAGGTTAAAGTCCAACAGGATTATTTGGAATCACGAGTTTTCGAGGTGCTGTTCCTTCATCAGGACCTGAGGAAAGCCCATCATTCCAAATCAACCAGTTGGACTTTAACCTGGTGTTGTGAGACATTTTATTGTGCCCACCCCAGCCCAACACTGGCATCTCCACTTCATGGCTTCCTCCATTAAGTCTTTAAGGCTTTAGAAACACAAAATTATATTTTACCTGATCACTTACACACATTTTACCTCACATTCTCTCTGTATAACTACTGTGGTATCCTAAGCTACAACTCCATCCCTCAATGTATACACAAGTAAATTCCAGTGTTAATGGATCATTTTTTTCTAAATACTGGGTCGTATTCACTGGAATTTAGAAAAATGAGGGGGGAATCTCACAGAAAGCTATAAAATTCTAACAGGACTAGGCAGGGTAGATGCAGGAAGGATGTTCCCGACGGTGGGATGTCCAGGACCAGGAGTCACAGTCTGAGGATACGGGGTAAACGTTTTAGGACTGAGATGAGGGGAAGTTTCTTTACCCAGAGAGTGTCGAGTCTGTGGAATTCACTACCACTGAAAGCAGCTGAGGTAAAACATTGAATGCCCTCAAGGAGGAGTTAGATATAGCTCTTGGGATGAAGGGAATCAAAGGATATGGAGGCAAAGGTGAGGTCAGGCTATTGAGTTGGATGATAAGCCATGATCATAATGAATGGTGCAGCAGGTTTGAGGGAGTGAGTGGCCTTCTCCTGGGTTCCTTTGCCACATCAATGAGGAACATACGTCCTGTAATGGAGAAGGCCTTCTTTGTGCTAGGCTGCAACTTAAGTCATCATACCAAAACTGCAAAACTGCATCAATTCATTTTATGGCATGGAATAGAATACTTATCTTTCCAGGTACAGGTTTCTCTGTTTCCCTATTCATGCTGATAGTCTCTGCAAATCCAAGGGAGATGAGGCATCTTAACCTTTTAGAATTTCTTGCCTTTATTCCTGAAATAACTATAACATTTTATAGCGTACAGTGAGACCCTTTGGCCCATCCTGTCCATGCTCGTCATCAGACTTCTCTTGTATGTCTCTTTTATTACATAATTTTTCATCTAATTTTTAACTGCTTCAGGACTTTTACTCTCACTGATTTCATATTTTCTATAAAGACTAAACAAATGTATTTTTAAGTAGTCTTGCCTACTTTTACTCATCCTTTAATAATTATCCTTTTTTCTCTCGGGAGTCCCTTATGATATTGAGTAACTTCTTTTTTTATTGATATATTTGTCATTCCTTTTATTATTTTCTGAAAAGATTGTCAGAAAATTCAGATGTCTCTCTCGCCTTTGAATCTAATGTCAATACCCATCTCTTCAAAACAAACCCTTGGTTTGACTCAACTGTCCTTGCAAGCTACCACCCCATCTCAGGTTACAGAGAGACATATTCACATGGGAATGGGGTCTCCTCAGATATCATGAAGCTCTTTTAATACAAGTTAGAAAATCCTCTTAGATTGGACTGATCAGGATTTTATCATATCTAATCTTAGCCAGAGAATCACTTGCAATGGCTTTGTTTTCCTGTTCTTAGACCGTGACCTGTGGTGTTTCCCAAGCACTGAATCGTATGGGGCAATAAGTGGTCACAGGTACAGGTTGAGAGGCAGTAGATTTAAAACTGAGGTGAGGAGGAATTACTTCTCGCAGAGGGTGGAACTCGTTGCCCCATAGCTCGGCGGAGTCTGATTCGTTGAATGTTTTCAAGAAGGAGATAGATATATTTCTAATAAAGAAATAAGGGGATATGGGGAACAGGTAGGGAATTGGATTTGAGACCAGGGAGAGATCAGCCACGATCTGACAAAATGGCAGAGGAGGCTGGAAGAGCTGAACTTGCCAACTTCTGCTCCTAATTCCTATCTTCCTATTAGCTTTTTGAAGGGGTAACTAAGAAGGTAGATGAGGGCAGTACAGTTGATGTTGTCTACATGGAATTTAGCAAGGCCTTTGACCCTATTGTAGGTCGTTGTATAAGGTTAAATCTCACGAGATCCAGGGTGAGGTATCTGAATGGATACAAAATTGACTCCTTGACAGAAGTGGTTGTAGAGAGTTGTTTTTCAAATTGAAGGCCTGTGACCAGTGGCGTGCACAGTAAGAAGTCCGACAACTCCAGGTTTAAGTCCAATCGATTTATTTGATAGTACACTCACTAGCTTTCGGGGTTAGTCCCTTTGTCAGGGGAATGGAGAGTTCTGGCCTCAGACAGAGCATATGGTGTTGTCGGACTTTTTACTGTGTTTACCCCAGTCCACATCATGACAGCGGTGTGCCTCAGGGATCCGTGCTGGACCCACTGTTACTTGTCACTTATATTAATGATTTGGACGAGAATATAGGAGGCATGGTTAGTAAGTTTGCCGATGACACCAAGATTGGCAGCATAGTGGACAGAGAAGAAGATTATGTCCGATTATAACAGGATATTGATCAATTGGGCCAGTGGGCTGACCAATGGCAGATGGAATTTAATTTAGAGAAATGCTAGGTGAAGCACTTTGGTAGATCAAATCAGGGCATGATTTACTCAGTTAATGGTAGGGTGTTGGGGAGAGTTACAGAACAAAGAGATCTAGGGGTACATGTTCATAGCTCCTTGAAAATGGAATAACAGGTGGTCAGAATGATGAAAAAGGCATTCAGATGCTTAGTTTCATTGGTCAGAACATTGAATATAGGGATTAGGACGTCTTGTTGAAGTTGTACAAGACATTGGTAAGGCCACACTTGGAATACTGTACACAGTTGTGGCCACCCTATTATAGGAAGGATATTATTAAACTTGAAAGAGTGCAGAAAAGACTTACTAGGATGTGACCGGAACTTGACGGTTTGAGTTATAAGGGGAGGCTGGATAGACTGGGATTCTTTTCTCTGCGCGTTGAAAAGTGAGGGGTGATCTCATAGATGTCTATAAAATAATGAGGGGCATAGATCAACTAAATCTTTTCCCAAAGGTAGGGGAGTCTAAAACTAGAGAACATAGGTTTAAGGCGAGAGGGGAGAGATACAAAAGAGTCCAGAGGGACAATTTGTTTCACACAGAGGGTGGTGACTGTCTGGAACAAGCTGCCAGAGGCAGTCGTAGAGGCGGGTGCAGTCTTGTCTTTTAAAAAGCATTTAGACAGTTACATGGGTCAGATATGTGCAGAAGGATATGGGCCAAATGCAAGCAATTGGGATTAGCTTAGGGGTTTTTTAAAAGAAAGTAGCATGGACAAGAAGGGCCTGTTTCCATGCTGTAAACCTCTATGACTATCTATTAGCAGACTGTTTGTCCCACTTCCAGTTCTGGATGAGTAGACATTTCCTCCAGTTAAGTATTGGACAGACTGAAGCCACTGATTTCAGTCCCTGCTCCAATGTCTATTCCATAGCTAATGACTCCTTCCCTCTCCCTAGCAACAGTCTTACATTAAGGCCTGCATTTCCTGGGTGCTCATTCCCTGCTGCTGCTGCCAGCGAGATCAGGGAATTTCGCCTTCAGATTGAGTGGAATAAACCTTCAATAGAGCTGTCACTCACCACTATATTGCACAGTAAGAAGTCTCATAACACCAGGCTTCCTTCAGTGCCAACCCCAATCCAATGCCGGCATCTCCACACTGTGGCCACCATACTGTACTTTTCAACAATTTCTAGTTAGCCATGTTTCATTAAAGTTGGCCAACTTATACAGAAAGGAATCCATTGGATCCCTACATGCAGAAGGAGGCCATTTGGCCCATCAAGTCAGCACTGACTCTTCAAAACAGCATCCCACCCAGGCCCACCCCCATTACCCAACATCCACCTAACCTACACATCATGGGACACACAGGGGCAATTTAGCATGGCCAATCCACCTAAGCTGTACGTCTTTCAGACTGAGAGAGGAAACCGGAGCACCCGGAGGAAACCCATGCAGACACGGGGAGAACATGCAGACTCTACACAGAGAGTGACCCAAACTAGGAATCGATCCTAAGTCCTTGGTGCTATGAGGCAGTAGTGCTAACCACTGTACCACCATGCCGCCCCGGGGTCTTTACCGATGAAACAATTGGAGCTCCAGGTGGACCATTGTTGACTCTTTACCACCTTTTTCTCTGGCTGGTGAATGTCAGAGGCACAAACTGCCCCCAGAGAAATTTTGAGTTGATCCATCAATACAGAACCGCTAAAGTTAAGGTTTATTTATTAGTCACAAGTGAGACTTACAGTGACACTGCAATGAAGTTACTGTGAAAATCCCCTAGTCGCCACACTCTGGCGCCTGTTTGGATACACTGAGGGAGAATTTAGCATGGCCAATGCACCCAACCAGCACATCTTTTGGACTGTGGGAGGAAACCGGAGCACCTGGAGGAAACCCACGCAGACATGGGGAGAATGTGCAAACTCCACATAGACCCAAGCTGGGAATTGAATCCGGGTCCCCGGCGCTGTGAGGCAGCAGGGGTCATCACTGTGCCACCGTGTATACTGGTTAATTTTAATCCTTTGAGCGTATTCGTAAAACAGACAAACTGGCCACTTGGCTTCCTATTGTTCCCCATACTGAGCATCCTGGCTGCAGCACTTCAGAAAGTACATCGCTGGCTGTGAAGGAGGTTGTGAAAGTAGTTATGTAAAAGTAAGTTTATTGCCTCTCTGTCTCGAGAGGAGTTGGGAGTTGGACGTGCAATGCTAGTTTATGCTTGGTAGATTCAAAGGCTAAAATGAATTAAATTCCTTTTGGGAACAATGATTTTTTTTAAAACAACAAATCTACTTCTAACATAAATTCCTTTAATTAGAATTTAACCTTTCCACTGGTGCCTTAGATGTATATAAAATTGGCAAGTAGATGTAAAATATTCTCGACAGGGAGTCCTATCCACCCTCAGGGTATTGAGTTCTCGGGATGAAACTGGCTAATTGGGGCATTATTATCCAGATAAACTCAGCCACTTTATCAGATTGTCCCCATTAAAGAGAAGCAAATCGATACTGATTTAATGATTTGGCAGAGAATTGATCCTCAGTGAGAATCTTCCCTTTACAGGCAAGTTGTTGCGATCTGGCTCTGTCTCAAGATTCCTGTCACAGAAACATTGCAAGATGTCATTTTCCCTGTGTATCTCTCATCGCAAAAAGAGCACCAGAGTTGCAAATGCGGAGAAGCCTTCAGAATGTTCATTATTGGGGAAAAGCACTTGTTTCGTAAACATCTTGTTTGTGTGGTTTCTCTTTCTTTCCTGTCAACCCGCAGACTAACATCACTGGCTGAAAATGAAATAAGTATGTCAGAACTCTCACTTCTGACCCTGTCTCTTGTGTACAGAGTGGAGCACGGAGAAATTCGGCATGTCAGCTATGAGTCTCACCAACTTTTACAGATGCACCAGAGAAAGCATTCTTTCTGGTTGTATCACAGCTTGGTATGGGCTCCTGCTGTGCCCAAGACTGTAAGGGACGACAAAAGGTCGTGAATGTAGCCCAATCCATCACGCAAACCAGCCTCCAGTCCATTGATTCTGTCTACACTTCTCGCTGCCTTGGCAAAGCAGCCAGCATAATTAAGGACCCCATGCACGCCAGACATTCTCTCTTCTATCTTCTTCCAACAAGAAAAAGATACAAAAATCATACCAACCGACTCAAGAACAGCTTCTTCTGCGCTGCTGTCAGACATTTGAATGGACTTACCTTGCATTAAGCTGATCTTTCTCTACACCCTAGCTATGACTGTAACAATGCATTCTGCACTCTCTCCTTTCCTTCTCTATGAACGGTATGCTTTGTCTGTGTAGCGTGGAAGAAACAATACTTTTCACTGCATGTCAGCACACGTGACAATATTAAACCAAATGAAATCATCCATCAAGGACAGGCTCAGATGTGTGCATTCCTGCCTGCGTTAGTTGGATAGGCACCAGAATTCATGATCACGTCTCAGATATTTGGTTAAGATACTGGAGGCTGGTCTATCCCTGAAACAACATCAACTGCAATTTACAAATTACCTTTAATGCAGCAAGTGTCATCACAAGAT
The DNA here is from genome assembly GCF_965287045.1 of Carcharhinus amblyrhynchos. Taxonomy (NCBI): domain Eukaryota; kingdom Metazoa; phylum Chordata; class Chondrichthyes; order Carcharhiniformes; family Carcharhinidae; genus Carcharhinus; species Carcharhinus amblyrhynchos. The sequence continues at coordinate 4,643,479 of NC_137336.1, read as the reverse complement.
GCTTGATGGCCTTATATCTGGGAAGCTGAGAACCAAGCCTGTTCCAGATTGGGGGGTTTTCAGGACTTGGGTCTTAGTTGGAGAGATTGGTATGGTGAGGGGGTTGGGGGTTGGGGACAGGAGTTGAATATCCTATAATGTTTGCATGACATTTTTCACTTTATCACATTCTGGCCGATAGGTGGTTAATTATGTATTCTGCTATTAATTTTCTATCCAGAGTGGTTAGCACTGCTGCCTCACAGCGCCAGGGACCTGGGTTCAATTGGGTGACTGTCTATGTGGAGTTTGCACGTTCTCCTCCACGTGACAGCGTGAGTTTCCTCCAGGTGCTCCAGCTTATGCTAAAAGTTATATTCCAGCTGTGTTCTTAAATGAAGTTTGTTTTGATAAAAGCTTCCGAGTGGGTGACCTGAATCATGCCTGGAGCCAAGCACTTTATGTTCACCCGAATGCCAGCATCGAAAGGAAAAGTTAGGATCTCAGCTAACTTCACAATATACCTTGGAGTTTCTGACCTGACCCCGACAGGATACTTAAAGGGTCAAATGAGTTCTTTAGCTCGTATTTCCTATGTCCTTATTTATATTTTGATTTGATTTATCATTGTGAAATGTATTGGGATCCATTGAAAAGTGTTGTTTCTTGCGCACTATACAGATAAAGCATACTGTTCATAGAGCACACGGGGGAGAGGGAAGGAAAGGAGTGGGTGCAGAATGTAGTGTTACAGTCAGAGCTAAGGTGCAGAGAAAGGTCAGCTTAATATAAGGACGGTTCATTTGTCTCGGCTCAGTTATGTTTCCCACCCTGCCGGGAGAGGCTCCCACCAGCGGGGATTAAACCTTGTCCCTGTCAATGGACAGCAGGCGTGATTGCCTCACTGGGGGGGGTGCCGAGGCCATTGTGGCGTCCCCCACCCAGGAGGTGGGGCAGGGTGTGCACCTTGGGTGATGCCCACCTGGCACTACATGCTTGGCACACTGGCACTGCCAAGTGAGCGAGGCCTCAGGGAGCAGGGCCAATCGATGGTGATGGTGGTGGCGGTTGGGGAACTGCACGGCGGTTGTTGGGAGAGGGAGGGAGGGAGGGGGGGGGACAATCGGGGATGACCAGATTGGGGGGGGGAGGAGGTCAATAAGTCGGGCTGACCATTGTGGGGGTGGGGGGGCGGGGAGGATGTCGGGATCAGCCGTCACGGGTTGCGGGGGGGGAAAAGAGTGTCAGGGAAACGATTGGGAGGTCTTTGACTGGGAGGCCGGCAATGGAAGCGGGTGGGCAGTGTTGGTGATGCCAGGGCCCATGCGCCAATCTATCTACTGGGAGACCAGCACACGTGCGGTGGCCTGCTCAGCTCGCTGATGCCGGCATCTCGGGCAGGATTAGCCCCAGCTCCCAACCGCCCCCCTCCCCCTCCCCCACCCCCAATACTGGCGTGACCCTGGAGCACAGAATGCCAGAAATTCAACTGAGTCAGTCCACCCTCAGAGGCAAGGTATATGGTGGAGAGAGACAGCGACACAACATACACGAAACAATACACAGCACCCATAAGATTATTTATTTTTATTCATTGGGTGTCGGCATCACTGGCTGGGCCAGCATTTATTGTCCATCCCCCATTGCCCCTCAACATAACGGCTTGCTTGGCTACATCAAAGGGCAGTTAAGTGTCAACCATATTGTTGTGGGTCTGAGGTCACATGTACCATAGACTCGCTGCAGTGCAGAAAGAGGCCATTCAACCCATCAAGTCTGCACCGATCCTCTGACAGAGTTTCGTACCCAGACCCTTTCCCCTGCCCTATCCCCATAACCCTACACATTCACCATGCCTCATCCATCTAATCTCCAGATCCTGGGACACTAAGGGGCAATTTAGCGTGGCCAATCCACTTAACCTGCACATCTTTGGAGTGTGGGAGGAAACTGGAGCACCCGGAGGAAACCCACGCAGAACGGGGAGAACATGCATTTTCCACAGACAGTCGCACGAGGCCGGAATCGAACCCGGGTCCCTGGCACAGTGAGGCAGCAGTGCAAACCACTGTGCCACACCATAGGGCAGACCAGGAGGGACAGCAGATTTCCTTCCCTAAAGGGTATTAGTGAACCAGATAGGTTTTAACCAAAATCGACAATCGTTTCACAGTCATCTAATTCCAGAATTTTATTGACTTCACCTTCTGCTGTGGTGGGATTCGAACCGGTGTCCCCAGAGCATCACCAGCCCGGGTTTCTGCAATGTTAATCCAATGACAATACCACACCAGAGGGGCTCATAGTTAAATATTGTCTAATTCTGAGATTTCTTTCTCTAATGCAAAGAAAACTCAATTTAACCAGAAATAAATGCAAAATTCATAAGAAATGCATAGGGAGGGAAAGCAGGACGCACTGATTAAATTTAATTCCCCATTTAATGTTTTCAAAGTGCTGATGGTGAAGTTTTAAAGTCAATTTTAGTGTATAACTCTGGCTGTTTTCATTTTATTGAGCGCAATTAGCCAACCATCATGAGCCACCGTGAAGTGAGATTTGAAGCAATGATCTGTCCTTGATTTCGAATCCTGTGGCGAGGAACACTGTGCCAAGTATAACTGCTGAACTACTACCCCTTCTGCATTCAAAATTACACGCAGCAAACATGTCACCTTTCTTCTGAGATGGAGAACATGCAAACTCCACACAGACCGTGACCCGAGGCCAAAATTGATTATGACATCTATTGGGATACAATGAAACGTACTGTTTCTTGCATGTTTGATGAGTACATGGGATTTAATGGGATTGAGGGTTATAGATAGGCCTGGTAGGTAGGGATATGATCGACACAACTTATGGGCCAAAGGGCCTGTTTGTGCTGTAGTGTTCTATGTTATACAGACAAAGCATTCCGTTCATACAATACACATTGGGGGGGGTGGCGGTGAAAGGAAAGGGTGCAGAATGTAATGTTACAGTCAGAGCTAGGGTGCAGGGAAATATCAACTTAATATAAGGTAGGTTCATTTGCCCGAGTCCTGCGTCCCTCTTGCTGTGAGGCAGCAACGCTAACCACTGTGCCTCTCTGTCCTCCAAGACCTCCTTGTTTGCTAAATGACGCTGTGCCATTGGGGAGGTTGGGGTGGCGCAGTGGTTAACACTGCTGCCACACAGTGCCAAGGACTCAGGTTTGATTCCTGTCCTGGGTCATTGTCTGTGTGGAGTCTGCATGTTCTCCCCGTGTCTGCGTGGGTTTCCTTTGGGTGCTCTGGTTTCCTCCAAAGATGTGAGAGTTAGGATGATTGGCCATGCTAAATTGACCCTTAATGTTAGGGGGATTAGCTCGGGTAAATGTATGGGGTTATGGGGATACGGCCTGGGCGGGACTGTGGTTGGTACAGGCTCAATGGGCCAAATGGCCTCCTTCTGCACTGTGGGATTCTATGACTGGACCAGAGTTGACTTCCACCATTTTAGCCCAATATGTTAAAATTGCAATTAGAGGAATAACTTCACAACAGCAAATTAGCACTTTACAGGATATTGTCCAGAGAAGACCATTCAGGCAGGTGGGATTCTCTGGTCCCACCAGCAGTGTATGCCCTGCCATGGGTTTCCTGGCTGCATGGGGGTGGCTTCAATGGGAACTCCCATTGATAGAGACAGGACCAGAGAAAGACTGAAGGGAGGCCAAAGAATCTCTCGCCCACTCTGCAAATCCGAGACCTCTTCTCATTTAAGTTATGGAAATTTGGGATTGGGGTGAAATTCTGGCAAGGACTTGGGGACTAATACTCCCGGCAGGGGCTCAAAACCTTCGGGTTGAAAAAGGAGGGAGCAAAGGAAAGAGCCGAGACAAATCTGCAAGTAAGTGCGCTGGAAAAGTTCAAGGGAGAGGTGGAGGGCACAGAGTTCAGTGCTAATTAACTGATATTTCAGCCCTAGTGTCGACACATGGACTTTCCACATTTTAATTCACAGCCATAATTAGTCAAGCCCACTAATGGAATGTTTAATGGAATCGTGTAAATTAAGCAGCTTAATTCAACAAAATGGAAATCAGCCCTTTGACCTCTCAGAGTAGTTCAGACTTTAATGCATCAAACTCTGCTGTGGTATTAGCCACCTCTCAGTGGGCAAGACCTGTGTGGTATAGTCAAAGTGTTTATCAAAAAAAAATAGTAATCCTTTCGTCGATGAAGCTAGGTATTGGAAAAAAAATCAAACTTCTGGAATAAAAAACCGCTGCTCCCTCAGCCAATAATATAACTTTTCAAAAATTACAGGAAGATCGCAGGAACCTGTCATCACCTCAGAATGTTCCTGGGCATTAGGCTGGTCCACTAGTCATCTCAAGTTTACCAAAGGCACTGCTACGATCCACTGCAGAGGAAATGAAAGAGAAAGGCTGAGTAGCTTTTCTTTTCATCTTCTTTGGATGTTATGAACAGAAGAATATTGGAAATGGAATAGAAGGATGTTTGACTGACAGCAGCCTGTGTGCCTTCTGATTGGATGTAGGAGTGGGTGCACCGTGAATATAGAGTGGATGATCGATAACCGGTGTGTAGACAGAGACAGAACATAGAACACGACAGCACAAACAGGCCCTTCGACCCACAAGTTGCGCTGATCATATCCCTACCTACCAGGCCATCGAACTATCTATAACTCTCAATCCCATGTACTCATCCAGAAGTCTTTTAAAAGACCCCAGCGAGTTTGCCTCTACCACCACTGATGGCAGCCGATTCCAGTCACTCACCACCCTCTGAATGAAAAACTTACCCCTAACATCTCCTCTGTACTTGCTCCCCAGCACATTAAGCCTGTGCCCTCTCGTAGCAACCATTTCAGCCCTGGGAAATTGCCTCCGAGAATCCACCCTATCTATTCCTCTCAACATTTTATAAACCTCTATCAGGTCACCTCTCAAACTTCGTCTCTCCAGGGAGAAGAGACCTAGCTCCCTCAACCTATCTTCATAAGGCCTGCCACCCAATCCAGGCAACATCCTTGTAAATCTCCTCTGTATCCTCTCAATAGCTTCCACATCCTTCCTGTAGTGAGGTGACCAGAACTGCGCACAGTACTTCAAGTGGGGCCTGACAAGGGTCTTATAAAGTTGCAGCATTACCTCCCGACTCCTAAACTCAATCCCTCGATTAATGAAGGCCAGTACACCATACGCCTTCTTGACCACATCCTCCTCCTGCGAGGCTGATTTAACAGTCCTATGGACCCAGACCCCAAGGTCCTTCTGCTCCTCAACACTGCTAAGACTCCTACCCTTGATATTGTACTCCTTCATCCCATTGGTCCTGCCAAAATGGACCACTACACATTTATCCGGGTTGAAGTCTATCTGCCACTTCTCCACCCAGTCTTGTATCCTATCTATGTCACGCTGCAACTTCTGACATCCCTCCAGACTATCCACAACACCACCAACCTTCGTATCATTGGCAAACTTACTAACCCATCCTTCCACTTCCTCATCCAGGTCATTTATGAAAATGACAAACAGCAAGGGTCCTAGAACAGATCCCTGGGGCACTCCACTGGTGACCGACCTCCATGCAGAAAAAGACCCGTCCACAACCACTCTCTGCCTCGCTAATGTCTCCCCCAACCCCTTCTGGGAGAGGTTCCCACTTGTGGGGATTGAAGCTGGTCCCTATTGATATAGACCAGGAGCGATCACCCCACTAATGGTGTCAAAGGTAGTGAGGTGCCCTCCCCCCACCTCCACACACACCGGGATGTCAGGGGCTTGGGGATGGTGTCCTTTGGGCAGTGTCAGCCTGGCACCCTGGCACTGCCCACCTGGTGCTGGTATGGGTTGGACCATGGGGTGGGACCTGCTGGGGGTAGGGAACCCACTGTGCACTCTGTATTAGGGATCAGTGGGAGGGGGAGGAGGGTGATCGGGTCTGACCATGGGAAGGATTGGGGAGGTCAGGCAGGCTGGTGATCGGGGTGGGGGACCCTGCAAAGCCATCGGGAAGCTTGCGATGTGGTTGCTGACAATGGCAGGGCTAGTGCGCATGTGCTAATCTCCCCGCTGACAGATTGATGCACGCACAGCGCTCTGATTCCGGCCTCTTTAGCGGGTATAGAAAAATCTTCCATTTTCCCAACCGCTGGGCACTTAGATTTTGCGCCTTTACTCTTTCACGGAATTTGGCCACTTCTGACATATCCAGCATTTATTAACCGTGAGAAGGGTGTGATGAATTGCCACCTTGAGCCGCTGCAGGCCTTGTAGTGTAGGTGTACCCACAGTGCTGTTAGGGAGGGAGTTCCAGGATTTTGACCCAGCGACAGTGGAGGAGCAGCCGATATATTTCCAAATCTGGGTGGCGTGTCGCTCAGAGGGGAAATTGCAGGTGTTGGTGTTCCCATGATGCCCTTACCTTTCTCAGTGGTGGAGGTGAGTTCTGGTTATGCTGTTAGGCAGCCCTGGTGAGTTGTTGCACTGCATCCTGTATAGAGGGCCCACCTCTGTCCCTAATCGAGAGAGCGAGCTTTTCTTATGATGAATGGGGTATCAGTCAAACCGGTGGTTTCATCCTTGATGGTGCTGTCAGAATCACATTCACTCTGGCACCACATCACATCATAGCTTGCTCATGGAGGTACGTTTTAAGGAACGTCTTAAAGGAAACTCAAGAGGCAGATCACTTTCTGGAGGGAATTTAGAGTTTAAGGTGCTGGCAACTGAAGACAAGACGGTAAATCCCTGCAGTCCCACAAACCTCAGTAAATGTGTGGGGTTACAGGGATAGGCCGGGGGAGAGAGCCTGGGTAAGGTACTCTGTCAGAGAGCCAGCACAGACTAGTTGGGTTGAATGGCCTCTTGAGCACTGATGGGATTCTGTGATGGTATTCTCAACACAATAAGCATCAAACCAACACCTAGAGGATTTTGGGTCCTGCAGATTTGGCAAGATGGAATCAGTGGGAGGTTTTTTCATTAGAAACCTTGCATCAAAACCTCATTAGTTTAGGACTCACATTTCAAGCACTTTTACAATCTAAAATCTTGGACTCAACATGTGTTCTCAGCATGTGCTCTAGATGGAACACACATTGTTTTAACAGCGGGAATCTTGGTTTTCCTCAGGAAACAACCCCACCGTCCCGCTGTAGTCACTTCAAGACATTGTTTACCCTTTATTCTCCTCATTCTTCCAGTTTCTTCCTTGGAGGCTGCTGATAGCTGGGATTTCTGAAATGGAGTGTATAAATTATAAATTCACAAAATACATCCCTCCAGGGGTAACATCTGCTTCAATACAGTGCTGAATGAATGCTACACAGTCATTGTTGCTGTTTTTTTAACATCTTGTCTGCCAACCGCATGACTGTTGGAGATGCCATTGCATAATTTGCACAACAGCAAGGTTCCTCTGCTCTTTTTGCCAATATTTCATCCTCTATTAATTTAGTTAATATGCTGTTTGAGCGACTTTTGCTGTGTGCAACTTTATTATGCATTAATTTGATTTGGTTTATTATTGTCACATGTATTAACATACAGTGAAAAGTATTGTTTCTTGCACACTATACAGACAAAACATAGAGAAGGAAATGAGAGAGTGCAGAATGTAATGTTACAGTTATAGCTAGGCTGTAGAGAAAGATTAAATTAATGCAAGGTAGGTCCATTCAAAAATCTGACAGCAGCAGGGAAGAAGCTGTTCTTGAGTCGGTTGGTACGTGACCTCAGACTTTTGTATCTTTTTCCCAACAGAAGAAGGTGGAAGAGAGAGTGACCGGGTGTGTGGGGTCCTTAATTATGCTGGCTGCTTTTCTGAGGCGGTGGGAAGTGTAGATAGAGTCAATGATGGGAGACTGATTTGCACATTGGGCCAGAAATCAACACTTCAAAAGACGTGTATTGGCACTCTGTAGAGTTCTTACACTCTGAAAGGCACTATACAAGTGCAAATTATTTTCTTTGTCCTTTCTGTTAAAGTTGATGTATAAATGAAATACTCTTGTTGTTGCAGACAGGACTACACATTACAGTTTCTGAGCTGTAATTTTCTATGGTCCTATGGTTTTCTATGGTTCTATGTCCATGAGATTGAATTGGTGGCCGTCTGTCCATTGTGTTCAGCCCTATGTGGATCCTAATGTAAGGCTCAATGTGAGATATTTGAGCTGCTTATTGGGGAGGCACAGTAATGGTTGTTTCCACACCTTTGGTATACTGTCATCCAGGTGCAGCTAAAACCCACCCACTATTTAAAATTGTGTTGATTAATCCACAAATATCAAGATGCAATGTTATTATATTTTAATTATAAGGTTACGATACAAAAGTGAAGAAAATTGTTTCACTAAGTACATAGAGCACTGACAAAGAGAGACCACCCTTGCAGGAGCTGTCAATTTAATTAGTTTATCTTTTGTTTAATGGTTTTCCAAAAGACAGATTCACCGGAGTGTCTCTGGAGAGGCATCACGAGGGATCACTGCTATATGCCTGACGCCTTTCACAGGTGATGGTCACTGTAAGGGCTGGAGTGTTTCAGCTACTCTGGAAACAACATTTTAATTTGATTTTATTGAGTTTCACTTCAAGGTTTTGGTCTTTTAGTTTCAGTGCTCCTTTAAGGGTAGCCAGTTTGGTAACTTATCTATTTGCTTAATTGTTCTTTTTAGAAGCGTGTAAAGAAAGACTCGCCCCACTGTCCCTGAGGGGAATCGTGTGGTACCCATGGGTACACTTCAGGACTTCCATGACCCTTGGGCACTGCAGCCATTGGAGCACTTTATCACTCCCAGAAATATTTTAATTTAATTTGATAAGTTTCCTTTAAAATTTTGTCTTTCATTATAGTGCCCATATGAGGGTCTGTTATAGAATCATAGAGGTTCACAGCAAGGAAACTTGCCCTTTTGGCCCAACTTGTTTGTGCCATCCTTTTTTTAAACCACACAGCTAGTCCCAATTGCCCACGTTTGGCCCATATCCCTCTATACCCATCTTACCCATGTAACTGTCCAAATGCTTGTACACACCTCTACTACTGCCTCTGGCAGCTTGTTCCAGACACTCACCACCCTCTGTGTGAAAAAATTGCCTCTCTGGACCCTTTTGTATCTCTCCTTTCTCACCATAAACCTATGCCCTGCCTTTGGGAAAATATTTACGCTCCCTTTGGGAAATGATGTTGACTATCTAGCTGATCTATACCTCTCATTATTTTACAGACCTCTGTAAGATTGCCCCTAAGTCTCCTAAGCTCCAGCGAAAAAAAGACCCAAACTATCCAGCCTTTCCTTATAACTCAAACCATCAGGTCCCAGTGCCATCCTGGTAAATCGTTTCTGCACTTTTTCTAGTTTAATAATATCCTTTCTAATAGTACGGTGACCAGAACTGCACACAGTATTCCAAGTGTGGCCTTACCAATGTCTTGTACAACTTCAACAAGATCTTAGTCTGTTTAACTTGTTAATTTGTAAATTTCTCTGCCTAATTTTATTGGTATACTCAAAAGACGATGAGGAGAGACTGTTGGGAAGTAAATATGCACGATGCTACATTCTGTAAGTAAATATATTGGGGGTGAATATTCCCGTTCTGCCAGCACGGGAATTGGAGCAGGTGCGGGGCGGACCATGGAACGTTCCATTGGCTTCAGGTGGGATTTTCCGGTTTCGGGGCGAGTGAAACCAGAACATTCCACCCACTATCACATAAACTATTCATGTCTACTTTATATCTCACCAACAGGCTTAGGATGGATTTAACTTGCAATTGCCCCCACTTATTATTTAGTTAGTTCCATTATTTAGTCCTGGTCTCTGTTGCCTGGGGCTATCTAGAGTTGGAACTGACCCCCCCCCCCCTTTATAAAATCACACAATATCACAACGCAGAAGAGGCCATTCGACCCACTGAGTCTGCACTGGCCAGCTGACAGACTATCTTCCGCACGCCCTCTCCCCTGGCCAATTTGTATAACCCCACACAAACATTGTCGCTAATCCATCTACTGTACAATGGCTCGAACAAATAGAATTCTACAGACGAAGTCCAAACAAATCATCATTTGATTGAAATGTAACTGGCACTTGTTTGTATTCTAGATTCTTTGCGACAATGACCATTTTAAGTCACTTTTTTCTAATAGATTTTGCTGATCTATAACCATTTCCAGCCCTCCACAGCCCCCAGCATCTCATAAAATACTTTGACCTTTCTCTCTCGTGTCCAAACTGGATGACTTCTCGGTTACCCAAGCTGTTATAATTTTACCGATCTACTGATCGTTGAACATCATGACCCAATGAGACTGAACCTTCGACTATGGTCTCATATCTCTATCTGTAGAATTCTATTCAGTTCAAGCTTGGGGCATAAAGGGGCAATTTAGCATGGCCAATCCACCTAACCTGCACATCTTTGGAGTGTGGGAGGAAATTGGAGCACCTGGAAGAAACCCACACGGACACGGGGGGAATGTGCAGACTCCACACAGACAGTGACCCTAGACTGGAGTTGAACACGTGTCCCTGATGCTGTGAGACAGCAGTGCTAACAGAAGTGCCACCCTTCTTCTGAGGCTGAAACACTGCCAGTGAGGCAGTGAACACAGTAAAAAATCTGACAACATCGGGTTTTAGTCCAACCGATTTATTTGATAGTAAACGCACAAGCTTTCGGGGTTAGTCCCTTCGTCAGGTGAATGGAGAGTTCTGGCCTCAGACAGAGCATATAAAGCACAGACTGTTCTGAGGCCAGAACTCTCCATTCACCTGACGAAGGGAGTAACCCCGAAAGCTTGTGCGTTTACTATCAAATAAATCGGTTGGACTAAAACCTGGTGTTGTCAGACATTTTACTTTACGCCAGTCCAACGCCGGCATACCCACATCAGTGAGGCGGTGGTCATACCTTTCTGATACATGCATGTCACTGAGCTTTATTTAAACTTTAAAGTTTATTTCTTAGTCACGAGTAAGGCTTACATTAACACTGCAATGAAGTTACTATGAAATTCCCTTCGTCGCTACACTACAATGCCTGTTCGGGTCAATGCACCTAACCAGCACGTCTTTCAGAATGTGGGAGGAAAACTGGCACGAACACAGGGAGAAAGTGCAGACTCCACACAGACAGTGAACCAAGACCGGGAATCGAACCCAGGACCCTGGCACTATAAAGCAGCAGTGCTAACCACTGCTCCACCATTCCACCCATTTCTAGGCCCTATTGCAGTCTCTAACAGCCGGGGCTCAATGAAGCAAAGCTCAAACTGTTTAACCACATAATGTGGCAACAACAATGCCAGCATTAAGGACAGAGCTTCTCTCCAAAGGCATTGATAACCTTCCTCAAATAGGTACTCATATCTCTTTGCTGTAATTACCAATCAATATTGATGGATACCTTTATCATGTAACTAACGGGGGGGTCCATATTTCTTTTGTGTATGGGGAGAGGGCCTGACCTCAAATACTATTCAGCCAAATGTCACAAGCCTTTTCAATGAGTGGTAGCAGTTCAATATTTATTTAATTGGCAAGAGGCCTCAAGCTATTCCTTGCACTGTTTCAGCCGCTTTCCCAAGATCACAGAATCTCTGATCTGGATTGGAGAGGAATGATTTTTTTCGATGGGGTTCAGTTCACTGGGTATCTTTGTACACATACCCCACTATAGCCGGCTCTGGCACATTGGCCAGAATTCGACCATTCCACCCGTCTCAGAATCGGGCGGGCCAGGCTCGCAGAATGGCATTTTCTGTTGGCGATCGGGCATGCAAGGCAGTAAAACTCCGGCAATTGTCTTCCCAGGCATTGGGAGTCAGGGAGGTTAGGAGTGGATGGAAGAGGGAGTAGCTGGAAAGACAAAAGGAGTACAGTGACCAAATTATTGACTCTCCAAATTAAACTGAGGTCCGCTACATTCCAACTGGAAGAATTTTTATTGCTTTCTAACCTTCTCCAAAGCAATTGGGAGGATTCTAATCCAGGTCACCTAGTTTAATTGGATTTCTTAAAGAAGTTTGAGGTATGAGATCATAGTCAAAAGTTCAGTCTCATTGGGTCGTGAAGTTCAGCAATCAGTAGATAGGCAAAATTATGACAGGTTAGGTAACCGAGAAGCCATCCAATTTGGACACGAGAGAGAAAAGGTCAAATTATTTTATGAGATGCTGGGGGCTGTGGAGGGCTGGAAGGGGTTATAGATCAGCAAAATCTATGGAGAGTTAGAAAAAAAAGATTTAAAAAGGCTATTGTCGCAAAGAATACAAACAAGTGCCAGTTACATTTCAATCAAATGAAGATTTGTTTGGACTCCATCTGTAGGATTCTATTTAGTTCAAGCTATTGTACTCCAGGAAGAATACATTGGCTTTGTTAAATTAGAATAATTAGCCATCGTCCTTGAGGGAACTGTAGGAATCTCTCTCTATTAGAGAGAGACAATTGGTTATGTAGCTCGAGGGGCACCATTCAAAATTGAGTTTGGAACGAGGTGAGGAGGCAGTCTGTCCATGAACTAGCACAGCCAGTGCAGGGACTCAAACATCACTGTTGGCATCATTCGGTTGCACGCTCTAGCATTCTAGTTAATAGAACTAACCAACATTCATGCAATAAATTTTAAGGGCAGGTTTTATTCTGTATTCCCTCGAATTTTGTTTATTCATTCATGGGACAGGAGTGTAGCTGGCTGGCCAGCATTTATTGTCCATCCCTAGTTGCCCCTAGAAGATGGTGGTGAGCTGCCTTGTTGAAATGTAGCATTCCAGTTGCTGTGGGTTGATCCACAATGCCGTTAGGGAGGGAATTCTGGGATTTTGACCCAGTGACTGCGAAGGAACGGTGATTTGCAAATGCCAGAAGCACCATAGAAAGCATTCTTTCTGGTTGTCTCACAGCTTGCTATGGCTCCTGCTCTGCCCAAGACCACAAGGAACCACTTAAAGATCATGACTGTAGCCCAATCTATCACACAAACCAGCCTCCCATCCAATGACTCTGTCTACACTTCCCGCTGTCTCGGCAAAACAGTCAGTGTAATTGAGGACCCCACATACCCCAGGCATTCTCTATTCCACTTTCTACCTTGGGGAAAAAGATACAAAAGTCTGAGGTCACGCACTAACCGACTCAAGAACAGTTTCTTCCCTGCTACTGCCAGACTTTTGAATGGATCTACCTCGCATTAAATTAATCATTCTCAACAACCTAGCACTGACTGTAACACTACATTCTGCACTCTCTCCTTTCCTTCTCAATGAATGGTATGCTTTGTCTGTATAGCGTGCAAGAAACAATACTTTTCACTGTATGTTAATATGTGTGACAATAATAAATCAAATCAAAATTAATATATTTCCAAGTCAGGATGGTCAGTGGCTTGGAGGGGAACTTGGAGGTGGTGGTCTTCCCATTTATCTGCTACCCTTGTCCTTCTAGATGGAAATGGCAGTGGGTTTGGAAGATGCTGTCTCAGGGTCTTTGGTGAATTTAGAAGATTAAGGAAGGAGCTAACTGAAGTGTTGATAATGTTTGAAGAAATTGATGGGGTAAATAGAAAGAAATTCCTTCTCCAGTGGAGGGTCGACATGGAGGCATTAAGCTGAAAAATTAGTCAAGTTGTTCAGGGGCGGTGTCAGAAAGTAGCACACCAAAAATACTCTCTCCCTTGGAAGGCTGCAGGGAATTGGAGACAATTAACATCTCCAAAGGTGAAACTGATAAATTTCTGTTAGTCCAGGGTATTTAGTGCTGTAGAACCGAGATAGATTGATAGAACACGAAGGTAGAAATCAGCCTTGAGCTAACTGAATGCTGGATTAAATGAAGATGCTCATTTCGTCTGACCATAATCACAATACTATCTGTGGGATCTTGCTGTGTGCCAATCTGTTATCTGTTTTACAAAAGTACTTCACCTGCTGGGAAACACTATGGAATGTGAGGAGAGATACACAAATGCAAACATATTTGAAAGAGTTGGAATTTTGCCATTTTTCAGCTGAGTGTAAGTTCAGGCAAGAATAGTGGAGTGTATCCCACAGAAACGTAGAAGATAGGAGCAAGAGGAGGTCATTTGGCCCTTCGAGCCTGCTCTGTCTTTCATTACTATCATGGCTGATCATCCAACTCAATAGCCTAATGCTGCTTTCTCCCAATAACCTTAGGTCCCATTTGACCCGAAGTGCTATATCCAGCTGCCTCTCGAATTCATTCAATGTTTTGCACCAATTACTTCCTGTGGTAATGAATTCCACAGGTTCACCACTCTTTGGGTGAAGAAATGTCTCCTCACCTCTGTCCTAAATGGTCTACCCCAAATTCTCAGACTCTGAGCCCTGGTTCTTGACTCCCCCATCATTGGGAACACCCTCCCTGCATCTACCCTGTCTCGTCCTATTAGAATTTTATATGTTTCCATGAGATCCCCCCTCATTTGTCTGAACTCCAGTGAAAACAATCTTAACCTAGTCAATCCCTCCTCATACATCATCCCCAGAATCAGCCTGGTAAACCCTTCGCTGCACTCCCTCAAGAGCAAGAACATCCTTCCTCAGAAAAGGAGACCAAAACTGCACACAATACTCCAGGTGTAGCCTTGCCAAGGCCCTGTGTAATGGCAACAACACATCCCTGCTCCTGTACTCGAATCTTCTCGCAATGAAGGCCAACATACCATTTGCCTTCTTTACCACCTGCTGCATCTGCACGCTTACCTTCAGTGACTGGTGCACAAGGGCACCCAGGTCTCGCTACACACTGCCCTCTCCAAATTTACAGCCATTCAGGTGGTAATCTGCCTTGTTTTTGCTTCCAAAGTGAATAACCTCACACTTATCCAAATTATACTGCATCTGCCATTGATTTGCCCACTCACCCAACCTGTCCAGATCATTCTGAAGGATCTCTGCATCCTGGTCACAGTTCACGGGCATTAACGGTAGCGCAGTATGGGTGGCACAGTAGCATAGTGGTTTGCACTGCTGCTTCACAGCTCCAGGGTCTTGGGTTCGATTCCCGTCTCGGGTCACTGTCTGTGTGGAGTTTGCACATTCTCCTCATGTCTGCGAGGGTTTCCTCTGGGTGCTCTGGTTTCCTCCCACAGTCCAAAGATGTGCGGGTTAGGTTGATTGGCCATGCTAAATTGCCCCTTAGTGTCCAGGGATGTGTAGGTTAGAGGGATTAATATGTAGGGATATGGGGGTAGGGCCTGGGTGGGATCGTGTTCGGTGCAGATCGATGGGCCGAAGGGCCTCTTTCTGCCCTGCAGGGTTCTATGGTTCAATCTCCTACCCAATTTGGTATCAGCTGCAAACTTCGAGATGTTACATTTTGTTCCCTCATCCAAATTATTAATATATGTTATGAATAGCTGGGGTCCCAGCACTGATCCCTGTGGCACAAATCATTTATATATATATATATACTAATATCCTGTCGGCTCTGCTGTTGGGATCCTCCCACCAAATCTTTTGACCTTTTGACAAAAAGACCAGGAGAGGTAGTCTCACGATTGTTGGGATTGGATGGGCTTCTTCAGAACCCGTCCTGCCATCAACTTCACTTTCCAAAAGATTGGGGCACTGTTTCTATAGAGTGTCCCGATGGGAATGAAATAAAAATAGAAAACACAAAGGTCCCCAGACAAATTCACCCCCGACTCCCCTGAAACAATCCCCACTATGAATTTCCCCAACTCCCCCCCCCACCATACCACTCCACCACATATAGAACACTACCCTTTCCCCCACCCCGTAATACTATGGAACTCCTGGCTCCTCCCCCATGGAACCCACTCCCCCCCACCCCCCGGGCAATACTCAGTTGTTGTTGTAAAAGCCCATCTGATTCATTGATGTCCGTGGGGGAAGGAAATCTGCCGTCCTTACCTGGTCTGGCCTACATGTGACTCCAGGGTGGCACGGTGGCGCAGTGGTCAGAACTGCTGCCTCGCAGCGCCAGAGAACAAGGTTCAATTCCGGCCTCAGGTGACTGCCTGTGTGGAGTTTGCACATTCTCCCCGTGCCTGCGTGGGTTTCCTCCGGATGCTCCAGTTTCCTCCCACAGTACAAAATGTGCAGGTTAGGTGGATTGGCCCTGCTTATGGGGACAGGGTGTAGGAGGTGGGCCTGGGCGAGATGCCCTTCGGTGTAGATTTGATGGGCCGAATGGCCTCTTTCTGCACTGTTGGGATTCTATGCTTCAGACCCTCAGCATTGTGGTTTACTCTTAAATGGCCTACCCAGCCATTTGGTTAAAGGGCAATGAAAAACAGCCAGCAAGCGTTGACCTTGTTAGTTACGCTCACACCCATGGAAGAATAAAGACAGATTAGAACAAGGATCGCTTTTCATTGTCTGTAAAGTGTTGTGAGACATCCTTTGCTTGTGGAAAGCATTATCTAAATGTGAGTCTTTTTGACATGAGGCAGTTCATTAAGAAGGAACAACGCAGAATGAATGGCCCTGAACCACTTGTGTGAAATGTGTAAGTAATATATTATGGTTCAACTGGCAGGGCTCTGGAACCAGAGGGAATGAGCAATCTGTCTGAATTCTATCCTTAGCTTTGTGCTGTGGCCCCCAATCCAGTAAGGTCCAGAAAAATACTGTTCTGACTAATTTTGTTTCTGTCACTCAATAACGATCAGAGAGATAGAGGCTCATTCCATCTGCCCAAGCTGGATTGAATCCCAGATCCTGAATACAGGACGTTATTATAATAATTAGTACAAAATGGTCCATAAGGCTGTGTGGACATTGTCAGCCTGTAGCACCGAAAACCAAAATAGATCAATTCTGTGTCAACCGGAAGCTGTGAGTGAAACGCAGGCTCAGAACACAACCCAACCTTCACCTGTCTGGCATTATTAACATGGTAAAGTTTCTCAAATTCTGCACCAGTGCATTATCAAACACTATTTGCCACGGCGAATTTAGGACAAGTGATCAAAATCTTGGCCAGAGAGGATCTTAAATAAAGCAAGAGAGAAAAGGGAGGATGAGAGGTTCAGGGTGTCAACTCCAGGGACAGAATCTTACGCAACTACACCCGCCCTCCACCACCCCCTCCCCACGCACTACCCCACCACTCCATCCTGGCGAATTCTATGTCAGGGGTAAGTGCTGGGGAGTGTCAGATTGCACACTCGATTGATCTTGGGACGGGCAGGGCCTTGGTCGCGAAGCCCATCCCCTTAGGTCATAGAATCCTACAATGCAGAAGGAGGCCACTCAGCCCGTCGAGTCTGCACCGACCACAAACCCATCCAGGCCCTATCCCCATAATCCCGTGCATTTACCCTAGTTCTTCCACCGAGTCTAAGGGGTATTTTAGCATGGCCAATGCACCTAACCTGCACATCTTTGGACTGTGGGAGGAAACTGGGGCACCAGGAGGAAAGCCACATAGATATGGGGTGAATGTGCAAACTCCACACAGACAGTCACCCAAGGCTAGAATTGAACCCAGGTCCCTGGTGCTGTGAGGCAGCAGTGCTAACTACTGTGCCACCATGCAGCCCATTTGAGTTGTTAAGCTGCCAATTAGAGGCCATTTCTGCCCTACCTCAATTGTCAGGCTGGCAGGCGAATAACACCTCACGGGGGTACACAAAAAAAAAGGAAAGTTGGGGATGTGGGGTGGGAGTGGGGCCTCCATCAGAAGTCCCCCTTCTAATTGGGCACTTTTCCCTTGAAGCGCAGTGACCTCTGGATCTGTTTCCCTACCCAGCCTATCTTCCATCACCCTGATTGCCCCTCTCTCCCTCAACCCCAAAGCGTTCTTTACTCATCCCTGACATGAGATCTCTATCTCAACTTCCACCACCTCAGAATTTCAGGCCCAGAGCTCAGACAGCTGAAGGCCCAGCCAATGTTGGAGTGATTAAAACAGAGGATGGGCAAGAAGCCAGAATTAGCAGGGGGGACAGAGACCTCGAAGAAATATAAAATGGGAAGGAGATTAGAGAGATAATGAGGAGGTTAGAGAGATAGAGAGGGGGTTAGAGATAGAGAGGGTGTTAAAGAGCGAGAGAGGGGGTTAGAGAGGAGGTTAGAGAGATAGAGGGGGGTTAGAGAGATAGAGAGGGGGTTAGAGAGATAGAGAGGGGGTTAGAGAGATAGAGAGGGGGTTAGAGAGATAGAGAGAGCGTGAGGCCATAGACAGATTTGAAAACAAGAATGGAGGTTTATAAAAGAGAGACATTGTTGAATGAGAAACCAATGGGGGAGTTGGGGGGGATGACAGGTGAACGAGACATTGAGTTTGGGTACAGGGCAGGAGAGTTTTAGGATCAGGTTTATGAAGAGTTTTATATTGGAGGCTGCCTGATGAGACAAGATATTTTCGAGATGGAACCCTACATCTGAAGAGTAATGTTTAATTTAGAGAAAGCCCAAACTATCAAACCAAAGGGGCGATTCTCCCAGCCTGCTGTGCTGCTTGAGTAGTGCAACAAGGCAGGAGGCAACAATGGAGGCTCCTTACTAATGGGGAGAGAACAGAGACCATTGAGAACCCCCCGAGTGGTTGGTCGTAAGGGAGGGGTTGCCTGTTGGGCAGTGCCAGGCTGGCAGTATTAGCCTAGCATTGCCCACCCGGCACTGGGCAGTGCCAAGGGGGCAGGGCAATCGGTGGTGTTGAGGGAGACCTGCTGCCACTCTGCCAGAGGATCAGTGGGAGAGGGGAGAAGTGAGGGCGATTGGGGTTGGCCATCGAGGGTGGGATGTGAGGGGGGGTGTTTGGATTGTCTGCTGCGGAGGATATAGGAGGATGGCTTAGGGAGGTCCAGAGGCCAGCGATCGGGGGGGATTGGATGGCCAACAATGGGGGATTGTGGGACTGATCAATGATTGATCAGCAATTGGGAGGCCGGAAGTGCGTGGCCACTGTGTATGCACCAATCTCAGTGCTGACAGGTCAGTGACCCGCTCAGAACTATCCTGCCAGCCTCTCCAGCAGGAGTAGGCTCCGTCCACTGATTTTCATTGTGAATCACACCAGGGTACACTGCAATGCTCAGAATGTCGGTCTGGAAATCATACTGAAAAGAGTGGTGGGAGTTATTCCCATTTTCCCATGGAGAATCCAGGCCAAAATCTCTAAACTGTAAACATTAAAGCTTAGACTCAGAAAGAGCGAGATATAATTGTAAAACCATCGAAGTACAAACTCTGGGGAATCTCAGCAGGTCTGGCAGCGTCTGTAGAGAGAGAAACAGGTTAACGTTTTGAGATCGATATGACTGTTCTTCAGAATACCATCGAGGCTGATTGGACTCAGGATCGATGTGTCAAAATAAGAATCATCTTCAAGCCAAAACGTATGATTGCCACTTCAAACGATAGATCTTCAGCACTCTCTGTTGCAGCATGACTTTTAGTAAAGCTCTGCTTTCAAGCTCCCCATTCTGCCCCACTTACCTTTCCCCCCCAAGGGTCCATCACCAATCTACCTGGTTGGACCCTGTGCAACACTGGCAGTGGCCAGTGCTCCCCATTCCTGCTCAGCTGCAGGACAGGGTTTCCACTCCACTGGCTATTGATTCAGTGGGAGGTTTGATACTCTGCGTGTAAGTGCCTGAATACCTCAAAACGTTGTTGGGCCTCCCATAAAACAGATATACGAGGGCTTCCACTGGATATCCAATAAATGGATGGGACACCAGTTACCATTATTAACTTCAATCATTACCCTTCAGACCTGTTCCATTATTGTGTCAGAATCCAAGCTCATTGGACTATCGATGTCAATGGGATCTGGTAGTTGACTGGAATTTGTTGGGTTCCCAAGTCCAGGCCAAGTCACAATTATTGCGATGGCTGTTGGGAATGTGTGGCAGCAGAAGAGACAACAACTACAAAAATTTGTGAATGTAGCCCAATCCATCAAACAAACCAGCCTCCCAATCATTGACTCTGTCTACACTTACTGGTGTCTCGGAAAAACAGCCACCATAATTAAGGACACCCCCAAACTCCAAACATTCTCTCTTCCACCTTTTTCAATCAGGAAAATGTTACAAACGTTTGAGGACACACATCAGCTGACTGGAGAACAACTTCTTCCCTGTTGCTATCAGGCTTTTGAATGAACCTACTTTGCATTAAGTTGATCTTTAAGTCACGTTGATGTTTAAGTCACGGGTAGATAGATTTCTGATCGATAAGGGAATTAAGGGTTATGGGGAAAGAGCGGGAAAGTGGAACTGATCCACTTCAGATCAGCCATGATCTTATTGAATGGCGGGGCAGGCTCGAAGGGCTAGATGGCCTACTCCTGCTCCTATTTATTTTATGATCTTTCTCTACACCATGGCTATGACTGTAACATTACATTCTGCACTCTCTCATTTCCTTCTCTATGAATAGTATGCTTTGTCTGTATAGCGCACAAGAAACAATACTTTTCACTGTACTACTATGTGTGACAATAATAAATCAAATTAAAATATTTCTATCGCACCTTTTACTTAATGAAAATCCTGAGGTGCCTCACAGAAGGATTGTAAAACAAAGTATGAGACTGAATCATGGAGGTATTGGGCACAATCTTACCAAAAATATTCTAAGCGTTGTAACAGCGAGAAAACGGGAGTCCTATATGTTGGAATTTAGGCAGGTCCTGCGCTGCAATGATGCCTCCCCACCCCCCACAACCCCCCACCCCTTCTCCACCCCCCTCAAGACTGCACTCAAGTTCCAGCCAACAGCTGGAGGCTCCAGTCCCAGAGGGTGAGCAGCAGTCTTGGAATTAGCACGTGATTTCACCAGAAATTATTCACGCTCTCCTTCTGTCAGCACGGACAGGAGGACCGTCCCCCCAAATAGGAAGGGACATCAGCAGGGGACATGTGACCTCTGACCCCCCTCCTCCATTAGTTCTGCTGTCAGAAAAGCGTCAGCTCTCCACAAATCGCAGATGTGGGAATCAAATTCCTCCCACAGCAGTTACCGTTTGAAAGTTTATATTCCCACTGAATTCTGACATAAACTTTCTGGAATTTTCCATCTGATGCAGCAAACATGTTTCTTCACCGCTGGGATAGATCGCAGCAGCCAGAGAATATTTTACACCTGGCAACGAACAATACATTTGAAAAGCTTCATGCTTTAAGGTATTTAGATCCCAAAGTCTTTTACCATCTGCACCTGCCAATTTCTGTTCCCTTCCCCGAGTTTGATTTTTATTTGCCTTTTTTTCTGTGAACATTTCAGCAGTGTCTGCAGCAGGGCTGCAAGATGCCCCTTCCTCAAGGTCACCCCATCGGGCTCTCATCTCAGCGCTCGTTCTGGTGTGAGTTTTGACCGTGACTGCAGGCTGTTTGGGGCAGCGCGGTGGCACAGGGGTTAGCGCTGCTGCCTCACGGCGCCAGGGACCCGGGTTCGATTCTCGGCTTGGGTCACTGTCCGTGTGGAGTCTGCACGTTCTCCCCGTGTCTGCGCGGGTTTCCTCCGGGTGTTCTGGCTTCCTCTCATAGTCCAAAGATATGCGAGTTAGGTTGATTGGCCGTGCTAAGTTGAACTGAGCCTCAGGGGGAGTAGCAGGGTAAGTAGGTGGGGTTACGGGGATAGAGCCTGGGTGTGATCGTTGCCAGTGCAGACTCGATGGGCAGAATGGCCTCCTTCTGCACTGCAGGGATTCTATGATTCTGTACATTCAGAGGGTGGAAGCCATCCTGCCCAAATTTTACCTGCAACACTTTTGTAGTTGGTGAAGGTGTATGAGATAGATCCCCTCCCCAGTTCTGGAGCAGAGAGACTGATTGTGGGGTTCCTATCAACTCCGCCTCTCATCAAACTCTGGCCACCTAACTCAGCAGAGTGGAATTAAGCCAATACTTCTGAAGGTCAGAAAGGTTTACCAGGTATGGCAATTATCACACCAGTTTTACACCACAAAAACAGACTACACAGTTCAACTGGTCTGGGCTCCATCTTCCACATGAGCCTCCTCTTCATCTCTTTCCAACATCTATCAGGAGGGATTGGATAGCTTCGGGTTATCTTCCTTGAAACAAAGAAGACCGAGGGGTGACTTGATAGAGGTGTACAAAATTATGAGGGGCAGAGATAAAGCGGAGAGGATAGAATTGTTTCCCTTGGTGGAGAACTCTACAACCAGGGGATATAGATTCAAGACAGGTGGCAGTACGTGTAGAGGGGACATGAGGAAGACCTTTTTTATGCAGAGGGTGTTGTGTGTCTGGAATTATACCCAAGTTAGTGGTGGGGGCAGAGACTCTAAACTCTTAAAAAAATAGCTGGATTTGCACCTTAAGCAACAGGGCGATGGACCGGCGACTCGTTGTCCTTAGGCTGGCATCAGCAAGATGGGCTGAATGGCCTTTTTTTTGCTGTAACTTTTCTATGGTTCTATCTTCTATCTCTTTCTCTTTGATGTGTTTTTCTAACTTCCCCTTAAAAGTAGCCTTACATTCTCCCTGTTGGATTGAGTTGCACATTTGGTTGGAGGCACTGGATACTACAAAGTCAATGGGCCCTGATTACGTTCCAACAATAGAACCGAAGACCTGTGATCCAGAACTTGCTGCTCCCCTAGCCAAGCTCTTCCAGTACAGTGTCCCACGAGTGAAAACAAAAATCCTCCTTAATCTCCTTTCCAAAAAAGCTGCCCCTGAACTCTTGATTGGATTTATTAGTTTCAATCTCATTTTCATGACCCCTAGGTTCTGTTTGCCACCTCCTCCATTTCCTGAATAGATTTACCCTATCAAACCCTTTCATAATCTTAAAGGCCTGATCTGGAGAAAAGAGCCCAGTCTGTTTGATCCTTCCTGATAGGCGTAACGTTTAAATTCAATTTACCAAATAATCGGACTGCCTGCTTGCCCCTTTAATCCAATGTTGACCCGTGGGACTGGTAAAGTTTACTTGGCTTCTCACCTGACATTCCCCTGTGGAGAAACATCATGAGTTTTCCTTGACCTTTCTGTTCCCTTTCTCATGAGTAATTTTAGTTGTGCAAACATGGTGACAAAGCTACATTTTCCAGATTGATACATTCCCACACAACATTAACATCATAAACTCTTATTATACAACCTCTGGCTCACTGACAAGAATTGGAGAAACACACACACGCACCTTTTCAAACCTCATCCAGATGCTATAAAAAGTGGCTAAGAAGTACAAGTAACGAAGGATTACTGGCAGAACTAGGGCTGACATCAAGAAACTTTTAGCCCACACCGGTCTAGGAGGCCATTCAGCCCAAACAATCAATGCTAGCATTTCCACTCCACAGAAACTTCCTCTTTCTCTGCTTCGTCTAAGATTATCAGGGAAGTTGGAATACAGGAGTAAAGAAACCTTACTGAAATTGTACAGCGCTTTAATGAGACCTGGAGTCCTGGAGGGTAGATCTATTCAGGAAATGGAGGGGGCGGGTGGGGAGGTGGTAAACAGAACCTGGAGGCCATGCAAATGAAATTGGAATTAATAAATCCAAGTGCAGATTTGTGCTTAAAAGAAGGATATATTTAACAGAGATAGAACGCAATGAAGGCTCACTGGGTTGTTCCCTGGAATGAGAGGGTTGTCCTATGAGGAGAGATTGAGTAGAATGGGTTTGGGTTTTGTGGAGTTCATGAGAGGTAGATCATTGAAATATAGAAGAGTCTTTTGAGTGCTTGGACTAACCTGGAAGGCTGTTTTCCCTGGCTGGAGGGTCTGGAATTAAAATGGAAAGTCTTAGGATAACAGGTCAGCTGTTACTGTACTGAGATGAGGAGCGAGTTCTGCATTCAGGGGGTTGTGAATCTTGAGAATTCCCCACCGCAGTGAGTAGGGGACATTCAGTCTTCCAGCTGAGATTCCTGGGCCTGAAGAGCATGGGGGTTGGAAATAAAAATGGAGGTAATGTTGATCAAGTTTACGGAGCAGGCTCAATGCCAAGTCTGCTGTTAGTTCTTCTTTTCCTTTCTCCATCATGTAACCATCTAGCCTCCCCTTAAGCAAGCCATGCTGGCAGCTTGGTGACACAGTGGTTAGCAACGCTTCTTCACAGAGCCAGGGACCTGGGTTTGATTCCGGGCTTAAGTCCCTGTCTGTGTAGAGTCTGCACGTTCTCCCTGTGTCTGCGTGGGTTTTCTCCGGGTGCTTCGGTTTCCTCCCACAGTCTGAAAAATGTGCTGGTTCGGGTGATTGACCAGAACAGGCACTGGGGTGTGGGCGAGGGGAATTTCACAGTAGTTTCATTGCAGTGTTAATGTCAGCCTTACTTGTGACTAATAAATAAACTTTTATTTTAAAGACCTCAACACCATTCCATATGGTAGCAAGTTCTACATTCAGACCACTTTGGGTTTCTCTTGAATTCCCAACTGGATATTTTAGTCATTATCTTATATTTACATACAACAAACTACACAAAAAAAAACAACATTGATCTATACCAATGTTTAGAGCTCTCTTCAAATACAAATAAAATATTACAAAAGGACTAGTCTATCCAGTCTGAGCTTTCATCTCATTGAACCAGATGCAGAATAATAAGAATATATTTAAAAAATACAAGTGTCTTGTCCTTGTGATGTTTTTCAGTCATATTCGAACTGAATGACACAGTTAGTATTGTGCCTCGCAGCGCCAGGGATCTGGATACAATTCTGGTAACTGTCTGTGTGCAGTTTTCACATTCTCCCCGGGTCTATGTGGGTTCCTTCCGGCTGCACTGTCTCCCCCCCACAGTCCAAAGATGTGCAAATTAGTTGGATGAGCCAGGCAAAATTGTCCCTTAAATGTCCCAAGATGTGTAGACTAAGGGGATGAATGATGGTAAAAAGATGCACCAAGGCTGGCCTGGGTAAGATGTTCTCTGGGGAATCGGTGCAGACTCGATATGCTGGTTGGCATCTTTCTGCACAATAGTGATTTTTTGATTCTACAATGTTATTTATCGAAGTGTCAATGGAAATATTGTGATCTTGGCATTAATCTTTGGGGGGTGGGGGGGGGGGAGGTGGGGGATGCTGGGCTTGTGGGCGGGTGGGGGGTGGGGGGAGAGTTGAATGTGGGGTGTAGGGGAAGGATGGTTATGGCCACAATCAAATCACCCCTGATCTCACTGAGTGGTGGAGCAGACCACTGTGATTTTTATAAATGACCTGGATGAGGATGTGGAGGGATGGGTTGGTAAGTTTGCCAATGACACGAAGGTTGGAAATGTTGTGGATAGTTTGGAGGGATGTCAGAAGTTGCAGCATGACGTAGCTAGGATGCAAGACTGAGCGGAGAAGTGGCAGAGGGAGTTCAACCCAGATAAGTGTGTGGTGATTCATTTTGGCAGGTCAAATGAGATGAAGGAATATAATATTAAGGGTAGGACTCTTAGCAGTGTGGTAGATCAGAAGGATTTTGGGGTCTGGGTTGATAGGATTCTCAAAATCAGCTTTGCAGGTAGAGGATGTGGTTAAGGTGGTGTATGGTGTACTGGCCTTCATCAATCGAGGGATTGAGTTTAGGAGTCGGGAGATAATGCTGCAACTTTATAGGACCCTGATCAGACCCCACCTGGAGTACTGTGCTCAGTTCTGGTTGCCTCATTACGGAAAGGATGTGGAAGCTATTGAAAGGGTGCAGAGGAGATTTACAAGGATGCTGCCTGGACTGGGGGGCATGCCTTATGAGGATAGGTTGAGCGAGGTTGGTCTTTTCTCCTTGGAGAGACGAAGGATGAGAGGTGACTTGATAGAGGTGTATAAGATGCTGAGAGGTATTGATCGAGTGGATTCTCAGAGGCTTTTTCCCAGGGCTGAAATGGCTGCCACAAGAAGACACAGGTTTAAGGTGCTGGGGAGTAGGTACAGAGGAGATGTCAGGGGTATGTTTTTCACTCAGAGTGGTGGGTGAGTGGAATCGCCTGCCGGCGGTGGTGGTGGAGGCAGATTCAATAGGGTTTTTTTTAAAGAGACTTCTGGCTGAGTACATGGGACTTAGTAAGATAGAGGGTTATAGGTAAGCCGAGTAGGTAGAGATATGATCAGCGCAACTTGTGTTCTATGTTCTAGACCCGATGGGCTGATTGGCCTACTCCTGCTCCTCATTCTTAAGCTCTTGTGTCTTTAAGAAAGACTTTGCAGCATAGCGTCATGAACATTCCAGGAAAGTTGCCAGCAAAGTCAACTCACTTTTACCCGAATTGAAATGTGATGCACACTCGCTGTGCTGCGCTCCTCCACTCAATTAGAATTCAACTTTTCTCTCCAGCTTGTATGGATGCAGAATATCAATGTGTAATCAACTTGCTGGACATAAAAAGTAGGTTTCCCTGAATGTGACCAGCCTGAGCACATCAAAACTTTCCAGGAGGTGCACAACAGGTCCTGAAAAATCAGGAATTTCGGTGGGAAGCAGAGGGGAGACGGGGTGGGGGAGAGGGTGATTCTCCCAGCCTGCTGCACTGTTCTAGCAGCACAATGGAGACATCAGTGGAGGCCGTATAGTGGGATCCCCACTGGGCGCCATGGCCTCTGCCCATTGCCAGGGCCCGGCTTTCCAGAATTGTCATCTCCCCACCGGATATCGGAGCTGATGTCCATATTTAAATCTGGATTTCAATCCTCTCAGTGGGGATATGACTGAAGTCTCCGGGCTTGCTAGCCTCTCCACCACCACCACCCACCCCACCCCACCCCCACCCCCCACTCCCCACTCCCCCGCCAGGTGTGGTTCACTCCAGCAGGGTTTACAACAGCTCCCCACTAACAGGAAGCTGGCGGCTTGACGCTGCGGGAATGAATGGAGGCCACGGAGGCCCCCAGGCAGTTGGGGTTCGAGGGAGAGGGGTGCTCCGTTGTCACTGTCTGTCTGGCAGTGTCAGCCTGGCCTACTGGCACTGCCCAAGGAACAAAGTGGCACTGCCCACTGGGCATCGGGCTGTGCCACGGAGGCAGGGGCAGAAGGAGTGGGGGCTATTGAGGATGGGATCTACGGTGGGGGTGGGAGGGGGGTTCCCACTGCCACTCCGCATTGGGATCCGTGGCAGCGGGAGGGAAGGGGTGGGTTGGGGTTGTCCAGGTTAGCCTGGTGACATCCGGGCAGGCCAGCGATGGAGGGGTGGAGGGATTGGAGGGGCAGTGTTTTGGGGGGTGGGTTGCTGTGCTGGCCAGTGATTGAGCTGGCCAGCGATCAGGAGGCTAGCAGTGGGGGGCTGAGCATGCACTGATCCCAACCATGACAAATTGGCGCATGCTCAGTGGCCCATTCAGTGCTCTGCTGCCAGCCTGTCCAGCGGGAATAGACCCCACCACCTGAGTTCCAGCATGAATCTCCCTGAGGCACTCTGCAGTGCACAGAGTGCGCGAGATTCTTTTTGAAAATACTGCTAATGCACTTAGAATGTTTTTGAAAGAATCCCCGCATATCTGCATGACATTTTTTCCATCCACATGGACTTTAGCAAGGCCTTTGACAAGGTACCAAATGGTAGGTTGTTGCATAAGGTAAAATCTCACAGGATCCAGGGTGAGGTATCTAAACGGGTACAAAATTGGCTTCTTGATAGAAGACAGAGGGTGACTATAGAGTTGTTTTTCCAACTGGAGGCCTGTGACCAGCGGTGTGCCTCAGGGATCATAAGAACATAAGAACATAAGAACATAAGAAATAGGAGCAGGAGTAGGCCATCTAGCCCTTCGAGCCTGCCCCGCCATTCAATAAGATCATGGCTGATCTGTCGTGGCTCAGTTCCACTTTCCCGCCCTCTCCCCATAACCCTTAATCCCCTCTCTTATCAAGAACCCATCAACCCGCTTCTTAAAAATATTTAGCGAGGCAGCCTCCACCACTTCAACAGTGCTGGGTCCACTGTTATTTGCCATTTATATTAGTGATTCGGATGAGAATATAAGAGACATGGCTAGTAAGTTTGCCAATGATACCAAGGTTTGTGGCATAGTGGACAGTGAAGAAAGTTATCTAGGATTGCAATGGGAACTTCATTAATTGGACCAGAGGGCTGACGAATAGTAGACGGAGTTTAATTTAGACAAATGCGAGGTAATGCATTTTGGTAGATTGAACCAAGGCAGGACTTACTCAGTTAATGGTTGGGCACTGGGAACAGTTACAGAACAAAGAGATCTAGGTGTACATGTTCATAGCTCCTTGAAAGTGGAGTCACAGGTGGACAGAGTGGTGAAGAAGACATGCGGCATGCCTGGTTTCTTTGGTCAGAACATTGAATAGAGGAGTTGGGATGTCTTGTTAAAGTTGCACTGATAAGGCCACACTTGGAATACTGTGTGCAATTCTGGTCACCCTATTATAGAAAGGATATTATTAAACTAGAAAGAGTTCAGAAAAGATTTACTAGGATGCTACCGGGACTTGATGGATTGAGTTGAGTTATGAGGAGAGGATGGATAGACTGCGACTTTTTTTTCTCTGGAGCGTATGAGGCTGAGGGAAGATCTTATAGAAGTCTATAAAATAATGAGGGGCATAGGTCAGCTACATAATCAATATCTTTTCCCAAAGGTAGGGAAGTCTAAAACTGGAGGACACAGGTTTAAGGTGAGAGGAGAGAAACACAGAAGTGTCCAGAGGGGCAATTCTTTCACACAGAGGGTGGTGAGTGTTTGGAACAAGCTGCCAGAGGTAGTAGTAGAGGCAGGTACAATTTTGTCTTTTAAAAAGCATTTAGATAGTTACATGGGTACAATGGGTATAGGGGGATAAGGGCTAAATGTGGGCAATTAGAATTAGCTTAGGGGTTTTAAAAAAAGACGACATGGACAAGCTGGGCCGAAGGGCTTATTTCCATGCTGTGAACCTCTATGACTCTATTTGCATTGTTGAGTTGAATTGGGTTAATTTGACTTCCAAATGTAGCCCAATATAGATTACTAATTTCAAAGGTCCCTGATGGACAAAATTTTGGGGTATATGCATCACTTATTTTCGATAAAACAAAGCTCCAGTTCCCCTCCCACGTTGAATGATCCAAACCCTAATCAATTATATAAAGTCTAGGCTGGTGTATCAGCCAATATTTACTCTCAATAAACAT
This sequence comes from Carcharhinus amblyrhynchos, assembly GCF_965287045.1. NCBI lineage: Eukaryota > Metazoa > Chordata > Chondrichthyes > Carcharhiniformes > Carcharhinidae > Carcharhinus > Carcharhinus amblyrhynchos. The sequence goes on along the minus strand of NC_137336.1, from coordinate 4,614,451 downwards.
ATGTAGAACAGCTCATTTGGTCACTGTTGCATTGACCAAACATTGCACTGTTTGAGGCATCCTGAGGTTGTGAGAGGTGCTCACGAAAGTTGATTCTGGACCATGGGACCCTGGGATTAACTGCCTTATAATCTGCCACAATTGGGTCACATAGGCATTGGGGGGCTTGTATTCACAAACAGTAGTTGACGATGATAAGTATTAATTCTTGATGAATAAATGTTTACATCTGTTGCTCCACACTGGGCTGCTCAATATTCTTTCCCTCATAGATACTCCCTTTGATCTTTGCACAATCCCAGCAACTAGTCCAACATTTGGCCTTCACTGGATTATGAGAAAAGCAAGAAGTTGCTCTTAAATCGAAAACTGGTTACATAAAGTAGAAAGAATTAGAGGGATGGGATGATTGGGCAAGATGAAGCAGGGTAGGAGGAGACTTTTATGAAAGTATAGATTTGTCAGGTATTTGAAAGATTGAGATTTTCAACAAGACTTGAAATTCCATCTTCAGGAATGATTGTTCTGCTATTATGGGCCTTCTCCGGGTGTTTATATGACAGCCCTGATGCGACACCATCAGAATGTGCCATTTTCACATTTTTGGGCTGTCTCTTTGCAGCAGAAAGCAAAGTTTAAGAGTATTTATCAGTGCTAAAAGTCACTGTGAAAATCCCCAAGTCGCCACAGTACACTGAGGGAGAATTCAGCATAGCCAAATGCACCTAATCAGCACATCTTTCAGACTGTGGGAAGAAACTGCAGCATTTGGAGGAAACCCATGCAGACATAGGGAGAATGCGCAGACTCCGCACTGACAGTGAGCCAAGCCGGGAATCGAACCCAGATCCCTGGCGCTGCGAGGCAGCAGTGCTAACCACTGTGCCGCCCCTTAATTGGGAGCTGGTCAGTTCATAACGAATGAATGCCAACACCAAATGATGAGCAAGGTGGAGGAGAATCCAAAAGGAAATGGCCAGATGGCCTCTGGACTCCACACTCTGAGGGCTCTGCTGAGGAAGTACACTTACAAAGGGAAAGAAGTGGTATTTGCTCATATCTGTCTACTTATTTGGTCTTGCATATTCTCTCAGTCCCAGCTCCCTCACTGATCCCAGAGATCTCACATTCAGGGTACTTCCTGCAGAGCTATTTGTCATGCAGGCAGTGCAGATAGAGCAGTGATAAGTGTCGCAATACTGCTCCAACAATTAGGACATGGAACAAAATCATATTTAGAATTGATTAAAAATATTTCTTTCCAGTTTCATTTATTTTCTAGTGATGAGCTGCTGCAATAGATTTTGGAAAATCAAATCTCATTAGCAAGACGGAAATAAAGAATTTATAATGGAAAAATAAGTAAATACAAGGAAATGTACTTTGATGGATTTTTCCATTATTTTAATGGACAAAGCAATTTCACATCTATAGGATGTTGAGGCATTAATATCCCACAGAGTGATTTCAAAGCCATAGGATGGTTTGTAACAGTGGGTTTTAGTATAAAATTCATTGCCCTCTGATCAGAGACATTGTTTAAAATATTTTGGGTAATTGAGTGTTTTGAATTATTTCTTAATCGATGTTAAATTAATACGGATGAAAATATTGCAGCATTGATAATTTTAGTCCCCAGCACAGCCCGTTTGGTATAGAACCCTTTGTTACAGGGAAAAACAATCAACTTCTGTGATGCCGGGGACAGCTCTCCTGCCTTTTGCTTCTGTTTGTCACAGCAGTCCTGAGATCGCCGTAACATAGTCAACAAATGTGGGCAAAATCGTTTAAATTGATCACTCATCAGGTAGTATCGAACAAAACAAGTTGCCCAGATTATGTCAGAACAGAGGAAAAATTATTATAATGAATAGATCACACACAATACCAACAGAGATAGATTAATGAGACTGACTTATTCCTTGTATTCGTCACACAGAGGAGGTACAGAGCAGGGAAATTGAAGAGATTTAGACAGGAAAATACTTCTATTTGTGTGGTATTTTAGCAAGTCTTCATTCATCTCAGAAAACATTCTAAACCCAAAAAATTACTGGAGGTGAACTCATGACTATTAAGTAGAGAAACATAGAATCATGTAATCCCGACAGTGCAAAAAGAGGCTATTCAGTCCATTGAAAACAATGCCACTCAGGCCCTATCCCTGTATATTACTTCGCTAATCTCCCCGACACAAAGGGGCAATTTAGCATGACCAGTCAACCTAACCCGCACATCTTTGGAGTGTGAGGGGAAACTGGGGCGTCCGGAGGAAATCTACACAGACATGGGGAGAATGTGCAGACTCCCTATAGGGATACCCTGAGGCCAGGATTCGAACCCGGGTCCCTGGCGCTGTCAGGCAGCAGTGTTAACCACTGTGCTTACTATTGCCATATGGCAGCCAATTGTTGCGCATCACCATCGCACAATGATTAGTGATATAAATAACCAACTAATAGAACATAGAACATAGAACACTACAGCACAAACAGGCCCTTCGGCCCACGAGTTGTGCCGATCACATCAACACCAACCAACCTACAGACCTATCTATAACCCTCAATCTCATTAAACCCCATATACTCATCCAGAAGTCTTTTAAAAGACCCCAGCGAGTTCGCCTCCACCACCACTGACGGCAACCGATTCCATTCACTCACCACCCTCTGAGTGAAAAACTTACCCCTAACATCACTTCTGTACTTTCCTCCCCGCACCTTAAATCTGTGTCCTCTCGTAGCAACCATTTCAACCTGGGGAAATAGCCTCTGAGAGTCCACCCTATCTATTCCTCTCAACATTTTGTAAACTTCTATCAGGTCGCCTCTCAACCTTCGTCTCTCCAGGGAAAAGAGTCCCAGCTCCCTCAACCTAACTTCATAAGGCATGCCTCCCAGTCCAGGCAACATCCTTGTAAATCTCCTCTGTACCCTCTCAATAGCTTCTACATCTTTCCTATAGTGAGGCGACCAGAACTGCGCACAATACTCTAAATGAGGCCTGACAAGGGTCTTATAAACAAATCTTTGATTTGATTTATTATTGTCATATGTATTTGCATATTGTGAAAAGTATTGTTTCTTGCGCGATATACAGGTAAAGCATACCGTACATAGAGAAGGAAAGGAGAGAGTGCAGAATGTAGTGTTACAGTCATAGCTAGGGTGTAGCAAAAGATCAACTTAGTGCGAGGTAAGTCCATTCAAAAGACTGATGGCAGCAGGAAGGAACTGTTCTTGGAGTCTGTTCTGTGGGAATGATGTTGATCAGGTTTGTTATCGGACAACAAATTTTATGAAATTGGGCGCACAAAATGGAAGCAAACTAAAGCCATCCTCAGAGCCCTCCACTAAAATCACAAAGTAACAGACACTGATCAGTAGGCAAGAGCGTGCTTTTAGAATGCAAATGAGGGCTAGCACATAAGGGAAATTGGACAGGACGGCACCTACAGGAACTAAATTAAAGAACACATCCCCACCCCATCAAAATCAGCACTTCTAAACCAGTCAAACAACCCATGGAGACACCTAAAATTAACACAGTTAAGGAAACATCCCTGGCCCCTCAAGACTCTTGAGATCAATAACACACCGATGGTTCAAACCCCAGAGATTCTAGACCATTGATAACCAACCAGACAAAAACGATTAACACACACTTAAAACAATTGCTCCAACACTCGAAAACATCGAAACAGGATGGCTGAGGTCAAATACTGTAAATAAAGGATTAGCATTTGAAACGCGAAGTTCAGGTATAACTGTAGCCCATTGTGGGGGAGTCTTTAGAGCACTTTCGGGAGAGTCCGATTGTATGTCCTGACTGTGTTTCTCCGTCGACGTAAAAAGAAAATAAAGCTGTGCCGTTATTGAACTTCACCCCGAGTCCGTAGTGGTCGTTTCGCCCACTCGCGAATTACTCGGGTTATTGGAGTGAACTCACCATTTTCTCCAAAGAAATACTACCATGGACCACCACCGGCAAACAAAAAGCAGGCTGGGTACTACTCCATCCCAGAAGATGTAGCACTTGGCAGGAGTTGATTATCACCTTAAGCTCTCAGTGTGACACTCAAACCAACCATTTACTGATCAAGAGGCATCAGCATTTTTAACTGTGCCTGGATCAAAGCAATTCTTCAGGCTCTGATCTTCATTTGGTACATCCAACACTTCATGCACTGGCTTCATTTCATCAGTACACAGGAAACATTCATCATTAGTGGGCTATGTGAGAAAAAGAAAAAAATAATGGAAGTCTTTAATCCAACAAATATGCAGGAGGAAAGGGCAACACTTTGGAATGGCTGCGAATAATGTTAATACACACAGTTTTATGACACAATGGATGGATGCCAATTTGTGCCAATGGCATGGATTCTGATGGTGTTGTTCCAGATCCTAACCACTCGCTCTGCGAATCTGTCTCCACCACACCCTCAGACAGTACATTCCAGATACTAATCACTCGCTCCATTTATTCTGTCGAGACACCTCATGATTTTTGAAATAAATCTGTTAACTTCGGCTGATAGGCAGGGAAAGGGGATGGGGTGGGACAGAATCAGTCTGGTCTTGATGGGCCAAATGGCCTCATTCTGTGTAACTGCTCTGTAATCTCTGCCAATTTAGCACCCAACCTGCGCCCATGTTCAGGCCTTGTCAGGCGCTGGTCAGACAGTACTGAATCTGCTGGGTATTTTAGGTCCTGCTGTATCTCTATCACTATCACACCTCCATTACAGAGTTGAAAGCACCATATTGATTTTGAAAACAGTTAAAAAGACTCTCATTAAAAGCGCAATAACTAAGATGTGAGCAGGAAGTGCCGCGGGAGCTTAAAATGAAGCGACCTTTTCACAGTTGCTGCGCTTACAGCCTTTGCTAAGGTAAACAGCTTTTGAAGAGGGAAAGACGCTTGGAGCGTTAAGAAAGAAATAGATTTCTGTGAAAGCGTTTGGAAGGGAGACAGGTTTTTCTCTTTAGAAATGCACCAGGCTAATGATGAGACGTAAAGTTGACAGACGTGTGGAGCAATTAGTCTGTCACAAATTACCTTCACTAATGTAAAGCAGGAATTTCTAAACAAGTACAGTCCCATTAACAGCTGACTACAAGCAAAATTAATTAACAGTTTATTTTTGTTAAGTGCTCAGTGCAGCATCTCAGATTTAGGTACCTTGAAAGAGAAAGCATTAAAATCAACAAATTGATGAGATGTTGGATTTTTTTTTCTGATTTTCCCTCTCTCCTATTGAGTCCAGTTGTGCTGCCTCCACATGTTCTGGTTCCGAGTTCAGCCGGAGATCATGATTCAGGCCGTGGGATTGCTTAGTTTTTCATTATTTGTTCACAAGATGTGGATATCCCTCGCAAGGGCAGCATTTATTGCCCATCCCTAACTGCTCCTGAGAAGATGGTGGTGAACCATCCCCTTGAATAACAAAGCCATTTCGGAGGGCAGTTAAGAGTCAACCGCAATGCTGTGTGTCACATAGAAGCCAGTCGCATAAGGACAGTATATTTCCTTCCCTAAAGGGCATGGATATGCCAGATGGGGGTTTTAATTGCAATCTGATAGTTTTGTTGTCACCATCACTGAGAATGGCTATTTAATTAACAAAATTTACATTCCCCTGGTGCCGTGGTGAGATTTGAATTTACGCCATTTCAAACAGGGGAGATAGGGCAGGAAAATGGGGGTGTGCATTGGGGGGAGGGCGGTGTGCTGTACACCTCCATCAGAAGCCCTCTTGTGACATTAGATCCCTTTAAGAGATTGTTTTTTTAATCATGATCTCTGCAGCTATACATGACATCATTGGTGGGAGGAGGGAAAAAAAACTGTGGGCAGGTCAGGTGACAAGAGATTGTTTTAAGTCTTGCTTTGGCTGCAGTGTTAGAGGCTTAGATGAAAAAAAAACCTCTCTATTTTTGAAAATGTTGTTATCAGTTAGCTGAAAGCACAGCTTATTGCCTTCCTGCAATAAAGAAACTATGTTGTGGTGAGCTGAAGGCTACAAGCTGCTCTGAGTTTTCAAGATCATTTGAATTCAGCATTCAACCCAGGGAACTGGATTCCAGTATCATGTGAGCTTTAGCCTGTGCAGGGATAAATCTGTTTAAATAGGTTTTGTTATTGGATTTTGGTTTTAATTGGAGCACATTGAAGGTATGCATTAAGAATCATATACTATAGGGGTTGTTTTGTTTTTTGCTTGTAATTGATAAAAGCTCTTGCTAATTTTCTTATTATACGTGTTAACTATATTCTTAAATAAATCTTGTTTGATAAAAAGCTCCCTAGTGGGTCACTTGAATCACACCTGAAGTGAAGCATTATGGCCAAATTCAAGATACAAAACTTATGATTCAGGCGAATTTCATAAAACACTTTGGAGTTTCTAACCTGAACCATAATACCTTCTGAAGTTGGGAAATGATACCCCGCCATCTGAAAATTAAAGCTATGATTTTGAATATCTCTATGAAGTGGTCATTTGGTAATATAGAACTTGAGCATTTCTGAAAAAGAAACAGTTTCTGATGAGTGCAAGACAAAAAACTTCAACAAAAATGTCTCTATTTTTGGTCTCTTATGAAAGTTGTTTTTCACGACTTCTCCAAGGAGAACAGTCCCAGTTTTTTTTTCAGTCTTTCTATATCCTTGGCATTACGGTTGTGCATCTCTCCTGAACACTCCCCAAGGCCTTAAGATCCTTCCTGAAATGTGGTCAGAATGTTGGACAGAGGTTTGGTCTAGAAGGGAGTCAGATGTTATGTTGAACATGCAGGAAAGTAAAGTGATGGGCACAATCAGGTCAGTCATGGTCTTAATAAATGGTGAGACAGGGCTCGATGGGCCAAATGGCCTACTCCTCCCCCTGTTCCTTATTAACTTATTGCTTGCCTCTTGAAGCAGTCACCAGCTAGCCTTTTCCCATGTGGTTCCCACATTGCTGTTAGACAGAGAGCTACCCTGATTCTCCAAGGGTTTTAACTCAACAAAAATGAAGAAATGGCAATATAGCAGCAGTGCTAACCACGGTACCAATGGATGGCACGGCAGCACTATGGTTGGCACTGCTACCTCAAAGCACCAGGGACCCTGGTAAAATTCAGGCCTTGGATGGCTGTCTGTGTGGAGTCTGTACATTCTCGCTGTGTCTTTGTGACTTTTCCCCAGATTCTGTTGTTTCCTTCCACAGTCCAAAGATATGCGAGTTAGGTGGGCTGGCCATGCTAAATTGTCCCTTAGTGTCAGGGGGTAAATAGCGGGGTAAATAGGTAGGGCTAAGGAGATAGGGCCAGGATGGGATTGCTGTTAGTGCAGGCTCGATGGGCAGAATGGCCCCCTTCTCTACACTGTAGTGTTTCAATGATTCTACAAATGTCTTCTTGTACATGTGTGTGGAATTAATTGGGGAAAATGAGCCGATTGTCATGGAACCTGCCTCTTACTCTGTTCAAATTATTGAGTTAAAATCTGGATGCAACTTATTAGGGGTGCTGTGTTTTTGCTTGGTTGCCCAGGCAACACTTTCCAACTAAGAACATGGAGGCTATTCTGCCTCATTGATACCTTTCTGGGCAGCAGATGCCCAGCTGAACTATGTCTGTTACCTGTAGATGAGCATAAATATTAATATTGTCAATCTGTTCACAGCTTAGCCCAATGCTGCACTCAGTCCACAGACTCCCAGTGAGGGTACATAGAACATAGAACACTACAGCACAAACAGGCCCTTCGGCCCACAAGTTGCGCTGATCACACCCATACCTACCAAGCCATAGAACTATCTGTAACTCCCAATCCCATTAAATCCCATACACTCATCCAGAAGTCTTTTAAAAGACCCCAGCGAGCTCGCCTCTACCACCACCGACGGCAGCCGATTCCACTCACTCACCACCCTCTGAGTGAAAAAAAACTTACCCCTAAGGGTGATCAGGAAAAGGAATACTGCTCGACAGTCCTCTCTCCAGCTGTGCTGAAGGTAATTCTAATATGGCCACTGTTGTTTCTGAGCTGAAATCCGGAAAACAATTAGATTTAGATTATCCTTGTTCAGGAATGTTTGGTCCACACTGTTATCTCACTGGGACATTGTGACAGCAAGACTATATTCTCTTCAAAACCTTTTTGGAATATATACAAACCCAGGCACATTTATCACCAACTGACATAGCCTAGATTATATTGGCAAGGAACACAGTAAGGAGATATACCGGCCACTCAGGGAACACAGTGATTGGGTAATCCAGCCTGACAATTCTCCAAAAGCTCTCCATTTCATCAATCCTTGTCTCTCGCAAATCCTTGCTTTTTGTTATTCCATCACTGGTGGCTGTGTCTTCAGCTGCCAGCATTTATTGTCCATCCTTAATTATCCTGGAACTTAGTGGCTTGTTATCAGCTATTTCAGAATCTGCAGTCACGTGTAGGTCAGATTACCGTTAGTGATGGGACTTTACAATAATTGGTAATGGTTTCATGGTCATCACTAGACTCAACTCAAAATTCTCCATCTGCCTTTGTGGGATTTGAAACCAAATCCCTAAATACACAAACAGAAAATGCTGGAAAATCTCAGCCAGTCTGGCAGCATCTGTGGGGAGAGAATAGAGCCAAATGTTTTGAGTTTAGATGAAGGGGTATCCAAGAAGGTAGATGGGAGCAGTGCAGTTGATGTTGTCCAAAGGGATTTTAGCAAGGCTTTGACAAAATACCGCACGATAGATTGTTGCATAAGCTTAAATCTCACGGGATACAGGGTAAAGTAGGCAAATGGATACAAAATGGATGACAGAGGCCAGAGGATGGTTGTAGAGGGTTGTTTTTCAAACTGGAGGCCTGTGACCAGCAGTGTGCCTCAGGGATCAGTGCTGGGTCCACTTTTATTTGTCATTTATAGTAATGATTTGGATGAGAATTTAGGAGGCATGTTTGCAGATGACACCAAGATCGGTGGCATAGTGGACATGAAGAAGGTTATCTGAATTGCAATGGGATCTTGATCAATTTGGCAGTGGACTATGAATGGCAGCTGGAGATTAATTAAGATAAATGTGAGGTAATGCATTTGGCAGATCAAATCAGGGTAGGACTTACTCAGTTAATGGTAGGATGTTGGGGAGAGTTATAGAACAAAGATCAAGGGATACAAATTCATAGCTCCTTGAAAGCGGAGTCATACGTGGACAGAATGGTGATGAAGGGATTTGGCATAAGAACATAAGAACTAGGAGCAGGAGTAGGCCATCTGGCCCCTCGAGCCTGCTCCGCCATTCAATAAGATCATGGCTGATCTTTTTGTGGACTCAGCTCCACTTCCCCGCCCGCTCACCGTAACCCTTAATTCCTTTACTGTTCAAAAATTTATCTATCCTTGCCTTAAAAACATTTAATGAGGGAGCCTCAACTGTTTCACTGGGCAGGGGATTCCACAGATTTACAACCCTTTGTGTGAAGAAGTTCCTCCTCAACTCAGTCCTAAATCTGCTTCCTCTTATTTTGAGGCTATGCCCCCTAGTTTTAGTTTCGCCCGCCAGTGGAAACAACTTCCCTGCTTCTATCTTATCGATTCCCTTCATAATCTTATATGTTTCCATAAGATCTCCCCTCATTCTTCAGAATTCCAATGAATATAGCCCCAGTCTACTCAGTCTGTCTTCGCCAGCCAACCCTCTCAACTCCGGAATCAACCTAGTGAATCTCCTCTGCACCCCCTCCAGTGCCAGTATATCCTTTCTCAAGTAAGGAGACCAAAACTGTGCACAGTACTCCAGGTGTGACCTCACCAGCACCTTATACAGCTGCAACATAACCTCATGGTTTTAAACTCCATCCCTCTCCCAATGAAGGACAAAATTTGATTTGCGTCCTTAATTACTTGCTGTACCTGCAAACCAACTCCTTGAGATTCCTGCACAAGGACACCCAGGTCCCTCTGCACAGCAGTGGGCTGAAATTTTTTATCATTTAAATAATAGTTCATTTTGCTGTTATTCCTACCAAAGTGCATGACCTCACATTTACCAACATTGTACTCCATCTGACAGACCCTCGCCCACTCACTTAGACTATCTATATCCCTTTTTAGATTTTCAGCGTTGCCTAGATACTTTGCTCTGCCACCCATCTTAGTGCCATCTGCAAATTTTGACACACTATACTTGGTCCCCAACTCCAAACCATCTATGTAAATCGCAAACAATTGCGGTCCCAATACTGATCCCTGAGACACACCACTAGTCACTGATCACCAATCAGGAAAACGTCCATTTACCCTCGCTCTTTGCTTTCTGTTAGTTAACCAATCCTCTATCCATGCTAATACATTACCTGTAACACTGTGCACCTTTGTTTTATGTAGCAGTCTTTGGTGCAGCATCTTGTCAAATGCCTGCTGGAAATCAAGATACACCACATCCATAGGTTCCCCAATGTCCTTTGCACATGAAATGTTCTCAAAGAATTCCACCAAATTAGTCAAACATGACCTGCCCTTCATGAACCCATGCTACATCTTCCCAATGGGACAATTTGCATCCAGATGTTTCACTATTTCTTCCTTGATGATAGATTCAAGCATTTTCCCTACTACAGAAGTTAAGCTAACTGGCCTATAGTCACTCGCCTTTTGTCTACCTCCTTTTTTAAACAGTATTGTCACAGTTGTTGTTTTCCAATTTGTGTGAACTATCCCCAGTGTCCAGTGAATATTGGTAAATTACCACTAGTGCATTTGTTATTTCTCCTGCATGCTTGGTTTCATTGGTCAGAGCATTGAATACAAGAGTTAGGACATCGTGTTAAAGTTGTACAAGACATTGGTAAGGCCACACTTGGAATACTGTGTACAGTTCTGGTCACCCTATTATAGAAAGGATATTATTAAACTAGAAAGAGTGCAGCATCTACTGGAATGCTACTGGGACTTGATGGTTGGAGATATAAGGAGAGGCTGGATACACTGGGAGTTTTTTCCTGGAGCGTAGGAGGCTGTGGAACGATCTCATAGAGGTCTATAAAATAATGAGGGGCATACAAAGAACAAAGAAAATTACAGCACAGGTACAGGCCATTTTGCCCTCCAAGCCTGCATATTGTCCAACAGAGTTTAAACCCCCTACCCTTCTGGGGAACATATCCCTCTATTCCCATCCTATTCATGTATTTGTCAAGATGCCCTTTAAATGTCACGATTGTACCTGCTTTCACTACCTTCCCCGGCAGCGAGGTCCAGGCACCCACCACGCTCTGCATTAAAAAACCTGCCTCATACATCTCCTTTAAACCTTGCCCCTCAGTAAGATAGTCAACTTTTTTTCTCAAGGGTAGGGGAGATTAAAACTAGATGGCATAGGTTTAAGATGAGAGGGGAGAGATAAAAAAGGATCCAGAGGGCAATTTTTTCACATAGAGGGCAGTGAGTGTCTGGGACAAACTGCCAGATGTAGTGGTAGAAGCGGGTACAATTTTGTCTTTTAAAAAGCATTTAGATAATTACATGTGTCAGATGGATATTGAGGGATATGGGCCAATGCAGGCAATTGGGATTAGCTTAGTGGTTAAAAAAGAACACTGGCATGGACAAGTTGGGCTGAAGGGCCTGTTTCCATGTTGTAAACTTCTGTGACTCTCTGAGCTGCAGGAGATTGTTTGATGTTACATCCAGGGATCTGAATCATGAAATGCTTTGTATTTTTCAAACACTAATGACAAGCGCAAAGCCACCTTTGTCTGTCTGACTCTGTGAGCTGCTGATGAACATGTTTTGTGCTGTAAATGGAAGATAAGCGTGACATCTCCCATTAAGCCTTATATGATGAGATTCTGCAGATGGTACCAGAGCTTCTCCTGAGCCATTCAACAGATTAAAAACAATTCAGCAACACCTTTCCTGTCTGTTGTGTTTTCTGCCTCTGGGATATGCAGAGATGACACACCAACCTTTCCGTGCACATACATTTTATTTTAAATGCTTGCTTTCATTTTAGTTTCTATTTCCCTTCAACCACACCCAGACTTGATTCACAACACACAGATCAGTTAAGAGTCAATAGATACTCATGACTGAGTACCAAACACTAGAACAATTCAACACTGACTCAGTGAGATTTGAATTTCAAAGTGTTTTTCTCAACTGCTCTATATAATTTTAGGTAGAAGGTTCTCAAGAGCCATAAAGAGACAGACTAGATTGAATTTACGCTGTTCTTCCAACTGTTAATTATTTGACATATTGCTAATTGTCTGGCATATTGTTAATCACATTTTAATGCTACAACCTCTTGCCGGTGACTCAACTTGAAGTTGCTGCCTTACCTATGTGTCATACTCAACACTTTCCCTCATAAAAACCACAAATTCCCTTCCATTTATGTCTAATTGATTGCTTCATTCTCTTCTCTGCTTGCTTCAACAGTTTAATTGTAGTTGTAAACGTATGCAAATTAGTGCGCTATTTTTACCTTTTTTTGTGCAGTCATTAGACTCACGAAGTCTCTCCGAGCAATCAATCACCACAATTAACGTTGAGTGAAGTATTTGTTCAAGCATCAAGGAATGCAAATCAAATTGTTCTGGACAGGGCTCATCAGGGTGAGATTAAGATTAAGGGCATGATGAAGCCTTCAGCCCTGCGATCCTCTACAATATCTGCATCTCTTCAATTCTCTTTCCTTGCACAGATCCAATCAGCATTGTCCTGCCATTGAGGCTTCAGGCATTATAAACTCTCTCCTGAAACCTCTGCGCATCTCTACCTCTGCTGCCCTTGGTTGAATGCTCAATCACAGAGGGGCATAGTTTTAGGGTGAGGGACAGGAGATTGAGAGGGGATTTGAGAAAATACTTCATCACTCAGAGGGCAGTGGGAATCTGGAATGCATTGCCTGGGAAGCTAGTGGAGGCTGGAACCTTTGCAACATAGTGTTTGACTGAGCATAGAACATTCAAGGATATGAGATATGGACAGAAAAATTGAATTAGCGTGACTTTAGTGGTAGTTATTGTCGGTACAGACTTGATAGGCTATAAGGGTCTTTTCTATAAATAAACACTATAGTTAAGAAAACCCACCAACGCCTCTACTTCCTCAGAAGACTGAGGAAATTTGGCATGTCCGCTCCGACTCCCACCAACTTTTACAGATGAACCACAGAAAGCATTCCTTCCATTTTTTTCACAGCTCGGTATGGCTCCTGCTCTGTCCAAGACTGCAAGAAACTGCAAGGTATCGTGAATGAAGTCCAGTCCATCATGAAGAACCAGCCTCCCATCCATTGACTTTGTCTGCACTTCCCCCTGCCTCGGAAAAACAGCCAGCATAATTAAGGACCCATGTACCTCGGAAATACACTCTTCCACCTTCCTTTGCCGAGAAAAAGATACAAAAGTCTGAGAACGCGTACCAACCAACTCAAAACAGCTTCTTCCCTGCTGTCATCAGACTTTTAAATGGATCTACCTCGCACGAAGTTGATCTTTTTCTACGCCCTAGCAATGACTGTAACACTACATTCTGCACCCTCTCCTTTCCTTCTCTATGAACAATATGCTTTGTCTGTAGAGCACTCAAGAAACTATACTTTTCACTCTATACCAATACGTGACAATAATGAACCAAAATCAAATCAAATTCTGCACTGTACAACTCTGACTCTCTCTTCCTCCCTGCCAACGTTCCATAGAATCTCTTTTCACTGTGATAATGTATTCTTGTGTGACTCAGTGTCAATATTTGTTTTAATAATGCTCCTGTGAAGCACTTTGGGATGCTTTGCCACACTACAGGCGCTACATCAGTGCAAGTATTTGCTGTTATTGTTGTAACATGCTCAGCCTGCAGTGTGTTACTTCAGTCAATGTCAAACTCATCATTTCTCAACATAAAACCAAGAAACCCTTTCATTTACATTTAATTGATTGCTTCTCCTTCTTTTCAACAGTCTAATTGCAGTCGTAAATGTATGCAAATTAGCGCGCTATTTTTAGTTTTTTTTCTGTGGTCATTAGCCTCGTTTAGGACTGCTCAGTAATCAATCACAACAATTAGCACTGAGTGAGGAGTACTTGTTTAGCCGTCTCTGTGAGCGGTTAGAAATGCAAATCCAATTGTTACGGACAGAGCTCATCAGGGTGTGATTAAGGATAAAAACTGGAATATGTAAATTATTCCTAAACTCAAAGTGCCTATTCATGCTACCGTGGTGGCAAATTTGTGAGCCAATGAGCCTCATTATGGTAACCAACAAGTTGGAGGAGACGAGGTACGTCTTAGAATATATTTTGCAACAACAGAGCTTGTGTCACTGTCTGTGTGGAGTTTGCACGTTCTCTCCATGTCTGTGTGGGTTTCTTCCGGGGGCTCCGGTTTTCTCCTACAGTCCTTAGATGTGGGGGGTTAGCTGGTTTGGCCGTGTTAAATTGCCCCTTAGTGTCAGGGGAACTAATTAGGGTAAATGCATGGGGTTACATAAGAACATAAGAACATAACGTAAGAACATAAGAAATAGGAGCAGGAGTAGGCCATCCAGCCCTTCGAGCCTGCCCCGCCATTCAATAAGATCATGGCTGATCTGTCGCTGCTCAGTTCCACTTTCCGGCCCTCTCCCCATAACCCTTAATCCCCTCTCTTATCAAAAACCCATCAACCCGCGTCTTAAAAATATTTAGCGAGGCAGCCTCCACCACTTCAACGGGCAGAGAATTCCAGAGATTCACCACCCTTTGAGTGAAGAAGTTCCTCCTCAACTCTGTTCTAAACCGCCCCCCTTTTATCTTGAGGCTGTGCCCCCTAGTCCTACTGTCTTTTTTGAGCAGGAAGAGTCTCTCCACCTCTATCCTATCCATCCCATTCATCATCTTATACGTCTCAATGAGATCTCCCCTCATTCTTCTAAACTCTAACGAGTACAAGCCTAGTTTATTCAGCCTCTCCTCATAGCTCAACCCCCTCAACTCCGGTATCAGCCTAGTAAACCTCCTCTGCACTCCCTCCAAGGCCAAAATATCTTTGCGCAGGTGCGGCGCCCAAAACTGCACACAGTACTCCAGCTGTGGCCTCACCAATGCCCTATACAGCTGCAGCAAGACCTCCCTACTTTTATATTCAATCCCCCTCGCTATGAAGGCCAGCATCCCATTCGCCTTCCTGACCACCTGCTGCACCTGCAAGCTGGGTTTTTGCGACTCATGCACAAGGACCCCGAGGTCCCTCTGCACCGTCGCCTGCTGCAGTTTTTCGCCCCGTAAGTAATAGTCCTTCCTACCATTATTCCTATGGGGATAGGACCTGGGTGGGGTTGTCGTCAGTGCAGAATCGATGGGCCAAATGGCCTCCTTCTGCATTGTAGGATTCTATTAATCTTTGATTTTATGAGAAATCAATTAGACAACAAATATAGATCAAAATCAGGGTGACTATTCAAGTGCTCAGTGTGCTGTGTATATGTCATGCTAAAATTATGCTATTGAAAAATCAACATGCATTAAGAAAAGAACGATAACTTGGATCTATATAACATCTTAAAACATCTTCAGAAGTTTTCAAAGTGTCTCACATTCAGTGTACAATTCAAATATGCTGGTCTTGGAGGGGATCCTGAGGAGGTTCACAGAATGATCTCAGGAATGAAGGGTTTGTCACATGAGGAGTGTTGAGGAATCTGGGTCTCTACCCGATGGAGCTTAGAAGGATGACAGAGGGACCTAACTGAAACCTATAAAATACTGAGAGGTCCAGACAGAGTGGACATGGAGCAGATGTTTCCACCAGTGGGAGAGACTAAAACTCGAGGGCACAACCTCAGAGTGAAGGGACGCTCCTTTAAAACTGAGATGTGGAGGAATTTCTTCAGCAAGAGGGTGGTGAATCTGTGAAACTCGTTGCCACAGAGGGCTGTGGAGGCCAGATCATTTGAGTTTCTTTAAGAAAGAGATAGTTTCTTGATCAATAAGGGGATCAAGGGGAAGATGGCAGGAGACTAGGGATGAGAATTATATCAGCCATGATCGAATGGTGGAGCAGATTCGATGGGCTGAATGACGCAATTCTGCTCCTATATCTTAGGCCCTTATTTACATTGATCAGTGAAGAGATTTAATTTGATTGGTTGTGAAATACTTTGAGACACACTAAACGTAGAAATCACACCGTATCAGTGCAAGTCTTCCATTTTGTAAAGCTTTTGGTTTGCCCTAATGATTTGTGGGGACCTCAATGACAATCAAATATCCATTTTGGTGTCAAAAAAGGATATTTTTCACTGATTTGATTTATTATTGTCACATAAGAGCAAAAGTAAGAACATAAGGAATAGGAGCAGGAGTCGGCCATCTAGCCCTTCGAGCCTGCCCCGCCATTCAATAAGATCATGGCTGATCTGAAGTGGATCAGTTCCACTTTCCCGCTTTCTCCCCATAACCCTTAATTCCCCTGTCTATCAGAAATCTATCTACCCGTGACTTAAATATATTCAGCGAGGTAGCCTCCACCACTTCAATAGGCAGAGAATTCCAGAGGTTCACCACCCTTTGAGTGAAGAAGTTCCTCCTCAACTCTGATCTAAACTGCACCCCCTTATTTTGAGGCTGTGCCCTCTAGTTCTGGTTTCCTTTCTAAGCGGGAAGAATCTCTCTACCTCTACCCTATCTAGCCCCTTCATTATCTTGTATGTCTCTATAAGTTCCCCCCTCAGCCTTCTAAACTCCAACGAGTACAGACCCAGTCTATTCAATCTCTCTTCATAGTCTAACCCCCTCATCTCCGGTATCAGCCTGGTGAACCTCCTCTGCACTCCCTCCAAGGTCAAAATATCCTTCTGCAAATAAGGGGATCAAAACTGCGCACAGTACTCCAGCTGTGGCCTCACCAGTGCCCTGTACAGTTGTATTGGTAAATAAAAGTGCCCTGTACACATGTATTGGTAAACAGTGAAAATTATTGCCTCTTGCACCCTATACATATCATGATATTAAGCATACCGTACATAGAGAAGGAAAGGAGAGAGTGCAGATTGTACTATTGCAATCATAGCTGGGGTGTAGAGAAAGATCAACTTAATGCAAGGTAAGTCCATTCAAAAGTCTGACAGCAGCAGGGAAAAAGCGGTTCTTGATTTGGTTGCTACGTGACCTCAAACCTTTTCCCAACGGAAGAAAGTGGAAGAAAGAAAGTCCAGGGTGCATGGGATCCTTGATTATGCTGGCTGCTTTGCTGAGGCAGCAGGAAGTATAGACAGAGTCAATGGCTGGGAGGCTGGCTCGAGTGACGGACTGGGCTACATTCACAATCCTTTGTAGTTTCTTGAGTTTTGTTCAGGGCAGGAACCATCCCGAGCTGTGATACATCCGGAGGCACTGTAGACACTAGCGCAGGTGATTGATTAGATTGATGAGTGTTTAGGCTGGGATTTTCCACTCCCGCAGCAGCATGTTTTCCAGCAGCGGAGGTGGCTCGCTATTGTTTGTCACTTGCGGGATCTTGCACAAATCACATGTTTGCTTAAAAAGCAGAAATTACTCGACTTCAAAAGTAATTATGAGCCTGAAAAGTACTTTGCAACAATGGCTGGTTTCTATATAAAGGCAAACTCTTTCTTTCTGATGCACTGTACTTTCTGTCTGTGCTTAGAAACATAATCTATAAAATTAAATGTTACAATAAACCCGACAGTCGGGATTGACTAAACATTTAACCTTCCTTAAACTTTCCAGCTCCTTATCACACTGGGCTTCAGAATTATTCAGTGCAAATATTAGCATAACAATGTTTAACATGCTGTTCTGAAATTCCTTTCTCTGCCATTTTAGCAGAGGCTCAGGAAGTATATTCAGCCAGTTGCTTAGCAACACAGCTCATCAAGATCCCAAGTTCAATCCCTGCTCTGTGCTCAGTTTGCTAATCTCAACCAAAGTAAGAGCAAAGCAGCTTTAGCCTTGTAATAATAAGTGAAGCATCTTCCTCAATACTCGAGCGTAGTGTCCGTGAATGAGGGAGGCGTTAGTTGACTCGAGCCAATAATTACCTCTCAACCAGCATCAAAACAGTGATGATCTTTTAAAAAACATTCAAACAGCTATATGGGTAGGATGGGTATAGAGGGATATGGGCCAAACTTAGCTTAGTGTCTAAAGCAAAAGAGCAGCATGGACAAGTTGGGCCAAAGGGCCTGTTTCCATGCTGTAAACCTCTATGACTTTATCTAGTTATGAGCAGAACATGGGTCAGTGAGACAATGTTGTGTGCAAATTAGCTGTTCTACAAAAATGTTCAGTCTCACTGTGGCGTGATTTCCTCTGTGAACTTTTTAAGTCCCTGTTCGGTGGGACTCAAAGATTCCGCCAATGGGGAGGAGGCATAAAATTCTGCCAAAAGTTTCACTTTCTCCAATCCATCATTGGATATTAGGTGGCTGCAGTACATCGTTGGCAATAAAACCTTAACACAGCCAATCTGCCCATCATTGAATACATTCTCTTGTAAACTCAATTGCTCTGGACAGGACTTGTGTTACAGCTGGAAGATTCCAGAATGCCAGAAACTTTATGGTGAAGTCTGATTCAGTAATCAAGAATGAGGTGCATCCCACAAACACTTCGCCATCCTGAATCTGAAAGGCAATTCTATCTGGCTGGTATTGACCAACAGGATGTCGGAGCTGGGCACTGCCAACAAACTGGCACTTTTCACCCAGACTGCAACTTATAAACAAACAGATAGGAAGTTGCTAAAGGAAGGTGGAGACAACAGAGCCCCTCCAAACCTGGACATCCTTTGCTCAATTGCTCATGTATCTGCAGATCAAAGAATTGGTCTCTTCAGTCACCAGCCATCCCACCAACTATCACAGAGGCAAAACTTCCTGCTATCTTTGCCTGCGAAGAACATGCCATCACTATCGTTATTGTATTTTTCAATTGCAAATGACACTGGATAATTAAAACAGACCAACCCCGATGACCGATGGAGCAGATGCAAGAGGTCAAATTCCCTATTCCTCTGACGGGTACTCAAGAGGCAGGTCAAACAGACATGACCATATCACTGCCTGATCAACTAGAAACATAGAATCCCTGTAGTGCAGGAGGCCATTCAGCCCATCGAGCCTACACCAACAACTATTCCGCCCAGGCCCTATCCTTGTAATCCTGCAGGTTTACCCTGACAGTAAGGGGCAGTTATGCATGATCAAACTAATCTACGTGTTTTTGGACATGAAGGGGCAATTTTTCATGGCCAATCCACCCAACTTGCACATCTTTAGATTGGTGGGAGGAAACCAGAGCACCCGTAGGACACCCATGCAGACACGGAGAGAATGTGCAAACTCCACACAGACAGTGACCCAAGCTGGGATTCAAACCCAGGTCTCTGTTGCTGTGAGGCAGCAGTGCTAACCACCGTGCCATCTTAGATGCTAGAATCTGTCTCTCTTACTATACTGAAGTGCTGAGCGATTTCTGGTGACTATGTAGATGGGCACTTAATGGTTGCTTAATGCTCAGCGTTACCTGCTCAATGCACAAGTGAACTAATTGGCACTTGTAAAGATTTACTGCCAGCTGGGTGGTGTAAATATTAATTTCTTCTGAATAATATACAATTACAGTACGCAAACTTTTCCAATAGCTGCAGCCCAGCAATAATAATTAGTCATTCAATTAAAACAACATATTTGAACCTTTGCAGCTTCCTGGATGAATGTGTGCAGAATCTTGTGTAATGCACCCATGGTCCATTAATGATCGATTAATGGGGACAAGGTTGTAGAACAAAGAATGAAGACTGACATTAGATCGCTGGAGTGCACTGAGGCTAAATAAAAACACATTGTTTAATGAAGAAACATCTTGTGCTCAGTGGAAGTAAAACTGAAGTCTACCGTAAATGAGCCAGAGTAAGAAAAATATAACTTTGTGAATCACAGCATTTGAGTGGAATGCACATTAACCTGAAATATGATTTGAGCATAATGGCATATAGAAGAAATAGGAGCAGGAATAGACTACTTGTTCTCTCCCCTTCCATTTAATAAAATCAGGATGATCTGATTGTGCCCTGAATTCCAGCATATTGTCTGCCCCCCACCCCACCCCACCCCACCCCACCCCCCCATCATCCTTAGCTTCCTTGTCGATCAAAATCTAAATCAGCCTTGAATATAGCACTGCTGCCTCACAGCGCCAGGAACCCAGGTTCGATTCCCGGCTTGGGTCATTGTCTGGGGGGAGTTTGCATGTTCTCCCCGTGTCTGCTTGGGTTTCCTCCGGGTGCTGTGGTTTACTCCCACAGTCCAAAAGATGTGCTGGTTAGGTGCATTGGCCATGCTAAATTCTCTGTGTACCCGAACAGGCGCTGGAGTGTGGAGACTAGGGGATTTTCACAGTAACTTTATTGTAATGTTAATATAAGCCTGCTTGTGACTAATAAATAAACTTTATACAGTGAGAAGTCTCAACACCAGGTTAAAGTCCAGCAGGTTTATTTGGAATCAGGAGATTTCAGAGCGCTGTTGGACTTGAACCTGGCATTGAGAGACTAATTACTGTGCCAAGTCCAGTCCAACGCTGGCATCTCCACATCAGTCTTTAATATATCCGATTACTCAGCATCACTCTGAATTTCAAACACTGAGAAACACAGCTCCAGGGACCCAGTTTCGATTCCTGGCTTGGGTCACTCTCTGTGTGGAGTTTGCATGTTCTCCCCGTGTCTGCGTGGGTTTCCTCTAGATGCTCCAGTTTCCTCCCACAGTCCAAAGATGCATGGGTTAGGTTGATTGGGCATGCTAAATTAACCCTTGGTGTCCCGAGATGTGATAGGTTAGAGGGATTAGCAGGAGTAGCTAAGCGGGGATAGAACCTTGGTGGATTGGTGTCAGTGCAAAGTCGATAGGCCGAATGGCCTCCGTCTGCACTGTAGGGAGTCTATAAACCCAAAACTGCTGAAAGGTAGTTTTCAGAGTCCTATCTTGGGAAAAGAAAGTCCTACTCACTCTAGTCATGGCTGATGTATGCTTGTCTCGTTTGACATCATTCTGATAACTTACCCTCTCAGCTCTCTAGTGTAAAGTTAAGCCAGGTGCAGGTCTGGTTTCATCCTGGGCCTGCAGGCCTCATGATTTTTGTCACTGGCGACGCTGTGGGTGTCAGGAGCATCTTCCACCAGAGTGGAGTTCGACTGAGATTTTAAAAGGGTGTATATCTCTGTCCTTCCCACATTGGAGTGCACTAAAATCAGTTCACTAAAACACAGGGAAATGTCAGGTCCCAACTTCTTTTCATGTTTAATTAGGAGCAAAAGTCTGTACATGCTAAAACTATGAAACCCAACAGGGAATTGCTGGAAATTCTCAGTCAGCATCTGTGGAAAAGAATCACATAACACGAGTGTACAGGTGCAGTCGGTAATGAGGAAGGCAAATGGAATTTTGGCATTCATTGCTAATGAAATAGAATATAAAAATAATGAAGTGCTTTTGGACATCTTACTTGAAGAAGGCCGTAAATGTATTCAAGGAGGTTGGGAGAAGATTCACCAGATTGATTCCAGGGATGAAGGACTTGTCTTATGAAGAAAGATTGAGGAGTTTAGGGTCTCTCCACGCTGGAATTCAGAAGGATGAGAGGAGATCTAATTGATCTATCTAATATGATGCTAAAGGGGTTTGACAGGGTAGACATAGAGCAGATGTTGCCCTGCGTTGAACATTCAAGAACATTAAGCCATAGTTTTAGGCTAAGAGGTGGCAAACTTAAAACAGAAGAGGAGGAATGACTCCACTCAGAGGACTGTGAATCTGTGGCAATCTCTACCCCCGAGTGCAGTGGACTCCAGAACACTAAACAAATTTAAAGCAGGGCTAGATAGGTGTTTAATCAGTAATGGGATGTAGGGTTATGGCAGAAAGGTGCAACGAGGGCAAGTTGAGTTTAGTCATGATCATATTGAATGGGGGAGCAAGCTCCAGGGGCTGAATGGCCAACCTCTGCTTCTAGTGGGTGGCACACTGGTAAGCACTGCTGCCCCACAGTGCCAGGGACCCGGGTGTTGTACCTATTAATTCTCAGATATTTTCGACCAGTTTGTTACTCCAAGGTTTAACCCCGGTGCCCTTATTCGCAAGATGGACAAAGGGCAAACACAAGTAAAGGCTTAATAAGTTTATTAATAATAACTCTATTAACCCTTAAATTACCCGCATAAAACAAGAGGATACCCCAGGTTCAAGTGTACTGCCTGCGAAGATGGTTCGGTTAAAACTGCCGGTTCGATTCTCTGAGTCCCTCTGGTCTGTCGTCATGAAGGTGAGTCCCAATGGTAGCTTCTACCTTCCTTCTCTGGTCAGTCATCCAAATCATCACGGCCGCCTCCCTCATCGAGTATTTGCTCCTGGTGTGTCTGAAACGTGTCCCTTTATCCCCCTGCCTGCTTGCCTTTCCAGAAACTTCTCTGGCTTCCGGCCAATGAGGTCCTGGGGGAGGGGGGGTGCTGGTTTCCAATATCCAGTGGGTTTTTTGATGTTTGTTCGACAGGACACCAGGGTCCGCCCCCAGGTGTCCATCTCCATACTGTTGCTTACATGTAACCTGTTGTGATCAGGTAAGTGCAGGAACTCTTGGTGACAGAACGTTTGGTCCGATCTGGACTTCTAACAATAGGCTGGTGCATTTCAATGGGGTGTAATGATCTCCTGCTAAGTATCAGTTGGGTGCAATGATCTTTGATGGGTGATTGATGGGTCAGGCCCAGACATGTTTGTGCATTTGTACTATCAGCCTGTCCGAGGTTTGACTATGTTTGATTTTAATATGCCCAAATCTTTAATTTATCATATCCAATTTAATCAGCCTTAAAACTAGACCCTGATTATATTACCACACGGGTTCGATTCCCACTTTGGGTCACTGTCTGTGTGAAGTCTGCACATTCTCCCCGTGTCTGCGTGGGTTTTCCTCCGGGTGCTCTGGTTTCCTCCCACAAACCGTAAGATGTGTTGGTTGGGTGCATTGACCGTGCTAAATTCTCCATCAGTGTATCCAAACAGGTGCTGGAGTGTGGCCACTAGGGAGTTTTCGCTGTAACTTCTTTGGAGTGTTAATGTAACACTACTTGTGACACTAATCAATAAACTTTATTCTATAACTAGTTCCTGTGTTCCTATAATTAGACAAGTCTACAATTTAGATGCAGATTTATTTTGCTTCTGGATTATACTTGCTGTGAATTTTCTGACATTGTGACTGTGATTGCAAAATGCCTGCCAAGACAGTCAACAGGAAGGATGTTTAAAGACCTTCTGGTATTGAGGAGAGTTATTCTGTAGTGCCAGGGAAGATGGCCTTAAATTGCACTGAGAGCCTGGCCAAGCTGGGGTGGTCCTCCTCAGAATGGAGAAGATTAAGAGGAGATTTCATAGAGAAGTGTACGAAACGAGGAAGATTGTTGATGAAAGAGATCCCAGCATGGGGCGGGGCGGGGGTGCACTAAACAGAAGTCACAAAATAATTGGCAGAATGAAAGTGGGGCTGGGAGTTGTTTCTAACGTGGCAAGTTGTGACACAATCTGAAAAGATGATGGGAACAGATCAATACTGACTAAAAACAGAATCGGATAACTGCTTGAAAAGGAAAACAAAGAGGAAAGAGTGGGGAGTGAGATAGATTCACAGAATCATAATCCCTACAGTGCAGACAGAGCCCATTTGGTCCATCAAGTCTGCACTGAGAACAATCCCACTCAGGCCCTATTCCCATAACCCCACATATTTACCTTGCTCATTTCCCTGACACTAAGGGGCAATCTAACATGGTCAATCAACGTAATCTTTGGACTGTGGGTGGACACTGGAACACCCGGAAGAAACCCACACAGACATGGGGAGAATGTGCAGACTCCACACAGACAGTGACCCAAGGCCGGAACTGAACCTGGATCCCTGCTGTGAGGCAGTAATGCTAACCTACTGTGCCACACAAATTGGCATTGCATGTACTGCTTCTGTGCTACACCAATCTATGATAAACTTGTACCTCCTCGCATTCAATTCCTGGGTGAAGAAATTTCCCTTCCAAAAGAAACTTGATGAAATGTTGATTGGAAGGAATGAACCTGTGGTAATGAGGTGAAAGTTGGAAAGTCTTAATGAGGGGATATGTGTTCGTGCTTTCTTGTATCAGCCAGATTAATCTGTTCAGAGACAGATACTTGCTGCTATCTCCCCTAAGGAGACTTCCCGTATTGATTAACTGTGCAAGGAGTTGTAGAAACATAGACCAAATAGCAATGCAGCTGTACTTTATATTCAAGGAATGGGAAAGACAATATCTTAATGATTAAGACCATGCAGCCTGATTCAGGTAAAAGCGCTATTGCTAGTTTATTTTTATCCATTATACTTCTGTAAACAACACTTTTTCCAGTGAGTGAAAAACATAGATTCTACTTCTTCACACGCGGTCTTCTGTCAACGAAATGGAGCAGGATAAAGTTTATTTATTTGTGTCACAAGTAGGCGTACATTAACACTGCAATGAAGTTACTGTGAAATCCCCTAATCAACATACTCTGACACCTGTTCGCTAAAGGTGAATTTAGCACAGCCAATGCACTCTAACCAGCACGACTTTTGGACTGTGGGAGGAAAGTGGAGCACCCGGAGGAAACCCACGCAGACGCAGGGAGAATGTGCAAACTCCACACAGACAGTGATCCGAGGCCAGAATTGAACCTGGGTCCCCGGCGCTGTGAGGCAGCAGTGCTAACCACTGTGCCACTGTATTGTTTTATTATCATTCTTCTCCTTTAATAAATACTTTTATTGTTGTTTGAAGGAGGAAGGGTTTGAGTTCTCACTTTCTACAAACGTGTCTCCCTAATAATTCAAAAAAAAACACACCATTGTTTCAGGTTGGAATATTCCTGCACATAAAATCAGCAGGGTTTTGTAACAGATGTAAGCGGCAGAATGATGAATAACTCTGTCTGAAAGCCATAAGAATTGGACTGACACATATAAAAACACAGAAACGGGGAGGGGAGTTTATGTTCTGAAACTGGTGAAATCAATGTTGAGTCCAAGAGACCGTAAAGTGCCGAAACAGAACACAAGCATCTGTTCTCTGAGCTTGTGTTGAGTTTCATCATTGGAAATGTGAAGCTGGGCAAGGATGGAGAAGTCAGTGAGAGCAGAGAGGAGAATTAAAATGATGGACTACCAGAGACTAAGTTAAGTTTATTTATTAGTGTCACAAATAGGTTTACATTACCACTGCAATGAATCACAGAATACCACAGTACAGAAGGGGCCCTTCGGCCCATCAAGTCTGCACCGGTGCATGAAAGGCCCTGAGCTGCCCACCTAATGCCACTTACCAGCACTTGGCTCATAGCCTTGAATGTTATGATGTGCCAAGTGCTCACCCAGGTATTTTTTAAAGAATGTCAGACATCCCACCTCCATCACCCTCCCAGGCAGGACATTCCAGACCCTCACCACCCTCTCTAGATAAAAAAGCGTTTCTTCAAATCCCCCCTAAATCTCCCACCCCTCACTTTTAACTTGCTAAACTTTAAGTAGCCTGAAGTCATTGTGAAAATCCCCTAGTCGCCACACTCCAGAGCCTGTTCGGGTACACTGAGGGAGAATTTAGCATGGCCAATGCACCCTAACCAGCACATCTTTCAGACTGTAGCAGGAAAGGATACGGACTCCGTAAGTGCAAATGGTTTTAAGAACATAAGAACATAAGAAATAGGAGCAGGAGTAGGCCATCCAGCCCTTCGAGCCTGCCCCGCCATTCAATAAGATCATGGCTGATCTGTCGCTGCTCAGTTCCACTTTCCCGCCCTCTCCCCATAACCCTTAATCCCCTCTCCTATCAAAAACCCATCAACCCGCGTCTTAAAAATATTTAGCGAGGCAGCCTCCACCACTTCAACGGGCAGAGAATTCCAGAGATTCACCACCCTTTGAGTGAAGAAGTTCCTCCTCAATTCCGTTCTAAACCGCCCCCCTTTTATCTTGAGGCTGTGCCCCCTAGTCCTATTGTCTTTTTTGAGCGGGAAGAGTCTTTCCACCTCTATCCTATCCATCCCATTCATCATCTTATACGTCTCAATGAGATCTCCTCTCATTCTTCTAAACTCTAACGAGTACAAGCCCAGTTTATTCAGCCTCTCCTCATAGCTCAACCCCCTCAACTCCGGTATCAGCCTAGTAAACCTCCTCTGCACTCCCTCCAAGGCCAAAATATCTTTGCGCAGGTGCGGCGCCCAAAAATGCACACAGTACTCCAGTTGCGGCCTCACCAATGCCCTATACAGCTGCAGCAAGACCTCCCTACTTTTATATTCAATCCCCCTCGCTATGAAGGCCAGCATCCCATTCGCCTTCCTGACCACCTGCTGCACCTGTAAGCTGGGTTTTTGCGACTCATGCACAAGGACCCCGAGGTCCCTCTGCACCGTCGCCTGCTGCAGTTTTTCGCCTCGTAAGTAATAGTCCTTCCTACCATTTTTCCTACCAAAGTGGACCACCTCACACTTGCCAACATTAAATTCCATTTGCCATTTCCTGGCCCATTCGCCCAGCCTATCTAGTTTTAACTTAAGCAAGCATCATGATCGGTGCAGGCTTGGAGGGCTGTACTATTCTTTGTTGAGACTGGAGCACCCGGAGGAAACACATGCAGACACAGGGAGAAAGTGCGGACTCCTCACAGCCCTGAATCGAACTCGGATCCCTGGCGCTGTGGGGCAGCAGTGCTAACCACTGTGCCAAGCCACAGGAGGAGGTGCTTGTGTACTGGATGGAGTTGTTCTGCAAAGTTGCAATATGATCTGTGTTTGGTTTCCCCACTGTAGTGGAGATCACACTGTGAGCAGCGAATACAGTACAGCTGAAATTACGTAAGGAGTGTTTTAATTATGATGTGGAGGTGCCAGCATTGGACTGGGGTGGGCACAATAAGCCGTCTCACAACACTGGGTGATGAAGGAGCAGTGCTCCAGAAGCTCGTGATTCCAACCTCATGATTTTAACCTGGTGTTGAGAGACTATTTACTGTTTTAATTATGGAACTGACTTTTAAAAAGTTCTCGTTAACTTCTACGGTTCAGCTGGAATATTGTACCCAATCCTGGGCACCACATTTTAGAATGATGTCAGAGGCTGACAGAAGCAGGTGAAAGAAGCCCAGTTTCACACACACGCACACAGTACCTTTGATTAAATCGTTGTATTGAAAGGAAAAGGAAACATGGAACACATCAAACGGCTACATTTCATTTTGAACAGCATTTTATAGGCTGTTCAAGGAATATGTACACATTGTCCCAACTTGATTACTATTCACCAAGGTGGAAAAAAGGACGATGATTTGCCACATATCAGTTCAAAAAGCTGCCGTAAAACTGAGAAAGTTGAATAAAACCAAGTGTGAGTCTGCTTGATAAAGTGACAGTGACTTTTTCACATCTTTTCAACTGGCAGCTGGTTTCAGGCTGCAGTACTTCCAATATGTGTAAACACTGCAGAAATGATTAACACTGGCATGGAGGAAACTTTCAGTCAGTGATCATACAGCACAGGAGGAGGCCATTCAGACCATCCAGGCTGTGCTAGATCTTTTAGAGAGCTATCCAGTTGTTCCATGACCTCACTCTTACTCCTGCACTGGCACTTGTTCTAATTTGAGATAAGATATCCCATTCTGTTCTGGAAGTTGTGATTGAGCCTGCTTCCACTTCCCTTCAAGGCAGTGCTTTTTTGCTGAGTTAAAACAGAGCAGATCCTCATTAACTCACCAACGATCTTCTAATTGTGTTCTCTGGTCACCAACTCTCCTCATGTGGAGATGCCTGTGTTGGACTAGAACATAGAACATAGAACACTACAGCGCAGAACAGGCCCTTCGGCCCACAATGTTGTGCCGACCAGTTAAAAAACAATGACCCACTAACCTAAACCAATCCCTTTTCGTCCATAAACCTATCCACGGATCTCTTAAATGCCCCCAAACTAGGCGCATTTACAACTGCAGCAGGCAGGGCATTCCAATCCCTCACCACCCTCTGGGTAAAGAACCTACCCCTGACATCCGTCCTATAACTACCACCCCTTAATTTAAAGCCATGCCCCCTCGTGCTAGCTTTCTCCATCCGAGGAAAAAGGCTATCACTATCCACCTTATCTAAACCTCTAATTATCTTGTATGTTTCAATAAGATCCCCTCTTAGCCGCCTTCTTTCTAGCGAAAACAACCCCAAATCCCTCAGTCTCTCCTCATAGGACCTCCCCTCCATACCAGGCAACATCCTGGTAAACCTCCTCTGCACCCTCTCCAAAGCCTCCACACCCTTCCTGTAATGTGGGGACCAGAACGGCACACAGTACTCCAAGTGCGGCCGCACCAGAGTTGTGTACAATTGCAACATGACGCTGCGACTCCTAAATTCAATCCCCCTACCAATAAACGCCAAGACACCGTATGCCTTCTTAACAACCTTATCTACTTGATTCCCAACTTTCAGGGATCTATGTACACATACACCTAGATCCCAACTAGACTGGGGTAGGAAATCTCACAACACCAGGTTAAATAAACCTGTTGGACTTTAACCTGGTGTTGTGAAACTTCTTACTTTATCAACCCTCCTGTCATGGGAAACAATGTCTTCCTGTCTACTCTCTCAACACCCTTCATAATTCTGAACACCCCATTGGAATTTTGTCTTAGCCTGCCCTACGCTTAGGAGAACAACTGGAGGGACATGGAGGCTTTGGAGAGGGATTAGAAGGTGTTTACCAGGATTTGCTTGGTCATGGAGGGTATCAGCTTTGAGGAGAGGTTGGATAAACTGGGTTTGTTCTCCCTGGAAAGACAGAGGCTGATAGAAGTTTATAAAGTTATAAGGGACGAGGATAAGATGAAGAATCGGAAGCTTTTTCCCCAGGGCAGAAATGACAATTACAAGGGGGCACAAGTTCAAGGTAAGGGGTGGGGGGATATGTTCAGTAGGGATGTGTGGGGGAAGTTTTTTTTAAAATCAGGAAGGTAGCAGTGGCCTGGAACGCACTGGTCAAGTGAAATGGTTGAGGCCAATACATTGGGACATTTAAGACTTATCTGGGTGGACACATGAACAGGAGGGGTATAGAGGGATACAGCAGGTTGGCCTTGATAGGTCAAAGAGCCTGTTCCTGTGCTGTACTGTTCTTTGTTGTTGTTCTGCTGCATTTTCAGAGCAAAGTCCCTTCATCAAGGTTCAACTGTTATTAAATCTCCAGCCCAAGGGCCTTGAGCTTCTTCCCAATGTGTGTTCCCCAGTAATGAACGTAATGGGGGGAATTGAAACCAAAAGGAAAATCAAAGGGGATACTGGGTCAAGTGGTGGGTAAAGTTCAAAATTCCTGACTCAATCCCACCTCCAACCCAGATGTTTCTGGCTTCAACTGAGGCAGGAGATGAACAGTTGACCAATTTGCTCTAAGGAAACAGATCGTGATAATATCCAGATGGGCCTCATTGTCATTCAGCTTTCTGAACATAGCTGTTGTCAACAGATTGAGCCTCAGGAAACCCCACAGTTACAATCAGAAGGTGTACAGAGAGATATAGCACGGTGACACAATGGTTAGCACTGCAGCCTCACAGTGCCAGGGATTAAGGTCTAACTCCAGCCTTGAATTCTGAAACAAGCTGCCATTTGAAATGTGAAAAAGTCACTATTTATTTACTTTATTAGATTCACACTTGTTTTTACTTAACTCAGTAACTATCTGCATGGAGTTTGCACCTTCTCCTGTGTCTGCATGGCTTCCTCTAACAATACCCATCTCAGCTCTCTCCCCATAACCACATACATTTACCAATCCACCTAACTGGCACTTCTTTGAACCGAGGGTGACTTGGACTGAGATATACTGAGGAAGCTCTAACAATGCTTTCACTACATTCTTCACTCTCTCATGTCCTTCTTTACAAAGAGTATGTTTCGTCTGTATAGCTCACAAGAGAATACATTTCACTATGTTACTACATGTGACAATAATAAATCAAATCCCCAGAGCATTACCCTAGGGTTACAAGGATTGTTAGTCCAGTGACAATACCATAGGACCACCACCTCAAGTACAGAAGATCATATTTCCCCTGCCCTGCTCATCCAGCTCCCTGCCTTTCATAAGAGGGGAACACTGTCCACAATCAGAAACAGACCCAATTCAACATTTAGATCCATGAAAGATTTTAAGACTGTGCTGACAGGCTCAAGTAAGGGATTGAATCCAATCTTTGTAGCAAGCCATTGTGAAAGTCAATATTCAGACATTGAGGAAACAATAAAACTGGAACCAGTTTTCCATCCCACAAGCTTGCTCCCAAAAACACAAAATCCCTTTCACTTCTCCCATTACTCCAGTGTAAACCAGCTCTTATAGACTTAAGACTAATTCCCTGATCTTTCCCCAATTAATAACAGCTGCTCTAACTTACAGCCTCAATCACAGACCTCATTGTAACAGGATTCCAGCATTAACAGCAGTCACTCACATGCAATTCACCTCTAATTGGCCAATGAATGGTTAGGGTGTGGAATGGTTCTGGGAAATCATCATAATTGCACAAAGTTTCAAACCCACTTACGACCACAGCTGTGACCACAAAATCCAGTCCTAAATCCCCCTCTCTGATATAGGCTGAAATTCTCCAACCTCGGCCGTGGCTGGGATTCTCCAATTCTGAGGCTGTGAATGGGGATTTGGCTGAGTGCCAAATTCGCCATTCTTGCTGGCAGCATTGGCAGGGCTAGAGACACTGGAGAATTCTGGCCTTTATTTAAAAGCAGCGGTGCGGTGCCACAGTGAGGAGGAACTTCTTCACTCCAAGGGTAGTGAATCTCTGGAATTCTCTTCCCATTGAAGTGGTGGAGGCTACCTCGCTAAATATATTTAAGACACGGGTAGATAGGTTTTTGACAGACAAGGGAATTAAGGGTTATGGGGAGAAAGCGGGAAAGTGGAACTGATCCACTTCAGATCAGCCATGATCTTATTGAATGGCGGGGCAGGCTCGAAGGGCTAGATGGCCTACTCCTGCTCCTATTTCTTATGTTGTTATGTCCTTATGTGGTTAGCAGTGCTGCCTCACTGCGCCAGGGACTCGGGTTTGATTCCAGCCTCAGGTGACTGTGCGGAGTTTGCATGTTCTCCTTGTGTCTGTGTGAGTTTCCTCTGGGTGCTCCAGTTTCCTCCCACAGACCAAAGATGTGCGGGTTAGATTGATTGGCCATGCTAAATTGCCCCTTTGATCCCCAAGATCTGTCAGTTAGGAGGGTTAGCAGAGTTTTTGTTTTGTTTGAGGTTTTTTTAATTGATTCATGGGACATGGGTGTTGCTGGCTGGCCAGTATTTATTGCCCATCCCCAGTTGCTCTTGAAGACCAGTTGAGAGTCAACCACATTGCTGTGGCTCTGGAATCACATGTAGTCCACACCAGGCCAGGTCCACACCACCTGATTTCCTTCCCTCAAGAACTTCAGTGGACCAGATAACATATCTGGTGCACTAAAGCACATAGCAGGTGCAGCAGGTGGTCAGGAAGGCGAATGGGAGGGGGATTGAATATAAAAGCGAGGGGGATTGAATATAAAAGTAGGGAGGTCTTGCTGCAGCTGTATAGGGCACTGGTGAGACCGCAGCTGGAGTACTGTGTGCAGTTTTGGGTGCCGTACTTACGCAAGGATATTTTGGCCTTGGAGGGAGTGCAGAGGAGGTTTACTAGGCTGATTCCGGAGTTGAGGGGGTTAAACTATGAGGAGAGGCTGAATAAACTGGGCTTGTACTCGTTAGAGTTCAGAAGAATGAGGGGAGATCTCATTGAGACATATAAGATGATGAATGGGATGGATAGGACAGAGGTGGAGAGACTCTTCCCGCTCAGAAAGGACTAGAGGGCACAGCCTCAAGATAAAAGGGGGGCGGTTTAGAACGGAGTTGAGGAGGAACTTCTTCACTCAAAGGGTGGTGAATCTCTGGAATTCTCTGCCCGTTGAAGTGGTGGAGGCTGCCTCGCTCAATATTTTTAAGACGCGGGTTGATGGGTTTTTGATAGGCGAGGGGATTAGGTGTTATGGGGAGAGGGCGGGAATGTGGAACTGAGACACAACAGATCAGCCATGATCTTATTGAATGGCGGGGCAGGCTCGAGGGGGTAGATGGCCTACTCCTGCTCCTATTTCTTATGTTCTTATATATGGGGCTACAGAGAGAAGGTCTGAGTGGGATACTGTATTGGAGATTCGCTGCAGACCCAATGGACTGAATGGCCTCCTTCTGCACCTTAAGGATTCTATGATTCTACTGACCAACAATGCTGACTGGGGCTTCAGTGTAGAACGTGAGCGAGGGTGCTAAACTGGTGACTTGTACCAACCACTTTCTAACTCTGATCTGGGACTGCTACAAACTGAACCCAGCTGACACTTGATAAACTAAATTCAACATCCTGCATGCAAGTTCAAAGATTGAATTTTCTTCCACTGAGGCATGCAGATTAAAAATAAATTCCTCCAAACACACTGAAATGTCATGATGAGAGGTTGTGAGACAGATTTCTGCTGTGCAATATGCATCAGGAAATCATGAAAGTGTACTTTATAAACAGCTGTACAATTTTGCTATAATACAAGGACATTAATCTTTTGTACATCAACTTTGCAATTGGAAAATATACCCTAATGCGCACTTCATGCCATTTAAAATGAATCATTTTTAAACACTGGATGGTTGGTAGGCTGAAATGACATGCAAGAATCAATTCAGAGGCTGGAGCTGAGCTAAGATTAGAGGAACTATTTATTTTTCTGCTTTTCCTTCATGAGTGACATTGAGTTCCAAATGCTCTTCCACTCAAGCGGAGAACTCTGATAACTCAAAGCAGCGCTGTCTGCTGAAGGATAGATCTCTCACTCTTATGAAAAAGATAAGAGGAAGCCACGCTGGTCAGAAGATTTATTTTTACTATTATTCATGCGTGGGACATGGGTATTGCTGGCTGGCCAGCATTTATTGCCCATCACTAGCTGCAATTGACTGTCAACTGCATTGCTGTGGCCCTGGAGTCACATGTAGGCCAGAATGGGTAAGGATGGCAGATTTCCTTCCCTAAAAGACATTAGAGAACCAGGTGTTTTTTTTTCTCACAATCGACAATGGTTTCATGGTCATCAGTAGATTCTTAATTCCTATCAAAAGCTAGTGTGAAAGTTTGGCAGGTAATAGAATGGCAAACGCAATGTTGTCCTTTATTTCAAAGGGAATGGATTACAAACATAAGGAATGATTGCTAAAACTGGCAAAGCACTGGCTGGGCACACAGCGTGAACAGTTTTAGCCCTCTTATAGAACTATAAAATCCCTTAATACAGAAGGAGGCCATTCAGCCCATTAAGTCTCTGAAAGAGCATTTTACCAGGCTCGTCTCAGCCCTTTTCTCCAGCTCTCTCCCCATAACCACATACATTTACCAATCCACCTAACTGACACTTCTTTGAACTGAGGATGATTTGGACTAAGATATACTGGCAAAGCCAGTCTAGCTAAAGAAAGATACACTGGCATTGGAGGCAAAGAACAACACAGCACAGGAAACAGGCCCTTCGTCCCTACAAGCCCACGCTGCCCATTTTAACACTCAGTGAGTGCCTCATTCCAATCCTTCTTCTACCTACAACTTTTATCTACATCTCGTGGACTCCACAATAAAGGGGTGCAAATTTAGGGAATTATATGTGCGCCAGGTTAAGGGAGATCCAATTTAGGGACAATTTATTGACACCAATCAGCCTAAAAGCAGTCCAGAGAAGGTTCACTTGGTTGATCCTGGGTATGGAAGGCTTTTTTTATGAAGGGAAGTTGAATAGGTCAGGCCTGTACTCACTGGAATTTAGAAGACTGAGAGGCAAAGTGCAGAGAAACAGGGAAAAGGGACGGGAGTGACGTGAGGCCATGTTGCTCTCTTGAAGAGCCGGTGCAGACATAATGGGCCTCATTCTGCACCATAACAATTCTGTAATGTTATTATGACTGTTTAGGGATTGTACAGGGGCTGCAGTTCATCTGATGTGAGACAGCCAAATATTCTGAACCACTTACAAACATTTCTCCCTCTTGAATGATTTTGTAAATCCTTTGGAAAGAAAATAGTCATAAACTTTCAGTACCTTTGTATTCTCTTTCCCGAATCATGTTCATTCTCAGCCTGGAGTCTCCATTGTTTAGCCTTTCCTTTTGGAATGCACAAATTATCAGACTTTTTGTTATTTGTTATCAGACCTTCTGGTGAAATGACTGAATGATATTGGTCAGGAGATGCTGTAATCATAAGCGATG
The DNA here is from genome assembly GCF_965287045.1 of Carcharhinus amblyrhynchos. Taxonomy (NCBI): domain Eukaryota; kingdom Metazoa; phylum Chordata; class Chondrichthyes; order Carcharhiniformes; family Carcharhinidae; genus Carcharhinus; species Carcharhinus amblyrhynchos. The sequence goes on along the minus strand of NC_137336.1, from coordinate 4,580,041 downwards.
ACTTAGCCAATGGCTGCTGGGACAGGAAACACTGAAGTCTCTTGCAGAAGTAATATGACTTTTACATCTATCCTCTCTTATTCTGTCCCGTTCTGCCCTGTTACTGAATCCTTATTGTGGGAACACAGCAGAGTTTGTTAGGACTGAACAGCAATGTTAAGATGTGAGGTTGGCCGAACGTAATCCTCACTGACCTGCCAGTCGCTGCAACCTCTGTGGACTTGAGGACACCCAGAATCTTGATGTGCATCTTATTACTCACTCCACCTCTCATTCGCCCATCATCCCCATTCCTGCCAACTTACATCTGGCTCCTGATCCAGCAAAATCTTAGGGTACAGCTTTCCAGACACGCAGGTTGGTGGGATCTTCCAGTCCCGCTGATAGTGCAGCCCCCCCCCCGCCTGCCCATCTCCCCTCCCCATGGTGCATCTCCCACTGCCCCCCCCTCACCACCATGGGTTTCATGGCAGTGGATGGGGTGCATTCAACAGGAAACCCCATTAACAACAAGGGGACCAGAAGATCCCACCACTAAAATGGCGGGCTATCACAACCCCAAAATGTGGTAAATTCCACCCACAATTTCCCATCTTTGTTTTTAGATCCTTCTCCAGCTTTATAATCTCCTCCAGGCCCCCAACCCTCCCACTTACCTACGCTCCTCTAATTCCGGCCACTTCACGATTTCCTTCACTACAGCCTCACTGGTTGTGGAATCGGTTGTTTAGGTGCTAAACTGCGGGGCTGGAATCTCGCACACCACGCCACCACTGCCATCGAGAGCAGAGAATTCGGGGCTGAGCCCGATCTCTGTTAACGGCCGCGGGAGTGGAGGATCTCACCTGTGAGTGAGATCAGAGAATCTGGCCCCAAGAATTCCCTTCATAAACCTCTCGATATTACTCTCCCCCTTTTTCAAACCCACCTCTCTGAACAAGCATTTGGACACCTGCCCTAATGTGGCTCAGTGTCAGATTTTGTTTGCTCAGGTGCTTATGAAGCCCGTTGAGATTAGGTTGCTATGTTAGAGGTGCTATATTTGATTTGATGTGATTTGATTTAGAAACATAGAAAAACTACAGCACAATACAGGCCCTTTGGCCCACAAAGTTGTGCTGAACATGTCCCTACCTTAGAGATCACTAGACTTACCTATAACCCTCTATCTTACTAAGTTCCATGTACTTATCTAAAAGTCTCTTAAAAGACCCTATCGAGTCCACCTCCACCACCACTGCCGGCAGCCAATTTTACTCACCCACCACTCTCTGAGTGAAAAACTTACCCCTAACATCTCCTCTGTATCTACTCCCCAGCACCTTAAACCTGTGTCCTCTTGTGGCAACCATTTCACCCCAGAAAAAATTCTCTGACTATCCACTCGATCAATTCCTCTTAACGTCTTATACACCTCTATCAGGTCACCCCCATCCTTCATCTCTCCAAGGAGAAAAGACCGAGCTCCCTCAATCTATCCTCATAAGGCATACCACCCAATCCAGGTAACATCCTTGTAAATCTCCTCTGCACCCTTTCTATGGCTTCCACATCCTTCCTGTAATGAGGCAACCAGAACTCAGCACGATACTCCAAGTGGGATCTGACCAGTGTCCTATATAGCTGCAACATTATCTCTCGAGTCCTAAACTCAATTCCTCGATCGATGAAGGCCAGTACACCATACGTCTTCTTAACCTCAGCTTCAACCTGCGCAGCTGCTTTGAACATCCTATGAACCCGGACCACAAGATCCTTCTGATCTTCCACACTGCCAAGAGTCTTACCCCTAATATTATATTCTGCCATCCGATTTGACCTGCCAAAATGAAGCACTTCACACTTATCTGGGTTGAACTCCATCTGCCACTTCTCCGCCCAGTCTTGCATCCTATCAATGTCTCGCTGCAACTTCTAACATCCCTCCACACTATCCACAACAACTCCAACCTTTGATTTGATTTGATTTATTATTGTCACATGTATTGTCACTGTCTGTGTGGAGTTTGCACATTCTCCCCATGTCCGCATGGGTTTTCTCCGGGTGCTCTGGTTTCCTCCCTCATTCTGAAAGACGTGCTGGTTAAGGTGCATTGACCTGAACAGGTGCCAGACTGTGGCGACTCGGGGATTTTCACAGTAACTACATTGCTGTGTTAATGTGAGCCTTACTTGTGATTAATAAACTTTACTTTACTTTTAACACATAGTGAAAAGTATTGTTTCTTGTGTGCTATATTGACAAAGCATACCGTTCATAGAGAAGGAAACAAGAGGGTGCAGAATGTAGGGTTAAAGTCATAGCCAGGGTGTAGAGAAAGGGCAACTTAATGCAAGGTAAGTCCATCCAAAAGTTTGACAGCAGCAGGGAAGAAGTTGTTCCTGAGTCAGTTGGTGAGTGACCTCAGACTTGTGTATCTTTTTCCCAACGGAGGAAGGCGGAAGAGAGAATGTCCGAGATGCGTGGAGTCCTTAATTATGCCGGCTGCTCTTCTGAGGCAGTGGAATGTGTGGACAGAGTCAATGGATGTGAGACAGGTTTGTGTGGCGTGAATGCAAGTTGCTGCTGCTCGGAGGAAAGGTGAATGTTAGCCGTCTTTTGAATGTCGCGGATCAAGAGGATTATAGTTCTTTACTCCAGTTTCTCTGTTAAATTCCTCCACAATCCTCCATGGTTTAATAATTCAAAGTTTCACCCTCAGGCATCCCAGGTGGAGTCTGCTTTCTCTCTGCTTCAGTAGCTTTTTAAGTTGTTCGATATTAAGAGAGGAAGATTGCACAGACAAAAAAATGTTCATTCGCATCAGCAAAGTCCTTCAATCGAAGAATATTACTCTGAAATGTAGTCAGGGCAGCACGGTGGCACAATGGTTAGCACTGCTGCCTCGCAACGCTAGGGATCCAGGTTCGATTCCCGGCTTGTGTCACTGTGTGTGCGGAGACTGCATGTTCTCCCCGTGGCTACATAGGTTTTTTCCGGGCACTCTGATTTCTCCCCACAGTCCAAAAGATTTAGGTTAATTGGCCAGGCTAAATTGCTCCTTCACGTCCAAAGGTATGTTGGTTAGATTGATTAGCCATGGGAAATGTGTGGGGTTTTGGGGATAGGGTGGAGAAAGCGCCTGGGTAAGATAGCGTGGAATCCTTACAGTGCAGAAGAAGGCCATTCGGCCCACTGAGTCTGCACTGACCACAATCCCATCTAGGCCCTATACTTGTAACCCCACATATTTACCCTGCTAATCCCCTGATACTAGGGGCAATGTAGCATGGCCAACCAACTTAATCCACCGTCTTTGGAGAGTGGGAGGAAACTGGAGCACCTGGAGGAAACCCACGTGGACACAGGGAGAACATGCAGACTCTACACAGACAGTGACCGGAGGCCGGAATTGAACCCGGGTCGCTAGCGTTATGATGCAGCAATGCTGACAACTGTGCCACTGTGCTGCCCACTCTTTCAGAGAGTTGGTGCGTAAAAAAGCAGAAACTAAAAGCAGGAGCAGGCCATTTGGCCCTTGGAGCCTGCTCTGCCATTCATTTTGATCATTGAATTCAATATCCTGATCCCACCTTCCCTCCACATCCTTGGATCCCTTTAGCCTCAAGAGCTACAGCTAATTTCTTCTTAAAATCAGAATGCAGAATCAACGGGCTTCCTTCTGTACTGTAGGAGTAGCTATGATATCCCACCCTTGTTATCCAAGAAATTGCGGCAGCTTCGTCACACATGATGAAGGCCCACGAAGAGCAAGCTGGATGAGTGATCAGCGAATCTGTCTTTTGTTGTGTAGATTGATGGAAAATGCTCGCCATGACTCAGGGAGAATTCTCTGCTCCAGACTGAATAGTCTGATGGGATCTTCATGTTCACCATTGCCATGGGGACAGACTGTCTTTTAACATCGCGGTTCAATCCCTCAGCTGAAGGATAATCAACCTGGATAACATCACAAGAACCACGATATAATGCATCATGGGCCGGAATGGGTATGGTCCCCAGACTAATTCCTGGGATGGCAGGACAGTCAGATGAGGAGAGATTGGGTCGACTGAGTCCTGTACTCACTGGAAGTTAGAAGAATGAGAGGGATTTATTTGAAGAATACAGACATCTGATGGGACTGGACTAAAGGATGATGTTTCCTCTATCTGAGGTTGGGGGGGAGGGTGCTTCAGAACAAGGGGTCACAGTCTCAGGATAGGGGGTAGGCCATTGAGAATCATAAAAGCCCTGCAGTGCAGAAGGAGGCCATTCAGCCCATCGATTCAGCACCAGCAACAACCCCACCCAGGCCCTATCCCCATAACCCACATATTTACCTCACTAATTCCTCTAACCTACACATCACAGGGCACTAAGGTGCAATTTAGTATGGCCAATGCACCTAACCCGCGCGTCTTTGGACTTAGGACTGAAATGATGAGAAACTCAGAGGGTTGCGAGTTCTCCTGCACAGAAAGCTGTGGAAGTCAAGTCATTCAACATAAGAACATAAAAAATAGGAGCAGGAGTAGGCCATCAAACCCTTGAGCCTGCCCCACCATTCAATAAGGTCATGGCTGATCTGAAGTGGATCAGTTCCACTTACGTTCCTCTCAATATGTATATGTAAGAAGGAAATAGATGAATTTCTAGCCTCCAAAGGTGTAAAGGGATGTGGGGAGAGAGCGGGATGGAGTTGCTAAGATAGCGGATGAGCCTTGATCATGCTACACTGCCAGAGGTGTTGTCTGACAGATAGTGTAACCCTGCCTGCTCTTTCAGGTGGACCTGGGAGAATTATTCCTCTTGCCCAGGCCCCCAATAATCCCTGCATTAACATCGCAATAAAGCAGGTCATCCGGTCCTTATCGCCCTGCAGTTTGTGGAAGCTTGTGTTCCTGTTTCCTATATTCCAACAGTGACTACATTTCATTGACTGAAAAGCGATTCAGGATGTATGGTAGATATCTATAAAGCCTGTCCTTGCTTTGTTACATTATGCTGCAAAATAGTCAATAAAGTGCTTTATGGAATCTACAGTTATGAAAGGTTAACTGGGTGAATATTCCCCAACAATGACCTGTTTCATGTTTTGAAAAAAATGGAGGTTTTGGGATGGTTAAATTTTCCTTTGGCCCAGTGTAGACACTCTGCACAAGTTAAATGCACAATATTCACAAACTAGTTTTCTACTTCTATAATGTGTTTCTTTTGGCAGTTCCTCACAAGTTTTACATTTTTTTAGCAATTGTGTCGATGCCATCCACAGCTTTCCACAGCCTCCAGATAGAGTTTCCACGAATGTGTCATCACCCAGAGTTCCAGTCACACACACTTCAACTGAGGTGCAAATTACTTCGCTGAGATTGCCGAGTAACAGGGGGCTGGATGTTCAATTCATAAAGCCATCTTTCAGTTCCCTGCACTGGCTTTTTACTGAACACTAGATAGAATCATAAAACGGTTCCTGCAGGAAAGGAGATCATTCAGCCCATCTTGTCTGTTCCAGCTCTCTGCAAGAGCAATTCAACCCGTCCACCTCCCTGAGTGTTCCCTGCAAGCTTCCATTCCAGATCCCAACCAGCTGCTGCACTGAGAGATTTTCCTTCATGTGGCTTTGAATCTTTGGTGCCCTTTGGTTCTTGAGCCTTCCACCAATGGGGATGGTTCTTCTGCCTAGGGCTTGTCAGAATTGGACTTTAATGAGAAGGAATTTCTAATATATAACATTGTCTACTTTTGCCAAAGAACAGTTCCATCTTGATTTAAAAATAATGAAGAGATTTAATTGGGTAGATGGAGAGAAGATGTGCTGAAGGCCTTGTGGTAGTATCCTGACCACCTGGACTAGAAGCTTTGCATTTGAGCCCAATGCCAGGACCTGTTGTCCACAGAAGGAGTGTTCCATGTGGTTCAACAGGCTAGCAATCAGATTTGATTTGATTTATTATTGTCACATGTATTAGTATACAGTGAAAAGTATTGTTTCTTGTGCTCTATGCAGACAAAGCATACCATTCATAGAGAAGGAAAGGAGAGGATGCAGAATGTAATGTTACAGTCAAAGCTCGGGTGTAGAGAAAGGTCAATTTAATGCGAAATAGGTCCATTCAAAAGTTTGACAGCAGCAGGGAAGAAGCTGTTCTTGAGTTGGTTGGTACGGGACCTCAGAGTTTTGTGTCATTTTCCTGACGGAAGAAGGTGGAAGAGAGAATGTCCGGGGTGTGTGGCATCCTTAATTATGCTGGCTGCTTTGTCGAGGCAGTGGGAAATGTAGACAGAGTCAATGGATGGGAGGCTGGTTTGTGTGATGGACTGGGCTACATTTGCAGTTTGGTAGTTTCTCAGGGTTGCTCTGTAATCCTTCTTCCACTGTTCCCCGAAGTATAAAAAACCGAGCAGTGTAAAGATACGCTTCAAAAAAGAGAAGCTGTTCCACTGTGGTGGAAGAATTGAACCAGGGGAAATAAATATGAAATAGTCCCTGATTGATCCAATAAAGAGTTCTTTAAGCAGAGCAGTGTTAAAATGAGGAGCTCACTAACCACAGGGAATAGTTCAGGTGAATGATATAAATGAGTTTAAGGGGAATTCAGGTAAGTGCGAGAGGGAAATGTTGGGACGGTGATGCTGATGGGGTGAGACAATGTAAAATAGGAAGAGGCTTATATGATGCAGAAATATTCTGAGGCAAATGATTGTAGCTGTGCTCCGCATCCCATGTGCTCCCCTCCCAGTGGGCTGTGGATATTCAGTCAGTGAGGGATTCAGGACTGTGACTGATGTTTTTTTTGGAATCGAGGGGTGAAGGAAGAGGGTAGGGAAGTGTAATTGATGCAGAGGGTGAGCTATGATTCTCCTGAATTGCGCAGTGGGCTCCAGGAATACGTATAGCCCGCTCCGGCTCTGATTTCTCACATTCCGTTTTTCTTTTCTGGGAGAGATGTTTTATTTTCCTGCGGTGGATTTTCTGAGCAGCAGCCTGTGTTGCTCTTCCACCAGCTCTGAGCTGCTCAGCCTGAACCCATCCATCACCTGCACACTCTTATAATTAATGATAACATTACATTTGCTGCCATCCATTCAAGCTACAGATTAATTCCATATGCTGCCAATCTGTACTTCATTGGTACGATCAGCTTGACCCGCCTTCTGGCAATTATGCCCTTCTGGGTCCAGTTGTTTTTCCATTAGATGCTGATGATGAGATAAAATGGATGACTGTGTTTATTGGTGAATTAAAATTTTACTCTGGGATAATGACACTGCTCAAGAATGTGAGCTCACGTCTGAAGCATTTCGCAAAGGAACTGTTCATAATCGACTTAAGGTTTAGAAAGGAGCCAACGGTGGAAGAAAAATTAAGGCGCTAATTCATTCCCTGCTCAGTGTGACCTGCGCGCTTCACCGCGGAGATAGAAGTGCATTGTTGTCCCTTATTGAAAAACCCCAGTGGAAAGAATAGCAGCAAGCAGGATCAAGAATTCCTGATGTGATGGGACCCAGACTCTCGTTTCCAAAAGGCGATGGACAATGAAAGGGTGGAAAGGTCAGGATCCCAGGATTTTGAACAATTAGTTGAACAGCTCAGGGAATGAAGCCGGCTCCTTTTGTCTCCAGGTAAGTTCTAAACACAAGGTCCGACCTGCAGCTCAGTAGCACAGTGGTTAGCACTGCTGCTTCTCAGCTCCAGGGACCTGGGCTCGATTCCCGGATTAGGTCACTGTCTGTGTGGAGTTTGCACATTCTCCTCGTGTCTGCGTGGGTTTCCTCCAGGTGCTCTGGTTTCCTCCCACAGTCCAAAGATGAGCGGGTTAGGTTGATTGGCCATGCTTAAAATTGCCCCTTAGAGTCCTGAGATGCGTAGGTTAGAGGGATTAATGGGTAAATGTGTAGGAATGTGGGGGTAGGCCGTGGGTGGGATTGTGGTCGGTGCAGACTTGATGGGCCAAATGGCCTCGTTCTGCACTGTTAGGGTTTCTATGATTCTTCTATGATTCCACTATGCATCCTCATGACAATGACTGCATCTCTTGGTTGTATCAAAACCGGACTAATTCCCAAACATCAACCTTTCCGCCAATCAGCCCAGGAGGTCAGCTAAGGAAAAAAACAGCCTCCTCCCTGCCCTTTCCTCCCCACCCTCCACCAATCCACCACCAACCCGCATCAAGGAAACCTGGCAGGTGACCCTCCCTCTCCTGTTGTCAGGTATATGCCGGGAAATGGCAGGACGAGGCCCTTGGAAATAACAGGTCTGTTCATAACTGTCCGGGTTTGGGAACAAAATACTCCAGGTGAAAGGACCAGGAGAATGGGGCATCCCTGATGGTAAAACGTGGCATAAGAAAATACCCCTACAATAACCAACGGCAGCAGATCTCAATTGATCTCATGCTGGCAGGCTGTGGGAATGAGAGTGGCTGGACCAGCTAGTTAAGTGGTGGGAAGGCCACCAGTTAATGTGCCCCCCACAACCTCCCCCATCTCCTGCAAATAAAATTCATACCCACCAGAGGAGAGCTGTGAATCCAACCCAAGACAGGTGGTGATTAGCAATAGCATAGGGTCAGGAAATGCAGGTGAGAGCCCTTTACAGACTCCCAACAGACGACTGGACAAGACATCAAACAAGAAAGGATGGGCACAGTAAGAGGTCAAACAAAACCAGGTTAAAGTCCAACAGGTTTATTTGGTAGCACGAGCCACTAGCTTTCTGAGTGCTGCCCCTTCATCAGGTGAGTGGGAGTTTGTTCACAAACAGGGCATATACAGACACAAACTCAATTTACAAAATAATGGTTGGAATACAAGTTGTCATGTCCAGTGAAAAGTATTTCATTTTGCGCGCTATACAGACAAAGCATAGCATTCATAGAGTACACAGGGAGAAGGAAAGGAGAGTAGAATGTAGTGTTACAATCATAGCAAGGGATGTAGAGAAAGATCAACATAATAAAAGGTAAGTTCCTTCAAAAATCTGATGGCAGCAGGGAAGAAGTTGTTCTTCAGTCGGTTGGTACGTGACCTCAGACTTCTGGATCTTTTTCCTGGCAGAAGTTGGAAAATTTAACACCACTTTTAAAAAAAGGAAGAAGGGAGAAACAGAAAGACTGACTAAAATAAAAACAAATTACTGTGGATGCTGGAATCTGTAACCAAAAGAGAAAATGCTGGAAAATCTCAGCAGGTCTGAGGGTCCAGACAACCCTTTGTCAAAGCTTTGAAAACATTTGGACTCGAAACATCGGCTCTTTTCTCTCCTTACAGATGCTGCCAGACCTGCTGAGATTTTTCAGCATTTTCTCTTTTGGTTACAGAAACTCTGAACATTCAACATGTGAAGAGATTTGGGTGCGCCCACGTCAGGAACACAGAGAGCATGCAGCTGCAGCAAGCTGTTAGGAAGGCAAACAACACTGAGAGGGGTTGGACTACAGGAATAAATAGTTCTTGCTACAATGATGGAGAACTTCAGTGAGACCACATCTGGAATACTAAATGCAATTTTGGTCCCCAAATCAGAGGAAGGATATACTTGCATTGGAGATGGTACAGCAAAGGCTCACTAAGCTGTTCCCTGGCATGAAGGGGCTGTCCAATAATGAAAGATTGTGTATATATTTTCTAGAATTTAGAAGAATGAGAGGTGGCCTTATTGATACATTCAAGATTGCGAGGGATTTGATAGTGTGGATGCTGAAAGATTGTTTCCACTATTCAGGGAATCTAAAACACGGAGGCACTGCCTCAGGATGAGGAGGGACGATTATTCAGGATTGAGTTGAGGAGAAATGGCTTCACTCAAAGGATCATGAACCTTTGGAACTCTCTATCCGAGATTGTTGTGGATGCTCCATCATTGAATATGTTTAAGGTCAGATAGATGAATTTTTGGTCTCTCGGGGAATCAAGGAACATGAGGAGATGTGGAAAGATAGAGATGAAGCCCAATGTCAGCCATGTTTGTATTGAATATTGGAGCAGGCTTGATGAACCTTGTTGTCTTATGTCCATTTCTATTTCTTGTGTTATCATGTTCTTGATCTTCATTTTCAACCAATATTTACTTCCATTTCGAGAGTGTGTGCTATTCAGTATAGTCAGCTATAATCAGTGGAAAATAAGCTACAGTATGTTTCATCAACTACACAAATGCGAAAATTCCTTCCCTCAATCTCCTTGCCACTCCAGTTCTCTTTTTAACTTTAAGATGTTCTTTAAACCCTACCTCTCCGATCAAGGACATGTTCACCTGTCCTAATACCTCCGTAAGTGCTTTGCTGCCAAATGTTGTTAAATTTGATTTGATTTATTATTGTGACATGTATTAACACACAGTGAAAAGTATTGTTTCTTGCGCACTAGATAGACAAAGCATACCATTCATAGAAATGAGAGAGTGGAGAATGTAGTGTTGCAGCTAAGGTGTAGAGAAAGATCAACTTAAGGCAAGGTAGGTCCATTCAAAGGTCTGACAGCAGCAGGGAAGAATGCGAGAATAATGGATGGAATGGAGACTCGCAAATTGAGTTTGTGTCTTTATATGGCCTGTTTGTGAACAGACCTCCCACTTACTGGATGAAGGAGCAGCACTCTGAAAGCTAGTGGCTTTTGCTACCAAATAAACCTGTTGGATTTAATCTGGTGTTGTGAGAATTCTAACTGTGTTCCTTGTATAGGTCAGTGTTGCCTGGCTTGAGTACCTCAGACCTGGACTTCAGCAAGTAGTGGATCTCCCTGTTCATTCATGGTTTCCGGTTGGGGAAACATACAGATTTGCTTCTTTGGCACACAATCTTATTAATTTACTGTACCGGCGAACTCGTTCAGGCTGGTCACAGAGTTTTTAAATACTGACCAGTCCACTGACTCCAAGCAGTCCCGTAGGAGATCACCCGATTCCTCAGGCCAACATTGCATGACATTCTTTGATGGATTCTTCTGCTTCAGTTTTTGCTCATCCTCCGGGAGCAGGAGCACAGTCTTGTGGTCTGATTTGCCAGAGTGCCAAATGTTGCATGCGATCTCCTCTTCTTACCTGTTTATCTCTCTGTGTGGCTCAAAGTCAAATTATATTAGTGAGAACTCCTGTGAGGCTCCTTGGGCTGTCTGACTGTGTTACTGGCACTATAAAAATGCTCCTTGTGTTAATGTTGATGTGAAATTTGAAATTTACATGATAAACAGCACACCCCTAAATTTTCATTAATCCATTTAATTGGAATTGAAGAAAAAGGCAAAACAGTGAACACTTGAGATCCAAAGTGTGAAGCAAAATCAGTCCCTCTGTAATTTACAACAAATGTATTAGTTTTTCAAGTGTATTCACTGTGGTGACGAAGGGTAAGATAATCTGTGCGCAGCCAGATCCTACACATGGATAGCAAAGAAATGAAATCAAAGCAGAAAAGTGCTCAACAGGTCAAGCGGTGTGTGTGTGTGTGTGTGTGTGTGTGTGTGTGTGTGTGTGTGTGTGTGTGTGTGTGTGTGTGTGTGTGTGTGTGTGTGTGTGTGTGTTGTCCATCCCGCCCTTTCTTTCAAACCCATAAACTAATCCCAATTGCCCACATCCCTCTATACCCTTCGCACCAATGTAACTATCTAAGTGTTTTTTAAAAGATAAAATTGTACCCATCTCTACTATTATCTCTGGCGGTTTGTTCCAGACACTCACCACCCTCTGCGTGAAAAAATTGCCCCTCTGGACACTTTTGTATTTCTCCCCTCTCACCTTAAACCTACGCCCTCTAGTTTTAGACTCCCCTACCTTTGGCAAAATATATTGACTATCTACCTTGTCTATGCCCCTCATTATTTTATAGACCTCTGTGAGGTCTCAGCCTCCTACGCTCCAGAGAGAAAAGCCCCAGTCTATTTAGCCTCTCCTTATAACTCAATCCACCAAGTCCCTGTAGCATCCTAGTAAATCTTTTCTGCATTCTTTCTAGTTTAATAATATCCTTTTCATAATAGGGTGACCGGAATTGCACACAGTATTCCAAGTGCAGCCTTACCAATGTCTTGTACAATTTCAACAAGACGTCCAAACTCCTGTATTCAAAGTTCTGACCGATGAAACCAAGCATGCCGAATGCCTTCTTCACCACTCTGTTTACCTGTGACTCCACTTTCAAGGAGCTATGAACATGTAGCCCTAGATCTCTTTGTTCTGTAACTTCCTTAACTCTCCCCAATGGCCCTACCATTAACTGAGTAAGTCCTGCCCTGGTTCAATCTACCAAAATGCATCACCTCGCATTTGTCTAAATTAAGCTCCAATTGCCGTTCATCATCTTACTGGCCTAATTGATCAAGATCCTATTGCATTTGGAGATAACTTTCTTCACTGTCCTCTATGCCACCAATCTTGGTGTCATCTGCAAACTTACTAACCATGCCCCCCTATATTCTCATCCGAATCACTAATATAAATGACAAATAACAGTGGGCCCAGCACTGATCCCTGAGGCACACCGCTAGTCACAGGCCTCCAGTTTGAAAAACAACTCTTTACAACCACCCTCTGGCTTCTGTCAAGAAGCCAATTTTGTATCCTTTTAGAGACCTCAGCCTGGATCCTGTGAGATTTAACTTTATGCAACAACCTACCATGCAGTACCTTGTCAAAGGCCTTGCTAAATTGCATGTAGACAACATCAACTGCACTGCCCTCTTATTTACCTTCTTGGTTACCCTTTTAAAAAACTTGTTTCACCGTATAAACCAAATTTGAAGAATGTGAAGAATAGTGGATGGAATGGAGACTCGCATTCCAACCATTATTTTGTAAATTTGGTTTGTGTTTTTATATGCCCTGCTTGTGAACAGAACTCCCACTTACCTGATGAAGGAGCAGCGCTCTGAAAGCTAGTGGCTTTTGCTACCAAATAAATCTGTTGGACTTTAACCTGGCGTTGTGAGACTTCTCACTGTGTTCCTTGTATAGGTCAGTGTTGCCTGGCTTGAGTACCTCAGACCTGGACTTCAGCAAGTAGTGGGCCTCCCTGTTCATTCATGGTTTCCGGTTGGGGAAACATACAGATTTGTATGGTTTATACTGTGCCTCACTACGGAATTACTGTACAGCTGAGTCTGACTGGGACCTCCTTTCCCTTGTTATTTTTTATTTCTATTCAGACTGGTTCCACGCCTTGGACTCCAGTTCCTATAACATCCCTCACTACAGTGCCAATGTTACACCCCTGTTAAAATGGGGCGAGTGGGATAAATATGACAGCTCTGAGCTAATGCTGAGGAAACCTTTCTGAGACAATAATTACACTGGCATTTGAGAATAATGTGGACTAATGATTGAAAGACATCAGGGATTAGTAAAGGAATTAAGGGTTAGGGTGAGCAGGCGGGTAAAGTAGAGCTGAGTCCATGAGAAGATCAGCCATGATCTTATTGAATGGCGGAGCAGGCTCGAGGGGCCAGATGGCCGACTCCTGCTCCTGGTTCTTACGTTCTTATTTGTTAAAGGTAAATCATGTCTGACTAACTTAATTGTACTCTGTGATCAAGTAATGGAGAGGGTTTATGAGTGCGTGGTGTGATTGATGTTGTGCATATGGACTTTGAAAAGGTATTTGACAAAGTAACACCTCTTAGACACGTTAACAGAGTTAAAGTACATAGAATTATAGGGGGCAGTGACAGCAGGGATATCAAATTGGCTGAGGGACAGAAAGCAGAAAGAGGTGATGAATGCTTATTTTTCAGACTGGAGGGAGATATACGATGGTGTGTCCCCGGGTCATTATAAAACTCTTTACTGTTTTTTCATATGTGTTATAACGATCTAGGCTTGGTGTACAGGGTACCATTTAAAAATTTACTGATGATATGAAACTCAAAACTGCAGTAAAGAGTGAGGACAGCAACAGAGCTGTCAATTGAACAGATGGCAGATTGAAGTTAAGAGAAATATAGCGTTGCCTTTCCTTGTGAGAAGGCATAGAGGTTTCAACATGGAAACAGGCCCTTCAGCCCAACTTGTCCATGCTGTTCTTTTTATTAAACCCCTAAGCTAATCCCAGTTGCCCACATTTGGCCCATATCCCTCCAAACTCATCATACCCATGTAACTGTCTAAATGCTTTTTAAAAGATAAAATTGTACCCACCTCTACTACTACCTCTGGCAGCTTGTTCCAGACACTCACCACCCTCTGTGTGAAAAAACTGCCCTTTTGGATACTTTTGTATCTCTTCCCTCTCACCTTAAACCTATGCCCTCTAGTTTAGACTCCCCTACTTTTGGGAAAAGATATTGACTACCTCCCCTAGGCCCCTCATTATTTTATAGACTTCTATCAGGTCACCCCTCATCGTCCTACGCTCCAAAGAAGAATTCCCAGTCTATTCAGCCTCTCCTTACAACTCAATCCATCAAGTCCCGGTAGCTAGAGAAGAAGCAATGTGAAAAAAATGGTACAATTCTTAAATGTGTAGGAACAGAGAGATCTCAGGGTGGATTTGATTTGATTTGATTTGATTTATTGTTGCCACATGTATTGTTTACATTGAAAAGCATTGTTTCCTGCACGCTATACAGACATGACATACTGTTCATAGAGTACAGAGGGAAGAAGGCAAGGAGAGGGTGCAGAGTATAATGTTTTAGATATCTAGGGTGTAGAGAAAGATAAGTCCATTCAAAAATCTGACAGCAGCAGGGAATAAGCTGTTCTTGAGTCGGTTGGTACGTGATCTCAGACTTTTGCATCTTTTTCCCGACGGAAGAATGTGGAAGAGAGAATATCCGGGCTGCGTGGGGTCTGTAATTATGCTATAATTTTGCCGAGGCAGCAGGAAGTGTAGACAGTGTCTGTGGATGGGAGGTTGGCTTGCATCATAAAAGTCAGAGATGTGTATTACAACCTTTTTGTATACACATCTTTATGGTGGCAACATGAGTCGATAAGGCTGATTGAAAAAAATATAAAATTTTTCCTCTTATCATAATAACATGGAAGTAATGCAAAACCTGTAGGTGGAGCCATTTGTACTATGGTTGTTGGAGTGGGAACTTGACTCCTGAACTCCCCCGTAAAAGTGTTTTTTTTAATATATTATTACAGAACTTGATTTTTCTCTTGTGCATTTCTATTTCTGTGTTTACCTGCAACTGTGATCTGCATGTTTGTCGAAGGCTCACAATTACATGTCAGTCACTGCCTTCCCCTCACGTCACAGGCTGATTCTCACTTCTTTCCTTATTGCTCACCCTGGACTAAGGGAATCGTCCAGTAATCTTCCTGTCAGTATAATTGTCTCTATGCAATGCTTAATGCTGCCAGCTGTACCTCTGTGGCTTCGCATTTCTGTCTCTCTTCCAGAACGATAACTATCAAAGAACTCAAACCTGCTTATGAGGTGCTTCTGAGAGGATGGCAGAGACGTGACTGGCACCCGAGTGCTGTAAACCCCGATTGCTCCCTCTTTTTTAAATTTATTTCAGATTGTCTGCTGTTAGTCACGTAAAACAAAAACAACAAAAAAACCCTCCCTACCTCCAAGAATGGTTCGCAGCTCTTGACCTTTCAATGATGGCTGAAATCCCTCCTTGTCAGGCAAATAACAACTGTGTGCCTATATAACAGGCCATCAGAGAAAATGTCCATGGGTTCATATGGAGTTCTGGATGCATTAAAAAGAAAGCAACAGCTAAAAGAGCAAGTAAACATGAAGGTTAGGTTGATTGGCCACGCTAAATTGCCCCTTAGTATACTAGGATACCCTCACGCTGTGAGGGATTAGTGAGGTAAATATGTGGGGTTGTAAGATAGGGACCGAGTAGGATTGTTGACAGTGTAGACTTGATAGGCCGAATGGCCTCCTTTTGTACTGTAGGATTTCCACAGTTCCATGAATATCTTACACAACAAAATTACTGTGGATTCTCAAAATCTGAAGTATAAATGAAAAATAATGGAAATAATTAACAACGGTATAGACACAGGATCAGAGATCAGGTTGATGTGCTGGAAAAATCTGGTGATACAAATGTTTGCAAAACATGAACGGAGGCAGGGGAAGGGAGATGGTGAGGGTGAAGGGTGGTTCGGGGGTGGGGAGGGGAAGAACACAAAAGAAAGGAGAGCTTAAATTATACAATTTTTGATAGGTCCCTGAAGAAGAAGGTTAAGAGGTGACCGAATTGAGGCATACAAGATGATCAGAGGGTTAGATAGGGTGGATAGTGAGAGCCTTTTTCCTCAGATGGTGACAGCCAACACGAGGGGACATAGCTTTAAATTAAGGGGTGGTAATTATAGGACGTATGTCAGAGGTAGGTTCTTTACTCAGAGGGTAGTAAGGGTGTGGAATGCCCTGCCTGCAACCATTGTGGACTCGCCAATTTTAAGGGCGTTCAAATGGTCAGTGGATAGGCATATGGATAACATTGGAATAGTTTAGCTTAGAGGGTCATTAGATTGGTTCCACTGGTCGGCGCAACATCGAGGGCCGAAGGGCCTGTACTGCGCTGTAATGTTCTATGTTCAAACAGGAGAAGGAAACCAGAAAGACGTAACAATGAGCAAGAGTAAAGAGAGGAATGAAAAGCCCACTAGAAAGAAGATCAGAATGTCTTCAAGGTGGCTGTTCCTGCTAGTGAACTAACAGTGAGCTACATACTGATGCAAAAGCAAAATTCAGCTTTTGCTAGAAAATTAAAAACATCCTTTCATTCTCTCATTTTCAGTTCACACTTGCATACTTCAGCTGAAACATTTATCATAGAATCCCTAGAGGGCAGAAGAGGCCATTCAGCCTATCAGGTCTGCATTGACCCAAGCCCCTCCCTTGCCCCATCCCCATAACGCCACACATTTAACATGGCTAACCCCATCCCACTTCTCCTCGGAGGTTGAGGGGCAACTTGATAGAAGTCTACAAGTTTATGAAGGGCATGGACAGAGTGAATAATCAGAAGCTTTTTCCCAGGGAGGAAGAGTCAGTTACTCGGGGACATAGGTTTAAGGTGCAAGAGGCAATGTTTGAAGGAGATGTACTAGGCAAGGTTTTTACACAGAGGGTGGTGGGTACCTGGAACTCACTGCCAGGAGAACTAGTGAAAGCGGATACAATAGTGACATTTCAGGGGCGTTTTGACAAATATGTGAATAGGATGGATAGAGGGATATGGAAGGGTAGGGGACTTTAGTCCTGTTGGGCAACATGGTTGGTGCAGGCTTGGTGGGCGGAAGGGCTGTTCCTGTGCTGTAATTTTCTTTGTTCTTTGTCCTTTATAATCTACACACGCGTTGGGACACGAAGAGAAAATTTAGCATGGTCAATCAACCTAACCCACACATCTTTGGACTTTGGCCGTCTTACACTTCCAGCACATGCTGAAGAAGGCACTTGCATTTATATAACGCCTTGCACAGCCCAAGGATGAGTCCAGTTAATGAAGTATTTTTGGGTGCATTATGATGCAGAGAGTGTGACAGCCATTTTACACACTGCAAGCTTCCCACAAACAGCACTGAGGTTCCATCTCAGCCCTGTCGACTCAGGGGTCATGAGGCAGATATTACCCATTCCTCTTTGAAGAACCACAGCTGGATTTTTAGCATCTACCTGAAAGAGAAAATGGAGCATTGATTCAACATCTGATTTGGAAGGCAGCTCATCACAAATGCAGCATTCTCTCCATTCCTTAGGGATGCCTTAGAGACAATCTCATTGGTCTCTTGGAATTTATTATGTGAAATAAGGAAATGGCAGCAACTTTGAAACAGTATTTTGTTTCTGTCTTTTGTGATAGAAAATACAAAAATCATCCTCGGAACAATAGACACAAAAGAGAGGGAAGAATTTAGAACAATTACTATTACTGGAGAAAAAGCACTGGGAAGACTGATAGACTGAAGGCTGACGCATGTGTAAGCCTGGCAATTTTGAACCTGCGTGTTTAATTATACACATTGGTCATCTCCTCTTGCAGATTTAAAAGTTGCTCTCCAGTTTCTAGGAGATTCTGATGGGTGAGAGTTGGTAAATTGGTACACACTGCTTCTCCAAACATGAGCTCTATCAGTGATAAGAAATGTTGCATTTCAAGGTGCCGCTCTCAGGTGGAATATTGCAATATGTAGATCTTGTTTGGTCTTTCTGCATTTGAGACTTCACGGTGAAATTCCTTCATTCCTTCAGTCAGGCCATTAGACCTTGGGTAACGGGAAGAGGTAGTGTGACCGATGTTCCACTTTACACAAATATCCTAGATTGGTTTACCAGTCATTTGCAGACCATTACCTGGATTGATCTCTGTTGGCACACACTAGATAAACTGAAAATAACAGTTAGCGAGGGCACAACCATTATATTTAGGGTGCTGTGCAATGAAATGCTTGGTAAAATAGTCAGCGATGTTGATAGAATCAGTGTCTGGGACTTGCAAGAGTTTGGATGCAATTCCGGACTGAGGCTGGGACAGAACTTCATGTGGAATCAGTGGTGCTTTGTACTGACTTGGCAAATACTCTTGAGAAGCTTTACACTTCTCGACATTGACTTCAATGTTTGTTCAGACTCCGCCAATAGACTGTCTCTCTTGTGAGTCTTCTCATCCTATCTTTGCCCATATGTGAGAGACGAAGTTGAAGAATATCAGGTGTGATGATACTGTGCCTTTAAGAAAGAGATTTATATTATATACTTATATCATGTTCCTTGCAAGGGATATGTTTAGATTTCAGATTGTTTTGCAGGGTGCCGATTTGTCTGCAAAAAGCCTTTAAATTAGCAGTAGGGAGAACAAGATACTTATCTTGTTTAGAGACAGAGGGCAGAATATTCCCGTAGTGACCAAGGAGCAGACCATGTAAAGGTCCATTGACCTTCAGCAGGAATTTCCAGCCTTGGGATTTAGGTGCCAGAAAATCCCACCTAGGGTGTTTGTTTAAGCAGAGCTAACGCATTTATATTTACTTAGGCTCACCCAGTGTTTCAGAGTAGAATTTTGATTGTATTGATTGACAAAGTCATGCGTTTAATGGGAGGAACTAAGCTTGTAGGAGAGAAGTATTATTTTCAATTTCATTTTAAAATATGAACAGTTGCTGTCTGGGCTGACAGAAAAAAAAAACAGTGTCTCTCTGTTTCTCTCTGCAAAGGTTTCCTGAAAGCTCCAAGCTTGCTAACCTAAGTCAAAGCAAGTATGCCTGTCTTTTGCTAATTAGTTTTAAAGAGAGGTTTAAGGCTTTCAGTGAAATACTGCTTGAGTGGAACTCACAACAATTGGTTTTTGCCAAGTCATTGCCAGTGACTTGTAGTCAGATTCTAACACAAATCATTTACCAAATAGATAGGTATGAAAATGCATGTTTTTGAACACTAAAGCTACTTCTGCAAGTGTGCTATATCTGTTTCTGATGGGATACCGGACGTCATTCGTGTTGTCTGAAGGTACCCACAGTGTACAGTCTGGATTTGTGCTTGGCTCTTTATAGTTCCATCAGCTTTTGCTCCAGGGCACTGCAGCTGCCAGTGACCCTTCCTGCCAAACACCTTGAAGAATTGAGTGAAAGCTGGGTTTTCCTATTTTCTATGAAATTCGATATTGCTCTTGGGGCTAAAGGGATCAAGGAATATGGGAGGAAGGGGGGAATCAGCTGATCAGCCATGATCAAGATAAATGGTAGAGCAGGCTCGAAGGGCTGAATGGCCTACTTCTTTGATTTGATTTGATTTGATGTTGTCACTGTATTAACGCATAGTGAAAAACATTGTTTCTTGCACACTATACAGACAAAACATACCATTCATAGAGAAAGAAAGGAGACAGTGCAGAATATAGTATTTCAGTCATAGCTACGGTGTAGAGAAAGATCAACTTAATGCAAGGTAAGTCCTGACACCAGCAGGGGAGAACCTGTTCTTGCTCCGGTTGGTACGTGACATCAGACTTTTGTATCTTTTTCCCGATGGAAGAAGTTGGAAGAGAAAATGTCCAGGGTGTGTGGGGTCCTTAATTATGCTGGCTGCTTTGCTGAGACAATGGGAAGTGTAGACAGAGTCAATCAATGGGAGGCTGGTTTGAGTGATGGATTGGCCTACAACCATGACCTTTTGTAGTTCCTTGCAGTCTTGGGCAGAGCAGGAACCATACCTAGCTGTGATACAACCAGAAAAATGCTTCTAGCTTCTATGTTTCTATTCCCTTGGTACATGCAGAAGACCACACCTTCCAGATGTCTGGCTGGGTTCAGGTGTTTCAATGAATGCCTCAACAATCGGGGTTGTAGTTCAGATCTGGAAGATTCGCTGAACTCCAATGATCGCTTTTACTTACATCCATCCTTGAGTAGCTCTTCAATGCCACACATTTTGGGATTATCTAACTGATCTTTCTGGAATATTTCCATAGGAGTTCAAGTGATCACCAACTTAACAATTCCGCCTGTCAGCTCTATGTTGGAAAACAGAGTCAGGATAAGTAGGTCATTTTCAGGTTGGAAAAGTGTAACTGGGGTGCCATGGAGATCAATGTTGGGGCCTCAACTATTTTCACCCTATATTAATGACTCAGATGAAGACACCATGTGTACTGTAGCCACATTTATCCAGAATTGGCCCTCACAATAGTGGAAGGATTTGGTAGAGTTCATTTTAGTGAGGATTTCATTTATTTACCTTCATGTCAATTTTCTCAAAAGCACTTGAAGTGTTCCAAAGAAGTGAACTACTTTCCAGTGCTGTGATTTATTACACAGACAAATATGGCCACCATTTTTTACATATCAAGATCCCAGAAACAGTAATGAGAAGAGTGATGAGTTATTTTATATCTGGGAGTTGGTTGGTGAAGGGATGTTTAGCTTTAATTGCAGTTACATTTTCCAGGAAACCTTTCCATGCATTCAACAAAACTCTATAGACCTGCACAGGAACGACCCTTTCCTGGTATGCTAACTGCTGCTGTCCAATTGGTATTCAGAACCTACCAATCAGATTGGAATCGTGGATTGTACTGTTTGATCCCCACACCCACCACCACCCTCTCTCAAAACCTCCTCCAACATGTCATGGGGTGTGGAATGTGGAGGATTAATTTAATGCGAGATGTTTAATAAAAATTGCATTTGCTATCACCGATAGACACAGAAGACATAGAATTCACTGCGCAGAAGGAGATCAATTAGCCCATTGAGCCTGCGCCAACCACAATCCCACCCAGGCCCTATCGCTGTAACACCACATATTTACCCTGCCGGACACTAATGGGTAATTTATCATGGCCAATCCAACTAACTCGCACAGCTTTGGAAGAAACCGGAACACCCGGAGGAAACCCCACACAGACACGGGGTGAATGTGTAAACCCCACACTGACAGTAACCTGAGGTCGGAATTGAACCCAGGTCCCTGGCACTGTAAGGCAGCAGTGCTAACCACCGTGCTGCCACGACTCCAAGGTGGGGTTATGTGATCTTTTACTGTCCTGTGCCGGCTGATATTCTAGAATAGACATTTTGTCCTTCAAAGCAAAGAGCACGGGGAAGGGGCTGGCGGGGAAGGGGCAGCGGGCACGGGGCGGCAGGGGTGGGGGTGTCGGGGGTGCTGGTGGGGAATAGAGTGAACTCATGGGAATCAAGCATTGGGTGGAAGGTTGGCTGACTGGTAGAATCAGAATATTACTCCTGAAATACTGTAAGGTGAAAGGCTTGTGATTCTGTCACTATGAAAGGTGCAATAATCATATTAGAAATGTTCTGGTGTCAGTTGTCATTACTGGCTCAATCAATCTGCACTGACAGGAGGTTTTAGGTTGCCAAGCTCAGTTCTGCCGGCAACGTGTAGACATCAGGTTAGTCGCAAATTGCTAAAGTGATCAATGTTTCACCTGCTTAGGAGACGCATTAGCTACAACTGGAGAAGCACCATGCTACTCAAAGAGGGAAACTGCTTCCTGTCGGCTGAACGGAAGGGAATGCAGCTGCACAAACTCGGCAAAGTGCCGTCACCTCCACCTTTGGTCCAGCCACCGAATCAAAATGTGGAACACAAAGAACTGACTTTCCTGTTATGTCTTCACTACCGTGCTTCATACTGGTGATTAATAAAGAAGATCGGACACTGAGACACATCAGGTGGGTTTGAAGGGAAGAGGAGAGGGCGGCAGGGAAATTTATCGACGGAATTACGGAACAGGCAGCTGAAGGCACAGCCGTCAAAGGTGTGATGTTGAAAATCTGTGACGCACAATTCACCAGAATTGGAGCAGTGCAGAGATCTTGGAGGTGATTAGCAATGTGGGGTGGCACAGTGGTTAGCACTGCTGCCTCACAGCGCCAGGGAGTTGGGTTCCATTCCCGGTTTGGGTCACTCCCCATGCACATTCTCCCCGTGTTTGCGTGGGTTTCCTCCCACAGTCTGAAAGACATGCTGGTTAGGGTGCATTGGCTATGCTAAATTCTCCCTCAGTGTACCCAAACAGGCACCAGAGTGCGGCGACTAGGGGATTTTCACAGTGAGTGTTTAATGTAAGCCTGCTTGTGACTAATAAATAAATAAACTGTTAGATGGGGGGAAGTGAGGACATGGAGGGATTTGAAAACAAAGATAGAATTTTAAAATGAGGTTTTGTCAGAACTGAACTGATGTAGGGTCAGTGAGCAGAGGTGTGATGCGAATTAGAGTGGGTAATAAACCTTTGAATGGTCACACAAAGTTATAGAGGGTAGGAGACTGGATTAGAGAGAGTATTAACATAGACTAAGCAGAAAGACATGCTGGCTAGCTGCATCGACTCATACAGGCACCGGAGTGTGGCGATTAGGGGAATTTCACAGTAACTTCATTGCAGTGTTAATGTAAGCCTTACTTGTAACTAATAGATAAACATTAACTTTAATCTAGAGATAACACATGCATTGATTGGGATTCAGCAGCAGATGGGTCGAAGCAAGGACAGAGTCAGTTGGTGTTATGGGTGTAGGAGTAAGTGGTCTGAGTGGTGAGTGGACAAGTTGGCCAGAAACTCAACCTGAGTCAAATACAACACAAAGGTTCTGAATTATCTGTTTCAGTCTCTGATAACTGTCAAGGAAAGAGGTGTGGAATCTACAAAGTAGGATTTGTGAGCGATCCCACAGCATGTTCCATGGATTGCCTGGTCCTGCCCCTCAACAGGTTTCCCATTTGTTTGTACCCATCGCCCCTCCACCCATCCCCTCCCCCATAACAACACCCTCTTCCCCACCGTTCAGTCGCCCATTGGGAAGCTGCAGGAGGAAGTCACCATCAGCAAGATTGGCCTGAATAGCCCGGTCAACGGTTTCAATCTTACCAATAGTGCGTTGGAGGAACTTTCTGTCCACTTAAGGATGGACAGAGGACAAGCATCTGACCAACTGGAGGCAGCAGAGGATTGAGTTGGTGAGGTTGATGTCATCAGCATCTAATTTTCAGCTGAGGTCACTGAGGGACAGTTCAGAGATGATGGGGAGTCAAGGACCCTTTTAGGGGTCATCAGTGATAGCAGTGGGGGGGGGGGAGTGGGGAACAGAGAAGAAAGTGGTTCCCTGGCAACAATTAGAGAGATGAGAATTAAACCAGGTCAGAGTAGCCCCACTCAGCTGGGAGGCAGTGTGGAGAGTTGTTGGTGAGAATGGTGCAATCAGCTGTCCCAAAGGCTACAGACAGGTCCCCAAGGACAGGAAGGGATAACAGCCACATAGAAGTCATCTGTAATGCTGATAAGAGCTGTTTCCGTACTGTGACAGGGTTGAAATGTGATTGGAGGGGTTCAGACATGAAATTGGCTGGAGAGTGGGAGGTGACAGCACATCCAATTCGTTTGGAGGAAATGATGGTTGGAGATGGAGTAGCAATGTGCTCAGGCAGGGGGATAATGTTTTGAAGACAGAGCGTAATTTGGAAAATTTGCAGCTGGGGGCGCACCTTAAGAAAGAGAGTATTTTACAATATCAACTCCTGACTCTTCAAGCACCATGTGACAGAGTTGGCAGACCAACCATCTGAGTCCAACAAACTGGAATGGAAGCAAGTCACCCACGACCTCAACAGGCTGCCTGAGAAGGAGAAGGGCTAAGGTAAAGGCAGCTCTGACAAAGGATTATCCAGACTCAAAATGTTGGCTCTATTCTCTCCCTGCAGATACTGTCAGACCTGCTGAGATTTTCCAGCATTTTCTGGTTTTGTGGAAGTAAAGATAATATGGGGGGGCTGGAAGGGAGAAAGGATGGTCAACAGTTTGCAGAGGATAGGGTTGTGAGAACAGGAGCTGGAGCATTCTTCCCAATGTTCTGGCCAACATATATCCCGCAACCATCATAAACGAAGACAGAGGGAGGTGGTGTCTTTGTCACTGGACTGGAAATCCAGAGATCCAGGGTAATGTCCTGGTGACCTGGGTTCAAATCCTATAGATGGTGAAATTTGAACTCAGTAAAAATGTGGAGTGTAAAGTCTAAGGGTGCTGATTGCCATAAAAAACCCATCTGGTTCACTAATGTCTGGTTTCTTCATTTGTTGTCCTTACCTGGTCTGGCCTACATGTGACTTCAATGTGGTAAATGGCAACTCAGTCCAAGGGCCATAAATGCTGGTCCAGCCAAAATGATCATCTAGTCATCACATTATTGTTGTGGGATCTTGCTGGGCTGTGTGCACATTGACTTCTGTTTCGGTTATATCACAACATGCCAATGTTTCTAAATAAAAATAAAGCACTTTGGGACATCCCAATTTTTTGAAGATGCTATATAGAAATATATAATGTGCATAGATGAGCTCTACAAATATGAAACTTATTTTTCTCAGATTCCCAGCCGTTAAAGGAAACTTCCTTCTTCCCTCACCACTCATTTTTTAAAGTTTATTTATTGCTGTCGCCAGTCGGCCTACATTAACACTGCAATGAAGTTGCTGTGAAAATTCCCTGGTCACCACACTCCAGCACCTGTTAGCACGGCCAATGCACCCAACCAGCCTGTCTTTCAGATTGTGGGAGGAAACCAGAGTACATGGAGGAAACCCACGCAGACACGGGGAGAACATGTAGACTCCACACCGACAGTGACCCAAGCCGAGAATGGGACCGCACTCCCTGGTGCTGTGAACAATGCTAATTACTGTCAGTCTGTGGAAGGAGAAGTCCCTTCACTGAAATCCCTTTGCTTACAAACTCTAACAGAGTTACACAGAGTGCTCGCAGCCAGCAGTCTACCTTCGGGAGTGCCAGGGGAACTGACACTCCTCATTAAATACAAGGCAAAGACCCCCTGATTGGCCCATCAATTGGATCATTAATCAGGGAATTCATACTCCAGTAGGCCAAACTCAATGGCCTGATTGAATGGCCTCACTGTGCCATCATGCTGCCCTTGGGTTATGCCTGCAATATTGAAAATACTCCAAATGTTTAAATAGAATAAATGAAGAAAATAAATATCGAAAGCTACCACCTCATCGCTGCGTGCCCCATTATTTTGCTGTTTTTCGTCCTGCCATCTCTCTCTCTGCCAGTCTTGATCTACTTCCATTTCACTTTGATCCGCCCTCTCCCAGAAATCTAAAATCCTTTATTAATCAATTTTCCTCTTCTGCCTCTGATCTCTCGACATCTATTTTGGAGACAAGACACTTTTTTGTAATGTATTAAAGAAATAACTAATTGGTTTTGATGCCCTAGATTTTGTAGATTGCCCTGGTCACATTTATTCTTGCAGACAGCTTGAGGTTTGATGTGTAATCGGGTCAGGACTGGAAGAAAGTTGGTGTGATTCGTGAAGTCATCCCAAACCCAACAACCCAGAACCAATGTGATCATCACTGATAGTACAAGGATTAAGCACAGCTCTATATTGCCATTGTTCAAATACATTTAATTAAATAAATTAATGACAAGTGGTCTTAAAGAATTATTGGGCAGCTCAATAACTTTAATTGCTGCAGTGTTAACTTGCTGTTCAAAGACCTGAATTCAAATCCAAGATTCAACTGATAAATAATCTTCACCTGGGGGAGTAGTGGCTTTTGATTGTCGAGGGGATCAGGGGAAATTGCTAAGGTACCTTTTCCCCATGTTCCTGCAGCTTTCTTCCTGATGACTCCATAAATATCTGGTGTGTAATTGTGAGGGAATTGTAAATTATCCTCCTTGTTTCCAAATTCCTGAATGGTTTCATCCTCACTATCTCTTGTTAAGCTTCTCAAGCCCCACAACATTCCAGGATATGTGGGGGGAGAAAGGATCAGGCTATTGAGTTGGATGATTAGCTATGACCATAATCATTTCCGTGCCCGTTGGGCACCGCAGGGGCTGAGGTGCCTTATAGACCCCGATAATCACATTTTGATTTGACGTGTTTTAAGTTTCCTTTGTACCTTTTGTTTCTGTTCGGGCTGTTCCCCCTCCTTTTGGGGAGCTGCCCCCTTTTTCTTTGCCCGAACGTAATTTAAGTTTGTTTACTTGTTTGACCCGCCCAAAAGACCCACCCAAAAGACCGACCATAATCATGGTGGCATGGTGGACAGTGAGGAAGGTTATTTTCAATTGCGGTGGGATCTTGATCAATTGGGCCAGTGGGCAGACAAATAGCGGATGGAGTTTAATTTAGACAAATGCGAGGTAATGTATTTTGAAAGATTGAACCAGGGCAGGACTTACTCAGCTAATGGTAGGGCTTTGGGGAGAGTTACAGAACAAAGTGATCTAGGGGTGCATGTTCATAGCTCCTTGAAAGTGGAGTCACAGGTGGACAGAGTGGTGAAGAAGGCATTCGGCATGCTTGGTTTCATCGGTCAGAACATTGAATACAGGAGTTGGAATGTCTTGTTGAAGTTGTACAAGACATTGGTAAGGCCACACTTGGAATTCTGTGTGCAATTCTGGTCACCCTATTATAGAAAGGATATCATTAAACTAGAAAGAGTTCAGAAAAGGTTTACTACAATGCTACCAGGACTTGATGGATTGAGTTATAAAGAGAGGCTGAATAGGCTGGGACTTTCTTCTCTGAAGAGTAGGAGGCTGAGGGGTGACCTCATAGACGTCTATAAAATAATGAGGGGCATAGACAAGGTAGATACTCCATATCTTTTCCCAAATGTAGGGGAGTTTAAAACTAGAGGGCATGGGTTTAAGGTGAGAGGGAGGAAATACTAAAATGCCCAGAGGGGCAATTTTTTCACACAGAGGGTGGTGAGTGTGTGGAATGAACTGCCAGATGTAGTAGTAGAGGCGTGTACAATTTTATCTTTTAAAATGCATTTAGATAGTCTCATGAGTACGATGGGTATACAGGGATAAGGGCCAATGCAGGAAATTGGAATTAGCTTAGGGATTAAAAAAAAAGGGTGGCATGGACAAGTTGGGCTGAAGGGCCTGTTTCCATGTTGTAAACCTCTATGACTTTAAGGGGCGGAGCAGGCTCAAAGGGCCAAATAGCCTCGTCTTGCTCCCACTTTGCATGTCCCTATGTATGGACGCCTCTGTTTTCAGTCTCTTGAGCTATCCAGAAGGAAAAGAAAATGGATCTGAACAGTTTTTTTTTACCCACTGGTAGTCTCTTTGACACCGCCAAGTTATCATTCCATCGGTGTTGGCTGTGTTTGCATGCATCCTAAACCCCGGAATTCCATTCCTAAACCTCTCTGTTTCTCAATTGCCCACTAAGACTTCAAAACCTATCTCTTTAAGTAAGCATTTGCTCATTAGTCTGAATAGGTCCTCTGTGGTTCAGCATCTATTGAAGCTTATGTTCAACTGAAGGTTTCTGAGTTTATCATTTCCTGTTTCCAAAGCCATCTGGAGATTAGAGAGAAATCTGGTGTGTTAATTTCATGTGATGGAATTACAATGCAATCTTCGCACTCATGTGGGTGCTCGGTGACTATCACTGATTGCTATGCAGATACATGGATTGGGGCCAGTGTCTGCGGGAGTTTGCACATTCTCCCCGTGATTGCGTGGGTTTTCTCTGGGTGCTCCGGTTTCCTCCCACACCCCAAAAACGTGCTCCTAGGCTGATTGGAGTAACAAATTACCCCTAAATTAGTCTTCCTTCAATCTTCCCCAATAGGCGTAGACAAAGGTCATAGGTACAGGAGGGCACTCATAATGTTAAAATGGCGGCGTGGGCTCGTTGGGCCGAAGGGCCTGTTTCCCGTGCTGTGTTGTTCTTTGTTCTTAATGAGTTTCCACTAAATCTCCTTCATCGGCATGTAAGGTGGGGCTTTGATCTATTGAAGAGTTTATGCTGGTTTGATGTCTGGGCCTTCTTTCCCCACACAGTGAAAGAATGATGACCTGTAAGTCAGCATGCTACAGTGCAGAGGGACCTGGGGGTCCTTGTACACGAGTCACAAAAACCCAGTCTGCAGGTGCAGTAGGTGATTAAGAAGGCGAATGGAATGTTGGCCTTTATAGCGAGGGGGATAGAATATAAAAGTAGGGAGGTCTTGCTGCAACTGTACAGGGTACCGGTGAGGCCGCAGCTGGAGTACTGTGTGCAGTTTTGGTTGCCACACTTGTGGAAGAGTATATTGGCCTTGGAGGGAGTGCAGAGGAGGTTCACTAGGCTGATACCGAGATGAGGGGGTTGGCCTATGAAGAGAGACTAAATAGACTGGGTCTGTACTCATTGGAGTTTAGAAGGATGAGGGGGGGGATCTTACAGAGACCTTTAAGATAATGAAGGGGATGGATAGGGTAGAGGTAGAGAGATTCTTCCCGCTTAGAAAGGACAGCAGGACTAGAGGGCACAGCCTCAAGATAAAGGGGGGGGGTGCAGTTTAGATTAGAGTTGAGGAGGAACTTCTTCACTCAAAGGGTGGTGAATCTCTGGAATTCTCTGCCCGTTGAAGTGGTGGAGGCTACCTCGCTGAATATATTTAAGTCACGGGTAGATAGGTTTCTGATAGACAAGGGAATTAAGGGTTGTGGGGAGAAAGCGGGAAAGTGGAACTGATCCACTTCAGATCAGCCATGATCTTATTGAATGGTGGGGCAGGCTCGAAGGGCTAAATGGCCTACTCCTGCTCCTATTTCTTATGTTCTTATGTAAGTGGTGTTAAGAATGAACTCTTCTGCTCTGTTTGATCACCAGTTGCATCTTGTCATTGAGGTTGTCACTGTGTAATTTGTTCTAATCATTGCTTCAGGGTTCATTTAGCAACAACAAACTTTTCAAAGGGACACTAGTGAATGGATAGCCAATGAACTTCAAAAAATGCCCCAAAAAAAGCTTGTTTATTCTTAGCTATAATTAGCTAAAAGGGCTGGTCTTGTTTGATGTGGACTCATTGTTTCCAAAAGCCATGTCCAATGTAACTGTTTCAGGGATACATGATAGTTAGCCTTGACTGTCATTAAACACAGTTCTAGACTGTAACATGCGTGTAAAGGTGCAGGTTACCACAGCAACCTAAACTCTCCGAGTGAGTTGTTCCCGACCACCACGTGATGGTCAAAGCAAATTGCACAAAGCGACTGGAATTCTCTGACCTCGCCCGCAGCTGGGATTCTCCAGTCCTGCTGCAGTGAATGAACATTTGGCTGAGTGCCAAATTCTCTGTTCTGTTCTCACTGGCAGTGGTAGCAGGGGTAGCATGAGACTGGAGAATTCCAGCCGGTTAGGTGGACTG
The DNA here is from genome assembly GCF_965287045.1 of Carcharhinus amblyrhynchos. Lineage (NCBI taxonomy): Eukaryota > Metazoa > Chordata > Chondrichthyes > Carcharhiniformes > Carcharhinidae > Carcharhinus > Carcharhinus amblyrhynchos. The sequence goes on along the minus strand of NC_137336.1, from coordinate 4,550,428 downwards.
ACCCAAACAGGCGCCAGAGTGTGGCGACTAGGGGATTTTCACGGTAACTTAATTGCAGTGTTAATGTAAGCCTACATGTGACATTAATAAATAACCTTTACTTCAATGTATTTTTATCACACAACAGTTGATCACTGCTAAAAAGATGGACATGTTGTCGAAGATTTCCCATTTGCACTCATCAGGACAAATGCAGGAATACCAAATGTCAAAAGATCACAACAACTTATGCCATAAGAAAAATGGGTGCTGATTGGTTGGCGAATCAGTTTTGGTTGGCCAAGGTGTTGCCATGGAGAAAGCAATGTTCAAGTCCAGTGTTACCAAGCTGACTGTTTACAGATTAATTCCTGAACTATTGTAAACAAAGGGGGCCTTGCAATTTGTCCAGGAATGTCTCACTGAACAACAACAACTTGCATTCATATTGAACCTTTAACAGAGCAGCAGTCCCCGAGATATTTGATTCGATTTGATTTATTATCGTCACATGTATTAGCATACAGTGAAAAGTATTGTTTCTTGCACGCTATACAGACAAAACATACCGTTCATAGAGAAAGAAACGAGAGAGTGCAGAGTGTAGTGTAACAGGCATAGCTAGGGCGTAGAGAAAGATCAACTTAATGCAAGGTAAGCCCATTCAAAAATCAGACAGCAGCAGGGCAGAAGCTGTCCTTGAGTCGGTTGTTACGTGACCTCAGACTTTTGTGTCTTTGTCCTGATGGAAGAAGGTAGAAGAGAGAATGTCCGGGGTGTGTGGGATCCTTAATTATGCTGGCTGCTTTGTCGAGGCAGCAGGAAGTGTAGACAGAGTCAGTGGATGGGAGGCTGGTTTGCATGATGAACTGGGCTACATTCATGATCTTTTGTAGTTTCTTGTGGTCTTGGGCAAAGCAGGAGCCATACCAAGCTGTGATACAACCAGAAATAATGCTTTCTTTGGTGCACCTGTAAAAATTGATGAGAACCATAGCTGACATGCCAAATTCCCTTAGTCTTCTGAGAAAGTAGAGGCATTGGTGAGCTTTCTTAACTATACTGTCAACATGGGGGGACCAGGGCAGGCTGTTGGTGATCTGGACACCTAAAAATATGAAGCTCTCGATCCTTTCTATTTCATCCCCATTGAGAACATGCCCCATAGACAGGGGCATGTTCTCCTTTACGCTTCCTGAAGTCGATGACAATCTCCCTCGTTTTGTTGATATTGAGGGAGAGCTTTTATTACCACACCAGCTCACCAGATTCTCTACCTCATTGGTGTTCTCTGTCTCGTCATTGTTTGAGATCTGATTCACTACGGTGGTGTCATCAGCAAATTTGAAAATCAAATTGGAGGGGAATTTGGCCACACAGTTATCAATGTAAAAGGAGTATAGTAGGGGACTGAGAACACAGCCTCGTGGTGCACTGGTGTTGAGGATGATCGTGGAGGAGGTGTTGTTGCCTTTCCTTACTGATTGTGGCCTATGGGTTAGGAAGTTCAGGATCCAGTCAGAGAGGGAGGTGCCAAGGCCCAGGCCATGGAGTTTGGAGACGAGTTTCATGGGAATAATAGTGTTGAAGGCTGAGCTGTAGTCAATAAATAGAAGTCTGACATAGATGTCCTTGTTATTGAGGTGTTCCAAAGTTGAGTGCAGGGCCAGGGAAATGGCTCTGCTGTGGACCTGTTGCGGCAGTAGGCAAACTGTGGATCCGGGTAGTCCAGGAGGCTGGAATTGATTCGTGCCATGACTAACCTTTTGAAGCACTTCATAATGATGGATGTCAGATACTTCACCTAATCATTATTAAATCAAATCCCCCACAGGACAGCAGATGACCCAAAAGCCTGAAGGCAAGGAGTTTCAGGGAAACATAGAAGAAGAGGAGGCCATTTGGCCCTTCAAGTCTGCTCCATCATTCATTACGATCATGGCTGATCATCCAACTCAGTGATCTGTTCCTTCCCTCCACCCTCCTCCTCCTCCCCCCATTCCCCCACCAATAACCTTAGATCCCTTGAGCTCCAAGAGCTAGATCTAACTGCTTCTTGAAAACATACAATGTTTTGGCTTTAATGGCTTTCTATGGTGTTGAATTCCACAGACTGACCACTCTCTGGGGGAAGAAATTACTTCTCAGCTCAGTCTGAAGCAGTCCACCTTATATCTTCGAACTGTGACCTCCTGGTACCCACCATCGGGAACAACCTTCCTGCATCTACCCTCACTAGTCCTGTTAGAATATTCTAGATTTCTATGAAACTCCCCCTCCCCCTTATTCTTTTGAACGCCAGTGAATATGATCCTAACCGACTCAACCTCTCTCCGTAAGTCAGTCCGGTCATCCCGGGAATCAGTCTGGTAAACCTCCGCTGCACCCCCACTGGAACAAAAGCATCCTTCCCCAGATAAAGGGATCCAAACTGCATGCAGAATACTCCAGGCCTGGCCTCACCAAGGCCCTGTATAAATGTAGCAAGACATCCCGGCTCCTGTGAGCATTGTGGTGCTCAGGATTGAAGCAGGTCAAAGCACTGTCACCACGGGGAAATTTCTATAAGTTCCCCTTGCACCCAACTGCAAATGTCTCCGGGGCTGTGTGAAAGCATTGCAAAGCAGAAGGCCCGAGTGACGGATATACCAACATGCTCCAGCTGTGGATGACTGGGCAGTGCATTCTGTCTGACCACCGAACACTGGATATCTACAAGGTCACCAAATTCTCCTAAACCATTGCCTGAAACTGTTCCCCACAAACGCAGCTTGCACAAGGGACAGACTGGAGGTATCCACTGAAATTTATTGTGTGATGTCGACAAGTGCTCATCCAATCAAACCATTTTGTTAATCGTTGGATCTTTTGACTTGTTGAAAGGCATGCATAATTCAGATAACAGGATGAATCATAAGTGGAGTACAGATTCCATATCTGCGAAGTAGTAAATTTTGTGTGCATTTTGCATGAATTCTCACACAAGTATAACCCCTGTTGTTGGCCTATATTTACTTGACACAGACATCAGGCTTTTCCAAGATTTAATGGGGTGCTGTAGCCCCCCCTCTGCATAAAGCATCCTTTTCACTGAAGGACGTTTTCTGTGGTTTCTGCCGATAGCATTGTAGGGACCATTTTGCATTGACAAGCTAAGATTATACTTTGAAATGAATTCAGGGCATCTGTGGAGAAAGGAAGCATCGCGAGCAGACGTACTAATCTTCAAAGGCTTACTTGATGAACTGAACATTCTTTACCAAAGCACCCTCTTTATTTATCTAGCAGTGATTCATAAAGAATCGATGGTAATCCTTTGAGAAGCAAATGCCATGTGCAAATTTAAAACTAAACATAGATATCTGCCATGTGAAATCTGTGGGAAAAAAAATTCAGAACAGTTGTTGTAAAGCGTGAAGCAGAATTTCAGGAAAATGACAACATGTCACGTTGACTTGGCTCTTGAATAAATTCCCAGAAGAACAATTTTATAAATTTCCTTTAGAAAACATTGCAGCTATTTTGCATGAAGAGAACTGATCTACGACAGTTGATTCAGAAATGATTGATTTAGTAAACAAACGCTTCTCGATTTAATAACAATAATAATGACAATGTACATTTGAATCATTGAATAATTTTGTACAGATGGAGAACATTTGGCCCATCGCGCTTGAGTGGGGCTTCGTAAAAGGCACTGTCTGTGCCTTTTAGCTTTGATAAAGGGTCATCTGATCTTGAGACATCAGCTCTTTTCCCTCCTAACAGATGCTGCCAGACTTGCTGAGATTTTCCAGCATTTTCTCTTTTGGTTCTATTTGTTATTCCCTTTTCCTCCACTGGAAATAGATTCTCATGTTGCGTTCTAGCAAACGTTTCCAAGATTATCAATAACTCCAAATAACTAGAGCATCTCACCCCCACGACCATTTTAGAAAATCTCCTCTGCTCCCTTCCATCTGGTCAGACCCCATTTGGAAGCATTGTGAGTAGTTTTGGACCCTATACCTAAGGAAGGATGTGCTGGCCTTGGAGAGGGTCCAGAGGAGGTTCACAAGAATGATCCCAGGAATGAAGAGTTTGTCACATGAGGAGCAGTTGAGGGCTCTGGGTTTGTACTCAATGGAGTTCAGAAGGATGAGGGGGAAGATCTAACTGAAACTTACAGAATACTGAGAGGCCTAGACAGAGTAGAACTGAATAGCAGCCATTGACAATGGTGCCCTACACAGCCAGATGCTAAGGTGAGTTTACCAGGTGACACACTCTCAACAACGAGAGCCATTTCCATCCCAGCATGCATTCTCACAATAGGAAGAGCTACTTTCCATCCCAGCAAGCATCAGTGGTGGCACAGTAGTTAGCACTGCTGCCTCGCAGTGCTGAGGAGCCGGTTTCAATTTTCGGCTTGGGTCACTGTCTGTGTGGAGTTTGCACATCCTCCTTGTGTCTACGTGGGGTTCCTCCCACATTCTGAAAGAGGCGCTGGTCAGGTGCATTGACCTGAATAGGTGCTGGAGTGTGACGACCAGGGGATTTTCACAGTAATGTCATTACAGAGTTAATGTACGCCTCAGTTGTGGCTAATAAATAAACTTTTCTTTTCATGGCAAGCCGCACAAGCGAACAGAAGAAACCAATACCAGAGAGACAAGCCCGTTGTTTATCCACCTCACACAGAGGAGGATAATAGTGCCACCGCCTATCATAATAACAGGGGAATCAACACAGAGCGATTCCAGGCCACGGAATTGGAAAACAGGATGTAGTGATACACAGATGCCAGAACAGCCTCCAGTTCAACAAAGATTACCCGCAGAGAAGTCTGAGGTCATGTATCAAAGCAGCCAGCATAATTAAGGATGCCAAACACCCTGGACATTCTCTCTTCCACCTTCTTCCTTTGGGATAAAGATACAAAAATCTGAGGTCAAATACCAACCAACTCAGGAACAGCTTCTCCCCTGCTGCTGACTTTTGAATGGACTTGCATTAAATTGATTTTTCTCTATACCCTAGCTATGACTGTAACACTACATTCTGTACTCTCTTGTTTCCTTCTCTATGAATGGTATGTTTTGTCTGTATAGCATGCAAAAAACAATGCTTTTCACTGTATACTAAGACATGTGACAATAATAAATTAAATCAAATCAAATCAAAAGCATCAGAGTTTACCACTCCTCTGACAGTGATGAGAACAATATACAGAGGGGTTTGGGTAAAGCTTATAAACTCAGAAACTTGAGGCATGGTGATGAGATAGTAGACATGTTGAATTACATGAGGTAAAGTGTAAATACATTGGATAAGCGCTTGGAAATAGGGGAAATGTAATCAAAGTATTTGGTACATAAAGGGTTAACACGGGATTGAGTACAGTACCACCCACACATGAGGGTCCAGGGTGGAGGGAGTGAATGTCTAAGCTGGTGGATGGGGTACCAATCAAGTGGGGGCTGCTTTGTCTTTTATGGTATTGAGTTCCTTGAGTATTGTTTGGATTAGTAAATTTGCTGATGACGCCAAAGTCGGAGGAGTGGTAGATAGTGAAGAGGGGTATCATAGTTTACAGAGAGACTTGGACAAGTTGCAGAGCTGGGCCGAGAGGTGGCAGATGGAGTTTAATGCGGAAAAGTGTGAGGTAATTTACTTTGGCAGGAATAACAGATGTGTAGAGTATAGGGCGAACGGTAGGACTCTGAATAGTGTTGACGAACAGAGGGATCTAGGTGTATATGTGCATAGATCCCTGAAAGTTGGAAATCAAGTCGATAAGGTTGTTAGAAAGGCATACGGTGTCTTGGCGTTTATTGGTAGGGGGATTGAATTTAGGAGCCGCAACGTCAAGTTGCAACTGTACAAAACTCTGGTGAGGCCGCACTTGGAGTATTGTGTGCAGTTCTGGTCCCCACATTATAGGAAGGATGTGGAGGCATTGGAGAGGATGCAGAGGAGGTTTACCAGGATGTTGCCTGGTATGGAGGGAAGGTCCTATGAGGACAGACTGAGGGATTTGGGGTTGTTTTCGTTGGAAAGAAGGTGGCTAAGAGGGGACCTTATTGAAACATAAAAGATGATTAGAGGTTTAGATAGGGTGGACAGTGATAGCCTTTTTCCTCGGATGGAGAAAGCTAACACGAGGGGACATAGCTTTAAATTAAGGGGTGGTAGTTATAGGACGGATGTCAGAGGTAGGTTCTTTACCCAGAGGGTGGTGGGGGAATGGAATGCCCTGCCTGCTGCAGTTGTAGATGCGCCTAGTTTGGGGGCGTTTAAGAGATCCGTGGATAGGTTTATGGATGGAAAGGGATTGGTTTAGGTTAGAGGGTCATTGCTTTTTTCTTAATTGGTCGGCGCAACATCGTGGGCCGAAGGGCCTGTTCTGTGCTGTAATGTTCTATGTTCTATGTTCTATTGTTGGATCTGCGCCCATCCAGGCAAGTGGAAAGTATTCATTCACCCTCCTGACTTGTGCCTTGTAGATGGTGCTCAGGCTTTGGGAATTGGGGTGAGTTACTCGCCACTGTATTCCCAGCCTCTGACCTGTTCTAATGGTGTGTGCCTTTATATGCCCTGTTTGTGATCAGAACTCCCCAGTCACTTGACAAAGGAGCAACACTCGAAAGCTAATGGCATTTGCTACCTAATAAACCTGTTGGACTTTGACCTGGTGTTGTGAGGCTTCTTACTGTTCTAATGGTCACAGTATTTATATGGCAGGGCCCAGTTCAGTTTTTGATCAATGATAACCCCCCAGGATGTGGATAGTGGGGGATTCAGCAACAGTAATCCCACTGAATGTCAAGGGAAGATGGTTAGATTCTTCCTTTTTGGAAATGTTCTTGCCTGGCACATGTGTAGTGCGAATGTTACTTGCCACTTGTCAGTCCAATATAGATATGGACTGCTTCAGCGTCTGAGCAGTGAAGACAAGTGCTGAACGTGATGCATTTACCAGCAAACATCCCCCCTCCTGACCTTATAACGGAAGGAAATGTTATTGATGAAGCAGCTGAAGATGGTTGGGTCAATGTCATTACCCCAAGGGATTCCTGAAGAGATGTCCTGGATCTGAGACTATTGATCTCCAACCACCGCAACCACCTTCCTTGGTGCTAAGTATGACTCGAACCAGCAGAGAGTTTTCCCCTGATTCCCATTGACTCCAGTTTTGATAATTAGTTATGCCCTTCAAATATGATTTAGCAATTATACACTCATGTGTATGCACACATAAGTATCCAGAATGCCACATTACTCACTACTGCATTGTAATCTGTGCATCTAACTCAAAATACATTCTTCTGCAGCACGTGACATGATCTGTGAAATACATTCAAAGAAGCCCTAGAATTCTATGATTTAAAACTTATTTCATAAGACAGTAACAGTATCCTTTCTATTTGATGTGTGTCTGACATGTTTGACTGATACGCTGACTATTTGCTAATGCCTAATAACCAGTAAGGTGGCCCAGCAGCCCAGTGGTTAGCACAGCTGCGTCACAACGCTAAGGACCCGGGTTCAATTCCAACATTGGGTCACTGTCTGTGTGGAGGCTGCATGTTCTCCCCGTGTCTGCTTGGGTTTCCTCCGGGTGCTCCATTTTCCTCCCACAGCCCAAAGATGTATAGGTTAGGTGGATTGGCCATGCTAAATTGACCCTTAGTGTCAAGGGGGTTAGCAGGATAAATATGTGGGGTTATGGGAATAGGGCCTAGGTGGGACAATGGTAGGTGCAGACTTGATGGGCTGAATGTCCTCCTTCTGCTCAGTAGGGATTCTATGTAAGAACATAAGAACATAAGAAATAGGAGCAGGAGTAGGCCATCCAGCCCTTCGAGCCTGCCCCACCATTCAATAAGATCATGGCTGATCTGTCGTGGCTCAGTTCCACTTTCCCGCCCTCTCCCCATAGCCCTTAATCCCCTCTCCTATCAAAAACCCATCAACCCGCGTCTTAAAAATATTTAGCGAGGCAGCCTCCACCACTTCAACGGGCAGAGAATTCCAGAGATTCACCACCCTTTGAGTGAAGAAGTTCCTCCTCAACTCCGTTCTAAACCGCCCCCCTTTTATCTTGAGGCTGTGCCCTCTAGTCCTACTGTCTTTTTTGAGTGGGAAGAGTCTTTCCACCTCTATCCTATCCATCCCATTCATCATCTTATATGTCTCAATGAGATCTCCCCTCATTCTTCTAAACTCTAACGAGTACAAGCCCAGTTTATTCAGCCTCTCCTCATAGCTCAACCCCCTCAACTCCGGTATCAGCCTAGTAAACCTCCTCTGCACTCCCTCCAAGGCCAAAATATCTTTGCGCAGGTGCGGCGCCCAAAAATGCACACAGTACTCCAGTTGCGGCCTCACCAATGCCCTATACAGCTGCAGCAAGACCTCCCTACTTTTATATTCAATCCCCCTCGCTATGAAGGCCAGCATCCCATTCGCCTTCCTGACCACCTGCTGCACCTGCAAGCTGGGTTTTTGCGACTCATGCACAAGGACCCCGAGATCCCTCTGCACCGTCGCCTGCTGCAGTTTTTCGCCCCGTAAGTAATAGTCCTTCCTACCATTCTTCCTACCAAAGTGGACCACCTCACACTTGCCAACATTAAATTCCATTTGCCATTTCCTGGCCCATTCGCTGTGTTGTATCCATGTCACAAATTAAATGACCAAAACACCTTATGGCATCAGTTTCTTCACACACACAGTCATGGCAATCTGTGGTTCCTTACACAACCGTGTGACTTGCATATATTACTCACAGTTATTTTTTAAGCTAATGGTTTGTTTGACACTGCAATAAATTCAGTGTGTTTGGAAAAATGTTTTGCATCTGATAATTGAGCACACAGTGGCTTTATATGTGAGTCGTGTTGCAAAATTAATGATACAATCAACAAGGGGAGATCAAATCTGTTAAACTCAGCATATCTATAATTTGGGAACAACATAAACACAGTCCATTACTAAGCATTAAATCGTCTCTTTAAACATTTTCACTTAACTTTTGATATTTTCGCGACTGTATAAGGGACATTTCCTTTAACAATGTTTTGACATCAGCCATCAGCAGCACCTGTTATGAATACTTATTTCAGAGTTTATATGTTCCAGAATATAACTTTTACTCTCAGGAATTAGAAGCTGAACTGTTGAAGAATTGGGGGGGGGGCGGGGGGGGCAACTGAAATAATTTGCTCCTTAATGTCCCACAATGTGTAAATGATGGGGATTAGCTGGGTAAATGTGTGGGGTATGGATGGGATGCCCTGTTGGAGAGTCGGTGCTGATTTAATGGGCTGAATGGCCTGCTTTTGCAATGTAGGAATTCTCGGATTCTAATTGCAATTCCATAAGACCATAAGATATTGGGGCAGTTTTCAGCCAATCAGCCTGCGGCCCGAAATGAATGACCAGGCTCACCCCCCGGGCACGTCTCCATCCTGCAGTCCCTAACCAAACCCCTACACCCTGTGAGGTCCAGCCCAACCTGACTGGACTCCCACTTCCACCCAATCCAAGTTGCCACCAACAGAACCGGCACTCCCCCACTCCATCCACGCCCGCCCCCACATTCCTCCCCACACCCCCCTATGAGTCCACTGGACACCCACAACTCCTGATCTGATCCAGCCGGACCTGACCGCTCCCGATCCCCAACTCCCCTACCCCACAGACCCGTCCATCACCAAGCAAGCATGCCCCCTGACCCATCGCCCCCGCCTCCCTCAGAACTTCCTGCCCGTGCCCCACCTGAGAATTTCCCCCGCGCCCCTGAATCATATCTCTGACTCGACTTGAACCTCCCTTAGCCCCATGCACTCCAACCCTCCTCCTCCACATATAGTGGCCTGATATGGAAATATATTGGGGCTCCTTTACTCTTGTTGGGTCAAAATCATAGAACTCCCTTCCTAACAGCATAGTGGATGTACCTACACCACATGAACTGCAGTGGCTCACCACCATCTTATCAAGGAAAATTAGGGATAGCCAACAAATACTGACCTATCCGATGCCACTCACACCCCATGAATGAGTAACTAAAAGTAAAATTATTCACTTGGGCAGGTAAACAAGGTTTCAGTTCAACATCATGGGGGTGGCAGTGTAGCACAGTGGTTAGTACTACTGCCTCACAGTGCCAGGGACCCGGGTTCGATTCCCAGCTTGGATCACTCTCTGTGTGGAGTTTTCACATTCTCCCCGTATCTGCGTGGGTTTCCTCTGGGTGCTCTGGTTTCCTCCCTCAATCCAAAGATGTGCTGCTTAGGTGCATTGGCCATGCTAAATTCTCCCTCAGTGTAACCGAACAGGTGCCGGAGTGTGGCAACTAGGGGATTTTCAAAGTGAATTCATTACAGTGTTAATATAAGCCGACTTCTGACTAATAAATAAACCTTATCTCACCTAAAAGGTGATCTGTCAGACAATGTAGCACTCACTCAGTGCTAAACTGCAGCGTTGGGCTGATTTCTCTGCTCAAACCCAGAAGGGGGGACATGAACCTGGGAAAGTGTGATTCAGAAACACAAGTTGTATCCACTGAGGCACAGCTGGGCACTGCCAATTTTGTACACAATTGGCAAGTTGAAAATCTACTCTGCCATCTTCTACATGAATTCATTTTTTGAGAGCTCCAAACGTGTCCAAGTTTTATTTCCCCAGCTTTCCTTACCACCCTGAGACTTATGGTTTTGGCATCGCTTCTTGTTTCCCTGTCCCACTCTTGCCAAACTTGGCAGATGTCCTGCGCAATGTGTTGTCCTTGATCGTTACAGACTAGCGTTTCCAGAGGCACGGAGTCTTGGTCTGAGCCTGGTGCACGTTGGGTAATGATGCAGAAGAGGAAAGCCTGAAGACAGCAACAACTTAAGAAATGTTGAAACAAAGGAAAGACATGAGGTCGCAGTCGAACAATTTAATTAGTTCCATTCTTTACTCCAGTCTAGAACCTACTGAATCATTTATTGCAGACATTACTGAATAGAGAACACATTAAACTATCGTTTAAATTCAAAATGCATCCTGACATGTGACTTCAGTGAAAAATAATGCCTGAATGCAATTGATGATGTTTGTAAATTAATTAATCTGATAAATTTTATCTCAGTGGAAGATCTGTCAAAATATAGTCAATGTGGGGTTTTACATTCCACTTGGGTTTGTTTGAAATAAATAGTCATCAGATGAAAATATTCTGGTAGATTGAACTGATTAATTTTTCGTATTTAAATGTTTTACTGTTTATACTATTAAAAAAAATTCAAGAGGATTTATTGTGCTAAATTTTTAATTTTGTAACCGGTACTGGATCGAACAGATGCCAATTGTACAGCTCCAGGCCACAGTGAAGGGTCAGAGGTTCAGAACTGCTCTGGGGATGGGTTTACTGCCAGTGAGGCTCAGCCCTGCTAACGGGCACTCTGGTGATATTGAGCCTAGGTTCCTGGCACTGTGAGGCAGCATTGTACATGGGATTTAATGGGATTGGGAGTTATAGACAATTCGATGGCCTGGTAGGTATGGATATGATCGGCGCAACTTGTGGGCCGTAGGGCCTGTTTGTGCTGTAGTGTCCTATGTTCTATGTACCACCGTACCGTGCATTGGTCATAACAGAACTTTTGCCACGACAAACTGCAATGGTTCAAGAAGGTGGTCCATTTCAATGGCATTAATAGGTGTGTAATAAATGCTGATATTGCCACTGGGGGTCTCACCCAGGGAATGTACTTGCACAAAGATTCTCCTACAGGTCAGGTGACTGTTATTTTCCGTCCTCTCAGTTTAGCTGAGGAACTGGCCCTGTCCTGATGTAAGAGATGGGAAGTAAGACCACACTGCTCACCAATTCAGTAACCTGACCCTCCCATTATGTTGCGATTTTTGAGTTTAATAATGACTGCTCAGCAGCATTCAAATGAAATTTCCCTGTTTCTGTTTCAAGAATCCATTGTGTGCCCTATTGACACAAACTGTCACGAGTCTCAGTTTAAACCTAGCATTTTATAGAATTGTAGAGACCCTACAGTGCAGGAGGAGGGCATTAGGCCCTTCAAGTCTGCACCGACAACAATCCCACCTAGACCTGATCCCCGTAACACCATGTTAATCCCTCTAATTTACACATCCCAGGACACTAAGGAGCAATTTAGTATGGCTAATGCACCTAACCCAAACATCTAGACTATGAGCACCCGGAGGAAACCCATGCAGACATGGGGAGAATGTGTAAACTCCACACAGACAATGACCCAAGCCGGGAATTGAACCCCAGTCCCTGGAGCTTGGAGGCAGCAATGCTAACCACTGTGCCACCGTGCCACTCCTTTGTTTACTGTTAGGGAAATAATCACCTATATTTTATACAAACATTCCTTTGTAAGCTAATGGACCATTTGATGCAATGCAGGAACTCACCATGGCTCCTTAGACAGCACCTTTCTAAAGGACAAGGATAGCAGACACATGGGAACACTACCATCTGGAACTTCCCCACCAAGTCACTCACCACACTGACTGGGAAATATATCACCATTCCTTCCCTGTCGCTGGGTCAAAATCCTGGAACTCCCTCCCTAACAGCACTGTGGATGTACCTACACTGCAGGGACTGCAGCGGTTCGAGAAGGCAGCTCACCACTGCCTTCTCAGGAGTAATTATGGGTGGGCAATAATTGTTGGCCTAACCAGCGACACCCACATCCCATCAATGAATTAAAAAATCTCCTGAACAATCCATTCTGATGATCATGGGAAAGACTTTGCTTTCATTTTCTTTTTCCATATGTAATGGTGGAGTTCACAGCGGCTCATTGTTATCATTGACATTTAACAAGTGTTTTTGGCCATTGAAGCACAGAGATTTGTTCAGAGGTTTTGTTTCTAACACAAGCTTTATTTTCTTGGCTGAGAGTGATGCAGAGTCTTTAAGATGAAATGCAGGAATGAGCGGGTCATTTAATCTGTTCTGAATTCTGCCTAACATCAAGCCAGGGTGATTTGGTTGGCTGAGATTAAAGTTGGGATGGGTAGAAGGTACTGGGAAGATATTGGGAGTAAGGTACATGTACAAGTGGCGGCACAGTGGTTAGCTATGCTGCCTCACATCACCAGGGAGCTGGGGTTCGATTCCCAGCTTGGTTCACTGTCTGTACAGAGTCGGAATGTTCTGCATGGGTTTCCTACAGGTGCTCCATTTTCCTCCCAAATTGTGAAAGACATGCTGATTATGTGCATTGGCTGTGCTAAATTCTCTCTGTGTATCCAAACAGGTGCCGGAGTGTGGCAACTAGAGGATTTTCACAATAACTTCATTGCAGTGTTAATGTAAGCCTGCTTGTGAAACTAATAAATAAACTGAAACTTAACTTAGGAGATATTAAGAAGGTCAGGTTTTCCAAATAGTGGTCCTCTAAACTGCCTATTTAATCCCAAGATCAAATCAAACTGTGTCTCTAGAAAGTAATTGTTAGTGATTCTGCCTTGATACAATACCCGTGTGATTCACTTTTTCTTGGAGAATGGTGTTGAGAAGGTAATATTCCATTGGAAGCCATTGTAGGCTGAGGTTTCCTTAATATTTCATTGAACCTCAAACATGATTTATCTGCAAGAATCCAAAAATGAATTTGACAATTATTTTGGACTTGTTCCTGGAAAATGAAGTGTCTGCTTAAAAGACAGAGTGAAATATGACTATGGCAGGGCTACTTTCAGTCATTGTAGAGTATGAATTGTCTACTAAAAGAGTGTTTAGTTAATAAGAACACAAGAACACAAGAAATAGGAGCAGGAGTAGGCCATCTAGCCCTTCAAGCCTGTCCTCCCCCATTCAATAAGATTCAATAATATTTATTTTGGTTTGCCTGTTACAGTAAAGGTCTTAGCTATTGGAATTTCATGTGACCCTTTCAGTTAGTCATTGGAAGTTTGAATTTCTTGTTAAAGGTTATCAGTCTCTTTGGGGATTAATGACACTCAGCGAGGCAAAGCTTTGAGAGATTCCGAACACAGCTTCAGCCAGTGTCAAACAGTAAAATCCACCCATATGAAGTTCAAAGCCAGAGGCAAGAATCAGATGAGCCTGTTGACAATGTTTTGACAAGTCAGCAGTGTAATTTCAAAGAAACAACAAGAGGCGGGTAGCTGAGTTGAGATGTTGCAAATCCTGATACGCAAAAAGCTCAGACTGGACAGATTGCCTGACAATATCACAGGCTGATGACACTGTCAAGCACAGGAAGCCACAGGTCAGACTGATATAGACATGGACAGCCCCAAGCAACTGGCTTTCAGTTAAATCAAGGGATGGGCAGGGTTGACAAAGTGAAACAGCAACACAAAAAATGCACAAGAGAGAAGGATGGGCAGAAGTTATAGATAACCATCTGAGTTCACAAACAGAAGGGTCCCTGGTGCTGTGAGGTAGTAGTGCTAACCACTGCACCACCACACCAAAAAAAAAACAAGACATACACACCCCTAGAAGATTGGAATGAGGTGGAAGATAAAATCGGCAAACAATAGTTTGAAATATTGGAATGTCGCAGTTACCAAAGAGGAATTTAAAGAGCCATTCAGATCAAGAAGAAAGCTTTAGCATTTTGTGTTTTAAGCATGATTTTTTCAAACTGGGGAGACGATAGCCTAGTGGTTTTATCACTAGAGTATTAATCCAAAAACTCAGCTAATGTCTGCGGACCCGGGTTCCAATACTGCCACAGCAGGCGATGGAATTTGAATTCAATAAAAAAATCTGGAATTTAGAATTTACTGATGATCACAAAACTATTGTCGATTGTCAGAAAAATTCATTAGTTCACTAATGCCCTTTAGGGAAGGAAATCTGCCATCCTTACCTGGTCTGGCCTACAGAGCCACAGAAATGTGGTCGATTTCTCAACTCCCCTCCAAAAGCAACCAGGGATTGGCGGCAAATGCTGGCCAGTCAGTGAAGCCCAAATGTCCCACAAATGAATAACAAAATAAAACTTCTGGAAACAACATGAGAAAGCAGTATCCGTTTCCTGCGTGTATCATCTCATTTTACAGTAATAACGGCACTATATGAATGCAATTTGCTGTTGTTGCAGAGCTCACAATTTGCAACTAAACATGCTTCAAAAGCAATCAATATAATTGTTGCGTCCCTTTACAAAACAACCTTGTTGAATGTTTACGGCTGCACTGCTTCCTAATGGGTCCTCTCTCCTCCTGCATCGATGCAAATGACTCTCATTAAATTTCTTTTTTTAAGTGTACGAAACATCTGTCATATCTGTTTGCAAGTGCTGAAGATAAAATTAGGCTGTTATGGTAAGCGTTGTTGTGCAATCTCACATATTCAAATAACTTTTTCAAGTGCGGAAAATGGAACATTATTAGCACATTATCTATCAGTGCTGTCAAAATTTCAGTCAAAGCAGCCATTGCTGTGAATTAGAATGCAATTTGCTCCCTAAATAACAAGGCTCTAACAATATAACAAATGTAAATAATTCATTCTGAAGACCGTGCTCTATCACAATTGATTTCAGTGCATCGATTCTCACGTAGATAATGATAACGTCACTTGGAACTAGGGAGGGGGGACTAAATGTTGCCTCTTAATTGAGTTAATTTGTCAGAGAATAACATTTTCTGCCCAGATGACTCTGTATGCAATCATGACCCAAGGTATTGAAATGATTCAGTTTCAACAGAAACAAGGGTGACAGAAACGATGGGCTGAATGGCCACTTCCTGCACCATGACAATTCTGCGATTCTGTGAGCTGCAGCAGCCCTGCACACTATCTGCTTTCATCTTCCAGCGAGCTTTCCCTTCTTCTATCAAATACCTCCATTGGCAATGGTTTCGTAGCAACAGTTTCTGGGCAGTGACTTTGCTGGCACTGGTTCTATCGGTAATCACAGGATCCCACACACCGCAGAAGGAGGCCATTCGGCCCATCAGGCCTGCACCGACCACAGTCCCACCCAGGCCCTATCCCCACACGCCCATGCACTTACCCTAGCTAGTCCCCCTGACACTAAGGGGCAATTTAGCATGGCCAATTCGCCTCACTTGCACATCTTTGGACTGTGGGAGGAAACCAGAGCCCTCAGAGGAAACCCACGAAGACATGGGGAGAATGTGCAGATTCCACACAGACAGTGACCCAAGCTGGGAATCGACCCTGCGTCCCTGGTGCTATGAGGCAGCAGTGCTAACCACGGTGCCACTGTGCAGCTCCTAATGGTTCATTAACACTGGTTCTTTAGGGGTTTCATATTTCTATAGGGAAAGTTTTCAACTGCGCTGGCTCTATAAGGGTGATCTTATAGAAGTCTATAAAATAATGAGGGGCATAGATCAGCTAGACAGTCAATATCTTTTCCCAAAGGCAGGGGAGTCTAAAACTAGGGGCCATTGGTTTAAAGTGAGAGGGGAGAGATACAAAAGTGGCCAGAGGGGCATTTTTTTCATAGAGAGGGTGGTGAGTGTCTGGAACAAGCTGCCAGAGGCAGTAGTAGAGGCGGGTACAATTTTGTCCTTTGAAAAACATTCAGACAGTTACATGGATGAGATGAGTATCGAGGGATATAGGCCAAATGTGGGCAATTGGGACTAGCTTAGGGGTTTACAAAAAAGGGGAGCATAAGCAAGTTGGGTCAAAGGGCCGGTTTCCACGCTGTAAACCTCAGTGATTCTATTGGTAATGGGGACGTTCATTGACACTGGTTCTATAGGTAATCGTTACATTGGTGTTTGTTCTATAGGTAATGGTTTAATTGTCACAGGTTCTATAGGTAATGGGGTAGATTTCTATTGTCACTGGATCTATAGATATGGCTTCAGTGACACTATTTCTATAGGCAAAGCTTTCACCTGCACTGGTTCTATAGTTAATGGTTTTATTTGGGCTGGTTCTATAAGTAACATTTTCATTGGCACAGTTTTGATAGGTAATGGGGGGGGGGGGGGGAGGGGGGGGGGGGGGTGGAGGGGGGAGCGGTGGAGGTGGGGGGGGGGTGGCTCTATAGGTAATGGGGGGTTCCATTGCCAGTAGATGCGTAGGTAATAGTTTCATTGGCAATGGTTTCACAAGTTATGACTAGTTCAATGGCAATAGTTCAACAACAATATTAACTTTCATTTATGCAGCATCTTTAATGTATTAAAACATCCCAAGACACTTTGCTACGCCAGGAGCCAGAGGGCAAGTGGTGGTGAGCTGCCTTCTTGAGTCACTGCAGAACCTTGAATAGTGATATATTCATCCAGTCAAGATGATGTATGGGCTGGAGGGAAGCCTGCAGGTGGCGGTCTGCTCGACTCGTCCTTCCGGCTTGTAGAGTTCGTGGGTTCTGGAAAGTGATGTTAACAGAAGTTGTTAACGATTGACCACAATCCAGTCTGATAACGGTCTCATACATTTCTGGGAGGGTCACTGGGAAAGGCTGCTTGACTGATTTCCTTCCATTCTTCACTCCAGGACCTGCTTGTCACAAACAGATTCCCGGCAGCGTGGACCAGAGTTAGAAACAGGGACCTTCACGATTGCATGGCTGAATATTGTATCCGGTGTCAGATGTAAGAACATAAGAAACAGGAGCAGGAGTAGGCCATCTAGCCCTTCGAGCCTGCCCCGCATTCAATAAGATCGTGGCTGATCTGAAGTGGATCAGTTCCACTTTCCCAGTGTGGCACGGAAGTCATGTGCCAGAAAGTTGTGAGCTTCTGTTATTTGTATAAGAGATGTGAGCGTCACTGTAAGGCCAATATTATTACCCACCTTTAAATACTCTTGGGAAATGACAGAGAACTACCTTCTTGAATAGAACTATTTCAGGGGGAGAGTTAAGAGTTAACCACATTCCTGTGGCTCAGGAGTTGCAGATGGGCCAAACCAAGTAAAGACAGCAGATTTCCTTCCCTAAAGAATATTAGTGAACCGAATGAATTTTAACGACAATCTGATTTCTTGATCACCAGGGCAGGTATGAGGTTTCATTTCAGAAATATTCAAAGAGCTAAAGTCAAATTGAATGTCACACCAGAAGCTTGAGACTAAGCTCAAGGTTGACACCCCAGTGCGATGCAGAGTGCTACGTTTACAGAGGTGGGATTTTTTGGGCACATGTTGAATTGAGTTTGTAGAATCATAGAGGTTTACAGTGTGGAAACACGCCCCTTGGCCCAATTGGTTCATGTTGCCCTTTTTTTTAACCTTGAAGCTAGTCCCAATTGCCCGCTTTTGGCCCATATCCCTCTATACCCATCTGACCCATGTAACTGTCTAAATGCTTGTTAAAAGACAAAGGTCCCATTGGTCCACTCAAGTCAACGTAAGCTGTGAATGATTGATGATATTTTCGGGAAGAGCAGGGGAGTTCTTCCTCGTGTCCTGGGGCCACTGTTTATCTCTCAACCAACGTCGCTGAAACAGATTATCCGGTCACAGTCACATTGTTGCTTGTGGGATCTTGCCATGTAAAAATTGGCTGCCACAGTTCCTCCACTTCACCAGCGACTGTGCTGCCAATGTACTTCACCGGCTGCAATGTGCTTTAGGACACGCTGAAGTTGTGAAGTAGCAAGTCTTCATTTATTGATTCAGGTTACCATCCTTACCCTCTGATTGAAGTGCCAAGTAAAGGCCTGAGTGCCTGGAGGTGGATATCAAAGTTTTAGCAGGAAGGAGAGTTTATGAGTGAGAAAATAAACAGGAAGGCATTCAAATTTATGGCGCAGTCTGTACTTTCAAAAGAATGTGGCACACGAGGAGAGGACTGAGTGTTTTAATAGAGGGCAGAGAATGCTGAAGAAGGAGGGATATTTTAGGACCAGCAACTCGCAAGCTCACAATCTTCTTTGATCAAGTGGGACCCTGCTCAGGGTCTCCGAAGGCAGAGTGGTTAAGGTTCGGCAGCAGACGTTTCTGGGTGAAGATATTGAAGACCAGGCGACACTGAAGGTTGCAGCGAGAGGCAGCACTGGCCACTGCCCCAGGCGGCGTGTGCCCCAAGCAACTTACTGTCTCAGGTCTGTGGGGGTAGGCAGATTGAGGTGGCGAGGGAAAGCTGCCTTTATTCCCTTGCTGCCACGCAAGTAAATGAGGGTTAAAAAAAACAGCGGTGAAGTAATGAAATTGTGCTTCATGCTTTGATAACACCTGAGAAGCAGGAGGCAGAAACAGCAGGAATAAAGTAAAGGAACCGTCATTTTCGCTCCTTGATTCATTCCGGGTAAATGGCCTGTATATAATAGTGGTGCAAATTACAGTTAGAGAAAAACCTTGCAACCTTTAGATCAGTAGAAAATTGTCCGCATTGTCAACTACCACACGTATTTGGATAATTTGATTCTGTCAGGATCTGCTTTGTGTTCTCTCGCCTTTGTTCCTGGGTACAGTAGCTTTTATGTGCCTTTTCATTCACACTGACTGCCTGGAAAGCTTGTTCAAATTATTAATTCCTGCAATATTTCTGAGGCCAGCATTGTTCATTTGTTAATTTGTGCTCAGGGAGTGGAGCATTTATTGTCTTATCTGTAGAGGTTAGTGACTGGCTCTGACACTTTGGAGAGTATCACCACATTGTGGGGGTGGTGGTGTTGGAAGCGGGGTTCGAGGGGGGGTGGGGGGATGGGGGATGCGGGGTTCATTTGCAAGCCACCCAAGGGAGGTCCTCTGAAGGAGATTTTAATGAAGCAGAATTTGTGAATCATGTCTTCAGCTTTAGCCCACAAATTGACCAGGGACAGAATTCTACACTCTCCTTTTATTAGTTTTTAGGCGTACAGATCACCAACAACCTGTCCTGGTCCCCTGATGCTGAACTATAGTTAAGAAAGCCCACCAATGCCTCTACTTTCTCAGAAGACTAAGGAAATTTGGCATGTCAGCTACGACTCCCACCAACTTCTACAGATGCCCCATAGAAAGCATTCTTTCTGGTTGTATCACAGCTTGGTATGCCTCCTGCTCTGCCCAAGACCACAAGGAACTATAAAAGGTCCTGAATGTAGCCCAGTCCATCACACAAACCAGGATCCATTGACTCTGTCTACACTTCCCGCTGCCTTGGAAAAGCAGCATAATTAAAGACCTCATGGACCCCGGACATTCTCTCTCCCACCTTTCTCCATCAGGGAAAAAAAAACACAAAAGTCTGAGGTCACGTACCAACTGACTCAAGAACAGCTTCTTCCCTGCTGCTGTCAGACTTTTGAATGGACTTGTCTTGCATTAAGTTGATCTTTCTCTATGCCCTAGCTATGACTGTAACACTACATTCTGCACTCTTTCCTGTCCTTCTCTTTGAATGGTATGCTTTGTATAGCGCACAAGAAACAATACTTTTCACTATATGTTAATATATGTGACAATAATAAATCAAATCAAATCAAATCAAACCAACCACATTCCCACTTGTCCCAACCTAGGGTAGTTTGAGTTGCAGATGGGAAGTCCTCCCTTTCCCATGTTCAGCTTCTTGTAGTTAACAGAGTTACGCTTGCCAGCCTGCTGCATCAAGCTGCCACACATAGATCCCAGGCCCAGGAAGCACTTGGTGCCGGCAGTGCTTCCTGAGGTTAAAGAGTGCTTCAACATTCACTTTCCTGTTATCTGGTAGCTTCTGTTCTGTGGATCCAGGGCTGTCCCGCCAAAGTCTCCTCATCACCAGTCGCCATGTCTCCCATGCAGGAGAGGAGTTCATGACCCCAAACACCTCAATGGTAATGGTGTCCCAGAGTTTGGGAACCGCTGATTTAAGCTAAGAAATCGTTTTGCTTTTTTAAACACATTTGTTGTCACTGCAACATCTCTCGGTGTCTGAGATTTTGGGGGGTGATCCGGAGCTCGCGCTCTCTGCCCGTAGCCATGGCAACCGGGGTTCAAGGTCTGGTTAAACCCAAAAGCCACAGATCTTGCCCATGGGTTGAGAATTCCCATTTTTGCCACCCTGCACCCGCGACGTCATCAGTTCCATGCCCACAATGGGCATGAACCTGGTTTAAATGCATCTCAATGCATTACCATATTATTAAAGAGCGCAACCCCCCCCCCCCCCCCCCCCCCCCCACCAGCAACCCCCCCCCCCCCCCCCCCCGTCCCGACACCCTCACCATATATTGAGCCTGAGACATTTTTTCATACTGCACCCATGTGACCCATGCACCCATCAACACGGTTTACAACAAGTTCAATGGTAGCAGACTTGTTAGCGCTGTTGTCTCACAGCACCAGGGACCAGAGATTCGATTCAGTCTCGGGTGACTGTCCGTGCGCAGTTTGCATGTTCTCCCTGTGTCTGCGTGGGTTTCCTCCAGGTGCTCCAGTTTCCTCCTACACTCCAGAGATGTGAGGGTTAGGTGGATTGGCCATGCTAAATTGACCCTTAGTGTCAAGGAGACTAACAGGGTAAATATGTGAAGTTATGGGGATGGGGGCTGTGTGGGATTGTTGCCGGTACAAGTTTGATGGGCCGAGTGGCATCCTGCACTGTGGGGATTCTTTGATTCTGTAATTTTGTGTTCACTGAGATGTGAACTTGTCGTGAGAATGCCCATCCTCCATCCCCCCCCCCCCCCCCCACCACCCCCATACCACCCCAAGGGCTTAAAGGTGAGAGTATCCACTGGGGCAAAGGGACATGACCAGGTAGCACTCTGGAAATACCCTGTGGCACTGCCCCCTTGGCACAGGTTGGAATTGCTCCTTTGGCCCCATCCCGGTGAACCCCTGAGACTTCCATAATGGGGTGTCAGGAGGTTACTTTTTGGTCTTTTTAGGGCACACATTAAGCATGGTGCTCCAATCTCAGTGCAGCCAGGCTTTGCCAGTGTGTTGAGGCACCGTCCTTCTACATGATGGCGTGAAGCACACCGACCTGGTGTTTGTGATGGCGTCTGGTAAGATCTGGAGAAAAGCGCGCCATTTTTCTCGCTGGAACCAACGCTCTGCCATTTTTAGCTCCGGTGTCGCCTGGTATCTCATTTGTCCCTCCGGTGGTAGGAGTTAAGTGATTTGACCCTGCTTTCTCCAAGACGTTTTGTAGATTGAAGTCTTGAACGACTCGTTAGAAGCTAAATTGTGACTACAGCAGCTTTTGCTTCCTTTCATTGGGGGAAGGGAATCTGAGTGGAACAGAGGCCCAAATGTGGTTCCAAATCCTCCCATGACACCGGGGAAATTCAAAACTTCAACTAATCAAACAAAATTTGGAATTTGAGTATCAGGCACAATCATTTACTGGAGTGTCAAAAAACAAACTAAATTACAGCACAGGAACAGGCCCTTCGGCCCTCCAAGCCTGCACCAACCATGCTGCCCAACTGAACTAAAACCGCCTACCCTTCCAGGGACCATATCCCTCCATTCCCATCCTATTCATGTATTTATCAAGATGTCCCTTAAAAAAGACTACCGTATTTGCTTCCACTACCTCCCCCAGCAGCGAGTTCCATGCACTCACTACCCTCTGGGTTAGATGTGGAGGTCACTGATGATATTGAACCTGTGTACATGCAATAATTATAGAACCATAGAATCCCTACAGTGCAGAAGGCAGCCCATCAGGTCAGCACCGACTGTCCGGCAGGGCCTCGACATACTGGCAAAGCTTGGCTACACTGAGATCAGAACACCATGTTAAAATGTGCCTTGATAAGACCTCCCCAGACCCCACCCAGGGATGGCGCCAAACTGGGAATGCCAACCTGTGCCAAGGTTGGGCATCTTACCCTGAATTATTCCAAAGTATCAGGTGAGAGTTTGTAAGTTGCTGCATATTGCTGTGTCTGTTGTAACTTGATTACCTTACTCTTTAGCAGATACGGCATTCACTCTGAGCATAGTGAGAGAGGAAGCAAAGTCAAGTTTGTTTATTAGCGTCGTAAGTAATGCTTACATTGACACTGCAATGAAGTTACTGTGAAAATTCCCTAGTTGCCATGCTCTGGCACCTGCTCGGGTACACTGCGGGAGAATTTAGCACGACCAATGCACCCAAACCAGCACATCTTCCAAACTGTGGGAAGAAACTGGAGCACCCAGAGGAAACCCACGCAGACACGGGGAGAACTTACAAACACCGCACAGACAGTGACCCAAGCCTGGAATTGAACCCGGGTCCCTGGCGCTGTGAGGGCAGCCGAGCCAACTGTGCCCCTGCAGGGCTGATGACCTCGAGATAAACCAATCAAATGTCAGGAAGCATTTATCCACAAAAAGATTAAATGGCATATTGGGAACTGCTTCTCTTGAAAACTACTGAGGTTGGCAGCAAATTGTAAATTTCAAAATTAAAAGTAATAACATTTTTGTTAGGAAATGTACCAAGGACTACAGATCAAGGCAGAAGGTTAGTATTAAGATACAGGTCGGCTGTGATCTAAGTGGAACAATTCGAGGGCTGAACGGCAGCCTTGTGTTCCTTTGCTACTGTGTTTAATAATTATAGCACTTGCTGACTCCTGTTATCTTGTTTGATTTAACCTTGCGAGGCAGCATGCACGGGTGGGGGGGATGGTGCAGGGGAGCGGGGAGGGGTGGGTGCAGCTAAATGAAGTCCAGTTACATGAATCCTGTCGCGCTGTGTCACCAGCTGTGTTCATGCTAATCAGTTAATTACCTGTTTCTGTTTTACTGAGGGCTGCGATTGCTGACAGTGTTTGTGTGCACAGTTGCAAGAACCCTACCCATCGCCCTAAACCTCGGTGTCAGACTTACAGTTTCTGTTCACTTCCTCTCTTTCTATTGTGACTTTGGATGCAGAAAAGGTTATTTTATTTAGAATAAATTACAATCGGTATTCGGCATTCACCACCACCATACCACCGCCACCTCCCTCCCCCCCCCCCGGGAATTATTTTTGGCTTTATGTTTTTCTCAGGTGTGAATCTGTTTTGAACAAGCGAGGGAGTACAGAGTGGCAGGAGCCTTTTAAAAGCAGCCAAGCTGATTGTCATGCCCCTGTTTCCGCAGTCTCGCAAGGCCAGGTTAAAGTCCAACAGGTTTATTTGGTAGCAAACACCACTAGCTTTCAGGGCCCTGCCCCTTCGTCATGTGAGTGGGGAGTTCTGATCACAAACAGGGCACAGAAAGGCACACACTCATTTCTCAGAATACTGATTGGAATGCAAGTCTTTACAACTAATCAAGTCTTAAAGGTACAGACAATGTGAGTGGAGAGAGCATTGAGCACAAGTTAAAGAGATATGTATTGTCCCCAGACAGGATAGTAAGTGAGATGTTGCAAGCCCAGGCAAGTTATGGGGGTTACAGATTGTGTGACATGGACCCAAGATCCCGGCTGAGGCCGTCCTCATGTGTGTGGAACTTGGCTATCAGTTTCTGCTCAGTGACTCTGCGCTGTCGTGTGTCGTGTAGGCTGCCTTGGAGAAGATCAGAGGCCGAATGCCCGTGACCGCTGATCACAACAAACATCTCGATACGCTGAAAGATGCCCTCATATGAATAGGATATGATGCTCGACTCATCGATCAACAGTTCCGACACGCCACAGTGAAAAACCGCACCAACCTCCTCAGAAGACAAACACGGGACACGATGGACAGAGTACCCTTCGTCGTCCAGTACTTCCCCAGAGCGGAGAAGCTACAACATCTTCCCTGGAGCCTTCAACATGTCATTGATGAAGATGAACATCTTGCCAAGGCCATCCCCACACCCCCATTTCTTGCCATCAAACAACCGCACAACCTCAAACAGACCATTGTCCGCAGCAAACTACCCAGCCTTCAGGAGAACAGTGACCATGACACCACACAACCCTGCCACAGCAACCTCTGCAAGACATGACGGGTCATCAACAAAGATGCCATCATTTCACATGAGAGCACCATCCACCAGGTACATGGTACATACTCTTGCAACTTGGCCAACATTGTCTACCTGATACGCTGCAGGAAAGGATGTCCCGAGGCATGGTACATTGAGGAGACCATGCAGACGCTATGATGAATGAACACCACCTGATAATCACCAGGCAAGACTGTTCTCTTCCTGTTGGTGAACACTTCAGTGGTCACAGGCAGTCTGGAGACAATACACATTCCTTTAACCTGCGCTTAATGCTATCTCCACTCACATTGTCTGCACCTTTAAGACTTGATTAGCTGTAAAGACTCACATTCTATTCAGTATTCTGTAAACTGAGTGTGTGTCTTTATATGCACTGTTTGTGATCAGAACTCCCCACTCACCTGATGAAGGGGCAGAGCTCTGAAAGCTTGTGTCATTTGCTACCAAATAAACCTATTGGACTTTAACCTGATGTTGTGAGACTTCTTACTGTGTTTACCCCAGTCCAACACCGGCGTCTACACATCCTGTTTCTGAAGCCAGTGAAACACCGGCCGGCATTCTCCCAGAAGAATACTCAGTGTCGAATTCACAGGAAAGCTGGAGTCGTTCATGCTGCTTTTTCCAGTGAGAGTTCAGACAAGTATTCCCCACATTCTGTGCACTGCAGAGACCAGCAGCGCAAATATTATTAACTTTCAGTGGGTGGGGCTATTCCCGTGCAGGACGCTGAAACCAGTGGGCCTCTGTACATATGGTTGGCGCAGTAGCGCAGTGGTTAGCACTGCTGCCTCACAGTGTCAGGGACCCGACTTGGGTCATTGTCTGTATGGAGTTTGCACATTGTCCGCGTGGGTTTCCTCCGGGTGCTCCAGTTTCCTCCTACAGGCTGAAAGACTTGCTGATGAGATGCATTGACCCGAACAAGTGCCGGAGTGTGACAACTAGGGGAATTTCATGGTAACTTCATTGCAGTGTTAATGCAAGCCTTACTTGTGACTAATAAATAAATTTATGTGCAGTGGCCCCGATCCGTCAGCTTGCAGTTTGCTGTCCAGACCGATCGCTGCCCATTCCAGGACCCCTGCAGTGCTGCATCCTTGTAGCACAATCGCAGCCACCCCATCCCATCCTGGACTGCCCTGATCTCCAACACCCATTCCACCCTTGCAGTACCAACCCTCCCACCGCCTCCCCTCCACCCCCCAACCCCCACTCCGGGCAGTGCAGGCACCCCCGCAGGCAGACCCCTCCCTGACCCCCCCCCCCCCAATCGCTGGCCTCCCTCCTGTCCCCAACAATCCCAATGCAAAGTGGCAGCGGGACCCCCTACCCCCACTCATTGCCCCAAGGCCCCGTTCCCCACATGCACTCTCTCTTTTCCTTTTCCCCTTTGTACTCTATCAACAGTATGCCTTGTCTGTATAGCATGAAAGAAACAATACTTTTCACTGTATACTAATACGTGCGACAATAATAAATCAAATCAAAGTGGATAACTTCACAATTTTCCACATTATATTCCATATGTCATGTTCACAAAGCCTGCCAAAATTCCCTTGAAGCATTTTGCACCTCCTCACAATCCACATTCCCAGCTAATTTTGAATAATAAGCAAACTTGAAAATGAAACATTTGGTGGCAATCTGAAAAATTTGCATTGACTGCGTATAACTGGGCCCAAGGAGCGATCGGTGCTGTACATCACTACCTAACCCGTCCATCTGAGAATGGCAGAAGGAGTAGAACTGGTGTGAGGAAAAAATGTTCATCCGGAGAGTGGTTGGAGTCTGGAATTAACTTCCTGAGAGGGCGGTGGATTCAGATTCGAAAGAGAATTGGATTGTGATGTGAAAAGGGAGAACGTGCAAGGTTGTGGGGATAAGGCTCGGGAGTGAGACTGGGTCGGTTTCTCTTTCAGGGAGCTAGTACAGACTTGATGGGCCAAATGCCCTCCTTCCAAAATAAATATTCTATGAATTTGTTGTTGGGAAGATATTTGCAGGGCAGTATAGACAGACGAGGCGAGTGGGGGTAAGGCACAATGGAGCACAAACATTGAGGTAAATGGCATCATTTTCTGTTGCAATCAGCCAGGTTGCTGTTCACTTCATGTGCAACGCTGCATATTCCCTTAGGCAATCTCTACAGTGCAGATGGAGACCATTCAGCCCACTGATCTAGCATTGACATCAATCCCATCCAAGCCCAATCCCCATAACTTTACTTACTGAACCGGCTAAATTCCCCTGATGCTAAGGGCCAATCAACCTAACCCACACATCTATGTAACTCTGGAAGGAAACCTCAGCACTCAGGAGAAACCTACCAGACACGGGGAGAATGTGCAAACTCCACACAGACAGTCACCTGAGGCCAGAATCAAACCCAGTTCCCTGACGCTGTGAGACAGCAGTACTTTCCGCTGCGCTCCTTACGCAACTTCTAACACAAGGGGCAAATCTAGTGTAATAAATCTGCAGAGGCCGAAGTCCCTTCACCAAAATCCCTTTATTTACAACTCTAACAGCAGTGCACAGAGTGCTATCAATCAGCAGTCTACCTCCAGGAGGGTGTCAGAGGAAGGGACGCTCCCAGTTAAGTGCAAGGCAAAGACTCCCTGATTGGCCCATCCATTGACACCTTAATCAGGAGTTCACATTCCAGTGGGCCAACCCCAATGGCCTGATTGAAGTCATGACTGCTAGATACAAAGGTGTCATGGCTGCTCTTCCTCAGATTCTGCTCCTTCAGCTATTAGGGGAGGCGATGGCCTAGTGGTATTATCGCTCCACTATTAATCCAGAAATTCAGCTAACGTTCTGGAGACCCAGGTTCAAATCCCGCCCAAGGCAGATGGTGGAACTTGAATTCAATAAATATCTGGAATTAAGAATCTACTGATGACCATGAAACCATTGTCAATTGTCATAAAAACCCATCTGGTTCACTAATGTCCTGTAGGGAAGGAAATCTGCCGTCCTTACCCGGTCTGACCTACATGTGACCCCAGAGCCACAGCAATCTGGTTAACTCTCAATGGTCCTCAGGCAACTAGGGATGGACAATAAATACTAACCAGCCAGCGACGTCCATGTCCACAAAATAAAACAAAAAGCTAATGGAAGTCTAGGCTAGAGAACTTCGGGAAATATTTTTATTATTTCACTTGTTTTAAGGATTCAGTGTATGTATGTGTGCTCCTTCATTCTGTTATTCAATAAGATAAGTCCAAACATAGTCTTTTGCAGAATATACTTTTTTTTGTTATTCTCTCCCCATACAATTAGATGACACACTCCAGAGATCCTGCCAGAACATATCACAACTCTGAACACTTGTCACTAATTAAAACAGTAATTACAGCACAGGAACAGGAATTATCCAGAAATAAATTATTTGCAGTGAGGGTCATGGAGCTGAATCACTTTAAAGATGCTAAATTTATTTGGAGTAAGGCTTTGCGAGAATTTACCAAACTCTGCTTTATTCACAGCGAGACAACATGATTGCTAGACATGGGTTGATGAATGATGAATTGGACAATGTCAGATAGACTCAAGTGCTCGCTCTGGCACAGCTATTTGGAAAGTAGTTTCAGCCTCTGCTTCTCTGCGGAGTTCCCAGGGGCCCCTCTTTCACAGTATAAATAACACATTCTCTCGAACCTGTCTCCTGCTCAGGCTGAACAATTAAAGTAGTTACCTCATCAGTGCGCCTGCCAATCATGGTTTGCACAACGGGCCTCATTTCTGGAAGTATGGGCTGGCACCAACTGCCGCTGGTTGAGTGATGGGACTCCCATCAGCACGAAATGTATTCCAATTAGAAGTGTTCTGAAATGAGCAGCAGAATGTGTAGATGGTCAATGAGATGAGCATAGGAATAATGTTGCGGTCCTAGTAAAGGACAGCCCAGGGTGGAATAGGGCTTGATCGATCCTGACTTTTAGAGAGGCTTCTCCCATCCCGTTGAGCTAATTTTCTAGTGCAGCAGGTTGGGAGAATCTCGCGGCCAGGGATGTGCGGGATTACATCTCTCAGCACCGGATTTCCAGAACTCTCAGCTGGAAACCGATGGAAAGACAGGCGAGTAATTTAAATGGAATTTAATTGAATTGAATTTGGAGGGCGTCACGGTAGC
Organism: Carcharhinus amblyrhynchos; assembly: GCF_965287045.1. Lineage (NCBI taxonomy): Eukaryota > Metazoa > Chordata > Chondrichthyes > Carcharhiniformes > Carcharhinidae > Carcharhinus > Carcharhinus amblyrhynchos. Next base: position 4,521,479 of record NC_137336.1, on the reverse strand, counting down.
ACAGTGGGTTAGCACTGTTGCTTCACAGCTCCAGGGTCCTGGGTTTGATTCCTGGCTCGGGTCACTGTCTGTGTGGAGTTTGCACATTCTCCTCGTGTCCGCATGGGTTTCCTCCGGGTGCTCCGGTTTCCTCCCACAGTCCAAAGATGTGCGGGTTAGGTTGATTGGCCACGCTAAGAAATTGCCCCTTAGTGTCCAGGGATGTGTAGGTTAGAGGGATTAGTGGGTATAGTATGTAGGGGTAGAGCCTGGGTGGGATTCTGTTTGTTGCAGACTCGATGGGCCGAAGGGCCTCTTTCTGCACTGCAGGGTTCTATGATTCTATGAATGTCATCAGCCAGCCTGTAACTGAACTCAATGAGCCCACCAGCCTTTCCCCGCCATCCCCGACAAAGTGTTTCACACTAGTGGGGGTTACAGTAGGTCCCCACTTTTGGGAGCTGGTGGTCTGGCCCTGCTGGAGTGAAGGGGGCACAATTGAGTCCCCTCAGGGGGATCAGGCGGTGGTGGGCTGGGACCAGCCTGCGCCCCCTGGCACAGTCCAAAAGACTAAGTGCCAATGCCCAAGGAGCACAGGCAGGGGGAATTGGTGAGGGTGGTGCCCTGCTGCCATGCTGCATTGGGATTGAGGGGGTTGGGGGGGGGTGGGGGGTTGGAGGGAGGCCAGCGAATGGGGCGGGCAGTTGGGGGGGAATGGTCAGAGGGTGCTGCGATTGGGCCATGTGGGTTTGGAGGAGGCAGCACTGCGGGGGTCCTGGGCTGGCCAGCAATTGAGCTGGTCAGCAAATGGGAGGTGTAAGCCTAGTGACCGACTGATTCCAGCCTCCTGGGTGGAAATGGACCCTGCCCTAAAATATAATGAGATTTATGCTGGTGCCCTCTGCAATGCAGACAGTGGGAGATTCTAGAACCAAAAGAGAAAATGCTGGAAAATCTCAGCAGATCTGGCAGCATCTGTAAGGAGAGAAAACAGCTGACGTTTTGAATCCAGATGACCCTTTGTCAAAGCTTCCTTTTATCCAGTGGAAGATTCTGGTCTGTGCTCCCACTTGAAAAAAAAACAGATGCATTACTCCAGTGTTCCTGCAAATTCAACACTTTTTCGAAATAGCCACTGAGCAGAGACACAGGAATCATCCAATCAACTTCTAGAAAAAGAATAAAACATTTATTAAACAAAGGATGAATTATATTAAACTGCTCCTTCACCCTAACGATACCTTTACAGATATATGAACAGAAGTATAAGGATAACACAAGCTCCAAAATCTATCCTATACCCTAAATGTTCGCAGTAGGTACATAGTCCTTGGAAACCAAGAAGCATCTGGTGATCAGGCAAACCACACTCCGAAACCATTAACTGATGCCGCCCAAAACTTGTCATAAAATGATCGGATGATATTAAAATTAATGTACGCTTTTTACACAAGCAATATCAAACTGGCGTGTATTTTGTAAACTGTGTCTGGGCAGCGCCCAAGAGAGAATAAATAATAGGGAACACGGTATTCTTCACAATTGATACCATTAGTAACCAGAGTACTGTGAGCCAGGGAGAAGGTTAAATACAGTAGAGGTATTGCAGAAGCAGCAGCAAGAGAGAGAGGGGGGAGAGACATCTTCAGGAAACAACTCAGCTAGAGATGAAGTGCTAAAGTTAAGCCAGTTTGTGCAAAAGATTGTTTTCAACATTGAACCAAAGACCATTTCCAAGCCCTGATCATTTAATCTGTACAGTATGGTAATCACTGACTAGATTTGACCAATAGTTTTATGGTTGTTGCTTGGGAAACAGGGTCTCAGCAGAGCTTAGGATAATGGTGGAAATAGATACTTTAGAATTTTCAGACCTTGAGGGATTAAGTGCTTACTGTTAATTTGCCAAGGTATAAATGATGTCCTTACAGTGTTTTATCATCCTTCTTCTACTTAATAAATGTTTTTATTTGCTTCTTTAACAAAAGGGAAGTCTGAGTTCCCATTGTTTCCGTAAAAGTTTCTTACTTATATCTTTAAAAAATGCACTATATGAAACAGCTGTTTCAGGTTGAAACACTCTTGCTCATAAAATCAGTGGGGTTTCATGACAAACTTCAAGGGATTCCCTCCCAGAAGCTGGTCTCACAGGAACAACATTTCAAAAAATGGATTTTTCAATTTCCGTTTTGAAAGGACATGCTTTGGAATAATTTTCCAAATGACAGCAAGGGGTACGTAGGGCTAAAAGAGGTCACAAAAAAGCAATGGCCAGCATGATTAAGGAAAATCTGAAGGCTTTTTATATATATATATAAAGAGCAAGAGAGTAGCCACTGAGAAGTTTGACCCACTCAGGGACAAAGGAGGGAATTTGTGTGTGGAGCCAGAGGAAATGAGCGAGGTTTTAAATAAATACTTTGCATCAGTATTCACCAAAGAGACGGACTTAGTGGATGATGAGTCTGGGAAAGGATGTGTAGATAGTTTGAGTCATGTTGAGATCAAAAAGAGGAGGTATTGGGGTTCTTGAGAAACATTAAGGATGACAAGTCCCCAAGGTCTGATGGGACATACCCCAGAATACTGAGAGAAGCAAGGGAGGAAATTGCTGGGGCCTTAAGAGAAATCCTTGTATCCTCACTGGCTACAGGGATGTCCGAGAGGATTGGAGAATAGCCAATGTTGTTCTTTTATTTAAGTAGGGTGGCAAGAATAATCCAGGTAATTACAGGCCAGTGAGCCTTACATCAATGATAGGGAAATTATTGGAGAGGATTCTTCGAGACAGGATTTATTCCTATTTGGAAATAAGTGGATGTATTAGTGAGAGCAACTTGGCTTTGTGAAGGGGAGTTTGTGTCTCACAAACTTGATCAAGCTTTCTGAGGAAGAGACGAGGGTGTTTGATGAGGATAGGGCAGTGGATGTTGTCCACATGGACCTCAGTAAGGCTTTTGACAATGGTCCTCATGGCAGACTGGTGCAGAAGGTGAGGTTGCATGGAACCGGAGGTGAGCTGGCAAGGTGGATACAAAACTGGCTTTGTCAAAGAAGACAGAGGGTAGCAGTGGACGGATGCATTTCTGAATGGACGGCTGTGACAAATGACATTCCTTAGGGGTCAGTGCTGGGACCTTTGCTGTTTATAAAATATAAGTGATTTGGAGGAATATGTAACTGGATTGATTAGTAAGTTTGCAGACGACACAAATGTTGGTGGATTTGCAGGCAACAATAAGGATCATTAAAGGATACAGCAGGATATAGATCAGTTAGGTGAAGAGATGGCAGTTGGAGTTTAATCCAGACAAATGTGAGATAATGCATTTTGCAAAGTCTAATATAGGTAGCAAATATTCAGTAAATGACAGAACTCTTAAGAGTATTGATAGGCAAAGGGATCATAGAAATCATGGAAACCCTACAGTACAGAAGGCCGATGGAGCTGTTCCTGTGCTGTAATTTTCTTTGTTCTTTGACACAATCCCTTGGATATCTTCACCAAGGATCCTCCTCCAGGGTCTTAGACTTTCCTTCTGATGCACTTCTGCTCTGGATCACCACATGCATTGAAGCTTCACCTTCCGTACAATCTTTCAAGTGCACCCAGCCATACCAGCAGAACATTATTGCTTCAGGGGCCAGTAATAAAGACTCAGGAGCAGAGAAAGGTAGCAAGTAAAAAAAAAGTAAGAAAGCTGCAGGAAACAGAAAGAAAGCAAAATATGCCTGTGAGTAGCCACGACCCAAGGAGACAGACCTTCAGCTGTCATTATCCCTGATAATCACAAACATAACCTACCTTTTCTGGGGTCTAAGAAGGAGGCCATTCAGCTCCTTAAATCTGTTCCACCATTTCATCAATTTTTATAATATATTCTTTTTATGGGATGTGGGTGTCGCTAGTTAAACCAGCATTTATTTTACATCCGTATTTGCCCTTGAGGAGGTGTTGGTGAGCTGCCTTCTTGAACTGCTGCAGTCCATGCGGTGTAGGTACACCCACAATGCTGTTAGAGAGAGAGTTCTAGGATTTTTAAGTGGTGATATCGAAGGAACGGTGAAATAGGCTGGAATTTTCTGGCCACTCCCAACAGTGGGATTTTCTACCAGCAATGAACAACTGCTGCAGATTTCCCACTGGCAGGAAGTGCTAAAAACAGGAAACCTCATTGACAGCAATGGGATCAGAAGGTCCCATCACTGACCATCGCTATGTAATATGTTACAGGGGGCACGGAACATTCCGCCCATGTTTCCAAGTCAGGATGGCATGTTGCACAGAGAGGAACTTGCAAGTGTTGTGTTCACACTTGTCTGCTGCCCTTGTCCTGTGAGGTGATAAAGGTCACGGATTTGGAAAGTCCTGTTGAAGGAGCTTTGGTCGGCTGCTGCAGTGCATTTTGTAGATGGTGGACACGGCTGCCATTAAACAATGCTCCCGAGCCATCCCAGCAGACCATGGTCAGATTCAGATCCAGTGAGTGCATGGATCTGATTGCCACTCAATTAAATGTAATTATATATTCAAAACGGGCTTAACACTGAATTTTTATTCTTTGTTTGTATTCATCTGTGGGACATGGGTGTCGCTGGCTGGCCAGCATTTATTGCCCATCCCCAGTTGCCCTTGAGAAGGTGGCGGTGAGCTTCCTTCTTGAATCATTGCAGTCCACGTGCGGTGGGTTGACCCACAATACCATTAAAGAGGGACTTCCAGGATTTTGACCCAGTGACTGTGAAGGAACGCTGATATATTTCTGAGTCAGGGTAGTGAGTGGCTTGATGGGGAACTTGCAGGTGGTGGTGTTCCCATGTATCTGCTGCCCTTGTCCTTCTAGATGGAAGTGGTTGTGGGTTTGGAAGGTGCAGTTTAAGGATCTTTGGTGAATTGCTGCAGTGCATCTTGTAGATAGTACACACTGCCACTACAGAGTGTCGGTGGTGGAGGGAGTGAACGTTTGTAAGTGTGATGCTAATCCAGTGGGCTGCTTTGCCCTGGATGGTGTCGAGCTTCTTGAGTGCTTTTGGATCTGCACACATCCAGGAAAATGGGGAGTATTCCATCACACTGCTGACCTATGCCTTGTAGATGATGGATAGGCTTTGGGGAGTCAGGATTCCAGGAATGCTATATATTCCCATCTGCGTGCTTAAAGTAACACCGGTGGGAATTACCACTGCTTTCTACAAATAGAGACCCAATGTGATGATCACGCTGGGGGCTTGGAGGCCCGTGTAGCCCCCGGGTGGTCAGTGACATGCCAGGGCAGTGCCATGTGGGGGCACAGGGAGAGATTCTGGGTAAAATATTCCGGCAAAGAGTCGATGCAGACTCGATAGGTTGAGAGAACTCCTTTTGCACTGTAAGGATTCTATGATTCTAAGTTCTCTGTAGGAGGCCTGGGAGGAGTATTTAGATTCAGGAGTCACTGGGTAACAGATACAACAGGACAAACTCTGTCATTAATCCACGTGCCTCTCTCACTACTTCCAATCTCTCGAAGCATTGCTCAACAGGGTTGGGACTGAACCGTACAGGGGGAGGGGGAGAGTAGGGCTCCCTGTTACTGTAGTATTCACAATGCACGGAGTGTGGTTCTCACCAGCATGGTGTCCAAGCTGGCTGCAATTAAAACAACGCACTGGGTCATTCCTCATCAGTAACAAGTTGCTGGATGGTCCAGAATTCCGGACTGTGCATCAACCACCACCTTCACCTTTGCTGGTGATTGGAGGAAGTTAACTTTAACCATTTCCAAATTGTACTGGAATGCTGGATCAATTCAACACAGACCACTGTCTCTGGGTTTGAAATACCCAGGGTGACCTCTACCCTCCCTCCCACACTGGTAATTGTCACAGAGCGCCTCCACAGACAAACTGGGATTTTCAGTGGATGCCCGACTGATTAAACCCAAACAAGGAGTTTGTGAACATCAGTGCACCCTTCCATGAGGGCCTTTTAAAGGTCGCGATCATCCTGCACGAGCTTTTGTTCATAGTCTGACTCGAGGGAGAATTCAGTCAGGAGAACCTGTTTAAATTCACCTTTCTCTAACTCTGGTTGTGAGATCTTAATTTCCCATTTCCCATGAAAGAGAAGGAGGGGATGGAGTATTCAAATCCACTGTCAAAACCAACTCTTCTTTCAGAACCCTCACCTCACTGGGGGAAAGGAGCTGGTGCGATGTCGCCACCCCCACCCTAACCCCAGTGGTTCTTCTCCATTCCTCACACCCCCTGGTGATCTCAGTTTTAACTTGTCCCTGTCACCGCGCAGACTGGAATTCCCTTTTTTTTGCCAGAGGGGTGGGAGGGAATTCTTTCAACCATATTTTTGCAGCAAAAGGTCACGGTGCAGCCTGGTCTTGGGGAGAGTCATGAGTGATGGCTAGTTTGTGCCCGAGGCTGTTTAATTTCAGCTAAACATGGGGAGCAGTCTGACTCAGAGGAGGCAATAATTTGCAGAAATTACCTCCCTCAAAGTCCCTCCTCTAACTCTCCATGTCGTCTGCCGATTTCAGTCTGTGAGTAAATATTCTGCACCAGTGTTTGGCTCTTTGTGTAACACACTCTGTCATGTGCTGCACACTTTGCTGCTGATTGTTCAGAGCCGCAATGATGTCTTATCAGCCATTACATTCCGTTAGCAACTAACCTATTCACTCCCTTACTGCCATGGATTTTTAATGTGTGTGTAAGGCACACAGGTGCACCGTAGGCCAACTTACCCCACACTGTCTTTAACTTAATCTTTCTTAAGCTCTTAAGAAAGCTTATCAAGAATACTCGCGTAATCTACCTCCAGACTCGTCTATAGCTCCCAGGATATCTCTCGCTCCAGACTCTCTGTCAGTCATTCCTTAGGATGTACCAATGACACCGTGGCCTCTGACCTCAGTTGATAGCTACTCCACACACATTTATCTGCAGACTAAGACTGTTGCTTATCAAATTTCAAGGCAGGGAAACCTCAGCCACCAGTATAGCATGTTCAGTTTGAGAATCACACATTACCTAAGGTAGGTGGTCAAAAATTCATCAGAGATTTTTAAGGAAGTTTACTAAGTGAATGCAGAAGTAACAGTATCAATATGATACGTTACTAAATAGACTGAAAAAAGTTTTTTTATGCTCTCATTAGTGTACATTTTCTTTATGCATAAATCACCTAAATTTTTTTTTGCAGCTGTCAACTTAATTTGTATATTTGATGGAACAATATCATTTTGAGCCCTGAACATTTTGAGGGTAGTAGGGGGTAGAATGCCCTGCCTGCAGCAGTTGTGGAGTCGCCAACTTTAAGGGCATTCAAATGGTCAGTGGATAACATTGGAATAGTTTAGATTAGGGGGTCATTAGATTGGTTCCACTGGTTGGCGCAACATTGAGGGCCAAAGGCCTGTACTGTGTTGTAATGTTCTATGTTCTGTGTTCTATGAACCTGATTAATTAAGGATAATGGAAAGGGTGTATCTAAAATTAAACTTTGTGCTTGTTTTCCATCCAGTTGAAATAAAATGCCAAAGGATAGATTACCATTTTAGTATTAGTTGGTAGTCTTTGACTAATCTGCACCTTCGTAACCAATGAATACACAACAGGTACCCAATGTGTTAGGGTGGTCACCTCCCCACTATTCACCATTCTACCTCAATGTCACTTTTTGCCTTAACTCACATTGAGGACCATTCTCTAGCCCTTAATGAACACTTAGAGAGTCAGTTAATTCAATTGGTTGTAGGGCTGATTAGTGATGTGGAGCGATGCCAATAGCGTGGGTTCAGTTCCCGTATCAGCTGAGGTTATTCATGAAGCCTTTTCAACTTTGCCCCCTCGCCTGGGGTGTGGTGATCCTCAGAATCGATCACCACCAATCAGTTCTCCCCCCTCAAAAGTCATCTGGACTATGGTGACTTTATGTAGATTGTATATATTAGAGAATACAAGACACCATCTTCAGATTCTAAAAGAGAAAATACTGGCAAAACTCAGCAGGTCTGGCAGCATCTGTACGGAGAGAAAAGAGCTGATGTTTCAAATCCAGATAACGTCAGCTCTTTTCTCTCCTACAGATGCTGCCAAACCCGTCAAGATTTTCCAGCATTTTCTCTTTTGGTTTCAGATTCCAGCATCCGCAGTAACTTGTTTCTAATCATCAGATTGTCTTCGGAATGTCAACACGGAAACCTGTACTGTGTGACCTTGACATTTCTGGGGATTGTTTATCTGTATTTCCAGGGGGCAAAGGCAAACAGTTCCTCTGCCGGGTTGGCTTGATGTTGTGCTTAACAATTCCACAAGAATTCTGTGGCCTGAATTTTTTGGGTGGTGGGCTCCCCATTTCTGTAAACTGAAGGATCACCAGGTAACACATTCCCCTCAACTCCGCGTGCCCTGCAAATGAGTGTTGAGTGATTGCAGGGGGACCTCTGCCCCTCGCTCAGGAGGCCATCCTACCTTAGAGGTGCTGCTGGTCAATCAGAGTGGCTGGAAACTCTCTTACCCGTGCAGTGGCAGGAGCTGCCTTGGACAGAGGAGGAAGTGTCTCAATGGGCCAAGAGCAGAGGACAAGGTAAGTTTAAAAGGTTCCCAGGGCTTGGATGGTGGGAAAGGCCTTAGACTGGGGTGTTGAGGGAAAGGCAGGGAGGAGGTAGGCCCAGCAAACACTGGAACTTAAGGGGACAATGTCTGCAGTCAGAAGGGGGCTTCTGAAGGAGACACCCCCCCCCCAACCTCACTTCCCACCACCATCTTTTTCAGGTTTCCCCCCTCACCCCCACATATCTCCCCATCAGCCTTAAAATTGACAGGAAACGGCCCTTAATTGACTACTTGTGGGCCTCAATTGGAGCAAGGGTGGGCTTCCCCCCTGAGGCTTTGCCCCACCCTAGTGTAAAGTTGTTGCATAGTTAGGGCAAGAACCAGAAGGAGTTCCCATTCCCTTAATTTATTGAAAAGCCACTCCAGGGTGCAGAATTGCCTGGAGGCCCCTGGGTTTGAGATTATATCCCATAGATCCCTATCTTCAAGGTCATTCTTTTTGACTTCCTCTTTGACTTAAGAGTGGCAGATCTTGACATCAAGGCAGTATCTGCCTGAGTGTGGTGTCAAGCAACCTGAGCAAAACTGGAATCAGTGGGAATCAGCAGAAAAACTTTCCGCTGGTTTGCATCTTCTATCCAAGAGGATCACATATGTGAACAATAATTTCAATAAAATGGCTTTTGAGTTTCATTGGGAATAGTTGGGATTTATTTTCTCAAAGCTTCTTTATGCTCTCATCCAATCATGGAATGCCAGAATGGTTACCGAACATTGTATCATAGAATCCCTACAATACAGAAGGAGGCCATTCAGCCCATTGATTCTGCTCCAACAACAATCCCATCTAGGTTCTATCCCCGTTACCCCACAAATGTACCCCGCTAATCCCTTAAACCTACATATCTCACAACATTAAGGATGGCCAATGCACCTAACCCACACACCTTTGGACTGTAGGAGGAAACCGGAGCACCCAGAAGAGTCCATTCGGCCCCTCATCTCTAATCTGTTTCTCTGTAACAGCTCTATTCCCATTCTTCCACTGTTCCCTGAATTTTCTTTTCTCTTCAGGTGCTTATCAAATTCCCATTAAACAGGAATATCACTGAACCAGCCTCCACCACAATTACAGGCAGTGCATTCCACATCCTGACTACTCACTGCCTAAAAGGGTACTCTTATGTTGCTTTTGGTTATTTTACTATTCATTTCAAATCAAACTTCTCTGGTTTTAGAAGTGGAACCGTTTCTCCCAACCTATTCCATCCAAATGCTTGAAGGTTTTGAACGTCTCCATCAGATCTCAAGAAGAACAACATCAGCTTCTCCACACTCGCCTCACAACTGAAGATCCTCATTCCTGGAAACATTCAAATCTTTTCTGCACTCTCTCCAATTCCTTCACTTTCTTCCTTCTTGAAGTTAAGGTTATTTATTAGTGTCACAAGTAGGCTTACAGCAACACTGTAATGAAGTTACAGTGAAAATCCCCTAGTTGCCACATGCTGGTGCCCGTTCGGGTTTACTGAAGGCGAATTTAGCATGGCCAATGCTCTTAACCAGCGCACCTTCCGGACTGTGGGAGGAAACCGGCACACCCTGAAGAAACCCACGCAGATATGGGACGAACGTGCCAATTCCACACAGACAGTGACCCAAACCAGGAAACAAACTCTGTTCCCTGGTGTTGTGAGACAGCAGTGTTAACCACAGTGCCACCGTGCAACCCCAGGAATGACAAAGTACCTCAGTTGAAGTTGGAGAAGTGTTTTGTAAAGATTCACCATCAGTTCCTTGCTTTTGTACTCCATGTCTCTATTTAAGGAACCCATTTGCTTTATAAATCACTTTATCAACCTACCCTACCACTGCTAATGGTTTGTGTGTATATATTCCCCTGGCTGGGTCTGCTCCTGCATCTCCTTTAGAATTATATGTTTTATTTTATGTTGTTTCTTCTCATTATTCTTAAAAATGTATCTCTTCACATTTTTTTCATTAAATTTCATTTCATGGCTGTTCCACTAGCCTGTCAATGTATCCACTTGAATTCTAACATTATCCTTACAGTTCTAGCTTTTTGTGTCATCTGAACATTTTGAAATTATGTCCACGTCGAGGCCATTAATATAGATCAAGGAAAGTAATGGCTCTTACACTGGCTGCTGGAGAATCTCAGTGTTTACCTTCCTCCAGTCTAAAATGCCACCATTCTCTGTTTCCTGTCACTCGGCTGACTTCATTCCCCTGCTGCCCCAGCCCCTTTCATTCCAGGTCTCTAACACTTCTGGGAAATCTGTCATGTGACATCTTATCAAAACCCTTTCGGAAGTTCATGCAAATCACATCAATCACGTTACCCTTAACCTTATATTATCCATCGACCACATCAACCCTTCCTCTCATCTCATCAAAAACACAAGAAAGGTAGTTAAACACAATTAATCTTGAACAAATCCATGCTGGCTTTCCCAAATCAATCCACATTGTTCCAAATGTCATTTAATTTTGTTCGGGCTATTATTGCTTCGAGCTTTTCCACTGGGGGAAAGTGGTGGCCCAGTGGTAACGTAACTGGAGTGATGATCCAGTGGTCCAAGCTGATAATTTGGGTTCAATTCCCACGACTGGTAGAATTTAAATTCAATGAATAAATCTGGCATTAAGAGCTAGTCTCAGTAATGGTAACAATTAATGGTGATCATTAATAGTTGCAAAATTCCATGTGGTTCATTAATGCCCTTCAGGAAAGGAGATTTGCCATATATGTGACTCCAGACTCATTGCAATGTGATTGACTCGGAAAGGCCTGTAGTTGTTGTGTTTAACCTTATTTGAAAAGGGTGTAACATTTGCAATTCCCCAGCCCACGAGCACCACACCTGGAGGATTGGAGGATCATGACGAGTGTGTGCACAATTTCCATCCTTAACCCTTTAATATCCTTGGATGCACCTAATCCAGTCCTTTCAGTACAGCGAGTTCCTGAATTCATCCCCCACCCCCGGCCTTTATCAATCTTTAACCCAACAAGTGTCTCAACTTCACTGATCGTGGCAGCAGCTTCTTTTCTGGTTAAAAAAAAACAGATGCAGATGTTAATTTGAAACCTCAGTGATGCCCGCTGAATAAATCCTCTTTGGTCTCTCATCACTCCCACTCCTGCTTTTATTACACTTTGCCTAATAAGGATTTTTAGATATCCATTTATTTTAGCTGCCTATCTCTTCTCATGCTCTCTCTTTGCTTCTCTTAATTCCTTTTTTCATTTCCCCCTCTTAACTTTCTAAACTCAGCCTGCTTCTCGCTTTTCTTCTCATCCTGGCACCAAGCATTAACACACTTTTACTGCCCCATCTTACTCCCTATCTCTTTGGATATCTAAGGATCTTCAACTTTTATTTGGCTTACCTTCTCCCCCTTCCTGGGAATGAGCCTCAACTGCACCCAACTCACTAAAGGCTTCCTATTAAATTCACTACCACAGGAAGCAGTTGAGGTCAAAAGAAGAAATTAGCTATTGGGGCTAAATGGATCAAGGGGGAAGAGAAGATCTGGAGGTTGAATTCGATGATCAGCCATGATCAAGATGAATGGTGGAGGAGTTTGAAGGGCTGAATGGCCTCCTCCTGCTTCTACTGTCTATATTTCTATGTTTCTGTGTTCTATTACAGTTTTGCTTGCCAAATGTTGAATCCAATTTACTGGGTTACATCGACCTCATTCCATTGAGATTGGTCCATCTGTAATTAATTATTTTTATTCAGGATTGCTCTTAGTGTGTTGTCATGGCAAACCTAGACATATAAGATGATGAATGGGATGGATAGGATAGAGGTGGAGAGGCTCTTCCCGCTCAGAAAGGACAGTAGGACTAGAGGGCACAGCCTCATGATAAGGGGGGGGCGCGGTTTAGAGCGGAATTGAGGAGGAACTTCTTCACTCAAAGGGTGGTGAATCTCTGGAATTCTCTGCCCGTTGAGGTGGTGGAGGCTGCCTCGCTAAATATTTTTAAGACGCGGGTTGATGGGTTTTTGATAAGAGAGGGGATTAAGGGTTATGGGGAGAGGGCGGGAATGTGGAACTGAGCCACGACAGATCAGCCATGATCTTATTGAATGGCGGGGCAGGCTCGAGGGACTAGATGGCCTACTCCTGCTCCTATTTCTTATGTTCTTATGTAACCCTAAATTTTATGATGCAATGATCACTGCACCCAAAATGTTCTCCTGTGACACTTGATCCACTTGGCCTATTGCCTTCCCAAGAGCCAGATCCAGAGTAATTGCCTTCCTCCTGGATTGGAAATCTACTGGCCTGGTAAATTCCTATCAATAGACTTCAAAAGTTCTGCCTGCCCTCTGCCCTTTACAGTTTTTTACACCTGCAGATGCATCCCTGACCCACAGCTGTGGTGTTCCAGGCTCCAGGTCTGTGGGTGCCCCCACCCCTCCCCCCCCCCGCCCTCCTAAGCTCTGGATGCAGTCCCAGTCATTGTTCAGATAGGTCCTGACATCTGTGTGGCACCTTATTCTGAATGTGTTTCATGCAGGAGGGGCATTTTTCAAGCTGGTATTGCAGAGAATCTGGTGTGGGAGTGGTGAGGATGAAGGGTGATGGGGGTGGGGTGATGAGATGAGGTGGGGGGAGGGAGGCTTCATCTTAGTCCCATTAAAGGGGCGCAGATAAGGTTGATGCCAACCTCTAACATGTTTCCCAACCTATCAGCACAGGCAACAGCAGAAGATCCCGCTGTAACATCACGAAAGAATGAAAACTGATTTCTGGGCCTCCCCACGATGTCGCCCTACTCCTCCCCCCCACACTCACCATTGGACAAGTTGGCAGGACCTTGGGAGGATTTTGCCCAATGTCTGCTCCAAAATCTGGAATTATCAATTCAATATCATTGTTGGAATATCATCATGACCAGGACTGCAGCAACTCAAAGAGAAGACCAATCAGGACCACCTCAGAGCATTTAGAACAGACAATCCCATGCCAGCAAGAATAAATTTTAATTAAAATATCCTGAAATGCTTATCCTCTGCCAAAGCAGGAGAAAAGATGGGTAGGTAGAGCTGATACTCGAAAAGCAATGAGAGTAAAGACATGATTACAATCTGGTGTCTGGGGGAATGAGTCGAACATTGGAAGAATCTCTTCAGATGTGGGACCAGTGTTCAGTTTTCGCAGCTCTTTGGGTTTTATAGAGTGAAGAATTGTTGTTTCAAAGAATCAGGGATCTAATATAACTCAGAAGCAACAGGGAATACACTTTCTAATGCTCTTTAACAATCATAAATTCATCCTCCTGCTCTGATTCTAACCACGCGAATAACAAAATTAATAAGCTAGTGCAAGCCGCCATTCCCAATAGGTTCTATTGTTTGGCCTCATACTATGAATTGGAAATTAAGCCAGCTTTCCTATTATTTCCCCTAAGTATTTTTTTTATTACAAGTGCCGTTGCATTGTGGTAAAATTACATGAAAATGAACCAATTTTCCTGGCAATCTCCGCACTTGATTATCTCTCTGTTTTTTTCACACTACTCTTAACAGAAATGCCTGCCCCGTTCAGAGCTGGACTGACATCCAATTTCAATTCTTGCACTACAGAGAGATTTGCAACCTTGAAAATTTCATGAGGGAAGTTTCTTTCTGTAACAATCCGTTCCCACTGTGAGTTTCATTTCAATCTGTTTCTGATTTCGCTCTGCTTTGCAGTCCTGCACAAACTGACCAGATTCAACTCAAGTCACCACTTCATTTTGTCCAGGAACGAGGTAGAAATCTATGGGCAGAATTGCATTTTCCCTATTTGATGACCAACACTTTTCCCATGACACATCCATTTACGCGACAGCTCTGACCAATCCCCTTCTTGGTTTTGAGGGGGAGGGCACAAGGTAAAGATAATAGTCGTTCCCCTCTGGGCCCCCAAGGGTCAACCTTCCCGTCCCGTCCACCACGGGAATCGTAGCGGGCGAGTGGCGGACCACGGAAAGGTCTGTGGACCTCAAGTGGGACTTTCTGGTTTTGGGGTGAGGGCAGCTGGAAAATTCTGCTCACAGGCTTTCTTATTCCATGGCTCCCTTTCTGTACCATGAAGAATGATCTTGTTTTACCAAGGGAACGGTGACAGAAGGCCTGGTAACCAAGGTGTTTAAATAAAGATCTCGACAGGTCAGATACAGAAAAAAAACTCTGTAAGAGGATTCTAGAATGATAGACTGTACACTTAAGATTGGAGATGTGTTATTTGGAGGTAAAATTGGGAAACTCACAAAGGACTCTGGAAGTAGGAATACCATGTCCTTGGGGATAATTGGGGCCGTCAACCCTGAGATAGGCACATTTTTACAATGTAAGCACAGCAGCTGGATCCAATGCAATTGAGGTAGATGGTCTATGATCTGGTTGAAAGATGGAACAGGTTTCAGTGGCTGGAGAGCCTCCCCTTCTTCCTACATTTCAATGACATTATCATTATGATATATGAGCCTCCAGATATTATAATTCTGCTTAGATTTAGCTCAGTCACTTTTTTTGGTGCAAACTCACCTGAACTTCATTGTTTGGCAAGTGCCGTCCAATTGTGGAACCACATTAACCATTAGGTGCTTTGCTTTTAAGTCAAAATCTCCCAAAGAGTAAATGAGTTAATGCTTTATATTGTATATTGATTTAGGAGGAATGTGGGCCCAGGTTCCAGAAAATCTCACTTCAATCACATCCACCTGAGTTGATCTCTCAACCCAGCAGCATTACTGACGATTCAGTGTTACTTCAAAGTGTCAGTGTGTTATGGCAAACCAAGCGATGTGGGCTGTTGCAGGAAAGAAATGAATGGAAAGGGTTAAACAGACAGCACTGTGGTATCCACACTCACTGCAGGCAGACAGGACAAATTACAAGTTCGCATATCCCAGACAGCACTAACAGAATCACATCCGAGGTGAGATCCTTCCGAGATTACAGCAACAATAAAAGAATTCATATCTGATCAAGACTCCACAATGTTGAGAGGAGCCATTGTGCCTCTGAAAAACTAATCAGGCTTTGGAGAGATGGGACAAAACTGAATCAGTTTGACAGACGCAACACTTTAATATTGTAAACAGGTAGACAGGATATGTCCAGAAAATGATTAAAGTTAAAGTACATTGGATAATGGATCAGCATAACGTGATTGAAACAGAACTTTGACAAAGTTAAAGTAACAACCTAATGACCTAATCAAAATGTAGCAATTTGTAACATGAAAAGATGTAAGAATACATAAGAACCTATGATTAGCAGAGTAGCTCAGAGCAAGCTGGAATTACAGCTCCGAGAACTGCCCTCCCTCATGTGTGTTGAATAAAGCCATTTTTGTTGAAGTTCTACATGGTCTCTGAAGACCACGTTCATTCCTGAGGTTGGAACCTTTAGCCTTTTGACTCAGACAAGTGAAGAGTGAAGCCATCTTCCAAGTAGAGAAACACTGGTGCACCTATATAAAAGAGAAATGGAAGAGGGGTAGTCCACTTGGCTCATTGAACCTGTTCTAGTTAGATCATGGCAAATTTCCACCTGAAATAAATTTAGATGCTTTTGGACCGCAACCCTTAATGCACTTTACCTAGCAAAAGGCTATTGATCTCAATCTTAAAAGGTTCAGTTGGTTTCCAGAATTGAAAACCTTTGACGGGAGAAAGTACCAGATTTTTACCACCTTGTGTGTGAGGAGAAGTCTAAGATTCTGAGTGAAGGGGTTTTGGGGAAGAGCATTGTGATGGCTGGATGGTCTACCACAGATATTGGAGCAGAAAGGCAGCAGCCTTTCTGCTCCAACATTCACAACAGGTGAAGGTTTACCAGAGAAGGTTGATTCTTGGGATGAAGGGACTGACGTATGAGGAGAGATTGAGTTGGTTAGGATTATATTCAGTGGAGTTTAAAAGAATGAGGAGGGGAGGGTCTCATAGAAATCTATAAACTTTAAACAGGGCGAGACAGGGTAGATGCAGGAATGATGTTCCTGATGGTGGGGAAGTCCAGAACCAGGGGTCATAGTCTAAGGATATAGGGTAAATCTTTTAAGAATGAGATGAGGAGAAATTTCTTCACCCAGAGAGTGGTCACCCCATGCAATTTGTAACCACAGAAATCAATTGAGACAAAAATGTTTTCAAGAAGGAGTTAGGTATAGCCTTTTGGGTGAAGGGGATCCAAGGATATGAGGGAAGGTGCGATCAGGTTATGGAGTTGGACTATCAGCCATGATCACAATGAATGGTGGAGCAGGCTGGAAGGACCGAATGGTCTCCTCCTGCTCCTATTTTCTATGTTTCTGTACCATGTACAAGATATAGTTAATAGAAAGTGGTCCTTACCTTGCAATATGTTTACTCCTATTGCGTTGGTAACTCTGTAACAGTTATCAATGCATTAATCAAATTGTTTACAACCAGTGTAATCACCTTTACTATTTATAGAAATATTTATCCTTCAGCCTTGCAAGAATAATTGTCAACTATTTCCACTCGAACAATCTCCAACCGGCAATTTATAAATTAAACTTGTCATTGATTTTAATTGGAAATATTTTATTAATCTCACACTTCTCTATACACACCTTAAATATTGATCAAGGTCACAAACCACAGTTGCTAAACTATTCCAAATATTTATCATCTGCAGCTTGTGGCTGGCTGAATATAATATCCTAATTTTCTTTTGCAATAATGTTACTCTTTCTCAGGATATGAGAGTGGCTGGTATGGCTGACATTTATTGCCCATCTCTCGTTGCCCTCAGAATGTGGTCATGGGTCACAACCACAATCGCACTTTGAGTGGTGAGGATGCACCCATTCAGCATCCTTTGAAGCAGTTGGGTGCTCTTCCCAGGATAGTGCGGGGTTGTCAGGTTGTTGTGAGATTGGAGTCACATATTCTCCAGATGTGTCATTTTAGCCATGAGCAGAGGTTGGAGAAACTTGGTTTGTTCTCATTGGAACAATGGAGGTTGAGAGGCAACCTGATGGACGTGCAACTAGACAAATATATGAATAGGATGGGAATAGAAGGATATGGCCTCCGAAAGAGTAGGGAGCTTTAGTTCAGTTGGGCATATGGTGGGTTCAGGCTTGGAGGGTTGAAGGTCCTGTTCCTATGTTGTAATTTTCCTTGTTCTTTGTAAACCTCAGGCTTTTTTTTTACCTTACTAAGGATTTTTCTCAGTTGGAAGACGACTTCTTCTTCTTAATGGGATTGAGAGTTATAGATAGGCCTGGCAGGTGTGGATATGATCGGCGCAACTTGTGGGCCGAAGGGCGTGTTTGTGCTGTCGTGTTCTATGTTCCATGTTCAATGGTCTTCAAATGACAAATTATTTTCATTGTAAGTGCGTGCATGCTGTTGAATTTCAGAAGGAGGAATGAGACGGCCTCCACTCCTTGGAAAACAAAAGTCTAAATGGAATAGAGAGGAAAATATCTGTATCGATTCACAAATCATTAAATGTAGCAATGCAAGTTCATTGAGCACACAAAGTATTGGGATTCATTTAGAGAGGGCTAGAAATAAAAAACAAAGTGGTTATGTCACAGGGATATCGGAATGAGGAGCAGAATTAGGCAAATTCAGCCCCTCGAGCCTGTTCTGCCATTCAATCAGATCATGGCTGATCTCTTCCTGGTCTCAAATCCATCTCCCCACCTGTTCCAGTATCCCTCTTTCTCCTTCCTTTATCAGAAATTATATCTATTCCTTCTTGAAACCATTCAATGATTCAGACTCCACTGCGCTCCAGGGCAGCGAGTTCCATCAATTCAGCACCCTCCACCCTCCAGTAGTTCCTCCGCATCTCCGTTTCAAATCTACCCCCTCTCAACCTATGCCTGTGACCTCTTGTTCTAGATTTCTCCATAAGAGGAAACATTTGGTCCACGTTTATTCTATCAAATCTTTTAAAATGTTATATACCTCGATCAGATTCCCTCTTGTCCTTCTAAACTCCAGCAAATACACTGTTTAATTTCTCCTCATACGTCAATCCTTTCATCCCCAGAATGTCACAATTTATTGGACCACATTTGGAGAACGGTGTACAGTGTTGGCTTTCCAATTGCAAAAAGTATGCAGAGACTCTGGAGAAGATGAAAACAAATGATTTGCAAGAATGATATCATAATATAGAAGATAAAATATCTGGAAAGATTTGAGTTCTTTTCCCTGAAATAAAGCTAATAAAGCTCATTAAAATTATGAAGTGTTGGGAATAGAGAAGATGATTTCCCCTGTGAGATGGCCCAGTATTCGGAGCAATAAATATAAGGTCAAGACTGATAAATCCAATAGAGGCAGCACAGTGGCACAGTGGTTAGCACTGCTGCCTCAGTGCCAGGGACCTGTGTTCAATTCTGGCCTAGGGTCACTGTCTGTGCGGCGTTTGCACGTTCCCCCTGTCTGTGTGGGTTTCCTCTGGGAGCCCCAGTTTTCTCCCACAGTCTAAAGATGCACAGGTTAGTGGGGTTGGCCAGGCTAAATTGACTCTTAGTATCCCAAGATGTGTAGCTTATGGGGTAAGTGAGATAAATATGTAGGGTTATGGCAATAGGGGAGCCTGGGTAAGATACTCTATCAGAGAGTCAGTTCAGACTCAATGGGCCGAATGGTCTCCCTCTGCACTGAAGGAATTCTATGATTCTAATTTTGGAGAAATGCCTTTACCCAGAGGCTGGTGAGAATGTGGAACTCAACACCACAGCATGTAGTTGAGGAGAATCTATTTTTAATTGGAGGCTAGATTAATAAAGGAGCGAGAAAGGAAGGGTTTGGGCTATTCCATGGACCACAGTGGTTCAAGAAGGCAGCTCACCACCACCATTTAAAGAACAAATAGGTGAGCTCCAGAAGTTGTTTACCTCTGATTGGCACAAGAATGGCAAGAGAATTATGGCCAAACCATGGCTTACAGGGGAAATTAGAGATACTGTTAGATTCAAAGAGGAAGCATACACATTGGCAAGAAAAAGCAATAGACCTGAGGATTGGGAGCAGTTTAAAATTCAGCAAAGGTGGGCCAAGCAATTGCTTAAGAAGGGGAAAATAGAGTATGAAAGTAATATTGTGGGGAACTGACTGTAAAAGTTTCAGTTTTGAGAACTGAAAAGTTTCTCAAAAAAGTCTCTTTTTTCTGTAAAGAGAAAAACCTTGACCAAAACAAATATAGGCTCTTTACAGTCAGAATTCATAATGGGGAATAAAGAAATGGCTAAGGAATTAAATTTGTACTTTGCTTCAGTTTTCACAAAGGAAGAAATGCTGAGAGTAACATGTTTTAGTGAAGAGTTGAAGGAAATCAGCATTAGTAGACAAATGGTTTTAGGGAAATCAATGGGATTGAAGGTGGATAAATCTCTAGATCTCTAGAAACGAAGGAAGTGGCCTGGAAATGGTAGATCCATTGGTGGTTATTTTCCAAAATTTTATGGTCTCGGGAATAGTTCCTACAGAGCCATATGTATGTAAGCCTGTTATTCAAAAAGGGATGTAGCGAGAATAAAGGGAACTGTAGACGAGTGAACCTAACATTAGCACTGGAAGTTGCTAGAATCTATTATCAAGGATTTCATAACTCGACATTTGGAAGGCAGTATTATAATCAAAGTCAGGATGGATTTACAAAAGAGAAATCATGCCTGATGAATCTATTGGAATTTTTTGAGGATGTAACTGGTAGAGTTGACCGAGAAGTATCAGTGGATGTGGCTTATGTAAACGTTCAGAAGGCTTTTGATAAGGTCTCACGTAACATACTACTATGTAAAGTTAAAGCATATGGGACTGCAGGTAATGTCTTGAGATGGACAGAAAGCTGGTTAGCAGATAGGAAGCAAAGAATTGGCATAAATAGGTCTTTTTATGATTGACAGTTAGTGATGAGTGGGGTTCTGCAGGGATCTGTGCTGGGCCCCAACTGTTCACATTATATATTAATGATTTGGAAGAGGGAACTGAATGTATTATCTCCTAATTTGCAGATGATACAAAGTTGGGTGGGAGGGTGAGCTGTGAGGAGGATGCAGAGATGCTTCAGTGTGATTTGGACAGGCTGAGTATGTGGGCATCTGCATGGCAGATGGAGTATAATGTGATAAATGTGAGGTTATCCACTTTGGTAGCAATAATAGGAAGACAGATTATTACTCGAATGGGTGCAAATTGAGAGAGGTGGATACTCAGCGAGACTTTGGAGTTCTCGTGCATCAGTCACTGGAAGTAAGTGCACAAGTACAGTGGGCAGAGAATGGGGCAAATAGTATGGTGACACCTATTGGATGAGAAATAAAATCGAGACCCTGCCTGCCTCTTTAGGCCGATGTACAAGACCTCATGGGGCGGTTTTGATGAGATGCCAGGGAGATTCACCTGAAGGTTCTGGCCATTGAATACATCACCTTGGCCAATCATCAGTGCAAATCATGTGGGAACATGTGGTCACTTATCAGATTGCTGTTTGTGGGATCTTGTTGATTGCATGTTGGTCATCACGTATCCTCTTGCAACTATTCAAGAAGTGATTAAGGAGCTGAAAAGTGAATCAAGAAGCTGTGAGGGTACGGAAAGTGTAAAATGTCAGCTGCACCCTCCATTTGCAGTTGGTTTGATTTGATTTGATTTGATTTGATTTATTACTGCCACGTTATTGGTATACAGTGAAAAGTACTGTTTCATGCACGCTATACAGACAAAGCATACCGTTCACAGAGAAGGAAATGAGAGAGTGTAGAACGTAGTGTTACAGTCATAGGTAGGGTGTAGAGAAAGATCAACTTAATGCAAGGTAAGTCCTGATGGCAGCAGGGAAGAAGCTGTTCTTGAGTTGTTTGGTACAGTTTTGTATCTTTCTCCTGATGGAAGACAGTGGAAGAGAGAATGACCAGAGTGCGTGGATTATGCTGGCTGCTTTTCTGAGACAGCAGGAAGTGTAGACAGAGTCAATAGATGGGAGGCTGGTTTGCGTGATGGACTGGGCTTCATTCACGACCCTTTGTAGTCTCTTTCAGTCTTACAGATCGAGAGAGGGAAAGTAGAGCAAATAAACGTGGCCACCATGATTGGAATTTTCCATTCTCAGCACTGCTTGTGAGAACGGAGAATCTGGCACTCACCCAAATCCCCATTGACAGCAGCAGGACTGGAGAATGCCAGGGGCGGGTGAGGTTTGAGAATCCCAGCCTGTGAATCTGGCTGTCTCTGACTGGAAATTGCACTGGTTAATGTGGAGGGGGAGAAGGGACAGACCCCACCGCGATACGGGACGGGCCAGTATCCTGCTGACAAAGGCTGTCTGAAACCACACATGAAAAACAACACTGGAAGGTCACTCAGAGCGAGTGAATGAGGCCCCAGCCAGTGTTAATGCATCGTGAGGAGATAGAAATTGAAAGGAAATTGGACACAGGAGCTGTTCATCAAAATCAATGGCTGCACCACTTTCATCTGAAGCAGTGGCAATATACCTGGACAGTTCAATTTACGCTCTCCAAACATAAAATACACATAAAAAACAAAGCATGCAGGCACATTTTATGGATTACTGTTTGGGTCACTGAGCAGCCAAGATATTTTGCACTGCAGACTAACCCAAGAACAAATCGAACATTTTAAAATTGCTTACAGATACGAAATGAGCTAAATTTTCTTCAGATCAACTCAACGCCTGTAAATAAATTAGAATCAGCCTTGAGTCAGCATCCTTTATAAATTCACACTACAGAACAGAACAGAAGGAGGCCAGTTGACCCATTGCGCCTGCACTGGCTCTTTGAACAACCTGTCCAATTAGTCCCACTCCCTCCCGCTCATTCCACACAGCAACCCCCCCCCACCCCCACCCCCCCATCTCCCGCACCCTCCCTCCCCCTGCCCCAATACTCCTGCAAATCATTTACTGTTACTCTCCAATTCGCCCCTTCAGGAGGTGCATTCCAGATCACAACAACTCACTGAGCCAAAAAAAAAAGCAAATGTACTCATCTGCCTGCTAGCTTTCTTGCCAATTATCTTAAATCTGTCTGCGCTGATTCTGCACACTCTCCCCGTGTCTGCGCGGGTTTCCCCCCACAGTCCAAAAAGACGTGCTGGATAGCTGCATTGGCCATGCTAAATTCTCCCTCAGTGGCCCCAACAGTGTGGTGACTAGGAGAGTTTCACAGTAACTTTATTGCAGTGTTTATTTAAGCCTCCTTATGACATTAATAAATACACTTTAAAAATCTATGCTTGCAGGTCACCAATCCAATAGACATATTTTCCACCATCCTGCCTACCTCCACATTCCCTGTAGTTTTGATATTAAACCTCCCCTTAACCTTCTCTTCACTAAGAGGAAAAATCCCAGCTCATTCAGCCTCTCCACTGACCGGATTTTCACCGTTGAAGAGTTGAGCAGGAGTTGGGAAATTTGCTAGCTCAGTGTGCTGCTACTGGGAGAAAATGCCGGCAAAAGTGGTACTCTCATTCTGGAAGATTTCAGAGGCAGCCAAAGGGGGCAGTCAATTGTGCAGGAGGGCTTTTTAAAAGCTTCGGTGCCCTGGGACTTTATCCCAGTTATGATAATGGCAGCTAAGAATGCATAATGAGGCTTTGGTTAAGGGCCCAGACATCCACTGGACTGCTGAAACAGCTGCATCCCAGGGAAAACACTGCTTGAATGAAGCTCTGGCTAACTGATCTTTTCTGTCACTTTCACAATTTGATTTGATTTGATTTATTATTGTCACGTTTATTGGTATACAGTGAAAAGTAATGTTTCTTGTGTGCTATAAAGCATACTGTTCATAGAGTACGTAGGGGAGAAACAAACAGAGAGGGTGCAGAATGTGATGTTACAGTCATAGCTAGGGTGAAGAGAAAGATCAACATAAGATAGGTCCATTCAAAAGTCTGATGACAGCAGGGAAGATGATATTCTTGAGTCAAAAATGCATATTTATACATGATAGAGATTTCAAGTGCTTGTAATCTCTGCTTTTGATACATTGTACTGTCTGCATGATTGAGACTTTTTGTGGGCTATAGTAAAAGCAATGTTTTATGAATGAATCAATAAAAAAAAATAACATATTTAGTCATCCTGCAGGGTTTATTTGTTCTATACAGAGTGTATAGTGGGTGAATGGGCATCAAAGTGCCATGCCTTGGCCAAAATGCTATGAGGGGCCATGGGAGGAGGCACATAATTTGTCATGGGGAGTATGGGTAAGACCTTGTGTACACTAGCTGTCACCATGACAAAATTCATTGTTTAGTTAGGATAGGAACCAGAGGAGGCCATTCTACCCTTTGAGAATGTTCCAGTATTTAATCAGATGATGCGTGACCTGGGCTCTTATTCCCATTTTGCCCCCCAACCCTGGGGGTGTGGGGGGGATGCTGGTTTAGTGGCAAAGTCACTGGACTAATAATCCAGAGGCCCGTGCTCATTCCCTGGGGGCATGGATTCAAATCCCACCACGGCAACTGGTGAAAATTAAATTCAATTAATAAAATCTGGAATTGAAAGGTAAAGTGACGGTGACTATGGAGCTCCTGGATTATTGTAAAGCATCTGATTCACTAGTATCCTTCAGGAAAAGTAATTCTATCATCCTGGTTTTGCCTACACGGGACATGGGCAGAATGTGGTTGACTTTTAACTACCAGCCATTCGTTTCAAGATGGGTGATGAATGCTAGCCTTTATCTACAAATAAGCACATCCTATGAGAGAATAAGTTTTAAAAAAATGTGCAAATGTCAATGACTAGTCCACGGAAATTATTAGAATCTTGAGCCTGGAACCACAATTTCAATATTTCTCAACTACACACCTGACAGATGGACGAACTAACTGAGGGAGCGCTGGGACTGAGAGAAGATTTATTCCTCAAATTCACTGAGTCATCTCGTCATTATTTTTTATTGTTTTTGGGGAGCTTGCTGTCTGTAAATTGGCCGTCACATTTCCAACACTGAACGGTAATTCCATTTCAAACACAATTCATTTGCGATGAATCATTTCCAGATGCCCTGAGGTTATGAAGGGAGCATTATAAATGCAAGTTCTTTCTCCCTTTTTTATTGAAGTAATCTTGAGGAGGGACAAGGCCGAATGGTCAGACCCAGGCCAATAAGGCTCAGCTTGATAGAGTTTTCCATAAGCCTGGGTTTTCTAATCAAACGTTGCAATTTTTCCAAATATTTTCAAAGACATATTCCTCATTAAATATTGGACAGCTATTGTTACAAAACACTTTCAATGTACATGAATTACCTCAGTGCTGATAATGAGCAGACAGTCAGGGATCCGTCAGATTCTGCCTGTAAGCAAATTCATCCATGGATGGATTGCAGGATAGCTTTTTGCTTATATCAGCAAGATGGTTTAAAAAAGAGCAGCTGAGATCAGCAATAAGTTGACAACTGACCTTTAGTTTGTATGATGCTGCAGCCTAACCTACTTATCTGGGATGGAGCCTGGCGCTGTGATTTAGGGCAGCGTGGTGAGAGGGCACAGCATTAGGGACCGGGTTCGATTCTCGACATGGGTCACTGCCTGTGCGGAGTTTGCACATTCTCCCCGTGCCCGCATGGGTTTCCTCCGGGTGCTCCGGTTTCCTCCCACAATCCAAAAGACGTGCTGATTAGGTGCATTGGCCAAATTCTCCCTCAGTGTTACCCGAACAGGTGCCAGAGTGTGGTGACTGGGAGATTTTCACAGTAACTTCATTGCAGTGTCAACCTACTTGTGACAATAATAAATAAGCTAGAAACTAGATTTTAATCCTTATACTAAAGACAGCTCCAACATCATTCAAGGAACAAAACAGCATCCAAGGCAAAGCGTCCCATTTAATTGCACTCCTACTCACAATCACTCCACCAGCATGGCAGCCTTGTATACTATGTGGACCATCTACAAGATGTATTGTAGCAAATCACTAAACCTCCTTCAAGCAAGATCAAGAAAGGATTGTGAATGAACCCCAGTCCTTCACAGAAACCAGCCTCTCAGTCATTGGCTCTGCCTCAGCTTCCTCCAGCCTCAGAAAAACAGCCAGCATAATTAAAGACCCCTTACACCCCAGACATATACTCTTTCACCTTCTTCCATCGGGGAAAAGGTACAAAAGCCTGAGGTCACGTACCAACTATTCAAGAACAGCTTCTTCCTGTTGCCATCAGACTTTTGAATGATCTAAGTTGACCATTTTTACATCCTACTTATAACTGTAACATACATTCTGCACCCTCTCCTTTCCTTCTCCCCATGTACTCTATGAATGTATTTCTGTATGTATAGCAGAAGAAACAATACTTTTCACTGTATCCCAATAGATGTGGTAATAATAACTCAAATCAAATCAAAAGACAGCATTTTCCAAACTCATGACCTCTACTCCTTAGGATAAGGGTAGAAGTACAGCTATCCCAAACTAGCTTCCAAGTCACACGCACACCATCCCAACATGGATCCAAAGCATGGACTCACCATTGTTCATGGGTCAAAATCTTGAAACTCTCTGCCTATCAACACCAATTTCAACACAAAAGTTCAATGTAAGTACTCACCACAGTCACATGGACAATGACGCTTGGGCAATAAATGTCTGCAAAAATACAGACATCTTCATCTCGAAAATTATTAAAATAAAAAATTCAGATTAAACTCTCCTCCTCCGAGAGCAGTCTATTCATACATTTGAAACAAAATCACATTTTTAAGTTTATTTATTAGTGTCACAAGTAGACGTATATTAAAACTGTAATGAAGTTACAGTGAAAATCCCCCGGTCACCACACTCTGGCGCCTGTTCTGGTTACACTGCGGGAGAATTTAGCATGGCCAATGCACCTATCCAGCATGTCTTTTGGAGTGTGGGAGGACCTGGAGGAAACCTACACAGACACTGGGAGAACATGCAGACCCTGCACAGACCCAAACCAGGAACTGAACCCATATCCCTGGCATATTTACACAAATATCAGCATTATTGCAGCAATTTTCATTCAACAGAATTAAAATGAGCACTCGCCACATTATCTTAAAGTAAAATAATTTATTAAATCATTCCTTCACAACGAGATGTGCTAAATTCATCAGGGTTGGGTGAAGCAGTTATGGCAATCAGAAACTATCATTTTTTGGAATTAGGTTTTTCCAGTTTTAATTTTTTTAAGTTTAAGTTTTAATTTTATTTATTGGTCACAAGTAGGCTCACATTAACACTGCAATGAAGTTATAGTGAAAATCCTCTAGTCGCCACACCTGTTCAGGTACACAGAGCGAGAATTTAGCATGGCCGATGCACTTAACCAGCATGTCTTTTGGATGATAACGGTGAGAATGAAATGATGAAATTCACGACTAGCGTATGGGAAGAGGAAGACGGAGAGTTACAAACATCTCTGATCTCAACAGGACTAAATGTTTAAAGGTGAATTCGGAAAGTTGAATGGAGCATGTTCCAGCAGCTCCAGCAGCCAGACTGGCACCAAACATTGCCCTCCGCACATCTTTGGATTCCACCTGCAAGGTCGAGAGGGGGATTCTGGCGCACGGGCAACTTAGAACACCTACATATCCCACCTGGGCACAGTCCATTGGCACACCCAATGTCTCCTGAGAGATAGGGAGCCCAATAAATTGCAGTTGATTGGGGCAGGATATTAATTGTATAGAAGATAAAATGCTGGAAAATCTCAGCAAGTCTGGCAGCATCTACAAAGAGAGAAAAGAGCTGATGTTTCAAGTCCAAATGATCCTTTGCCAAAGGTTTGTCAGCTTTGACAAGAGGTCATCCGGACTCAAAACGTCAGCTCTTTTCTCTCCTTACAGATGCTGCCAGACTTGCTGAGATTTTCCAGCATTCTCCCTTTTGGTTTCAGATTCCAGCATCCACAGTTTTATCCTGTATTAATTTGCATAGACCCAGGGAAGGAAGTGAAGATTGAGAGAGGGACTGAAAACCAGGAAACAGACTGGGTACCTGAGGGAAGGTGTGAATAGTGAAGGAGGAAGTAAAGCCTGAGGGGGGAGGTGAATAGCAAATGAAGACCATGGGAGGGACTGAAGGCTGCACGGTTCTAACATACTGGGAAAGATGAGGTTAGAAGAGAAGGTTGCAGTTTCAATTATTTGATGCGTGTGGTTGAAGTCACCTCTTGCTG
This sequence comes from Carcharhinus amblyrhynchos, assembly GCF_965287045.1. Taxonomy (NCBI): domain Eukaryota; kingdom Metazoa; phylum Chordata; class Chondrichthyes; order Carcharhiniformes; family Carcharhinidae; genus Carcharhinus; species Carcharhinus amblyrhynchos. The sequence continues at coordinate 4,493,741 of NC_137336.1, read as the reverse complement.
GGGTAACAATGGGCTGGGGTGTCCTCCTGCCGCTTTGACCCCACTGTAATTCATGGTCCAATTTGAGGATTGGATGAAGGAGTATGAGTCCGACTGCTAAATCTCATTCTTCACCCTCTCCTGCACGCACTATACTGGCAAAGTTGCTGCTGGTCTCTTATGAACTACTGTACCATTCAATCTCTGAGAATAAGGTAAGGAAGAGGTGATGGTCTAGCGGTATTATCGCTAGACTATTAATCCAGAAACTCCGTTAACATTCCGAGGACCCGGATTTGAATCCCACCAAGGCAGATGGTGGAATTTGAATTCAATTAAAGATATCTGGAATTAAGAATCTACTGATGACCATGAAACAATTATTAATTGTCAGAAAAAGAACATCTGGTTCACTAATGACCTTTAGGGAAGGAAATCTGCCGTCTTTATCCGGTCTGGCTTACATGTGACTCCAGATCCACAGAAATGTGGTTGGCTCTTAATAATTCTTCAGGGGCAACTAGGGATGGGCAACAAATGCTGACCAGCCAGCAACAAGAATGAACAATAAAAAAAGCTTACAGCAATATAGATTAATGTGATTTATTATTGTTACATGTATTAACATACAGTGAAAAGCATTCTTTCTTGCGTGCTACACAGACAAAGCATACTGTTCATAGAGAAGGAAACGAGAGTGCATTATGTGGCGTTACAGTCATAGCTAGGGCGTAGAGTAAAAGTTCAATTTAATGCAAGGTCTGACAGCAGCAGGGAAGAAGCTGTTCTTGAGTCAGTTGGTATGTGACCTCACACTGTTGTATCTATTTCCCAATGGAAGAAGGTGAAAGAGAGAATGTCCAGGGTACATGAGGTCCTTAATTATGCTGGCTGCTTCGCCAAGGCAGTGGGAAGTGCAGACAGAGTCAATGGATTGGAGGTTGGTTTGCATGATGGACTGGGCTACATTCATGACCTTTTGTATTTCCTTGCGAACTTGGGCAGAGCAGGAGCCCATACCAAGCTGTGATACAACCAGAAAGAATGCTTTCGGTGGTGCATCTGTAAAAGTTGGTGAGAGTCGTAGGTGGCATGCCAAATTTCCTTAGTCTTCTGAGAAAATAGGGGTGTTGGTGGGCTTTCGTAACTGTAGTGTTGGCATGGCGGGGGGGGGAGCCAGGACAGGCTGTTGGTGATCTGGACACCTAAAAACTTGAAGCTCTTGACTCTTTCTACTTCGTCCCTTTTGATGTCGACAGGGACATGCTTTCCTTTATGCTTCCTGATGTCAATGACAATCTCCTTCATTTTGTTGACATTGAGGGAGAGATTATTGTTGCCGCACAAGTTCACCAGATTCTCTATCTCATTCCTATACTCTGTCTTGTCATTGTTTGAGGTCTGACCCACTATGTTGGTGTCATCAGCAAACTTGAAAATCGAACTGGAAGGGAATTTGGCCACACAGTCATAGGTGTATAAGGAGTATAGTATGGGACTGAGAACACAGCCTTCTGATGTTCTGAGACCTGCCTCCCAGTGGTTACATATCCATGAAACCCAGGTGTTCTCAAGAAACCTTTTCTGTAAAGTTCAGAAAAGGAAAGAGATATGGACATCAGTGAAGAACGGATATCATTTTCAAATGCAAAAGGAAAATAAAAGATCTTCCAAATGTTGTTTGATGAAAGAAGTGAAAGTGGGATAATTTTTTTCCAGCCTTGCATTCAGAATTTTTTCAGTAAAAAAATGACTGTGGCTATTATGGCAAGAATTCTCATCCACCCAGCCACCACTGACAGCAAGAATTTGGTGCTCAGCCAAATCTCCTTTCACTGCAACAGGACTGGAGAATCCCAGCCATGGGAGAGATCAGGTAGTTCCAGCTGTGGGTGGGATCGGAGAATCCCAGCTGTGGGCGAGATCGGAGAGTCCCAGCTGTGGGTGGGATCGGAGAATCCCACCTTGGGCAAGATCGGAGAGTCCCAGCTGTGGGCGGGATTGGAGAATCCCACCTTGGGCAAGATCGGAGAGTCCCAGCTGTGGGCGGAATCAGAGAATCCCACCTTGGGCAAGATCGGAGAGTCCCAGCTGTGGGCGGGATTGGAGAATCCCATCTTGGGCAAGATCGGAGAGTCCCAGCTGTGGGCAGGATTGGAGAATCCCATCTTGGGCAAGATCAGAGAGTCCCAGCTGTGGGCGGGATTGGAGAATCCCATCTTGGGCAAGATCGGAGAGTCCCAGCTGTGGGTGGAATTGGAGAATCCCATCTTGGACAAGATCGGAGAGTCCCAGCTAGCTGCTCTCAAAGGTGAAACTTTCATTTACACTCCTGGCTATCTGGATGCCTCAGTTCCCTGTTGTCATTCTTTTTTAATACTTCCAAACTCATCTGTGTGTTGCTTTTCTTGGTGCAATAATCTATAGGAACCACTATCGATCATTTCAATTGTTTCAATCTGGGCAACCTTATAGCTTTTGTTCCCTTACAAAATTCAAACTGAGATTAATCCTCATCCACATTCCACATGGTCAATGATAAAGGTAATGTTTTGCTCCACTGACTGTTATTTACTTTGGTTCCCTTATCTCAGAGAGCAGAAAAACATATGAGGTCCTCACTGCCACTAATGCTCTCAGTAAGCCTCCAGGTAAATCAAAACCAGAAAACATCCCTATGCCCCATGCATCTCCATGACAATGCAACTGGATCTGGGATGTCCTCAAACTGACTTTTACGTCACTGTGTACCTACTCCACATGGACTGCAGCAGTTCAGGAATGCAGCTCATCACCACCTTCTCAAAGGTAATTAGGGTGATGAATATTGGCCTAGCAGCAACAGACACATCCTATGAATGAATTTTAAAAATGCCTAATTTCTTTGATCCGATGATGTAAATGGGTTTTGCAGCCTCTCAGAGTTCAATGAATTCTTTTAAAGTAATTTAGCTTTACACCCTAAAACATAAAAAATCTCTTTGGGCTGTTCTTCCTGCAAGCTTTGAAGTCACCATGCATCCAGATATTTAGCCTCTCTTAAAGCATCTTGCTGTTTTGTAAACTTACTGTTTAGCTATTAATCTGTTAGATCAATATGGCTCCAATATCTTAACGTAATAGGCTTTAAGTCTGCTTTGATAGAACTTAACCCACTTTCTGCAGTTAAACTTTAATTTCTAAAACGAAACATTATGCACTAAAACATGTAAAACATGAACTACACATTTTCAACAATATTCAATCACATTAAAGTTAACGTAACACTGGGGCAGGCAGAGAATGTAACACACAGAATATTTGATACTGTTGGTTCTTACACAACAGTTTGATTTAATTTCTACCTCAATGTCTCCTCCTCTGAGCTCCTCAGAACAGGCAGAAAGTTGCATATTTGATCCCAAAGCTGCAGAATTAAACCAGGCAGAGCGACTCTAAAGTTCAAATGATCAAATAAGTGAATATAGATCAGTCAATAGACCAATATAATCAAACACTCATCAATTATACCATTTAATACAGCAGTAAGGGCAGGATGAGGTCACAGCGGGAGTTGAATACTACAGTGAAAATCTTAAGATTGAGAGATTGCCAAATCGAAAAGCAAATGTAGGTCAGCAAGCTCAGGGATGAAAGGGAAGGGAAGGTTTAAAGTTTATTTATTCATCACAAGTAAGCTTACATCAATACTGTGATAATCCCCTAGTTGCCACACTCCGGCGCCTGTTTGGGTACACTGAGGGAGAATTTAGCATGGCCCATTCACCTAACCAGCACGTCTTTGGACTGCGGGAGGAATCCAGAATACCCCGAGGAAACCCATGCAGATACGGGGAGAATGTGCAGGCTCCACACAGATAGTGATCCGAGGCTGGAATCCAATCCTGGTCCCTGGCACTGTGCAGCAGCAGTGGTAACCAGTGTGCCACAGTGCAAGGGGTAAAAGGGAAAGGGGCTTTGTGTGAGTTATGGAGTGAGCAGCTGAGCTGTGGACGAGCTCAAATTTATGGATCATGCATGGTGGGAATCCAACCAATATAGAATTCCTACAGTGCAGAGAAAGGTCATTTGACTCATCGAGCCTGCACGGTCAACAGTCTCACCCAGTTCCTACCCCTGTAACTGTACATATTTACCCTGCTAATCCCCCTGACACTAAGGGGCAATTTAGCATGGCCAATCCACCTAACCCGCATATCTTTGGACTGTGGGAGGAAACCAGAGCACCCAGAGGAAACCCACTCAGACATGGGGAGAAGGTGCAAACTCCACACAGGCAGTGACCCAAAGTTGGAATCGAACCTGGGTCCCTTGGGCCATGAGGTAGCAGTGCTAACCACTCTACCACCGTGCTGCAGAATAGTCTATTCTGGAAATAATAAATGCACAGGTGAGAGTTTCAGTGTTCAGATGGATTTCAAAGCCTGTTTACACTCTGGTTTGCTGCCAATATTGCTATGAGCTGGTTGCAAGCCAACACGCCAACAATCATCCTGCCACTGAGGACAAACAGTGAAAATTAAACTTTTTTTTCAGCTGTTTAATTTTGGATTCAGGAATCTGATATCAATGAAGCAGCTCCAACTGTCTCTGCTATTAAATCACATTTCAATACATGAGAAACAGACAGTACCAGTTACAATAATGTTGGTAAATAGAAGAGATATTTAACTCAATTAATGATAGAAGCTGAACAAGTTCCCAAGTTACTGGAAGAGAGTAGGGGAGTTCTCCCTGGAGTCCTGGCTAATGTTTATCTTTCGACCAACATCTAAATCTGATTATTTGATCATTATCAGAGTGTTGGTTGCTAAATGTGGCCCCCACCAAGAGCCATCTGACCCACCTCCCTCCTCCCCCCACCAGAGAACCATCTGACCCACCTCCCTCCACACCCCCACCGGAGAACCATCTGACCCACCTCCCTCCACACCCCCACCAGAGAACCATCTGACCCGCCTCCCCCCTCCCCCACCAGAGAACCATCTGACCCACCTCCCTCCACACCCCCACCGGAGAACCATCTGACCCACCTCCCTCCACACCCCCACCAGAGAACCATCTGACCCGCCTCCCTCCTCCCCCCACCACAGAACCATCTGACCCACCTCCCTCCACACCCCCACCAGAGAACCATCTGACCCGCCTCCGTCCTCCCCCCAACAGAGAACCATCTGACCCGCCTCCCTCCTCCCCCCAACAGAGAACCATCTGACCCACCTCCCTCCTCCCCCCAACAGAGAACCATCTGACCCACCTCCCTCCTCCCCCCAACAGAGAACCATCTGACCCGCCTCCCTCCTCCCCCCACCAGAGAACCATCTGACCCACCCCCCTCCTCCCCCCACCACAGAACCATCTGACCCACCTCCCTCCTCCCCCCAACAGAGAACCATCTGACCCACCTCCCTCCTCCTCCCAACAGAGAACCATCTGACCCACCTCCGTCCTGCCCCCAACAGAGAACCATCTGACCCACCTCCCTCCTCCTCCCAACAGAGAACCATCTGACCCACCTCCCTCCTCCCCCCAACAGAGAACCATCTGACCCACCTCCCTCCTCCTCCCAACAGAGAACCATCTGACCCACCTCCGTCCTGCCCCCAACAGAGAACCATCTGACCCGCCTCCCCCCCCCCCCAGCAGAGAGCCACCTCACTTGCCACCTTCTCCCCTGCACCCCCCCTGCCCCCTCCCCCATTGATCTGAGACAGAGGGTCGCTGAAAGATCTGAACATACCTCCTCAGAAGATGGAGCGTCTGAATCAGACCTTTGCTGGGCATATCTGTTTGGCGCCAGATCTGGATGGGCGAATGTGGTGGTAAAGGAGAAGTGCCGGTGAGTTTGGGCGTGCAGCCTATTAAGCCGATTTGAATGCATGCAAATGCCATTTAAAATGTGGTCGTGCCTGCTACAGGCACAGCCCAGGTCATGGCCATTTTAGGCACTTAGTAAACGGGGAACAGCCACGGAGCATTACTTGCCTCATGCCCGACTTTACCAAGTTTTTGTGAAAATGGGTGCAACTTGATGTTAAAATCGGGCCCTATGAGTCTGGCGGTGAAAGACACAGCAAAATGAAGGCAAAGTAAGAGAGAGAGGAGCTAAGCATAAAGACATTTTTTCACCCTATTTTAGTAAGTAATGATTGGTGGAAATTCCTCAATTAGCACAGGCGAGGAAATGTGTGAACGATCTGATTGCTCAGCTAGTTGTGGGGATGGCAAAATGACTGCAAAAGTTGAACAAGTGACAGTGGAATGACGAAACGTTGGCGATTCCATCAAAAGAAGGGAGGAAGCTTACCCTGAGGAAATTGCATTGCGGCCGATATCAGTTTTGTTGGATGTGACAGAACATTTCTCAGTAAAAAAAAAACTGAAAAAAGGTAGGCCATGTGGAAAATTTGAGGAAAGCTTATGAGGTTGGAGGATAAAAGCAATTGGGAGAAACCTTTGTGAGTCCCAGTTCCTGAGGAGGAAGAGAGAAATGGATCTTCAGAAGTAAGAATTTGGTAGATTTTTCTCAGGAACTGCCAAGGCAGTCCAGTGATACGCTCACAAATTATTCCCTGACTGTAAGCAAACATTCATCGATGTGTGTTCTAATTGAAGGAACATTGCTGATGGTGGAGAGTGGCCGGGTCCCCTGGTGAGGGGGTTTGGGGGGAAGATATGGGGGAGGAGGTTGGCGGGGGTCCCGGGGGTGGGGGGGGGAGTTAAAGCTGTGTACAGGGCCCCCTCCAATTCTAAATCCACCACCAGACACCGAGATGCTTTGAAGACAAATGAATCATAAGCAGCTTTGGCAATGTTTTAGCTCGAGTTAGTCCATCCCCCTGCCCCCAACCTCACCTACTTAAATAACTGATGCAATTCTCAAAGCTTGTAAAATAAAACCACTTAACCGCTGTGTAAATGTCACAACAGTCACAAGTGAAGAAATATCTTGAGTCTTGCTGAAAAGATACATGCCACTGAAGCTTTTACTCTTTCACTCATCAGGACAAACACAGGAATATCAAATTTCACGACAATTTATATGACAGAAAGTCAACACTGATTGGCCAAGCAGACAACATACCTCTTTATGCCTTGTCTCACAGGGCATTTAATTATTCAAAGTATATAAGAAATCCTGAATATATAATGTTGAAATCAATGCCTTTCCACAGAAAACTATGAACAAAATATTTCAACATCAAGTGAACAAAATCCAAATGATTACATTAAGTGCATTGAGTATTGGCATCTTGGTGAAAGGACAGAGAGGGAGGCAGATGAGGCAATGGTCCCTTTAAAGATCAACCTGCAGAATAAGGGTCACATGACCCAGGGATCTAATCGAGGAGCAGGATGGGGGATTACCATTGTAAGCATGGGCTTCCGTACTCAGAGTCATCTCAGGAGCTGATTGCAGCCGCCAGGTTGCCAACCACTATATAATTTTAACCTGTAAATAATGACAGCATGGTGGCACAGTGGTTAGCACTGCTGCCTCACAGCACCAGGGGCCTGACTTCAGTTCCTGGCTTGTGTTGCTGTCTGTGTGGAGTCTGCACATTCTCCCTGTGTCTGCGTGGGTTTCCTCCGGGTGCTCCGGTTTCCTCCCACAGTCTGCAAGATGTGTTGGTTCTGTGCATTGTCCATGTTAAATTCTCTCTCAGTGTACCCGAACAGGTGCCGGAGTGTGGTGACCAGGGGACTTTCACAGTAACTTCATTGCAGTGTTAATGTGAGCCTGCTTGTGACACTAATAAATAGACTTAAAACTTTAAATAAGTTGTGTTATGGCTAAATTGAAGAATGAGCACCTTTATATTGTATTTCTTTACTTGTCCATTGCCATCTTCTACTGCTTCACATCATCATTCTTTTGTCATTTAATCACATCCCCTCCCCATCCTTTCAGGGATGTTTGCTTTATTATTTATGGGGAGGCGATAGCCGAGCAGTATGATTGCTAGACTATCGATGCGGAAACCCAGTGAATGTTCTCGGGGCCCGGTTTCGAATCCCCTCATGGCAGGTGGTGGAATTTGAAATCAATTAATAAAATCTGGAATTAAGCATCTGCTGATGACCATGGAAATGTGTACCCATTGTCGGAAAAACCCATCTGATTCACTAATGTGCTTTAGGGAAGGAAATCTGCCGCCCTTATCTGGTCTGGCCTATATGTGACTCCAGAGCCACAAGTAATGTGGTTGACTCACAACTGCCCTCTGAAATGCCTCAGCAAACCTCTCGGTTTAAGAAGAACTGGGGATGGGCTATAAATGCTCGTCCAGCCAGTGATGCCTCTGTCCTACAAATGAATAAAAGAAAAAAATTCTCTCTTCCACTTCACTCCCCTTTGCTCTGGCTTTGTACTGGCTTAAAACCTATTATATCTCTATATACAGATACAGCAAGTGACTAAGAAGACAAGTGGAATTATGGTTTTTTCATCATAAGCGAAATGAAACATAAAAGTAGGGATGTTTTGTCACAGTTGTAGAGGGCATTGGTGAAGCCACATCTGGACTACGATGTGCAGTTTTCGTCTCCTTATTTAAAAAAAGGCATAATTGCTCTCCAAGCAATACGGAGAAGGTTCACGTAACTGGGATGGGGGGATTATCTTAACAGGAAAGGTTAAACAGGCTGGAAAATAGGAAATAGGAGCAAGACTGGCCCATTGAGCCTGCTCCGCCATTCAAACAGATCATGGTCCATCATCTCACACTGGCACCATATTCTCCACTATCCCCATATCCCTTTTATCCATTGGAAATCATAACATTAAGATCATCTTAAAAGATAATTGAGATAATCTTATTAAAACATTTAAGAACCCAAGGAGACTTGACAGGGCAGGTGCTGAAGATGTTTCTCCTTATTAGAGAGCCTAGAACAAGGGAGCACAGTTTAAAATTCAGTGGCCTCCCATCAAAGACAGAGAATCATTGAATCCTTACAGTGCAGAAGAAGGCCATTTGGCCCATTGAGCCTGCATTGACAACAATCCCATCCAGGACCTATCCCCATAACCCTACAAGTCCCCCTGACACTAAGGGGCAATTTGACATGGCCAATCAACCTAGCCTGTACAGATTTGGACTGTGAGAGGAAACCGGAGCACCAGAAGAAACACACACAGACATGGAGCGAATGTACAAATTCCACATGGACAGTCACCCGAAGCCGGAATTGAACCTTGGTCCCTCGTGGTGTGAGGCAGCAGTGCTAACCACTGTACCATTGTGCCACGCTGATGAAATGAGGAGAATTTCTTTCTCTCAGAGAGGTGCAATGATACTGTGTTATTTTGATTTATTTTGTGTTTAATGTGGAATTGTTTTAAGAGGAAGAGTTTTGCTCCAAGAAACAATTTTTCTGGGAAATATGCGGCAGATGTTGACAATGCAGACTAATAACTGGTTTTACGTGGGAGTGCATTATTTTGTAGTCTGAATGGATGTTTCTTTATTTAACTTCACTGGGATTTTAGATTTAGATATGCAGAATCATGTCAGCTTTTGATTAGGTTGATTGACAAAAACAGCCATGTAATTAATGAGTAGAGTGAAGCATGTTGGAATAAAACAGTTTCATTTTCATTTTAAAATATAAGCAGTTGCTGCCTGGACCTGCCAGAAGAAAGTAGCCTCCTTCTCCCTCTCTAAAAGTTTTCTGAAAGCTCTAAGCCTGACTGTCTAAGTCAAAGCAAGTTAGCCTGTGTTTTGCTAACTAATTTTAAAGAGGTGTTAAAGTCTATAAGCTGAATACTACTTAATTGGAATTCATAGTGATAGGTTAGCAGTTAAGATTTGTATCTTGTCATGTTTAAGTATTGTTCAATTTTTAAAAGTGAAGCTAATCTAAACGTTATAGTTAAACTGTGTTTTAAATAAAATTTGTTTTGATAAAAGCTCCCTGGTTTGTCAGAAGAATCACAGCTGGAGTTAACATTTTATCCTCACACTATTGACAAAATAGAAAATGGTTGGTCTCTAGTCTGGCTTCATAATGTACCTTGGGCTTTCTGATCTGGTACCCTAACATAAAGCTGTGAATCTTTGGAACTCTCTTCCCAGAGGATGTTGGAGTTAGCGAATATTTTTAAGGCAGAGATATTATTGACTAATGAGCGAGGCAAAGGTTATTTGGATGTAGGTGGAATGTGGGGCTGAGGTCACAATCAGATTAGCCATTGCGCTGTTGAATGACGGGCTGGGCTTGAGGGGCCAAATGGCCTAGTCCTGGTCCTAACTTATATATCTAATTGTCCTTGAGTTTGCTTGTAACCATTTCCAGTTCCAGTAAAACCCACCAACCCGAAAAGGTGATTCTTTTCTTTCTCTCCACAGTTGCTGCCTGCCTGGGTGAGTGTACTCCTGCATTCTGTGTTTGTTTTATTTCAGATTTCCAGCCTCCCTGGTGTTTTATTTTGATCAGAACTGAAACATGTTCTTCTTCCCAACACTAACCATTTCTCAGTGAGCCACATTAAAGATGAAGCAAAAACAAAACGTTTATTGTATTTTTTGCCGGTGAGGGAATGTGCTCTGTGTGAGACTGGCATTTTCTATATTCATCCGGAATATTGAGTGCAGGTGGTAAGTGAGCAGGTTGGTAAGTTACATTAAATCACTCAAATTAAAATAACCACATATGAATCATTTGAAATGATAAATTGCACACACCATATTGCATATCTTTAATCAGATGTGATCACACAACAGCCTCACGTTTCATTGTACCCTTAGTCCAATTAGTTGAACGGGCTGGATCCACATTTCTTCTTTTTCCCTTTCACAGGCACATTAACAGAGAGACAACACAAAGCGATCAGCAATTCAAATAGAATTCCAAAGCTGAAGTGTGTTATTATCATCCATCACTCGTTCTTAGCTTAACCACATCCAATCTGGGTCAAGCCTTGCAGAGATTGTCACGTGTAAGACAGATATATCGCTGGCTTTTAACCCTTATTTAGCTACTTCTCTCACCGTGACGTTAAATCCAAAGGAAATGTGTTACTCAGACCCTTTAATGCCCCTCCACTCTCACTGACCCACACTGCTTATTTGCCAATTACTGAAGGTACAAGGGGAGAATTGGGAAGAAGAAGAAATGTGGATCCAGATTGTTCAACTAATTGGATTAAGAGTAGATTGAAATGAACATAAGAACATAAGAAATGGGAGCAGGAGTAGGCCATCTAGCCCTTCGAGCCTGCCCCGCCATTCAATAAGATCATGGCTGATCTGAAGTGGATCAGTTCCACTTTTCCGCTTTCTTCCCATAACCCTTAATTCCCCTGTCTGTCAGAAACCTATCTACCCGTGACTTAAATATATTCAGCGAGGCAGCCTCCACCACTTCAACGGGCAGAGAATTCCAGAGATTCACCACCCCTTGAGTGAAGAAGTTCCTCCTCAACTCTGAAATGGCTAAACTTTGATTGGTAAATAGATATTAGATACATAGAACATAGAACATTCCAGCGCAGTACAGGCCCTTCGGCCCTCGATGTTGCGCCGACCAGTGGAACCAATCTAATGACCCTCTAACCTATACCATTCCAATGTTATCCATACGGCAGTATGGAAAACATAGATACGGCGGTAAAGAAATAGAGAGAAACATTTAAAGGGCGGGATTTTCCTCCCCCCTTCCTTGGCGTTTTTGGGGCGGCAGGAGGCAGCGCACCACTCACTGCTGGGATCTTACGGCCCTACCATTGTCAATAAGCTTTCCTGTCGAGCGCACCGCTCGCTACCGGGAAACCCACGGTGGGGGTGCGCCGTGGGCGAAACTGTAAGACCTGGCCGGTGTGAATGACAACTAGGTTTCGGCAAAAGAGACAATTCAAAATATTCAAAAGGAAACACATATCGTTGAAAAACAAAAGTACAGTGGCAATAATCCATCTGTGGTTTCCTAAGAAGGTCATGGATTGAATTAAGTTGAAAGAAGATGGTTCCAAAGAATAGAATCAAACCTGAAGATTACAACCAGCAAAGGGTCACCAGAAAGGGGAAATAAAATAGAATATGAGAGCGAGCTAACTAGGAATATATATATAAAAAAAAGAGTTTTATAATTATATGAAGAACAGAGAGTAGTCAAACTGAACTTTGGCCCCATGAAGCTAAAACAGGGAGAAATTATTATGGGAAATGAAGAACTGAGAGACTTTGAACAAATATCTTCGGCTTGTTGCATATCAGAAATAGAAAATAATGTAGGTGTTTAAAAGAGTGAGGAAATTAAAGTAATTGATATCAGTGAAGAAAAAGTATTGGAGAAACATTAAGGTCTGAAGAACAGTCAGAGCCTGTATGGCCTAGATCCTAGGATGAAAAAAAAGGGAGCTGCAGAGACAGTGGTTGCACTGTTTATGATTTTTAATAATTCCTAGTTTCTGGAAAGGTAGATTGGAAGCACGCAAATATGATACTCATTCAGTAAAGGATGGAAGGGAGAAAGCAAGGAACCACACGGTCACTGAACATTAACATCAGTCTTCAGGAGAGTGCTGGAGTCCATTATTAAGGAAATCTTAAAAATGCACTTCGAAAAGTATGGTATGCTCAAAGTTAACATGGTTTTTACTAAAGGGAATTTGTTTGACAAATCTATTAGCATTTTTTGGGGATGTAACCAGTACTGTAGATAAAGGGAAACCAGTAGATGTAATATATCTGGATTTGTAAAAGGTACTTGATATGTTTTCTCATAAAAAGGCTTATAGGCAAGACAAGGGCCCCCTGAGTTATGAATGATACATTAGCATGGATAGAGAATTGGTTAACAGATTTATAACAGAGAGGGAATAAACGGGGCTTTTTCAAGTGAGCAGGCAGTTAATAGTGAACGCTGCAAGGATTAGTGCTGGGGCCTCAGATATTAGAAAACAATATTCATAACCTAATCATAAAGACAGACAGATATGGATCTAAGTTTGTTGATGACACAAAGTTGGTGGAAATCTGAGCTGTGAGGAGGACACAGAGAAGTTATAAAAAGATTTTGACAGGTTAACTGAGAGGATTAATTCAAGGGGAGGCAGTGATATTGTCAACTGGACTAGTAACACAGACTAGTGTCATTAGTAATGTCACAGACATTACTCGTGTAATGTCCTGGGGACCCAGGCCAGAGCAGATCAAAGGTTAGGAATCCTGTGGCAATTATCTCATCTGCTGACACCCTATACCTGTCCACCTTCGATGGAGTATGACTCTCCACTTGCCTGGATGAGTGCAGGCCCATCAACTTTTGAGAAGTTTGACATCATCCAGGACTAAACAGGCCACTCGAATGGTGCCTCATTCACAGGCATCCACTCACTCCGCTATTCTTTTATGGCCTCTGGAAATCTGTTCCAATCCTCCTGACTGTTTTATATAATTCCAAGTTTTGTGTCATCTGAAAACTTTAAAATTATACCCTGTAGGCCCGTGCAGGTCATTAACATAGACTGAAAACAGCAGTAATCCTAATATCTAACTCTGGGGAACCAAAGTGTTGCGACAATCTCAAGCCAATGGGTGAAGCATAAAACTAGACACTTATATATTTCTGAATAATAAGTTTGTTTATTGGATGCAGAATTAAATATTTCATCTTCCTAACTACTGACCCAATGTCCCAACCGTCTCCCTTTACACATGGTCTAAGTGTTCAATTAGCCAACATTCTTCACTTCTGTATCTTAACAATATAATCAGCAGTCAATGGACACAAGATTTTTTAATGAAAGTTTAAAGTATTTATTAGTGTCACAAGTAGGCTTACATTAACACTGCAATGGAATTACTGTGAAAATCCCCTAGTGGCCATACTCCGCTGCCTGTTTGGGTACACTGAGGGAGAATTGAGCATGGACAATACAGCTAACTAGCACGTCTTTCAAATTGGGAGAAAACTGGAACACACGGAAGAAACCCATGCAAACACAGGGAGAACATGCAGATTCCACACAGACAATGACCAAGCTGGAATGGAACCCAAGTCCCTGGCCCTGTGAGGCAGCAGTGCTAACTACTATGCCACCGTGCTGCCCCCAAATCCTATCCTCCATCTGGAAAACATCTATTCAGCTCTATCTAGTTTGAGTGCCCAGATCAATTTCTTATCCACTCTGCCACTGCTCTTTCTCAGTGTTCAATTCTGTCATCCAGCCTGCTGCCTGGTATTCTATTAAACACTCTTTCAAAATCCATGTATGCATCAACACCGTGCCTGCTATCAACCAGTTATTAATCTTTTGAATGCTCTTCCCCAGTGTCGAGTGGAGACTGGGTCATTGAATGTGTTCAAGGCCGTGAGGTAGCTTTTAAACTGACAAGGAAGTCAAGAGATATTACAGAGCAGGCAGCAAAGTGAAGCAAAGTGTAATGACTTCAATGAAGTCCATGAGATGGGACCCTTGGAGCCTGTGCTTCCTCACTGGGGGCAGCACAGTGGTACAGTGGTTAGCTATGGTTATGATCCGGCCAGGAAACCCATGCAGACATGGGGAGAACGTGCAAATTCCACACAGACAGTAACCCATGCTGGGAAATGAACCCGGTTCCCTGGTGCTGTGAAGCAGCAGTGTTAACCACTGTGCGAACGTGCTACCGAGTCTCTGAGGAGTTATTCCACTGGGCCGTAATCAGGTCAGCCATGAAAGAGCTCGAGGGGCTGAAGGCTTAATCCTGCTCCCATTCCTTGTGATCATGTGTCCTTCTAATTCTCTCTGTTCCAGTGTGATGGGACATTTCAGTCTCTATAGCAGGCAGGCTTGATCTTAGTTTAACATCCCACTACATGATAGACAGATCAATAGTGGAGTCTCTTTCTCTCGCCGTCTCTCGCCAAAGATGTGCAGGTTAGGTTGATTGGCCAGGCTAAGAAATTGCCCCTTAGTGTCTAGGGGTGCGTAGGTTAGAGGGATTAGTGGGTATAATATGTAGGGCCTGAGTGGGACTGTGTACGGTGCAGACTCGATGGGCCGAGGGGCCTCTTTCTGCACTGTAAGATTCTACGTTTCTATGTTCCTGTGTAACGTCTCTGCATTTAGTCTTTAACCCGTACTCTTCTGAATCAAGACACACAAAATGAGCCACAGCTGTTATTTCTTGCTGCCCTGTTGCCGTGGCCAGTATGTGTGTTGCAGTTTAGTTCATTTTGTCAAATCTTAGCTGAAAGAATACATCCACTCAGCTCATTTTTGAAACCGTAATTTTCTTTTAAGTGTTTTCTTCAGAAGAAATGAGGCAGGTTCCCATTTCAGTCATGTGACTCACCGCATCGCGAGGGACCTGTGACTGGCTGTGGGGTGTGGAATCATTGGCGCTAATGTCTCTATGGTGGTATTGTGTAGACGTGGATTCTGCCACATTGACGTAGGCTGCATTTCAAGATTAATATTTAAGAGCCACCGCTCAACTGTGAAAGATGAAACGTTGCTTTGGACATTACCCATGGTTATTCCAAACCCCTGGGGAGATGATGTACATGTTCTCAAAGAAATAGGAATCACACACATGCAGTTGAAAGGAGTTGGTTTGATGGGTCTAACACCTTCTCCTGTTTGCCGACGCTCTTACATCTTTTATATCTCATGTGTGTTTGCCACAACATGTATTTGAGAATGAGACTTGAAGCACGTAGCAAACCCAACAACAGCCTCTTTGAATAGCTCACTGAAAGCTGAATAATTCCTGAGCAATGAGAGTTCACCATAACTGCTTTCCTTTATCCCTAGTTTTATTGAAATGTCTGTGGATTCTGCGTGTACATGTGCATGCTTCCAGTTTTCGTACCTTTCCATATTTTTTGTGGTCAAATGGTAGTTCTGGCATGTTTCCTTTTCCCTGTCTGTGTGGAGTTTCCATGTCCTCCCTGTGTCTGCGTGAGTTTCCCCCGGGTGCTCTGATTTCCTCCCACAGTCTGAAAGATATCCTGGTTCAGTGCATTGGCCATGCTAAATTCTCTCTCTATGTACCCGAACAGGCGCAGGAGTGTGATAACGAAGGGATAGTCACAGTAATTCAGTGTTAATGTAAGCCTACTTGTGACTAATAATCAAACTTACTTCCTTGAGATCATAATTGCCTACCCAATCAGAGAGCAGCACCTGTATGTAGGAGTGTCAGTTCTTCTGGCACTCCGGATTCAGACTGTTTTCTTTTCCTTTTCTGTTTTTAGTTCAAACCCCACTTGCCCTCCTTAACAGCACATTAGGAGTATCTTTACCATAGAATCCCTATCCTTATCCCTACAGAAGGAGGCCATTAGGCCCATCGAGTCTGCACCAACTCTCTGATGGACTATCTTACCCATGCCCACCTCTCCTGCCCTGTCTCTGTAATCCCACGCGATTACCAGGCTAATCCCCTTCACCCACCATCTTTGGACGCTACAGGACAATTTACCATTGCAAATCCACCTAACACGCATATCTTTGGACTGTGGGAGCACCCGGAAAACAATCCACGCAAGCACAGGGAGAATGGATAAACTCCACAGAGACTCCAAAGGCCAGAATAGAACCTGAGTCCCAGATGCTGTGAGGCAACAGTGCTAACCACTGTGTCACCGTGCCACCCTCATGGTCTACAATGTCCCAGGGAGATGGCTCTCCACCATCTTCTCAAGGGCATCTTCAGATGTGCAATAAATGCTGGCCCAGTCAAGAGTGAACCTTCTTCAAAAAGTGGAGTTGTTTGTTGTTGTACTTCATCAATGTAAGTATCTATATGAACAACAATCAGCTGCCTTTCAATAGCTCTTTGGAATTAGGAAATTTCCTGAAACAGCCCTGAGAGAGGCAATAATAATCCAAATAATACAGGACTTCAAGTGGAGGAAGAAGTTGGAAGGGTGATAGAAAGAGGATAACACCAGCTTGTATTGATACAACACCCCAAAATAATAAAAAGCCCCAAGCTCTTTCACAGCAGGGATTGAAACCAAAGTTTGATTCCAAGCCACAGCGGAGATTGTAGGACATGTGACCCAAAGCTTTGTTAAAGAATTTCAAGGAGTGCATTAAGGAAGGGAAGAGGGAGAAAGGCAGAGAAGTATAAGGAAGGAATTCAAATATTTGAGGTCCAGGTGCCTGAAAGCACAACTACAATCATGGTAAATGGTTAAAATTGGGGATGTTCAAGAATTGCTTGAAAACCTTGATAAGTAAGTCTAAGGTTTGTGATGATACTTGAATGTATCCAAATCATGTTTTTTGTGGAGGGTATGTTTAAAATTCAGCTCTGTTTTACACGTGCCAATTAGTCTGCGCTGGTCAGTTTCCACGCTGAGAATGCAGGCTAATGATTGATTTTAGCTAGTGACGTGTTTGCTTTAATCTGTTTTAATGCGTTTTTATTTTTTGTTTTTTTTTCCCTGGGGTGTCAGAATAGGGTTTTGATCAGGCTTATTTACAGGAGACAGAGCCATGTACTTAAGGGGAGGAGTTAACTTGCAGGGGCTGGACAAGTTGTTATGTTCTGAAAGCAGTCAGGGATCTCTCTCTCTCTCTCACTCTGGAGGCAACTGTTTGAGTGTGTATGTATCTCAGATCTGTGTGTGTGTTTGTATATGTATGATTCTGTGCATACATGTATGAGTATGTATATTCCTGTGAGCGTATGCTTATCTGTAAGTGTGTGGGTATCAGGGAGTTTGTGTATCTGTAGGTATGTGTACATCTGTGACTGTGTGTGTGTGTGTGTGTGTGTGTGCGTGTGTGTGTGTGTATCTGACTGCGTGTGCATCTCAATGAGTGTGTGTGTGTGTGTGTGTGTGTGCATAGATTCATACATTGAACAAAAAACATTCATCCTTTGTAAATTTACAAGAAAACACGTCTTTTGTCTGTTCTGACAGTTCCAACATTCGGGAGGTAAAAACACTCTTTTAAACTTGTTGTTGTTATGGTTCAGGTTAGAAACTGCAAAGTGTTTTATGAAGCCTGCCTGGATCATAAGTTTTGCACTTTGAATTTGACTCGGGTTAGCATGCAATGTTTCACCTCAGGTATGATTCAAGTGATCCACAAGGGAGCTTTATCTCAAGTAAGAAAATTAGCGAGAACTTTTATCAATTACAAACAAGAAACAAAAAACCACTATAAGGTATAATCCTGAACCAATATATATACCGGATCAAAACCAAATTTCCGATAAATGAAACCCTTTAAACAGATTTATCAGTGCATGGGATAATGTTCACATGGTACTGGAATCCAGTTCCCTGGGTTGAATGCTGATTTCTAATGATCTTGAAAATTCAAAGCAGCTTCATCAGCTCCCCAAAACACAGATTCTTTAATGCAGGATGGTAAACAAGCTGTGCTTTCAGCTAACTGGTAAAACTTTCAAAGTAAAAACAGAGAAATAGACTTACACACCTAACACTGCAGCCAAAACAAAACTCAAAACAACCCCTGTCACCTGACAGGCACACAGCCTTTTTTCTCCTCCCACCAATGACATCACCTAAGGTTCTGAGCATGATTTTAAAAATGTTCTTAAAGGGACACTAACATCACACTGTCTTCAGTTAATCAAGACATGAAAAGTAAAGGGACCATTCCTATCATCTCTTCTCCTCCTGCACCAAACATTACCATTTTGGAAAATCCGCACTCCACCTTTCCAAAGCAATTATTTTTAATGGCTTGGCATGGTTGCAGAGGTATTCCAAGCCACTATTTCAAAGAACAGAGGAACATCTGATGCCTTGGCGAATGTCTATTCCTCACTCGATATCACTAAAACTAAATGATCTAGATATTGTCTCATTGATGCTTGTGGTAGCTTGCTGTGCACCAATGGGTGTTGTGTTCCTTACTTTAAAGCAGTGACTACATTTCAAAAGACACTTTATTGACAATGGGATGTTTGCAGACATCATAAAAGAAAATTATTTATTTAATAAAACTGTTAGTCCCACCCACCAGTTAAAAGGGGTTAAACTGTTTGGAGAAAAGACTGTTTGGAGCAGTTGACAACATTTGTTAGTGAAAATGGGCAAGATCCAAATGGTCTTCGTTTAAATCTCAAGACTGTAATAGAATTAAGCCATTTCAGAGTCATAGATGTTTACAGCATGGAAACAGGCCCTTTGGCCCAACTTGTCTATGCAGCCCCTGTTTTTCACCACCAAGCTAGTCCCAATTGCCCACATTTAGCCCATACTCCTCTATACCCATCTTGTCCATGTAACTGTCCAAACACTTCTTAAAAGACAAAATTGTACCCACCTCTACTACTGCCTCTGACAGTTTGTTCCAGACACTCACCACCCTCTGTGCGAAAAAAAAATGCCCCTCTGGAACCTTCTGTATCTCTCCCCCCTCACCATTTTCCTCAACCTATTTTTATTGTGTGGAAGTAACTCTTTTAAGTGGATGTCAGACAACAGAAATCGAGTTTATTTGGAAAATTGTTGTATTTGAGAGTTAGTTTCTCAAGTTGTTAATGTGTTAACAAGTTGCCTTTAACAGTTACAGAGATAATTACTGAAGAATAGCCATAGAGTTTCAAACATCATTTCTCACCACAATGGAACCCTCCTTCCAGGAATGTCCTTCCCTGGAATCCTGCCCATTGCCGATGTGTGTGGAATTCTTCAAACCCGTCCATGGCTGGGATTCCCCAGAGGCACGGCAGTGAGCACCAAATTCTCCATTCTCGTTGGCAGCGATGATGGACATGAACAGTCAGAGAGTTGTGGTTCTGGCCATGGTGGATAAACAATCCTCGTCCCAACCTGGAGGGGAGATTGAACCATTGTTATAGTTTTTAGGCATCGGTAGCTGCTATTCTCAGTGAAGTCACATTGGACCGTACTTCCAAGTCTAGCTGAACCTACTTTTCCCCTCCCATTATAGACACTGAGAAGCAAACTGGAAAATGAGCATGGAAGCCTTGTCAGCCATGTCAGTGTTGGGGTCCAAAGCCTAGACACTGGCCCTGTCCCTTACTCTGGGTGTAAGAAGGGGAACCCATCATGGGATCCTTCTGTCTATTCTTCAGGTGTCCAGCGAATGAAGAAAGTGTGTGCATAGGGTCTGAGATTTGCAGCTCAGAATCTATTGAGATTGGCATTTTACTGATGCTGAGGGAGAGCAATGATGCTGAAGGACTTCAACGCCTCGTCTGCAACTGCTTTGGCCACATTGTTTTACTGTATTCATTCTTGGGATGTAGTGTAGACATTAATGGCTGGGCCAACATCAGTTGCCCACCCCTGATTGCCCTGAGTAGCTTGCTGGGCCATTTCAGAGGGCAACACATTACTGTATACCTGGAGTCACATGTAGGCCAGACCAGGTAAGGACAGCAGATTCCGTTGTCTAACGGGAAATTGGTGAAAGAGATGGGTTTTTAAGACAATTGACGATGGATTCATGGTCATCAGTGGACTCATGATTCTAATTTTTAACTGAATTCAAATTTTGATATCTGCCGTGGTGGGTATCGAAGCAAAGCATCACTGAGATTTCTGGATTACTAGTCCAGTGAAAATCCCACTGTGCCATTGACTCCTCAGTTGTTACTCCCAGGCCCTGATTTTACCAGTATGGCTGCCAGAGGCTCTTAAGTTTGCGCCTGAGGCCAATGGGGAATGCCGTTCTGCGAGCCTCGCTCACCCCAAAATCGGGGCAGTTATGCTGGTAAAATCAGAACCCCTATGTTCCTATCACCGTGCCCTTCACCCTAGCTCAAGGCAAGTTAAGAAAGCCCACCAACGCCTTTACTTTCTCAGAAGATGAAGGAAATTTGGCACGTCAGTTACGACTCTCACCAACTTTTACAGATACACCATAGAAAGCATTCTCCCTGGTTGTATCATAGCTTTGTGTGGTTCCTGCTCTGCCCAAGATTGTAGGGAATTACAAAAGGTTGTGAATGTAGCCCAGTCAGTCACACAAACCAGCCTCCCATCCATTGAATGTGTCTACACTTCCTGTTGCCTCAGCAAAGCAGCCAGCATAATTAAGGACCCCACACACCTTGGACATTCTCTCTTCCACCTTCTACCTTCAGGAAAAAGATACAAAAGTCTGAGGTCACGTAGCAACCGACTCAAGAATAGATTCTTCCCTGCTGCTGTCAAACTTTTGAATGGACATACCTTGCATTAAGTTGATCTTTCTCTACACCTTAGCTATGACTGTAACACTACATTGTGCACTTTCTTATTTCTTTTTCTACAAGCGATATGCTTTGTCTGTATAGTGCGCAAGAAACAATATTTTTCATTGTATGTTAATACATGTGACAATAATAAATCAAATCAAATCAAATCAAATCAAAAGGGTCAATTTAGCAGTGATGTCAGTCGTGCAATTGATATGAATAAAGGTTATTTTGTGTTTGACGGAAGTGTTTAAAAAATCAGCTTTATGCCACAGGTGGTCGGTATGTCTGGTGGGAACGTAGCTCAGATTTCTGGAGATTTCTGGAGATTTCAACCTTGCAGTTGGTTATTTTAAGTAGAATTAATGGACTTTCATTTACTTAAGTTCCACTAGGATTTCTGAATTGAGTGATTGACAGGGCCATGTGATAATGATGTTTTTGAGCAGTCCTGGATCTGTAGCAGAAAGAAAAAGCTTTTGAAAAAAGCAGTCTAGTTTTCACCTGAAGCCTGGTTGAAGTTAGAAGGATTTTACAGGCTTCTGGAGCTCTATCCCTCTCTGAAAGCTTCAAGACTGTATATACTCATTTGCAAGTGTATTTATGGTTGCTAACTACATTTGAAGTGGTCATTCAGTCTGCAAGGATAATGTTGCTTATTTGGAACTGAAACAGTAATAAATTGCAAGTTAAAGTTGTTTCCTTTTCATTTTTAAATATTGTTTAAATGTTAATAATTAAGCTACTTCATTTATTAGAGTTATAGTTAAATTGAAGTTTGTTTCCCTATAAAATATCTGTAATTTCTTAGTGGAATCATTTCTGGAAGGAAGTATCCTTTCCTCATGCCTATGCCAAAATAGATATATTATTGGGGTTGAGCCAGGTGCATAACATAACCTTGGGCTTCTAGTCTGAGATCCTAAAGGCACTGGTACAAAATCATTTTTGCTTTTTACCAAAGCTCAATGGGGTAAATGTCAACAGATCTATTAAATTGGATTCCCACTCATATTTACATTCATTCTCTTGAACAATCAATGGATATCAATGAATCAGGCAGCACAGAAGGAGCTGGCTCAGTCTGTTGTATCTTTGCTGGCTCTTTGGAAAAGTTATTCAATCAATGTTACCCTATCCTCAGATAGAAACTGGTCTGAACATTCCAACACCAATCGAAAAGCATTTATATCTCAGCCTTCAAGCAAAACTAAATTGCCACACTCCAGTAAAGTATCCAAGTGAAAGGACAGACCACATTATATCATAAATAACCTGAAATGCTTTGTCGTCATACAACAATAACTTGCATTTAAATAGCAGCTTTAATGAAACATTTCAAGGTGCTTTACAACAGTGCAATCAGAAAAAAAATTTCACAATAGGCTGAAGGGAAGGTCAAGGACATTGGGAGTTCTACTAGGTGCCCTAGCCAATAATTATCTCTCAACAAAAATCTAAAAGAATTTGCTTATTTGCAGTTTGTGGGAGCTGGATGTGTGAACATTAACTTCCGACATCACAACAATGACTGTACTTCAAAACAGTATGCCATTACTTGAAAAGCATTCTAGGATGTGAAAGACGGTAAAGGAATTCAAACTCTTATCTAATTTCTTTACAATATTCACCCTTCCTCTCAGCCAGTTGCATGTTCTTCAGATTCTCAACCAAGTTTCATCATAAAGAGGCACATTTACATGCACTGTGCTGGCTATTCAACGCAACCTTACAATGTTTATTCTCCAATTCAGCTTCCCTTCATCCTGTCTCATTCAAATCCTCAAGTAAACCCTCCATTCTGTTTATCTAGCTTCCCCTGAATTGCATCTATATTAGTTGCCCCAACCACTCCCCATGGCAGCAAATTCTAACCACAGACTGAGATACAAAAGGATCCAGAGGGGTAATTTTTTCACACAGAGGGTGGTGTGTGTCTGGAACAAGCTGCCAGAGGCAGTAGTAGAGGCAGGTACAATTTTATCTTTGAAGAAGCATTTAGACAGTTACATGGGTAAGATGGGTACAGAGGGATGTGGGCCAAATGCGGACAACTGGGACTAGTGGTAAAAACTGGGTGGCAGGGACAAGTTGGGTCAAAGGGCCTGCTTTCACGCTGTAAACCTCTATGATTCTATGACACTCTCGTGAGTCAAGTTTCTTCCAGGTTTCACTATTTGATTTCTAGGTGACTATCTTCTGCTGATAGCTACACCCCTGAAGTATATATTATGCTCTGTGTTTTATCTCTGTGTTAAATGTATATGGTTAATGTTGTGTTTCACTCAAGCACAGCAGTAAACTAATGAGATTCTGATCATCAGTATAGATGTCTCTGACCACAGCTTGTTATTGCATCATACTCTCTCTATATATATATTCAGTAAAATGCATTTTTGTAAAAACTCAATGTAAATTACATCAACAGCGAGGGGTTATCAAGAACATGAACCAAATATACAACAGTGATGACATTTTGCTTTTGGCCGTTTCCTGGTGACAAATAGATGGAGAAACAAAACGAAGCCAACCATTTTAAGAAGCAGAATTAAATCTGTCCAATCCTCTTTCTAAAATGGTACAGGGTTCACCAGTTGGCAGCCACATACATGTCATCCGTACATACAGAGTCACCTACAGACAGGTGGAGTAATGGAGTCATACAGTACAGAAGAGGCCCTTCAGCCCATCAAATCTGTACTGACAAAATAATATCTGCATTAATTCCAATTTTCAGCACTTGATCCATAGTCTTGAACGTTTTGAGACTTCAAGTGCTCATCCACGTAAAGGTTGTGAGGTTTCCTGCCTCTACTGCCCTCCCAGCCAGTGCATTCCAGGCTCCTCCTCTCTCTGGGTGAAAATTGTTTTCCCCAAATCCCTTCTAAACCTCCTGCCCCTCACCATAAAATAATGCCCTCCTCATTATTGACCTTTCAACTAAGGGGAAAAACTGCATCCTATGCACTGTATCCATACCCCCCATAATTTAATACAGCTCAAACAGGTCCCCCTCAGCCTTTTATGATCTGAAGAAAACAATCCAAACCTATCCAGCCTCTCTTCATAGCTCAAATGCTCCATCATGGTGAATCCAACATCCTGGTGAATCCCCTTTGCACCTTCTCCAGTGCAATCGCATCCTTCCTATAACGAGGTGGCCTGAACTACACACAATATTTCCAGCTGTGGCCTCACCAAAGTTTTGTACAGCTCCAACATAGGGTTCCTGCTCCCACACACATGTACACACATGTAGCCCCTAGATACATACATGTAGTTCCCATGCATTCACACTCACTGCATTCATCTTCTCCTGAGTGAAGAGAGATGTGAAGTTACTCATTTATCAACCTAACAATATCCTCTGGCTCTACACACAGATTGCCCCCTTGGGAACCTAATAGGCTTTACTCTTTCCCTGGTTATCCTCTTCCTCTTAATAGAATATTCTCAAAGAATCCCTTCAGTGCAGAAGAGGCCATTCGGCCCATTGAGTCTGCTCTGACTCTTGACAGCGTATTTTACGCAGGCCCTCTCCTCCACACTATCCTCATAACCTCACACTTTTCCCATGGCTAATCCATCTTGATGTGGAGATGCCAGCGTTGGACTGGGGTAAACACAGTAAGAAGTCTCACAGCACCAGGTTGAAGTCCAACAGGTTTATTTGATAGTAAACCCACTCGCTTTTGGTGTTTGCCCCTTTGTCAGCTGCCCCTTCGTCAGGTGACCGCCATTCAGGTGAATGGAGATTGAGTTCACAATATATAGACAGAGACTCAATTGCAAGATAATAAAGTAAATTTTGTTCATTAATCATAAGTAAGGCTTACTTAAACAATGCAATGAAGTTACTGTGAAATCCCCTGAGTCACCACATTCGGGCGCCTGTTCTGGTCAATGCACCTAACCAGCACGTCTTTCAGGGTGTGGGAGGAAACAGGAGCACCTGGAAGAAACCCACACAGATACGGGGAGAACATGCAAATTCCACACAGATGGTGACCCAAGCCGGGAATCGAACCCAAGTTCCTGGCGCTGTGAGGCAGCAGTGCTAACCACTGTGCTGCTGTGCCAGGAAAATGATTGGAATGCGAGTCTTTACAGGTAATCAAGTCTCTACAGGTACAGACAATGCGAATGGAGACAAAATAATTGGGAGAAGAAACAAAAGCAACATGGAGAGAAACATTTTCGCTCAGCGGGTGGCTAAGATCTGGAATGCACCTGCCTGAGCGTACGGTGGAGGCTGCTTCAATCAAAACATCCCAACAGGAATTAGACTGTTATCTTAAAAGGAAGAACGTTCAGGGATACGAGGAGAAGGTGGGAGAATGACACTGAGTGAAGTGCTCATTCTGAGAGCCAGTACAGAAATAAAGGGCCAAATGGCCACTTCTTGCAGCGTAACTATTCTGTGTTCCAGTGTTTGATAAGTCACCGCAGTGCAATCTGTAGATTGGGTATAGAGAAACCACCATCTGCCAGTGGGGAAGATGATTGATTGTGAGTCTGAAGACATCATCACTGAGCAAGGAAGCCGCAGCATTCACTTCTCCAGTTAATTACTAAAACACAAATAAGCAATTTTTAGACAGTGAAGAGATTTGGTTCAGATTTAATAAAGCAATTTTCCATTACTGAGCTGGTTTTTGTGTATAAGTGCATGGATCCCAACAGACCCATTGAGGAAGAAAGACAATGTCTGTCGAGACGAGTAAGTAAGAAAGAACTTTACATTTATGTAGTGACTTATCGTGTCCCTCAAGACATCACAAAATGCTTCACAAGTATTTAATTAACTTAAAGTACTGTTGCTTTGTAGCGTATGCAGAAGCAATTTTTCACACAGCAAGGTCCCACAAACATGATGAATGATTTGTTAATCCAATTGTTTGGTTGGTGAAGTGTGAAGGTTGAGTAAAGGCCAGGCTGCCCGGAGAAACTCCAACCAAAGGATCGTTAATGTCCTGATTGTCTCTGTCGTCCAGCCCTGGATAAGCTGACAGTGTCGGTAGGAAAATGAAGCATTAATTTTAGTCTCCTGCTCTGGACTCCATTCCACAGTGACCGACTCCCTCCCTTAGCCTGGCGACAGGCTGAGATTAATCCAATCTGTTCGCAAGCTCAGCGCCGCAACCAATCCCGAGATGAACTCCTGACCATAGTCCTGTCAGCACCAAGGCCATCTATTCCCACCCACCCCTCAGCCCCACCCCTGTCACTGCTGATCAGCTGCTGAGACCTCGAGGTGCCATTGCTTCTTCTGGACTCGATGCTTCGAATGCACTGCTGTCTCTCTCCCACATTCACCCACCGTACTCCCTGTGTCCCAGCTAACATGAATTTCCTTCCCCAAAGATACTTCAAGGAGATTTGTGCAGGCTTAGTGAGTGGGAGAGGACATTGTGGGTGGGACACAATTTGGATTAATAGGAGATTATCTACTTCAGTGGGAAGAAGAGTTTCAGAATATTTTATAGATGGTGAGAGATTGGAAAGTGTTGATGTTCCAAGAAACATTGACGTTCTTGTTTATTGAGTCGCTGAAGGCTAACATGCAGCAAACCATTCATAAGGCAAATGGTATGTTGGCCTTCATCATTGCATACTGGAGTAAAGATATCGTGGTTCGAGTGTATAGAACCTGATTAGATCACACTTGGAGTATTGTATGCAGTTTTGCTCTCCTTACCTAAGGAAAATATATTTGCTACGGGGGACTATACTGGATGCTTACCAGAGTGGTCCTGGAATGATGGTACTGTATGATGAGGGGAGATTGAAGATAGCTCTCAGTCATCCTTAACTTTGGAATGCTCATCCTTTTTCCAAATCTCTCCGTGGCCCTGCCTGCTCTGTAGCCTCCTCCAGCCACACAACCTTTGAGATATCTGACTTATCCAATTCTGGCCTCCTGAGTGTTCCAATATTAATTGCTCAACCATTGGTGGCTGTACCTTCAGCTGTCAAAGTCCAATGCTCTGGAGTTCCCTCCCTGAACCTCCCCAATTCTCTAGCATGCTTTCATCTTGAACGATGCTCCTTAGATTACCTCTTTGGCCAAACTTTTGGTCGTCTGACCTAATCTTGCGTTACATGATTGAGGGTCATATTTCACTTGATAATGCTCCTGTGAAACATTTTGGGGTGTTTTGTTATATTAACTGTGTTATATAAATTTAAACTGTTATTGTCCACATGAATTATTCCGTTTAGTCTAATGGTTCAATGGAAGAATTGCACCTCTGGGAATGTAGCAGTTCTCCAGTTGTGCACTGGAACATCAGGTAGGTAGATTTAAATATATTCATGGTGTCAGTCAGGTCTCGGTTGTCTCTGGGTCAAAAGGCTGGTTAAGTCAATGGCAGGCTTTTGTGTTTTCTGGAAGGTGAAAGCATCTATGTTAGTTGACAATGATTTGCCTTGACTGGCCAATTAATGGCCAGAGGACATATTTGCTGTCCTTCGTTGGCTCTCAATGTTGGCAGATGTTGGCAGGCCAATAATATGTTTTCTAGAACAGAAGGAGCATCAGCCTGTTGTTGCAGGGACAAGAGAGAGAGAGAGAGAGAGGGAGATAGACAGAGAGGGGGTGCTTCCACCTCAATTTTAACCATAACTGTGGCAATGAGACATTGTGGCACAGTGGTTAGCACTGCTTCCTCACAGTTCCATGGACACAGGCTTAATTCCTCTTTCTACTGTTGGCTCTGTCATTGTTTGTATCCTGTCTAAAATAAGAGGAATCTAAAATAATCGCCTCCAGTCTTCTTCCTTTTGTTGTTTCTTACCTCCATTTGAGTGGAGGTAAGAAACAACAAAGGGAAGAAGACTGGAGGCGATTATTTTAGATTCCTCTTATTTCTTGCTACCATACCTATTCCATCTTGTACTAACAAAGCTACCCCATCACCTTTGCCTCCCTGCCTGTCCTGATGAAATGTCACACACCCCTAAATATTTACCCACCCACATTCTCAGTGCTGTGCGTGACTCACAGTGAAAAATGTAACAATGAGGATGTTGAGCAAGGACAGGATCAGCTCAACACGATGAAAACCCTGCAGAAGAATTGCTTATTGTTGTTCATTTTTAAGACTTGCAAATATTTTTGAGTGTTGTATGGCTGGCATTCATTCCCCACTACTGATTTCCCTTGAGAAGCCGGTGGTGAGACGATATAGGGTAGACCATTTAGGACGGAGATGAGGAGACATTTCTTCACCCAAAGAGTGGTGAGCTTGTCGAATTCATTACCACAGGAAGTAGCTGATGCCAAAACATTGAATGTATTCAAGAGGCAGCTGTCTATAACACTTGGGGAGAAAGCAGGATGAGGCTGTTGATTTGGATGATCAGCCACAGTCATGATGTATGGCGGAGCAGGCTCGAAGGGTCGAATGGCCTCTTCCTGCTCCTATCTTCTTTGTTTCTATGTGAGCAATCATCGAGGAGACAACCGTGTGGCTTTCTACAGCATTTCAGGTGGCAGTTTTGAACCAACCATATGATTGTGCGGCTGGAGTCACACATAGGCCAGACAGGGTAAGGATGGCAGATTTCCTTCCCAATAGGATGGGCATTAATAGGATTTTATGATCATCCAGTAGTTTCATGGTCATCACATTGATACATTTTCCAGTTTATAATTTGATAATTTAGTTTAAATTGTCCCCAGCTGGCATGTTGGGTTCTGAACTCATATCTCCAGATCATCAGTCTACGTGTCTGGGTTATGACTCTAGCACTACAATGTTCCTATGCTCCTAAGATGATGAATGGGATGGATAGGATAGTGCCGGAAGATTGGAAAACGGCTAATGTTACGCCGTTGTTTAAGAAGGGTGCCAGGCAAAAGGCGGGGAATTATAGGCCGGTTAGTTTAACGTCTGTGGTAGGTAAAATGTTAGAATCCGTCATTAAGGAGGAAATTGCGAGGCATCTTGAAGGGAATTGCTTGATAGGGCAGACGCAACAGGGTTTCATTAAAGGGAAGCCGTGTCTGACAAATTTACTGGAGTTCTATGAGGATGTGTCTAGGGCAGTGGATAGAGGAGAGCCGGTGGATGTGGTCTTTCTGGATTTTCAGAAGGCGTTTGACAAGGTACCTCACAAGAGGTTATTGCAGAAGGTCAGGGGACATGGAGTTGGGGGTAGGGTGTTAGCGTGGATAGAGGATTGGTTGTCAAATAGGAGGCAGAGAGTGGGGGTCAATGGGTGCTATTCGGATTGGCGGTTGGTGACTAGTGGAGTGCCCCAGGGGTCAGTGATGGGGCCTCAGCTATTTACCATTTATATAGATGATCTGGAGGAGGGAACCGAGTGTAGGGTGTCGAAATTTGCTGATGACACCAAGATTGGGGGAACGGCAAATTGTGCGGAGGGTGTGGAGAGTCTGCAGAAGGATCTAGATAGGCTGGGCGAATGGGCCAGGAAATGGCAAATGGAATTTAATGTTGGCAAGTGTGAGATGGTCCACTTTGGTAGAAATAATGGTAGGAAGGACTATTACTTACATGGCGAAAAACTGCAGCAGGCAACGGTGCAGAGGGACCTCGGGGTCCTTGTGCATGAGTCGCAAAAACCCAGCTTGCAGGTGCAGCAGGTGGTCAGGAAGGCGAATGGGATGCTGGCCTTCATAGCGAGGGGGATTGAATATAAAAGTAGGGAGGTCTTGCTGCAGCTGTATAGGGCATTGGTGAGGCCGCAGCTGGAGTACTGTGTGCAGTTTTGGGCGCCGCACCTGCGCAAAGATATTTTGGCCTTGGAGGGAGTGCAGAGGAGGTTTACTAGGCTGATACCGGAGTTGAGGGGGTTGAGCTATGAGGAGAGGCTGAATAAACTAGGCTTGTACTCGTTAGAGTTTAGAAGAATGAGGGGAGATCTCATTGAGACGTATAAGATGATGAATGGGATGGATAGGATAGAGGTGGAGAGACTCTTCCCGCTCAAAAAAGACAGTAGGACTAGGGGGCACAGCCTCAAGATAAAAGGGGGGGTGGTTTAGAACGGAGTTGAGGAGGAACTTCTTCACTCAAAGGGTGGTGAATCTCTGGAATTCTCTACCCGTTGAAGTGGTGGAGGCTGCCTCGCTAAATATTTTTAAGACGCGGGTTGATGGGTTTTTGATAGGAGAGGGGATTAAGGGTTATGGGGAGAGGGCGGGAAAGTGGAACTGAGCAGCGACAGATCAGCCATGATCTTATTGAATGGCGGGGCAGGCTCGAAGGGCTGGATGGCCTACTCCTGCTCCTATTTCTTATGTTCTATGCTGTAAAGGAACAATGGTTTGGTGAGAGAGCAGAAAGAGATCAATGCCATGGAAGCGTGTCGCAAAACATCAGGATTTTTAGGAGAAGTGGAATCAGGGAGTTGGGGCGTGGGGGGGCGGGGGGGGGGGGTGAGGAGGAAGAGATATTTTTCAAAAGAACAAAGCAGCAGAATATCCTTGTGAAACTCACATTGGTCAGCTAATCCAGGTTGAAAATTGCATGGTTAAGACCCGAGTAAGATTGACCCCACCGTGCAAGTGGTAAAACTAAAATCTTTAGCTGTGCTAAGTTAATGCTGTTTAAATATGAGGGGCTCTGTCAGTGTGCTCACTGATCGACTGGCTAAAGTGAGAGGCAGAGCAATGCTTAAAAAATGAAGTGTGGTTCCCTATCATTGTCGCCGTGCTCCCTGTGCGAACTCAGAATAAACCGAGAAAGAAAGTTATTTTATATTCTTAATCACTACATTTGTCAAAGAAGTAAAGCATGCCGAACCTTTCATGTGTTAAAGCCAAAAGTTATTATACATGCTGATCATGTGCTTTATTGCATTATTCAATTTGTGATAACCATTCAGCATCTCCATCTATTACTGTCTGACTGGCCTATCGAGAAAGCAATAAATGAAATCTTGGTCACATTGATATCTCTTATTTGAGAAATCTTGCTTCGTGCTTAACTAGCTCTGGGAGCTTTTGTTCTTCATTTCAAAGATAATTTCAGCTCAAACTCATTTAGATTCCAGTGGAAGAGATCTCACTTGATGCTTTATACAATCTCTTCTACGGAAAGATAAATTACTGTTGGGCATGGCTTAATTGTATGAACAGCTTGAATGACAATGCGCTGCATTATTCCAGGAGGAAAAATCTAAGTTGATACTTAAAGAGATGGTGGTCATTGCTTCCGAATGTTCAATGACCTTACATCTCAACCAGACTCACAGCCTTTCCCTTCTAGAAGGACAACGGCAACAGACACAAATGAACAGCACAACCTGCAAGTTCCCCTCCAAGCCACTCACCATCCTGACTTGAAAATACATCGCTGTTCCTTCGCTGGGTCAAAATCCTAGAATTCCCTCTCTAACGTCATTGTGGGCCAACCTACAGAATACGGACTGCAGTGATTCAAGAAGGCAGCTCACCACCACCTTCTCAAGGGCAACTGGGGATGGGCAATAAATGCTGGCCAGCCAGCGACGCCCATGTCCCACGAATGAATGAATGAATGAATGCTGCCATAGTAACTCAGACTCCCTCCCGGAGCGGACTACAAATATCCAAGCGTACTCCTCTAACTGATGGTGGTGTTCCCATTTATCTGCTGCCCTTGTCCTTTGAGATGGAAGTGGTTGCGGGTTTGGGAGGTGCTCCCTAAAGGTCTTTGGTGAATTGCCGATGAATTGACTAAGAATGCATGTTGTGGTCTGGAGCTGTGGATAGTGATGGTAAAGGCTTCAACTTTCTTCCCAAAACAGCTTCTGACAAAGAAACCCTCCCACTCTTTCTGCCTGTCATTGTCATGTACTCGAGCCCTCTTGCAGTGAAGGCAAATATACTTATCTGCTTGCTGTACCTACATGCTTGCTATCAGTGACTGGTGTACCAGGACTCCCAGATCGCTTAGTACATCAACATTTCCCAATCTATCACCATTTAAATAATACTCTGCCATTCTGTTTCTCTGCCTGAAGTGGATAAGTGGGCAACATGGTGGCACAGTGGTTAGCACTGCTGCCTCACAGCGCCAGGGACGCAGGTTTGATTCCTGGCTTGGGTCACTGTCTGTGAGGAGTTTGCATGTTCTCCTCATGCCTGCATGGGTTTCCTCCGGCTGCTCCGGTTTTCTCCCACATTCTGAAAAATATGCTGGTCAGGTGGATTGATCATGCTAAATTCCCCCTCAGTGAACCCAAACAAGTGCCAGAGTATGGCAACTAGGGGATTTTCACAGCAACTTCATTGCAGCATTAATGCAGCCTACTTGTGACACTAATAAATAAACTTTACTTTAAAAAATAACTTTACATTTATTCCATTATGTTGCATCTGCCACATATCTGCCCATGCACCCAACTTCTCTAAGTCACCTTGAGCCTTTTAACACCCATCACAACTCACATTCCCACCAAATTTGACTTATTAGCAAACTTGGGAATATACCAAATCATTGATGTCTGCTGTGAGTAACTGTGGAACCCCACTAGTCACCACCTGCTAGTTGAAAAAGACCCTTCGTTTCTATTCTCTGTTTCCTGTCTGCTAACTAATTCTCAACCCATGCCAATATATTACCCCCAATCTGACACTTTAATTTTGCACAAAAACTTCTTATGTGAGACTTTATTAAAAGCTTTCGAAAAATCCAAATACATCACATCCACTGGTTCACCTTTATCTATTCTACTATTCATATCCTCAAAAACTCCAGTAAGTTTGATTTCCCTTTCATAAATCCGTGTTGAGGGGGGAGGATTTTCTCATTCCACATCCCATGGGAATCACAGCAGACGGGAGGCGGACCATGGAAGGGTGCGTTGACCTCAGGCAGGATTTTCCAGTTTTGGGGTGAGCGCAGCCAGAAAATCCTACCCGTTGACTTTGGCCAGGATTCTCTGGTCTCGCACACCCTCACTACCACTGCATTTAGCCAAATCTCTATCCAATGCAGCGGGGCCAGAGAATCCAGGCTCTGGTTGAGGGCAGACAATTCCAGTCTTTGTCTCATCCCGTTGACATTTTCTGACAGCTCTAACAAAGAGTCATCTGGACTCAAAACTTTGGCTCGATCCTCTCTTCACAGATGCTGTCAGACCAGCTGAGATTTTCCAGCATTTTCTGACATTTTCTAAGTGCCTTGTTGTCACATCCTTTACAATGGATTCTAGCATTTTGCCTACTAGCAATATTAGGCTCATCAGTCTATAATTCTAAAAGAGAAGACACTGGAAAATCTCAGTAGCTCTGGCAGCATCTGTAAGGAAAGAAAAGATCTGACGTTTCAAGTCCAGACCATCCTTTATCAAAGGATCTATAATTCCCTGGTTTCTTCCTCCAGATTTTTTGCTCTCCAATCTACCAGGAGCAGCATGGCAGCACAGTGGTTAGCACTGCTGCTTCGCAGTGCCAGGGACCTGGGTTTGATTCCTGGTTTGGGTCACTGTTGAAGTTTGCATGTTCTCCCTGTGTCTGCATGGGTTTCCTCCGGGTGCTCCGGTTTCCTCCCACATTCTGAAAGACGTGCTGGTTAGGTGCATTGACCCGAACAGACACCAGACTGTGGCGACTAGGGGAATTTCACAGTAAATTCATTGCAGTGTTAATGCAAGCCTTACTTGTGACTAATAAATAAACTTTTACCAGAATTTATAGAACTTTAGAAGGCGACAACCAACACATCTACTATTTCCACGGCCACTCCCTTTAGTACCCTGGGATGTCGATTCTCAGGCCCTGGGGATTTATTGGCTTTCAGTCCCATTGATTTGTCCAATAGCATTTTTCCAGTAATGCTTTTACTGGCTTGTCTCTAAATGGCCTTCCTCCTCCTCCAGCACATTAGTAACCATAGACTTCAGTCATGATCATGCTTGGCAAAGTGTGGCAGTGGTTTCCATAGCCTTCAAATCTTGACTTGATCATAGTTAGCAGCCCAGAAGTAGGGGTTATTAACCATTGGGTCACATGACCCCTTATTTGATTTGATTTGATTTGATTTATTACTGTCACATGTATTAGCATACAGTGAAAAGTATTGTTTCTTGCAAGCTATACAGACAAAGCAAACCGTACCTAGAGAAGGAAAGCAGAGAGTGGAGAACGTAGCGTTAGTGTTAATATAGTCATAGCTAGGGTGCAGAGAATGACCAGCTTAATTTGAGGTAAGTCCATGCAAAAGTCTAATGGCAGCAGGGAAAAAGCCTTCTCATAATGTCAACATCTTCCCCATGACAACTGGTGTCAACCCACCTCCCCCTTGCCTTCATTGGATCACCAGGAAAGGACCTCATTCTGTCTAATGATATAACCATTATCACTCACAGGCTTTCTGAAGCAGCAGGCTTCCCGGTTTTTCAGCAATCTGGGAGATAGACGAATGGGTTTTATTCCAGAAATAATTGTGATCTCAACATGTCCAAAGGATGAGGCAGTTCTGGGAGAGTGATTATCGCCTCATGTGTTAATTTGTAAGTTTCGTTAATAACCTGACCACAGGAGGTCAGTAAGGACAGTCAGCTAAATTTCAACAAACTCATATCATTTTGTGGTCTGATACTCTAACTACTTCCTTGGTTAGCATATTCACAGAGTCAGTCGATTGTGTGAATAAGGTCCGTTTAGCTCACAGCTTGTTTTAAGAGTACATTTAAAAGTCTGATTGGTTCCGCGAGGCATGCTGGCTTATGAAGCTTGTTCAATTTCTTATAATTGGTTAATTTACAAAACTGCCTTTACGTTACAGTAGCTTAACCCTTTAATGTGATTTACTTTTAAGTTAAATGGGTTTGTGTAGGGCTGCCTGCAGACCTATTTAATTCGCCCCCACTCACAGATGCTCGTTCCCCAGAGCCCCACAACCGTTTCCCTCCAACCATTGACCCACTTCTCTTTAAATGTTACGATTGAATTTGAGGCAGATGACAGGGAAGTGATAATGTCACTGGACTAGTAATCCAGAGGTTCAAGGCAAATGGGACAAAGGCTCAAATATCCGCAAGGCAGCTGCTGGAATTTAACTTCAATTAAATAGAATTTATAGCTCACCTCAATCATTGGTTGTTGTAAAAACCTACCTGATTCACTGATGTTGTATAAGGGAGGAAATCTGCTGTCCTTAACCAGTCAGCCTACATGTGATTCCAGACTCACAGCATTGAGGTTAATTCTTAGCTTTCCACTGAAGAGACCTAGTAAACTGTTCAGTTCAAGGGTAATTAGGGATGGGTACCATGGGGTGTCTCGGGACTGGCTGTTGTCCCTGGCAACGATCACGAGGGGTCACGGGCTCAAGGTGAGAGGGGCGAGGTATAACTCAGATTTCAGAGGGACGTTTTTTACACAGGGGGTGGTGGGGGCCTGGAATGCGCTGCCAAGTAGGGTGGTGGAGGCGAACATGCTGGCATCGTTTAAGACTTACCTGGATAGTCACATGAGCAGACTGGGAATGGAGGGATACAAACGAATGGTCTAGTTGGGCCAATGGGCGGTGCAGGCTTGGAGGGCCGAAGGGCCTGTTTCCTGTGCTGTACTGATCTTTGTTCTTTGTTCAGTGTCGACGAATCAGATCTTTGCCTTTCTGGGAGTGCTGGAGCTGCCAACCAATCGGATTGGAGTCAGCTCACAAAGTTAGGTCTCCCTCCCCAATGAGGGTTCAGACGTGCCATTGTGAGCCAATTTAGCTTGTTCGCAATGCATTCTGTCTACATCATGGGCTGGGATGGAGTGGGTCAGCTTTCAGTTTTGGAGGTTCCGGGGGGAAACGGGTGGACTGGGGCATATCAACACTGTAATTAAGAAAGCCCTCCAACGCCTCTACTTTCTCAAAAGACTACGGAAATTTGCCATGTCAGCTACAACTCTCACCAGCTTTTACAGATGCACCATAGAAAGCATTCTTTCTGGTTGTATCACAGCTTGGAATGGGCTCCAGATCTGCCCAAGACCACAAGGAACCTGTAAAAGCTCATGAATGTCGCCCAATCCATCACGCAAACCAGCCTCCCTTCTATTGACTCTGTCTACACTTCCCTCTGCCTCGGCAAAGTAGCTAGCATAAGTCAGGACCCCATGCACCCCAGACACTCTTTTTTCCACTTTCTTCCATTGGGAGAAAGATACAAAAGTTTGAGGTCACGTACGAACAGACTCAAGAACAGCTTCTTCCCTGCTGCTGTCAACCTTTTGAGTGGAGCCACCTTGCATTAAGTTGATCTTTCTCCACACCCTAGCTCTGACTGTAACACTGCATTCTGCACTCTCTCATTTCCTTCTCTATGAATGGTATGTTTTGTTTATATACTGTGCAAGAAACAATACTTTTCACTGCTTGCTAATACATGTGACAATAATAAATCAAACCTCTGCCTGTCCCCTGACCCATAATATACAGCTGGTCGATTGCATTCCCTTGAGTATAGAAGCTAATGAAGGATCTTAAATTTAGAGTTAGACCAGTTTGAAGGAAAATCAGAAAATATTGCTTATTCTAGACAAGATAAAAGGAGCGTGAAAGATTTCCACTCAAAAAGATTTGTGGATACTGGAGAAGCAACTGAAATTTTCAAGTCGGAGACAGCTAGATTTTTATGAATTAAAGCTATCGAGGAATGTGGAGTCACGATGGGTAAATGAAGTTGAGTTCCAAAATAAGGGTTGGTGATTTAGAACTGAGATGAGGTGACATTTCTTTACTCACAGGGTTATGAATCTTTGGAATGACCTAGCCAAGAGAGCTGTGGATGTTCTGCAATTATGTATATTCAGGATACAGATCAATAAATGCTTGGATCATCAATGGGGACATTATGCAAAGCTGAAGTTGAGCTAGAAGGATTAACCATGAACTTATTGGATAGCATAACAAGCCACATAGTCTTCACCTACTCTTAAACCTTATGTTTTTATGTCCTCAAAAAAAAGATTAGTTTCCAAAAGAAACTTACATTTTCTTTTGGAAACTACAGAACATTTTCTTTTGGAAACAGAAAAAAACTTACATTTATTTAACACCTTTCGCAATCTCAAGGCTGATGAGTTCCTGCGATAGTGTAGGAAGCACACAAGTGTTTTGGAACTCTTGGGTTCAAAATATTTTGGTAGAGTGAACATTAAAAGATTTGCAAAATACTAATTAAACCTTAATAATGAAGGCAGTTAGTGAAAAGTATTATTACATTAATTATCATGAAATATTTCCGCTTTCTAGATAATATCTCAGTAATAGCCAGTGTAATTATATTCGGCAAATGCACATTTCAAAATGTGTGTTCAGTTTCCACGTTAAGGGTCACAAATGATGAGGTCCTTTTCTGTGATGTGCAGACACAATGTTGAGGTGTTCCAGGAGCGCTGAATAAACTCATACATTTCTCTTGACAGGGAATTATAAAAATAACATCTTTGAAATTATTTCTGCTTCCTCTCCCGACCTCCCGCAAAACAAAACGTAGGCTAGCAAAGAGAACATCGTGGCTACTGCTTGCAGTTTCCAAATTCAATGCCTCTTCTCATGTTTCTCTCGATGAACTGAAAAATATTTGCCAAAAAGAAACCCCACTTCTTATAGAATCATAGAATCCCTAATGCAGAAGGAGGCCATTTCCCACAACCTCCCCCCCTCCAATATTTACACTGCTGATCCCCTGACAGTAGGGTTGATTTAACATGGCCAATGAACCTAACCTGCACATAGAATCATACCGTGCAGAAAGAGGCCCTTCAGCCCATCGAATCTGCACCTAACAAAATCCCACCCAGGCCTTACCCCCATATCCCTACATATTATACCCACTAACCCATCTAACCTACACATCCCTGGACACTAAGGGGCAATTTCTTAGCATGGCCAATCAACCTAACCTGCACATCTTTGGACTGTGGGAGGAAGCTGGAGGAAACCCACACCGACATGTGGAGAACGTGCAAACTCCACACAGACAGTGACCCGAGGCTGACATCCAACTAGCTCCCTGGCGCCGTGAGACAGCAGGGCTAACCACTGTGCCGCCATGTGTCGCTTCTCTTTGACTTTGTTTCTCCACTTCCTGCACTTTGTCACTACTGTGCCAATGATAGTGGGGTCCACATCTCCTATTGTCCGGACACCAGCAGCACTTTACCTGCTTCACTATCTGTGTGTGAACACATCATAACAGCAGCAGCAATTTACATTTCTCTAGCACCTTCAATGTCATGAAATACCAAAAAGCACCTCATTGGAATATCACAAAGCAAAATTAGACACAGGGCCAAACAAGGCTTTATTAATCTGTTACTGCCACTGAAATGATAATTGACTCAGATTGTCACCCTGCTCATAGTTACATTAAAACCCAATCACTCTCGTCTCACTGGCTCTCCGACTCAGTCCAGGTGAGATCCGTGTAGCGCAGGAGGTTTCCCTGACTTCCTATCCAAGGCTGAGCAGGGGATGGAAGGAGGAGGGGGGACACACACACCCTTTCTTTATGGCAAAGGCTACCATGGATCAAAAAAACGATGTTCCCAACTACTTGTGAGGGTCTTATAATGAAGTCAAGGACATGTTCAGACCAGGATCCCCGGCATCTAAGCTCAATCAGTTCCATTGGGTTGGCTACAGCTTCCAATGTCTGCCATGAGGTCCCCAACACAGACATTCTACTCAGAACTTTGACACAACACAAGGAGGGCAGAGAAAATACTTCAAGGACATCTTTGGTTAAGGCAGGAACATTGGCTGAGAAACCAGGAAAACTCTGAACTTCTTCAAACAATGAAGTTTACCTGGTCATTATCACTGTGCTGATGGTGGGAGTTGCTATACGTAGACTGACTGTCACATTCCTTACTGGAAAACAGTGCCTACATTTCATAAGTACCTTATTGACGATAAAGCACTTTCAAACAGACTGGGTGGAATTTTGTAACCTTGCTCAGGTGAGATTGGAAATTCCTGCCCAAAGTCAATGGAGATTTCCATTGTCGGACCCCCACCTGCTCTGATTCCATGGCAGGCAAGGTTCTAGAGTTGTGGCCACAGAGGGCATGCAAGGTGCAATACGAATAAGACTTTCTTCTTTCTTTTACTTGAACAGATAAATAGGGGCCTTGATAGAACAGCTCATCCAAAAGGCAGCACTTCAAGCAATGTACTTCTCCAGTGCACTATAATGCTGATCTAGATCAGATACTTCAGCGTGGGATTGGGGTTTGAATCAATAACCTTCTAATGCAGAAGTGAGCGTGCTACCAATAAACCAAGCTGACAACACGAGAGAAACGGTACTCCCCCAGAGCTCCCTAGTTTCTCCTGCCTCATTATATAACTGAAGCACACCCACAACAAAAAGAAATGACAAAAACAAATGTATAACGGTGGGGATATACAGTGACTGCATTCTGACAATGGCTGTGTGAGCTTGAGAGACAAAAGGCAAAGGTTTACTGCATCAAGAAATGTTGTTTTCTGACAGCAAACATGACAAACAAAAGCATGTTAGATAGATGATTCACAGGGGCAACTATGTTAGAAATGGCAGAAATCTATTATTGCAACAGCTTATCTTTGAATTATCAAGAGACAAACACCTCTGTTAATTGTTAAAAAGCATTAGAAAATGTATTTGGTGCTTTGTTACAATCTGTAGGGTTACACCTCCAGGAGTAATTGGCCAGATGACCCTTTGCAAGCACACATCCAGAAAGCTATTATCAGAGTCATCGGGCTGACCTTGCCACGTTGCAGCTTGTGTACCAGATTGGAGAAACTGCTCATTTATATTCAGAACAGTCCATACAAAGGGAAGAACAGGCACGGCACAGAGAAGGTGCAGAAACAACTCACAAGGATGATATCAGCATCAAGAAAGTTGAACTGCCAAGAAAGACTGAATCTGCAGGGGCCAGCGATCTGAGAGAGAGTTTTAGAATTATTGAGGGGGTTTGATAGGATGAATGTAGGGAAACAGATTCCACTTGCACCAAAATCAAACAGGGGCCATGAATATTGGATGGCCACTAAAAAAACCCA
The DNA here is from genome assembly GCF_965287045.1 of Carcharhinus amblyrhynchos. Lineage (NCBI taxonomy): Eukaryota > Metazoa > Chordata > Chondrichthyes > Carcharhiniformes > Carcharhinidae > Carcharhinus > Carcharhinus amblyrhynchos. Next base: position 4,453,624 of record NC_137336.1, on the reverse strand, counting down.
ACGAGAAATTCAGGGGAGTTTTATTGAGACAGAGAATGTGAAACTTGCACGTGGCATCATTGAGGTCATCCATCTATTTATGGGGAATACATTGGAGGGGGAAGGAATACATAAGAACATAAGAAATAGGAGCAGGAGTAGGCCATCTAGCCCTTCGAGCTTGCCCCGCCATTCAATAAGATCATGGCTGATCTGAAGTGGATCAGTTCCACTTTCCTGCTGTCTCCCCATAACCCTTAATCCCCTTGTCTATCAGAAACCTATTTACCCGTGACTTAAATATATTTAGCGAGGCAGCCTCCACCACTTCAACGGGCAGAGAATTCCAGAGATTCACCACCCTTTGAGTGAAGAAGTTCCTCCTCAACTCCGTTCTAAACTGCACCCCCCCTTATTTTGAGGCTGTGCCCTCTAGTTCTGCTATCCTTTCTAAGCGGGAAGAATCTCTCGACCACGACCCTCTCCATCCTCTTCGTTATCTTATACGTCTCTATAAGATCCCCCCTCATCCTTCTAAACTCCAACGAGTACAGACCCAGTCTATTTAGTCTCTCTTCATAGTCCAACCCCTCATCTCTGGTATCAGCCTAGTGAACCTCCTCTGCACTCCCTCCAAGGCCAATATATCCTTCCGCAAGTGCGGCGACTAAAACTGCACACAGTACTCCAGCTGCAGCCTCACCAGTTCCTGTACAGTTGCAGCAAGACCTCCCTGCTTTTACATTCTTTCCCCCTCACTATAAAGGCCAGCATTCCATTCACCTTCTTGATCACCTGCTGCACCTGCAGACTGGGTTTTTGCGACTCATGCACAAGGATCCCCAGGTCCCTCTGCACCGTAGCATGATGCAGCTTTTCGCCTTTTAAATAATAATCCCTCCTACTATTATTTCTGCCAAAGTGGTTAACCTCACACTTGCTAACATTGTACTCCATCTGCCAGGTCCTCGCCCACTTGCTTAGCCTATCCAGATCCCTCTGCAGACTTTCCACACCCTCCACACAATTTGCTTTTCCACTCATCTTCATGTCATCAGCAAATTTCATCACCCTACACTCAGCCCCCTCCTCCAGATCATCTATATAAATGGTAAATAGCTGAGGCCCCAGCACCGATCCCTGCAGCACTCCACTAGTCACCAATAGAAAGAAATGTTGATAGGGTTGGATGAAGACAGGTGGGAGAGATTGTATGAAGCATTAACACCAACAAGTATATTAGACTGAATGACTGAAGGAAATGATTGACTATAATACATTACTCCTTCACCCCAGATAAACATTCACAGACATACGCAGATTTTTAAGGATAACACAAGTTACAAAATGCATATCTGAACCAAAGAAGCCCCACAGTGCAGAAGGGGGCTATTGCGCCCATCAAATCTGTGCCGATTCTCCGAAAGAACCCATTCCCCCTACCCTATCACCATAAAACCATGCATTTACAATGGTTAATTCACCTGACCTTCTGTACTATATATAGCAATCTATTCTACTGTATTATACTGCATTGTTCTCTGTAAGTACACAGTCCATGTAAATCAGCAGGCTAAATGTGACCAGACACCCCACACTCTGAAACCAAAAGACAGATGTCACCCAAAACAACTTCTGTGGATTTCTCATCAAAGATGTTAGCACACTGTGAGCCAATAGGTCTCACTGAAACTTTAATTTCTACGTAAGTGTTTCCAAAATCCATTCTCAAAGAAATGTGGCTTAGAATCTTCTCCAACAATCTTTTCTCTCGGATACCTTCACCAAGGATCCATTTCCAGGATTTTGATCTCTCCTTTCAGTATTCCTCTGCTCTAGATTGCCATGTAAATTCCAACTTCCATAAAAACCCTCAGGTACCCCGCCATGCCAACAGAACACCACTGCTTCGCAGGCTGTATTAAGATGTCATCAAACTTTTGATTTATTTCTGACATCTGGTTCCCCATTTTAAATCTGGCTATTGCAGCTATCTCTTTAACTCAGAGCCCTTCCTCTGCTTTTTACTTTAACTTTGCCTCATACGACTTGTTCAACTTGTTGTTTGTTGTTCCCTTAATTCAAGTGTCTTCCTGAGATGTTCTTTTTCATCCTACCTCCCCAGCTCCTGGACAATCTCGTGTCCTTTTTGGGGATTCTGATTTTCACAGTCCCCTGATCCTGTCCAGCAGTTCTTTTTTACCTAAGGTGGCCCCTGCTTGCTAAGCAGCAACCTAGCCTTTATTTAACCCTGTTTACTTTTATATTGTGTGAGTATAATACAAGCACAGTTTGAAATTAAGCTAAAAAACTCAGGTGCTTCATTGAACATGAGCTAACTGAAATTTTAACCCTTTCTTTTACAGAAATACAAAATTAAACTTCCTTGAACTTACACCCTATTTCTCAAATACAAATACATATTATATAAAATGATTTGTGTTCCCAGACACTGGTAGGAGAATGTGCATTTCCCCAGCATGACACTAAACTATCAGAAATTAGCAAAATACTTTTTCATTGGCCAACTTCTTAAAATACTTGTCCAAGACAACATTTTATTTGGCAATCCTTGTTTTATGTGTTGGTGTCAAATTAAAAATCTGAGCTGAAAAGTGGAGGCAATTACTGAACAGAATTCAGGCCCTCTGTTGATACCTTATTGATTTGATTTATTATTGTCACATGCATTAACACACAGTGAAAAGTATTGTTTCTTGCACGCTGTACAGACAAAGGATACCGTTCATAGAGAAGGAAAGGAGAGGGTGCAGAATGTAGTGTTACAGTCGTAGCTAGGATGTAGAGAAAATCATATTGACTTGATCGTGTTGAAGTGGGATATCTCATGAAAGGTATTGGTTAGATTTTCTTCTGCATCCCTCAGCTAGAAAGGAAACCTTACTCTGAGGAAATCCACACCCTGATCTGGGACCTTTCCTTATTGTGTGTTAACTTGTCCTCCATGAGGGCAAAAGAAGAGAGTGTGAACGAGATACACGTGAGGGCAGTTGATAATGATGCCTGGCACAGGTGGGTGGTGAGGGTTGGCACCACATTGGAAATTGGGAGTCCCAAACAGCTACCTTTGCCCATTGCTAGCTGGGGTGAACACCTTTGGGTGAGCTGAGTGCAATCTTTACACATTGCAAGGAGTGTTCCATTCAAGGGGATGTAAGGTGTTCACCTTTGTTCATTTTCAAACTGTTTAGAAAATTCCAGAAGTCAGGATATGATCAGCTGGAGCCAACAATTATCAGCCCAACAATTGTCCATTTTGAAAAACAGAAATGAATATTTTTATCATGTAGTCAGGCTGAAGGAGCTCTGTCTATATATAAAAGTAAGAAGTCTCACAACACCAGGTTAAAGTCCAATAGGTTTATTTGGTATCATGAGCTTTTGAAATGTTGCTCCTTCATCAGGTGAGTGGAGAGTTGGGTTCACAAATACAGCATATATAGACAAAGAATTAATTGCAAGATAATAATAGGAATGCAATTCTTTACAGGTGGCCTGTAAGGACTTGGTTACCTGTGAAGACTCACACTCTTTACCCAACTCTCCACTCAACTGGTGAAGGAGTAGAGCTCCAAAAGCTTGTGATACCAAATAAACCTGTTGGGCTTTAACCTGGTGTTTGAGACTTCTTACTGTGCCCACCCCAGTCCAACACCGGCATCTCCACATCATATAGTACATAGAACACAACAGCACAAACAGGCCCTTCGGCCCACAAGTTGCATTGATCACATCTATACCTACCAGGCCATAGAACTATCTTTAACTCCCAATCCCATTAAATCCCATATACTCATCCAGAAGTCTTTTAAAAGACCCCAGCAAGCTCGCCTCTACCACCACCGATGGCAGCCGATTCCACTCACTCACCACTCTCTGAGTGAAAAACTTGCCCCTGGCATCTCCTCTGTACTTGCTTCCCAGCACCTTAAACCTGTGTCCTCTCGTAGCGACCATTTCAACCCGGGGAAATAGCCTCTGAGAATCCACCCTATCTATTCCTCTCAACATCTTATAAACCTCTATCAGATCGCCTCTCAACCTTCGTCTCTCCAGGGAGAAGAGTCCCAGCTCCCTCAACCTATCTTCATAAGGCCTGCCACCCAATCCAGGCAACATCCTTGTAAATCTCCTCTGCACCCTCTCAATAGCTTCCACATCCTTCCTATAGTGAGGCAACCAGAACTGCGCACAGTACTCCAAGTGGGTCTGACAAGGGTCTTATGAAGTTGCAGCATTACCTCCTGACTCCTAAATTCAATCCCTCGATTAATGAAGGCCAGTACACCATACGCCTTCTTGACCACATCCTCCACCTGTGAGGCCGATTTAAGAGTCCTATGGACCCGGACCCCAAGATCCTTCTGCTCCTCAACACTGTTAAGAACTCCTGCCCTTGATACTGCACTCCTTCATCCCATTGGTCCTGCCAAAATGGACCACTACACATTTATCCGCGTTGAAGTCCATCTGCCACTTCTCCACCCAGTCTTGTATCCTATCTATGTCACGCTGCAACTTCTATATATAAATATATATATATATAAAAGTGTATATGCTTCTTCTTGTCCTGTTGTAGGGACAGCCTACACACATAAAAAGAATGATTTGTATTTAAATAGTACTTTTTGCTACTTTGGGTTAGACCAATGTGTTTTATATTGAATGAAAAGCTTTATTTGATGTGTGGTCACTGTTGTATTGTGGGAATCGTGACAGCAACTTGTGCACAGCAAGCTCCCATAAACAGCAACAAGACAATGGAGAGATCATTTTCTTTATTGATGGTTGAGGGATAAATATTAATCAGGACACTGGTCTGAACTTCTCCAAATAGTGGCCGTGTGATCTTCTGTACCCACCTTAGCAGATAGATCCTTGGTCTGACCACACTTCCAGCATTCAATCAGTGCTCATTCTGAAGTACTAACCTTGAGTTCCTGCTCAATCCCTGGAGGGTGGTTGAACCCATAGATTTAAGTGAATAAATGAATTGCAAATCACCAACACATTCCTGGTATTTAAATTCAGTGTTACTGAATGACAATTGTTGCAATTCTAACAAATGGCATGTTCAAATCCAATTGTTCCAAATGTTGGAACATCCAACTTGACAAATGGATAAGCTGAGCTTCAGGAAGAAGTTCTCCTCTGTCTTATGATCTAAGATAGCAAACATTAAATAAAATCATAGAATGAGGTGCATTCGTTCAGGATGCTATCAGAGTGGATCAGGACAGACTCTCGTATGAGTTAGGAGATGATTCTTCTTGAACAATGTCCCAGCTTGGCTTAATTGGCAACAATCACATCTCTGACAGACAGTTCAAGACTCACTGTAACCTTGAGTGCAGAATGGAGAGCTGGCTGACTGGATTATTAGTCCCTAAAGATCGTCATTAGCCATTGGTGAAGAGACTGGAGTTGAGGCAGAAGAATAACCATGATGATGCTGAATGGTGGAGCAGGTTTGAGGGACTCTCTGATCTGCACCTGCTCCTATCTTACATTTTTATGTACTCACAAAACTCTCCATTCCCTGCGTGTTACCAATCAGGAGTGTGATGGATTACTCCCACTTGTTGATTCAAACAACATTCAAGAATCTGGACAGCTTTCGGGACATCGCAACTCACTTTGATCACTTGACCGCCTGTTCATCACCTTTTTACTCTTTTTGCCAACCTGTGTGTGATTTTACCCGCCGTTCACATCACACTCCTGCTGCAGCGAGGTCACAGAATTTGGCAGCCAGGCAAATCTTTGTTCCCTGCAGCGGGATGGATGGAAAAATCCCGTCAGTGTGAATGGTGATAAGATTCTGCAAGGTGTATTATCTGTAGGGTTCTATGCAGCACCAAGTCCCCTTGATATCACCTCTAAAGCTGTGTCCCAACACCACTTTGGGAGCACTCTCGCCACAATGACCGCACAAATTCACAAAAAAAGTTTGCCACTGCCTTCTCAGGGGCAAATGTGAGTGGCTTTGAAGTGCTAACCTTACCATTGGAATCCCTTATTTCTAGAAGCAATGGGAAAAAAGTGTTGACTGAAGTCTACAGGAGTGAATACTGAAGCCAAGTAGCTGTTTGAAACCTCCACTATATCCTGGGAATGGGTTAATGTTGTTCCAGATTGCAAAGATCCTTAGTCTGAACACCAATTTCCACTAGTAACCATTCTCTATGTAGAACCACCAGCTTTCTGAATGAAAAACTCCCCATGGACTGAGTCTCATGTGAATTGTGAGATTTACAAATGATACAGCTGGTTCTCCCTAACACCTTCTTAATTATATACACAAGACGTCTTGCATTGGCTTCCTAAGTACAATATTTTAACAATTCCCACCTCAGGTTGGTTGGTGCCACAACACAAAAATTTTCCCAACAGTCCTGCCATGGCCTCTGTCATTGTGTCTGATTAGGATATAGAACTTGACTTGTGTCGAGTGCTTGTCTATTTTTAACAGCTGTGAAATGGTGTAGACTGTTCAAAGGTAACCGCTTTGCCTTCTTCCTAATGACTAACCTTTCTGTGCAAAATTGTGCATAATTTGTCTCATTCATCGTTGCTTAGTTACGCTTTTATTTTCCTGGATTGCTTGGTAAAGTGTTTTCCCTTAGGCTTCACTTATGAGCCATTTGGGGAGTGTGTGACCATTCCTTATTTTTATTTTTACTTTTAGGTATTCTTCCTGTTTTTTTTCCCTTACCTCTTTGCTTCCTCTCTCCATCAGGCCTAATTGGCAACCTTTCATCTGAGGTGTGTCTGAGAGGCGTTTCGGTTTACACCAGGTAATTCCATAGTGTTATATATTAAAATGGTTGCATGATTGCTTCAAGAGTTGATGATGTGATTGGTTGGTGATGATGTCGTTAGGGTGCTGCACAGGCACCACCTTCAGTATATCCTCTGTACAGGTAAGGGTTCCTAAAATAGATCTGTTATGGCTAGTTTGAATCTGTGCAAACCACATCTTTCCTTTTTGTTTAACACCTACAACCCCCAACATAGTTAGAACATTACACAAATAGATTTCTCTCTTGTTCAAAAGTAACTTCTGTCAAAAGTCCCCAGGAACCAAAGCATTGAAGAAAAAGGTCACTTGATTTCCAGTCTGTCACAACTGCTACAGTAACTTTGACTTGTCCTCAGAAAAGTACACGAAAATGATACGTGTTTTGTTTTAAGAATCTTTGAAAGACCTGCTTAGCTCAAGGTGGCAGGCCAGTTCAGGATCCCTTGGTTAAATTTTCATACTTTGGAGTTCCAACAACAACATTTATGTTGTGCTTTCAATGCAAAAAAATCCCAGAAGGATTTCACAGACAAAAGTAGACACCAAACCACAGAAGCCGATCTTAAGACAAGTGGCCAAAGGCTTGATTGCTGAGCCAAGGTATAAAGAGTAGCCTAAAGGAGGAGAGAGGGAGAGAGGTCAAGATGTGTAGAGGTTTAAAGGGTCGACAACTCAGCGGGGGAGCGAATGAGGTTGGGGATGCACAAAAGGCCAGAATTGGAAGAACGAGGAGACGCTGGAAAGTTGTACGGCTGAAGGAGTTGACAGAGATACGAAGCAGTGGGGGGGAGGCACTTGGGGGAGGGCGAGGTTGTGGAGAGATTTGAACACAAACCTCAGAATTTTAATATTGAGCTCTTGAGAGGCAGAGAGCTAATTCAGGTCAGTGAGACGAAGACCCTGGGCCTACGACCTTTGGTGCATGTTAGAATGCGGGCAGGAGATTATTAGATCAGCTCAGATTTATGAAGGTTGGATATATGGGAGGCCTATCAAAACAGCATTGGATTGGACTAATCTGGAGAGAACAAAAACATAAATGAATGTATCGGCAGCAGATGAGAGAGGGGTGTTTGTTAAAATGGTCAAAGAATTTCTCTGGCAATGGATATTGGGCTGTAAATTCAGATCAGGGTTAAATAGAATATTAAGGTTGCAAACAGCTTCCAGTAGAACTCATATGAAATCCCTCCTATCTCAGCAGGTGGTGGTCATTAATAAAAATGTTGTCTAATACATTCAGTAAATTACAGACAAAGAAATATCATACAAATGCATTAAGCACTCATCCACTGATAGTGGCAAAAATAATGTTTAGGTTCCATCATCTTCCTGTGACATAATAGAAACAGGATGATGAATTTCCTCATTATCTATACAGTACGAGGCAGAAAAGTATATTTTGCTTATGTTTAAATTGCAATGAGCAGTCAAAGTTCCAGAGAGTTTTATGTCTTCAAAGCAACAAATCAGTTACATTTTGGTGCATCAGGTAACAAATGTTTGTGAGATAATTCAAAACAGGAGAGTGAGCTGTGGCAGGAAGTAATGATTCTGTGCGTCGTTGATAGTTCCATCATCGCGGAGATCTTCCTCAGCGTCAACACATTGGAATTTGCCAGACAGTCGATGGAATGAAAAAGAATGGACAAAAATGAGGCATTAGAAAGTCTTATTTAAACTATCTGGTCTGGGATTCTCCTGTTCACCCCATCGTCGCTGCAAGTGGGAAGGGAAAATTTGATGCTCAGCTGAATTTCCATTAACTGCAACGGGTCCGGAGAATCTCAGCTGCGGGTGAAGTTGGAAAATCAAAGCCACAAGCGAGGTCGGAGAATCAAAGCCATTGACGAGGTCGGAGAATCCCAGCCACAAGCGAGGTCGGAGAATCAAAGCCATTGACGAGGTCGGAGAATCCCAGCCGCAGGGCGAGGTCGGAGAATCCCAGCCGCAGGGCGAAGTCAGCAGATCCCAGCCATGGGGCAAGGTTGAAGAATTGTAGTCCTGTTCTCCTCTTTCAGGTTATCTTACCCAACACAATTAATTTCAACCAATGGAGTTAATCCGTGACGGCACGAGGATGTACTTGCCTTGGAAAGGGTCCAGAGGAGGTTCACCAAAATGGTCTTTGGAATGAAGAGCTTGTCTTATGAGGAATAGTTGAGGACTCTGGGTCTGTACTCATTGGAGTTTAGAAGGATGGGGGGGGAATCTTATTGAAATTTACAGGTTATTCAAGGCCTGGATACAGTGGACATGGAGAGGATGTTTCCATTAGTAGGAAAAACTAGAACCAGAGGCACAACCTCAGGCTAAAGGGATGATCCTTTAAAACAGAGATGAGGAGGATTTTCTTCAGCCGGAGAGTGGTGAATCTGTGGAACTCTTTGCTGCAGAAGGCTGTGGAGACCAGGTCATTGGGTGTCTTTAAGTCAGAGATAGATAGGTTCTTGATCAATAAGGAGATCAGGGATTATGGGGAAAAGGCAGATGAATGGGGATGAGAAAAAACAGCCATGATTGAACCGTGGACCAAACTCGATCAGCCAACTGGCCTAATTCTGCTCCTGTGTCTTATGTACAGCTGGAGGTCTAGTCAGCACGGTGGCACAGTAGTTAGCGCTGCTGCCTCAAAGCACCAGGGACTGAGGTTTGATTCCCGGCATGGTTCACTATGCGTGTGGAATCTGCATGTTCTCCCCCATTGTCTGCGTGGGTTTCCTCTGGGTGTTCCAGTTCCCTCCCACAGTCTGTAAGATGTGCTGGTTAGATGCATTGATCATGCTAAATTCTTACTCAGTGTACCCGAACAGGCTCCAGAGTGTGGCGGCGAGGGGATTTTCATAGTAACCTCATTGCAGTGTCCTTATGACACCAATAAATAATAAAAAAAACTCAAACTGTCTCCACTGGCTCTTTCACAGGACAATCCAGTTGGTCACTTGCCTTGCTCTTTCTATTTCTGCTTCAATAATTTCTTCTTCCAGACACTAAATCATTTTCCTATGGCACAGTAGGGGACTATTCAGCCCATCAAGCCTATCTCAGCTCTCCTCAGAGCAATCCACTCAGCCTCACTCTCCTCCCTCAGTCTCCTTAGCCCTGTATGTTTATTTGATTCTGGTGTTCATCCAATTTCCTTTTGAAATCCTTGTCAATTATTTCCACTTGTGCCAACTTCATGGGCATGAAACCAAACTACTATTCACTGCAGAAAAATCATCTTCCTCCTGCATTCCTATCCCTAAATCTTAAATCTATGTTTCCCCTACTCCTCATGCAGTCAGTTAATCCAATGAGAACAGTTTTCCCTTGTCTACTTTTCCAAACCTATCATAATATTGTGCATCTCTATCAGATCACTTCAACCCTCTTGCTTTCCAGGGAAAACAACCCCAGCTTTTCAAACCTAAACCTTGTAATTAAAACCTCCCATCCCTGGACAATTCTGGTAAATTCCTTCTGCACCCTCTCAAAGATCATCACATCCTCCCTAAAGTGTAATGATCAGAACTGGATCCAATACTCCAGTTGGGGCCCAGCCAGAGCTTTATGAAGATTCAGTATGATTTCCCAATTTTTGTACACATTGGGAAATATTTTATGCTCTGCCCCTCATCCAAAGGTACTCAGTAACTGGTCAAGTGGCCCACACCAGGAAGAGGGTGAACACTGAAGCTGCAGCTTCATTCAACCTCTTACCTTTCTGACCCCGTCCTGCGTCCCACCACCACAGACCAGGGTAACTCTGTGATTCTGAGACTCTGGTGGGTGTTGTTCCAGCGGAAACCACTCCCTCCCCAGTGGCGCTGCTGAGCAAAGGAGTTGCTGTCCTCTCATCAGCTGGTAGATCTCATTGGATGGGAGTTTCTGCCCCGGAGTTCGGAATACATGGAAATCTCACCGGTGAGCCAACCACCCTCTTCAATCGAACAAACCTTCCCTGAGGAGGCAGCCCGCGTCTCTCAGTAGCTCTCCAGTCAAAGGCTGACAGCCTTAGTAATTGTCTCTATTTATGAAGTCAGAGATACCACCTTCTCAATGTGTCCTGCCACCTTCAAAGGCCTTTATGAACATAAGCCACCATTTACAGCAGCACGGTGGCACAGTTAACACTGCTGCCTGACAACGCCAGGGGCCCGGGTTCAATTCCCCACCTCGGGTCACTATCTGTATGGCACTTGCACATTCTCCCCATGTTGCGTGGGTTTCCTCCGCGTGCTCCAGATGTGTTGGTTAGATGGATTGGCCATGGGAAATGTGTGGGGTTATAAGGATAGGGTGGAGGAGAGGGGGCCTGTCAGAGAGTTGGTGCAGATACAATGGGCTGAATAGCCTCTTCTGCAGTGTAGGAATGCCACGATTCCAAAGCAGTTCCCCTTCTGACACTCAGCCCTTGTTTTCTGAGTTACCTGTATGAAGTTCAAGGGCACTGGCTTGTTTCAGCTTTGAACACCTTTCTGTCTCGGGGCTGTGAGGGTTCAAAGCCATTGGGTTTGTATTATTTAGTTGTATTGGCAGCTTCATGAACCCACCCGTCATCTTGTATGTGAATGGGTTCCTATGGAAGTTTGGCATGTCAGCTATGACTCTCACCAACTTTTACAGATGCACCATAGAAAGCATTCATTCTGGTTGTATTACAGCTTGGTATGGGCTCCTGCACTGTCCAAGACCGCAAGAAATTACAGGAGGGTGTGAATGTAATCCAATCCATCACGCAAGCCAACCTCCCATTCATTGACTCTGTCCATACTTCCCGCTACCTTGGCAAAGAAACCAGCATAATTAAGGACCCCGCACACTCTGGACATTCTCTCTTCCACCTTCTTCCATTGGGAGAAAAATACAAAAGTCTGAGGTCACCGACTCAAGAACAGCTTCTTCCCTGCTGCTGTCAGACTTTTGAATGTATCTACCTTAATTAAGTTGATCTTTCTATGCACCCTAGCTATGACTGCAACAGTACATTCTGCACTCTGTTTTTTCCTTCTGTATGAATGGTATGCTTTGTCTGTATAGCATGCAGGAAACAACACTTTTCACTGAATGTTAATAAATTGACAATAATAAATCAAATCAAATCAAGTCTGCAGTCCCGCTGTGGCCAATAGCAGATTCAGGAGCCACTTTTCTCTCCGACACTGGGATCCCGAGGCACACTGTATAATTCAGGCCATTCCGTAATTAATTTGATGATTATATCTGACGGTATATCACAATTCATTGTTCCTTATTAATTACTGAATTACAAAAAAGCATAGCAGTCAAAAGTAAAATATATCAATTTGGACATTCAACAAACAATCCTTGCATTCATTTACATATTTTGTCTAAACACATTTGCTTTGATTTGATTTGATTTATTATTGTCACAGGTATCAGTATACAGTGAAAAGTATTGTTTCTTGCACGCTATGCGAACAAAATATAAGAACATAAGAACTAGACTCCTTGAACCTGCCCCGCCATTCAATAAGATCATGGCTGATCTTTTCATGGACTCAGCTCCACTTACCTGCCCGTTCACCATAACCCTTAATTCTTTTACTGTTCAAAACTTTATCTATCCTTGCCTTAAAAAAATATCATTCATAGTGAAGGAAACGAGAGAGTGCAGAATGTAGTGTTAAAGTCATAGCTAGGATATAGAGAAAGATCAACTTATCGAAAGTAGGTCCCTTCAAAAGTCTGACAGCAGCAGGGAAGAAGCTGTTCTTGAGTCGGTCGGTGTGTGGCCTCAGGCTTTTGTATCTTTTTCCCAATGGAAGAAGTTGGAAGAGAGAATGTCTGGGGTGCGTGGGGTCCTTAAATATGCTGGCTGCTTTGTCAAGGCAGTAGGAAGCATAGACAGAGTCAATGGATGGGAGGCTGGTTTGCATAACGCATTGGGCTACATTCACGGCCTTTTGCCATTCCTTGCAATGTTGGGCAGAGCAGGAGGCATACCAAGCTGTGATACAACCAGGAAGAATGCTTTCTATAGTGCATCTGTAAAAGTTGGTGAGAGTTGTAGCTGGCGTGCCAAATTTCCTTAGTCTTCTGAGAAAGTAGAGGAATTGGTGGGCTTTCTAAACTATAGTGTCAACATGGAGGAACAAGAACACATTGTCTTGAAAATATATCTTGAATTATTTATTTGGATTGTAAAGACTGCTATTTTGTTAGCAAATAACAGTAATTATTTTAAGAATAGAAGGCCGTTCAGCATCTAAACATGCACTAATCTTTCAATTAGATCACTGAGTCACTGCTCCAATTTCACATTCACACACTCATTTTTTCACAGCTAACGTTATGAAATTTGATCTCGTTCAATAAAGATTAAGGAAGGACATATTTGCCTTAAAGAGAGGGCAAACCTGGTTCCGGTCCATGGGTAAGAAGTCTCACAGCACCAGGTTAAAGTGCCAGTTTATTTGATAGTAAACCCACAAGTTCTCGGTCCATGAGATCAGGGGATGAAGGGACCTCAAGTCAACTAGCTTTATGTTCATTGGGGTTTAGAAGAATGAGATGTGCTGTCATTGAAGCTTACAAAAACGTTAAGGAACATGCCCGGACACATGCTGAGAAAATCAATTTCCTGGCTGGGAAACTATCATATATTTAAGTGGTTGCATGATTGCTTTAAGAGCTGGTCACATGGTTTATGGCAATGTCATTGATGTGTTAAACACAGTAAGAAGTCTTACAACACCAGGTTAAAGTCCAACCAGTTTATTTGGTAGCAAACACCACTAGCTTTTGGAGAACTGCTCCTTTGTCAGGTTTACTCACTTCTGAAAGCTAGTGATGTTTGCTACCAAATAAATCTGCTGGACTTTAACCTAGTGTTGTGAGACTTTTTACTGTGTTCACCCAGTCCAATGCCAGCATCTCTACATCATTAATGTGTTACACAGGCTCCTGTTTAATTTCTACTCTTAGAGCTCCTCAATAAACCTGTTGCTGTTAGTTTGAATCTCCATGTGAAACCACATCTTTTCCTCTTTGTTTAAAACCCATAATTCCTGACATAGGTGGACATGGATCCTCAATCTCAAACTAAGGGGTCAGCACTGAGTTGTGGAGGAGTTTCTTCATTTAAAGGCTTGTGAATTTTTGGAATCCTTGACTGCAGAGAGCTGTGAATGCTCTCTTGTTGAGAATATTCAAGACAGACATCAATAGATCTTTCAGCACTGAAGAAATTAAGGAATATGTGGATAGTATGGGAAGTTGGGGTTGAGCTAGAAGATGAGCTGTGATCTTACTGGATGGTGGAGCAGGCTCAAAGGGCCAAATGGCTTACTCAACTCAGCAAAACAGTGGCACTGTGTTAGCACTGCTGCCTCACAGCGCCAGGGACCTAGTGTCGATTCTGGGCTTGGGTGGCTGTCTGTGTGGAGTCTGCACATTTTCCCTGTGTCTGCGTGGGTTTCCTCCAGGTGCTCCAGTTTCCTCCCACAAAATTGAACCTGATTTGAGCTTTCCAAAATTCAGTTGATGGAGAATTTGAGAAGTTCCATTAAATTCAAATAATGAATAATTCCCGACGTATAAATCATTCCTCTGTATTTTTATGGCTGTATTTTAGTTTCAAGAAACTACATCAGTGTGTGGATCCAGCTATGTGTTTAGATGCTGATCATCTTGTTTGATTGCTGTGTCAGACCTAAGGTGAAAATTTCAGAAAGATGTGCGGGTTAGGTGGATTGGCCATGTTAAATTGCCCCTTAGTTTCAGGGGCTAACTAGGGTAAATGCATGGGGTTATGGGGATAGGGCCTAGGTGGGATTGTAGGAGCAGAATTGATGGGCTGAATGGCCTCCTTCTGCACTGTAGGGATTCTATGTTCTACGTTATGTTTTTATTATTAGTCCAGGACAGTGGATGATTAGACCTATAGCTTTAATATGCAACTATTGTACTTATCATAAGAAACTGAGATCTAACTTCCCAGGGAAACAAGCTGTGCTGGTTAGGTGCCTTGGCCATGCTAAATTCTCCTTTAGTGTACCCGAACAGGTGCCAGGGTGTGGCGATTGGGGGACTTTCATAGTAACTTAATTGCAATGTTAATGTAAGCCTACTTGTGACACTAATAAGATCAATCTTAAATAAACATCACTTTTCATAGCCCCCTCAGACCAAGAATAACCTCTTTATTCCAAAATAGAAACTTAGAAACATTGAAGCTAGCAGGTGGAAGAGGCCATTTGGCCCTTAGAGCCTGCTCCACCATTCATCAGGAACATGGCTGATCATTCAACTCAATAGCCTAACCCTGCTTTCTCCCTATAACCTTTGATCCCATTCACCCAAGCCACCCCTTGAATACATTCAATGTTCTGGCATCAACTACTTCCTGTGTTAATGAATTCCACAGGCTCATCACTCTTCGGGTGAAGAAATGTCTCCTCACCTCCGTCCCAAATTGTCTATCCTGAACCTTCAGGTTGTGACCCTGGTCCTGGACTCCCCCACCATTGGGAATATCCTCTCGTATCTATCCAGTCAAATCCTGATAGGACTTTATAATTATCTATGAAATCCCCTCTCACTCGTCTGAACTCCAGAGAAAATAATCCTAATCTAGTCAATCTCTCCTTATCAGTCCTTCCATCCCCAGAGTCAGCCTGGTAAACCTTCACTGCACTCCCTCAAGAGCAAGAATATCCTTCCTCAGAAAAGGAGATCAAAACTGCACACAATACTCCAGATGTGGCCTCAAAAAGGCCCTGTATAATTGCAACAATCCATCCCTGTTCCTGTACTCAAAACATCTCACAATCAAGGCCAACATATTATTTGCCTTCTTTACCACCTGCATGCTTACCTTCAGTGACTAGTGCACAAAGACACCCAGATCCCGCTGCGCACATCCCCTCGCTCAATTTGTAGCCAAATCTCTGTCTCCTGCCTCCCAGCAATCACCAGTTACTGTGATCATCGTGCCAGCCTGCTTTTCCCTTTCAGGAGCAGATCAACACATTGATTCATTTTCACCATCTTCACCGTTGGTCTGATGCAGCAATGAAACAAGATGATAAGGGTCTGAACACACAGCTGGATTCACACACGGTGGTGCAGTTTCTTTCAACCAAAATACCGCCGTAAAAACACAGAGGAGTGATTTACACATCTGGTATTATTCATTATTTGAAGTTAATGGAATTTCTCAAATTAACCATCAAGTGAATTTTGGAAGGCTCAAGTCAAGATCAATTTTCTGCGCTTTGAAGAAGTCTCTGACAGTGATTGCTGAACGATCCCATAAAATAATACCTCGCTGCCAGGCAACATTGTCAATATAATCAGTAAATCTGTGAGCCGACAGATTTCAATGTCAAGATGAATAACTAATGGAATGATTGCAGGTAGGGCAGGTGTAAAACACGATGGTATACACCACCTGCTCCGGCATTATACTGCCATCAATATAAATGATGCAAAAATCTCCCTGGAGCAAAAAAGCACAAGTTTATAAGGGCTGCAGGTTATGCTGATGATCTCTGCTTGATGACAAATGCACCAACAAATTGGAAATTTAACAGCAATACCACAAATAATGCCAGCACAAACAGACTCATAAGTAATTTGGAAGCGTTCCGAGAATGCTTCACGTATTTCAACACAATGTTTTCAGCTGACACTCCGTTCCTGATGGGCAAGGGCATAAAGGTCCTCTTGTGGACTCCTGTCAGGTTCAGTAATTCCTCTCGGACAAACCACATCCAGATGAAATGGGGACTAGGATTGACGCTTCCCGTTCTTGAATTAATTACATTCCTAGGATAGGAAGTGAGGAAGCCACTGTTGCTTTCAATAACCAGGACGTAGGGAAGGAAGGAGAGAAATGTGGCCTTTCTTTGGGCTATACCCTGCTGGACAGTGGCAGACAATGTGACCAGGATGAAATTGGGTTTGGTATGTGAATTCAATCATTGATTTATTAATCTTCAGTCTGATGAAAGATCACCAATGCTTTAGTTTGTTCACTGGTGGAATGAGTGTGTCAATGGCGAGGCCAGCACTGACTAACTCATTCTCAATTGCCCTTCAGAAGTTGTGCCACCTCTTGAATCACTGCTATCTGTGCAGATGGAACATCTAGGACCGATTGTTTGTTCCTGGGCCTAGGGTAATGATCTGGGGCATTTCACTGCATGCTAACCTGACCCAGGACTAAGTCCCCCATAAGCCATTCTGGGTGGTGAGGTTCTCTGGCAGATGGACCCATCTGGGGCAATTACTCTGGGTGCAGGGGTTGGCTGGATGGAAAGCTGCCCCTCACGACCAGCACTACGTCCTAGATTTAAACAAAGAATAAAATCTAAAAAGCTCCTCAGCCCTTATCTCTCAAATCCTTCCATACCCCCACACATTCTCCATGCCCTATCCAAACCAACCCAGGCCATCTGATGACCTCTAGTCACTTCCCATGGCCCCCTAATCCCTGCATGCCAGCTATGCCCTTCTACCCACTCCAATTGCTCATTGTGGCCTTGATAACAGCCTATACATATTTACTCACGCTTGTGACCCTTCATAACCTCCATGGCAACTTGCTCCCATTGCATGCCAATCCGTGACTGCCACTCACCAGCTCTTGCCCTTATTCCTAATATGCCAACATGCCCAGAATCCACATGCACAAGTTTTAGAACCTATGCTGAGATTAACTAAAATAAAGTTCCAAATATCTGTTGCAGAGTTTTAAAGAAACCATTGCCATTTTTAAGATCAATTCAATATATTTACATTCCTTCAACCTACATCATTGTATAAATAAACATTTCATTCAAGTTCTTCGTTCCTTATAAAGAGAAACATTCAAATTCATTGGCCTATCTCAAACTGCCATATCACATGAAGGTTTCAATCAAGTTGTGGGCGGCGCGTTAGCACAGTGGTTAGCACTGCTGCTTCATAGCTCCAGGGACCTGGGTTCGATTCCCGGCTTGGATCACTGTCTGTGTGGAGTTTGCACATTCTCCTCATGTCTGCATGGGTTTCTTCCGGATGCTCCGGTTTCTTCCCACAGTCCAAAGATGTGCGGGTTAAGTTGTGCGGCCATGCTAAAATTGCCCCTTCGTGTCCTGTGATGTGTAGACGGATTATCAGATAAAATATGTAGGGGCCTGGGTGGGATTGTAGGTGGTGCAGACTTGATGGGCCGAAGGGCCTCTTTCTCCACTGTAGGGATCTACGGTTCTTAAATTGTGAAATAGAAGGACACCTGCTGTGACAATGGAAGGGTATGAAATCTGTCATGCAGCAGAAATCACATAATGGTAGCCCTCGGATGCACGTCAACAGACAGAATAAATATCAAACAATGATTTTTTTTTAAATCACTCCACCCAGGTTTTTTTCAAAGATTTAAAGACCTTGACAGCTTGACATTTGTCTTAGACAATTCCTTTTACCAGTTCCAATTAGTTTAGCTTTGCAATCTCAAGGGACACCACACTTCTCCCAACGGTGCCTGATATCCCCTTCCACAATGCAACTGACCTACCCCAAAGGGGCATCCCATCTTTTACTAGGGTAGTCAACCTCTCAAAAGGATAACGCAAAGTTCAGGATTATTACAACAAGATCTATGTTGTGTTTCACACCTGTGAGTCACCAAAATCTATCCCTACAGTGCAGAAGGAGGCCATTCAGCCCATCGCATCTACACTGGCAACAATCCCACCCAAGCCCTACCCCTGAAACTCCAGATATTTACCCTGCTAATCTCTCTAGCACGCCAATGCCGGGGCACTAAGGAGCAATTTAACATGGCCAATTGACCTAACCCGCTCATCTTTGGATTGTGAGAGGAAACCGAGGTAAGAACATAATAACATAAGAAATAGGAGCAGGAGTAGGCCATCCAGCCTTTCGAGCCTGCCCCGCCATTCAATAAGATCATGGCTGATCTGTCGCTGCTCAGTTCCACTTTCCCGCTTTCTCCCCATAACCCTTAATCCTCTCTCCTATCAAAAACCCATCAACCCGCGTCTTAAAAATATTTAGCGAGGCAGCCTCCACCACTTCAACGGGCAGAGAATTCCAGAGATTCACCACCCTTTGAGTGAAGAAGTTCCTCCTCAACTCCGTTCTAAACCGCCCCCCTTTTATCTTGAGGCTGTGCCCCCTAGTCCTACTGTCCTTTCTGAGCGGGAAGAGTCTCTCCACCTCTATCCTATCCATCCCATTCATCATCTTATACGTCTCAATGAGATCTCCCCTCATTCTTCTAAACTCTAACGAGTACAAGCCCAGTTTATTCAGCCTCTCCTCATAGCTCAACCCCCTCAACTCTGGTATCAGCCTAGTAAACCTCCTCTGCACTCCCTCCAAGGCCAAAATATCCTTGCGCAGGTGCCGTGCCCAAAACTGCACACAGTACTCCAGCTGCGGCCTCACCAATGCCCTATACAGCTGCAGCAAGACCTCCCTACTTTTATATTCAATCCCCCTCGCTATGAAGGCCAGCATCTCATTCGCCTTCCTGACCACCTGCTGCACCTGCAAGCTGGGTTTTTGCGACTCATGCACAAGGACCCCGAGGTCCCTCTGCACCGTCGCCTGCTGCAGTTTTTCGCCACGTAAGTAATAGTCCTTCCTACCATTCTTCCTACCAAAGTGGACCACCTCACACTTGCCAACATTAAATTCCATTTGCCATTTCCTGGCCCATTCGCCCAGCCTATCTAGATCCTTCTGCAGACTCTCCACACCCTCCACACAATTTGCCGTTCCCCCTATCTTGGTGTCATCAGCAAATTTCGACACCCTACACTCGGTTCCCTCCTCCAGATCATCTATATAAATGGTTAAAAGCTGAGGCCCCAGCACCGACCCCTGGGGCACTCCACTAGTCACCATCCGCCAATCCGAATAGCACCCGTTGACCCCCACTCTCTGCCTCCTATTTGACAACCAATCCTCTATCCACGCTAACACCCTACCCCCAACTCCATGTCCCTCGGCCTTCTGCAATAACCTCTTGTGAGGTACCTTGTCAAACGCCTTCTGAAAATCCAGAAAGACCACATCCACCGGCTCTCCTCTATCCACCGCAATGTGAGGTATGTGAAGGAAACACACACACACACACACACACACACACACACACACACACACACACACACACACACACACACACACACAGGGAGACAGATCTGGGACCGATCATGGCTTGGGTGACTGTCTGAGTGGAGTTTGCACGTTCCCCCCATGTCTGCATGGTAAATTGCCCTTTAAATTGCCCGAGATGTGTAGGTTAGAGGGAGTAGCGGAGTTTCTGAATGAATAGTGTAGCGGTAGTACCCTCGGCCATCACCTCCCCTGTGTGTGTGTGTGTGTGTGTGTGTGTGTGTGTGTGTGTGTGTGTGTGTGTGTGTGTGTGTGTGTGTGTGTGTGTGTGTGTGTGTGTGTGTGTGTGTGTGTGTGCGCACGTGCATATGCATATGTGCCTCTGTATGTGTGGTGGCCATTGATGTGATGGCAGTAGTTAGGAGATATTAGAGTTCAGGGGCCCATGTAGCCGATGGAGACTTTGATTTGGTTTGTGAAGCTTTTTTTTCGAAATTCTTTGTCCTGATTAATTGAAAAAGTGGAAACAGCATTCTGTTCAATGACAATGCAAAACTCCCCTGAAGGACCATGTGCTTTCACATGTTTCCCTTCTAACCATGTGATGCTGTCTTCTTAATTTGACACAATAATATTCCTCCGGTCTTAATGTTCACTTGTGTATAAAAGCAAAATATCTGAACGACAGAGGACCTTGATGTTAAAGCAGTTTGTGATGTCAGAAGCACTAATGTTTCAACAGCTTCATTAATAATTGCCTAATAAGCCTCCCTCCTGCTGCTGTGATGGTTATAGGTTATAACTTTTGTGCTAATATTGATACACATACAAATTTGAATCATCAGAACATACACTCACTCCAGCATTCAGGAAAAAGTGTGCTATACTTTAATGAAATTGTCAAGTTCTCATTACTCAAGTGAGAGAATATTGAAAAGATCCACATCATGACCCAAACCTTCTTTTAACTCTCCATGTGCCTGAGGTGAATGTGATCCAGTTGGTGATCAAAACCAGTTTTTTTTAGTGTTTAAAGCTTATTTAGCAGTGTCACAAGACGGTTCACATTAACACTGCAATGAAATTACTGTGGAAGTTCCCTGGTCGCCATGCTCCAGTGCCAGTTTGGGTACATTGAAGGAGAGTTTAGCCAATGCACCTAGCCTATACTTCTTTTGGACTGTGGGAGGAAACCGGAGCACCCGGCGGAAACCCAGGCAGACACGGGGAGAACGTGCAGACTCCACGCAGACAGTGACCCAAGCCAGGAATCAAACCCAGGTCCCTGGTGCTGTGCGGCAATAGTGCAAACTACTGCGCCACTGTGCCACTCCTATTGGCTGATATATCAGTTAGCTTTTAACTTAGATATTAAATGAAATACTTCAGGATTTAAGCTGCGTAATTGAGAGGAAACGAGAATAACACTTGCTAGATGGAAGGATAGAAGGATATCATAATAAGATTAATTGAAGTTGGATAGCAGGAGGCTGGTGTGGAGTATTAACACTAGAATAGAACATTCATGTGCTGAATGACCTGGTTCTGTGGTGTGATTCCCCATCATTCCACATACTCATTATATTCATGTTTTGTGGTACTGTTATCTTCAACCTGAATGTCCAGGGTGGGGGAGGGAGGCAGAAGGAAGCTCGAAAATGGCATTGAAGCTTCAATTATGGAAGTCTTGCTCCCAAACCCAGCATCCACAATTTTTGCCTGGGAAGGTATTGGAGGACAAGTCATAGTTTGTACCTCTGTGGTTCACCGCGGCAGTCACACATGTAAAGGTGCAGCTGCCTTCAAACAAATATAACTTTTGCAATGGGATGAGTAAGATTTTTCTTGTGACATCTGAGCAAAAGTTTCTAAGCTGCTGGAGGCCTTTGGAGAATCAGAGTACCATTTTGGAGAGGTACTGGATTCATTTGGAGGGGAAATTATATTCTTTTGGAAGAGATGAGGTGCCACTTCAAGCTGTTAAAGATAAAGAGTGAGTAAACTCACTGGAACACTTCAGCTGGCAAGGCATTTAAATACCCAAGCCCTTTAAATAAACAAAACCTACTGTTGATGCTCACAATTTCAATCTGTCTGTTGACATAAGCCTGAGGGTTATCATTATAGGATTAGTGCTACATGACTGATTCTACAATCTTTCATTCTCATAGTGGGCCTGTGAGCTCACAGATTGATGGAGAGCTCCAAATGTCTAGAAAGTTTTAGGGCGATAAACATAGTGATTGTTTTTCTAACGGATTAGATACTTACATAAAATGGTTGTTTTCCTCAGGAATTAAGCAGCTGAAGGATTTAAATTTATTGAATGTGATTTAATGAGTGAAAGTTTTGTTTTAAACAGTGATATCAACAATGGACATTTAGAAATGTCTTTTATTTAGTTTCAGCATGAAAGCTGAACTCAAACCACTGTGATGCTGTGTCTGTTAGCATGAGGAGTGTGGAGGTAAAGAGTGTTGGGTTCATTCCCCAGGAGATAGGCCTGATCCCAGTCATCAGCTGCAACACCCTCCTTCCCCACGGAATGAAAAATTGACTGCCTGGAGTACTTTCTCCTGATCCTGAATTGGGATTGAGTCATAGATGTTTACAGCATGGAAACAGGCCCTTCGGCCTAATTTGTCCCTGCTGCCTTTTTTTAAAACACCTAGGCTAGTCCCAATTGCTCGCATTTGGCCCATATCCCTCTATACACATCTTACCCAAGTAACTGTCTAAAAGCTTCTTTAAAAGACAGAATTGTATCTTCCTCTACTACTACCTCTGGCAGCTTGTTCCAGACACTCACCACCCTCTGTGTGAAAAAAATGCCCTTCTGGAAACTTTCGTACCTCTCCCCTCTCACCTTAAACCTATGCCCTCTACTTGTAGACTACCCTACCTTTGAGAAAAGATATTGGCTATCTAGCTGATCTATACCCCTCATTATTTTATAACCTTTATGAGATCACCCTCAGCCTCTGTGCTCCAGAGAAAGAAATCCCAGTCTATCCAGGCTCTCCTTATAACTCAAACCATCAAGTCCCTGTAGCACCCTAGTAAATCTTTTCTGCACTCTTTCTAGTTTAACAATATCCTTTCTGTAATAGGGTAACCAGAACTGTAAACATTATTCCAAGTATGGCCTTACCAATGTCTTGTACAACTTCAAAAAGATGTCCCAATTCCTGTTCTGACCAATGAAACCAAGCATGCTGAATGCCTCCTTCACCACTCTGTCCATCTGTGACTCCACTTTTAAAGAGCTATGAACCTGGATTGTAAAGTCAGGAATTTTACTAACTTTGTGCCTCTCACTGCAGAGTGAAAATTTGGCTTGATGTTTATTTCAATCTCACAGCAAGAACACTCAACACTGCACTGGCATTATTACAATGATGAATATCTGTAAGAGGGATGACACCGTTCAGTGGGCATTCATTCCCACTTGAGGGGATGAACTTAATCAGGACAGATACACGGTGAGATGGAATCCCTACCTGCCAGTCCAAACGTGTGGGTTGGGTTGATTGGCCATGTTAAATTGACCCAAGTGTCAGGGGGTTTAGCAAATTAAATATGTGCGGTTATGAGAATAGGGCCTGGGTGGGATTGTGGTCAGTGCAGACTCAATGGGCCGAATGGCCTCCATTTACACTGTGGGGATACTATGATTCTTTGAACTTCCCGCCAGATTAAATGCCCCACCCACCATCAATGTCACCCTGGGGAGGGCACAAAATCCTGTCGAATGTCTCCAACTTGTGGGGGGAAGATTAAAAGATAAGATCTTGGCTCAAATTTTCCAGCTTCAACGTCACTGCAGCGTGACTGGAGAATCCCACCGGTGTGAACAGCCGAAAAATTCCAGCCCCTGTATTTAAGAACATAAGAACATAAGAAATAGGAGCAGGAGTAGGCCATCTAGCCCTTCGAGCCTGCCCCGCCATTCAATAAGATCATGGCTGATCTGTCGTGGCTCAGTTCCACTTTCCCGCGTTCTCCCCATAACCATTAATCCCCTCTCTTATCAAAAACCCATCAACCCGCATCTTAAAAATATTTAGCGAGGCAGCCTCCACCACTTCAACGGGCAGAGAATTCCAGAGATTCACCACCCTTTGAGTGAAGAAGTTCCTCCTCAACTCCGTTCTAAACCGCCCTCCCTTTATCTTGAGGCTGTGCCGCCTAGTCCTACTATCCTTTCTGAGCGGGAAGAGTCTTTCCACCTCTATCCTATCCATCCCATTCATCATCTTATACGTCTCAATGAGATCTCCCCTCATTCTTCTAAACTCTAACGAGTACAAGCCTAGTTTATTCAGCCTCTCCTCATAGCTCAACCCCCTCAACTCCGGTATCAGCCTAGTAAACCTCCTCTGCACTCCCTCCAAGTTCAAAATATCTTTGCGTAAGTACGGCGCCCAAAACTGCACACAGTACTCCAGCTGCAACCTCACCAATGCCCTATACAGCCGCAGCAAGACCTCCCTACTTTTATATTCAATCCCCCTTGCTATGAAGGCCAGCATCCCATTCGCCTTCCTAACCACCTGCTGCACCTGCAAGCTGGGTTTTTGCGACTCATGCACAAGGACCCCAAGGTCCCTCTGCACCGTCACTTGCTGCAGTTTTTCGCCACGTAAGTAATAATCCTTCCTACCATTATTCCTACCAAAGTGGACCACCTCACACTTGCCAACATTAAATTCCATTTGCC
Organism: Carcharhinus amblyrhynchos; assembly: GCF_965287045.1. NCBI lineage: Eukaryota > Metazoa > Chordata > Chondrichthyes > Carcharhiniformes > Carcharhinidae > Carcharhinus > Carcharhinus amblyrhynchos. Next base: position 4,429,028 of record NC_137336.1, on the reverse strand, counting down.
ATTTCCTGGCCCATTCGCCCAGTCAATCTAGATCCTTCTGTAGACTCTCCACACCCTCCGCACAATTTGCTGTTCCACCAATCTTGGGGTCATCAGCAAATTTCGACACCCTACACTCAGTTCCCTCCTCCAGATCATCTATATAAATGGTAAATAGCTGAGGCCCCAGCACCGACCCCTGGGGCACTCCACTAGTCACCATCCGCCAATCCGAATAGCACCCGTTGACGCCCACTCTCTGCCTCCTATTTGACAACCAATCCTCTATCCACGCTAACACCCTACCCCCAACTCCATGTCCCCTGACCTTCTGCAATAACCTCTTGTGAGGTACCTTGTCAAACGTCTTCTGAAAATCCAGAAAGACCACATCCACCGGCTCTCCTCTATCCACCGACTTAGACACATCCTCATAGAACTCCAGTAAATTTGTCAGACACGACTTCCCTTTAACGAAACCGTGCTGCGTCTGCTCTATCAAGCAATTCCTCTCAAGGTGCCTCGCTATTTCCTCCTTGATGACGGATTCTAACATTTTACCTACAACAGACGTTAAACTAACCGGCCTATAATTCCCTGCCTTTTGCCTGGCACCTTCTTAAACAACGGCGTAACTTTAGCCGCTTTCCAATCTTCTGGCACTTCTCCGGAATCCAGCGACGTCTGGAAAATAACCACCAAGGTATCCACTATCACCTCCGCCATTTCTTTCAGAACCCTCGGATGCATTCCATCCGGTCCTGGGGACTTGTCCACAATCAGCACCTCCAGTCTGCTGAGCACCGCCTCTCTCGTAACAGTAATGTCATTGAGACCCTCCAGTCCTACCAACTTTCCATCTCTAACACCCGGCAAATTATTCACGTCCTCCTCCGTGAAGACAGAAACAAAAAAGTTATTCAGGACCTCAGCCATATCCCCATCCCCTACCACTAAGTCCCCCTTCTCATCCTCTAAGGGACCAACGTTCACCCTAGCCAGCCTCTTCCTTTTTATATATTTATAAAAACTCTTGCTATCCTTTTTTATATTAAGCGCTAGCCCAGCTTCATAGTTTCTCCTGCCCTTCTTTATCAACTTCTTTGTCAATCTTTGTTGACATTTAAACCTCTCCCAATCCTCTTCTCGCCCACTACTCTTAGTGTAACATATTTTGTAACATATTTATCAGATAGTCACTAATATATCCTGTAGGGAAATTAGGAGAAATTTATTTATCCAGAGAGTGTTGAGGATGTGGAATTCATTACCACATGGCCTATTTGCAGAGATGTATTTATAGGAAGTGAGATAAACATGTGAGGGAGTTAGAATAATCAGCAGATACATTAACAAATAAGCAGAAATGAAGCAGATAGCCTGGGTAAAGCAACACTTTCCTACTTTTAAACTCTATTATAAGACAAGGGAAATGATTCTGCAACAGTAGAGAACGTTAGTGGGACCACACCTGCGCACAGTCTCCTTATTTGAGGAAGAATGTAAATGCATTAGAGGCAATTCAGAGAATGTTCATTAGATTCCAGGGATGAAGGGTGGCACAGTGGTTAGTGCTGCTGCCTCACATCACCAGGGACCCGGGTTCAATTCCTGGCTTGCATCGCTGTCTGTGTGGAGTTCGCACATCCTCCCCGTAACTGCGTAGGTTCCTTCCATGTCCTCCAGTTTCCCCCCCACCGAGTCCAAAGATGTGCGGGTTAGGTGGATTGGTAAAGCTAAATAGTTCCTTATTACTGGGGGAGTATCTAGGGTAAATGCATGGGGTTATGGGAGAGGGCCTGGCTGGGACTGTGGTAATGTGCAGACGCAATGGACTGAATGGCATCCTTCTGAAGGAGATTGAACAATTTAGGCCTGTGCTTGCTGGAGTTGAGAAGGATGAGAGGAGACCTAATTGAAGTATGTAAGATGCCAAAGGGATTGACAGGATACACATAGAACAGATGTTCCCCTTGATGGACATTCTAGAACAATAGGCCATAGCTCTTGGTTAAGGGGTAGCAGATTTAAAACAGAAATGAGGAGGAATTACTACACTCATAGGGGCATAAATCTGTGGAACTATCTACCCCAGAGTGCAGTGGAAGTCGGGACATTGAGTAAATTTAAGGAGGAAATAGATAGGTTTGTAATTAGTAGTGGGATGACGGGATATGGAGAGCGGGCAGGAAGGTAGTGTTGAGGCTAAGATTAGATCAGCCATGTTTGAATTGAATGGTGGAGCAGGCTTGAGGGGCTGAATAAGAACATAAGAACTAGGAGCAGGAGTAGGCCATCCGTCCCCTCGAGTCTGCTCCACCATTCAGTAAGATCATGGCTGACGTTTTTGTGGACTCAGCTCCACATACCCACCTGCTCACCATAACCCTTAATTCCTTTACTGTTCAAAAATTTATCTATCCTTGCCTTAAAAAACATTCAATGAGATCGCCTCAACTGCTTCACAGGGAATTCCAGTGTCTAACTTTAGCCCCATTTACTTGCCCAGAATTACTTCTTTCGTGATAATGATAGTTTCTAGATTCTCACTTGCCGCAGCCTTCCTGTCATCAACTTTTGGCATGTTATTTATGTCTTTCACTGTGAAGACCGACACAAAATACCTGTTCAATGCCTCAGCCATTTTCTCATTTCCAGTTATTACATCCTCCTTCTGGTCCTCAATAGGACCAATGTTTACTTTCGCCACCCTTTTTCGTTTTTTGTTTAAAAAAATTGCTATCTGTTTTTATATTCTAAACTAGTTTACTCATAATCCACCTTACCTTTCTTTATGGCTTTTTTCGTGGTTTTTTTTGCTGACCTTTAAAGATTTCACAATCCTCTAGGTTCCCACTAATCTTTGCATTTCCTTTCAATTTGATACCCCCTTTCTTTCCTAAGATATCCATGGTTGGTTATCTTTTTCTCTGCAGTCCTTTCTTATCACTGGTATATACTTTTGCTGAGCACTGTGAAAGATCGCTTTGATGGTCCTCCAATGTTCCTCAATTAGAACATAAGAACATAAGAAATAGGAGCAGGAGTAGGCCATCTAGCCCTTCGAGCCTGCCCCGCCATTCAATAAGACCATGGCTGATCTGTTGTGGCTCAGTTCCACATTCCCGCCCTCTCCCCATAACCCTTAATCCCCTCTCTTATCAAAAACCCATCAACCCGCGTCTTAAAAATATTTAGCGAGGCAGCCTCCACCACTTCAACGGGCAGAGAATTCCAGAGATTCACGACCCTTTGAGTGAAGAAGTTCCTCCTCAACTCCGTTCTAAACTGTCCCCCCTTTATCTTGAGGCTGTGCCCCCTAGTCCTACTATCCTTTCTGAGCGGGAAGAGTCTCTCCACCTCTATCCTATCCATCCCATTCATCATCTTATACGTCTCAATGAGATCTCCCCTCATTCTTCTAAACTCTAACGAGTACAAGCCTAATTTATTCAGCCTTTCCTCAGAGCTCAACCCCCTCAACTCCGGCATCAGCCTAGTAAACCTCCTCTGCACTCCCTCCAAGGCCAAAATATCCTTGCGTAAGTACGGCGCCCAAAACTGCACACAGTACTCCAGCTGCAGCCTCACCAATGCCCTATACAGCTGCAGCAAGACCTCCCTACTTTTATATTCAATCCCCCTCGCTATGAAGGCCAGCATCCCATTCGCCTTCCTGACCACCTGCTGCACCTGCAAGCTGGGTTTTTGCGACTCATGCACAAGGACCCCGAGGTCCCTCTGCACCGACACCTGCTGCAGTTTTTTGCCACGTAAGTAATAATCCTTCCTACCATTATTCCTACCAAAGTGGACCACCTCGCACTTGCCAACATTAAATTCCATTTGCCATTTCCTGGCCCATTCGCCCAGCCTATCTAGATCCTTCTGCAGACTCTCCACACCCTCCGCACAATTTTCCGTTCCACCAATCTTGGTGTCATCAGCAAATTTCGACACCCTACACTCGGTTCCCTCCTCCAGATCATCTTTATAAATGGTAAATAGCTGAGGGCCCAGCACCGACCCCTGGGGCACTCCACTAGTCACCATCCGCCAATCTGAATAGCACCCATTAACCCCCACTCTCTGCCTCCTATTTGACAACCAATCCTCTATCCACGCTAACACCCTACCCCCAACTCCATGTCCCCTGACCTTCTGCAATAACCTCTTGTGAGGTACCTTGTCAAACGCCTTCTGAAAATCAAGAAAGACCACATCCACTGGCTCTCCTCTATCCACCTCCCTGGACACATCCTGATAGAACTCCAGTAAATTTGTCAGACACGACTTCCCTTTAACGAAACCGTGCTGCGTCTGCTCTATCAAGCAATTCCACTCAAGATGCCTCGCTATTTCCTCCTTGATGATGGATTCTAACATTTTACCTACAACAGACGTTAAACTAACTGGCCTATAATTCCCTGCCTTTTGCCTGGCACCCTTCTTAAACAACGGCGTAACATTAGCCGCTTTCCAATCTTCCGGCACTTCCCCGGAATCCAGCAACGTCTGGAAAATAACCACCAAGGCATCCACTATCACCTCCGCCATTTCTTTCAGAACCCTCGGATGCATTCCATCCGGTCCTGGCGACTTGTCCACAATCAGCCCCTCCAGTCTTTCGAGCACCACCTCTCTCGTAACAGTAATGTCATTAAGACCCTCCAGTCCTACCACCTTTCCATCTCTAACACCCGGCAAATTATTCACGTCCTCCTCCGTGAAGACAGAAACAAAAAGGTTATTCAGGGCCTCAGCCATTTCCCCATCCCCTACCACTAAGTCCCCCTTCTCATCCTCTATTGTCCCACCATAAAGTTTTTGCTCCCAGTCTACCTTAGCCAACTCCTCCCTCATCACTTTATCGTGTCCTTTGTTTAAGCCCAAGTTACTGGTATTAGATTTTACTTTCCCACGTTCCATCTATATTTTAAATTAAAGCATACTGTGATCGCTTCTTCCAAGAGGATACCCCAACTGTAAGATCATAATTATTCTCATTGCACAGGAATGGCCAAATCCTGCTCCTTGTTCGCATGTTCTTATGTAAGTTGGACAGGAGGAGGCCAGTGTGAAATATCCTGCTGTAAATTCTTTACAATTTAAAATATTTTTTTTCCACTAAGTGATCCCAGACTTTCATCCCAATTGCTCTGTAAGGAATTTCTTTCCAAGTATTCACCCCTCCTTGGAGGAAGTGCTTCATGAATTTGAATGTCTCATCCTGACAGAATAAGCTTCAATGTGAGTTTATAGATTTAATATTTGCATATCCTTAACTATCTCATATAATCCTGTAAGGCAATCTTTTAGACCTTTCCTTTGAAAGATGAATCATAGATCAAAATGCCGAGTTCTTATCTTTTCAATAACTCATTTTTTAATAACTGTGCTTATGCTGGTTCAGTTCGCACATTCTCTCACACATGACTTTACCCTTACAACTCCATCACTTTTCCCAATTAGAGAACCAAAGATGTACAGGAAGAGACAGAAACAAATGGATTTATTTATTTATTATTGTCACAAGTAGGCTTACATTAACTCTGCGATGAAGTTACTGTGAAAATGCCTTAGTCGCCACACTCCAGTGCTTGTTTGGATACACTGAGGGAGAAATTAGCATGCACCTAACCAGCACATCTTTCAGGTTGTGGGAGAAAATGGAGAACCTGGAGGAAACCCACGCAGACACAGGGAGAACGTGCAGACTCCTCACAGACAGTGACCCAAGCTGGGAGTTGAACCTGAGTCCCCGGCACCATTGGGAAGCAGTGCTAACCACTGTGCCACCGCGCTGCCCGGGTTGGGCAATAAGTTCCAGCCAGCTGACAATGCCCATATCCTATATATGAATGAAAATGACATAAGGAAGCTATTTGTGTTCCAGATCCAGGACAGAGACTGCAGTGTAAAATGTTGACTGGCTTTTGGTATGTTAGCCTTTGTAGGAAGGGGTATAGAGTATAAGAGCTGGACTCTAATGTTGCAGTTGTACAGAACGTTGGTTAGACCTCATTTGGAGTACTGCGTCCAGTTCTGGTCGCCTTACTACCGGAAGGACATGGAGACTCTGGAGAGAGTGCAGAGGAGGTTTACGAGGATGCTGCCTGGTATGGAAGGACTGGGTTATGAGGAAAGATTGAGCAAATGAGGGCTGTTTTCCCTTGAAAGACGACGACTGAGGGTGGATCTAATAGAGGTATATAAGATTATGAAGGGTATAGATAGAGTAAACAGAGGTAAGCTATTTCCTATGTTAGAGACACACAGTATGAGGGGCCACGGGCTTAGGGTGAGGGGGGAGAGGTATAACACGGATATTAGAGGGAGTTTTTTCACACAGAGGGTAGTGGGGTTATGGAATGCTCTGGCAAGCAAGGTGGTGGAGGCAGGTACACTGGAGTTGTTTAACAGTTACTTAGACAGACACATGAGTGGGTTGGAGATGGGAGGATATAGGAGATTGTTTTAAATAAGGGTCATTAGCATTGGGACGTCCCTGGTAATGTATAAGGATGTGGAATGATACTAATGTTTTTCTCTTTTCATTCACAGGTTTTAAGTCGGTCCGCCTTGTTGTCCAACGAGGGGCATACACGCGATGAGCCGTACTAGGGCTGCTCTTGGATGTTCGAGAATAGCCTAGTGCTTCATGTCGTCAGTGTGCGCTTAAACTGGACCAGATGTTGGGCAACACGACAGCTCAGTGACTATCACTGTTTGCTGTGCAGACACATGGATTTGGGCCGGTGTCTGTGGGAGTTTACACATTCTCCCCGTGCTTGCGTGGGTTTTCTCCGGGTGCTCCGGTTTCCTCCCACACCCCAAAGATGTGCTATTAGGCTGATTGGAGGTAATAAATTGTCCCTAAATTAGTTTCCCTCAATGTGGAATGCCATGGGTATAGATAAGGATCATGGGTGGAGGGGGGACTGGTAATGTTAAAATAGTGGCGAGGGCTCGTTGGGCCGAAGGGCCTGTTTCCCGGGCTGTTTTTGTTCTTTGTTCTTTGTTTTTTTGATGCAGTGTTGCTGCTTTCTTGAGTAGGATGATAAATAAAGGCCCCCCACCCTCCCAGGTGGATTATTCTGAGGAAAAGTTCTTCCTGGTGTACTGACCAACATATCATCACTCAGCCAATGTCTAAAATATTAATCTGGCCATGACCACATTTCACTCGTGAAAGCTGCTTGAGCACAAATTCACAGATTCATAGAGGTTTACAGCTTTGGAAACAAGCCCTTTGGCCTAACTTGTCCATCCCTTCCTTTTTTTTTTAACCACTAAACTTGTCTCAATTGCCTGCATTTCACTGACTCATTTCCAACATTGCGGCAGCAACCCCAACTTGGAAGTATTGTAAATCTGCTTGGAACATCCCGGGATCCTGAGAGGCGCTACATAAATGCAAGTCTCTCTTTCGAAATATTGCAGGAGCGATGATCCCGAGCAGGATTTGAAAGGAAGGCAGGGTTGTGATGGAAAGGTAAAGCTTGGAGGTCATTGAGATGACAAGTGTTTTTTTTTAAACTATAGCTTATGCAAACCAAGAATGCTATCAGCAGATCCCTGCCCAAGACTTCCAATAAACAAATCTAAAATAAAGTTCCAATTTGCTGCAGGTTTGACTCTCAAATCCAATTTCTTTCGTGCTTCACAGAAAAGATTTCCAAACAAAATTTGCATTCTGCTTTCGAGCATAATTGGAATTTGATATTTACATGTTTACTCTCTTCTAGAAAGCAGTGGTGCGACTGAGTAGCGAGCCAGCAAATGTCAGGTGCATTCTAATGGAAACTCTTTAACTCTTTAGGGTGTGATAGTTGAGAATCAATCGCAAGTGGGGCACCTTTGAATAGTTTCAACATTCCAATTAGTTTTATTGCTACATTAATTTTCCCCACGTATAGATGCAAGATATCCATAGTCCTTCAGGTGGTGTATTGCTTGCGGGCTCAATTATTTACACTCTTAATATTGAGTCAAAGATTATGGACCGGATTCTCTGACCTTGCCCACAGCTGGGATTCTCCAGTCCCGCTGCAGTGGACAGAGATTTGGCTGAGCGCCAAATTCTCTGTCCTCGCTGGCAGCTGCAGCAGGATGTGAATAGCTGGAGAGTTCAGACTGCAGCTTCAGGCCACATGGTGAGAACTTAGCAGAAAACACATGGCTATCAAAGGAAACCAGAACTAGAGGGCACAGCCTCAAAATAAAGGGGCGGGGCGGGGGTGCAGTTTAGAACGGAGTTGAGGAGGAACTTCTTCACTCAAAGGGTGGTGAATCTCTGGAATTCTCTGCCCGTTGAAGTGGTGGAGGCTACCTCGCTGAATATATTTAAGTCACGGGTAGATAGATTTCTGATAGACAAGGGAATTAAGGGTTATGGGGAGAAAGCGGGAAAGTGGAACTGATCCACTTCAGATCAGCCATGATCTTCTTGAATGGCGGGGCAGGCTCGAACGGCTAGATGGCCAGCTCCTGCTCCTATTTCTTATGTTCTTATGTTATCACTCCAATGCTGTATCATCAGAAGGGCCGCAGTGAGGCATGGACAGTGCGGATAGTCAGAAGCTTTCTCCCAGGGTAGAAGAGTCAATTACTAGGGGGCACAGGTTTAAGATGCGAGAGGCAAGGTTTAAAGGAGATGTACGAGGCAAGTTTTTTTACACAGAGGGTGGTGGGTGCCTGGAACTCACTGCTGGGGGAAATTGTGGAAGCAGATACAATAGTGACTTTTAAAGGGTGTCCTAACAAATATGTGAATTGGATGGGAATAGAGAGGTATAGTCCCCAGAAGCGTAGGAGGTTTTAGTTCTGTTGGGCAGCATGTTTGGAGGGCTGAAGGGCCTGTTCCTATGCTGGAATTTTCTTTGTTTTTTGAGGGAATATTGCACTGCTGCTAGTCCTGTCTTTTAGATGAGATATTAATCTGAAGCCTTGTCCGTTCTCTCAGGACGGTGTACTTGAATCACCTTGCACAAGACCATGGGAGTTATCCCAAGTGCCTTCATTGGCCAATATTTATCCAAAAACTAACATCATTAAAAACCTGATTATCTGGATATTTTCACATTGCTGTTCAGGGGAACTTGCCGTGGGCAAATGAGCGGCCATGTTTCCCACATTACAACAACATGTTTCTCAGGTTACAAAGAGGTTTGATCGAGGAGTTCACAATCGTGAATAGCTTTAACAGAGCGCACAAGGAGAAACAGTTCCTCATGGCAGAAAGGTTAGTGACCAGAGGGAAACTATTAACATTCTGCATCATTAGAAATGGGTTAAATGCAGCTTTCCACTTTAGACCAAATTTGTATGTTAATTGGTTAATAGTACTCACCGGGATATATAAAGGGGTTACAGCTGGTACTGGGTGTTGGGTGTAAATGTGGAGTTGTAAAAGAGAATAAAGTGGGTTTGTGAAGAAGGTAGACTCTTTTATTACTGGGCTGCAACTGAGAGGCTTAACATCTATTGACCAGAAACTCAACTTAATTCATAAGTTCACAAGTTATAGGAGCAGAATTAGGCCATTCGGTCCATCAAGTCCGCTCTGCCATTCGATCATGGCTGATATGTCCTCATCCCCATTTTCCTACCTTACCCTTTTAACCCTTCAACCCATTACCAATTAAAAACCTGTCTAACTCCTCCTTAAATTGACTCACTGTCCCAGCATTCAGCACACTTTGGGGTAGCAAATTTCTCCTCAGCTCTGTTTTAAATTTGCTACCCCTTACCCGAAGACTTATTCTCATGAACTGGATTAGCCACAGAAATACAATAGCTACAAGAGCAGGTCAGAGGCTGGGAATCCTGCAGCAAGTAACTCACCTCCTGATTCCCAAATTCTGTCCAGCCTTTACAAAGGCATAACTCAGGATTGTGAAGGAACACTCCCCATATAACTAGGTTGGTGTAGCTCCGACAACCCTCAAAAAGCTCAAATGCCATCCTGGGCAAAATAACCCATTTGATTGACGCCCCAGTTCATAGTGGCAGCAGTATGTACATCTATAAGGTGCACTGCAACAGGGATCCTTTGACAACACTTTCCAAACCTGTGATCTCCAACACCTAGGGCAAAGGCAGCAGACACAAAGAACAAAGAACAACACAGCACAGGAAACAGGCCCTTCGGCCCAACGAGCCTGTGCCGCCATTTTAACATTCAGTCAGTGCCTCACTCCAATCCTTCTTCTACCTATGATCTTTGTCTAGGCCTCTTGGACTCCACAATAGAGGTGTGCAAATACAGGTGCATCCATCCTACACCGTAATTCAGAGACCCAGGGTATTGTTCTGAGAGTCCATTTCAGGAGCATTTAAATGAGTGTTTGAAATGTTACAACATCTGAGGTTCTGGACCAAGTGCTGGAAAATGGGATAGAATAGATTGGTTCTTGATGGCCGGTGCAGCCATGATGGGCCAAAGGTCCACTTTCGTTGCTGTAAAACTCTGACTCTCTAGACTCTAATTTTTTTAAATTCATCCGTGGGACATGGGCAGCGCTGGTTGGCCAGCATTTATTGCCCATCTCCAGTTACCCTTGACAAGATGGTGGTGAGCTGCGTTCTTGAGTCGCTGCAGTCCATGTGATGTGGGTTGACCCACATCGCAGTTAGGGAGGGAATTCCAGAATATTGACCAGCAACTGCGAAGAAAAGGCCAATATATTTCCAAGTCATGGTGGTGAGTGACTTGGAGGGTGGTGGTGTTTCCATGTATCTGCTGTCCTTGTCCTTCTAGATGGAAGTGGTCATGTGTTTGGAAGGTGATGTCTAAGGATCTTTGGTGAATTGCTGTCGTGCATCTTGTAGATGGTACACACTGCTGCTACTGAGCATCAGTGATGGAGGGATTGAATGTTTGTGAATGTGATGTCAATCAAGCAGGCTGCTTTGTCCTGGTTGGTGTCAAGTTTCTTGAGTGTTGTTGGAGCTGCACCCATCCAGGCAAGTGGAGAGTATTCCATCACACTCCTGACCTGTGCCTTGTAGATCGTGGTCAGGCTTTGAGGAGTCAGAAAGTGAGTTACTCGCTGCAGTATTCCTAGCCTCTGACTTGCCCTTGTTGCCACAATGTTTATGTGGTGAGTCCAGTTGAATTTCTGGTCAATGGTAGCCCAAAGAACGTTGACAATGAGGGATTCAGAGATGGTTACACCACTGAATGTCAAGGGCCGGTGGTCAGAGTGTCTTTTCTTGATAATGACCATTGCCTGGCATTTGTTGGCATGAATGTAACCAGCCACTTGTCAGCCCGAATCTGGATATTGTCCAAATCTTGTTACATTTGAACATGGACTGCTTCAGTATCTGAAAAATCACGAATGGTGCTGAACATTGTGCAATCATCAGCGAACATCCCCTCTTTAAACCTTACGATGGGGAGAAGATCATTGATGAAGCAGCTGAAGATTGTTGGGCCTAAGACACTATCCTGAGAGACTCCTGCAGAGATGTCTTGGAACTGAGATAACTGACCCTCCAGAACCACACCCATCTTCCTACGTGCCAGGTCTGACTCCAACCAATGGAGAGTTTGCCCCCGATACCCATTGATTCCAGTTTCACTCGGGTTCCTTGATGCCACACTCGGTCAAATGCAGCCTTTGTTTGAAGGGCTATCAATCTCACCTCACCTCTGAACCTGAACTCTTTCGTCCATGTTTGAATCAAGGTTGTTATGATGTCAGGGTCTGTGTGACCCTGGTGAGACCCAAACTGGGCATCACTGAGCATGTTATTGCTGAGCAGGTGCTGCTTGATGGCACTGTCGATGACCCCTTCCATCACTTTACTGATGATCGAGAGTAAACTGGGAGGTAATTGGCCTGGTTGGATTTGTCCTGCTTTTTGTGCATTTGGTATTAATTTATTCCTCATGCAGATACGCCTAAACAATTCTCATATTAACACTGGGCAGGGAACACACAATGGTTTCTTCTTTTGCTGCTTCTGGTCTTCAAGTTCTTCTCTCACGCTCTCTCTCTCTCTCTCTCTAGCGTGCTCTCTCTCTCTCACACACACGCACATCTTCCTTGTTCTTATCTGGAATGGTTTCTCCCTGCTGCACAGAAACAATTCTGGGCATCTCTTATCCTGGTTGTTATTTAATTAACCTGTCCCTTTCCTCAGTTACCTTTCAGCATGACATCATTGACCAACTGGAATGTGTTATGTCACTAACTTTACATATTTAGGTAATTAATGTCTTTTCTATGTATTTCTAGATCTCAGTGCTTTCACATCCTGTAGTCTCTTATCTTGCAGAGCGAGATATCTACATTCCATTCTCACACTCGCAATTTCTCAAAGACAGCCTCAAGGTCCCAGCTTTTTACTACGAGTAAGCTTTTCACAGCTTGACATCATTTTCTCACTTTACGATATTATTGAGACACTTTGCCAGTCACGTTAGATGTTAGTTTTTAATCATTTGAGCATTTTTTATTCCAATTAGTAACTCAGCAATCCAACATTGGCCTCAAAAAAACAACCACACTGATCTTCCATTGCGCCAGGTGTGACTCCAACCTGCAGAGGGTTCCCCCTCCACCCCAATTCCCGCTGCCTCCAACTTTGCTCAGGATTCCTGATGCCACACTTAATCAAATACTGCCTTGATGTCAAGGACAATCGCTCTCACTTCACTGCTAAAATTTTCCCACTGTTCCTGCTGATGGGACTTTCCGCTGGTGGGGGGAGGCAGAGGTGCATGCAATGGAAAGTCCCGTAAAATCCTTCCATTGCAGAAGGAAGCCATTCAGCCCATCAAGTTTGCACCAACTCACCAGCAAAAGATCTTACCCTTGCCCACTCACTACCCTATCCCCAGAACCGCACCCAGTAATTCCCCAAACCTACACCTCTTTGGACACTAAGAGGCAATTTAGATTCATAAATCCGCCTAACCTGCACATGCATAAGGTTAAATCTCACGGGATCCAAGGTGAGGTGGCTAAATAGATACAAAATTGGTTTGACAACAGAAGACAGAGGGTGGTTGTAGAGGGTTGTTTTTTCAAACTGGAGATCTGTGATCAGTTGTGTGCCTCAGAGATCAGTGCTGGGTCCACTCTTATTTGTTATTAATATGGATGATGTGGATGAGAATATAGAAGGCATTGTTAGTAAGTTTGTAGATGACACCAAGACTGGTGACATAGTGGACATGGACAATGAAGAAAATTATCTCGAATTGCAACAGAATCTTGATCAATTGGGCCTGTGGGCTGATGAATGGCAGATGGAATTGAATTTAGATAAATGTGCGGTGATGCATTTTGGCAGATTGAATCAGGGCAGGACTTACTCAGTTAATGGTAGGTGTTTGGGAGAATTGCAGAACAAAGAGATTTAGAGGTACATGTTCATAGCTCCTTGAAAGTGGAGTCACAGGTGGACAGAGTGGTGAAGGTGGCGTTTGGCATGCTTTGTTTCATTGGCCAGAACATTGAATAGGCTGATGGGGCTGATTGGCTGGGTTGGATTTGTCCTGGTTTTTGTAGATACGACATGCCTTTTTTTCACATTGTTAGGTAGATGCCAGTGTTGTAGCTGTACTGGAAGAACTTGATTCGGGGCATGGTAAGTTATGGAGCGTAAGCCTTCACTACTATTACTGGAATGTTATCAGGATCCATTGCCTTTGCTGTATCCATCACCTGCAGCTGTTCATTGATATCACATGGGGAGTATCGAATTGGCTGAAGATTGGGGACCTCAGGTGGAGGCTGAGATGAATCCTCCATTTGGCACTTCCAGCTGATAACCTCCACCCACAGTGACTCCGTAGACAATCCCTCCATCTTTTCTACATCAGTGTGACACGATCTCTGATCAACAGTGCCACTCCGCCACCTCTTTTGCCTCCCTCCCTGGCCCTCCTGAAACACCTGAAACCTGACACTTGAAGTAGCCAGTCCTATCACTGAGTCATCCAAGTCTCTGTAATGGCCACCACGTCACATTTCCAAGTAGTGATCCACACTCCAAGCTCATCCACTTTGTTAACAGCACCCCTCGTGTTAAAATAGACACATATCAAACCTTTGGCCTGAGCGCTCCCCTTCTCCATCACCTGCCTATCCTCCCTCTCACACTGTCGACAATCTCTCTCTATTTGCGAGCTAACCCCCTCTCTCCCAGTCACTTCACTTTGATTCCCTCCCCCAACCATTCGAGTTTAAAGTCTCCCCAGCACTTTAGCAAACCTTCCCGCCAGGGTATTGGTCCCCCTGGGATTCGAGTGCAGCCCGTCCTTTTTGTACAGGTCACACCTGCCCCTAAAGAGGTCCCAGTGATGTTTCTTACGCTCTATACAGACAGCATACTGTTCATAGAGTACATAGGGGAGAAGGAAATGAGAGGGTGCAGAATGTAGTGTTACAGTTATAGCTAGGGTGTAGCGAAAGATCATAGAATCCTACAGTGCAGAAGGAGACCATTCGGCCCATCAAGTCTGCACCAATCACAATCCCTCCCCAGGCCCTATCTCCATAACCCTATGCATTTACCCTAGCTAGTCCCCATAACACTAAGGGGCAATTTAGCATGACCAATCTATCTAACCTGCGCATCTTGGTTGGAAACCAGAGCACCTGGAGGAAAACCCACGCAGACACGGGGAGAATATGCAAACTCTACACAGACAATGATCCAAGCTGGGAATTGGACCTGGGTCACTGGCACTTTGAGGCAGTAGTGCTAACTACTGTGCCATCATGCTGCCCCCCACTCCTCCACCCCCACCCCACCCCCCCACCCCACCCCCACCCCAACCCCCGTGCTGATCAGCTTAATATAAGATAGCAGCATTCAAAGTCTGATGGCAGCAGGGAAGAATTTCTTCATTACAGTGTTACATGTGCTCTGGGACAGCACAGAAGGGGATTCTAATCCCTGTTAGGTATTTCAATCAAATAGCTCTCAGCTTCTATTTAAATTTCTGGCCTCCACCCAATAATGAGCTGAGGCTGATAGTCGGTGATTAGACTTTGTGAGATAGAGTGATCCATTCTCCCATTACACGTCTCTCGATCTTTGTTTCCACTGACAATGATTGAAACAGAAACTGGAAGAGATTTATTACTGGCGATTGATTCGCTTTTGCCCCATTTATATTAACGAGCAGAGTCAAAACAAACGCTGTCATCTCAGTGACGAAGCAAAGGACAGAGGTTTAAATATTCCCGTCAGATATCCCCGGAAGAAAATAGTCAAAGGAAGTACCTGAAATGCTGAAAATACTCGGCAGGTCAAACAGCAGTTGATCTCAGTTAACATGACAGATTCTGACTAGAATTCTGATTGTTTGTGATGAGAAAATTTTATGATCTGAATGTTCCTCTGTTTCTCTCTCTTCGCAGGTGTTACCAGACCTGTTGAATCTTTCCAGAATGTTCTGTTTTGATTTCAGTAACCGTATTTGGATATTAGGGAGGAGTTTAAAGCAGAGTTGATTTCATGAGTTAAATATAGACTTTGGTTGGATTGAATCACCTGATGAAGGTGCAGCGCTCTGAAAGCTGGTGATACCAAATGAACCTGTTGGACTTTAACCTGGTGTTGTGAGACTTCTTACTGGGCCCACCCCAGTCCAACACACTGCCACAAAGTTTCCTACAGGACATTAGTGAACTGGATGAGTCTTTTACAACAATTAACAATAGTTTGATGGTCATCATTAGAGTTTTAAATAAGATTTTTATTGAATTCAAATTTCACCATCTGAGATGGTGGGGTTTACATAAGAACATAAGAAATAGAAGCAGGAGTAGGCCATCTAGCCCTTCGAGCCTGCCCCGCCATTCAATAAGATCATGGCTGATCTGTCGTGGCTCAGTTCCACTTTCCCGCCCTCTCCCCATAACCCTTAATCCCCTCTCCTATCAAGAACCCATCAACCCGCTTCTTAAAAATATTTAGCGAGGGTTTCTGGGCCAACAGCAAATCACTACACCACTGCCTCCCCACAGAAGAAAGAGTGAAGAAATGTCTCTTCTCTGAGTGAAATGGCCAACACTTTATCCAAAAATTATAACACATACGTTTAGGCTCTTCAGCAGGGGAAAGTGTCGTCATTAGACTTTTAGTTCTAGACTTCCAATTCAAATTTTACTATCTGTGGGATTTGAACCTGTGTCCCCAGAGCATTATCCAGGGTCTACTGGATTACTCATCCAGTGATGATACTACTCCACTACCATCTCCCCCCTACTGAGTTTCTTTCAAGTCTGAACAAATGAGGGTCTTTCTGGGAACAATAAAATTGATTGCTAAATATTCTGCCAATCTGGTATCCTTGGTATTGCCATTGTGCGGAGTCAGCAGGTTAACAGAAGATAATTTAATGACAAAATTGCATCTGGCCAGTTTCTCTGCTGGCTCTCATTCTCTCTTCGCCTCTCTGTCAGCAATGTTACTCATTCCAACTGTAAAAAACTGAGCACCGCTGGGAGGGAAATTAACAAATTTAAAAAATTACTTTGCCAATTGGGATACAGCAGAGTTTGGAAAATTAACTTCAGAAATATTGTGTAAAGCAAGCCAGCTATCTGAGCTGCACATTGTCAAAAATCATTCAGAAAATACAAGGGTTAACGGAAAAAAATTTACATTTACATAGCACCTTGCACGTTCAGGGAACATGGAAACCTGTTCCACTGAAGTAATATTTAACAGTAGGAAACAACAGGGGATGATTTATGCACAGCAAGGGGCAGGCAATGGTCTAGTGTTATTAACGCTAGACTATTAATCCTGTAACTCAGCTAATGTTCTGGGGACTTGGGTTTGAGTCCCACCACGGCAGATGGTGGAAATTCAATTCAATGAAAAAAAATCTCAAATTATGAATCTACTGATGACCATAAAACCACTGCTGATTGTTGGAAAACTCATCTGGTTGACTAATGTCCTTTCGGGAAGGAAATCCGCCCCTATCTGATTGAGCTTACATGTGACTCCAGGGCCATTAGGGAATGTTGGCAAGCCAGCGATGCCCATGTCCCAAGAATGAAGAAAAAAAAGCTCCCACAAATAGCATTGAGCAAATAGATACTTAAGGGGTTTGAGAGGGCAAACGCTGAAAGGATGTTCCTCCTTATGGGAGAGTCTAGGACCAGAGGATATCGTCTCAGAATGAAAGGGTACCAATTCAAGACTGAGCTGAGGAGGAATTTCTTCTCTCAGAAGATGGAGAGATATCAGTGTTGGACTGGGGTGGGCACAGTAAGAAGCCTCACAATGCCAGGTTAAACTCCAACAGGTTTATTTGGTAGCACGAGCTTTTGGAACACTGCTCCTTCTTCAGGTGAGTCTCAGAAGGCTGAGTGTCTTTGGAACTCCTTGCCACAGGGAGCTGAGGGGAAAGTGTTTTTGTGTGTATTTAAGGCTGAGATAGATACATTTTTGATCAGTCAGGGAATCAACGGTTAGGGGGAAAGTGCAGGAAAGTGGATGGGAGGAATGTAGGAACCACTGCCATGATCCTATAGAATGGCGGAGCAGGCTCAAGGGGCTGAACAGCCTACTCCTGCTCCTATTTCTTATGGTCTATGGTCTGTTCTCAGTCACATTGCTTAAAGGATGAGTGGTGATGGGATACCAGAAAAATGGCCCCTCTCTGCTTCACCTTCTTCAATCCGAGCTGTGGGGTCTATTACATCAAGCCAGGCAGACTCAGAGTCTCTTCCAAAACAAAGTACTGCCGAGGTTACCTGCTCAAATTCTGGAAAGCAATTTAGAACCCCGAGTTTTTTTGACGCAATTCGGAGAGTGTGGTCACTGAGCTAAGCTGACATCAGAAGGAGGTCACTGCGGTTCACAAATGAAGCGAAGCCAATATTTATCATTCTCAGCCCAAGTTCAAGAACCCGGATGGAGAAGGATGACAATTCTTTATCAGCCCTTCAGTGACAATGGACAGCTCAGTGACTTTACAAAACTACAAAATGTAAAGATAACTTGTTCTAATTCTAACTCCTGTCTCCACCTGAAAAACCTGTTCCTTTCCCAATATCCATTTTCTTTCTCAAATATGTGTCCACTTTGCTTAATAAAAAGGTAACAATAGATTTGAATACTGATTGTGATTGGACATTCTATAGTCAAACAATCCGCTGCATAAAAAAATTCTCTCAATCACTGCCTTTGTCTTGTTTGTAATGGTCTTAAATTTATGTTTTTAATTACCGATTCAGTGAAAATGGAAACATTTTTAATTTACCTTATCAAAGCCTTCTTGTAATTTTGAACAATTCTCTTAGATCACCGCTTAACTTCAAGTTCTAATGAAAATATTCTCATTTTAATTACAACTGGTTAGGACTTGAAAGCGTAACAACACAGGAAGCAGAAGGTGGAAATCGACCTTTCAGCTTCTGGAGCCAGCTCTGTCATTCAACACAACCCTGACTGGTCTTCTAACTCAGCTCCACTTTCCTGTTGAATTCCTGTACCCCTTAATTCTCCCAGAGACCAAAACATCAATCAGTCTTGAATACACTCAATGGGGAGAACTTTCCCATTCTGCCTACCAAGGGAATCAGAGCAAGCAAGGGGTGGACCATGGAAAGACCTGTTAATCTCAGGTGGGATTTTCCAGTTTCGGGGCTAGTGTGGCCAGAAAAGCCCATACAATGACTCTAAATTCCAAAGACTAACAATCCTTTGAGTTTTTTAAACTTTTGGGCATTGCGTTTAATACCCATCTCAAATTGCCCTTGAACTGAGTGACTCACTAGACCATTTCAAGAGTCAACCGTATTTCTGTAAGTTTGGAGTCATGTGTAGATTAGATCAGTAAGAATAGCAGATTTCCTGCCCTGAAGGGTTTCCACAGCAATCAATTTCATTAGACTTTTAATTCCAGATTTTTACTGAGTTCAAGTTTCACCATCTGCCCTGGCGGGATTCAATCATTCTGGGTTACTAGTCCTGTGGCAATACCATGACACCACCTCCCTCACTGAAGAAAGAGTAAGGAAATGCCTCCTCCCTGTCTGAAATGGCCAACACATCATCTCTACTCTGTCAAGTCATAGAATCATAGAGTACCAGCAGCACTGAAAAAAGGCCATTCAGTCCATCAGCTCCACCCACACCCTATCTCCATAATCCCAGTCATTTACCCGGCTAGTCTCCCTGATACTAAGGGGCAATTGATCATGGCCAATCGACCTAAGCAAGTCCTGCCCCGGTTCAATCTACCAAAATGCATTTATTTAAATTAAACTCCATCTGCCATTCGTCAGCCCACTGGCTCAATTGCTCAAGATCCTGTTGCAATCGGAGACAACTTTCTTCACTGTCCACTACACCACCAATCTTGGTATCGGAGTTTTATAGCGTCTTTTTGGGAAAATTGCCCCCCTCTGTGTCTGAAATGAATCCTTATCTTGTTTCCCAGCTCTCATTTAATGGTTTTCCGAGATGAATCATGATGCTACAAAACAAAGCTGAGTTTTAAACATGACCCTTACAAGAAAGATGAATATATTTCTTGAAGGCACAGAATGATCACAAACACAGGAACAGCAAGAGACAGTTTGACCTCTTGAGCCTGGTTCCCCATCCATTGCGATCATGGCTAACCTGAGACATAACTTCATCGGCAAGAGTTTTGCAACCACGTCATCATGGGGGCAGGGCTGGACAATGCCTCGAGCCTTTCAAAAGCCCATTGGCTTTGGCAGGACTGGAAGATCTTCCGGCACAGGTGGGAGGAGGTGGTGGGATGGTGGTCGGAGGATGGAGGGGAGGTGACTGAGGGGGTGAGGCGGGGGGGTGGGGGGGTGCGTATTGGTGGCCAGGGCAGTATAAATTCTCCCCCATACCTATTCTCCCCATGTCTGCATGAGTTTCCCCCAGGTACTCCGGTTTCCTCCCACACTCCAAAGATGTGCAGGTTAGGTGGATTGGCCGTGCTGAATTGCCCCTTAGAGTCGGAGGACTAGCTCAGACAAATGCATGGGTATAGGGGCAGGGAGGGATTGTGAATGGTGCAGACCTGATGGGCAGAATGGCCTCCTTCTGCACTGCAGGGATTCAAAGTTCAAGAAACAGGGGGAGGATTAGCCGTGATCCCTGTTTTGATGATCAGTCAACTTGACCTGTGATTCTGGCCAGAATTCTCCAACTTCTCACCCTTGGCTGCGATTCTCCAGTCCCGCTGCAGTGAATGGAGATTTGGCTGAGTGCCAAATTCTCCATTCTCGCTGGCAGCGGGCTGGGGAGGGCGAACGACATCGGAGAACTCTGGCCTCTGCTTTTCTCCAGCGATGCTGCCTGACCTGCCGAGTATTTCCGGCAGGTATTTTTTTCCCCCTTTGTTTGCAATTCAGGATTGCTGGTCCTGTATCCTGCCCGCTGACATCTCCTGGTAAACACGCTTGAGTGGTTTTATAAGCAAGGTCAGCGGTGACACTCTTCACAGTCCAGCAGTTTGAACCATTCATGTTGCTAAACGGGTGAGAGAACAATAGAGGCTGTTTATTGCCTGAGGAATGAGTGACTGAGACAGGATCAGAGATGAACAATTGGAATATGGTCTGCTGAAATTCAGATGCTCGTGCTTGCGTGGATATACACCAGGTGGCACTATGGTGTGTATTAGAACGTGCCAAATCTCTGGTGGGTCGTGTGAGGGATAACACTGATAGGAAGAAAGCGAGGTCTCCAGTTACGTGCAACTTGCCGGATTTTAATTTAAATGCTGCCTTCAGTGGAACCTACAAAAACTGAGAGCCCCCCCTCACGCACGACGTGCCATTTTTTTGATGATGTGAGATAATGCAATCAGTGTAATGCTGGGCTGAATCCCTCTCCTTCTCCCTGGTTCATAATATTACAGGTCTGTTGAAACCCAAGTCCCAGAGGGTAGGAACGATACCTCCTTTGAACAATCTACTGCAGCTCCAGTGTTTTAAAAGGATTTAAATTGTCTCAGTAAATTGTTTACTGTATTATACATTTGGATGTGCAGCATCTGTGAAAAGAGATGCATTTTATCACATAATTGTGAGGTGATGTTGTCTAATTGCAGTATTCAGCGTCAATGCCTGTGGCAGCATACTTAGTACGAGGGACAGATTAAAATTCATCGGATTCAGCCTTTAATGAGACCAATTACTTTTACCAATAGTCTTGATATTTTCAAAAGAGTACAGTCAAAAACCATTATCCTTTATCTCAGCCCTGGAATATCTACAAAATCTCATCACCCACTGACCATCAACAGATAGCAAGCTCCTGATCAAATGTTCCTTCAAATAATTGCTGTATAATTATGCTCTTTCCCTTGTTACGTTTGCTCTCATCCTCCTGTCGCAGAGTTTTGTCTGTGTTTGGTGATATTAATACAGCAAGCAACATGCTAAGGAATGGTATTTCTGCACTCAATCAGAAATGGACAGTTTGATTAAAAAGGAACAGAGATATGGCAAAATTAAATTCCCCAATATCTGTAACAAATGCTCCAACACTTCCATATAATATCTCTCTTATGTTACTGAAGGCAATAGGCTTTATTAAAGCAGTGAGCAAAGAAACATGAGGTGTCAGACAAATGCGCACTCTTTGGGTCGAGTTTCCATCTGCTTCTCGAGGCACATTTCAGGTCCACTCACTTTACCTGAGGGCAAAAGGTCAATAAAGAGCTTTAGGCATTGTGTCCAGATTCTCTGGTGCTGGCCCGAGGCTGACCTAGGCTGACCCAGGCTGACCCATGCATCTCTGGTGGGACTGGAAGGCCGCTTGGGTCCTTGGGGAGAAGCAGGACATTGTTGTGAACCTTGACCTGGTACAGGGGGTCCTTCAGGCTGTGCCCGGGGAGCCATGGAGCTGCCCCTTCCCGGCACATCTGGCTGCTCTGAGCATCAGCCATCCTGGGATAAGGTGAATAGGAGACACTGGAGTGTGTGAGTGTGTCTGCGAGAGTGTGTACATGTGATGCATGTCAGTGTGTATGTGTGCATATGTGTGCATGTGCATCCATGTCTGAAAGTGTATGTGAGGGGTGTGTGTGTGTGTGTGTGTGTGTGTGTGTGTTCGTGTGTGAGAGAGAAGGAATTTGTGAGAGAGAGAGTGTGTGTGAGGGAGAGTGTGTGTGCATTTGCATGCATGCGTGTGTGAGAGAGAGTGTGTGTGTGTATGTGTGTGAGAGAGAGAGAAAGAGTGTGTGTGCATCGCATGTGTGTGTGTGTGTGTGTGTGTGTGTGATACCTTTCCTTGTCATGTAGTTCCTGGACTGTTAAGATCCTAAGGGAATGGTGGTAGGGAAGGGAATGGTTTGGCTGGCAAAGGTTTGGTTTCCTAATCATTGCACAATGAGTGCGATAGTGGCACACCATATCCAGGCCTGCCAATGTTACAAGGACACATGTGTTGTGGTGGAGAGTTTGTGGCTTCAGTGTAGCGCCTCTGGATGGTTGGAGTAGGTGGGGAGGGAGAGATGGGAGTGAGGAGGAGGAGGGGGAGATTGAGCTGGGGTAGGCCAGGGGGAGCTCAGTTTTGAACACCCTCTCAGAGTGGAGTGTTGCAAGGCGGTTGTTATGGTTGAGAGAGTGTCTGAGTTAGAATGAGGGGTGCAGCCGCTGAATTGTGCCACTGGGGCAACTTACAAGAATTTTTGTAGTTAGAGACTAACTGGGCAAACATCACAAGAATGAAGCATCAAGGAAGTGAGAGGATAGTGTAGAATGTTAACATTGGTTTAAAACAACAAGCAAAGTTATAACTGGAGGATATTGTAATGGTTCAGGTTAGAAGCTCCAAAGTGTTTTACAGAGGCTGTCTGGATCACAAGTTTTTACATCTTGAATTTGGCTGGAATAGACATGAAATGTTTCACTTCAGGTATGATTCAAATGGCCCATGAGGGAGCTTTTGTCAAACCAAGTTTATTTAAGAATATAGTTAATTTATATAGTAAGAAAATTAGCAAGAACTTTTATCAATTACAAATGAGAAACAAAACAGCCTCCATAATGTATAACCTTTAACAAATATCTAATGTATTCCAATCAAACCAATCCCACAGACAAAAGACCCATTCCACAGGTTTAACACTGCACAGACTAATGCTCACACAACATTGGACTTGAGTCCTTTGGATGAATGCTGTGGGTCTCCACACACTCAGAACAGTTTGAAGTCAGAACAATGGGGAGAGACTCTGGTCAAACCACCAATGGCAGATCCTCCCCTCCAGAAAGACAAGACTTGCTTTCAGATAACCAGCAGAATTTCCAAACATAGAGGGGGGAGAGAGAGAGAGAGAGAGAGAGAAAGACTTATTTTCAGATTGCTTTTGCTTCTAAAACGATCTTGATACTCGCAAGGATAAATGAAGCTGCTCCTATTTCCAAGCGGAGGAGATCAAAATTAGCACAAAGGGAATTTCAAGGAAGAATGTCTTCATACGAGAGTGATCCACACTATAAAGGATCTCCTGATTGAGCCATGGGGGTAAAGAATGGTGAAGCATTCGAAAGGTGGATTAGTTAACATGGACTTCACCCAGCACATGACTACATAACCCCTCAGAGCAAACGTAAGAACATAAGAGATAGGAGTAGGAGTAGGCTGTCTCACCCCTCGAGCCTGCCCCGCCATTCAATAAGATCATGGCTGATCTGAAGTGGATCAGTTCCACTTTCCCGCTTTCTCCCCATAACCCTTAATTCCCCTGCCTATCAGGGACACAATAGAAACTTTTACAAATTGTGCTAAACTAAACACAAATAAAAGTACCCTTAACAATGAATGTACTGATATACGGGCAAGTGATTTTGTTCTTCACCAAGAGATAATTCAATTGAATGTATGGGTTTTCATTTCCATTCTATACTTATCAACCGAATGCATGCTGGGGTTTCAAAATCTGAAACTCAGATAAAAGTGACAATTAATATCTGAGAAGGAAACAGCAAAAAGTTAAGAACAAGACTGTTGATTACTCTTATTAATATTGTGTTTGGAAGAAGGATTCCAGTCATGCATTGTTTTAGTTGGTAAGTCGGTTCAGCAGAGGCCACACAACTACCTTTGCTTAACTCTGCCCTGAGAGTTTCCATAGAGTTCTCTGCCATGAGACATTGAAGGGCATGCCTTGATCGTCAGATCACACTGCTGTGAGATAGCTGATTTTTTTTTAATTGGGTGGTGGGATATGGACATTGCTGGCTGCTCAGCACTGATTGCCCATGGAAGGCAGTTGAGAGTCAACCACGTTGATGTGACTCTAAAGTCAGATGTAGGCCAGACCAAGTAAGGGCAGCAGATTTTCTTCACCAAAGGACATTAATTAATGCTGTCACATGTCCAGAGTTAGGGAGGCCATCTCCTCCGAGCACATAGCTGAGTAACACCTGTACTGGAGCAAATTTCAGCTGCATTGCTCCAGGCATGATGATTACACATCAGGGGTGTGCTGTCAGTGTGGAATGCTGATTTGATGCTATCCTGCCACTTTAGTCTTGGGCATTCTAGCTATCTCCCACTTCTGATCACACAAAGCTGAAAATTAGAGCACAAATTTGTTATTTATTCTCTGTGTGGGGAAGCGCTGTTTTGAAAGAAGACAGTTGGTGAAGTTTGCAGGATAGGGCAGTGGGTTGGGCTTGAGGTGAGTGGATGAGAAGAAATTTGAAGTGACTCTGAGGGCTTTTTGCTTCCAGTCACAGCAGTTATCTGAGTAAACTCCCAACCAGGCACATCTCAACACTCCCTCCACACCCCCACCCCCACTCCCCGCCCACCCCCCCAACACCTCAGGTAGCAAAGTGGCCAAACTTTGCACAGGGAGAAGCAATGAGGACAGGGAAAGGAGCTCTCCAAGAGGTTCTACCCACCTCTGCTCTTCCAGGGACACTTGTTCCATCTCCAGCTAACCCAAACATTCAGTAAGCCCTCGGACTGGTGTTGCTGGGTGACCATTCATGCTGCTGTGTGTGCGTTTAAGGGATGGTGCTAGCTGGAGAGGTGAGGTTGAAAGTGGCAGTGATGGCACCTTATCAGCATTGCTCATGGACTGACATTACAAACTGTCCAGGCTGTATGCTTACAGCCAGGAAGAATCCTCTGCCTCTTCTTCCTCCTGTTCCTCCTCCTGTTCCTCCAAAGCGCGTAGGTGTGAGGGCTACGGCAGTGCTAAGTGTGTGAGGCTGAGGTGAGAGCACATGTGTGAGTTACAGTTGATGGAGATTAGTTGAGTGAATAGAACAGTGCGTGAGGCTCGTGGTACAGTTGATAAAATGTAACATGACATGCTTTTTATTGAACTTGAAAACTCACGTAAGGTCATTCAATGTCTTGTAACGCTGGATCCTTGCCTCCAGGGAAGGCTGCTGGCATTTCCTACAATAGCTACATGCTCCAACTGCTTTCTCACTATCAGTCTGGAGGTTTTTCTGACTCCCTGAAGGAAGACGACCCCTCTGTATGCCAATGTACCTCCTCAACCCTGGTCCATAGTACATCATCTTGCTGATTACCTCCTCCCCTTTCCAAACGGCTCCAACCCTCTGATTTACTCTCTCCATCTCCCTTGCTACCACCTCCCCTTCAATTGCTTATTCCTCTCCTCTGATATCCCCCCCACCCCCACCCCACCATCCCCACAACACACACATTACCTGGGGAGACAGTGGCCTACTGATACTGTCACTGAGAGCCAGAGTAAGATCTGGGACCCGAGTCCACAGCAGATGATGGAATTGAATTGAATGAAAAATAGCTGGAATTAAGAATCTATTGATGACTATGAACTCACTGTCGAGTTTTGGAAAAACCCACTTGGTTCACTGAGGAAGGAAATCTGCTGTCCTTACCTGGTCTGGCCTACACGTGACTCCAGATCCTCGACAACGTGGTTGACTCTGAAATGCCCTTAAGCAGCTAGGGATGGACAATAAATGCTGGCCAGCCAGTGATGCTCACAGCTCTCCGAACACCCTCTCAGTATTGCAACACGTTTACCATCCTTGCTTATATAACAATACGATCATTTAAAATTAGATGTTTGTACTGATGAAGGCAAACGAAAAGTTTCAGCAACACCATTTTTTAGCAATGTTTAAACTTGTGAAATCATAATAACTGGAGTTTGAGGTAATTCACTCAATGGGGAGTTCTTTGAGATGTTTCAGAAACACATTGAAAATTTCTCTGCAGATTTCATTCTTTCTCATCCTTGGTGCCGGAATGGTCCACCTTGGTAAAAGAACAGTTTATGATGAAATCCTTTTGAACTTCCTGGATTTGATAAGTAAGATCCTCTTCAGCAGTTGGTCAGCCTGAATGCAGTGAGAGGATTTGATAGGGTTAAGTCGTTGTGCACCGGAGGGATTTGGCTTCAAGCTCAATTTTATCTCCTTGTGTCACACCCTGCACATATGGAATTTTATTCTCCTTTTGAAATTAAAGATTGAGCTTTATTCCTTAAAAAAAAATCCAATAAATCCAATGGGAGTTCAACAGCAACAACACCAGCTTGCTTTCATATACAACATTTAATGCAATGAAACATCCCAATGTACCTTATCAATTAAAGTATCACATCGAGCACCGTGAAGAGATATACAATCATAGAATCCCTGTAGTGCAGAAGGGGGCCTTTAGCCCATTGAATCTGCACCAACTCTCCAATAGAGTATCTTACCCAAGCCTACTTTCTTGCCCAATCCACTCAACCCACATATCTTTGGACACAAAGGGGCAATTTAACATGGCCAA
The DNA here is from genome assembly GCF_965287045.1 of Carcharhinus amblyrhynchos. NCBI lineage: Eukaryota > Metazoa > Chordata > Chondrichthyes > Carcharhiniformes > Carcharhinidae > Carcharhinus > Carcharhinus amblyrhynchos. Next base: position 4,402,295 of record NC_137336.1, on the reverse strand, counting down.
TCCACCAAACCTGCACATCTTTGGAGTGTGGGAGGAATATGGAGCACCCGGAGGAAACCCACGCAGACATGGGGAAAATGTGCAAACTCTCACAGAGGGTCACCCTGAGGCCGGAATTGAACTCAGGTCCCTGGCACTGTGAGTCAGCAGTGCTAATGGGTGGCACAGTGGTTAGCATTGCTGTCTCACAGTGCCTGGGACCCGAATTCGATTCCCAGCTTTGGTCAACGTCTATGTGGAGTTTTCACGTTCTCCCTATGTCTGTGTGGGTTTCCTCCGGGTGCTTCGGTTTCCTCCTATAGTCTGAAAGATGTGCTAGTTAGGTGCATTGGTCATGCTAAATTCCCCCTCTGTGTACCCGAACAGGTGCTAGAGTGTGGCAACTAGGAGATTTCCACAGTAAGCCTACTTGTGACTAATAAATAAACATTAAACTTAACCACTATGGCACCAGGACATGAAGTCAGATGACCAAATGCTTGGTCAAAGCGTGATATTCTGAGAAGTAATTTTAAAGGAGGAGAGAAAGGGAGAGGTGAAAGGAAGGAATTCCAGAGTTTGTGACCATGACAACTATAATAATTCCAGGAGCTGGCTGTAAAGAAACAGTGCTTCATTGCACAAAGTAAAATAAAAAAAAGACACACACTTGTAGTGAACATAAACAGGTCCCGACTGAGACAACACAACAATGGATCCACTCAGGGGCCTGCTTTATACAGGGCTTGGTAGACCAGCTCCACCAGTTTAGGTAATTACCAATCAGCAGGGAGCTCATATTCAATGAGTCAGACAGGGAGGTCAGTCAGTGATTCCCCATGCAAATCCTGGGATTATCACAGCAGCTGAAGGTGTGGCACCAACAGTGGAACAATTATAATTGGGAATGTGCAAAAGAGCAGATTTAGAGGAGCGCAGAGATCTCAGAGGGTTATCGGGCTGGAGGGGATTAGAAAGCTTGGGAAGGATGGGATTACTAGGGGATTTTATGTCCAAGTTACAGAAGAATCCACACTATCCAAAGGATGAATAAGAATGTGGAACTTGATCCCACACGTAACAATTGAGGCAGATAACAAAGGAACAGTCATGGAGAGTGCTCGATAAACGTACCAGGATATGGAAGGAAATGTTGGTTGGGTGAGGTGAAGAGGGGTGGGAGTTCTTGTGGAGGATAAACATCAACAAGGACTATTTGGGACAAATGTCATGTCGCCGTGCTGAAGAATTCATTTTGATATATAATCCTATGCAATTTCTTCCGCTACTTTGCTGATGTCAAAGCAAGCAGACATGCCCATGACCCGTTATTGCAGGGCCAATCAATCAGCAATGCCTCTACACGGTTGGTATTCGCTTTTTGTGACATTGGTAAATCAGTTCTTCTCATCCAAGCAGCAGTGACTATAAGATAAATGAGGACAAGATAATAATCCTCCCTCATAAGTACTGAGGAAAGATCAATCACTCTGCCTAAACTACCAGGACCATGGGAATGTCACGCCAATGAAGCCAACCGGCTGAGGATAAATAATTTAGGATGCAAAGCTTGACAGCTCTTCTCGAGCTTTGCTTGATTTATCTTAGGTGAGACAGGGGAAAATATAATTTTCACAACCTTTCCCCAGGAGGCTACATACTCTGGGCACAGCCCACACTGCAGCAATGTGTACATAGGCTGGGCTTAAACAGTCGCAACACCTCTGATGTGTTTGCAATATTACTCATGAAATTTGTACCCTGCTTTTTTTTTAACCAGTATCAATTTTCATATGGGGGGAGGGGTTTGGAGACTGGGGGGTCTGAAATCCAAGAGGAACACAAATTTAGTGATGTCAGTCACGACAAGAAAAAATAATTTGGCCAGGTGTATAAAACAAAATGAAGACTTGCATTTATATAAACACTTTGCAAACTGCGGCACATCCCAAAGTGCTTTATGACCAATTTAGAAGGGCAATGTGGAAAGCTGGCAGCCAATTTCATCACAATGATGTTAAAACAAAATTTTGCCGGCTGTTCGAAAAGTCAGGGATGTTTTCCTGATCTGTTCCTTGACATTGATCCTTCAACTAATGCCACAAAATGAATATCCTAAGCCTATCACATATTTTCTTTGTGGTGCTTCAATGTGTACAAATTGGATTCCATGGCCATGCTTCTCGCAAAAGCACTGAATTGGTGGGAAAACTGTTCTAGATCACAACTGTTTTGACAGTTCAACTTCTCACCTGAATCTCCACACTCTGTGCAGTTTTTTTTCCCCCCAGAACAGGGATTCTGAACATGGGGTCACAGCCTCAGTGTAAAGGGTTTGCCAATTTGGACTGCAACGAGGAGGAATTTCTTCATTCAAAGGCCTTTGAACCATTGGACAAAAGAAAAATACAGCGAATGATGGAAACAAAGAACCAAGAACAACACAGCACAGGAAACAGGCCCTTCGGTCCTACAAGCCCACGCCGCTACCTACGACTTTTGTCTACATCCCATTGACTCCACAATAAAGGGGTGCAAAAACAGGAAATAGAAACAGGAAATCCATCCTGATGCAACGTTAGTGGTCTGAAATGTTAATTCTCTTTCTCTCTTCACAGGTGCTGCTGGGTCTGTGAGTCTTTGGGGCTTTCTGTTCCAGAGAGCTCTGGATGCTCAGGCTCTGAATGTAATCAAGTCAGAGGATACTCAGGGAATCAAGAGATATCGATTCGGGGTGAGCGGGTGGAATTAAGGCAGAAATCAGCCACAAACTTGACCTGTTAGATGGCGTGAAGTGTAACTGTCAGTTTGCTGGTGTTTATTTAGTGAACCCAGTTGTAGATTCTCACCTCTACATCAGAAACTCAGTGGTGTCCTTGTGACCAATTCCACATTCCGATCCAACCATGGTCTAAGGATGAACAAAGCTGATAACAAATTTGGCATCTTGTTCAACTCTGCATTAATCTCTGAGCCGACATCCTGTCTACACCTCACTCTGTAACATCATTCATTTCTCCCCTTATCTTCTGGAGACTCAATTCTTCACACACTCTCCACTCACCTCCTGTCTTCAACTTTATCTAAAACCTGTATCCTGTTTGGACTCCCACTCACCCATTACTCCCATAAATCTACATTGACCCTCAATTCCCTAACATTAGCCTTGACAGTTCCACTGTGTCATGGCCCACCTCCCACCTCTCACTTTTCCAATTTGTACCCAGTCATATCACCCAGCACTCCTGTCATGTTTGTCCTGCATTGAATCTCAGTCTTGCAACATCTTGATTTTAAAATTCTCATCCATGTGTTCAAATCCCTCATGGTCACGCTTCTGTCTGTGTCCATCCTTGACAGCCCTGAGGATCACTATGCTTATCCAACTTTCGCCTGTTGCGCATCACCATTTTCCTTTGTCTCACCAGTGGCGTAAATTCCAGAACTCTCTCCATGAACTCCTCAGGATCTTCACTTTTGTCTTAACCTTTAAGACACTACTTAAACCTGACCTCCTTGACCAAGCTTTTGGTTACCTGTCCGCAGAGTTCTTTACATGGTTTGGTGTTGCATTTTGTATCTTGTGAAACACTTTTGGGGCATTTAGTTATATGAAAAATGCTATAGAAATGCAAGTTGCTGTTAATCAGGTGGATATTAGAAAGTTTCTGGAAGTATGTGAACTTTAAGGTATTTAACGTTCAAACCTATCGTTGCAATCCTATTTTTTGGAGGTTGTTACCCTGTGGAAGATACTGGAGGAAGAGTCGATATCAGCAGAGATTTATTTAAGCAACCTTTTCCACATTGAGAAATGAAACTGGCCATTTCCTCTAATACAATAAGGGAATTGTCTCCAAATCATACAGAGTACAATTTTGACATTTTGAATTCAATTAATGCCTGGGTTTCATTCAGCAATAAAACAAATTTGGATTAAATTAAATTCCTCTCAGATGAGCATTCAAAGCTTTTATGTTTGTGGGTGGCACTGATATATAACATGAACTGGCACTGCGCATACATATCAAATTACCAATTCAATTGATTTGCATACACATCACGCAATGGATATTAACAGATCTTATTGGCATTATGTTGAATGTATCTGCCAATGGGCTACAGTGCTACAAACAGGAGCACAGTGGGGCAGTTTGGGTGGCACAGTGGTTAGCGCTACTGCGTCACAGCACCAGGGACCCTTTACAGTTCTGCCCTTGGGTGACTGTGCAGAGTCTACACATTTTATAATTTAAGATTATTTATTTATTAGTCGCACGTAGGCTTACATTAACACTGCAATGAAATTACTGTGAAAATCCCTTAGTTGCTACACTCCAGCACCTGTTTGGATACACTGAAGGAGAATTTAGCACGACCAATGCACTTAACCAGCACATTTTTTGGGCTGTGGGAGGAAACCAGAGCATCTTGAGGAAACCCGCTCAGATACGGGAATAACGTGCAGCCTCCTCACAGACAGTGACCCAAGCTGGGAATTGAACCCGAGCCCCTGCTGCTATGAGGCAACAGTGCTAACCACTGTGCCACAGTGCCGCCCATTTCTCAGTGCATCTGCATGGGTTTGCTCCGGGTGCTCCGGTTCTCACCCACTGATCAAATAAGTGCAAGTTAGGTGGATTCAGGGAATGGGGTGGTGGTGCAGGATGGGCCTGGGTAAAACACTCTTTGCAAGAGTTGGTGCGGACTCGATTTGCACTGCAGGGATTCTATTCAGTAACTCGGCCTAAAGTTGCAAGCTCAGAGATTTCCAATTGGTTAAGGGTGGTAAATAGTAAATACAAGCAGAAATTGACCTGGGTTACCCACACGCTGAGTGTCAGACTGAGGCCTCATCTGACTGTTGGACCCCTTGCCTTAAATAATGAGAAATGGATAGGTGAATGAATCTCAGGTTAGGTGATGGATGGGAAGATTCCGACCTAAATGGGAACCTTTTATATTCATTTCACCAATTCAAGTAGAACATTATCAATCCAGAAAACAGAGTTCATTGAGTTTCTTAAATTGCACAGCTGCATCCCATCAGAAAGTAGCTGACTCCTGGGAAAGTGTTACTGGGAGAAAATTCTAAATAAGGGGAGGAGAAATGTCACAATAAATATAGTAAAAAGTCTCACAACACCAGGGTAAAGTCCAACCAATTTATTTGATAGTAAACCCACAAGCTTTCGGAAACATTGTTCTCCACATCATGACTATCATCGACACCGCAAACTGCCACATCCAAGTGGAGAGGATCTCCAAGAAGATTGTACATATTGACACAGACATCAAGTTTTTACAAAGATGCAAGAAAGCAAACAAGATACCGACAGGACTACAGATCACGAACCCACTCAGGTCAACCTTATGGCTTATGTTCGGATGAGGCTTATGTTCGGATGAGATTGGAGGGCTCAGATAGTGCACTAGAAAGCTTTAGATTGGCTAGGAGGGAGTTGAAGAGTGAGTTGAGAAGGGCTAAAAGAGGACATGAGAAGACTTTGGCTGATAGGATTAAGGAGAATCCTAAGGCGTTCTATAAGTATGTCAAGAACAGAAGGTTGGTCAGGGCAAGATTAGGGCCAGTTACAGACAGCAGGGGGAAGTTGTGTGTGGAACCGGAGGAGATTGGAGAAGTATTGAACCAATATTTCTCTTCGGTGTTCACGCAGGGGGACATGAATATAGCTGAGGAGGACATTGGGTCGCAGGGGTGTAAAATAGAAAGTATTACGGTTGATAAAGAGGATGTGCTGGAAATTCTTGAGGGGCTGAAAATAGATAAGTCCCCTGGTCCGGATGGGATCTACCCTAGGATTCTCTGGGAGGCTAGAGAGGTGATTGCAGAGCCTCTGGCTCAGATCTTCAGGTCGTCATTGGTCTCTGGTGTAGTCCCGGAGGATTGGAGGATAGCGAATGTTGTCCCATTGTTTAAGAAGGGGAACAGAGACTTTGCCGGGAATTATAGACCGGTGAGTCTTACTTCTGTTGTGGGCAAGGTTTTAGAAAAAATTATTAGGGATAGGATTTATAGTTATTTGGAGTGTAATGAATTGATTAGAAATAGTCAGCATGGTTTTGTAGCAGGTAGGTCGTGCCTTACTAACCTTATTGAGTTTTTTGAGAAGGTGACCAAAGAGGTGGATGGGGGTAAGGCAGTTGACGTGGTATACATGGATTTTAGTAAGGCGTTCGATAAGGTTCACCATGGTAGGCTTCTGCAGAAAATGCAGATGTATGGGATTGTGGGTAATCTAGGAAGTTGGATCAGGAATTGGCTATCAGATAGGAGACAGAGGGTGGTGGTGGATGGTAAATATTCATCATGGAGTGCAGTTACGAGTGGTGTGCCTCAGGGATCTGTTTTGGGGCCACTGTTGTTTGTAATTTTTATTAATGATCTGGATGAGGGTATAGTTGGGTGGATTAGTAAATTTGCTGATGACACCAAAGTTGGAGGTGTGGTAGATTGTGAGGAAGGGTGTCATAGTCTGCAGGGAGACTTAGATAGGTTGCAGAGCTGGGCCGAGAGGTGGCGGATGGAATTTAATGCGGAGAAGTGTGAGGTAATTCACTTTGGTAGGAGCAACAGATGTGTCGAGTATAGGGCTAACGGGAGGACTTTGAATAGTGTGGATGAACAGAGGGATCTAGGTGTGTGTGTACATAGATCCCTGAAAGTTGGGAATCAAGTAGATAAGGTTGTCAAGAAGGCGTACGGTGTCTTGGCGTTTATTGGTAGGGGGATTGAATTTAGGAGTCGCAGTGTAATGTTGCAACTGTACACTACTCTAGTGCGGCCGCACTTGGAGTACTGTGTGCAGTTCTGGTCCCCGCATTACAAGAAGGATGTGGAGGCGTTGGAGAGGGTGCAGAGGAGGTTTACTAGGATGTTGCCTGGTATGGTGGGGAGGTCCTATGAGGAGAGACTGAGGGATCTAGGGTTGTTTTCGTTGGGAAGAAGGCGGCTAAGAGGGGATCTTATTGAAACATATAAGATGATTAGGGGTTTAGATAGGGTGGATAGTGATAGCCTTTTTCCTCGGATGGAGAAAGCTAGCACGAGGGGGCATGACTTTAAATTAAGGGGGGGTAGCTACAGGACGGATGTCAGGGGTAGGTTCTTTACCCAGCGGGTGGTGAGGGATTGGAATGCCCTGCCTGCTGCAGTTGTAGATGCGTCTAGTTTGGGGGCGTTTAAGAGATCTCTGGATAGGTTTATGGACGAAAAGGGATTGGTATAGGCTAGTGGGTCATTGTTTTTGTAACTGGTCGGCGCAACATCGTGGGCCGAAGGGCCTGTTCTGCGCTGTAATGTTCTATGTTCTATGTTCTATAACCTAGAACACAGACAATCTCCAGATCATGACAATAAATATATCCATTCTTCAGCAGGGAGCAATGGATGGAGTGGCTCTCAAATCAAATGAAAGCTTATGACCTGCAATGTTGTTGAGTCTGTTCAAGATGCTTCATGCAGAAGCAATGCTGAACATTGGATGAGAGAAGATTAGGGGTATAGATGTTGATTAGGGTTTAAGTGGTTTAAAGTAAGAAAATTTAGAATAAGGTGCTGAAAATTGCAGCTAATATGATTGAAGGTCTGAAATTTGTAAGCTATGATAGTATGGCATGGTGGTACAGTGGTTAGCACTGCGGCCTCACAGCACCAGGGACCAGGTTCGGTTCCCAGCTTGGGTCACTGTCTGTGTGGAGTTTGCACATTTCCCCCGTGTCAGCCTGGGTTTGTTCTGGTTTGCTCCCATTGTCCAAAGACGTGCAGGCTAGGTTGATTGGCCGTGCTAAATTGACCCTACCTTTTGGGGGAATTAGCAGAGTAAATATGTGAGGTTTCCCGGATAGGGACTGGGTGGGATTGTTGTCAGTGCAGGCTCGATGGGCCGAATGGCCTCCTTTCATCCTGTAGTGATTCTATAACTTTGCTGTTGACAGATCTTCACCGTGGTTTTGTCAAATAACATCCATTACTGGTAGATGAGAGAGAATGATCAACCTTAGTCACACTTGCAATTTGATAAATGATAAAGAATAATCTGACCCAAATGTGTTAAACTGATGTCATAGCACATTAATGCCATTTGAAATGGATTATGATCTGTCAGTGAACGCGTTTGTAATGGGATCCATCCCAGTGCAGCTCAGCAACAAACCTGAGCCCCCTTCCAGGACTTCAGGTTAAAAATTAGATCCCACCCTGAAAAGATTAACACATTTTTGTACCTTTAATGACTTTAGGATGGAACCAATATGAGCAGAGCAAGCTCCCACAACGTAATGGCAAAAATGGGCGGCACGGCAGCACATCAAAAAGACAGTAGGACTAGGGGGCACAGCCTCAAGATAAAAGGGGGGCGGTTTAGAACGGAGTTGAGGAGGAACTTCTTCACTCAAAGGGTGGTGAATCTCTGGAATTCTCTGCCCGTTGAAGTGGTGGAGGCTGCCTCGCTCAATATTTTTAAGACGCGGGTTGATGGGTTTTTGATAAGAGAGGGGATTAAGGATTATGGGGAGAGGGCGGGAAAGTGGAACTGAGCAGCGACAGATCAGCCATGATCTTATTGAATGGCGGGGCAGGCTCGAAGGGCTAGGTGGCCTACTCCTGCTCCTATTTCTTATGTTCTTATGTTCTTATTGGTTAGCAGTGCTGCCTCACAGCACCAGGGGCCTGGGTTCAATCCTAGCCTTGGGTCACTGTCTGTGTACAGCCTGCACATTCTCCCCATGTCTGTGTGAGTTTCCTCCAGATGCTCCGGTTTCCTACCACAGTCCAAAGGTGTGCCGGTGAGGTTGATTGGCCATGCTATATTGCCCCTTAGTGTCAGGGCGATTAGCAGGGTAAATGTGAGGGGTTAAGGGAATAGGGTCTGGGTGGGATTGTGGTTGATGCAGACTCAATGGGCTGAATGACCTTCTTTTGCACAGCGGGAATTCAATGGATTCTATGAAATTTGCCAATCGTTCCTGCTATAGGGTGCTCCAGTCCCGCCAACAGTGATCCCCCCTCCCACGCCCTCCCCCCAACCCTGCTGCACTTCCCCAACCCCGCCGTCCTCCTCTTCCTCCCCTCTTCTCGTCTGGCACCCAGTGTGACTCCCCCAGCGGAGGGGGTGTGCAGAACATTGCTGTGAACTGGAGATGTGATACACGGGGTGGGCTTCAGTTAAAAATGAACACCGAATTATTAATGATTTGTGATCCCTTCCATGGCTGCCTCTCTCTCTGTTTACCATGCTGTGTCCGTTGCTTCGTTTCTGCTGTTGACATTAATACAGCAGAGTTCTGCATGAACCACTAGGAACAAATATCGAACAAGTACCACATTCCCCCTACCCCCACCATCCTCTTGAAGTGAACATCCCCAAGCAATTTCAAAACAAGTTCAGTGTAAACATAGTCAATAAGTAAGCCACTAATAACCTCTCAGATGTTCTGGAAGTTGTTGCCGATCCTCTGGTGCTTTATTCACACTGATGGGAGCCTCTGGCCATTTGGTATGTACGCTATAGTGTCATAGAGGTTTGCAGCATGGAAACAGGGCCTTTGGCACAACTTGTCCATGCCGCGCAATTTTTACCACTGAGCTAGTCCCAGTTGCTTGCATTTGGCCCATATCCCTCTACACCCATCTTACCCATGTAACTGCCTAAATGATTTTTAAAAGACAAAATTTGCTGAAATGTTGCCTTCCTGCCAACCCTGCAAACACATCCGCAGTCTGAGGTAATGGGTAATGTCCCGTACACAACACTGGATTTATGGCAACCTTGAAGTCCCTGCAAATCCTTCTAGATCCACTTTTCTTGATGGCTGGAACAAATAGGTGTGGCCCATTCACTGCTGCTGACAGGTTCCAAAACTCCAGCCTTCACCAGCTGCTCCAAGTCGGTCTCCATCTTTGGCCTGATAGCTTTTGGGACAGAACTTGCCTTCAAACATTATGCTTGGCTTTCAACTTCAATTTTCCGTTGGGATGATATCTATTTGAGAGGGCACGCTTGGTTTACCATCTCTTTTGAAAGGTGGCACCTCTCAAGAGTGCAGCACTCCCTGTCTACGCCAGCCCAGATTTGTCTACAGTGGGACTCCTTAGTGTCTGGCTGTGATGTGTGTGAGTTCCCCACTGAGCCATGCCTGATAGGCTGGGAGGAGTTGATGGACAGCGATTGGACTCACTTCAATGCGTATCTTCAGTGCGCTCTGAAATTCTTTGCTTGAGCAGCATGTCAAATTACTATGGGGGTAGATTTGAGTTAGATTAGTTCCACTGGATTTAATTAAAGAGAAAAAAATAATTATATTGATAACAATTGATGGCGATCTTTATTTCCATGGGGATCGTCACTTCTTGTGTTTAGAAGATGGCTCTAAGTGTTGAAACAGACTATATATTTCTTCATTATTAAAATTCAATAATGTTTTTAATTCAAAAGAAAATCCCTGCTGGCCATGAAATTACCAGTCATACATGAAGAATAATCCATCGCTTTGTGAATATTACGCAATAAGAGGAACAGTTTTTCACATTATCAGCCTGCAGGTAGCGAATGAAACCATTCTGAGAAATATCAGTCTCTGAAGGAGAACTGTGCCGGGAAGATGTTATGACTTAGCAGCTGAGTTTTGTGCAGAAGAAGCGTATCTTAGGAATTAAACTGAGGTGGTCAAATACTCCACTCACGCACCATCCTTTTAGATAGTGGCACAGAGCACAGAACCAGCAGATTTGGCCATTTCCAGGGAATTCTGACTAACCCATTCCTATCCTCCGTTTGTCACACAGCCTTGCGGTTTTCTTTCTCTCTCTCAGTCCGATTCCACCCTGTCAGTCAGCACATTCTAGATCACAATAACTTGCTGCGTCTTTGACGAACCACAACCCAAGATTAAAGTTCAACGTTACCAATACGATACTTCACAATCTGTCTCATTATCTCCCCCATTCTGTGTTGGCCTGCATAAGGGCTCTGGGGCTATTATCTCAGTCTTTCAGTAAGTGACGAAACGTACATAAAAAGTGAAAAAAAAAACTCCTCTAAAATGGTGGAAAGTTATCACAAAATGCAAAGTGCTGGAAACATGCAACAGGCTCACCCACATCACTTGATGGCAATTTAAAAAGTGCAGGTTTATATTCTGGGTGTAGATCTTTGATTGATTAAAATGAACCCGTTAATTTCTCTTAACCGAATCGAATAGAAACTAATAGAATTCTGTTTCAGCAGCTAAACACAATTGCCTTGATCTTTCATTAACACATTTTTCAATTAAAAATACACATTCATTGACACATCCAACTTTCTTTTAAAGTCAGAATGTGACACAGAAAGTGACATTACCCACAATTTATGACCAGGTTTGCTTCTAAGTGCAGTTTAAACTCTGCCCAATGTTGTGTTGTTATAATGATATAAGCCCCAGTCACTAATAAAGGATTTTCAAGGCAAATTACAGGTTCACTTGTTTAGACAAGGAACATGGGAAGATTTATACAAATGCAGAAAGACATCATCAGAAGAGGTGCGTGTGTGTGTGTGTGTGTGTGCTCTGCTCAAGGGTGAAACTAAGACTGTCACAAATCCCTTCCAGTGCTGTCATGCTGACACCTCTTAACGGAATTCTACAACATCTTCCTTTCTTTTCAAGAATATTTCCCCTTCTCCTACCTGCCAAAGAAGTATAACTGTTTATACTACACCTGTTTGTGGTTATTTACCATTACATAAGTGTACGCTGAGGAATCTTTAAGTCACTGAAGTGTAGGAGTAACTTCCTGGCAAGATCTTGTGATGGTAGCATTGCCTGGAGGTTTCTTTCAGTGAATGGGGCTTTCAACAATTGGGGTTGTATTTAGGAACTGCAAGCTTCGTTAACCTGCATGTGTTGCTTCATATTTACGTCCATCCATGAAAAGTTCTCTAATGCTGTACGTTTTGGGCTTGTCAAGCACATTTTTCTGGAATGCTTCCATTGGAATGGGCGCCATCAACAACTCTACCTGTTAACTCTGTCACAGTATACACCCCTTTCACTGTCACTGCTGACAAAGTGGTCCATGGATTCTGTTGGCCAGTACTGGGGGGAGGGGTGGGGTGGTTAACGAGATTCTGAACTGGTTTTCCAATGTAGTCCATACCTTTTGGAGATATTTAACTCTTCCGTTAATCGTGATGTGTTCAGACCTTCAATCCCATCCCAATTGCTAGGCAAATTTTTAATGGCTTGTTTGTCTGGTTCATACAGACATGAACCAAGAAACCACAGCTCCATATTCTCTGCTACGATCCCAGCTGATGTTACTACAGAACAATTCAGATCCTACTTGGACGCATTAATAGGCTTGATAGATCCTAGCTATATATATATATATTTTGTTACAGCGTTATAGAGTCATAGAGGTGTACAGCATGGAAACAGGCCCTTCAACCCAACTTGTCCATGCTGTGCTTTTTTTTTAACAACCTCTAAGCTAATCCCAATTGCCCGCATTTAGCCCATATCCCTCTACACTCATCATACCTATGTAGTATCTAAATGCTTTTTAAAAGATAAAATTTTACCCGCCCCTGCTACTACATCTGGCAGCTTGTTCCAGACACTCACCACCCACTGTGTGAAAAAAATTGCTCCTCTGGACTCTTTTGTATCTCTTCCCTCTCAACTTAAACCTGTAGTTTTAGGTTCCCCTACCTTTGGGAAAAGATATTGACTATCTTGTCTATGCCCCACATTATTTTATAGACCTCTTTAAGGTCACCCCTCAGTCTTCTACACTCCAGAGAAAAAAGCCCCAGTCTATTCAGCCTCTCCTTAAACTCACTCCAAAAATGTGCAGGGCAAGTTAGGTTAATTGGCCATGTTAAATTGCTCCTTAGCATCAGGTGAATTAGCAGGATAAATACATGTGGTTACGGGATAGAGCCTGGGTGGGATTGTTGTCGATGCAGACTCGATGAGCTGAATGACCTCCTTCTGCACTGTAGGGATTCTATAATTACCCTTCTCCCAGTTTAAATAATCATGGAAACACAAACACATACAGATAGACAGTTTTTTTACACAATACCAGCCAAAATATCTTAGAAATAAAACCCAACTTCACAGTCAGTGCAACAAGGTTGGAAATAAGTAATTGTTAGCTTGAAAGAATTTACAATGACGGGATTTCCATATGAGATTAGAGTATAAATTCCATGTAAAAATATACAGACCTAGGCTATTTAGCCCAATGCATTCCTGTCTGCATTCATCCTCCACACAAGCACACAATTTACTTAAATTTATTCACCATGTTGCAGTAATCCCTTTAATCCTTCATCTACCTATCCAATCCAACTTGGAATGTTTCTGAATGCTGCTGTTTCTGCGTTAACTCCTGTCACCAAAAGCAAATCCCACAGTAAAGAACAAAGGACAATACAGCACAGCAACAGGCCCTTCGGCCCTCCAAGCCTGCACTGATCATGTGTTCCTAACTAGACAATCCGTTTGTATCCCTCTGTTCCCAGTCTGTTCACGTGGCTATCTAGATAAGTCTTAAATGATCCCAGCGTGTCTGCCTCAACCACGTTGCTTGGTAGTGCATTCCAGGCCCCCACCACCCTCTGTGTAAAATGCGTCCAGCTGCGCTCGCCCCAAGACTGGAAAATCCTACCTGAGGTCAACAGATCTTTGCATGGTCCTGTCCCTCCTGCTATGACACCCGGGACGGGCAGAATGGGAAAATTCTGCCCTATGTATCTACGCCATCGAAATCTTATTTAATTTTAAAGACATTCTAAATTTATAAAAATCTTCCTGGTTTCATGTAACCTGGCAAATAAGCCAGATCTGTACTGGCTGAGTGGAACGTTAACAGAAGCATGTAGAAAGGAATATGCTGGTAGGGGAAAGGTGCGCATGCAGGATAAAGCCTATGCAATTGTCCATTCAATAGTTAAACAACATGGTGATTAATTATGCTGGTTGCTGACACTGGGTTCTCAGTGCCTGATCCTTATCTCCGCGTACTGCCCAGCTGAAAAGTATGTGCATAAACAGGCCTGAAAACTACTTTGACTTCTCTCCCCTCCCCGCAACCCCTGCCCCCCCCACCCACCCTGTCACCAAGGCCCACAGAACATTATTGCAACACAAAACAATCAAAGTTTAAAGGTTAATGGACCGGAAAGGTAAGAATTTTCCAGATCTATTTAACCCAGTGCTACATCTGGCAGTCTCAATCCCAAGTGAGTGATTAGAGGAATCTGCTTCTCATTGTCTGAAAATATTTCACACATTTAGCTCTTTGTATCTCCTGTTTGGTGTCAGCTTTCGCTCAGTCGGCAGTGCTCCTGTCTCTGAATCAGTCGGACATGGGTTCTTCAGAGGCTAGGATAAAATATTCAGGCTAACACTCCAACATAGCACTGAAGATGTATCACAGGCAAAAGATTTCATGGCCTTGTTTTACAGAATTGAAAGGGGAGCGCTCCCTGGTATCACAGAATCATAGACTTCCTACAGTGCAGAAGGAATCGAGTCTGCACTGACTCTCTCGGACAGAGCACCTTTATCCAAACTCAGCCCCTGCCCTACCTCCATAACACCACACATTTACTCCGCTAATCCCCCAAACTTACACATCTTGGGAGATTGAGGGACAATTCTGTATGGCCAATCCACCTAACTGGCACATCTTTGGGCTGGGGGAGGAAACTGGAGCACCTGGAGAAAACCCACGCAGACACAGGACGAATGTGCGGACTCCAGACAGGCAGTGATCCGAGGCTGGATTGAACTTGTGTTCCGGGCACTGTAAGGCAGCAGTGCTAACTACTGTGACACCGCGTCACCCATGTCCTGTCCTGCCTGATATTCATAATTGAAATCTGACGAAAAGCTGTTTGGACCTGAAACAGGAGCTGTTTCATCCTTGCTTCACACGGTGTGGATGTCATTGACTGGCACAGCATTTATAGCCCATCCCTAGCGGCCCCTGAGAGGTAGCGGTGAGCTGCCAGAGTCACTGCGGGCATGTGGGGGGGTGAGCATTTCCAGTTATGGTTTGTTTTTACTTCAGATTTCCAGCATCCGCAGCATTTCGCTTTTGTTTCATAGAATCATAAAAAACGTACAGTACTGAAAGAGGCCATTTGGCCCATCGAGTCTGCACTGACCACAATCCAAATCGGCCCCTACCCCCATATCCCTACGTATTTACCCGCTAACCTCCGCATCCCAGGACACTAAGGGGCAATTTTAGCATGGCCAATCAACCTAACCTGCACATCTTTGGACTGTAGGAGGGAACCGGAGCACCCAAAGGAAACCCACGCTGATATGAGGAGAATGTGCAAACTCTACACGGACAGTGACCCAAGCCGGGAATCGAACCCAGGTCCCTGGAGCTTCACAGCAGTGCTAACCACTGTGCTACCGTGCCGCCCATTGCATCAATGAAATACATGATTTGGTCATCATTTTACTGCTGGTTTTAAGAGCTTGCTTTGTACCAGTTGCTTTCTCTACTTCCTGCAGTGACTACAAACCTAAATGGTAATCAACTAGTTGTGAAGAACTTTGGGATGTTCCAAGGTTGCAAAAGGCACCATAATAATTCAAAGGCTTTTCAGGGTGGAATCTAATTTCCAAGGCTCCCCAATGGTGAAGCTGATTCCTCCAGGGTTCACCCTCCAGGGTTCACTGAGTTTCTTGCAGAATGACACTGTCAAATTAATCTTCAATTCCTTTCAGTGTGCGGCTACTGCTGAGCCTGAACATCGCTCTGTTTCTGCTATGGTTGCTATTGATTGAAGCAGTTTGATGGTGAATCACTCCAAGGATTGCATGCACAAGAAGCAGCTGCCTGGGAAGTAATGCTAATTAGATCCTACAAACAATTTATATTACATTGAAATAAATCTGGATTACAGAGATCAGGAGAAGAAACAGCCAGGACACGGCAAACACTGTGATAAGAAGCAACAGGGGCAAATTAATGTTGGCATATTTCATTTTGTGACTGGATATGTTTGGCTGCAAAGTTCATGCTTCTGCCCTGCACTTCACTCAGCTACAACCCAAAAGAGTCATTCACTAGGATGTAAATTCTTCCTGATAGATTACTCATGATGCTGCCTGATGGGGAAATAGGAAAAGGGGCAGCAAATTCAACCCTCTCGAGCCTGTTTTCCTCATAGATTTCGATCATGGATGATCAACTCCGTCTCCCTTTTTGTTCTCTGTCCCCAATATCCTCGATGTGGAGATGTCAGCGTTGGACTGGGGTGGGCACAGTAAGAAGTCTCGCAACACCAGATTGAAGTCCAAAAGGTTTATTTGGTAGCAGGAGCTTACAGACTCAACCTGAGGAAGGGGCACCTCTCCCGAAGCTCGTGCTACCAAATAAACTGTTGGACTTCAATCTGGTGTTTTGAGATTTTTTACTGTGCCTTAACAACCTCAACTAACAATTGTATTGCCTAGCATGCCATATTAGCTTCCTAAACGCTGAGACATCGGGCAGCATTTTACCGGCACGTCCGTCCAAGATTTGTACGATCCCACCCAAGGCCATCAGGGAACACCGTTCTCTGAGCCTCAGGGCAGGCGTGCCTGTAAAATTCCACCATTGTTTGGAGATGACAGCATTGGACTTGGGTGGGTACAATAGGAAGCCTCACAATACCAGCTTAAAGTCCAACGGGTTTATTTGGAATCACAATCTTTCGGTGTGCTGCGCTGAAAGCTCATGATTCCAAATGAACCAGTTGGACTTTAACCTGGTGTTATGAGACTTCTTTCTGAGATATTGGTACAACAGTACTTTGACAGCCATTTTCTCAAAGGTATTAATTTATTTAAAAACAAATGTGTTAGGTTTATTTTCTTATTGATTCACAGGGCATAGGCAGAAAGTAAGAGTTCATTACCCATCCCAAAATGGGCTCCATTGGAAAATAAATCAGAACAGTATCATAGGTGTACGTTAAACGCTGGTGAGGTGTTGATTTTGTATTAAGTTAGCTATTCCAGCAACAGCCAGTACACTCCAATGAGGAACGCGGAGGGCAGAATATTGTTTGAATAGATGTAAATTGAGAGAGGTGGATACTCAATGAAACCTTGGTGTCCTCATGCATAACAGTCGCTGAAAGCAAGTGTACAGGTACAGCAAGCAGTAACAAAGGCAAATGGTTTGTTGGCCTTCATAGCGAGAGGGTTTGAGTATAAGAAACTGCAATTGTACAGGGCCACATCCGGAGCATTGCGTGCAGTTTTGATGTCCTTGCCTGCAGAAGGATGTTCTTGCTATAGAGGGAGTACAGCAAAGGTTTACCAGACTGTTTCCTGGGCAGGTAAGACTGTCATATGAGGAGAGACGAAGTCGGTTAGGATTATATTCTTTGCAGTTTCGAAGACCGTGTGAGAACTAGGATCATAGTTTGAGGACATAGTTTGAGGACCTTTTAGAACTGAGATGAGCAGAAATTTCTTCACCCAGAGAGTGGTGAATAAGTGGAATTCACTCCCACAGAAAGTAGTTGAGGTCAAAATGTTTTCTGATTTCAAGTAGAAATTAGATATAATTCTTGGGGCTAAAGGATCAAGCAGTATGGGGGAGAGCATGAGATCCAGAATATTGAATTTGATATCAGCCACAGTCATAATTAATAGCAGAGCGGACTTATCCTGATTCTATTTTCTATGTATGTTTCAATGTACGATTGTGTGAAAGTCTGAGACACGAGGCGCGTGCAGTCATACTATGCAAATTCCTTTTTAATCCCTTTTCTGTATTTGTTAATCGTGTCCAATTGTAATGAGTTTCTGAAGAGACATTGTCCATGTGTTTATTTTTATAAACAATACCTTGCCTCAGTTAAATTAATTGCAGCACAAAATTAATTGCAACTCCCCGCAACGCAAGCAGCTTGGCTTCAATTAGCCTGCAAGCTTAAGTCAGCTTACACTATCGCAGTGTTTTGTGACGGCTGCCTCTGCTGTAACTGTGGGTCCAACTGGGGAAAGGAAAAGCAAAGAGAGAATGTGCACCTTGACAGGTAAATTCATTACGCTGAGCCTGCATTGTGAGGCCTGTCAGAGCCACCATTCTGCTGTCATTATCTTCTTGCTAAGCAGCACCATGGGACCTGAGCGAGTTCTTTAAGGAAATTAATCTCTGGGGAACACACACACACAGAAACTCACACAGTCAGTGCTACCCAGAGTTATCAGACTCACCGCAGTCTCCGCTTCCAGATACGCGAAGGCAAGCTGCAACATTGTACAGCACAGCAGGAGGCCAATCAGCCCATTGTGCCTTCTGCCAGCTCTTTTAAAGAGCTACCCAATTAGTCTAACACCCCTGTTCCCTCCCCATAGCTCCAAACCTTTCAAATATTTATTCAGTTCCATTTACAAAGTTACTATTGAATCTGCTCCCACTAGCTTTGTGGGTAATGTGTTCCAAGGTGCACAAACTCACAGTGTGAACAAAACATTCTTATCTTCTCTTGATTTTATTGTGATGTAGCTTAAATCTGTACCTTCTGGTTTCCAACCCACCTGCCAGTGGAGACAGTTTTTCCCCAGCTAATCTATCAAAACTCCTCTTAGTTTGTGTTTCAATTCAAACCAGCGTTGTTCACGCATTAAAGAGCCTCCTCGTTCTTTTACCTCCCCTTCGCTGTGCTCCTCTCACAGGCCCTCACCTACTGGATGGCACGGTGGCACGGCGGTTAGCATTGCAGCCTTACTGCTAATGAAAAAAAAGAGAAAGGGGGATATGGGGAACAGGTGAGGAGGTGGGTGAGACCAGGGAGAGATCAGCCGTGATCTGATTGAATGCTGGAGCAGGCTCGAAGGGCTGAATTTCACTACTTCTCCCAATTTCCATGTTCCTCACAGCGACAGGAACTCAAGTTCAATTCCGGCCTTGGGTGGCTGGCTATGTGGAGTTTGCACATTCTCCCCATGTCTGTGTGGGTTTCGTCCGAGTGCGCCGGTTTCCTCCCACAGTGCAAAGATGCGCCGGTTAGGTGGATTGGCCATGCTAAGCTGCCCGTTGGTGCCTCAAGGTGTTCAGGTTAGGGGGATTAGCCATGGTAGATGTATGGCGTTTTGGGGATAAGGTTGGGGAAAGGGTCTTGGTAAGATACTTTATCAGAGAGTCACTGGACACCGCAGGAAATGACCACAGCTCCTCCAGCCATGATTTCAAACCATGGAACTGCTCATTCCACCCTGTAAACCCAGCCAGTAAATGCCGATAAATGATGGGAAAGCACTAAACAAGACACAAATCCTTTTCTTAATGCATCAACAGAGCACAGTATTACATATATCTGCTTTCCACCCTATTCACCCACTCAGTATCTCTCTCAGCAATCACTGATTATAGAACCATAGAACCTTACAGTGCAGAAAGAGGCCCTTCAGCCCATCGAGTCTGCACTGACCACAATCTCACCCAGGCCCTACTCCCATATCCCTACATATTTTACCCGCTAATCTCTCTAATCTACACATCTTAGAATACTAAGGGTCAATTTTAGCATGGCCAATCAACCTAACCCGCACATCTTTGGACTGTGGGAGGAAACCGGAGCACCCGGAGGAAACCCACGCAGACACCAGGAGAATGTACAAACTCCACACAGACGGTGACCCGAGCCGGGAATTGAACCCAGGTCCTAGGAGCTGTGAAGCAGCAGTGCTAACCACTGTGCTACCGTGCTACCGTACTCTTAAAAGCATTGATAAATTAATTATATATTGACAAGGGTGACAGCCCCTGGTGGGGCACTGGAACTGAAACAGAACGTCAAAGGAAATTGACTCACACAACCAAAATATCATTGCGGGGGTGATGATGGACTCCAGCCTCTGTGCTTCCTACTGGCCAGGTTAGGCCTGAAACATACCCATTGATGCCACATGGTCTCCAGCCACAAATGAAGCTCTCTCTTCCTCTGTGCTCAAGAATCAATTACTAATTCTACCTCGTTATCCTTAACCTTAATATTAATATAATTAACTTGCACTCAATCTTGTTCCAATTCATTGCAAACACTTTTTCATGAAGGTTAATTGATTGTAAGCTGGAGGAGAATATCACTCTCCCTCTCTCGTCTAGTGACAGCGAACCAATTGGAGCACTTTACTGGAGACCGGCACTGCTGCAACATGCTGCAGAATGGATCTGGTGGAACAGGAGTCCTTTGCCCACCTTCGCCGCCACCTTGGCACCAAGCACCAGTTCTGCCCCCTCCCAAATCCCTGGCATTTCTGAGTCACATACCCCAATCCTGCCAACTTAGATCACTTAACTCCTCTCCCCTTGAGGAAATTAAAAATGTAAGAGCGAAATTAGACCATTCAGCTCCTTGACCCTGCTCCACCATGCAATAAGATTATGGTTGATCTGATATTGGCCTCAACTACCGTTGCCCATGACCCTGTATTGCCCTGTGGTTTAAAAATCTATCAAAACCTTGAATGCCCCAGGGATCTGAGTTCAATTCCCAGACTGGGCCACTATCTCTGTCTCCCTGTGTCTGCGTAGATTTCCTCCGAGTGCTCCGATTTCCTCCCACAGTCCAAAGATGTGCGGGTTAGGTTGATTGGCCATGCTAGATTGCCCATTGTGCACTGGGATGTGTGGGTATGAGGGACTAGTGGGGTAAATAAGTGGGGTTAGAGGGATAAGGCCTGGGTGGGATTGTTGTTGGTGCAGACTCAATGGACCGAATGGCCTCCTTTTGCACTGTAGGGATTCTATGATTCTGTGATTCAATGACCCAACCCCCACTGATTATTAGGATAGAGAATTCCAAAGATCCCTCTGAGAGAAATAATTCCTTCCTCCTGATCTCCATACTAAATATCTAATTCTGAAACAATGCCTGCTAATTATAGATTCACTTATCAAGGGGAAAGATCTCCTTAGCATCTTTCCAGTCTAGCCCGCATAGAATCTTATATCTCTCAGCAAGATCGCCTCTTGTTCTTCAAAAATCAATGAGTCTAGGCTAACTCCTCTCAAGCTTTCTACTCAAGACAGCACCCTTATTGCAGGAATCAACCTTGTGAATCTCTTCTGAACCGCCTTTCATGAAACTGTACCCATCTTTAAACTGTTCACATCTTTAAAGTTCCTCTGTAACTTTTTTTTTACATTGTGGCATTATTTAAGGGCACAGTTTAGAAGTCTCACAACACCAGCGCTGCTCCGAAAGCTCGTGATTCAAAATGAACCAACAGGCGGCACGGTGGCACAGTGGTTGGCACTGCTGCCTCACAGCACCAGGGACCCCAGCTTAGGTCACTGTCTGGGTGCTGTTTGCATGTTCTCTGTGTGGGTTTCCTCTGGGTGCTCTGGTTTTCTCTCACAGTCTAGAAGATGTGCTGGTTAGCGTGCAGTGACCCAAATAGGCGCCGGAGTGTGGCGGCTAGGGGAATTTCACAGTAACTTCATTGCAGCGTTAATGTAAGACTTACTTGTGACTAATAAATAAATCTTACTTTTACTTAAACCTGCTGGATTTTAACTTGGTGTTTTTGAGGCTTCTTAATGTGCCTCCCTCGTCCAACACTATATCCATAACTATTAAGGGAGAATTGGACGGATATCTGAAGGTGTGGGTGATTAAAGTGTAATAGTTTTTGCAGTTGACCAGAAGAATCAAGGGTTTGCTTTGAATTGTAGTTGCCTATATTCCGATGTTGATGGTGGCAATAAGATAGAAGACAAAGAAATTTCACTCGTATGAGATAAGTGTTAAAATAACAATAATTTTGACACTGCTGTTCTCTCATTCAACCAAAGCTCGGTATCTCACAGAGGAAGCTTCAGGAGAGAGCAGCTACTTAGGAAGTAATGTTTTTGCAGAATGACACTGCACTCAGTATGGGTTCGACTGTGTTCGACGCGGTTTGTGTTGTGCCTGACATAATTTGTTTCAGAGCTTGCATTGCCTTGAGTTAATTTTTTTTTAGCCTGAGTCACATTCTCCATTGCTCTCATGATAACTATGGCAACCTCCATGATCTCCAACAGCTTCTCTGCCCATTAAGCTGCTTAGCTATCCTTTGAAACCCATCTCAGATAATGTTATTGCAATCCCACAGTAGATGCATCATTTGTTCCTGTTGATTCTCTTCGAGTACCACACTTCACATTTCTGTTGTGGCTATTTTGTTATATCTCAGGATATTATTGAAGTGTCATTAGTAATGGTTGGCTGAAGTATTTCCCTAATGTGAGATTCCTTTGCCCTAGGCTTTGTTCTAAGAAACTTCTCCTGAGAAAGTTTTTCCCTTTGACGGACTTTGAAAGTTATTTTTTCCATTCCCGTGCCTGCACCCCCAGTTAGTTGTAGCCATCCAGGTGGAGTTAATTTAAATATTCTTCCTCATGTTTTCCGACATAAATGTCAATTATTTACAACCTTTTGGAATTGGTGATGGAATTGAGCCGTGAACTAAAATGTCCTGACACTGGCTGGGATCCTCCAGTTTCACTGGCCATGGTGGCTGGGCGAACGAGATTGGAGAGTCCCAGACAATGTATGTGTTTCTGCATTTGCGTTATCCAGTTCTATTATCTGAACGCTCAGTAATAAACCAACTAATCATTAAGCCCATTATCTGTCTTTTTGGTTACTCCTTGCGAAATGGTACAACTTTAGTATCATCATAGAATCACGGAATCTACAGTACGGAAGGAGGCCACTTGGCCCATCAAGTCTGCACCAACAACAATCCCAATCAGGTCCCATCCCCATAACCCCACACTCTTATAATCCTAATCCCCCTGACGCTAAGGGACAATTTATCATAACCAAACAACCTAACCCACATGTGTTTGAACTGTGGGAGGAAACCAGAACACCCGGGGGAAACCCACACAGACACGGGGAGAATGTACAAACTTCACACAGTAACCCGAGGCTGAAATTGAACCCAGGTCCCTGGCACTGTGAGGCAACAGTGCTAACTATTGTGCCACCGTGTTGTGTTTACTCAACTGTCTCTTTAGGTTTCCTAAGTTCCAACAATCTTTAGACTTTCAAAGTACTTCATTGTCTTTAAAGTGTTTTGAGAGGCTGTAGGATATTCTCAAGAAATCCAAGTTCTTTCCTTCGCTTTGTTCTCTGAGTGAACACTGCAGCCAATTTGCAGTTGGCAAGTCCCTACAAACAGCAATGAGATTAAAAGACAATTAGCCATATCTTGCTACTCAGGATAGGTTACTAACTAGTTATGATAATAAAACATATATGGGTTCCTGAAACCTTTCTTAATTGTGTTTAGGATATTGGATAGGAATTTCTCAGTGTGACATTTTTCATCAGACAGGAGACTGAAGAATTAAATCCAGCAACAAAATACTCCGCAATTGGCATTTGATGGTCTACGGTTAATTTACAAACTGAGATTGCTGGATTTTTGGTCACCAAAGGTTTATTAAAATTTTATTCCCTCTTAGCATGTGAGTATTATATTCATAAACATCTTCAACCTCTCTTTACAGCAATCTGAGGTCCCTGTCTGCTTCAAGAAGATGATCATCATTCGGTTACCGAAGAAAACCCAGGCAACGTTCCTTAATGACTATTGTCCGGTGGCTCAGACATCCATCGTTATGAAGTGCTTCGAAAGGCTAGTCATGGCACGAATCAATTCCAGCCTCCTGGATTGCCTGGATCCACTACAGTTCGCCTATCACCACAACAGGTCCACAGCAAATGCCATCTCCGTGGCCCTGCACTTAACCCTGGAACACCTAGATAATGAGGACACCTATGTCAGACTCCTATTTATTAACTGCAGCTCAGCCTTTGACACTATTATACCTACGAGACCCATCTCCAAACTCTGTGGCCCGGGGCTCGGCTCCATCCTCTGCGACAGGATCCTGAACTTCCTAACCCACAGACCACAGTCAGTAAAGATAGGCAGCAACACCTCCTCCACAAGGCTGTGTTCTCAGCCCTCTACTTTACTCCTTTTACACCTATGACTGTGTGGCCAAATTCCCCTCTAACTCGATTTTCAAGTTTGCTGATGACACCACAATGATGGATCAGATCTCAAATAATGACGAGACAGAGTACAGGAGAAAAGATAGAGAATCTGGTGAACTGGTGCAATGGCAATAATCTCTCGCTCAATGTCAACAAAACAAAGGAGACAGTCATCGATTTCAGGAAACGTAATAGAGGGCATGACCCTGTCTACATCAACAGGAGTGAAGTAGAAATGGTTGAGAGCTTCAGGTTTTTAGGTGTCCAGATCACCAACAACCCTGTCCTGGACCCCCTACACCGACACTCTACTTAAGAAAACCCACAATTGCCTCTGCTTCCTCAGGAGAGTAAGGAAGTTTGGCATGTCCATTACAATTGTCACCAACATCGACAGATGCACCATAGAAAGCATTCTTTCTGGTTGTATCACAGCTTGGTATGGCTCCTACGCCTCCCAAGACCACAAGAAACTATAAAAGGTTATGAACGAAGCCCAGTCCATCACTCAAACCAGCCTCCCATCCATTGGCATTGTCAAAACTTCCCACTACCTCAGCAAAGCAGCCAGTATAATTAAGATCCCCAGGCATCCTGGGCATTCTCTCTTCCAGCTTGCTCTATTGGGAAAAAGAGACAAAAATCAGGACATGCACCAACTGGCTCAAAAACAGTTTCTTCCCTGTTGCCATCAGAAATTTGAATGAACTTACCTTTCATTAAGCTGATATTTTTCTACACCCTAGCTATGACTGTAACACCACATTCTGCACTCTCTCCTTTCCTACTCTATGAACGGTATGCTTTGTCTGTTTGGCACGCAAGAAATAATACCTATCAGTATATAATAATACATGTGACAATAATAAATCAAACCAAATCAAATCAAATGACGCAGTTTGAAAAGTGGATTTTGAAAGGGAATTGGATAAGTATCTGAAGAGAAAAAAGCTAGTTGGGTGATGGGGGAAGGGACGGGTTTGGAATTAGTTGATTTCCTTTTGCAGAGAGTCAGCAGCGATTCAATGGGCTGAATGTCCTCCTTCCATGTTGTAATGATGCTATGATTCTAATTCCACCGACGCTCCTTTGAGACACCTTGTAAACAATTTATGTTGTTAAATGTGTTATATAAATGCACATTTTTTTAATGTTTCATGGTCAGAATTGCCAAGATATTTCTTCACCATTGAACGAATCAGCGAGGCTTGACATTGGGTATCTGTCTTTGTTTCAGTGAAGTATTTGTTTCCACCAACATCAGAGAAATTGAAGAAACATTCATGCAAAAAACGGGATCATCCAGTTCAGATGACAGAGAGATGTTATTGTCACATCCTTGTGTTATCCTGTCCTGAAATGTAGGTCCTCGTGTGTGGCAGGTTTCATTACAGTGAGATTTTCAGATCATTTATGGGAATAACTGGCACCACTGAACTCGAAACAGTACCCACAACATTTCCAAATTTGTCACAGTGCTTTCATTCCCAGGAATTCATCCATTAAAAGAAGCAAAGTCTCCTGTTTGTGCAGCATCTTCCACTTTGAGCTCAACCCTGAGCATTTCATGGTCATTACCTGTTCTTTGAAGGATGTTTCTGCTAACCTTATCTTGGCAAATGCCACAGCCAATTTCAGCACAGCAACTCCCGCAAGCAGTAAATCAGATAAATGGCCAATTAATCTGTTTTGGCATTGCTAGTGGAGGCATAAATGATAGTTAGGACACTGCAGAGAACCTTCCCCTGCTGATCTTTGACTAGTGTGTTGGAATCACTTAGTTCCATTTGAAAAAGCAAAGAGCTTTTGTTTTAATGGCCCAGGTTTCATTGTGCCAATGTTGATGAACTTGTCAGTGTCTGCCCATCATTACTCCAGTAGAATTGACAGCGACTTTGGGAGTTCCCGCATTTCCGAATAACACTGAAACCCAGGGGTTGTTACCAATGAGTCTACACACCTTTAGAAAGTCAGCTGATGAGATTCCCAAAGACTGTAATCTCCTGTGTGATCCTGAATTAATGAGGGCTTCCACCGTTAGTCTCCCTGTAAGTGCCCTGGGAAAAGGAGGATCTTGGTGAATGAGGTGTAACTGGGTTTCTAATGATGGTCTAATTTCATTATTGCTGCTAAACTCCTCACTGGCCCAGTGCTTATATTTATTCTTTTAAATGTCTCCATTGTGATTTAAAAATTCTACACTATTTTTGAAATGAAAAAAAAACAATTATTTTTTATAACTCAGCTTATTCTTTCTTATTTTGGCTTCTATTTTATGCAGCCTCTATTTTTCAACATCTGAAAATGTAAATGAATAGCAAAGAGGTTTAAGTTCCCTGAATTTGCTAGTTTGCTGCATGTGAGGACTTGGATTCTATTGTTTGTACGTTTGTGCCGGGTTTAAACTGCCATTGGGAAAGGGGGAAATCCTGCCCCGGAGATCACTCCATCTTCCAGAACAGCTTTCTTCAAGGTCAAGTGTGCATGCCAGTAGAAATAGTTACTCTCCACCACCATCCTCTCCCACACACACACACACCTCATTGGTCCCAATTATCAAATTGAAAACTTCAATCAAATCACTACTTCAGCTGCAAAATTAGAGTCATAGATGCTTACAGCACGGAAACAGGTCCTTTGGCCCATCTTGTCCATGCTGCCCTTTTTTTAAAAAATGCCTAAGCCAGTCCCAGTTGCCCACATTTGCCCCATATCCCTCTATACCAATCTTCCCCATGTAACTCTCTAAATGCTTTTTAAAAGACAAACATTGCACCCGCCTCTATTACTACCTCTGGCAGCTCGTTGAAGATACTCACCACCCTCTTTGTGAAAAAATTGCCCCTCTCCACCTCTCACCTTAAACCCATGCCCTCTAGTTTTAGACCTTTGGAAAAAGATTTTGACTATCTAGCTGATCTGTGTCTCTCATTATTTTATAGACCTCTTTAAGATCACCTCTCAGCCTTCTATGCTCCAGAGAAGAAAGTAAAAAGTCTGACAACACCAGGTTTAAGTCCAACCAATTTATTTGATAGTACACTCACTAACTTTCGGGGTTAGACTAACCCCGAAAGTTAGTGAGTGTCCTGTGTTTACCCCAGTCCAACGCCGGCATATCCACATCCAGAGAAGAAAGTCCCAGTCTATCTAGCCTCTCCTTACAACTCAAACCATCAAGTCCAGGTAGCATCCTAGTAAATCTCTTCTACATGCTTTCCAGTTTAATAATATCCTTTCTATAATAGGGTGACCAGAATTGCACGCAGTATTCCAAGTGCAGCCTTACCACTGTCTTGTACAACTTCAACAAGATGTCCCGATTCCTATGGGAATTACAGGCCAGTGGGTGAGCTATTAGAGAGACAGTATCTACAAGTACTTAGGTTCCACCCAGTCCCTATCCCCATAACCCCATGTATTTACCCTAACTAGTCCCCCTGACACTAAGGGGATATTTAGCATAGCCAATCCACCCAAGCCGCATATCCTCAGACTGTGGAAGGAAACCGAAGCACCCAAAGGAAACCCACAGGGACAGTGTGCAAACTCCGCACAGACACTGACCCAAGCCAGGAACTGAACCCAGGACCCTGGCATTGAGAGGCAGTTAAGCTAACCACTGTGCCACCATTCCGAAAGTTCCTGCTCCCCAAATTTAAGACCCAGTTCAAGGAGGTGGTTCACCCCCATCTCCTCTCGAGCAGTTGTAGATGGACAATAAATGCTGGCACTGTCAGCAACACCCAGAGCCCAAGAATAAATAAAAAACACAATGAGGTGAATAATAGTTAAAATTGATTGAGTCAGGCTGATACAATTCCTAGATGGAAAGCTGCTGGTCCCAAGAGTTAAGTTTAAGACTGACCTCAAGTGGTTGTTGCTGCCCTGAGCATTCAATGATGGGACGATGGTAGTTGCTGAATTTTGTCTACAGCATAATAACATCCACTTGTACTGGATTAGCATCATTCATGTGATAAAACATCCCAAGGAGATTCGCATTATTAAACAAAATTTGACACCGTGTCACTGAAGAGGATTTTAGAAAAGATGGAGAGACATTTGGTCAAAAAGTCATTTTTAAAGAGCCGCTGGAACATAAGAACATAAGAAATAGGAGCAGGAGTAGGCCATCTAGCCCCTCGAGCCTGCCCCGCCATTCAATAAGATCATGGCTGATCTGTCGTGGCTCAGTTCCACATTCCAGCCCTCTCCCCATAACCCTTAACCCCCCTGCCTATCAAAAACCCATCAACCCGCGTCTTAAAAATATTTAGCGAGGCAGCCTCCACCACTTCAACGGGCAGAGAATTCCAGAGATTCACCACCCTTTGAGTGAAGAAGTTCCTCCTCAACTCCGTTCTAAACCGCCCCCCCTTTATCTTGAGGCTGTGCCCTCTAGTCCTACTGTCCTTTATTAGCGGGAAGAGTCTCTCCACCTTTATCCTATCCATCCCATTCATCATCTTATATGTCTCAATGAGATCTCCTCCCATTCTTCTAAACTCTAACGAGTACAAGCCTAGTTTATTCAGCCTCTCCTCATAGTTCAACCCCCTCAACTCTGGCATCAGCCTAGTAAACCTCCTCTGCACTCCCTCCAAGGCCAAAATATCCTTGCGTAAGTGCAGCGACCAAAACTGCACACAGTACTCCAGCTGCAGCCTCACCAGTGCCCTATACAGCTGCAGCAAGACCTCCCTACTTTTATGTTCAATCCCCCTCGCTATGAAGGCCAGCATCCCATTCGCCTTCCTGACCACCTGCTGCACCTGCAAGCTGGGTTTTTGCGACTCATGCACAAGGACCCCGAGGTCCCTCTGCACCATCGCATGCTGCAGTTTTTCGCCACGTAAGTAATAGTCCTTCCTACCATTATTCCTACCAAAGTGGACAACCTCATATTTGCCAACATTAAATTCCATTTGCCAGTTCCTGGCCCATTCACCCAGCCTGTCTAGATCCTTCTGCAGACTGTCCACACCCTCCGCACAATTTGCCATTCCACCAATCTTGGTGTCATCAGCAAATTTCGACACCATACACTCGGTTCCCTCCTCCAGATCATCTATATAAATGGTGAATAGCTGAGGCCCCAGCACCGACCCCTGGGGCACTCCACTAGACACCAACCGCCAATCCAAATAGCACCCATTGACCCCCACTCTCTGTCTCCTATTTGACAGCCAATCCTCTATCCACGCTAACACCCTACCCCCAACTCCATGCCCCTGACCTTCTGTAATAACCTCTTGTGAGGCATCTTATCAAACGTCTTCTGAAAATCAAGAAACACCACATCCACCGGCTCTCCTCTATCAACCGCCCTAGACACATCATCATAGAACTCCAATAAATTCGTCAGACACGACTTCCCCTTAACGAAACCGTGCTGCGTCTGCTCTATCAAACAATTCCCCTCAAGATGCCTCGCTATTTTCTCCTTGATCACGGATTCTAACATTTTACCTACAACAGACGTTAAACTAACCGGCCTATAATTCCCTGCCTTTTGCCTGCCACCCTTCTTAAACAACGGCATAACATTAGCCGTTTTCCAATCTTCTGGCCCTTCCCCGGAATCCAGCGACGTTTGGAAAATAATCACCAAGGCATCCACTATCACCTCCGCCATTTCTTTCAGAACCCTTGGATGCATTCCATCTGATCCTGGGGACTTGTCCACAATCAGTCCCTCCAGTCTGTCGAGCACCGCCTCTCTAGTAACAACAATGTCACTCAGGCCCTCCACTCCTACCGTCTTTCCATCGCTAACACCCGGCAAATTATTCACGTCCTCCTCCGTGAAGACCGAAACAAAAAAGTTATTCAAAGCCTCAGCCATTTCCCCATTCCCTACCACTAAGTCCACCCTCTCATCCTCTAAGGGTCCAATGTTCACCCTAGCCAGCCTCTTCCTTTTTATATATTTATAAAAACTCTTGCTATCCTTTTTTATATTAAGCGCTAGCCCAGCTTCATAGTTTATCCTACCCTTCTTTATCAACTTCTTTGTCATTCTTTGTTGACATTTAAACCTATCCCAATCCTCTTCTCGCCCACTACTCTTAGCTACTCTAAACGCATCCACTTTTAATTTAACACTTCCCTTCACCTCCTTCGTTATCCACGGCCGATTATCTCAGGAGGAAGGAGGAAGGTGCGACACTGAGCGTTGGACAGAGAGAATTTCACAATTTAAGGCCAAGTTTGCCCAAGGCATGGCCACAAATGATGGAGCAAATAGAAGCGGGGATGCTCAAAAGCAAAGTATTAGATTACAGGTAGGGTACAGGGAGGAAATTAGAGGGGAAGAAGGGCATATCCAAGGGGGGATCTGTAAACAAGAATGAGATTTGTGATATCAAGGCATTGTTTGACTGGGAGCTAATACATGTCAAAGAGTTCAGGCATGGTGGGTGAAGGGAACTTGGTGTGAATAGACTGGGTCTGTACTTGTTGGAGTTTAGAAGGCTGAGGGGGGATCTTATAGAGACGTATAAGATAAGGAAGGGGATGGACAGGGTAGAGGTGGAAAGATTCCTCCCTCTCAGAAAGGACAGCAGGACTAGAGGGCACAGCCTCAAGATAAGGGGGGGACAGTTTAGATCGGAATTGAGGAGGAACTTCTTCACTCAAAGGGTGGTGAATCTCTGGAATTCTCTGCCTGTTGAAGTGGTGGAGGCTACCTCGCTGAATATATTTAAGTCACGGGTAGATAGGTTTCTGATAGACTGGGGAATTAAGGGTTATGGGGAGAAAGTGGGAAAGTGGAACTGATCCACTTCAGATCAGCCATGATCTTATTGAATGGCGGGGCAGGCTCGAGGGGCTAGATGGCCGACTCCTGCTCCTATTTCTTATGTTCTTACATTCTTATGAATTGCATTGCTGGCACAGTTTTGGATGACTCCATGTTTACTAAGCACAGAGTGTAGATCAGCCTAGAGTGGATTGTATTTGCAAATCTGGAGGCTCTGATTGTGTGAATATGGTTTTCAGCAGCCAATGAACTGAGGCAGGGTGAAGTCATGTGACGTTATTGACACAAGAATAGATGGTCTTCATGATGGCACAGATTGTTTTGGAACCAACGTTGCAACAAGACTGGCCTCATCTCAGATTGCTGCCCGGAGGAGGGATACAGCTAATAGCTAGCAAACGGAGATTGGAATGGGAGCCAATGTTGGAGGATATTTCTAGCCATTCATTGCAGGGAAGCAGTCTGATAATTTAGAAACATTGGAGAAGTCGAGAGAAGAGATGACGAGTTAGAGCTGGGGGTTCTCATGTGAAAACTCACCTTCGGCTCATGTTGCCATGGGGCAGCATGCGGGTAAGGAATAGGAAGGGGCCAAGGAATAATCCTCGGGGAAGCCAAAGGTAACCATCTGGGTGCAGGAAGAGAAGCCATTTGAGGTCACTTGAAATGAAATTTTTAAAGTCCCTAAATTAATATTCCTCATCGTGTTAATTACAAAAAATAACTGTTTCATCACAATACTCCCCCGTTCCCATCAGTGGCACAGTGATTAGCGCTACTGCCTCACAGCGCCAGGGACATGGGTTTGATTCCCGGCTTGGGTCACTGTCTGTGTGGCGTTTGCACATTCTCCCTGTGTCTGCAGGGGTTTCCTCCGGGTGCTCCGGTTTTCCTTCCACAATCCAAAGATGTGCGGGTTAGGTTGACAGGCCATGCTAAATTGACCGTAGTTTCAGGGAATTAGCAGGGCAAAAATATGGGAATCAAGTGGGATTGTTGTTAGTGCAGAGTCAATGGGCTGAATGGCCTCCTTCTCTACTCTGGGGATTGTGTGATTGTATGATAAACTGAAAAAGATGTGGTTGTATTTGAAGAGAGTTTCTAATTTGATCCAATGGTTGCAATTAGTAACTTGTTGTTTACTGTTTCCTAAAGCTTGTGGCAGCTCAATTAAGTCAACTGGGAGAAATGTCATTATAATTAGGTTTTATTCTCTCTATCTTTCTCTCCCACTCGCTGTTTAGCAGAGAAGCATGTTATTCCCTTATCTGGCTTTTATGTAATTATTTGTTTTCCTGACTATTTCTTTGACTCATCATCTGTCCAACTCCAAAGATTCACATACCTTTCTCTCAATGGATACTGTGGGTATTTTCCCAGTATATTGCGGGCTATGACTTGGAGCTGGTGTACTTGTTGATAACTTGAGTTGGCATGTATTTGATGGGCCCCACCCACACTCCCCACATTCCCTGTTCTTTCTCAGGGTGTGGATGTCATTGGCTAGGCCAGCATTTATTGCCCATTAGGTTAGCACTGTTGCCTCGCAGCGCCAGGGATCCGGGTTCGATTCTTGGCTTGCGTCATTGTCTGTGCAGAGTCTTCACATTCTCCCTGTGTCTGTGTGGGTTCCCTGTGGATAGTCCGGTTTCCTCCCACAGTCCGAAAGATGTGCTGGTTAGGTGCATTGACTTGAACAGGCGCTGGAGTGTGGCGACTCGGGGAAATTCCACAGTAACTTCATTGTGGTGTTAATGTAAGCCTTACTCGTGGCTAATAAGTCAACTTTAACTTTAAAATTGCCCTTGGGAATATGGTGAGGAGCCTCATTCTTGAACTTGCTGCAGAATATGTGGTGTAGGTACAGCCACAGTGCTGTTAGGGAGGGTGTTCCAGGATTTTGACTCAGCGACAGTGAAGATACGGTGGTATATTTCCAAGTCAGGACAGTGAGCGACTTGATGGGGAATGAGCAGGTGGTGGTGTTCCTATGTTTTGGCTGTCCTTGTTCTCTAAGGTGACTGTGTTTGGAAGGTGCTGGTGAAGGAACCTTGGTGAATTGCTGCAGTGATTCTTGTACATTCCCACCACGGCTTTGGTGATGATGGGAGTGGATGTTTACGGATGGGATGCCAATCAAGCCAGGCTGTTTTGTCCTGAATGGTGTTGAGCTTCTTGAGCACTCATCCAGGCAAGTAGAGAGTATTCCATTACACTGTAGACTTGTGCCTTGTAGTTGGTTGGCAGGCTCTGGGGAGTCTCTCCACAGGAGTTACTCTCCACAGGATTCCCAGCCTCTGACATGCTATTGTAGCCATAGTTTTTTCATGGCTTGCCCAGTTCAGTTTCTGGTCAATGTTAACAGGGAGATTCAGCAAAGGCAATGCCATTGAATGTTAAGGGGAGATTGTTAGATCCTTTCTTGTTGGAGATGGTTATTACAAAGAACAAAGAACAACACAGCACGGGAAGCAGGCCCTTCGGCCCAACGAGCCTGCACCGCCATTTCAACATTGTGAGTCCCCTCTCCACCCATGACCCTTGTCTATGCTTATGGCACTCCACATTGTAAACCAGATTGGGGGAGACTAATTTAGGGACAATTTGTTACACCAATCAGCCTAAGAGCACATCTTTGGGGTGTGGGAGGAAACCGGAGCACCCGGAGAAAACCCACGCAAGCACGGGGAGAATGCACAAACTCCCACAGACACTGGCCCAAATCCATGTATCTGCACAGCAAACGGTGATAGTCACCGACCTCCTCTGCTCAACGCATTACAACATCCCATTTACTCCTGGGAGATCCAGACAACATTGTGCTTGTTGCCAGTACTCGGGTCTGGGAGGGCTGGCTTGGACTGACAAGTGATGAGTGGCATTCGTTGTTGTTTATACAGGATCCATGATCCTCATGGTCTTGGAGCAGAGGCTGACGTTATTGGGGTAGGCGCAGGGCGCGGTGGGGGTGCTGTGATGAAATAACTCTGCTCCAGCAACTTTCTCTGCTTGATACAATACTTCTCTGTCACTTTACTCTTGAATTTATTTGCTGCTTTCTTAGGATCTGGTTCCTTCTGCTCCAACGCCTATCGTCATTGCATAATTGGAACTAAATTAAGGTGTGCATTTTAATAAAAAAATTGTATCTAGGATCCGTTCCGAGACAGTCTCTGCTTTTTCACCAAGACATTAAATCTTAATGATAAACATTAGCTATCTCACATGGCCTTGATTTCTGTTAGTGGAGATCATTTCCTCCTGACACACAAAAGCCCTCACGATTTTGACCACATCGATTAAAGCCCCCCCGCTTCCAAAGCGAACAATGCTGGCTTGCCGAATCTCCCCACATTATTGCTAACTCTTCCAGGCGCTCTCCGAACCAACTTACTCAAAGGAAGACATTCTGAGGCAAATTGAATTATTAATAATTACTGAAAGCTCTTGGCGTTTGTTTAAAAACTGAGACAACCTTCAGTTTGCGAAAAATAAAGCCCAACTTTAAGCGAGAATGGTTTAATTATTTAAAGTTTTCTATTAAGTCGGAGGAAGATGTCTCTGAGAGGGGTAATATATTTTAAGATGTTCTTATCCATGCCTAGATGGATCTGAAAAAAAGGATCTCTCCGCATATTCATTGACGTGCCAGATGCAATACTAAAGTTGACTGCTAAATCTGTCAACACGCTATTGGCTGCTTTGGACCGGAGCCAGTATATTTGGTGAAAACGTTTAAAGAACTGAATTTTTAACAATGGTCCCAGCAGGATAGTCTTAAAAGCAATATTGAAAAGTGTTAAATTATGCATTTACTTAAATAGAATGTACAGCACTAGAACAATCTATTCAACTCAGCCAGCCGATGATGTTCTATACAAACCTTCTCGCAACGTATCATGTGCTTGACTAACTTCCCTTGAAATGCAACCATACTTTTTAATATTATTCTTTCATGTGATGTCAGAGGCCAGCACTTATTGCCCGTTCCGAATTGCCCTTCCACTGAATGCCTCTCTCGGCCATTTCAGGAGAAAGCTAAGAGTCAACCACATTGCTGTGGGTCTGGAGTCACATGTAGGCCAGACCGGGTACGGACAGCAGATTTCCTTCCCTGAAGGACATGGGTGAACCTGGTAGGTTTTTGCAAACACTCAGTGGAGTTTGATGGTCAATATTACTGTGACAGGCTTTCAGTCCCAGATTTTTAATTATTTGAATTTAAATTCCACCAGCTGCCACGGTAGGACTTCAAAATTAAAGTTAAAATGTATTTATTATTGTGACAACCAGGCTTTCATTAATACTGCAATGAAGTTACTGTGAAAATCCCCGAGATGCTGCCACACTCCAGCATCTGCTCAGATACACTGAGGGAGAATTTAGCATGGCCAATCCACCTAAACAGCACGCCTTTCGGACTGTGGAAGGAAACTGGAGCACCCGGAGGAAACCCGCACAGACACAGGGAGAATGTGCAGATTCCATACAGCCAGTCACTCAAGCTGAGAATCGAGCCAAGGTCTGAACGCCTGTCTTCAGAACATCAGCCTGGGTGCCTGGTTTACTAGTCCAGTGACTTTCCCACCCCATCACCAGCACCCCCACACACCCACTGCCCCCCCCCCCCAATTAATGAGATCATGACTGATCTGATAGTAATCTCAAATCTACATTCTGATAATTTTCACCCCCTTGTTTATCAAGAATCTATCTAATTCTTCCTTAAAAATATTCAAAGATTCTGCTTCCGTCGCTTTTTTGGGAAGAGTGCAGAGAAGGTTCACTAGGATATTGCCGGGACTTGAGAAGCTGAGTTACAGAGAGAGAGATTGAATAGGTTAGGACTTTATTCCCTGGAGCGTAGAAGAATGAGGGGAGATTTGATAGGGGTGTATAAAATTTTGATGGGTATAGATAGAGTGATTGCAAGCAGGCTTTTTTCCACTGAGGTTAGGGGAGAAAAAAAAGCTGAGGGCATGGGTTAAGGGAGAAAGGAGAAAAGTTTAAAGGGAATATTGGGGGGGCTTCTACAAGCAGAGAGTAGTGGGAGTGTGGAATGAGCTGCCGGATAAAGTGGTAAATGTGGGGTCACTTTTAACACTTAAGAAAAACTTGGAGGGTTCATGGATGAGAGGGGTGTGGAGGGATATGGTCCAGGTGAAGGTCAGTGGGACGAGGCAAAAAATGGTTCGGCTCAGACAAGAAGAACCAAAAGGCCTGTTTCTGAGCTGTAATTTTCTATGGTTCTAGTTTCAAAAATTCACAATCCTCTGAGTGAAAAAAATTACCCATCTCTGTTTTAAATGGGACAATGCCGTCTATTTCGAGATTCTCTCATGAACATAGAACATAGAACATTACAGCGCGGAACAGGCCCTTCGGCCCACAATGTTGCGCCGACCAGTCTTATTTTTAAAAAAAAACATTGACCCACTAATCTAAACCACTCCTTTTTCGTCCATAAACCTATCCACCAATCTCTTAAACGCCCCCAAACTAGGCGCATTTACAACTGCAGCAGGCAGGGCATTCCAGTCCCTCACCACCCTCTGGGTAAAGAACCTACCCCTGACATCCGTCCTATAACTACCCCCCCTTAATTTAAAGCCATGCCCCCTCGTGCTAGATTTCTCCATCCGAGGAAACAGGCTATCACCATCCACCCTATCTAAACCTCTAATCATCTTATATGTTTCTATAAGATCCCCTCTTAGCCGCCTTCTTTCCAGTGAAAACAACCCCAAAT
This sequence comes from Carcharhinus amblyrhynchos, assembly GCF_965287045.1. Lineage (NCBI taxonomy): Eukaryota > Metazoa > Chordata > Chondrichthyes > Carcharhiniformes > Carcharhinidae > Carcharhinus > Carcharhinus amblyrhynchos. Next base: position 4,365,766 of record NC_137336.1, on the reverse strand, counting down.
CCCTCAGTCTCTCCTCATAGGACCTCCCCTGCATACCAGGCAACATCCTAGTAAACCTCCTCTGCACCCTCTCCAAAGCCTCCACATCCTTCCTGTAATGTGGGGACCAGAACTGCACACAGTACTCCAAGTGCGGCCGCACCAGAGTTGTGTACAGTTGCAACATGACGCTGCGACTCCTAAATTCAATCCCCCTACCAATAAACGCCAAGACACCGTATGCCTTCTTAACAACCTTATCTACTTGATTCCCAACTTTCAGGGATCTATGTACACATACACCTAGATCCCTCTGCTCCTCCACTCTATTCAAAGTCCTCCCGTTAGCCCTATACTCAACACATCTGTTATTCCTACCGAAATGGATTACCTCACACTTCTCCGCATTAAACTCCATCCGCCACCTCGCGGCCCAGCTCTGCAACCTGTCCAAGTCACCCTGCAAACTTCGACACCCTTCCTCACAATCTACCACACCTCCGACTTTGGTGTCATCAGCAAACTTACTAATCCACCCAACTATACCCTCATCCAGATCATTAATAAAGATTACGAACAGCAGTGGCCCCAAAACAGATCCCTGAGGCACACCACTCGTAACCGAACTCCATGATGAATAATTACCATCAACCACCACCCTCTGTCTCCTATCTGCTAACCAATTCCTGATCCAAGTACCTAAATTACCACCAATCCCATACATCTGCATTTTCTGCAGAAGCATACCATGGTGAACCTTATCAAACGCCTTACTAAAATCCATATATACCACATCTACTGCCTTACCCCTATCCACCTCTTTGGTCACCTTCTCAAAGAACTCAATAAGGTTAGTAAGGCACGACCTTCCCGCTACAAAACCATGCTGACTATCTCTAATCAATTCATTACTCTCCAAATAACTATAAATCCTATCCCTAATAATTCTTTCTAAAACCTTGCCCACTACAGAAGTAAGACTCACTGGTCTATAATTCCCAGGGAAGTCTCTGCTCCCCTTCTTAAACAATGGGACAACATTCGCTGTCCTCCAATCATCCGGTACTATACCAGAGACCAACGACGACCTGAAGATCAGAGCCAGTGGCTCTGCAATCACCTCTCTTGCCTCCCATAGAATCCTAGGGTAAATCCCGTCAGGACCAGGGGACTTATCTATTTTCAACCCTTCTAGAATATCCAACACATCCTCTGTATCAACTACAATACTTTCTATTTTACACCCCTTCACCCCAGTGACCTCCTCAGCTACATTCATATCGTCCTGTGTGAACACCGAAGAGAAATAATGGTTCAATGCCTCTCCAATCTCTTCCGGTTCCACACACAACTTCCCCCTACTGTCTGTAACTGGCCCTAATCTTGCCCTGACCAACCTTCTATTCTTGACATACCTATAGAACGCCTTAGGATTCTCCTTAATCCTATCAGCCAAAGTCATCTCATGCCCTCTTCTAGCCCTTCTTAACTCCCTCTTCAACTCCCTCCTAGCCAATCTAAAGCTTTCTACTGCACTACCCGAGCCCTCAAGCCTCATCCGAACATAAGCCTCCTTCTTCTTCCTAACCAACAAATCAACTTTTTTCGTGCACCACGGTTCCCTAGCCCTACCAATTCCTCCTTGCCTGACAGGGACATACCTATCACAGACCCACAGTAGCTGCTCCTTGAACAAACTCCACATTTCAGACGTTCCTAGTCCCTGTAATCTCCTAGTCCAACCAATGCTTCCTAATTCTCTCCTAATGGCCTCATAGTTACCCTTCCCCCAGCTAAAACTACTGACCCGAGGTTCATGCCTATCCCTTTCCATCACTAAGGTGAACGTAACCGAATTGTGGTCACTATCACCAAAAAGCACACCAACTTCCAAGTCTAGCACCTGGTCTTGAGAAAAAGATCTTCTCCAGATCCCCCCTTCTCAAAGTCCCTCAGGATCTTAGATGTTTCAATCAAGTTGCCTCTTACTCTTCTAGAATCCAGTGGATTCATGTCTGTCCAATCTTTCATCATAGGGCAACCCACCCATTCCTCGATTAGTGTGGTAAACCTTCTCTGAACAGCTTCTAATGCATTTACATCCTTCCTTAAATAAGGATGCCAATTTAGTACTTGAGATGTCACATCACCAATGCCCTGTATAACTGAGGCATATGTAACTGGAGATGATGTCATAGCTTGTCCATTCCGGGGAAGTACTGGATGACGAAGGGTACTCTGTCCGCTGTGTCCCGTGTTTGTCCTCTGAGGAGGTTGGTGCGGTTTTTCACCGTGGCACGTCAAAACTGTCGATGGATGAACTGTTTGAGGTTGTGCATTTGTTTGAAGGCAAGAAGTAGAGGTGTGGGGAGGACCTTGGCAGGATGATCGTCTTCCTCAGTGACATGTTGAAGGCTCCAGAGAAGATGGTGTTGCTCTGCGACCACCTCAGCACTTCACTGTACTCCAAGCCCAGGGATAACCTCACGATTCTCCACCTCTCCAGCTTCCACCCTAAATACCTCCCACTTGCCTGGATGGGTGCAGCTCCAACAACACTCAAGATGCTTGACACCATCCAGGACAAAGCAGCCTGCTTGATTGGCACCACATCTACAAACATTCAATGCTCCACCACCAATGCCCAGTAGAAACAGTGTGTACTATCTACAAGATGCACTGCAACAATTCACCAAATATCCTTAGACAGCACCTTCCAAAGTCATGACCACTTCCATCTAGAAGGACAAGGACAACAGATACATGGGAACACCACCACCAGCAAGTTCCCCTCCAAGCTACTCACCATCCTGACTTGGCAAGTAGCCTCACAACACCAGGTTAAAATCCAACAGGTTTCCTTGGCAACACAAACTTTCGGAGTGCCGCCCCTTCATCAGATGAGTGCCTAGTGCTACCAAATAAACTTGTTGGATTTTAACCTGGTGTTGTGAGACTACTTACTGTGCCCACCCCAGTCCAACACCGGCAACTCTACATCATCGTGACTTGGAAATATATTGCCGTTCCTTCACAGTTGTTGGGTCAAAATCCTGGAATTCCCTCCCTAACCGCATTGTGGGTCAACCCACAGCACATGGGCTGCAGCGATTCAAGAAGGCAGCTCACCACCACCTTCTCAAGGACAACTAGGAATAGGCAACAAATGTTAGCCAGCCAGTGGCGCTTATGTTCCAAGAATGTTTTTTTTAAATTTGCATACTAACCTTTTACAGATCCCCTGCATCTACCATTTCTCACCATTTAGATAATAAATTTCTCTTTTATTCTTCCCCTCAAAATGGACAATTTGTCTGCCCACAATATCCCTTATTTGTCAGGTTTTTGCTCACTCACAATCTAACTACACCTTTTGGTGGCCTCCTTACATCCTCTTCACAATTTACTTTCCTACCTATTTTGGTGTCATTGCGAACTTGTCAACTTTCCTATCCATCCCTTCATCCAAGTAATTTATTTCAAATGTAAACAGTTAAAATCCCAGTAATGATCCCTGTGGCTCAGCACTCGTTCCATCCTTGCCAACATGTAAAAAATTAATTTACATCTCCTGTCTGCTTCCTAATAGTCACCCAACATTCAATCCATGCTAATACATTAACTTGCTAGACCATGAGCTTTCATCTTCCACAATAGCCTTTGAAGTGGCACCTTATAAAATACCTTTTGGAAATCTCAGTATAGTACATCCACTGGTTCCCCTTTATCAACAGGTTACTTCCTCAAAGAGCACCAATAAGTTTATTAAAGATGATTTTCCTTTCACAACGTGATGTTGACTCTGCCTGCTTACCTTGAGCTTGTCTGAGTGCCCTGCTATATCTTCTTTCACAAGCCAACAAACCTGTAGATTTCTGTTTTCAGTCTCCCTTCCCTCTTAAATAATGGTCCTACATTTCCTTTCTTCCAATCCAACAGGTTGATCCCCAAGCCTAGGGAGTTTTAAAAAATTAAAAGCAATTCATCAAATATCTTACTGGCCACTTCTTTCATGAGGTCAAATGACCAAAACATCTGGGGTATTGTGTGCAGTTTTGGTCTCCTTTTCTAAGGAAGGACGTTCTTGCTCTTGAGGGATTGCAGCAAAGGTTTATCAGGCTGAATCCAGGATTGGTGGGACTGATGTATGAGGAGAGATTGACTAGGTTAAGATTGTTTTCGCTGGAGTTCAGGCAAATGAGGGAGGAATCTTATAGAGACTTATAAAATTCTAATAGGACTCGACAGGCTAGATGCAGGGAGGAGTTTCCGACGGTAGGGGAGTCCAGAACCAGGGGTCTCACTCTGTGGATTCAGGCTAGACCATTTAAGATAGAGATGAGGAGACATTTCTTCACCCAAAAGTGGTGAGCCTGTGGAATTCATTACCACAGGAAGTAGTTGATGCCAAAATGTTGAATGTAGGCGCTGGATATAGCACTTGGGGTAAATGGGATCAAAGGTTATGGGGAGAAAGCAGGATTAGGCTATTGAGTTGGATGATTAGCCATGATAGTAATGAATGGTGGAACAGGCTTGAAGGGCCAAATGGCCTCCTCCCGCTCCTATCTTCTATGTTTCTATGTTTCCAAAAGCTTTGTCAAGAGAAATGTTTTAAGAGTGACTAGAGGACAAAAGTGAGATTGAGAGATGGACAGGTGGAGAACGATAACTCCAGAGTTTGAGTCCGAGGTAACTGAAGGCACGGACATTGACGGTGGAGAAATTAATGTTGGAATGCACCAGTAGATGGATTTAGAGGAGTGTGGAGATCTCAGAACGATTGTGGGGGTTGGAGGAGGATGCAGATATGGGGAGGGATGTTGTAAACAAAGTTGGGAATTTTAAAGTCAAGACTTGACATTATTGATGGGGGACTAACGTGAGTCAGCAAGCACATGGATGATAGGAGGATGGGATTTACTGCGAGTTTAAACACGGGGAACAAAGCTTTGGGTGACCTCAGGTTTACAGAAGGGAGAAGTGAGACAGCATCCAGGAGAACATGTGGATCTTCAGGTCTGGCTCAGTCAGTCCCACTTTCCCCCATTGGCGATTTTGAATAATATTCCATTGTTTCTCTTTAGGATTTTCATGACAATGAGCTGGCTGTCATTAATACAGTCTCTCCCTTACGTCTGTCCACAAACTCATCAGCTCCCTATGGGGTGGCGCAGTGGCACAGTGGTTAGCACTGTCGCTTCACAGCGCCAGGGACCTGGGTTCGATTCCTGGTTTGGGTCACTGTGTGGATTTTGCACATTCTCCCCGTGTCTGTGTGGGTTTCTTCCAGGTGTTCCAGTTTCCTCCCACATTCTGAAAGACGTGCTGGTTAGGGCGCATTTACCCGAACGAGCGCCAGAGTGTGGTGACTAGGAGAATTTCACAGTAACTTCATTGCAGTGTTAACGTAAGCCTTGCTTGTGACCAGTAAATAAAGTTTATTTTACTTTACCTGCATCCAGATAATGCCTCTGGCAATGGTGCAAGCCCAGACTACAACGTGCAGTTAACTTCCCAAGTACTATTGCTTCCTGACCCATTTGCCACCAGCCATGTCTAAGCGGTGAAATAGAGGATTTGTGTAAACCTTATTAATAGGTGTGACAAGATAATTCCTCCCAGCAGCATTGGCCACTGACTGAAATTTTAAAAAGGCCCAGAAAATCCAGGAGGAGGAACGGAAGAAAGAAATAGCAACCGCCAAGGATTTAACGACTAGCAGAGGAATCCCACCTTCTATCGTCTGTCTACGTTCCTGAACCAATATCGCGGCACAGAAATAAAACACTGCAAATGCTGGAAACCTGAAAGAAAAGACAGAAAAACACTCAGGCAGAATCTGCAGAGATAAAAAGAATTAATGTTTCCAGTTGATGACCATTCCATAGTACCACAGAATCACCACAGCACACGAAGAGGCCATTCAGCCCATCGTGTCTGCACGACTCTCAAAAAAAAGGCCAGGTTCCTACCCCCCTATTACTGTAACCAATTACTATGGCTAATTCCCCCTAACTTACATACTTTGGGACACTTAGGAGCAATTCAGGGTGGTCACTCCGCCTAGCCTGCTGAGGGGAGATCTCATTGAGACGTATAAGATGATGAATGGGATGGATAGGGTAGAGGTGGAGAGACTCTTCCCGCTCAAAAAAGACAGTAGGACTAGGGGGCACAGCCTCAAGATAAAGGGGGGGCGGTTCAGAACGGAGTTGAGGAGGAACTTCTTCACTCAAAGGGTGGTGAATCTCTGGAATTCTCTGCCCGTTGAAGTGGTGGAGGCTGCCTCGCTAAATATTTTTAAGAAGCGGGTTGATGGGTTCTTGATAAGAGAGGGGATTAAGGGTTATGGGGAGAGGGCGGGAAAGTGGAACTGAGCCACGACAGATCAGCCATGATCTTATTGAATGGCGGGGCAGGCTCGAAGGGCTAGATGGCCTACTCCTGCTCCTATTTCTTATGTTCTTATGTTCTTATGTTCTTATATCTTTGGAATGCATGAGGTGGAGATGTCAGTGCTGGACAGGGGTGGGCACAGTAAGAAGCCTCAACACCAAGTTAAAGTCCAACAGGTTTATTTGGAAGCATGAGCTTTTGGAGCACTAATTCTTGACTCATCTGATGAAGAAGTAGTCCTCCAAAAACTCATGATTCCAAATAAAACTGTGGGATTTTAACCTGGTGCTGTGAGATTTCTTACTGTATCTTTGGAATGTGGGAGGAAACTGGAACACTCATTGGAAACCCACATGGGGAGAACATGCAAACTCCACACAGACAGTGACCAGAATTGAACCCCTGTCTCTGGTGCTGTGAGACAGCAGTGCAAACCACTGTGCCACTGTGCACAACTTAATTTACCTTGGATTTTCTCCTTCTGTGATATCTTTCACTGTTAACCTTGGGCCACCATGAGGCTTACCATGAGAATATAATTCAGTTACACATTCCCTGTGGATTGAAATTCAAAATCCACAGAGTGAAACATACCTTTCTGCTCATGCATATGAGAAGCTGGAGCTCCGAACTCCAACTTAAGATGTGAAGAAAGATTTATATTTTTTATTTGTCCATGGGATGTGGGCATTGCTGGCTGGATTTACTGCCCATCCCTGAGGGCATTTAAGAGTGAACCAGATTGCTGTGGGTCTGGAATCATATGTTGACCAGACCAGGTAAGGCTGGCAGATTTCCTTCCCTAAAGGAGATTAGAGAACCCGTTGGGTTTTTACAAACACTCGGTGGAGTTTGATGGTCACTATTACTGTGAGCAGCTTCCAGTCCCAGATTTTTAATTAATTTAGTTTAAATTCCACCAGCTGCCGTGGTAGGATTTGAACATCTATCTCCAGAGCATTAGCCGAGGCACCTGGTTTGCTAGACCAGTGACTTTACCACTCCATCACCAGCCCCCTTTTGTCTCACCTACGTCAATAATAATTAATAAGATCATGGCTGATCTGATAGTAACCTCAAACCTACATTCCATCCACCCTCCAATAACCTTTCACCTCCTTGTTTACCAAGGGTCTATCTCATTCTGTCTTAAAAATATTGAAAGACCCTGCTTCCATCACCATTTCAGGAAAAATTCCAAAAATTCACAACCCTGTGAGTGAACCCATCTGATCCACTAATGTCCTTCCCGAAAGGGACATGAGTGAACCAAATGGGTTTTTACGGCATTTGACAATGGTTTCGTGGTCAAGGTTATGGCACGATGGCACAGTGCCATTCCCTTGACCCTGGTGCTTCACAGCACCAGGGACCCTTGGTTCAATTCCCAGCTTGTGTCACTGTCTGTGAGGAGTTTGCATGTTCTCCCTGTGTCTGCGTGGGTTTCCTCCTAGTTCTCTGGTTTCCTCCCACATTCTGAAAGTCGTGCTGGTTAGGTGCATTGACCCAAACAGACACTGGACTGTGGCAACTAGGGGAATTTCATGGCACTGTTGATATAAGCCTTACTTATGACTAATATATAAACATTACTTTATTATTAGATTTTTAGTTTCAGACATTTTATTGAATTCAAATGTCATCATTTTATGTGGTGGGATTCGAACACATGTTGCCAGGGCCATGTTACCCTGGGTCTCTGGATTGCTAGTCCAGTGACGATATAGTGCCTTCCATGACCTCAGTGCATTCCAAAGTACTTTACAACCACAGAAGTACTTTAGCAATGGTGTTATTCTTCCAGTATAGATAGCCAATTTCTGTCCTGCCAGCTTCCACAAAGAGCAATGTGATAACAATCAGGTAATCTGCTTTAGTGATATTGACGGAGGGATTAATATCAGTCAGGAGGACATCAAGGGAAACTATCCTGCTCTTTGCTGTTGTGTTACAGCGCCTTCTACATCTATCTAAGAGCAAGGCAGGGCCTTGGTTAAGCATTTCACCATTCACCGTCGACAGTGCAATACTCCCTCACTCTTCTGTGTTGCCATAACTTTGGTAATGTCCTCTTCATTTGTAAACACTGTGATGTTAGTGCACATTTAAGAGTTTTTTTTTAATTCATGCTCACAGCCTGAGGTGATGTCATTGTTGGAAAAAAAACCTGTGGACAACTCAGGTGACAGGGATTGTTTTCAGTTTCAGATTGAAGCTACAGGTTTAAGTTAAGTTTTAGAAGGGAGAGCAAGCTAAAAAAAAACTGTTTTCCCTCTCTGTCTTAAAAGTTCTGTTGGTTTCCTGAAGGGTGAAAACCTGCTGTTGTTGGGGGCTGGACCAGAGTCTCTCTGGAGTTTTGGGAAGCTGCCTTGTCTTCAAACTGTTCTGACTCTCAAAAGCATTGATCACGGAATTCAACTAATGACAATGATCCCAGTATCAAGTGAGCATTAGTCTGTGCTGTGTTAAACCTGTGAAAAGGGCTTTTTGTTGTCTATGGGTTTTGGTTTTAATTGGAACATATTGGAAACATTCATTTAGGGTTATACATTATAGTGGTTGTTTTGTTTCTTGTTTGTAATTGTTAAAAGTTCTTACAATTATTTTTTTCCCGAACATGTTAACTATATTTTTAAATTATCTTTGTTTGATAAAAGCTCCCTAGTGGGTCATTTGAACAAAAACAAAAGAACAAAACAAAATCAGCCCGGGAAACAGGCCCTCCGGCCCAACGAGCCCGCGCCGCCATCTCAACACCACCAGTCCCCCTCTCCACCCACGACCCCTGTCTAATGTTTTATGGCCATCCAGATTGAGGGAAACTGATTTAGGGACAATTTATTCCTGCCAATCAGCCTAACAGCACATCTTTGGGGTGTGGGAGGAAACCGGAGCACCCGGAGAAAACCCACGCAAGCACGGGGAGAATGCGCAAACTCCCACAGACACCGGCCCAAATCCATGTGTCTGCATAGCAATCAGCGATAGTCACTGAGCTGTCGTCTTGCCCAGTATCTTGTCCAGTTTAGGCACACACTAACGACATGAAGCACTAGGCCAATCTCGAACAACCAAGAGCAGCCCCAGTACGACCCATTGCGTGTATGCCCCTCGTTGGACACGAGGTGGGCCGACTTAAAACCTCTGCATGAAAAGAGAAAAAACATTATTATCATACCATACTCATTTACATTACCAGGGACACCCCAATGCCTTTTCAGTAAGGCGTTTGAACCATACCTGAAGTGAAACATACCATGCTTATCCTAACCAAATTCAAGATGCCAAACTTATGATTTAGGTGGTCCCTATAAAACACTTTGGAGTTTCTAACCTGAACCAGAACAACACTGGTGAGTGTTGAATTAGAATCTCTGCAATAATGGAAAAACCATCAGTCTTGAATGTTAACTCTATTTCTCTCTGCACAGATGCTGCCAGATCTGCTGAGTATTTCCAGCATGTTCCATCTGTGTTTATGATTTCCAACATCAGTAATATTTTGGTTTTGGCAGTGAATTCCAAAGCCAAACCTAAATTAAATAAAGTTCAGAAGTGAAATGGAAACAGACGTATCTGGATTAAGTGATCAACAACAGAACACCCAGCAAGAATGATTTCACCTAAGCAGCCAATCATATTGAAGACTTCTCACAGACACTAAAGCAGGAAGTAACAAGCAGGTTTGAGCATTTTTGTTCAGTTTTCTAGCAGAATAGCTAAGGATTGGGACAGCAACACAAAATTAAGCTAGCAGCTGAAATGCCATAAATAAGGCAAACAAATAGGTTAACTATTGCTAAAAGTTTTTTTTTTATCATGGAAAATAGAAATGTGAAAATCTGTGAATAGAAAGTTTTCAGGACCAGAGAGGATATTTATTAATCATTGCGAATGTTGCTGTTAAGAACTTAATTACAGCTCATCCAACACAGTAACACATTTTCAAGAGATTTGCAGTGGAACTCATGGCATTTGGTCACATACCAGCTGAGGTCACGTACCAATTGACTTAAGAACAGCTTTTTCGCTGCTGCCAGACTTTTGAATGGACCCACCTCTCATTAAGTTGATCTTTCCCTACACCCTAGCTATGACTGTAACACTACATTCTGCACTCTCTCCTTTCCTTGTACGGCATGCTTTGCCTGAACAGTGCGCAAGAAACAATACCTTTCACTGTATGTTAACACGTGACAATAATAAATCCGATCAAATCAAATAAGGACTGTGAATTCACATCAAATCAGTGATTTCTAAATGATTTCCATCTGCGAGGACTTCGACAGTTCACCATGTGGAGAGACATGGAATCACTGACATCTGGATTTACACAGAACCGCATATCTGTGACCTTTGGCAGCTGTTGTCAGTTTCACATAATGAATGACTGTGACGCCTAACAGTCCTGCCATCAACACAAGTGCAAAATCCAGGCCATTAGAAGTTCACTCAGTGGGATAAACCTGCATTCGAATGAAAGGAAACTTCTACTGCAGTTGTTGAAACATTTACAACTCCTGATTTCAGATTGCCAGCGTTGATTCCACCATCCCCTCTTCCCAGTCCCCATCCACCACCCCCTCCCCTCACCACAACCACCCCCCCCCCCCCCCACCCCCCCCCACCCCCACCCCCTCCTCACCTATTTATGGCTATTCAAAAGAAATGTTTCAGCTCATCAACAACATTCGATGGGTACGCCAGCACTAAGTGCAGACGGGGAATGAGACGCACACAATCTGGCAAATAAACGGAATGTCAGTATTGTTCAAGAGCAAGGCATCACCACAAAGCTAACTGTTCAAAACAAACCCAACAGCAACGCCTACTAGTGATTGTTAGTATTGATTCCAAAAAAAAAAGAAATCAGCATGTACTTGCCATTGAGGTGGTTCCACAATGGAGATTGTTGATTAAGTATTTAGAGCACTGTTATTGCAATGTTGGGGACAATTTCTCTCACTGTACAGTTATCAGGAGTCAAGGACACTTCATTTTGAATCAATAGACTGCCCGGATGGAAAGTAAGGCAGTTTCTGTCAGCTGCTGTGACCAGATTGCTAAACTCATTAACGCCAGCAAGTGTCGGGAATTTGGATCAATTTAACTCCAGCTGTGTCATAGATTAGGTGGGAAGAAAGTCTTCGTGACTTAACTTGGACTTCTTCAGAAGACAGTTTACTCCTCGCCGTCTCTGAGATGGGCTTATTCTTTCCTCAGTGTTCAATTGCTAATGTCTCAGAAGCAACGTGTGGCCTTCACACCCAAGGTTAACTCTGTCAGAGTCATGGAAAGGTAAATAACAAAATATTATTCAAACCTAATTCGGCCACAATAGACTTGGAATAAGCGGCTAGAGTTTGCATGGACCAGTACTTTGATATTTAGGTTGGTCCTACACGGCTTCACACAGTAGGGAGGGCTAAATATGGTAAGGATCAATGTGGAAAAGTTCTTGCCAATGAGGCTGGGCCTGGTACCCAGGAACTGGTGCACCTGTCACCCATTAAAGGCAGAAAAATGGGCACAGCACATGCCAGCTTCACATTTTTTGACCCATTGGGCAGAGTTTTTGCATCCCAGCCACCACTCTTGCCAATAATTTTAACAAGATAAGTGGCTTGGTGTTACAGCAACCTTGTATACAGCATCAAGAACCGTAATTAGCCCAAAGAATATTCAATGCGTGATTCAAAAATTCTTAATTGTGCTGTCTTGTGCCAGAGAGAGAGAGAGAAAAAAATTGACTTAAAGTAATTCATTTCTGGTGATGAATCGAAATTGATGTGCCACGCTCAGTTTAATCGAATGTTATGTTTCCTTCCACTCAGTTCACAGAGCTGGAGATGGAATTAATTTTTTTGAGTAATCAGTCACTTGCTCCACAAGCAGATTTCAAAAGAAGCAACTCTTGGATGTTTTCCTGTTTACTCCCACCCAGTGAGTGTCCACGGTGACAGATGTATCAGTGGGGAGGTAGTGCTAGAACGAGTCCATTAATACTGCAGGACATGCCAGCCAATGGATACACCATTAATGAAAATAATCATTTAAAGGGGAATATTTACTGGGTGAGGATTACTTTCTCTTAAACTTTATTGGGAAGCAATGATCTATCTAACTTGGGAATGGATTTTGATTTGATTTGATTTATTATCATCACATGTCTTAATATACAGTGAAAAGCATTGTTTCCTGCTCACTATATAGACAAAGCATGCCGTTCATAGAAAAGGAAAAGAGCAAGTGCAGAATGTAGTGTTATAGTCATAGCTGGACTGTAGAGAAAAAAGCAAAGGAGGTCCATTCAAAAGTTCAATTCATCACGCAAACCAGCCTCCCATCCGTTGACTCTGTCTACACTTCCTGCTGCCTTGGCAAAGCCGCCAGCATAATTAAGGACCCCACACATCCTGGACATTCTCTCTTCCACCCTCTTCCTTCAGGAAAGAGATACAAAATTCTGAGGTCACGTACCAACCGACTCAAGAACAGCTCCTTTTCTGCTGCTGTCAGACTTTTGAATGAACCTACTTTGCATTAAGTTGATCTTTCTCTGCACCTGAGCTATAACTGTAACATTACATTCTGCACTCTCTTCTTTCCTTCTCCATGAACGGTATGCTTTGTATAGCGCACAAGAAATAATACTTTTCACAATATGTTAATACATGTGACAATAATAAATCTGATCAAATCAAAAGGAAGCTGTTCTTGAGTTGGTTGGTGCGGAACCTCAGGCTTTTGTATATTTTTCCCAAAGGAAGAAGGTGGAAGAGAGAATGTCCAGGGTGCGGGGGGCGGGGGGGGGGGGGGGGCGGGGGGGTGCTTAATTATGCTGGCTGCTTTGTCGAGATAGTGGGAAGTGTAGACAGAGTCAATGGATGGGAGGCTGGTTTGTGTGATAGATTGGGCTACATTCACAACCTTTTGTAGATCCTTGGAGTCTTGGACAGAGCAGGAGCCCATACCAAGCTGTGATACAACCAGAAGGAATACTTTATATGGTGCATCTGTAAAAGTTGGTGAGAGCCGTAGCTGGCATGCCAAATTTCCTTAGTCTTCTGAAAAAGTAGCAGCGTTGGTGGGCTTTCTTAACTGTAGTGTCAGCATGGGGGGGAACCAGGACAGGTTGTTGGTGATCTGACACCTAAAAACCTGAAGCTCTTAACCCTTCCTACTTTGTCCCCATTGATGTAGACAGGGGCATGTTCTGCTATATGCTTTGACTTCAGGAGATCAGGAGTGGGGATGGTTGTGGGGTGATGGGGATCGGCCTGTTAGCAGACCATAGCTTTTTTTTTATTCATTCATTACCCGAGGGGAATTGAGAGTCAACCACATTGCTTTTGTTCTGGAGTCACATTTGGGTCAGACCAGGCAAGGACAACAAATTTCCTCCCCGAAAGAACGTTAGTGTCCCAGATGGATTTATTCCGCAATCAGCAATGGTTTCATGATCATCAGTAGATTCTTAATTCCTGATTTTTTTCAATTGAATTTCAAATTCCAGCATCTGCCATTACGGAATTCAAACCTGGGTCCCCAGAATATTAGCTGAGTTTCTGGATGAATAGTCCAGCGTTAATACCACAAGGACATCACCTCCCCATCAGTGCAAAGTCATTGAATAATCATAAAATCCCTACAGTGTAGAAGAAGGCCATTCAGCCCATTGGGCCTGCAGCGCCTCTCTGACAGAGCATCCTACCCAGGTCTAGCAAACATTTAACATGGTCAATCCACCTAACCTACACATCCTTGGACAATGGAAGGAAACTGGAGCACAGTATGTATCAGGTGGTGTTCCCATGGTGTATCAGATCCAGTTTCCAGTGTGTATCATAAGAACATAAGAAATAGGAGCAGGACTAGGTCATCTCGCCCTTCGAGCCTGCCCCACCATTCAACGAGATCATGGCTGATCTGAAGTGGCTCAGTTCCACTTTCCCGCTTTCTCCCCATAACCCTTAATTCCCTTGACTACCAAAAACTTATCTACCCGTGTCTTAAATATATTTAGCGAGGTAGCCTCCACCACTTCAACGGGCAGAGAATTCCGGAGATTCACCACCCTTTGAACGAAGAAGTTCCTCCTCAACTCCGATCTAAACTGCACCCCCACCCCCCCCACCCCGCCCCCTTATCTTGAGGCTGTGCCCTCTAGTCCTGTTGTCCTTTCTGAGCGGGAAGAATCTCTCTACCTCTACCCTATCCATCCCCTTCATTATCTCATACGTCTCTATGAGATCCCCCCTCATCCTTCTAAACACCAACGAGTACAGACCCAGTCTATTTAGTCTCCCTTCATAGTCCAACCCCCTCATCTCCGGTATCAGCCTAGTGAATCTATCAATGCAAGTCTCCAGTGTGTATCAGTCCCAGTTCCCAGTTTGTATCAGATCCAATTCCCAGTGTGTATCAGATCCAGTTCCCAGTGTGTATTAGACCCTGTTCCTAGTGTGTATCAGTGTCAGTCCGCAGCTTGGATGAATGGAAAGTGTTGGCGAAATGAAGAGTATTGAGGTGTAAAAGTGCATGCCAATTCCAAATGCTGGTTAACGTGAAGGAGGGAATGAGCAGCATTCTGGTGACCTGTGCAATATGGGAAAGGAAAAGGCAAAACAACACGGGCAAGCAGGTTCAATCCCAACTTTCAAAAGGAAATTTGATAAACACTTGAAGGGAAAACATTGATTATGGGATAACAGCAGAGGAATGGAACAGTCTGGATAGCTCTTGCAAATAACCAGCAGAAGCACTATAGGCCAAGTGGTCTCAATCTGTGTAGCACCTTTCTGTGAAATAATGAGAGTGGTTTCAGTGAATCAGTCCTGGCCTTCAGCAGTGCAAGTGGAGAGTATGGTGAAGAAAGCCTATGGTATGTTAGCCTTAAGAGGAAGGGGTATAGAATATAAGAGCTGGAGTCTAATGTTGCAGTTGTACAGAACGTTGGTTAGGCCGCATTTGGAGTACTGCATCCAGTTCTGGTCGCCTTACTACCGGAAGGACGTGGAGACTCTGGAGAGAGTGCAGAGGATGTTTACCAGGGTGCTGCCTGGTATGGAAGGACTGGGGTATGAGGAAAGATTGAAGAAATTGGGGCTCTTTTCCCTTGAAAGACGTCGACTGAGGGGGGATCTAATAGAGGTATATAAGATTATGAAGGGTATAGATAGAGTAAACAGAGGTAAGCTATTTCCTATGATAGAGACACGTAGGACAA
This sequence comes from Carcharhinus amblyrhynchos, assembly GCF_965287045.1. Lineage (NCBI taxonomy): Eukaryota > Metazoa > Chordata > Chondrichthyes > Carcharhiniformes > Carcharhinidae > Carcharhinus > Carcharhinus amblyrhynchos. The sequence goes on along the minus strand of NC_137336.1, from coordinate 4,350,159 downwards.
GGGGCCATGGACTTAAGGTGAGGGGGGAGAGGTACAACACAGATATTAGAGGGAGGTTTTTCACACAGAGGGCAGTGGGGTTATGGAATGCTCTGCCAAGTAAGGTGGTGGAGGCAAACACGCTAGAGTCATTTAAGAGTAACTTAGACAGGCACAGGACTGAGTTGGAGATGGGTGGATACAGGAGATTGTTTTAAATAAGGGTCATTAGCATTGGGGCGTCCCTGGTAATGTAAATGGGTATAGTATGATAATAATGTTTTTCTCTTTTCACTCACAGGTTTTAAGTCGGTCTACCTCGTGTCCAACGAGGGGCATACATGCGATGGGTCGTACTGGGGCTGCTCTTGGTTGTTTGAGATTGGCCTAGTGCTTCATGTCGCTAGTGTGTGCCTAAACTGGACCAGATACTGGGCAAGATGACAGCTCAGTGACTATCGCTGATTGCTGTGCAGACACATGGATTTGGGCCGGTGTCTGTGGGAGTTTGCGCATTCTCCCCGTGCTTGCGTGGGTTTTCTCCGGGTGCTCCGGTTTCCTCCCACACCCCAAAGATGTGCTGTTAGGCTGATTGGCAGGAATAAATTGTCCCTAAATCAGTTTCCCTCAATCTGGATGGCCATAAAACATTAGATAGTGGTCGTGGGGGGAGAGGGGGACTGGTGGTGTTGAGATGGTGGCGTGGGCTCGTTGGGCCGAAGGGCCTGTTTCCCAGGCTGATTTTTGTTCTTTGTTTGTTTGTATATCTGAAAAAGATGTGTTGCCAAAGTTTGAGTATAATGCTCAGAAAGTACATTAACTTTTAAGTCAGAACTCTGGCTGTGATGATTGATAGAATTGTTTATGATTATGAAGGGTGTTGATCAAATAGATTGGAAGAAATTGATTCCACAGGCAGTAGGCTTGGTAACCAAAAGTCCAGAATTAAGATAATTAGATACAGCGTTGCTCATTGAGTCAGCCTGATCTGCAATTCACCGTCTGAAAGAATGATGGAAATCGACAAAATAACAACATTCAAGAATAAATTGTCCACTTAAGAAAAACTAAAATGAAACATTTACATTTATATAACGCCCTCTACCGCACCGGGGCATTCCAAAGTGCTTTACAACCAATTTGCAGTATCGTCATTTAGAATATGCAATATGCATGAAAAGGAAAGAGTTGCAGAGTTGTAGCGAAAGGCCAGGGGAATCAGACTAATTGGATAGTCTTTCAGAGAGTCAGCAGTTGCTTAATTCTTTCACAGGATGGGAGCATCTCTGGCAAAGCCAATGTTTATTGCCCATCTCCAACTACCCTTGAGAAGCCTTCCTCAGCATAATGCAATCCCATTTCAGAAAGAGTCAATTTGAATGTTGTGGCCTGGAGTCAAATGTAGGCCCGACTGGGTAAGGACAGCAGATCTCCTTCCCTATAAGGGTGTTAATGAACCAGGTCTTTCTTTGAATGACAGGCCCATGGTTTTAAGCTCAGTATCACTGACTGGAGCTTTCTAGTTTCCATTTTATTTAATCTGTGTGGGATTTGAATTTTGATTCTCTGGGTTACTAGTACAGGCCTTGGAATTCTCGCCCAATACCTGATGCTACTAAGTGGTCTTGTGGCGCAGTTGGTAGCATCCCTGCCTTGAAAACAAAACTTCCATTCTGGTTCCACCCCAAATTTAATGACCAAGGAAGATGAATCCATAAGTCAGTCAAATAGGATGAGTATCAACCCTTGAAATCCTTCCAACACGCCAACGGCAGTTAGTAAGAGCAGGAGAGACTCCTGGTCAGCCGTGCTTGGTGGGGAGTGGGCCTCCGTCAGGATATAAGCCTCTGGCAACAGGCTAGGGACAGGAAAAACTTTGCAATAAGAAAAGATGAAAGTATATCTTGTGCATCACTAGGTGCAGGGAGAGAAACAGCAACAGCAGCAATCTGATACTTCTGGTTCCAACCAAGAATTTAATAGGCTGAATGGCCTCTTTATGTGTTTGATGATCCTATGATGTTGAATGCTGAAATTATGTTTTACATAGGTTGCTGCTGAATTTCTAACTCATGCCAGCTAGAAGACAGATAATTGGTTCTGAACTGGAGCTTGTATTCACTCCAGTAACAGAGTGAATCCTTACTGCCCCACCTGAATGTTTCCAGCATACTACATGTGTCAGCAATGTCTACAATTGGACAATGGATTGGATGTTTTGGACTTGATTTGAACTCTGTAGAAGTTAATGAATGGATTATGAGTGAATTAAAACCTTACATGTCCATCTCCAGAATAGAACTTTCTTTGACCTCATAGTAGAGGCCACCATTGGTGAGATCACCAATTTCAGTAGAGATCAGTAATATTTTTTTGAAAGGGGCAAAGTTTATTTCCCAGTTTCTTGCGAAGATAATGATGCCATATGATTCCATTGTGAAAGCATTAGAATTTTTTACTATACAAGAGTCAACAAAGCAAACACTACAAACTAGCTATCCAATACTCTAACATCCAAAATTAACATGAGTTAAGAGTCCATAGGGATCGAGGTGACCAGGAGAGAGTGGAAAAGGAACCAGCAGGCAGTGCAGGAATCACCAAGGTGCATCCCATCTCCAACCAGTATTCAGTTCAGGATGCTGACATGTCTGATGGGCCACCTGGGGAATACTTCCAGAGTCGTGTCCATGGCGCCACACCAACTCCATGGATCAGGTGTGCAATGTTTTGTAGGGGAGGGAGCAGGACACAAGGGATACGCAAAGAGCCATAGGGATAAGTGGTTCAATAGTTAGGGGAATAAACAGGCGTTTGTGTGGCCACAGATGTGAATCCAGGCTGGTGAGTTGCCTCCCTGGCACCTGGTCCTGCACAGCACCCTGACTGATGGTAGGTAAGTGGGCAGCAGACATGGTGCACAGCTGTAAATTGAGAGAGGTGGATAATCAACGAGACCTTGGAGTCCTTGTGCATCAGTCACTGAAAGTAAGCACGCAGGTGCAGCAGGCAGTAAAGAAGGCAAGCGATATGTTGCCCTTAATAGCGAGAGGATTTGGGTATAGGGATAGGGCTATTTTGCTGCAATTGTGTAGGGTATTGGTGAGGCCATTGGAGGTTACCTGGAGTTTTGTGTGCAGTTTTGGTGCCCTTATCTGAGGAAGGATGTCCATGGTATAGAGGGAGTACAACGAAGATTTACCAGGCTGATTCCTGGGATGGCAGGTCTGTCATGTGAGAAGTCTCACAGCACCAGGTTAAAGTACAACAGGTTTATTTGGAATCATGAGCTTTCAGAGTGCTGCTCCTTCATCAGGCAGTTATATAGAGCCAGGACTGAGTTCCTTGCTAGTTTGGTTTGTGCTATTGGGAAGAACTTTAAACTAAGTTGGCAGGTGTAACAAAGACTTAGTTCAAGGAAGGACAGGGCCGAGTGCTAAATATTCCTGGGTACAAGGTGTTCAGATAGAGAGGAAGTGAAAAGGGGAGGGCTGGTGATATTGGTTAAGGAGAACATTGCAGAGCTAGGGACAAAAGAAACTTCAGAGGGATCAAGGGAAGAGTATTTGGCTAAAGTTAGGAACAAAGTCTATAGACCAAAAACTAGTGAGAAGGATATAGGGGAATACATTTACAATGAAATTAGACAGTGGTGCAAAAACCATATAGTTAGAAGCTGGCTTCAATTAATTAAATACAGGCTGGAACAACAGTGGTGTAAGCTACAGAGAGAGGAATGAGTTCCAAGGGTACACTCAGCAGTACGTTTGCTGTCCAACTAGAAAGGAGGCATTGATAGACTGGGTCTTTGGAACAAGATGGAACAAGAATTATCATTGAATCATAGAATCCTTCCATTGCAGAAGGAAGCTATTTGGCCCATTGAGTCTGCAGTGACTCTCTGACCCACTCCTGCCCTATCCCTGTAACCCACACATTTAATCTGCCAATCCCCCTACTCCACACATTTTGGGACACTAAGGGGCAATCCATCTGATCATCTTATCATGGCCAATCCACCTGACCTGCACACCTTGTGAGTGTGAGAGGAAACCCCAGACCTGGAGGAAACCCACGCAGACACAGGGAGAATGTGCAAACTCCACACTGACAGTCACCCAAGGCCAGAATTAAACCTGGGTCCCCGGAGCTATGAGACAGCAGTGCTAACCACTGTGCCACCAAATCAAAGTGTTCAAAAATATTTTTTTTCTAGATTCATTTGTGGGATGTGGGCATCACCAGCTTTATTGCCAGTGCCTGAGGGAATCTAAGAGCCAACTACATTGCTGTGGGTCTGGAGTCATGGGCCAGGCCAGGTAAAGACGGTAAAGATTTCCTTCCTTGAAGGACATTACCTTAAAATGTTACCTTAAAAGGAAGAACGTGCAAGATTACTGATCAAAGGCAGAAGAATGATGCTAAGTGATTTGCTCATTCAAAGGTTTGGTGCAGACATGATGGGCCAAATGGCCTACGGTTCTGAATCAAGGAAGGGGGGTGGGGAGAGGAGGAAGGGGGGCGGGGAGCGGAGGCCTCAGCCTCTCAATCTGCATAACAGGTTTGAGGTTCTTGCTTCCAGTGTGGACGAGAACGAGGGAGGTGAGGTCGGTGAGCAAACTGCACACGGTACAGTGATGCAGCAGGGCATAGGCAAGGAGAAGGTGAAAAGGAACGTAGTAGTGATTGGGGATAGTGGGGTGAAGGGTATTGACACTGTCCTTTGTCACAATGACAAAGTGCGCAGAAGGGGGTGTTGTCTGCCTGGTGCTCGGGTCCGGGATGTCGCAGCTGGGCTGCAGAGGAACCTGGAGTGGGAGGGTGAGAATCCGGTCGTTGTGGTACATGTGGGTGCCAACGACGTAGGCAAAATGCGAAGTGAGGATCTGGGGAGGGAGTATGAAAAGCCGGGAATGGAATTAAAAAGTAGAACCGACAAGGTGGTTATCTCTGGGCTACTGCCTGAACCGAGTGCAGACGGGCGTAGGGTTGATAGGATTAAGGAAGTGAATGGGTGGCTCAGGGATTGGTGTGGGAGGAATGAGTTTGAATTTATGGGGCATTGGCACCAGTATTGGGGTAGGTGGGACCTGTTCGGGCAGGATGGGGTTGGTCTGAACCGTGCTGGGACCAGAGTCCTGGCGAATCGTGTAAAGAGGACTGTAGACAGGGCTTTAAACTAATTAGGGGGTGGAGGGTGTGAGGGTAGGTGACATTACGAGGCCTAAAGTTAAGGAGAGGGTACAGGTAAGGGTAGAGGCCGAGGATGCCCCAATAATAAAGGGAGTAGGGGGCGTGAGTATGGTTGGTGGCGTTCCGGCAAATAGGGTCCAGGTGAAGGCTGGGATGAAAGCGCTGTATCTGAATGCACGAAGCATTCGGAATAAAGTGGATGAGTTGGTGGCGCAGATCAGCACAAATGGATATGATCTGGTGGCCATTACAGAGACGTGGCTGCAAGGTGACAGGGACTGGGAGCTGAATGTACAGGGGTATCAAGTGTTTAGGAAGGATAGGCAGGAGGAAAAAGGGGGGTGCGTAGCTCTGCTGATTAAGGATAGCATCAGGGTTGTAGCAAGGGATGATATTGGAGCCAAGGAGCAGAAAGTGGAATCGTTGTGGGTGGAGATTAGGAACAGCAAAGGGAGGAAGACGCTGGTGGGTGTCGTCTATAGGCCCCCGAATAATGATCTGGAGGTGGGGCGGGCTGTTAATGTGCAAATAAGTGCGGCATGCAGGAATGGGACGGCCGTAATTATGGGGGATTTCAATCTGCATATTGATAGGTCGACCCATGTTGGACGCGGTGGGCTCGAGGAGGAGTTCTTGGAATGCTGCCGGGATAGTTTCCTCGAACAGTGTGTGTTGGAGCCGACGAGGGAGCGAGCTATCTTGGACCCGGTGCTATGTAATGAGGCGGGTAGAATCAGGGACCTTGTGGTGAAGGATCCTCTTGGGGAGAGTGATCATTGTATGGTGGAGTTTCTGGTGCAGATGGAGGAGGAGAAAGTGGGTCCCCGGACACGCGTCCTTTGTTTGAACAGAGGGGAGTACGGTAGGATGAGAGAAGAATTGGCGAATGTGGACTGGGGGAGTGCGTTGGAAGGTAGGTCTGCTGAGGAGCAGTGGAGGATCTTTAAGGAGATCTTTCTTGGTGCTCAGCAGAAATTTATTCCGATGGTCAAAAAGGACCGTAGGAGGAGAGGTAATAAGCCGTGGATAACGAAGGAGGTGAAGGAAAGTGTTAATTAAAAGCGGAGGCGTTTAGAGTAGCTAAGAGTAGTGGGCGAGAAGAGGATTGGGAGAGGTTTAAATGTCAACAAAGATTGACAAAGAAGTTGATAAAGAAGGGTAGGAGAAACTATGAAGCTGGGCTAGCGCTTAATATAAAAAAGGATAGCAAGAATTTTTATAAATATTTAAAAAGGAAGAGGCTGGCTAGGGTGAACGTTGGACCCTTAGAGGATGAGAAGGGGGACTTAGTGGTAGGAGATGGGGAAATGGCTGAGGTCTTGAATAACTTTTTTGTTTCGGTCTTCACGGAGGAGGATGTGAATAATTTGCCAGGTGTTAGCGATGGAAAGGTGGTAGGACTGGAGGGTCTCAATGACATTATTGCTACTAGAGAGGCGGTGCTCGACAGACTGGAGGGGCTGATTGTGGACAAGTCCCCAGGACCAGATGGAATGCATCCGAGGGTTCTGAAAGAAATGGTGGAGGTGATAGTGGACGCCTTGGTGGTTATTTTCCAGACGTCGCTGGATTCCGGGGAAGTGCCGGAAGATTGGAAAACGGCTAATGTTACGCCGTTTTTTAAGTAGGGTGCCAGGCAAAAGGCAGGGAATTATAGGCTGGTTAGTTTAACATCTGTTGTAGATAAAGTGTTAGAATCTGTCATCAAGGAGGAAATAGCGAGGCATCTTGAGGGGAATTGCTTGATAGAGCAGACGCAGCACGGTTTCGTTAAGGGGAAGTCGTGTCTGACAAATTTACTGGAGTTCTATGAGGATGTGTATAGGGCGGTGGATAGAGGAGAGCCGGTGGATGTGGTCTTTCTTGATTTTCAGAAGGCGTTTGATAAAGTACCTCACAAGAGGTTATTGCAGAAGGTCAGGGGACATGGAGTTGGGGGTAGGGTGTTAGCGTGGATAGAGGATTGGTTGTCAAATAGGAGGCAGAGAGTGGGGGTCAATGGGTGCTATTCGGATTGGCAGTTGGTGACTGGTGGAGTGCCCCAGGGGTCGGTGCTGGGGCCTCAGCTATTTACCATTTATATAGATAATCTGGAGGAGGGAACCGAGTGTATGGTGTCGAAATTTGCTGATGACACCAAGATTGGTGGAACGGCAAATTGCGCGGAGGGTGTGGAGAGTCTGCAGAAGGATCTAGATAGGCTGGGCGAATGGGCCAGGAACTGGCAAATGGAATTTAATGTTGGCAAGTGCGAGGTGGTCCACTTTGGTAGGAATAATGGTAGGAAGGATTATTACTTACTTGGCGAAAAACTGCAGCAGGCGACGGTGCAGAGGGACCTCGGGGTCCTTGTGCATGAGTCGCAAAAACCCAGCTTGCAGGTGCAGCAGGTGGTCAGGAAGGCGAATGGGATGCTGGCCTTCATAGCGAGGGGGATTGAATATAAAAGTAGGGAGGTCTTGCTGCGGCTGTATATTGGTGAGGCCGCAGCTGGAGAACTGTGTGCAGTTTTGGGCGCCGTACTTACGCAAGGATATTTTGGCCTTGGAGGGAGTGCAGAGGAGGTTTACTAGGCTGATGCCGGAGTTGAGGGGGTTGAGCTATGAGGAGAGATTGAATAAACTAGGCTTGTACTCGTTAGAGTTTAGAAGAATGAGGGGAGATCTCATTGAGACATATAAGATGATGAATGGGATGGATAGGATAGAGGTGGAGAGACTCTTCCCGCTCAGAAAGGACAGTAGGACTAGGGGGCACAGCCTCAAGATAAAGGGGGGGCGGTTTAGAACGGAGTTGAGGAAGAACTTCTTCACTCAAAGGGTGGTGAATCTCTGGAATTCTCTGCCCGTTGAGGTGGTGGAGGCTACCTCGCTAAATATTTTTAAGACGCGGGTTGATGGGTTTTTGATAAAAGAGAGGGGATTAAGGGTTATGGGGAGAGGGCGGGAATGTGGAACTGAGCCACGACAGATCAGCCATGATCTTATTGAATGGCGGGGCAGGCTCGAAGGGCTAGATGGCCTACTCCTGCTCCTATTTCTTATGTTCTTATGTTCTTAAAAACGTACCAATTAAATTATAAAATATATACTCCCTTGCACTGTTCACTGTGTAAATTGCAGCAGAACACATCAAGCCCAGAAGTTAAAATCCATGTTGGGAAATTCTACATGATTCATGAGAAAGTGACAGCGCTGCAGATGCCGCAAGTGTATCTCCCATAAACACGGGTCAAAATGCAGTGTGTTTGCCGGACACCAGGCCTGACATCCTGGTTGTATCAATGATTCCCTAACGATCTAATTAGCAGGATATCCAGACACCAAACACAAGAACAAAAGTGGCCCAACAGCACAATTTTCCCACAGAGACAATTCCTTCTCAAATTACCCAGCACTTCTATAATTGCGCTACTTCAGACTAAAAGCCTGCAAGATGATTACATGCAAAATATCTCTGAAACTACCAATCTATTTGTAATTGCTAAAATTGGCCTACAATTAACCCTAACAATAGTCACGGGGGATCTTAGACAGACCAAATGAAAATTAAACACTGCTATCCATTGATAAAAGTTATTTAAGATAAGATTCATTATAATGGAACGTGTATTTACTGATAAAAGGTATTCTTTTTGTTTATAGTTATGGAATTTTATATCTATAAAGTACAAATATGATGGTTGATGCAGCTTAAAAGGACAAATCTTTAAACTACAGAACAAAGGTCTGCATTCATATAGCACCTTTCATTACCTTGGATCGTTACTGTCAGTGAACAGCCTTGAATCATACTGTGCGCTGTAATGAGAGAAACATGGGCTATTAATTTACACACAGCACGATCCCACAAACAGCAATGTGACATTAGTAAATAACTTGTTGTTAGGTGTCGTTGAATGAGACAGTAAAATCCCACAGTTCACAAATGCTTCTTTCACAATTTTGTTTACCTGCCCAAATGTCCTTACAATCTTAGAATCCCTGCAGTGCCGAAAGATCAATCCCACCCATGCCCTGTCCCCACATATTTACCCTGCTGCTACCCTTGACACTGAGGGGCAATTTAGCATGACCGATCCATCAAACCTTCGGAGTTGGGGGAAACCGGAGCACCTGAAGGAAGCTCACGCAGAAATGGGAGGAAACACGCAGATTCCGCACAGTCACTCGAGGCTGGAATTGAACCTGGGTCAAGGCTGGAATTGAACCTGACACTGTGAGGCAGCAGTGCTGTGCCACCTTTGAGTATGATACGGTACGATATAATATGAAGGATACTATAGAATCAGGGAGAAATTTCCCAAGTGTGACTGAATACAACATTTAAAAATTATGGGCTTTAATATTTACATTAAAATCCTCCCAGAATTCATCTGTATTGATGGTGAGTGTATGATTGTTTGTAAAAACCCACCCTAACCCATGGCAGAGACAGTCCAGCTGTCCTGTTCCACACAGAGCCTATCGAGAGAGGGGAAGATGTTGTCCTCTGATTTCCACATGGGCAGAAATGGCCCTTAGACTGAAATGAAAAACAATTAATTTAGGTAGTGCTTTTAATCCTAAATTGCAATAGGACAGAAACCTCTCATCGCTCAGAACATTTGATTGGGGCACCAGGTGGCAAGATGCCATTTTCTTGCATTTTTTGAAGATGTAATCCCTCACCAGTCCATCACGCAAACCAGCCTCCCAGCCATTGACTCTGTCTACACTTCCCGCTGCCTCGGCAAAGCAGCCAGCATAATTAAGGACCCCACACACCCCGGACGTTCTTTCTTCCACCTTCTTCCGTTGGGGAAAGTATACAAAATTCTGGGGACGTGGACCATCGCGACTCAGGAGCAGCTTCTTCCCTGCTGCCATCAGACTTTGAATGGACTTACCTCGCACTAAGTTGATCTTTCTCTACACCCCAACTATGAGTGTAATACTACACTCTGCACACTCTCTTGTTTCCTTCTCTATGAACGGTATGCTTTTTCTGTATAGTGCGGAAGAAACAATATTTTTCACTGTTTGTTCATACACGTGACAATAATAAATCAAATTAAATCAAATCAAAAGATGTGTCACATCTTTGGTAGCAATGTCTGAATTTTCCCATGTAATCATTGGTCAGCACTCTCCTGAAGCCTCTGTCTGATTTGTGTAGAAATAACATGCAGTAACCAATAGCTTCCATTAACTTTAAGTTAAATCTGACCCATTAGCATAATAGAAAATAATCCCGGTTGTTGTCTTGCTGATTATGGGAGTTTTCTGTGCCCTAATTGGCTTCCACATTTTCTCCCTTACAACAGGATAACATCTCCACTGGCTGCAAAGCTGTGTTGGGTGTCATCGGCTTGTGAAAGCTGACAAATAAAATGTTTTTTTTTCCCCTAATTCTGTTCCTTCCTTCCCTTCCTTTTGACGTTTGTAATATCAGACACCACCACCAGTGAAAGGAGGAGGAGAATTGAATCAGTGATTGCGATGGGAAGGTTTTCAAACAGATTGAACAATCCTGTAGAATCTGGGAGGAATGAGAAGGAAGGTCAAAGGTCAAAGAATTCTATTTCATTTGAGGTTCTGGCAAAGAATGAATGGTAGAAAAAAACTGACACTGAGGTCAGAATGAATTATTGGAGGAGCCGTTCTTCAATAAACCATTCAACTGGGCACTGTCAACCACTTCAGACATCAGAAGAAACAGCAAAAGAGTTTCCCTGACCCACAGCAAACTCTCAACCAACCCCAGAGATGGATCAACGCCTCTTAAAGAACAATGAAAAGTACAGCACAGGAACAGGTCCCTCGGCCCTCCAAGATCATGATGCCCTAACGAAACAAAAAAATAACTTCTGTCCTTACTCGGTCTGTATCCCTCTATTCTCTCCCTATTCACGTACACATCCAGGTGCCTCTTAAATGTTGTTAATGTGCCTGCTTCCATCAGTTCCTCTGGCAGCGCGTTCCAGGCACCCGCCACTCTCTGTGTGAAAAACCTCCCCCGCGACATCTCCCTTAAACTTTCCCCTCTCTCACCTTGAACCTGTCATTGAGTGTAAATCACCGGAAGTGGTGGAGGCTGGGTCACTGAATTCAGTCAAGGCAGAGAGGGACAGATTTCTTTTTGATAGACACTGAAGTCAATTGTTTTGGGTGACCAATGGAAAAGTGTTGTTGAGATCATGGGGGAGTCTTCCCATCCCACCCGCCACAGGAATCATAGTGGACAGAAGGGGCGGACCATGCAAAGGTCTGCTGATCCCAGGTGGGATTTTCCGGTTTTGGGGCAAGCCTGGCCGGAAAATCCCATGCTACAACCAGATCAGCCAGAACAGCACAGCAGGTTCGAAGGGCTGAATGGCCAACTCTGGCTCCTAAGCCCTACGATCCTGTGACAGGTGACAGTAGTCATCGCATTTCATGAGTAAGTTGTTGCCTGAGAATCACGTTTGTGATGCTCATAATCATAGAATCCCCACAGTGGAGAAGGAGGCCATTCAGCCCATCACGCCTGCACTGATGACAACATAGAACAAAGGACAAACAGCAAACAAAGAACAAAGAACAGTACAGCACAGGAAACAGGCCCTTCGGCCCTCCAAGCCTGTGCCGCTCATTGGTCCATTTAGACCACTCGTTTGTATCCCTCTATTCCCAGTCTGTTCATGTGACTATCCAGATAAGTCTTAAACGATCCCAGCATGCCTGCCTCCACCACCCTCCTTGGCAGTGCATTCCAGGCCCCCACTGCCCTCTGTGTAAAATATGTCCCTCTGATATCGGAGTTGAACCTCACCCCCCCTCACCTGGATCCCATGAACCCTTGTGCTCGTCACCTCCAACCTGGGAAAAAGCTCCCCACTGTTCACCCTATCTATGCCCTTCATAATTTTATACACCTCTATTAGGTCTCCCCTCATTCTCCATCTTTCCAGGGAGAACAAACCTCAGTTTACCCAATCTCTGCTCATAGCTTAGACCCTCTATACCAGGCAACATCCTGGTAAACCTCCTCTGCACTCATTCCAAAGCCTCCATGTCCTTCTGGTAATGTGGCGACCAGAACTGGACACAGTACTCCAACTGTGGCCTAACCAACGTTCTATACAGCTGTAACATCAGACTCCAGTTTTTATACTCTATTCCCCGTCCTATAAAGGGAAGCATGCCATAGGCCTTCTTCACCACCTTCTCCACCTGTGCTGCCACCTTCAAGGATCTGTGGACTTGCCCACCCAGGTCCCTTTGTGTGTCTATACTCTTGATGGTTCTTCCATTTATTGTATAACTCCCCCCCCTACATTAGTTACACCAAAATGCATCACTTCGCATTTATCTGGATTAAATTCCATCCGCCATTTCTCCGCCCAATTTTCCAGCCTATCAATATCCTGCTGTATTGTCCGACAATGTTCATTGCTATCAGCAAGTCTAGCCATCTTTGTGTCCGCAAACTTACTGATCACTCCAGTTACACCTTCTTCCAAATCATTTATATATATCACAAATAGCAGAGGTCCCAGTACAGAGCCCTGCGGAAAAAAGACCCTTTGACTGCTACCCTCTGTCTCCTGTGACCAAGCCAGTTCGCTACCCATCTAGCCACCTCTCCTTGTATCCCATGAGATTTAACCTTTTACACCAACCTGCCACCAGGGGCCTTGTCAAACGCCTCACTAAAATCCATATACACGACATCCACGGCCCTTCCCTCGTCAACTGTTTTTGTCACCCCCTCAGAAAAACTCCACCAAATTTGTGAGGCATGACCTCCCTCTTACAAAACCATGCTGTCTGTCACTAATGAGATTATTACGTTCTAAATGTGCAGACATCCTATCTCTAAGAATCCTCTCCAACAACTTCCCTACCACGGATGTCAAACTCACCAGCCTATAATTACCCGAGTTATCCCTGCTGCCCTTCTTAAATAACGGTACCATATTTGCTATCCTCCAATCCTCTGGGACCTCACCTGTGTCTAATGAAGAGACAAAGACTTCTGTCAGAGGCCCAGCAACTTCATCTCTTGTCTCCCTGAGCAGTCTAGGATAGATGCCATTAGGTCCTGGGGATTTGTCAGTTTTAATGTTCCCTAAAAAACCTAACACTTCCTCCCTTGTAATGGAGATTTTCTCTAACGGGTCAACACTTCCCTCTGAGACACTCCCAGTCAACACGTCCCTCTCCTTTGTGAATACTGATGCAAAGTATTCATTTAGGATGTCCCCTACTCCCTTGAGTTCTCAGCATATTTCACCTCCTTTGTCCCTGAGAGGTCCGATTTTTTCCCTGACAACTCTTGTTCCTAACAGAATCCTAAAATGCCTTAGGATTCTCTTAACCCTGTCTGCCAAGAACATTTCATGAACCCTTTTTGCCCTCCAACAACCCCGCTCAGGCCCTATCCCAGTAGCCCCACGTATTTAGCCTGTTAATTCCACGGTAAGGGACAATTTTAGCATGGCCAATCAACTTAACCCTCACGTCTTTGGACTGTGGGAGGAACCGGAGCACCCAGAGGAAACCCACGCAGTCACAGGGAGAAGGTGCAATGTCCACACAGTCAGTCTTCTCAGCGGTGTGGCAAGCCACTGTGTAAAGGTAAATACTTCCGAATGGAGTTGAGTGAGGAATGAATGACTGCATGGCAGGGGAGACTGTCTTGTATTTATTATTCTGCTTGTCCTGTGACAGCCAACGGCTTCATGCTGCTCTGTGGGATTTCAGGTGCAGTTGAATCGAGCTGATTAATAAGGCAGAGGAGAAAGATTATATTCCACATGCACTTTAAAGAGCGTAGGGTCTCACAAACCTCTGAAGTGTCTTTGAATCCGCTTTGTAAGCTGAGGCAGAATGTTGGGAGCTTTCTATTAAAGCTGCTCTTTTCTCCAAACAAATGTTACCCTGACAGGTGACATCACTCTGGATCCCTCTGGATCACCCTGGAACAATTCAAATCATTCCTCGGCGTTCCATGAAATCACTGCGTCAGTGATATTAATAAAAGCATTTCACTGTTTACAGATCAAAACGTCCCCCCATCTCCAATTCTTCCCAGCTGGCTAAAACAAACAGCGACTGTGAAGACATATTACCCGCAAGAAATTTGTTTAACATGCGAGTCAGCTCCTAAGAATGTTCCTTTATTTGATTGGCCTGGCAGAGGCAGGGATTGGAAAATAGACATCGCAGGCCGTGGATGGAATGCTCCCAAAAGCTTCCCAAGTGTCATAAAGGTGAGAATAATGGAGTGATCCACATTGGTCTGTCAGAAACACTTCACATTGCAATCCTTCCACACTCAGCCACTTGTTTAGAGAGTTGGAATTTTGCGATGGTACCGGGGGAGGGATTTGGTGGTGGGGGGGGTGGAATTTAATACACCACTGAGCCCAGCTTCAGAGCATTCTGGCACTGTTTTGCCAGGGTGCACTAGGGGACCTTCACCTTCCCCCCACAGACATTGGGATCTCGATCTTCACCAGCGGTATGTTCCCCCACCCCCTTCCCCGACATGGGTCGCTGATATTGGGGCCTCTGCCTGGACTCCAACATCCCCCTTATCAAGACTGTCATCATGTACTACCCCTGCATGAGCTCCTCTGTCAGGCCAATGCCCCCCATCCACATGGACTCCTGTCATGGCCCCCATTCAGGCCCCCCCCCCCCCCCCCCCCCCCCCCGGTACTGCTGGCACACTGGTGGTGTCCATCTGGCATTGCCAGGTTATCTGGTGGCCACTGCTGGGTTCCACTGGTGTACCAGTGACCCTGCCAGGAGAGTACTGCGCAATGGGCACTCTCTGACCTGCACACGGGAGCCGCTGACCCCCTCCAGTGTAACCATCACGCCAGGTCACCACTAGTAGGGATTGGTAGTGATCCTCGCCGTAATTGTGCCACGCCTAAAGGCTGGAGAATCCCCTGCACAGGGATTTTAACGCAACCCACATACTTAAATGCTACTTTGAATGTGCTAATCTGGTTCTCGCCATTCGGGCGCGACTGAGAGCATGGCAAATTGTTGGTGCCGAGTACGAAACCGATTTTTGGGTCTACATGTCTATTCTGCTGGGGGCCGGCGTGATCTGCTAATGGCGTGGCGAGGCCTGAGAATCGCTCCAACATCTTGAAGAGACGGCAGAACAGAAAGGGAGGGGGGAGGAGTAACCCCCAGGTAGTCAAGGATGGCACAGGAACATTAGTGGAGAAGAATCTTAGCTCCAAAGATCATGAAACAGAATCAGCGTGTGTGAGGATTCTAGTGCACATGGGCAGCTCGGTCAGTTCAGGCTTGGAGGGTCAAAGGGCCTGTTCCTGTTCTGTAATTTTCTTTGATCTTTGTAGACTGGACAAATCAAATTGTCCGCAAGATGAAGTTATAGAACGCTTTTGCGACATTTTCCTGGAATAACACATTCTGGAAGCAAATAGAGATAAAACGAATATCGATCTTGTATTGTGCAATGAAGCAAATTTAATTAGTAATCTTATAGTGAATTACTCTCTGGGAAAATAGTGATTAGGATACAATTAAATCCCATATTAACTTTGAAAGCAACACATTTCATTCCCAAGCAACACATTGTAACTTTAGCAAATCTATTTACATCGGTAAGAGGGGAGAAAAGTTTCAGGTTGAATGGGTAAATAGACTATAAGGAATGTTGGTAAGTAAATTGTGGGATATATTGAAAGGAACAATTTAAAATATTTAACAAAAATGCAGTCCATTGAAAGACAAGAAATATCTATTTGTAACTCACTGAGGAGTTTAACATCATGCCAACCAGCCTCCCAACCATTGACACTTCCCACTGCCTCAGAAAAGCAGCCAGCATAATCAAGGACCCCATGCATATTATCTTCCATCTTCTTCCATCAGGGAAAAGGTACAAAAGTCTGAGATCAAATACCAACTGACTCAAAAACAACTTCTTCCCTGCTGCCATCAGACTTTTGAATGGACCTACCTCGCATTAAGTTGATCTTTCTCTACATCCCAGCTATGACTGTAGCACTACATTCTGCACTCTCTCCTTTTCTTCTCCCCTATGTACTCTATGATTGGCATGCTTTGTCTGTATCCTGCTCAAGAAACAATACTTTTCATTGTATTCCAACGCATGCGATAATAATAATAATCAGTGTTAGAATCAAAGAAAATACTTTTCACACAAAGAATAACAGTAATCCTGAGGATTGAGAGTGTCTGAAACTCCTTCACCAAAAGTTGATTAGTAAACAATGAGAATAAACAAGCCAGGACTATAAAGATAGACTGTAAGAATTTTACAGGTAACTGACATAAATGTTGTCACTTAGAGACAAAGATTGGAGAAATGATCATGGTGAGTGAGAAAATGGAAAAGATGCAGAACAAATATTTGACATCTGTCTTCATCGTAGAAGATACAAATTATATACCACAGACAGAGGATAACCAAGGAGCTAAACGTGAGAAAATTAAGGTAATTAATTTAATATTGGTTAAAAAGATAGATTTTGTCAAAGCTTTGCATCTTGTGCTCATCAGGACAATCACAAGAATACCAATGTCAAGGGAAACAACAGCTTCCTACTGTATGAGTAGAGAGAGCTGATTGGTTGGCAAAGTCAACTCAGATTGCTAGAGGTGTTGCCAAGGAGAATGACCACTGACAGTTAACTGCCAAGCATTGTTTGAAATTTAAACAAGGCGGCTTGACTGTGATTGGTCAAGGCAGTGATCTGAGGAACGAAGTAGCAAATGACTATCATTTCTTTGATCTAGCCGAAACAGGCACAATGTGTGTACTTGTCCTTCCTGTCTTCAAAGAACAGGGTCCTTTCGGATAATACATATAGCTTTAAGTAAATGCAAGTGTACCATATTGCAAGTCTGACGATAATCTTAAATTTGTTGTCAGTGTAATTCATAGCAGACGCAGGATTGTTTGCCGAATGTTTCCAATCACAAAGTCATGTCTAATGTTGGAAGCAGCATTTTGAGTATTGTAAACATGGGCTGATTAAGTTTGAACTGTGTGTTGCCTGGTGGGAAGAACAGAAGGGACATGCTGTCCGATACAGTCCAAAATCTTTGGGGCATGTGGCCTACATATCTGGCAGCCCACTGGCACTGAAATTCATATTCCACAGGACTGATTTGTGAGAGAGATGGAACAACTAATAGCCTTCACAGCTTTGTCCTGTGAGTGGTGAATATCACTCAAGTTGCTGCTACATGGTGTTGTGCATTCACGTTTCTAGTCTGATCCATCCACTTCCAATTTCTGTTTTGACACTGTAAATTGCATAAAGATTTAAGAATAGTAGCCAGATTAGGGATGAACCTTCTGTAATAAGTTAGTAAGCCCAAAGTTGATTGACATTTTGAGGTGCAGTTGCCTCATTAATGGCTTTGACTTTTGAAGGTAACTTGTGCAGTCTCTTTGCCATGACACAGGTCAAAGATTGGAAAAGTTTGTCTTCCCAAAGACCTGGCAAAGAGTACGTATAGATTGTGCCAGACTGTTCAAATTGTGCATGTTCCTCATTCTTGTTGTGTGCACGCAAAATGGGTTAAGTTGCTATTACGAAGGTAACATCCTTGGAGAGAACAATTAAAAAACAGGTGAAACTTTCAGCAGGGGCAGCACGGTGTCACAGTGGTTAGCACTGCTGCCTCACAGCGCCAGGGGCCTGGGTTCAATTCCCGGCTTGGGTCACTGTCTATGTGGAAGCTGCATGTTCTCCTCGTGTCTGCATGGGTTTCCTCCGGGTGCTCTGGTTTCCTCCCACAGTCTGAAAGATGTGCTGGTTAGATGCATTGGCCATGCTAAATTCTCCCTCAGTGTACCCAAACAGGCACCAGAGTGTGAAGACTAGGGGATTTTCACAGTAACTTCATTGCAGTGTTAACGTAAGCCTACTTGTGACACTAATAAATAAGCTTAAACCTACCCTGAACAACATATGAATGATCATGAGCCACAATTCATTTTGGAATAATTCAGAAAGGAGAATGAGATTCAACACATCCAGTCTGCTCCTTATCATCCTGCCATTGATAGGCTGGCAGAAAGCTTATGAAGACATTGAAACATTTGTTGAAGGTAACTAGAGAGCAAGGTTCATTGGCTAAATGATTGAGCCAATTCTTGCTGATGTACAGAAATAGTGCACGCTCAACAATGCAGACTTCTCCGGCATTACTCATAGTTAGACTACACACCACATTTGATTTGCTTAAACCACACAAGACAAGAGAAATTGTGGAGGGAAAACAGCAAGATCAAGTTACAGGATGAGGGAGCAAGGCAAAAAGTTGTGTTTTTCAGGGCCAAGCAATCCTGGCAAGGAATTTTATCACAAATGAAAAGTGGATATCTGCCATCATCAGAACACAGTCAGGAATGGCCCCCTCCACCAGACAAACACGAGACAATGTCGTATGAAAGAGACATGTGGATCAAGCTTTGGTGACAGGAACCAATCTGCCAGGGACAGGGTCAACAGAGAATTCACATCAAGCTGCACCAAGATGTGGACCTTCCTGAGAAGTTAACATGGTACGAACCAATTGGGAACAGTGCTTCAGTTGAGAAAACTTTAACACTGAATTAACCTCAGAACACTGTGTCAACTCCGGTTAAGACAAAATGATAATGTCCAAACTAAAACAAAGACACCAGAGGTTGTAGTTGACACCAACAAAAGGTGCCTGAGGTTCGCCTACAACCACACAGAGAACAATGGCCTCCCAAACAAAGAACAACGAACAAAAAGAATCATAGCACAGGGACAGGCCCTTTGGCCCTCCAAACCTGTACTGACCATGCTGCCCGACTGAACTAAAACCCCTGACTCTTCCCGGGACCATATCCCTCGATTCCCTCCCTATTCATGTACCCATCCAGATGCCTCTCAAATGTTGCTCATGTGTGGGCTTCTACCACCTCCACTGGTGGTATGTTCTAGGCACCCACTACTCTCTGCATGAAAAACTTCCCCCAAACATCTCCCTTAAACTTTCCCCCTTTCACCTCGAACATGTGCACCCTTGTGGTTGACCTTTCTACCTCTGACTGTCCAACTTCTCTGTGCCTCATAATTTTGTAGACCTCTATCAGGTCTCCCCTCAGCCTTCACCTTTCTAGTGGAAGCAACCCTAGTTTATTCAACCTCTCCGCACAGCCAACACCCTCGAGACCAAGCAAAGAACAAAGAAGAACAAAGAACAAAGAACAAAAACAGCCCGGGAAACAGGCCCTTCGGCCCAACAAGTCCATGCCGCCATTTTAATATTGTCAGTACCCCCTCCACCCATGACCCTTCCTGCAACATCCTGGTGAAACTTTTTTTGAATACTCTCCAAAGTCTACACATCCTTCTGATAGTGTGGTGACCAGAACTGCACACAGTACTCCAAATGCAGCCTAACCAAGGTTTAATACAGCTGCAACATGATTTCTCAACTTTTGCATTCAATGCCCCAGCTGATGAAGGCAAGCATGTCACAAAGTCATAGAATCATAGAGGTTTACAGCATGGAAACATGGCATTCGGTCCAACTTGTCCATGCCACCACTTTTCTTAACCCCAAAACTAAACCCCGTGTTTGGCCCATGTCCCGCTATACCCATCTCCCCCACTGTCGCAACTGTCTGAATGCTTTTTAAAAGACAAATTTGTACCTGCCACTAGTACTGCCGTGGGCAACTCATTCCCTCTGTGTGAAAAATTATCCCTCTGGACCCTTTTGCATCTCAAGGGACTCAAAGGCAACAAATCCTTAGCACCTGATAACATACAATATAGGTTTCTAAAGGAGGTCGCTACACAGATGGAAGACACAGTTATCATTCTCCGGAAGGTTCTAGATTCTAGAATGGTCCCAATGATTAGCAAATGTAACACTGTTCTTCGAGAAGGAGGGAGAGAGAAGATAGTGAACCACAGGCAGGTTAGTCTGACATGAGTTGTGGGGAAAATGATGAAATCTGTTCTTAAGGAATTTTTAACAATGCATTGATAAAATCATTGTATGACCAGACAAAATCATCTTGCGTTTATGAAAGGGCAATTATGTTTGAGAAAGTTATTAGACATTTTTGAGGATGTAACTGGTGGATAGATAAAAGGGAACCAGTAGACGTACCATACCTAACTTCCCAAATGCATCTGACAAGGCTAACAGCTAAGAAAAGAGCACACGCTGTTGAGACAAAATGGATTAAATTAACAGCTGGAAATCAAAAAGTAGGGTACTTTGAAATTGGCAGGCTGTAATTAGTGGCATTCTGCAAGGACCAGTGCTGGGAGCTTAGCTAGTTACAATCTATATTAATGAGTTAGACATAGAGACTGAGAGTAATTAGTCTAAGTTTGTGAATGATACAAAGTTAGGGAGGAATGGAAATTGCAAGGAAGACATAAGGAAACAGCAGTGAGAGTTAGACAGGTTGTGTGAATGGAGGATAAAGTGGCAATTGGAGTATAATATGGCAAAGTGTGAAAACATTCACTTGTAAAATAGAAAAACAAATTTTTTTTTTAAAAGGTGTGAAACTTGTAAATATTGATGTTTGGAGAAAATTGGTTGTGTTCTTTCAAAAAACGTGGTAGGTTAGCCTGGAGGAACAGTAAGTAATGAGGCAAAGGACATGTTGGTCTTCGTTACAAGAGGATTGGAGTATAAGAATAAATAAGTTGTATGGGGCTTTGTGAGGCCATAAAGTGCATACAGTTTTGGGCACCATATTTAAGGATGTACTTGCATCACAGGCAGCACAGGTTCAATAAATTAAAATCTCTACAATGCAGAAGGGGGCCATTCAGCCCATTAAGTTTGCATCAAACACAATCCCACCCAGGCCCTATCCCTGTAACCCCACATATTTGCCCTGCTAATCCCCCTGGCATTAAGGGCCAATTCGTCATGGCCAATCTGCTTAACCTGCACATCTTTGGAGTGTGGAAGGAAACTGGAGCACCTGGAGGAGACTTATGTAAATACAGGGAGAACATGCAAACTCCACACAGTCACTCAAGGCCGGACTTGAACCCAGGTCGCTGGCACTGTGAGGCAGCAGTGCTAGCCACTGTGCCACCGTGCCATCCTTAAGCTAAGAAGATTGTCTAATGATAAGAGGTTAAGTAAATTGGATTTATACTCTCTGGTATGTCGAAGAACGAGAGGTGATCTCAATGAAATATACAAGACTCTGACAGTGTTTGATGGGGTAAAAACTGGAAGGCTGCTTCTCCTGACTGGGGCATCTAGGATACATGGATGTAATCTAAGGACAAGGGGACTGAGATGACAAGAAACATAAGAACATAAGAAATAGGAGCAGGAGTAGGCCATCTAGCCCTTCGAGCCTGCCCCGCCATTCAATAAGATCATGGTTGATCTGAAGTGGCTCAGTTCCACTTTCCCGCTTTCTCCCCATAACCCTTAATTCCCTTGTCTGTCAAAAACTTATCTACCTGTGACTTAAGTATATTTAGTGAGGTAGCCTCCACCACTTCAATGGGCACAGAATTCCAGAGATTCACTTCCCTTTGAGTGAAGAAGTTCCTCTTCAACTCCGTTCTAAACTGTCCCCCCTTATCTTGAGGAACATAAGAACATAAGAACATAAGACATAGGAGCAGGACTAGGCCATCCAGCCCTTCGAGCCTGCCCCGCC
Organism: Carcharhinus amblyrhynchos; assembly: GCF_965287045.1. Classification (NCBI taxonomy): domain Eukaryota; kingdom Metazoa; phylum Chordata; class Chondrichthyes; order Carcharhiniformes; family Carcharhinidae; genus Carcharhinus; species Carcharhinus amblyrhynchos. The sequence goes on along the minus strand of NC_137336.1, from coordinate 4,328,313 downwards.
ATTCAATAAGATCATGGCTGATCTGTCGCTGCTCAGTTCTACTTTCCCGCCCTCTCCCCATAACCCTTAATCCCCTCTCCTATCAAAAACCCATCAACCCGCATCTTAAAAATATTTAGCGAGGCAGCCTCCACCACTTCAACGGGCAAAGAATTCCAGAGATTCACCACCCTTTGAGTGAAGAAGTTCCTCCTCAACTCCGTTCTAAACCGCCCCCCTTTTATCTTGAGGCTGTGCCCCCTAGTCCTACTGTCTTTTTTGAGCGGGAAGAGTCTTTCCACCTCTATCCTATCCATCCCATTCATCATCTTATACGTCTCAATGAGATCTCCCCTCATTCTTCTAAACTCTAACGAGTACAAGCCTAGTTTATTCAATCTCTCCTCATAGCTCAACCCCCTCAACTCCGGTATCAGCCTAGTAAACCTCCTCTGCACTCCCTCCAAGGCCAAAATATCTTTGCGCAGGTGCGGCGCCCAAAACTGCACACAGTACTCCAGCTGCGGCCTCACCAGTGCCCTATACAGCTGCAGCAAGACCTCCCTACTTTTATATTCAATCCCCCCCGCTATGAAGGCCAGCATCCCATTCGCCTTCCTGACCACCTGCTGCACCTGCAAGCTGGGTTTTTGCGACTCATGCACAAGGACCCCGAGGTCCCTCTGCACCGTCGCCTGCTGCAGTTTTTCGCCCCGTAAGTAATAGTCCTTCCTACCATTCTTCCTACGAAAGTGGACCACCTCACACTTGCCAACATTAAATTAAACATTAAAGAGGCTGTGCCCTCTAGTCCTGTTGTCCTTTCTGAGCAGGAAGAATCTCTCTAACTCTACCCTATCCATCCCTTTCATTATCTTATACGTCTCTATAAGATCCCCCCTCATCCTTCTAAACTCCAACGAGTACAGATCCAGTCTATTTAGTCTCTCTTCATTGTCCAACCCCCTCATCTCCAGTGTCAGTCTAGTGAACCTCCTCTGCACTCCCTCCAAGGCCAAAATGTCCTTGCGAAACTTCTTCACTCAAATGTACAATAGATCGAGGATGACTCAATGCAACTTTAACTATAAAGATGTTATTGCCAACAGTGTATTTATATACATAGCAACAAGGTAAGATGAGAGTACAGGAAACTTCTCCTCTGGATTCCTGTGCTCCAGCCATGAATCTCTCCTCAACCAATGGTCCACGTCTTCTTGCTGATTGGCTCAGCTTCCCGCTGGTGCAATCTATAGGGTCCTTATCGGTGATGTGGCCTTTGGAACCCCTCCCCTCCACCACCCACAGAAATCATGGGTTCAAACCCTCTTCTAGAGATTGAGCATGAATTCCAGGAGTGCACAGCGTGCTGTATGATTGAAAGCATTACCTTTCAAACGTAATAATAAACTGAAGGTTCACCAGCTCTCTGAGGTGAGCGTGGAAGGGGACGCCTCAATTCAAAAGGAAGATCCACATCCAACTTCTCAGGGCAATAAATGTGGTCTTTCCAACCTATCCAAAGAGCTAAACTATCTTGAGTATAGCACCAAAGGCACTCGGAATCTCTGTGAGTGGTTTCACCAGGCCTGCTCTCATCTACTGCTGCACAGCAAGCTGGAATCACTGGATGGCAAGTGGAACTGAAGATTCTCTCAGAGACACTGTGGCAAATTGTACAATTTCAGTGTCCAGAGGTCTCACAGGAAAGTAAATGTTAAATCAGATTTTGATCTCAGGACAGTATGGGTCAAAATGATAAAAGGAAAGAACTTACATTGCATGTTTCACAACTTCAATGTGTTTTACCCTTTCGGAAGTCTGGTCCTTGTTACAATATAGGAAATGTGGACCATGATTCTCCCAAAAAAGTTCTAAGTGTCGAATTTACAGTAAAACTGGAGTAAATCATGTTGTTTTTCCCAGTGATAATTCACACTAGAACTTCCTACATTCTGTGCAATGCAGAGGCCAGCAGCGAGATTCTCATTAGCTTTCAGGGGGTGGTGCCTATTCTCGTCCAGGAGGCCGAAACCAGCGGATCTCTGTGGATATGCAGTGGCCCTGAACTCCCTCTTTACTGACCAGCTCGATCACTGCTCCACAGTTCTGCCTCCCAAACCCCCCACAGCCCAATTGCGCTCCCCCTAGCTACTCGCAGGCCAGTCCTGAACCTCCCCCCCCATTCCAGAATGCCCAGTTTCCAGTCCCCTCTCCTCCAACATTGACGATCCCCCCAAACCCCCCCATTCCCCGAGTATCGCCTATACATGCTGACAGACACCCCCAGCTGACCATGTCCCCCATAAGCCTGCCCCAACCAGGTCTCTCCTTCCTGCCCCAACCAGATCACAATGCAAAGTGGTAGCGGGAACCCCGCTCTCGCCACTCACCCCCTTGGTCCTGCCCCCAGCATGCCCCCTACTATGCCCCACCCTCAGCAGGACTCACCCCCTTAGCACTGCCCCACACCTAATCGGCACTGCTAAGGTGCCTCTGGGCATGGGCACTTTGCCCCTTGGGCTGTGCCGGGGGTACCAGCTGGCACTGCTAGGGTGGTCATGTCCAAGAGGCACCACTCTCCCACTGCCCGACACCCTTGGGAGGGTTTCAATTACTGCCCCCCCACCTTCACTCCAGCAAGGTCACTCCGCTATTTCCTCGAAAGTGGGGGGCTATTCTGAACCCCGCTGGAGTGAAATATTCCTAGTGGGGTGGGAGATGCTGGCAGGCCTGGAGAACTCGGTTCCAGGCACGCAAGTAACATTTTAAAAGTGTGTTAAACACTATTTCATTGTGAGCCCTGCCTCCCAGCTGATTTCCAGCGTTGCACAGAAGCTGCAAGAAACCCAGGCCCGGGAAACACAAGCACGGCGCAAACACTGACAGGAACCCCACAAATCGGCTGACGGGAGATTCGCCTGGCCCGCTGCACTAAAGATGTAATGTTCTGGGTTGACAGAATCACCCCCGCTGATAACAACATGCAATGGCAAAATCCACAAGTAAGAATGTGATAATGATCAGATAGTCTGATGTATGAGGGACTCATTACGGTTTTATTTTAGTCATGAGTTCATTGCCTACAATGATAGTCAAAAGCATTCGTGTAATTAAAGTACACCTTCACTGTGAAAGAACAAACAAACGTCAAGTTATAGGCTCTGCATCTTGGTCCCAATTAGAATATTTTGGGCTCTAGCCTACCAATAAATGAGTCACAAATTAATTTTAAATCACACTCTGCATTATCACAATTGACCTTTCAGTGATGATGTGTTCCGCACTCATTAAAGGCCCACCTTCATTAATAAACCAATGCCTCTTTCCACTCAATAGCAGTGGACGCAGATTTAATTGGCGAAAGAAGCACTGGGGAGATGAGATTTCTTTTACGCAGTGGATTATTCTGTTCTGGAAAGCTTCGCCTGTAAGCGTGGTAGGAACAAGTTCATTTGGACTCATTACAAAGGATAGACAGTGGTCTTATCCCAGCACAGTGGTTCATCTAAAATTAAAAAAAAGGTCAGGATTAGAAAGTTAGTCTCAGCAATGGCAACCATGGTAACTATGATCAATTGTACACAAGTTTCCTTTAGGGAAAGAAATCTGCCATTCTTACCTTATCTACATGTGACTCCAGACTCACATCAATGTGATCGACTCTGAGCTACTCCCTGAAACAGCAAAGCAAGCCATTCAGTTCAAAGGCGGTTAGGGAAATTTGCAACTCCCACATCCCAAGAAAACAAAATAACTTGCTGTTTTCGAGGAAAGAATGCAACTAATTAAATAGCTCTTTCAAAGAGCTAGCACAGATTAATGGGCTGAATGGCCTCTTTGGCAGTTGCATGTATCTATGATTCTGTAAGTTGACAACCAAGTGGAATTGAGTGCAGTAAAGTGAAGTGAATGGGCGCAACAAGAGGGAAGTTTCTTTTCTGATTAGGGATGAGACCTTTTATAACTGATTGGATATGACAGACCCTTGCATAACAGTTTTATTCATTAAAAGCTTTTTTCTGCCCAGTGTGACACAGCTCATTGGCAGATCAGATCCTGAACTATGCTCCAATAACTCGCAATTGATTTCAGCCAAGGATTGCTGGAGTTGGCTTTGGATAGAAACGTAGAAAATAGAAGCAGGAGTGGGTCACTCGGCCCTTTGAGCTTAATCTGCCATTCATTATGATCATAGCCGATCATGAAATTCAATATCTTGATCCCCCCTTCCCCACCCCCCATACCCATTGATCATTGACAAGAGAAAGGAAGGAGAAAATTTAACATAACGATAAGGTTCATGGTGGGAGATATAGGGGGGATGTCCTAGGTAGGTTCTTTACTCAGAGAGTGGCTGGGGTGTGGAATGCACTGCCTGCTGTGATAGTGGAGTCGGACACTTTAGGAACTTTCAAGCAGTTATTGGATAGGCACATGGAGCACACCAGAATGATAGGGAGTAGAATAGCTTGATCTTCGGACAAAGCTCGGCACAGCATCAAGGGCCAAAGGGCCTGTACTGTGCTGCACTGTTCTATGTTCTATTAAAATCAGTCATGAGATCCCACCTTCCATCCATTGACTTCATTGGACAATTTGTGTTTATGGGTGCTGAAGATGGCGGTCATGTATCTGTGGTCAAATAGCTTACACATGAATCTAGCAACACAGAGCAATCATACTCCCCAGATAGCAAATATAACAAGCAACTAGCATGGTCTCAAGTTCAATCCAAAGTTAACAAGTATCACTGTGAATCCATAGAATTCCTACAGTGCAGAGCAAGGCCATTCATCGAATCTGCACCAACTTTCTGAAAGAGCATGTTGCCCAGGTCTGGCCCACACCCACCAACAGTCTCTCCTGTCCTACCTTTGTAACCATTTACCATGGCTAATCCACCTATCGACACATCTTTAGACATGAAAGGACAATTTAGCATGGTCAATCCTTCTAACCGGCGTATCTTTGGACTGTGGTCGGAAACTGGAGGAGGAAACTATGGGAGGAAAGCCAAGTGGACCTGGGAGAATTTACAAACTGCACACAGAACAGTCACCTAAAGCTAGAATTGAACCCTGCTCCCTGGCACTGTGAGGCAGCAGCACAAACCACTGTGCCACCATGCTGTGATGTGAGTATGGCTGGAAACGCCAACACGTTTCGTCTAGTCTTTTGATCATGAAGATGGCAACCAAAGACAAATGACACCCTCTTTTTGATAGAACCATATTGGCTTGTTAGAGGTGGCTTAAGGTAGCCACATTGTGGTGGGGCTAGGCTGGGCCAGGTATTTCCAAAGGACTTTAGTGAACCATAGGGTTTTCACACCTTCACAATCAATATTATTTTCAAATTGAATTCAGGTTTGGTGGTATGAATGGCAGGTTTTGAGCTCATTCTTTATTAGATTATGAGTTGGCCGGGTTACTGTTCCAACAACGTAACCATGACACCACCGTCACATGGCAGTGCAATTCTACAATAGGCAGGAACGTCCTTTGTGGTACGAAGGAGAGAAATGGCCAGTGGTCAATATTTTGTTTGTTGGATAAAAAGCTTAGCCTGCATTTCAATCTTATGATAAAATTTGAGACTCGTAGAAAAGGAATTGTGAGTACACAGTGCCCATACTTCAAACAATAATCATCATTCATAAGGGTTGTTGACAATGTTCTTCATTACTCACTAAAGAGACGGGCCCTGGAGATGACAGTGGCTGATGCTCCATTGATACACACCAGTGTTGGAGGTGAAGTGGAAACGGAAGATGCTGTAACTCAGCCGGCCCAGTATGAAGATCAACAAAACACTATCTTCCCACTCAGGACTTTGGAGCCCTTCAGATTCAACACAGTGTCCAACAATCACAAGATTGTAACCTTTACCCCCCCCCACTGACGTTTGTGAGACTTCTGAATGAGCAACTTGTGCTCAAAGGCACAAGGTGCCTTTCTACCTTTGAAACAAGGTAGAAAGGCAAAGAGGTTCAGATAGCAAATTCCGGGGTTTAGATGCTCAGCAATTGGAAGCACAACCTTCAATGGCGAACTTATTAAAACCTGCCCAGCAGAAGAAAATGAGGGCAGAGATCTCGGAGAAGAGTGAGTCTGGACTGGGTGGCAGAAACAGCCAGGTCATGGAAGGATTTCTAAACAAGGCTGAAGAACTTTTTAAAATCAAGATGCCTCTTGACTGGGAGCCAGTGTAGGTCGGTGAACATAGGGAGTGAGAGGGGAATGGGACTTGCTGTGAGTTGAGACCTGGGCTGCAGAAATTTTGGATGACCTCAAGTTAATGAAGGGTAGGATGTGGGAGAACAGCCAAGGGTTTGTTGGAATGGTCATGTTTAGAGGTATGAATGAGAGTCTCAACAGGAGAGGAACAGATGCCTGTGAATACATTCCCCAGCATTAACCCACAAGCAATGCCTCAGAGCTGGATGTGAGTAATAATTCTTACCGCAGTCCTTTCTCTCTCTTTACTCAGGTTGTTTTTCCCTCTCCCTTATCTCAACTTGCTGATATTTCTACCCTCACCATGAATTGAATATTTTTCAAGTATTGAATGTCAAATATTCCATTATCTCATTGGACTGTTTTTTACCATGTGGCAGCTTTAAACCCGATAAGCTGAATTGGGTGACATCTGTCTCCAGTAGCAACAGATTTTATTTATGGTTTAAAGGACATCAGAGAGGGACTTTGTCATCAATAATTTCTGGTTACTTTTATATAACCTGACATATGGACAGATAAGTTACATTTTCCCTAATTATAATTGTTATATTTTTGGATCTGGCGGTCCAAGAGACTGTGAGCGAGAAGTGTCTGAAGAGAATCGTCCTTTGATAAAAGTAGATAAAGACCGTAATTGTTCCCAAGTCATCAGAGACTTCAGTCAGCAATTAACATGGGGAAGGAAAGACAGCAGCATTGCAAAACGATAAGCAAATCTGGATTGGAATGTGACATTGACGCTGTCTCCATTTAGAAATATATTCTACTAAGATTTATCTACAAAAGACACCATCAGCACAATTAGCGATAATTTCTCAAAGTCATATTATAAGGGCAAAAGCAGAATGGAAACTGGAAACGTGAATCAGATAGCACCAGAATTTACTTGACATGTGCATTACAGTGAATCCTGAATCATTTTAAAGTAACACAGTAAGTGAGTGAGACAGGGGGGTAGTAGGAATATTACTAGACTAGTTACCCAGAGCACGGACCTCTGGGTAAAAAAGCTAAGTTTATTCATCAGTCACAAGTAAGGTTTTCATTAACACTGCAATGAAATTACTGTGAAATTCCCGTAGCCTCCACACTCCAGTGCCTGTTTGGGTCAATGCACCCTAATCAGCGCATCTTTCATATTGTGGGAGGAAACTGGAGCACCCAGAGAAAACCAAGTCAGACACGGGGAGAACATGCAAACTTCACACAGACAGTGACCCAAGGCAGGAATCGAACCTCGGGTCCTTAGCACTGTGAGACAGCTGTGCTAACCACTGTGCCACCCAAGTTCAAATCACATCTTTTTTATTCATTCATGGAACGTTGCCATCGCTGGCTGGCCAGCAGTCATTACTCCTCCCTGGTTGCTCTTGAATGGCAACTGAGAGTCAGCCACATTACTGTGGGCCTGGAGTCACATGTAGGCCAGACCGGGTAAGGATGGCAGATTTCCTTCCCTAAAGGACATTAGTGAACCAGATGGTTTTTTCCGGCAATCAGCCATGATTTCATGGCTTGATTTCAGATTTTTTTAAATTCAAATTTCACCACCTGCCGTGGCAGGATTCGAACGCAGGTCCCCAGAACATTAGCTGACTTTCTGGATTAATAGTTAGTGATAATATCACGAGGCCATTGCCTCCCCCCCAAGCTGGTGGAATTTTAAGAAGTGCTTGATGATGGTGCCCTGGTACTGCCTGTGGGCAAGAGGCAGAAATCCAAGCAGACGCTGTGGGGGACAGGAGTTCAAATCCCAGAGGATGATTTGTATAGAAACAATGTGCAGGGGTACAGGGGTTAAGGAATGGCACTAAGGAATGATGCTCGTTTGGAAAGCTGGTGCAGAAATGATGGACCAAATGGTCTCCATGTGATTCTGTGATTGAAAATACTGCGGATGCTGGAAATCTGAAATAAAAACAGAAAGTGCCAGAAAAGCTCAGCAGGTTCAGGGCATTTCTTGGGAAAGAAACAGCCAGGGTTCTCTGACCTCGCTCACCCTGTCATCGCTGCCAGTGAAAATGAAGAATTTGGCGCTCAGCCTAAACTCCATTCACTGCAGCGGGACTGGAAAATCCCTGCCACGAGCAAGGTCAGAGAATTCCAGCCAACATTTCAAGTCCACTATGTCACTCCTTGTTATGAAGAGTCATATTGAACTGGGAACATTGGGTGGAATTTTCCCATTTTGAGATGAAGTAGTGGGTGGATCTAGCAGGAACTGTCTGCCAATCAGAACAGTGCGATCCTGCATCAGATTCAGAGCTTAGAATCTCATTGACTATTTGTGGACTTGACTGTGAATGAGTACACACCTTCAACAAACAATATTGAAGCATTCAAGCCTTCCTCATGGTTCTTTATGTCCCATAATCCATTCTTTGTGTCCCTTAATCCCCCATAATCCATAATAGTGAAGGCCTCACCTTGCCCATCACCTGAAGTGTGGTAAATCTCGGGTTTAGATGGGAGAATAACCTGTGGTCATGATGACTTTATCTTTTACCTGCTTGTTGGCAACTTGCTGTCCCAAAAATGGCTGCCTTGCTCCATGGACTACGGCAATGGCTTACTTGTCAAATGCTCTTCGCCAACAGTGAGCTGGTAAACATCACTGAATAAATATGAGTCAAAGCATAGTTGTTGGATTTTTCTCCTCATTTCAAGAATGAGCCAGTAATGATTTGGATTTGTTGGCATCGCTTTCTCTGATAACACATTCAACAAGTGCAAAAGAAAACTTCCCCAGCAACAACTTCTTCGCCTTAAATCCCTTTCCTTCAATCTGTGCTGCCTGGAATCCGAAGCCTTCACCCAGCAGGTCACCAAGTCTGGCTCAAGCCTTTCACATCCTTTCAGTGTTGGAAGGGTTGTCATATCTTCGTGTGTTTACACTGAATGTTTACTCATACTCCACCGCATGTCAACCTTGAGGAGATAAATGTTAGCTTTGTGCCTTTGAAGCAGTCTGAGTGGGAGGGATTATTGCTAGTTTCCATTGACAACAACCACATTTGCTTTGTTCCCCGTTTCACTCGATAAAGAAGTTCCAGGATGCATATGGGATGAGACAGTGATGTTTATTCCCAAAATTAAAGAGACAGCAAAACCAAATTCTTACAATCGTTCCAGCATTATTCCGGCAATCTCTTTATCAACTGCATTCTTAAGATTACAAAGCCAGCGTTCAGCATTTACCGGGAAAACCGGAATCCATTCACTGCTTGCTCCAAAAAAACAAATTCAAGCATCTGTTGAAGCAAACTCAGGGTCCCCGCGAGGCAGATAAACACGATCCAAGCTGACAAGATGAAACATTGCACCCCCATCTTGGGCTAAAGCTGACATTTGGTGTGGGGCATTCCGGCCATACTCTCCCCGAAATCACAAAATCCCACCCGAGGTCAGCAGATCTTTCCGTGTGTTGCTCCTCGCCTGGCCCCCATTCCTGTGGCAGGCAGAAAGGTCAAATTTGCTGCTTGGTCTTAGCCATCAGGCCGAGAACCTTCTTCTCCTGATATGTATGCAAAGTGATCGGGGCACACGCTTGTAAAGACCGCAACTGAAGGAAATCAGTCAACAAACCACCTCTTTAACGCTGCATTACAGAGTCACACAGACTTCTAATCCAGTCAAATATGGATTTCCAGTCTGGTCTCACCTTAAATTGCTCTGTGTCTTGAACAAATTTACCTTGTATCGATTTATCATCTGTGCAAGGACCAGGTGAGTTCGTGTTCAGCAGGTTTTGACTACGGTGGGTGCATTTTATAATACACTGCATGTAATAGCTAGGAACGGCACAGTGGCACAGTGGTTAGCACAGCTGCCTCACGGCACCAGGGCCCTGTGTTCGATTCTGGCCTCAGGTCACTGTCTGTGTGGAGTTTGCGTGTTCTCTCCGTGTCGGCATGGGTTTCCTCTGAATACTCCGGTTTAGAAACATAGAAAAACTACAGCACAATACAGGCCCTTTGGCTCATAAAGTTATGCCAAACATGTCCCTACCTTAGGGATTACTAGGCTTATCTACAACCCTCTATCTTACTAAGTTCCATGTACTTATCTAAAAGCCTCTTACATGACCCTATCGAATCCACCTCCACCACTGTTGCCAGCAGCCGATTCCACTCACCCACCACTCTCTGAGTGAAAAACTTACCCCCGACATCTCCTCTGTATCTACTCCCCAGCACCTAAAACTTGTGTCCTCTTGTGGCACCCATTTCACCCCAGGAAAAAGTCTCTGAGAATCCACTCGATCAATACCTCTCAACATCTTACACACCTCCATCAGGTCACCCCTCATCCTTCGTCTTTCCAAGGAGGAAAGGCCGAGCTCCCTCAACCTATTCCCATAAGGCATGCTCCCCAATCCAGGCAATATCCTTGTAAATCTCCTCTGCATCCTTTCTATGACTTTCACATCCTTCCTGTAATGAGGCGACCAGAACTGAGCACAGTGCAGGTCTGATCAGGGTCCACCTAGCTTCAATATTATCTCTCGACTCCTAAACTCAATTCCTCAATTGATGAAGGCCAGTACACCATACACCTTCTTAACCACAGCTTCAACCTGCGCAGCTGCTTTGAGCGTCCTATGAACCCGGACCACAAGATCCTTCTGATCTTCCACACTGCCAAGAGTCTTACCCTTAATATTATATTCCGTCATCCTATTTGACCCGCCAAATTGAATTGCCACACACTTACCTGGCTTGAACTCCATCTGCCACTTCTCCACCCAGCCTTGCATCCTATCAATGCCTTGCTGCAACTTCTGACATTCCTCCACACTATCCACAACTCCTCCAACCTTTATGTCATCAGCAAACTTACCAACACATCCCTCCACTTCCTCATCCTGGTCATTTATAAAAATCACAAAGAGTATGGGACCCAGAACAGATCCCTGGGGTAGTCCACTGGTGACCAACATCCATGCAGAATATGACCCATCTATAACCATTCTTTGCCTTCTGTGGGCAAGCCAGTTCTGGATCCTCAACACAATGTCCCCTTGGAATCCATGCCCCATCACTTTGTCAAGAAGCCTTGCATGGGGCACCTTGTCAAATGCTTTGCTGAAGTCCATATATAATACATCTACTGCTCTTCCTTCATCAATGTGTTTAGTCACATCTTCAAAAAATTCAACCAGGCTTGTAAGGCATGATCTGCCTTTGACAAAGCCATGCTGACAATTCTTAATCATGTTGTACCTCTCCAAATGCTCATAAATCTTGCCTCTTAGGATCTTCACCACCAACTTACCAACCACTGAGGTTAGACTCACTAGTCTATAGTTTCCAGGGCTGTCTCTACTCCCTTTCTTGAATAAAAGAACAATACCCCCAATCCTCCAATCCTCTGGAGCCTCTCCCATCTCTATTGATAATGCAAAGATCATCACCAGAGGTTCAGCAATCTCCTCCCTCGCCTCCCACAGTAGCCTGGGGTACATCCCATCCGGTCCCAGTGACTTATCTACCTTGATGCTTTTCAAAAGCTCCAACACATCCTCTTTCTTAATATCAACATGCTCAAGCTTTCCAGTCCACTGCAAGTCTGCACCCCAACTACAGAGATCCTTTTCCATAGTGAATACTGAAGTAATGTATTCATTCAGTACCTCTGCTATTTCTTCCACTGTCACACTTGATAGGTCCTATTCTTTCATGTCTTATCCTCTTGCTCTTCACATACTTGGAGAATGCCTTGGGGTTTTCCTTAATCCTGCCTGCCAAGGCCTTCTCATGACCCCTTCTGGCTCTCCTAATTTCCTTCTTAAGATCCTTCCTATTAGCTGTATACTCCTCTAGATCTCTAACATTACCGAGTTCTCTGAACCTTTTCCAAGCTTTTCTTTTGTTTTTGACGAGATTTATTTCAGCCTATGTACACCATGGTTCCTGTAACCTACCATAACTTCCCTGTCTCATTGGAACATTGCTATGCAGAACTCCAGACAAATATTCCCTGAAAATTTGCCACATTTCTTCCATACATTTCCCTGAGAAAACCTTTTTCCAATTTAAGCCTCCAATTTCCTGCCTGATAGCCTCATAATTCCTCTTACTTCAATTAAACACTTTTCTAGTTTGTCTAATCCTATTTCTCCCACAGTGGAGTGTGGGAAGTTTCCTCCCACACTCCAATAATGTGCAGGTTAGGTGGATTGGCCATGCTAAACTGCCTCTTAATGTCCAAAGATGAGTGGATTGTGTGCATTGGTCATGTAAATATGTGGGGTCATGGGTATAGGGCTAGGGAGAGGGCCTGGGTAAGATGCTCTTTCTGAGAATTGGTGCAGACTTGATGGGCTGAATGGCCTCCTTTGGCACTGAAGGGATTTTATGGATTCCATGGGAAATAACAAAAAGGATCATCAATATACTTTCATGTAGCGCCCTGCCAGTAATAACTTGCTCATAGATGCTCAGTTTGGGTCCTGCCAGGGTCGCTCAGCTCCTGACCTCATTACAACCTTGATCTCAATATGGACAAAAGAGCGGAACTTAGGAAGTGAGTTGAGAGTAACCGCCTGTGACATTGAAGCAACATTTGACTGAGTGTAGCCGAAAGGTTCCCACAGAAAACTGGAGTCATCGGGAAGCAGGGGGAAAGCCCTTCACTGGCTGAAATCAAAGCTGGCACAAAATAAGATGGTTGTGATTGTTGGAGAGTACAATCAACTCACACCCGGGACATAGCAGGAGGAGTTCCCTGGGGTAGTGTCCTAGACCCAACCATCCTCAGCTGCTGCATCATAAGGTCAGAAGTGGGGATGTTCGCTGATGTTGGCACAATGTCCATCACCATTTGTGACTCCTCACATGCTGAAGCAGTCCATTTCCATCCGTAACAAGACCTGAACAATATTCAGAGTTGTAGTGATAAGTGGCAAACAACATTCACTCTACATAAGTGCCAGGCAATGACCATCCCTAATGTTGAAGTCTCCGGAGAAGATGTCGTAGCTCCAGGGAAGTACTGGATGATGAAGGGTCCTCTGTCTGCCATGTCCCGTGTTTGTCTCCTGAGGAGGTCGGTGCGGTTTTTCACTGTGGCGCTTCGGAATTGTCAATTGATGAGTCGAGCATCATAAACTGTTCTTACGAGGCATCTTTCAGCATCTGCAGGTGTCTGTTGTGATCCTTCCCATCTGAGCAAACCCTGTGTATACGGAGGACTTGTCCGTAGGAAATGGCTTCTTTAACATGTTTAGGGTGGAAGCTGGAGAAGTGGAGCATTGTGAGGTTATCTGTAAGCTTGCAGTACAGTGAAGTGCTGAGGGGACCATCCTTGATGGAGACGCGAGTGTCCAAGAATGAAACCGATTCTGGAGAGTAATCCATAGTGAGTCTGAGTCTGCCGGAGTTGAGGGGGTTGAGCTATGAGGAGAGGCTGGATAAACTACGCTTGTACTTGTTAGAGTTTAGAAGAATGAGGGGAGATCTCATTGAGACGTATAAGATGATGAATGGGATGGATAGGATAGAGGTGGAGAGACTCTTCCCGCTCAGAAAGGATAGTAGGACTAGGGGGCACAGCCTCAAGATAAAGGGGGGGCGGTTTAGAACGGAGTTGAGGAGGAACTTCTTCACTCAAAGGGTGGTGAATCTGTGGAATTCTCTGCCCGTTGAAGTGGTGGAGGCTGCCTCGCTAAATATTTTTAAGACGCGGGTTGATAAGTTTTTGATAGGCAAGGGGATTAAGGGTAATGGGGAGAGGGCGGGAATGTGGAACTGAGACACAACAGATCAGCCATGATCTTATTGAATGGCGGGGCAGGCTCGAAGGGCTAGATGGCCTACTCCTGCTCCTATTTCTTATGTTCTTATGTTCTGATGGTGGGGTGGAACTTGTTAATGTCATTAAATAGTTGTTTCAGTGATTGTTCATCATGACTCCAAAGGAAGAGAACGTTACTGCACAACCTCAAACAGACCATTGTACACAGCAAACTACCCAGCCTTCAGGGGAACAGTGACCATGACACCACACAACCCTGCCACAGCAAACTCTGCAAGACATGCTGGATCATCGACACAGATGCCAGCATCACACGTGAGAACACCATCCACCAGGTACACTGTACATACTCTTGCAACTCGGCCAACATTGTCTACTTGATACGCTGCAGGAAAGGATGTCCCGAGGCATGGTACATTGGGGAGACTATGCAGATGCTCTGACAATGGATGAATGGACACCGCTTGACAATCACCAGGCAGGAGTGTTCCCTTTGTGTCAGGAAACAATTTAGCAGTGAAGGGTGTTCAGCCTCTGATCTTCAGGTGAGCATTCTCCAAGGCAGCCTTCAAGACACATGACAACGCAAAATTGCTGGGCAGAAACTGATAGCCAAGTTCCGCACATATGAGGACAGCCTCAACTGGGATCTTGGGTTCATGTCGCACTATGTGTAACCCTCACAATTGCCTGGGCTTGCAAAACCTCACTAGCTGTCCTGGCTGGTGACAATTCACACCTCTTTAACCTGTGCTTAACCCTCTCTCCACTCATATTGTCTGCATCTGTAAAGACTTGATTATCTATAAAGATCTCATTCCAACTATTATCTTGTAATTGAGTCTGTGTCTATATATGCCCCATTTGTGAACCCAACTCTTCACTCACCTGGTGAAGGGGTGGTACTCCGAAAGCTCATGCTACGAAATAAACCTGTTGGTTTATTCCGATGTGCGAGACTTCTTACTGTGCCTGCCCCATCCAACACTGGCATCTCCCCATCAAGCTTACAGTTCAACATCAAATTTCATGTCCTCACAAAACTTCAAAGCAATTTCTAGCCTGATTATATAAGCTGATTGTCAACCGCAGCCAACCAAGTCCCACCGACAGTAAATAAGAAAATGGTCATTCAAACTGATTTGATGTTGTTGAAAGAAATTGACTGGAAAATGGGGAGAACGCCATTGTTTCTCCTTGAATAGTAACATCACAAACTGTACCCTGATTTAGTCCCACAACGGACATGACACAAACTCTTCTCTAGTTTTCCTGATTCATTTCCTCTCCTGTTAAAGCTGCCCCATATTTCAGCCTGAAGCAGCTATTGGTGAAGACGGGAGATCAGAAATTCCAGTTTCAAAATCGCAGGAAAGAAGAGAAATAATACAGTGAGTTTGATTTCAATGTAATAAATGAGAATTTTTAAAGAGACAATTTCCTGATCTATAATAGTGGGCAAAGTCGCAAAAACCCAGCCTGCAGGTGCAGCAGGTGGTCAGGAAGGCGAATGGGATGCTGGCCTTCATAGCGAGGGGGATTGAATATAAAAGTAGGAAGGTCTTGCTGCAACTGTATAGGGCATTGGTGAGGCCGCAGCTGGAGTACTGTGTGCAGTTTTGGTCGCCGCACTTACGCAAGGATATTTTGGCCTTGGAGGGAGTGCAGAGGAGGTTTACTAGGCTGATACCGGAGTTGAGGGGGTTGAGCTATGAGGAGAGGCTGAATAAACTAGGCTTGCACTCGTTAAAGTTTAGAAGAATGAGGGGAGATCTCATTGAGACGTATAAGATGATGAATGGGATGGATAGGATAGAGGTGGAGAGAGTCTTCCCGCTCAGAAAGGACAGTAGGACTAGAGGGCACAGCCTCAAGATAAAGGGAGGGCGGTTTAGAATGGAGTTGAGGAGGAACTTCTTCACTGAAAGGGCGGTGAATCTCTGGAATTCTCTGCCCGTTGAAGTGGTGGAGGCTGCCTCGCTAAATATTTTTAAGACGCGGGTTGATAGGTTTTTGATAGGCAAGGGGATTAAGGGTTATGGGGAGAGGGCGGGAAAGTGGAACTGAGCCACGACAGATCAGCCATGATCTTATTGAATGGCGGGGCAGGCTCGAGGGGCTGGATGGCCTACTCCTGCTCCTATTTCTTATGTTCTTATGTTCTTAAAGTCACGTAAGATCACAACGCTCCGAGTTATTTTACACAGTGATAAGTTGTCGGGAGATGGCTCGTGAAGCTGTGATTTCAGAATGCTCTTTGTTCCTGTGCAACTCAGGCTGTTGTTAAACATTGGCAGCACGGTGGCACAATGGTTAGCACAGCAGCCTCACAGCTCCAAAGATCCGGGTTCAATTCCCGACTTGGGCCACTGTCTGTGGGGAATTTGCACATTCTCCCCGTGCCTGCGTAGGTTTCCCCCCGGGTGCTCCGGTTTCCTCCCACTGCCCAAAGATGTGCGGGTTAGGTTGATTGATGATGCTAAGTTGCCCCTTAGCATCAGGGGGATTAGCAAGGTGGTTGTGCGGAGATAGGACATGGGTGGGGTTGTTGTAGGTGCGTGCTTGATGGGATGAATGGTCTCCTTCTGCACTGTAGGGATGCTATGATTCCACGAATTGTCTCTCTAAATCCAGTCAGATTCTCCCATCCAATTATTAACTTCCTAAAATATAGGTTTGAAACACATAAAAACTAAAAGTAATTGTCAGAGGGAGAGAAATTGCTGCAGTTAAAAATGAACACTTACTATACAGTTATTCAGTTAGAGAGTTAATGATAAAGCAGGAACTGAATAATTAGACATTATAATATTTGACTATAAAGATTTCAATATCAAATGGCAAATATCTAACACGTGACTTACTGTCTTCAAGAGAATTCTGGAATTATTGCTGAGTTCCATTCAATATATTTCTTGCCATTGGGTGTGAGGTTCTGAGCCCGGTCAGGGTACATTGTTACAAAGGTTACTCAATGGGTCTGGTGTATTAACGCAGACAGAAGCAGAAGCCCGAGTTCCCCTGCCCAAATAAGCGGGAATCATAGCGGGCAGAATAGGAAATTTGTCAGGTCGTGTAATGTGCAGGGATTTCAGTCTTTGGACACATGAGGCCGGAAAATCTCACCAAGCGTGAAAATTTTGTCAGAACTGACCCAAACCATTGGACGGGTTTTACTGCTCCCCTAGAGGCCAGACAGGAGCCAGAGAGGATGCAACATCGGGAAGAAAGATGAGAGGTGGGGACCCTGACGCCTTCCTCACTCCACTCAATTAAATCCAGTACAAGAAGGGTTGTGGACAACCTTCCGGCCTGGAGTCCAATTGAGTCCTTAAGTCGCCCCTTACCGATCTCATCCCACCACCACTGCTTTCTACCAGCAGTGGACAGGGGCCACGTCATGTGACTAACAGAGAAACTGCTGGAAAATCTCAGCTGGTCTGGCAGCATCTGTAAGGAGAGAAAAGGGCTGATGTTTCGAGTCCCAATGGCCCTTTGTCAAAGCTAAGATGTATAGAAAGTGGAAGATATTTATACTGCAGGGGACGGGAATGAAAAGTGTGTCATGTCCACAAAAATGAGGGGAAAATGCTGCTAATGGCAGCCCACAGAGAGAATAAAGGGTGTGAGCGGCCAAACGACAGAGGAGCTGAAATCAGAGAGCAAGCTGTGACAGATAAAGATGTGGGAGGAGGGGGAATGGATGGGAGAGAGGTGAAATTTAGAAAAAGGGAGAAAGGGGGAGCAAAGGGGAGAGAAAAGATCAGGTAAGGAGAAAGAGTGAGAGGGAAGAAAATACAGAAAGACAATAAAGAAATAAGAGGTAAAAACAAAGCGGTCAAGCTGGGGTAGAGCTAATCCCCTGAAGTTGTTGAATTTGATGTTGAGACACGAAGGCTGTAAAGTGCCCAGCGGGAAGATGAGATGCCGTTCCTCTGGTTTGTGTTGCCACAGCCACATCATGTGGGCAGGTGACTGGTAAATTCGGCCAGCCTGATTGGTGGGAAAGGAGGTTTCTCTTTCTCAGCTACCCGATGCCCAACTGGGGCGATTACTCTCAGTGATACCCTGATTGACCAGCAGGGGGCAGGAACATCCACCCTTCAGCAGGAAGTTCTTGTATGAAATTGACCCTGGTGGAACTGGGAAATGCTGATAGCAGCCAATGGGCTGCCGAACTGGAACTTAACCCTAACAGGGCTTCCCAGAATTCCCTGGTGGACAGGCCTATTGTCCAGAGCCATTAAAATCTGCCTGCCGACTCACTTTCATAGAATCATAGAATCATCGAATCATGTTGTACAGAAGACACCCTTCAGCCCATCAAGTCCACACTGACACATTTGAAACATCTGAACTCTCTCACCTAATTTCATCTGCCAGCACTTGGCCCATTGTCCTGAGTGTTTGGATGTGCCAAGTGCTCATCCAGATACTTTTTAAAGGATGTGAGGCATCCCACTTCTACCACCCACCCAGGTAGTGCACTCCAGACCATCACCGCCCTCTGGGTAAAATAAAATATTTTCCTCACATTCCCCTAAACCACCTGCCTCTCACCTTGAACCTATCTCCCCTCATGACTGACCCTTCAACTAAGGGGAATAGCTGCTCCCTATCCACTCTGTCCACGTCTCTCAAAACCTTGTACCCCTCTATCAGGTCACCCCTCAGTCTGCTCTGCTCCAATGAAAACAACCCAAGCCTACCCAACCTCTCTTCATAATTTAAATAAAGAACAAAGAAACTTACAACGCAGGATTAGGCCCTTCAGCCCTCCAAGCCTGAAATGACCGTGCTGCCCAATTGAACTAAAACCCCCTACCCTTCCGGGGAACATATCCCTCTATTCCTATCCTTTTCATGCATTTGTCAA
Source organism: Carcharhinus amblyrhynchos (assembly GCF_965287045.1). Lineage (NCBI taxonomy): Eukaryota > Metazoa > Chordata > Chondrichthyes > Carcharhiniformes > Carcharhinidae > Carcharhinus > Carcharhinus amblyrhynchos. The sequence continues at coordinate 4,309,461 of NC_137336.1, read as the reverse complement.
GACGCCCCTTAAAAGTCACTATCATAACTGCTTCCACTACCTCCCCCGGCAGCGAGTTCCAGGTACCCACCATCCTCTGGACCAAAATCTTCCCTCAAACACTTCCTTTAAACCTTGCCCCTCGCACCTTAAACCTATGCCCCTTAGTAATTGACTCTTCAACTCTGGGAAAAAGCTTCTGACTATCCACTCTGCCCGTGCCCCTCATAATCTTGTAGACTTCTATCAGGTTGCCCCTCAACCTTCGTCGTTCCAAGTTTCTCCAACCTCTCCTCATAGCTAATGGTCTCCATACCAAGCAACATCCTGGGAATTTTTTTCTGTGCCCTCTCCAAAGCCTCCACATCCTCCTGGGAATGTGGCGATCAGAATTGAACACCATATTCCAAGTGCAGCCTCATTAAGGTTCTATAAAGCTGCAACATGATTTGCAATTTTTAAACTCAAGGCCCCAGCACACAGTAAGAAGTTTGACAACACCAGGTTTAAGTCCAACCAATTTATTTGATAGTAAAGTCACAAGTTTTCAAGGTTTGCCCCTTCATCAGGTGAATGGAGAGTTCTGGCCTCAGGCAGAGCATATAAAGCACAGACAGTTTATAGATTACTGATTAGAATGTGAGTCTTTAACCTAACCTGCTGTTCAAGTCTTAAAGATGCCGACAATGTGAGTGGAAAGAGCATTAGGCACTGGTTAAAGAGATGTGTATTGTCTCCAGACCGTACAGTAAGTGAGGTTTTGCAAACCTTGGCTTCATGTTGCACTATCTGTAACCCCTATGACTTGCCTGGGTTTGCGAAACCTTGGCTCTGGAGTCACATGTAGGCCAGGCCGGGTAAGGACAGCAGATTTCCTTCCCCGAAGGACATTTAGGGAAAGTGAACAAGATGGGCTTTTCAACAATTGACAACGGTTTCATGGTCATCAGTAGATTCTTAATTCCAGATTTTTTTATTGAATTCAAATTCCACCATCTGCTGTTGGTGGGATTGGAACCTGGGTCCCCAGAACATTAGCTGAGTTTCTGGATTAATAGTCTAGTGATAATACCACTAGACCATCGCCTCCTCTTAATCTTTCAGCTCCTATGACAGGCAGCTCCACCCTGAATCTCTCGGCCTCTATACCTCTTGCTCTGTCTTTGTGATGCTGCTTGAGGCAAGGCTCTGAAAAGATTGCCTGGATCTACTATAATTCACCTACTGCTACAACAGGTCCACAGCAGACGCCATTTCCCTGGCCTTGCACTCAACCCTGGAACAGCTAGATAACAAAGACATCTATGTCAGACTCCTATTTATCAACTACAACTCAACCTTCGACACCATTATTGACCATGGTAAATGCATGGGGTCATGGAGTTAGAGCAGGGAGGGACCTGGGTGGGACGATCTGTCAGAGAGCCAGTGCAAACCTGATGGGCCAATTGTCTTCTGTTTGCACTTTAGGGATTCGATGGGATCACACAGAGAGTTAGTGCAGACTCGATGAGCTGGGTGGCCTCTTTCTGCACGGTAGGGCGTGCTTTAGTTCTCTGGTTTCCTCCCACGATCTGAAAGGTGTGCTGCTTAAGTGGATTAGCCATGCTAAATTCTCCCTCAGTGCACCTGAACAGATACCGGAGTACGGCGATTAGGAGGATTTCACCGTAACTTCATTGCAGTGTGAATGTCAGCCTTAGTTGTGACTAATAAATAAATTATAAATAAACTTTAATGACTGTGAGTTCTGTAGGCCAAGTATAAGATGATGAATGGGATGGATAGGATAGAGGTGGAGAGACTCTTCCCGCTCAGAAAGGACAGTAGGACTAGGGGGCACAGCCTCAAGATAAAGGGGGGGCGGTTTAGAACGGAGTTGAGGAGGAACTTCTTCACTCAAAGGGTGGTGAACCTCTGGAATTCTCTGTCCGTTGAAGTGGTGGAGGCTGCCTCGCTAAATATTTTTAAGAAGCGGGTTGATGGGTTTTTGATAAGAGAGGGGATTAAGGGTTATGGGGAGAGGGCGGGAAAGTGGAACTGAGCCACGACAGATCAGCCATGATCTTATTGAATGGCGGGGCAGGCTCGAAGGGCTAGATGGCCTACTCCTGCTCCTATTTCTTATGTTCTTATGTTTGGATGGGTATTGGAAGGGATGAGCAGAAGCAAATGCTCAGCTGGCTGGTACGAGCACTCGAAGAAATGGAGGACAGCACGTTGCGCGTATTTTGAGTCCACTGATTTTCTCTGCAGCAATGGGGATTCCGAGCCACACCAAGCCATACTTAACACCAAATCCCATTGTTTTAAGAGGTGAAAGGCTGCCCTTACTCTTCACTGCCTTAGCTCTCTCCCACCATCCAACCATGAATACTGGAAACTTTATTCCCATATCCTGTACATCATCTAACCTGTGAATCTCCCCGCCTGGGTGACAGACTCTGAGCAGAAGATACCAATCATGACCAGCATTCTCATTCCTGATTCAAGAGAATGGGACACAAAAACCCAAACTGGCTTTATCAGTGTGTCACTGGGAGAGTGCACTGCGCAAATGTGAACACCATCCTTTGGATGACTCACTAAACTGAGGAACAGTGCCACCTTTCAGGCAGGACACTATTGCAAAGCGGGACAAGGGGAGTTTGCCTTCCTGAATCGCTGCAGTCCATGTTCTGTGGGTTGACCCGCAATGCCAATTGAATGACAGAGTGGCTCCACCAATATCACTAAAAATAGTTTATCTGGTCATTAATAGAACATAGAACTTAGAACACTACAGCACAAAAAGGCCATTCGGCCCACAGGTTGCGCCGATCGTATCCCTACCTACCAGGCCTATCTATAACTCTCAATCCCATTAAATCCCATGTACTCATCCAGAAGTCTCTTAAAAGACCCCAACGAGTTCGCCTCTACCACCACCGATGGCAGCCGATTCCACTCACCCACCAACCTCTGAGTGAAAAACTTACTCCTGACATCTCCTCTGCACCTACTCCCCAGCACCTTAAACCTGAGTCCTCTCATAGCGACCATTTCAGCCCTGGGAAATAGCCTCCGAGAATCCACCCTATCTATTCCTCTCAACATTTTATAAACCTCTATCAGGTCGCCTCTCAACCTTCGTCTCTCCAGGGAGAAGAGACCTAGCTCCCTCAACCTATCCTCATAAGGCATGCCACCCAATCCAGGCAACACCCTTGTAAAGCTCCTCTGCACCCTCTCAATAGCTTCCACATCCTTCCTGTAGTGAGGCAACCAGAACTGCGCACACTACTCCAAGTGGGGTCTGACAAGGGTCTTATAAGGGTCTTGCAGCATTTCCTCGCGACTCCTAAACTCAATCCCTCGATTAATGAAGGCCAGTACACCATACACCTTCTTGACCGCATCCTCCACCTGCATTAACACATTGCAGCTTTCTGTGTCCAAATAGTCTATGGTGCTTCGGAGATTACAACAGCGACTGCCATTCAGAGCACTTTGGAGCAACCTAAATTGCGAGAGACGCTATCTAAATGCTTTTTTTTGCAGCATCCACCAGGTCATTGAAAGAACATTTCTGTTACAGTTTGGGCTTAGGAAAAGATCATAAAAATGTGTTCCTGCTCTGGGGAAAGTTCACAAAACCTTGAGATGAAAACTGCTGCTGATAATCAAAATCATCCTGACAATCTCCCTTGACTCAAGTTTAATATCACCATTATATGTCATAGGGATGTGTTGGACACATGCAGGAATTGTCATTCCCATTCTGTCCATTAGATTATCCAGTTGGGATTTTTAAAAATTTTTCCTGTAAAAAGAATTATGAGTTTAATATTGCGGCTGATATGAATGTGCTCAGCTAAAGGTTGGATTCCATTGACAGGGACACAAAACACAAACGTTTCTTTTAAAGGCTTGTATCTCACTCCAGAGTGAAGGCAATCCAGAATTGTTTCAGCTCCACATTATTTTCAGGCTAACCCATGTCAACATAGGAACAGGAACAGAGGAATTTGGAGCAGAAGTAAATAAATTGAGCCCTTCGAGGTTGCTCCGCCATTCAATCGACGTCAACCCACAGAACATGGACTGCAGCGATTCAAGAAGGCAGCTCACCACCACCAAGGGCAACTAGGGATGGGCAATAAATGCTGGCCAGCCAGCGACGCCCATGTCCCATTGATGTGGGTTTCCTCCGGGTGCTCCAGTTTCCTCCCACACCCCAAAGATGTGCTCTTAGGCTGATTGGTGTAACAAATTGTCTCTAAATTATTCTCCCCTTAATCTGGTTTCCAATGGGGGTACCATAAGTATAGACATGGGTCAAGGGTGGAGGAGGAAAAACACATTGTTAAGATGGCGGCGCGGGCTCATTGGGCTGAAGGGCCTGTTTCCCTTGCTGTGTTGTTCTTTGTTCTTCTTTGAATGTTAAACTTTCAGATCACATGTGATCTCATCCTGACCTTGAACCCACCTCCCTACCTGTTCCCCATCTCCCCTTAACCCATTTTTTAAAAAAATTGGAAATCAAAGGAAATAGTTGGGGGAATTTCAACCACCTCCCCCCTATTGGGAAAGATGAGGAGGGAAAGGTTTTGAAAAAGGGACAACTCCTCCTTCATTGCCACCAATTTCTCATTCTAATGCCACTTCCTTGTCAGGGAAAATGCATCTCCTGCTGATCTGTGGAGGCGTTTCAACCCCTTTGGTGCATCACCGGATAAAAATCCTGGGGTGACTTGGTCAGAAAGAATATTAATGTTGTGAGCTGTTCCAACGTGGAATGCACAGCCTGACAGAGTATTGGAGGCAGGTTCAATAACAAGCCTCAAAAGGTCACTAGATAAATAGTTGAGGGGTGAAGATCTGCAGGACTATAGGGGAAACACAGAAAACACAACAAATTGGACAGTTCGTTTAAAAGAGCCAGACATAGTGGGCCAAATGGCCACTTTCTATGTTTCCAGGGTCTGAATTTGACATGGCGCTTTGCGCATCACTATCACACCTGCTACTCCTCTACCCTATCCTAACTAAAATATCAAAGTTTAAAGTTTATTTATTAGTGTCACAGGTAGGTTTACATTAACACAACAATGAAGTTACCGTGAAAATCCTCTGGACGCCACACTCTGTTTGGGTACACTGAGGGAGCATTTAGCATGGCCGATGCACCCTACCCAGCAGGTCTTTTGGACTGTGGGAAGAAATTGGAGCACCGGTTTCCTCCCACAGTCCAAAGAGGTGCGGGTTATGTGGGTTGACCATGCTAAGTTGCCCCTTAGTGTCAGGGGCACTGGTGGGGTGACTATGTGGAGTTACGAGAAAAGAACTTGGGTGGGATTGTGGTCAGTGCAAACTCGATGGGCCGAATGGCCACCTTCTGCATTATAGGGATTCTATGATCACGCAGAGAAAACCCACACAGACACAGGGAGAATGTGCAGTCTCCACACAGACAATCATCCAAGGCTGGAATTGAGCCCTGACCCCCGGCGCTGTGAGGCAGCCACGCTAACCACTGTGCCATCGTGCCACCCACGTGATTTAGTGCCAAATGTTGTTGGATAGCATTCCTGTGAAGCACCCTGGGACATATGTCCTGTTAAAGGTGACATATAATTGCAAGTCATTGTTAATCGTGAGAGGGTTCGTGTGGAGTAGATACAGCAAGCTGGACTAATTAAGCTTAATGGTTGAGCATTCAACGCAATTTCTACCGGGGAGTTTTATACAAATTAAGTTGTACCCCATTCAATTTAGCCCTACTGGTAAATGTAAGCAGGTATGACCTCTGGTAACACAGCAAGTATTATACTGTTTTGTACCTACTTGTAACTGGCTAAAAAACGTCACAAAGTGTTCCTGTTAACCTGTTTCAGAGAGCTCTAAAAATTGCTTATGCACAATTAACATTGCAGGTTAATGGAGCACTAAGTGGCTTGCTTTGTATTGAGGGCTATTACTGTGTTTTATGTCCATTAGAACTGTACACACTCCAACAATCTGCAAAGAATTTAAATATCCCATTTAAAGTGATTTTTGAGTAACCAACATCCTGAGCATGCCTGGCTCAACTAACAGCGGATAACCCAACAGCCAATCTGGGCTGCGGATTACATTTACCTTGCAGGGGAAACCTATAAAATTCTAACAAGGCAAGGCAGGGTAGACCCAAGAAGGATGTTCTCGATGGTGGGGGTGTCCAAAACCAGGGGTCACACCCTGAGGATACAGGGTAGACCATTTAAGACGGAGGTGAGGAGACATTTCTTCACCCAGAGGGTGGTCAGCCTGTGGAATTCATCGCCACAAGAAATAGTTGAGGCCAAAATTTTTGGACACAAGTTAAAAGTGAGGGGGTGGGAGGTCGAGGGGGGATTTGAGGGAAAAAAACTTTTTTTACCCAGAGGGTGGTGACGGTCTGGAATGTGCTGCCTGGGAGGGTGGTGGACACAGGATGCATCACATCCTTTAAAAAGTACCTGGATGAGCACTTGGCCCATCATAACGTCCAGAGCTATTGGCCAAGGGCTGGTGAATCGGATTAGGTGGGCAGGTCAGGGCCTTTCTTGTGTTGGTGCAGACTCGATGGGCTGAAGGCCTCGCCTGCACTGTAGTCTTCTGTGATTGTAGGATTCTAAGAAGCAGTTAGATATAGCACTTGGGGTGAAGAGGATCAAGGGATATAGCGGGGGAAGCGGCATCAGGCTATAAGAACATAAGAAATAGGAGCAGGAGTAGACCATCTAGTCCTTCGAGCCTGCCCCACCATTCAACAAGATCATGACTGATCTGAAGTGGATCAGTTCCACTTTCCCGCTTTCTCCCCATAACCCTTAATCCCCTTGCCTACCAAAAACCTACCTACCTGTGTCTTAAATATATTTAGCGAGGCAGCCTCCACCACTTCAATGGGCAGAGAATTCCAGAGATTCACCACCCTTTGAGTGAAGAAGTTCCTCCTCAACTCCGTTCTAAACCGTCCCCCCCCCCTTATCTTGAGGCTGTGCCCTCCAGTCCTGCTGTCCTTTCTGAGCGGGAAGAGTCTCTCCACCTCTACCCTATCCATCCCATTCATCATCTTATACGTCTCAATGAGATCTCCCCTCATCCTTCTAAACTCTAACGAGTACAAGCCTAGTTTATTCAGCCTCTCCTCATAGCTCAACCCCCTCAACTCCGGTATCAGCCAAGTGAGTTGGATGATCAGCCATGATCATAATGAATGGTGGAGCGGGTTTGAAGGACCGAATGGTCTCCCCCGCTCCTATTTGCTTTGTTTTGTTCTGAAGATGGTCTCTCTCCCAGTCTGTGTTCAGTCTGTCAGATGTACAGAGACCACATGAGCAGCAAATACAAGTACACTAAATTGAACTAAAAAGTACACCTAAATCACCCTTTTACCTGGAAGAAGCATTTGGGGACTTGAATGTTGGGGTGAAAGGAAATGAAAGGGTGAGTGGGTGTCTCCGGCAGCTGGATATAAAAGCCTCATTGAGAGTAAGTGAGGTTTGCGGCAACGGGTGTTGCAGAGGTAACAGTGCCCTCAGGATGCTGATAGGGAAGGAGAAGGAAAGACCGATTTGGTAATGGTATCATGCTGTTGGTGTCAGAATTAGTAAAAAGTCTGACAACACCAGGTTTTAGTCCAACCGATTTATTTGATAATAGACTCACAAGCTTTCGGGGTTAGTCCCTTCGTCAGGCGAATGGAGAGTTCTGGCCTCAGACAGAGCATATAAAGCTGTCAGACTTTTTACTGTGTTTACGCCAGTCCAACGCCAGCATACCCACATCGTGTCAGAATTGGCAGAATATGAACCAAAGCACAAACAGAAAATGCTGGCAAATCTCAGCGGGCCTGACAGTAAAACGTTACCTCTATTGTCCCTCCACAGAGGCTGTCAGACCTGCTGAGATTTTCCAGCATTTTCTCTTTTTGCTTCAGATTCCAGCATCTGCAGTATTTTCTTTTATCACATGATCTAGTCAATATAGGTGAATGGAATTTGAGGATAAGGGATCGGTATAGTGGTCTGGGAGAGAGGGGAAGGGTTCATGCAGGAGCACGTGAAGTAGATTAGACATTGAGGGTCCTGTCCATTGGCGTAGGGTGGGAATCCATCTCTCAGGAAGATGAAGACGCGTCTGGGGTTCTGGTATGGAAGGTTGCACCATCAGAACAGGTGGGACAGAGGTGGACAAACTAGGAGAATGGAATACAGGAAATAAGAAAGTGGAGAATCATAGAAGCATAGAATCTCTACAGCCCGTCAGCCCACTGAGTTTGCACCAACTCTCCAATAGAGCATCTTACCAAAGTCCACTCCCTGCCAGAATCCTTTAACTTCATATTTACCCTGCTGATCCTTCTAATCTTACACAGCTTGGGACATTAAGGGGCAATTTAGCATGGCAAACCCACCTAACCTGCACATCTTTGAACTGTTTGCTCGGAGATGTCCTGCTGAACCCTGTCCCCCCCCGATATATCAGGACTCCCACACCCCCCAACCCTTCCATGGATATGGAATCAACACCGCCTCCCCCCCACCCCCCCACCCACCCACTCCCCCTGCCCCTCCCCCTCCCCTTCATTGGTGGCACATTTCCTCGCCAATTCCCCAACACAGGACACCAGCATCAGGGAATTGGGGTCATCCCAACGGGTCCCCCCCATAACGTACCCCTCCTTCATGATCCCAAAATGCCCCCCCTTCACAACCCACCCTTCATGATCCCTCTTATACAGCTCACCCCTGTCAAAATGCCCTCTTCCTACCCTCCTAGTATAGCCACCTTGCCGTAGCCCCACCTTCATGACTGCCACTCAGGCCCCAATTTCCTGGCATTGCCCCTGGTAAGTTGGCAGTGCCCAACTGACATTGCCGTATGTGCCAGGAAGACAGTACTGCCAGCCATGTCCCTGACCATCCAGGAGCTTCAATGGCCTCCAAGAATCTGGCAGGACCGTCACGCCTGGTCTCTGCCAATAGTGATTCTTGTTGGGCTTACACCAGACCAGAAGGTCAGAAGAATCCAGTCTCAAACAGGCGAAGTATCCTTAAATATACACTCTTTCAGGATACAATCTGGTTTGTGCTGTTGGAAAGTGGCGATTGCAAACTGTTTGGTGCCGAGTGCAAAACCCATTTTCAGGCCCACACACAATTTAGGCTCACAGAATGTGATCTGCGGCAGGTACGGCGAGGCTGGAAAATCACCCCCAAAGCTTCCAGTCTATATTGAACATGGTCTCGCCCACCTACCAGACTGGACAGACCAAGGGCCATCATTGAAAAGAAGGTTATCAATGATTTTCACAGACATTTCTGGACAGTGAAGGGTGCAGCAAAAAGATGTGTGCAGGTGGATAGAGGCGGAAATACTTTGAATATTTAGAACAAAAGCAAAGAAAATTACAGCACAAGACCAGGCCCTCCGGCCCTCCAAACCTGCATCAACAATGCTGCCCGACTTAACTAAAACTCCCACCCTTCTGGGGACCATATCCCTCTATTTCTATCCTATTCAGGTACTTGTCAAGATGCCCCTTAAAACTCACTATGGTATCCGCTTCCACTACCTCCCCCGGCAATGAGTTCCTGGCACCCACTACTCTCTGTTTAAAAAATCTGCCTCATCTCCTTTCAATCTTGCCCCTCGCACCTTAAACCTGTGCCCCTTAGTAATTGACTCTTCCATCCTGGAAAAAGCTTCCGACTATTCACTCTGTCCATGTCTCTCATAATCTTGTAGACTTCTATCAGGTCTCCTCTCAACCTCCGTCACTCCAGTGAGAACGAACCAAGTTTCCCCAACCTCTCCTCATAGCTAATGCCCTCCATACCAGGCAACATCCTGGTAAATCTTTTCTGTATCCTCTCCAAAGCCTCCACATCCTTCTGGTAGTGTGGCGACCAGAACTGAACACTATATTCCAAGTGTGGCCTAACTATGTTTCTGTAAACTGCAACATGATTTGCCAATTTTTGAACTCAATACCCTGGTTGATGAAGGCAAGCATACCATATGCCTTCCTGACTACCTTCATTGTAACTGCATTGCCACTTCCAGTGAACTGTGTGCCTGTACACTCAGATCCCATTGCTTATCAATACCTTTAAGGGTTCTGTCATTTACTGTATATTTCCTATCTGTATTAGACCATTTATAAAAGAAGTGCTGGGGCATCTAAACTTCTACATAAGAACATAAGAAATAGGAGCAGGAGTAGGCCATCTAGCCCCTCGAGCCTGCCCCGCCATTCAATAAGATCATGGCTGACCTGAAGTGGATCAGTTCCACTTTCCCGCTTTCTCCCCATAACCCTTAATTCGCTTGTCTATCAGAAACCTATCTACCCGTGACTTAAATATATTCAGTGAGGCAGCCTCCACCACCTCAATGGGCAGAGAATTCCAGAGATTCACCACCCTTTGAGTGAAGAAGTTCCTCCTCAACTCCGTTCTACAACTGATGAACGAAAGGAGAAGGTATCAGAGTTACTGCAGATACTTTGTTCCGAGTGGTTACCTCACCAACCTGTACTCATTCTGTCCATCCAGTTCAAGTCAGCTTGATACCACAATTGTACAGGGGGAAAAGTTCTTTGTCCACAAGGAGTGCTGCTCAAACTCTTGAAATTTCACACAGAGTTAACCTCCAGACTCCTGACATAGAAATATCAGTGTCTCTTCCCATTTGTATGCATGGGATGTGCTGGAGGGAAAGTGTTGGCATCCTTGACACACAATAGCAGCCGTGCCAAGTTCCTACCGTGGCACAATTTGCTACTGAAGTTAAAATTGACTGGAATTACTAACAGCATATGGCTGAGGATTGTATAGGGATTGGGAAATAGAACAGTTACCCTGGGCTTTTCCAAGCGATTGAGCTGTGCCTCAGCTAAACTGTTTGTGTTCAGCTAAAAAGGTTAGGGGCTGGGGGGAGAGGAGAGGCAGCCAAGATAGCCTCAGGCCATAGCAGCTGCCAAACAGTAGGTATCTAAACCATAGGCCTGCTCAGGAATTTAGAAAGAGACAGGCAGAGAGAATCCTATCCTGTGAAGGCTTATTTTTATCTCACTGAGAATTGCAGAAGATTTTTCAACCTGATGTATGATAGAAGTACAGGAGAGAGGAGCAGGAGAGGCCATTCCGCCCTTTGAACCTGCTCCACCATACATCACGATCATGGCTGATCATCCAACTCAATAGCTTAATGCTACTTTCTCCCCATAGCCTTTGACCCCATTCATCCCGAGTGCTACATCCAGCTGCCTCTTGAGTACATTCAATGTTTTGGCACCAACTACTTCCTGTAGTAATGGATTCCACAGGCTCTTGATGGGATATACCCCAGAATACTGAGAGAGGCAAGGGAGGAAATTGCTGAGGCCTTGAGACAAGTCTTTGTCTCCTCACTGGCTACAGGGGGGGATCTTGGTGTGGAGATGCCAGCTTTGTAAAGGGGTAAACATAGTGAGAAGTCTCACAACACCAGGTTAAAGTCCAACAGGTTTATTTGGTAGCAAAAGCCACTAGCTTTCAGAACACTGCCCCTTTGTCAGGTAAGTGGGAGTTCTGTTCACAAACAGGTCACAGAAAGACACAAACTCAATTCACAAAATAATGATTGGATTGCGAGTCTTTACTGACAATCACGTCTTAAAGGTACAGACAATGTGAGTGGAGAGAGGGTTAAGCAAAGGTTAACGAGATGTGTATCATCTCCAGACAGGACAGTTAGTGAGATTTTACAAGCCCAGGTAAGTCATGGGGGTTACAGATAGTGTGACATGAACCCAAGATCCCTGTTGAGGTCGCATTCATGTGTGCGGAACTTGACTATCAGACTCTGCTCAGCGACTCTGCATTGTCATGTGTTGTGAAGGCCTTGGAGAATGCTTACCTGAAGATCAGAGGCCGAATGCTTGTGACCACTAAAGTGTTCCCCAATAGGAACCGAATACTTTTGCCTGGTGATTGTCGAGTGGTGTTCATTCATCCGTTGTCGTAGCGTCTGCATGGTCTCCCCAATATATCATGCCTCAGGACATTCTTTCCTTCGGTGTTTCAGGTAGGCAACATTGGCCAAGTTGCAAGAGTATGTACTGTGCACCTGTTGGATGGTGTTCTTACATGAGATGATGGCATCCATGTCAATGATCCAGTATGTCTTGCAGAGGTTGCTGTGGCAGGATTGTGTGGTGTTATGGTCACTGTTCTCCTGAAGGCTGGGTAGTTTGCTGTGGACAATAAGGTCTCAGAGGATTGGTGAATAGCCAGTGTTGTCCCTTGTTTAAGAAGGAAAGCAGGAATAATCCTGGTAATTACAGGTCACTGAGCCTTACATCAATGGTCAGGAAATTATTGGAGAGACAAGTTTTATTCCCACTTGGAAATAAATGGACGTATTAGTAAGCGGCAACATGGTTTTGTGAAGGGGAATTAGTGTCTCACGAGCTTGATCGAGTTTTTTGAGGAAGTGATGAAGATGATTGATGAGGGTAGGGCAGTGGATGTTGTCTACATGGACTTCAGTAAGGCTTTTGACAAGGTCCCTCATGGCAGACTGGTGCAGAAGATGAAGTCTCATGGGATCAGAGGTGAGCTGGCAAGGCGAATACAAAACTGGCTCGGTTAAAAAAGACAGAGGGTAGCGATGGAAGGGTACATTTCTGAATGGAGGGCTGTGAAGAATGGTGTTCCTCAGGGATCCGTGCTGGGATCTTTGCTATTTGTAATATATATATATATATAAATGATTTGGAAGAAAATGTAACTAAATTGGTTAGTAAGTTTGTAGATGACACAAAGGTTAGTAGATTTGCAGATAGCGATGAGGACCGTCAAAGGATATAGCAGGATATAGGTCAGTTGGAAACTTGGGTGGAGAGATGGCAGGTGGAGTTTAATCTGGGCAAATGTGAGTTAATGCATTTTGGAAGGTCTAATACAGATAGGAAACATACGGTAAATGGCAGAACCCTTAAGAGTATTGATAGGCAAAGGGATCTGGGTGTACAGGTACACAGGTCACTGAAAGTGGCAATGCAGGTGGAGAAGGTAGTCGAGAAGGCATACAGCATGCTTGCCTTCATCAGCCGGGGTACTGAGTCTAAGAATTGGCAAGACATGTTGCAGCTTTATAGAACCTTAGTTAGGCCGCACTTGGAATATAGTTTTCAATTCTGGTCCCACACTACCAAAAGGAAGTGGCGGTTTTGGAGAGGGTACAGAAAAGATTTACCAGGGTGTTGCCTGGTATGGAGGGCATTCGCAATGAGGAGAGGTTGGAGAAACTTGGTTTGTTCTCACTGGAGCGACAGAGGTTGAGGGGAGACCTGATGGAAGTCAACAAGATTATCAGATGCATGGACAGTGTGGATAGTTGGAAGCTTTTTCTCAGGGTGGAAGAGTCAATTACTAGAGGGGCACAGGTTTAAGGTGCGAGGGGCAAGGTTTTAAAAAGATGTAGGTGGCAGATTTTTTACACAGAGGGTAGTGGGTGTCTGGAACTTGTTGCCGGGAGAAATAGTGAAAGCAGATACACTAGTGACTTTTAAGGGGCGTCTTGACAAATACATGAATAGCATGGAAATAGAAGGACATGGTGCCCGGAAGGGTTTTAATTCAGTCGGGCAGCATGGTTGGTACAGGTATGGAGGGCCAAAGGACCTGTTCCTGTGCTGTAATTTTCTTTGTTCTTACGTTAAAGAAATGTCTCCTCACCTCCATCCTAAATGGTTTACCTTAAATTCTCTGTGCCCGTTGGAGGGAACACGGTCTTCGATTTCACTTTGAGATGGGGGAACCTTTAAAAATGGTGCCCGATCTCTGTGAATTTGGGCTGGCTGTTGTGTTTATACCCAGCCTAACATTTGGAAAATTGCAATCTGATTCCCACCGGAAGCTGGCGTGAATCATCCTGGTTTTCCCACCCAAAATGGCATTTTTGAGGAAATTAGGGCCTAATCTTAAGAAAACAGATAGCATCATAGAATTTCCCGTGCAGAAGGAGGCCATTTGGCCCATTGAGTCCGCACCAACAACAATCCCACCCAGGCCCTATCCCCGTAACCCCAAATATTTACCCTGCTACTCCTCCTGACAATAAGGGGGCAATTTAGCATGGCCAATCCACCTAACCCACACATCTTTGGACTGTCGGAGGAACCAGAGCACCCGGAGGAAACCCACCCAGACACGGGGAGAATGTGCAAACTCCACACAGACAGTGACTGGAGGCTAGAATTGAACTGGGTCCCTGGCGCTGTGAGGCTGCAGTGCTAACCACTGTGCCATATGAGGATTAAGAAGTTGCTTTATGGATGGAAGACTTCCCTTTCTTCTTCTGCTCATAATGCTTTGAAATATTTTTGCCGTAAGGGGCAATATGTTTTGATGCACTTTATGAATTAAATTTTTAAACCTGAATAGCTTCTTTCGGATCACCTCATAATCTCCCCCTTTCCAAGGGAAAAATCAGCTTCTTTCTTTTGACGGATCGGAATGTGGTTAAGGAATATAACTTAGCATCAAGCTCAAGGGCAGCTTTGGTCTCTGGAACCCAGACTGCAGAAGGAAGCTGTCCAAGGCAATTTCATTTGGGAGACACCCCTGCGAGAATCACAGGCATGTTTATTCGTTTACAGTCAGACTTGGGTCAAGTTTGAGAAGGTTTTAAACACACAATCCCATCTAATCTGCTCATAAATGCTTTCAGGCGTAGACAGAGAGCTCCTCAATCGAATTGCCTTAGCAGGTGAGAGCAGTTACAATGAGGTGACATCTTTGTTTAGATGTTAGCTGGCAGACAGGGAGAAAAGTGTGAAAAAGCCTCTTCAAGAAATGCAATTGGCCAGTCTCGAAGGGTGGAGGTGTAAGCAGAGAGAGACATTGTGCGTTTTCAGTTGAATAACTTCAGGCATTGCATGTGTACCTCTCTGGCAGCTGACAACATCTGTACCAGCGGCAAATGCTTCCTCTGTCTCTCAGCTGCTGCTAAGCGATGCGCATGAACCCACTTATACAAAGTCCTGGTGTATCAAATTGTTCTTCCCTTCTTGTAAGTTCAGCAAGCTGAGGGGTTGTTCAAACTATTTAGCTGTAAAGATGAACCATCTTAAAATTAGAAGTGGCCAATTTTGGAGTGAGATCAGGAAGCGTTTTCTCATGCACTGCTGGGGGCGGGGGTGGAAATCCGGACTGGAAAAGCAAGTGCCAATTTCAGCTTTCACGGTTGAGGTCGATGGGAAGATGTTATCACAGTTTTGCTCTTTTGAGAGTCAGGTGCCGGAATTCTCCAGTCGTTCTCGTGTCGCTGCATTCAGCAAGAACGAAGAATTTGCTACTCGGTTAAACCTCCATTCCCAGCAGCGGGACTGGAGAATCCCGGCGGCATGAACAGCCAGAATATTCCAGCCAAGGTCAACTCCAACAGGATAGAGAGTTCTACCCTGATAGAAAAAGCGTGGCACAGTTCGCACCGCTGCCTCACAGCGCCAGGGACCCAGGTTCGATTCCCGGCTGGGGGTCGCTCTCTGTGTGGAGTTTGCACGTTCTCCCCGTGCCTGTGTGGGTTTCCTCTGGGTGCTCCGGTTTCCTCCCACGTGCTGGTTAGGTGCGTTGACCCGAACAGGTGCTGGAATGTGGCGGCTAGGGGAATTTCACCGTAACTCCATCGCAGTGTTAATGTAAGCCTTACTTGTGGCTAATAAATAAACTTTAAATGTCCTTTTTTTTATTAGGGAGTCATGGTTTGAATTTCAGCATTTGTAATCTAGACCAGACAGTCTTGAAATGGAATCATTCATTTTTTAAACACAGCTAAGTGATCAATGAGCTAAGAATTTGTGTGTGTGTGTGTGTGTGAGTGTGTGTGTGTGTGTGTGTATGTGTGTGTGTATGTATGTATATGTGTGTGTGTATATGTGTGTGTGTATGTGCGTGTGTGTATATGTGTGTGTGTGTATGTGTGTGTGTATGTGTGTGTGTATGTGTGAGTGTGTGTGTGTATGTGTATGTGTGTGTGTATGTGTGAGTGTGTGTGTGTATGTGTGTGTATGTGCGTGTGTGTATATGTGTGTGTGTGTATGTGTGTGTGTATATGTGTGTGTGTATGTGTGTGTGTATGTGTGAGTGTGTGTGTATGTGTGTGTATGTGCGTGTGTGTATGTGTGTGTGCGTATGTGTGTGTGCGTATGTGTGTGTGTGTGTAGCCCACTTTTTACATTCAATTTAAACATGTCCTAGCCAGCAAGTGTTTATTTTAATTGAGATAAAGTTTAATTTAGTGCAAAACCACTGCTCAGGGTTACCTACATCAATGTGGAGGGCTAGTTAACTAAAATACAAACATAATTAAAGGAAAAATCTATGTAAAAATGACGTTTCAAATCAGTTTCTGTCAGATATTGTTGTGAGTCAAATTCCTGAGTTCTAAGGTGAAGAGGTTGAAACTCAAGGTCCGGTTTAACCCCTGCGATGGCTTCTACAGTCGATCGGGTAGTATTTGATTTTTTCTGGTGGACTCAGCAATTCACACAAGGTCAGGGAGAGAGAGAGAAGGGGCTTTGTTTGGAATAAATCAACAAGGGACAGGAATGGATAGTTTAGTCCCTCGGGCCTACTCCGCCATTTAATAAGATCAAGCCTGTTCTGGTAGTAACTTCAAGCTTGCATTCCGCCTACCTCAGATTACACCTTTCTTACCAGGAATCCATCCATCTCTGCCTTAAAAATATTCTAACTCTACTTCCGCAGCTTCTTCAGGAAGAGAGTTCCGGAGACTCACAAACCCCTGAGAAAATCTTTCACCTCATCTCCATTTTATGCAGGTGACCCCTTATTTTTAAACAGTGATCCCTAGTTCTCTGGGTTTTTTTTAAATAATTCATGTGACATGGGCATCATCAGCTGCCAGCATTTATTGTCCACCCTTAGTTGCCCTTTGAGGGTAGTTGAGAGTCAACCACGTTGTTGTGGTTCTGGAGTCACATGTAGGTAGGCCAGACCAGGTAAGGATGGCAGATTTCCTTCCTGATTGTGTGCAGTTTTGGTCTCCTTTTCTGAGGAAGGATGTTCTTGCTCTCGAGGGAGTGCAGTGAAGGTTTACCAGCCTGATTCTGGGGATGGCAGGACTGATGTATGAGGAGAGACTGACTAGGTTAGGATTGCTTTCGCTGGAGTTCAGACGAATGACGGGGGAATCTCATTGAGACTTTAAAATTCTAACAGGACCAGACAGGGTAGATGCAGGGGGGATATTCCCCATGGTGGGGGGAGTCCAGAACCAGGGGTCACAGTCTGAGGGTGCAGGGTAGACCATTTAGTGTGGAGATAAGGAGGCACTTCTTCACCCAAAGAGTGGTGAACCTGTGGAGTTCATTACCACAGGAAGTAGTTGATGCCAAAACATTAAATGTATTCGAGAGACAGCTGGATATAGCACTTGGGGTGAATGGGATCAAAGTTTATGGGGAAAAAGCAGGATTAGGGAATTGAGTTAGATGATCACCCATGGTCATAATGAATGGTGGAGGAGGCTCGAAGGGCCAAATGGTCTCCTCCTGCTCCTGTGTTTCTATAGGACATTAGTGAACCAGGTAGATTTTTCTGACAATTGACAATGGTTCCATGGTCATCAGTAGATTCTTAAATCCAGGTATTTTTATTGAATTCAAACACCACCATCTGCCGTGATGAGATTCGAAACTGGGGTCCTCAGAACGTTAGCGGAGTTTCTGGGTTAATAGTCTAGCACTGAAATCACTAGGCCATCACCTCGCCAACTGTAATCTTCTTCAGTTCCTCCTTCCCTGCCAGTTCCCGAGGTGTTTTTTTTCTGTAGTGAAGTCTGATGCTAAGTACCTCACCATTCAAGACCACAAGCATTCCGTTCAGGTTAAGCGGTGATTCAATCTGGTCCAGTGTATTCACTGCTCCCACTGCTGTCTCCCCTACACTGGGGAGACTAAAGGCAGACAGGGTGACAGCTTTGTGCAACACCTTCACCTCACTCCGCAAAGTATGACCATAACCTTCCTGACCCTTGCCATTTTCTCTCAGCACAGATGTTGCCAGACCTGCTGAGTTTTTCCAGCATTTTGATTTGATTTGCTTTGATTTGATTTATTATTGTCACGTGTATTAACATATGGTGCAAATACTGTTTCTTGCACGCTCTACAGACAAAGCACACTGCTCATAGAGAAGGAAATGAGAGAGTACAGAATGTAGTGTTACAACCATGGCGAGGGTGTAGAGAAAGATCGACTTAATGCAAGGTTCAAAAGTCTAACAGCAGCAGGGAAGAAGCTGTTCTTAAGTCGGTTGGTACATGACCTCAGACTTAGTATCCTTTTCCTGACGGAAGAAAGTGGAAGAGAGAATGTCCGGGTATAGTGTGGGGTCCTTAATGATGCTGGCTGCTTTGCTGAGGCAGTGGGAAGTGTAGACAGTGGATGGGAGGCTGGTTTGCGTTATGGACTGGGCTACATTCACGATCCTTTGTAGTTGCTTGCGGCCTTGGGCAGAGCTGGAGCCCATACCAAGCTGTGATACAACCAGAAAGAATGTTTTCTATGGTGCAGCTGTAAATGTTGATGAGAATCTGGCTGTAGATATTTCAAAATCCTTTAAAATCAGTAATAGCGTAATTAAATATTCGTGGAAACTGCTTATTAAAGATCCCATTTTGTCCTCTTTTTGTTTGAACCAATTTTTTTTTCTGAGCTACTTTTTAAATCATTTGAAAGCAACTTTATGAGTGTTTTCTAATCAGAGCTGCAAAATGTAAAGGATTGGTTACACGGCGCCTCACAGTCCTGTGTTGAAAGGGGAATCTCAGAATAACATTAAGAATGTAACATAGTTGAGCCCAAAGGTCATTTAAAATTCTAGTTAATTTATTTCACTTTTTAGGATTCATGTAAATTTCATCCTCCTTAATTGGAGAAATAACAGAAGATGTTTTTCTCTGAGGATGGCATGACTCTATTAGATCATTCTAGATTAGTTACATCACCTTCTGTGGGGCTTCCATTCGATAATTCTATCACCTCTCGTGCACAGTTAAGAGAAACTCAAAAATCCCAGCCACGTTTCCACGCTACTTCCTGTAAATACTGGAAAAATTAATGGCCTTGGCTTTTTTCTACAATCTAGTCTCACGGTGGGAGCACTTCACAAGTTACTCAAGCCAGGATCTCTCCGTAGATAGCTGAAAACTGAAGGTGGGCTCAATACGAACTCGTGGACAAACCCCCATCAGAATTTTGGTGCTGTTAGCAATTTTCCCACCCAGGATATGGGAAGGGACTAGGCAGGATAAAAGCTGACCCATTTGGGTCACCAGTGTTATGCCTGCATTATTCCACTTGTTCTTCAGTTCTTCCAAGGGACGTTTGGGTAACAGAGAAACACAGTTCTGATGCCTCTCTCCATTGTCTCCAAATTATAATACCCTCTGGAAATTCTCTACACATAAAGAGCACAAAATCAGTCCAAAACTTTGAATCTTCTCCCACCTTTTTCCCAGATTCCTTACTCATTCAACCTGAGAAAAGAGGTAGAGATGCCAGGGTTGGACTGGAGTGGGCTCAGTCAGAAGTCTCACAACACCAGGTTAAAGTCTAACAGGTTTATTTGGAATCATGAGCTTTCAGAGCAGCGAGAGGAAGGATGTTACAGAGGGAGTGCTGCGAATGTTTACCAGGCTGATTCCTGGGATAGTGGGACTGACCAACTAATCAGTTAGGATTATATTTGCTGGAATTTAGAAGAATAAGGATGGGACCTCATAGAAAGCTAACAGGACAAGACAAGGTAGATTCAGGAAGGATGTTCCTGATGATGAGGGTGGCCAGAATCAAGTCTTGTCTAAGGATACAGAGTAAGTCATTTATTACTGTACTGAGGAGAAACTCATCATCCAGAGTCTGTGGAATTTGCTGATAGAGAAAGGAGTTGAGGCCAAGACATTGTATGTTTTCAATAAGGAGTTGGATATCACTCTAGGGTTGAAAGGGATCAAAGGATAAGTGGTGAAAGTGGGAACAGGTTATTGAGTTGGATGATCAGCCATGAACATAATGAATGGAAGACCAGGCTCCAAGAGTTGAAGGGCCTATTCTTGGTCCCATTATCTGTATTGCTAAATCCCACTCTTACACACCCGCTAAAAATTGTCAAATTCAGGGGTAGTTGTATCATCCTGCCCTCACAACATCCCATGTTTCTGCAGCACTGCATTCTCCCGGCACTGCTCATGAGGTTCACATAGCCCCACACCCCTCAGATCTCAGCACAGGCATCACCATGAGGTCATGCAGCAGCTTTCTAATTGCTTGAAAATGTAAAAAATACATTTTTTACCCTTTTGATTTCCCCCACTGTACAGCTTACTGCCAAATTCCTCAACTCCTTCAGCCAATCAAAACATTTCTCAAACACATCTGTACTATTCATTTCAATGCATTTTCTCAGCAAATCATTTGAAAGGTTCATCACATGTTGGATGAAGAATTGCCACCAAAGTTCTCTATCAGAGCTCCTATGAAGTCTCTTTCCTAACACAGTCAGTGATGATCTCCAGCAATCTATCTGCATGGCCCAGTCTGTCTGCAGACTGCATTGACTCTGTCTAGACTTCCCGCTGCCTCTGCAAAGCAGCCAGCATAGTTAAGGACCCCACACACTCTGGACATTCTCTCTTCCACCTTCTTCCTTGGGAAAAAGATACAAAACTTTGAGGAGATGCACCAACCGACTCAAGAACAGCTTCTTCTCTGCTGCTGTCAGACTTTTGAATGGACCTACCTTGCATTAAGTTGATCTTTCTCTGTATCCTAGCTATGATTGTAACACTACATTCTGCACTCTCTCCTTTCCTTCTCCATGAACAGTATGCTTTGTCTATATAGCGTGCAAGAAACAATACTTTTCACTGTATGTTTATACATGTGACAATAATAAATCAAATCAAATCAAAATGTCCAGTTACCGAAGGTGTGAGTAAAGTGATGACATTGAGCAGACAAGCAGCTTTGATGGAACTCTCTCCACGCTGACCCTGGATAAAATGAACAAAAGAACCTTTCTCTGTAGCCCTATATGTTCATCTGGAAGATGCCACATAGAGGTTGTAGTCAAAGGCAGCTCTCTGAAAGCTTTGGTCAGCGCAGTTGCAGTGTGGTTAGCACTGCTGCCTCATAGCGCCAGGGACCCCGGTCCGATTCCTGGCTTGGGTCACTGTCTGTGTGGAGTCTGACCATTCGCCCCATGTCTGCATGGGTTTCCTCTGGGTGCCCCAGTTTCCTCCCACAGTTTTAATAGACTTGCTGGTTCGGTGGATTGGCCATGCTAATTTCACCCACAGAGTTCTTGAACAGGTGCCCAAGTGTGGCAACGAGGGGATTTTCACAGTAACTTCATTGCAGTGTTAACGTAAGTCTGCTTGTGCCACTAATAAATAAACTTTTTTAAAGTAACTGATTGAATGACATGTTGGGAATGCTGGACTTGGCTCCATCCCCTAGGAGTGGCGAGCTTAATGAGATCCTCTAATTCATAACCTTGCCACATCGCAAGGAGCCATTCAGTGATGGCCTTGTTTACAGTACTGGGAGTTCTCAGCAGCAACAGATTGGAGGTCAGTTTTTGGAGTATGGCGGGGGGGGGGGGGGGGGGGGGGGGGGGGGTTGGTGAGCAGATATATTCCTCTCTGTTAGGCCGGGAATAGAGGTATATGGGTCATATAGAGGCAAAAGACCTTGGTTTAAAAAGGCATCAGGTGTCAGTGCAGGCTTGGAGGGCCGAAGGGCCTATTCCTGTGCGTTACTGTTCTTTGTTCTAGAGTTACCTGAGGCTGTGTGAGCTTACGGGCTGTGAATGGAGGAGTCCATACAGCTGATAACTCTGAGTATGTCTCACGGATTGGAGCACAGCCTGCTTCTATGGTAGGGTGTGAATTCTCCTGTGCAGGATTCACGTTGCGGTATTTAGGCTGGATCATTGAGTACAGCAGCTGAGACCTGATGTCCATCCAATACATGAAGTAAGCTGCAGCCTGCACGGACAGGTCAGTCACACAGATCAGCCAGAGGTGTCTGCTGCAGCCCAAGGCAACAGGAGCACCAACCAAGGGTTGAGGAATGTTTTTGAAGTGGATGAACATGTCTTACCTTTGTGATCCTCTGCCACCCTGACAGAGGGAACCTCTGTGGAGAAGGGCTCAGTGAGGTGGGCTGCTCCTGCAGAGCTACAGGCAGAGAAGTCCCGGAGAGACCCCAACAGGCCCTTCCGGGACAAGGATGGTCATCACAACCGTGAAGGCAGGGATGTGAGCAACCTCCTTTGAGGCAATAGCCAGGGGAAAACAACACAGGAGTGTCTGAGGGGGGGTGTTGTTAGAATGTAACCAGTGACAACTTTGTATTGGACGTAATGTGACCAATGGGAACAAGATATAAGGGTCAGCTGACCCAGTAAACCAAGGAACTAACCACAGAGTGATATAGTAGTGAGCTGACCAGCTGATTCATGATAAATAAGGAACGATGTCGAATTGTGGGTAGCTTGGATTGGCCCAGGACCAGGCCCTAAATTTGGAGTAATGATGTTTCTTTACTAAACCCTTTCTTTGATTTATAAGTTAGAGTAAGTTTTGTTGTATTTTTGTTAGCTCCATTTTGAAGAATTACTTCTGAAGAAACAGGCGTCACATCTGTCTGCGTACTGAGTGCATCACTTTGGTGTCATGCAGATGTTGCACATCATTATGGAGATAGTTGTAAGAATAATAGGGTAATGCTGGGGAATTTTAATTTCCTCAGTATTGACTGGGCCACCCAGGCTCTGAACAGGGTGGAATTTGTTAAACATGCCCAAGAATGTTGATCATTAAAATACTTAAATTGATCACTGCGTGACAGTTAGCACACTCAGGGTTGTTTAACAAGTGCTGCCTGATCTCAGAATCATAGCTCACGGTGGATATCTTTGGTTTTGCAAACACAGGATGACCCGCGCTCTGCCTATTAAAAACAGCTAAAGGGATGCACTGTTTGATTCAATCAGCCAAGCACTGGGATATACGATCTATGGGGCATTGAACATAAGAATATAAGAACATAAGAAATAGGAGCAGGAGCATTCAAATTATTTTGCAGGTACAATACTCCCTGTGGATTGGGCCGCAGAGACACAGAATCATACAGCTCAGAATGAGGCCATTCAGCCCATCAAGTCTGCACCAACCATAATCCCACCCAGGCCCTATCCCTACAACCCCATGCATCTACTCTGCTAGTACCCCTGACACTAAGCTGCAATTTAGCATGGAAAATCCACTAACCAGTAAATCTATGGATGTGGGAGGAAACCGGAGCACCCGGAGGAAACCCATGCAGACACGGGGAGAGTGTGCAAACTCCACACGGACAGTGACCCAAGCCAGGAATTGAACCTGGGTCCCTGGCACTATGAGGCAGCAGTGCTAACCCACTGTGCCACTCCTGCTGCCCCAGATATAATGCAGGCTGAGCAAGTGTGGCCAAGCCCAGAGGAGGGGGATTAGAACTGGCAACTTTCCAACTCCACCGAGCTATAGCCGAGACTATGGGCGGGATTCCCCGGCCATTCACCGCAACTGGGGTTTTCCGATCCCGCTGCAGTGAATGGAGATTCAGCTGGGCACCAAATTTTCCGTTCTTGCTTGGCAGCGGCTGTGGGACGTGAACGGATACACAATTCCGGCCCGCCCGTTCCTGTCACTTCCTGTGAACTAAATTGTGGGGAAATCTGTGAATGATACGTTGACCGCAGATTTTTCCCTAGGGAACCACGCATCACAAACGCGAGTTTAACACGGCCGATCTGTTTCACCAGACCAAGCACAAGAACAAAATTGAGAAGGCGAGAGATGCATAAATTGAAACGAGCAGAAAGATAGAAAGATCACTCGGGGCAACTGAATAAGGGAGATTCAAAAGCAAAACAAATGGAGTGTGAGCAGCCAGCGACATCTGCTAAAAATGGCAGTGTCACAGTTATCAGAGGAGAGATAAAATGGGAAGCAAAACGGAACAAGGGAGGGAAAAATGAAGCTGAGGGCAAATGGAATGAAATGGCTAAAATAGTGTAAGTGCTATCTACATGCTAGCACGTTTGACGAGCGCATTAGAATAATGAAAGGCAATAAATGTTTTAATGCAGCAATATTGCTTCCCGAATATTTAAGCTGATGTGTAACATTTTTTTTTCCATTTAGAACCGGGCCTGGCTATTTACAATTTGTAATTTAGGATTAACATTGACAGTAAAAGGCTCCATTTGATTTAATTTATCAAAGTAGTGTTTGCCACATTGCCACGGTATCCCGCTTATAAACCTCCAAATCCAGCTGACTAAGGGAGATAGTGGCTCCCTCACTCTCTCGCTAACCCATGGATCAGTACATTCTGAGACCATCACTGCCCGTGTGACACCCTCCTCTTTCGCCGGTTGCGTCTACCAGAAATTCTAAGGTGAAATTCCAGTCCTTTCTTAAAAGGGAGAAAAAAAAAAGTCTTGACAAAGGCTTTAACAGTGAATTAACATTATTTTTTTTCCCCCCAGTGCATTGAAGAGCTATATTCTTTCCAGGGCTGCGAAGTGGCACATTCCCAAAAACACATAAAGGACACACATTATCACGTTCATTTCAGTGAAAAATAATTTTAATTCCATACTAAGAACAAGTAGAACTTGATGCTGTAATCATCTAATTAGGTGTTGAAGTCAGAGTCATGCAGTTACAATAGAATTTACTCACAATCAACCACTTTCCAATTATATGCAGGAAAATTTAAAAGGCAGCTAGATAAGCACTTGAAATGCCATGGCATGCAAGGCTATGGACCAAGCGCTGAAAAGTGGGATCAGAAAATACAAGTCTTAGGTGGCTAGCCCATAAATGATGGGCTGAAGGGCCTCACAATGTGTGGAAAAACTCTATAGACTTCGACTCTACAACATGTGAGAAATGGATAGTGGCGGTTCATTAAAAATACCAGTTACCGAAGAGCATTTTCAACCAATTGGAAAGCTGCTGTGTGGTCTCATGGTAATGTGTGTGCTGAGGTCTCCTGAGGAGTGTGAGTGTGCACGAATCTGATGAGCAGTGCCAGCGGAATGCAGTGCTGCAGAAATATGGGAATGTTGTGACCAGAGCGAGGGCAGCACGACACAACTACCCGTGCATTTGACAATTTTGAGTGGGTGAGTGAGAGTGGGACTTAGAAACACAGATAACGGGACCAAGAATGGGCCCTTCAACTCTTGGAGCCTGGTCTTCCATTCATTATGATCATGGCTGATCATCCAACTCAGTAACCTGTTCCCACTTTCACCTCATATCCTTTAATCCCTTTCAACCCCAGAGTGATATCCAACTCCTTGTTGAAAACATACAATGTTTTGGCCTCAGCTCCTTTCTGTGCTCGCAAACCTCTCTGGATGAAGAGATTTCTCCTCAGTACTGTCCTGAATGATTTACTCTATATCCTTCGGCAAGACATCTGTTCTGGGCACCCTCACTGTAAGGAATGTCCTTCCTGCATCTACCTTGTCTTGTCCAGTCAGGTGTTTATAGGTTTTGATGAGATCCCATCCTTATTCTTCGAAATTCCAGCATTCCTAACTGAGTAGTTGGTCAGTTCCGCAATCCCAGGAATCAGTCCGGTAAACCTTCGCTGCACTCCCCCCATGGCAAGGGCAACCATCTTCAGATAAGGAGGTCAAAACTGCACATAATATTCCAGGTATGGCCTCACCAAGGCTCTGTATAATTGCAGCAAGATATCAATGCACCCACACTCGAATCCTCATGCCATTTGTCTTCTTTACTGCCTGCTGTACTTGCATGCTTACTGTCAGCAACTGGTATATATCAACAGTCAGGTTCCTTTCCACATTCTCCTCTCTCAACTTATAACCATTCAGATAATGCTTTTGCCATCAAAGTATATAACCTCACAATTATCCACATTATTCTGCATTTGCCTGACGTTTATTTACTCACTCAACTTGTCCAAATCATACAGAAGCGTCTCTGCATTCTAATCTGAATCATGAATGTATATTGTGAATAGCTGGAGTTCCAGCGTTAATTCCATTGGCACCCCACTAGTCACTGCCTGCCATTTGCAAACAGACCTGTTTATTGCAAATCTTTGTTTCCTGTCTGCCAACTAGTTTGCCATCCACCTCAATATACTGTTCCTAATCCCATGTGCTTTAATTTTACATGCTAATCTCTTAAGTGGGACTTTGCTGAAAACCTTCTGAAAGTCCAAATAGACCACATCCACTGACTCCCCCTCATCAACTCTACAATGTACATCGAAGAAAAACCTCCAGGGGATTTGTCAAGCGTGATTTTGCTTTCATAAACCCATGCTGACCCTGTCCAATCCTGTCAGTGTTTTCCAAGTCAGTTGGCTGCGCCATTGCCTTTCAGTCAGAAGATTCAAAGTTCAGGTTCCAGTCCAGCAACTGCTTTAAGATCTTTGATGATGATGCTAAAATTCTCTCCACTACCAACATTAGGCGTATTAGTCTGTTTTCTCTCTACTTCCCTTTTTAAATACTGTGGTTACATTAACTACGCTCTAATCAGTAGGAACGGTTCAAGAGTCTATAGAATCTTGGAAGATGGCTGTCAAATCATCCACGCTTTCTTGGCTCACTTCCTTAGATGTAGATTATCAGGTGGTGGAGATTTATCCACCTTCAATCCCATCAATCTCCCAACACCATTTCTCTACTAATACTGATTTCCTTCAGTTTCTCCTTTCACTAACATAGAACATAGAACACTACAGCACAAACAGGCCCTTCAGCCCACAAGTTGTGCCGATCACATCCATACCTACCAAGCCATAGAACTATCTGTAACTTCCAATCCCATTAGATCCCATATACTCATCCAGAAGCCTTTTAAAAGACCCCAGCAAGTTCACCTCTACCACCACCGACAGCAGCCGATTCCACTCACTCACCACTCTCTCAGTGAAAAACTTACCCCTAACATCTCCTCTGTACTTGCTTCCCAGCACCTAAACCTTGTGTTCCCCAACATACTGCATTTTACAGTCTCATATCCTTTTTTTCCTTCCTTAATCAGTCCCTTGATCCTCCTTTGCCAAATTTTAACTGCTCCCAATCCTCAGGTCTGTTGTATTTCTTGGTCAATTTGTATGCCTCACTTGTGAATTTAACAGTATCTCTAATTTCCCTTGTCAGCCTTTCGCCTTTTCAGATGGCATGATAATAGGTGGAAAGGCAGTGGTGAGAAAGGCACCAACAGCTCACAAAGAGATAATGTGAGAAAATGGGAAGTTGTTCATTTTGGAAGGAACAACAAAAGAACAGGGTATTACTTAAATGGAGAAAAACTGCAGAAAGCTGCAACATAAAGAGACTTATGCATGAAACACAGAGAGCTAGCGCGCAGATGCAACAGGCAACCAGGAAGGCTAATGGAAAGTTGGCCCTTATTTCAAGGGGTTTGGAGATTCAGAGACTGGAAGTCTTGCTGCAACTGTACAAGTTACTGGTGAGACCACATCTGGAATACTGTCAGCAATTTGCATAAATTCATAGAATCCCAACAGTGCAGAAGGAGGTCGTTCCGCCCATTGAGCCTGTGCCCAACAACAATCCCACCCAGGCCCTATCCCTATAACCCCACATATCAACCCTAGTTAGTCTCCCTAACATAAGGGGCAATTTAGCATGGCCAATCAACCTAACCCACACACCTTCGGGCTGTGGGAGGAAACCTGAGCCATCAGAAAAAAAAACCCCACAGACACAGGGAAAATGTACAAACTTCGCACAGGGTCCCTGGTACTGTGAGGCAGTAGCGCTAATCAATGCGGCACAATGCCTCCCACACCCACAAGTGTTCTTTTCATCTTGCCTTCATATAGACTAATTCAGGAATGCCAAATTTCAGAAGAGCACAGAAGATTATACGGGAAAACAGCACTGATTGGTTGGCAAGTTGACTCTGATTGGCTGAGACATCACCATAGAGAATGGGCACAAGGCTTGAACATATTCCTTTTGTTTTCATGGACAGATCCTTGAGAATGATTGAATGTAGTTTCCAACAAGGAAAGTGAGCTACATTATAAAACTTACACTTCCTGCAGTCCTGGTTTATGATTTAACAGAACTCATCCAGAATTCACTAAACTGTGGGAAGATCACAAAAGCTTGCATTTATATACTGCCTTTAATGTAATGAAACATTCCAAGGTGCTCTATACAAATGCCACGTAAGGAGATAGAGAGCAGGCAATGTACAAGCTCCACACAGGCAGTAACCCAAAATGAGAATTGAACCCAGGTCCCCGACGCTGTGAAGCAGCAGTGCAAACCACTGTGCCATCGTACCGCATCGAGTGCAAAGGCATAGTTTGATCTCATCTTTCGACTGCTGGTTCCAGATCACACTCAGGACTTAATATCTATGGGTGCAAGCTTCTCCTCAGAACAAATGTACGGAGGAGTAGATTTAGGGCTAAGTCCAGAACCATCTCTTTCATTGAAATGCAGCAGTATAAAGCTCCTGTTTCCAAATTGATATTAGCACACGGCAGAGGAAGCAATCCACTGAGGAGTGTGAGATTCAAATGGACCAAGTCTATTGCATGTGCATCAGTGTAATGAAATGAGGGACCACTTCAGGCCCCTGGAACTGAATCATGCATTACGAATGAGTGGGGAACTGGGCTGCACTCTCACTGTGGGTGAAGTCATATGTAAATGGTCCCACTGTTAACTTTGTCAAGGGCTTTGTTAATGCATTTGCATGTAAATGGACCTGCCTTGTGAATTAATATTCTAATCATATTGAACCTACTTCAAAAAAAAAGACTCCTACAACTTTATCTCTCACACCCATATTTCCTCAGCTGATTTACATCTCATCCCATTAAATTATTTCACCTTCAGTTTTGTTTTATATTTTTTTTGTATCCCTTTGCTGAGACGTTAATATTTTAAATTTTTGCTTGCACGTTGAGGCTTGGTGTCTGTCCACGTGGGTTCTGTTGCAGCACAAGATCAGATCCTCTGACGGATTGTGAGCTGAATGTTCCTTGTTGCCATTTTGGAGAGAGCGCAGTCCCCAACGTCTGCGATATTCTAATTAACTGATTTCAGCATTCACCACTGAAGCAAGGTGACACATATTTGCATTCTGTAGTTTCATCCCTCAGGCTCTATGCCACCCTAACTTTCTTCCCCTCCGAGGCCTTGTTGCTTGAAATGTACAAGTATCTTTGCTATGAAAGAGGAAATTCAACAGCTCACGGTCAAATGTCCTGAGCACCACTTATTGTATTATTTCCTTCGTGGGATGGTGGGTGAGCATTTATTGCCCTCTCCTAATATCCCTTCAGAAGGCGGTGGTGAAGCTTCCTCTTGATCTGCTGCAGCCCATGTGGTGTAGGTACACCCACCATGCTGTTCGGGAGGAGGTTCCAGGGTTTCGACCCTATGATTGTGAAGCAACAGCGACATGTTTCGAAGCCAAGATGGTGAGTGGCATGGAGGTGAACTTGCAGGTGGTGGTTTTTCCCCATGTATCTCCTGCCTTTGTCCCTCAAGGTGGTTATAGGTTTGGGAGACACTGTCAAAGAAGGTTTGGTGAGTTGCTGCAGTACATCTTGTGGATGATACATACTGCTGATGGATGGAGTGAATGTCTGAGGTTGTGAATGAGGTGCCAATTGAGCGGGGCTGCTTTATCCTGGATGCTGTTGAGCCTCTTGATGTTGTTGGAGTCACACTCATCCAGGCAACTGGGGAGTATTCCATCACACTCCTGATCTGTTCCTTGGAGATGGTGGACAGGCTTTGGAGAATCAGGAGGTGAGTTACCTGCTGCAGAATTCATAATATTTAACCTGCTCTTGTAGCTGCTGTGTTTATATGACTGCTTCACTTCAGTTTCTGGTCAATAGTAACAGCTGGGATGTTGATGGTGGTGGATTCAGCTATGATAATCCCATCGCCTTTTGAAGGGAGGTGGTTAGATTCTATCCAGCTGGAGATCTTTGTTGCCTGGCACTTGCGTGGTGCATATATTACTTGTTCGTTAACAGGCTAAGCCTGAATATTATCCAGGTCTTGCTGCAAACGGACATGGATTGCTCCAGTATGTGGGAAGGTACGAATGATGATGATATAAAAGAGCCAGCTAATAAATATCTCGAACAAGAGAGAATCTAACCACGACTCTTTGACATTCAATTGGGTTACCATCACTGAATTCCTTCATTTTCAACATCCTGGGGGGTTACCATTGACCAGGAACTGAGCTAGACGCAGCCATACAAATACTGTGGCTACAAGAACAAGTCAGAGGCTCAGAATCCTGCAGGGATTAACTCATCTCCTGACTCCCCAAAGCCTGTCCACCATCTACAAGGCACAAGTCAAGAATGTGATGGAATACTCTCACTTTCCTGGATAAGTGCAGCTCCAACAACACTCAAGAAGTTCAACACCATCCGGGGCAAAACAACCTATTTGATTGCCACACCTTCCATAAAGTGTCAATCCTTCCACCACTGATGAACAGCGGCAGCCATGTGTACCATCTACAAGATGCACTGCAGGAACTCACCAAGGTTCCTTAGACAGCATCTTCCAAACCCGCTTTCACTTCCATCTAGAAGAGCAGCAGATACCTGGGAATACCACCACCTGGAGGTTCCCCTCCAAGTCGCTCACCATCCTGACTTGGAAATAAATCACAATTCCTTTCGTGTCACAAAGTCAAAATCCTGGAATTCTCTCTCTACAAACACTGTGAGTGCACCTACACCTCGGGGACTGCAGCAATTCAGTAAAGCAGTTCACCACCACCTTCTCAAGGGAATCTAGGGATGGGCAAAAGCCCATCCGACATCATATAAATGAATTTAAACAATAATCATCAGCGAGTGTCCCCATTTAAGATCTTATTCTGGAGCAAAAAGCCTTGATGAATTAGCTGCAGATGGTTGAGCCTAGGACACTAGGTCAAGGACCTCCTGCAGTAATGTTCTGAGACTGAAATATGAAATGATCTCCAACAACCATTCTCATTTGTGCTGGACATGACTCCAATCATTACGTGATTTCTCTCCAATTCCTGTTGGCTTTAGTTTTGCTCAGGCTTTTTGATGCCACACTTGGGTAAATGCTGCTTTGATGTCAAGGCCAGTCACTCTCACCTCACCTCGTGTTTTGGCTTCTGCTCTTTTGTCTGAATCTGGATAAAGGCTGCAATGAGGTCAAGATCTGAGTGACACTAACTGAAGGTCAATGAGCAGGATATTGCTGCTTGATAACAACATCAAGGGCATCTTTCATCAATTGTGTAATCCTCTCTCAATCACCCAGCTGAGGTTTCCCACAAGAAATAAGAAAGCACTAGTGTTTAGAATCATAGAATCCGTCCAGTGCAGAAGGAGTTCCTTTGGCTCAGCAAGCCCGTACCAATCACAATCCCACCCAGGTCCAATCCCCCTATCAGATTTATCATGCTAATCCCGCTGACATTAAGGGACAACTTAACATGGCCAATCTACCTAACTTGGAGTGTGGGAGGAAGACAGAGCACCCAGAGAAAACCCTACGCAAACACTGGGAGAACGTGTAGACTCCACACAGACAGCGGCCTAAGGCCAGAATCGAATCTGGGTCCCTGGCGCTGCGAGGCAGCAGTGCCAACCACTGTGCCACCATGCCACCCATTTTGTGATGCCTTTCACAACTCTAGGTTATTCCAAGGAGGTTTGTAGCCAATAAGACAATCTTTAAAGTGCAGTCATCATCGTAATGTGGAAAACAGTTTTGCTAAATTAGTGCACAGCAACATCCCACAGGCCAAAAGAGAAAACGCTGGAAAATCTCAGCAGGTCTGGCAGCACCTGTCGGGAGAGAAAATAACTGATTTTTCAGGTTCAGATGACCTTTTGTCAAAGACTGCAATCTGTCATCTGGACTCGAAATGCCAGCTCTTTTCTCTCCTTCCAGATGCTACCAGACCTGATAAGATTTTATCTCTTTTGGTTTCAGATTCCAGCATCTACTGTGATTTCCTAACATCCCATAAACACGTATCATGCAGTGAAAAGATCACATCTGTTTCAATGAAGACACACATTCACTAAAAACATGAAACAGTTGATGGAGAGTGAGACATTCTAGTGATGTTTTCAGGTGCTTTACAAATACAGGCTCTTCCCTTTAGTCAGGAGCACTGTCACTGACTTCAGTTACATTAATTAGTTATTCTCTAATAGTTTCTCGACAATCTGCAGGGATTCTACCATCAAATATCTTGCATTTTCATTACCTCAAACCAAGTGATTATCTTTAGAAAATTAAGTTTCTGGGGTAAATGTGTTTTGTTCTTTGGTTGCTTTTAACATACTTAAAGATCATTGTTCAAAAAATTTGCGTTTCGACATTATTCTGAAAGATATTACCAATTATGTCAGATGGCATTTGCAATTTAGGAATTACAGGTACATTATCACTTTGAAATCCACAAAGGTTTTTTTTTGCAGATTCAATTAGCAATGTGATCACAATTAGAGATCTGAAGGTACCAATTTCAACGCGAACATAATTACCCAGACATATTCTCATTTATAACCTCATGCAATCACTTCCCCATTGAGAGAGACCTGTGTCCCACTGTCGATAGGCTAACAAAATGTGTGATGTTGATGGGACTGCTCTGTTATATTCCCTGAGGGGCAGGTATGTCCCCCCCATCCCCCCATCCACTACCCCCCCAACCCCCACACCCCTCCATTTGCTCCTTCATTTTAGCAAAGGCCCAGATAGGAGCATACCCACCTGGAACACAGGAGGCTATGGGTTCAATTTCAACTCAAGGGATTGGAGGCCAGATCCTGGAGCGATTCCTCAATGCAGCCTTCGAGGGATTTTGACACTGGAGACACAGTTTTCTTGGTAAGATGTTCAGCCACCAGCTGTCTCAGATAATAGTGAAAGGTACCGGGGTGTTATTTCAAGAAAAAAAGGCTTCTATTTATACCAGGTGGCTTCAGAATCTTCCAAACTGCTTTACCACAACTGAAGTCCTTTTGAATTAAGACCAAAAAGGTTTTCCGTTCCTAGGTCAGACCCTACACCAATGGGAAGACACACGTCTGATACTATTACTCAATTTCCGATGTTGCTGTGCTAATTGGACAAGGGCTGTGTACAGCGTTCAATCAGAGGTAGCAGATGCAGGACAGACTTTGGGCCTGATCAGGTGTGTGTAATCTGATGTATGAGCAGTAGCCATTACTAAGGCTTCTGTCCAGCAATGCTATCTATGGAGACGGTGTTAAGGGCAGTAGCCAGAAAGGACCTACAGGTGAGTACAGCTTCCGGTCATCCAGACACGGACCTTCCTGTGGGAGGGGCCACAGAGGGGTGGTTATAGAGTGGAGGCATGTCCATCCAGCACCATCCATCAAAGTTAGTTTTATAGAACTTTTGCCTGAATTCTTGTGGGAGTAACTTCAAGAAGGACACCGGCATTTGTTTTATGATCTTCGCATTGAATCTGGAAGATGTGGTGGAGGCATTGCTGGCGCCACGCTCTGGCGCCTGCTCAGGCACACTGAGGAAGAATTTAGCAGGGCCGATAGATACAGCTAACCAGCGCACCTTTCAGACTGTGGGAGGAAACTGGAGCACCTGGACGAAAACCCACGCAGACACGGGGAGAACATGCAGAATCCGCACAGACAGTGAACCAAGCCAGGAATCAAACTCGGGCCCCTGGTGTTGTGAGGCAGCAGTGCTAACTACTGTGCCACCGTTTTGCCAGTTGTCCCACGCTGATCCAATAAGGGCTGCTGTGGGGCAGACAGATTTCATCCTGGCAAGGTGCCAGCCAGCTGATAGCTGGTGGGGGAGTGGGGGGGGAGGTGGTGGTGGCTGTTGGTATTCTATCCACACGTAAAACCCAACCCATGATGAGCGTGCGTACTCTGCTACTGGTTAATTAAATCACTAAAATCTATCATGCAGGAATAACCTGTAACTCTCGTAGTCCTGGGCGACGTATTCGAAATGATTTAACAAGAATGCTTTGTCGAGATAAGTTGCTCGTGGTTAACCAGCCTTATCTTAGTCGCTGTTTCTCTGGACAGAGTTTTGTCTCCAATAAACGAGTCTGTTGAGATAAGTTGTTCATGGCTGATCGGCCCTGTCTGCTCCCTCCCCCACCCCACCCCCCACCTCCCCCCCCCCCACCCCCCACCCACTCCCCACCCCCAGCTCAACCTCACAAAACTGACAATAGCCAATCAACCTTATCTTTCTTGACCTTGTTGTGTTGGAAAAAAACAACAAAACAAACTTCACGTTTCAGGACTCCAGCTGCAAGGTTGGATTGGTACCCAGTCCAACGCCGGCACATCCACATCACTGATTACAACACCAGGATACACACACACGCACACACACACACACACACACACACACAGGTTCCAGCAAAGAGTCAGCAGCGTAGCTGCAAAGCTGGAGAGGAGAATGCCTGTCAGATTATGTTAGCGGTTTTCTTAATGGTAACCATCGCAACAAAGGGTTGTTAGTCCGAAGACAATAACTCCACTAATGATTCACGCATGGGTTGTGTTTATAATAACAAGTTTTATCACAGTATGATTTGCTCTTTCACTAATATTAAATCACACGCTAGTAATCCGACCCGGTTCCGAGGCTGCTTTAAGAATGTTGTTGATTGCTCTCAGCCTCCAGGCTCTCTGTGTGGCTGCACTGGCCCTGAACTTTAAGAATAATCCACCTTAAAGCAGGCCAGGGTCAGGTCTCCTTCGATCGTACACCAATAGCCTGTGTTTATTTAATGCACGGATTCCATATTTAACACAGACTGCAATTCTTCACTGTTTACTCAGTTTATAATCTCCATAGCTGCAAGCTTTGCTTACGCACAGTGAGAGCTTCAGCCAAATGTTAATCCTGTTACCTTGACCTGGATGTCATTATTCTCTGTCCTTGCCACAATTAAAGATTGCCACAATTTAAAAGAAAAGAAGTAGTAACCATAACAACCTCCCCCAACTCCGTCGGCCATGAAAATCCATCCCAGCACTGACCCCCAGCACTGACCCCACCCCCCAGCACTGACCCCCAGCACTGGCCCCCCCCAGCACTGACCCCCAGCACTGACCCCCAGCACTGAGCCCCAGCACTGAACCCCAACACTGAACCCCAACACTGACCTCCAGCACTGACCCCCACCACTGAACCCCAATGCTGACCTCCAGCACTGACGCCCAGCACTGACCTCCAGCACTGACCCCAGCACTGACCCCCCCAGCACTGACCCCCAGCACTGACCCCCCCAGCACTGACCCCCAGCACTGAACCCCAGCACTGACCCCCAGCACTGAACCCCAACACTGACCTCCAGCACTGACCCCCAGCACTGACGCCCAGCACTGACCTCCAGCACTGACCCCCAGCACTGACCTCCAGCACTGACCCCCAGCACTGACCTCCAGCACTGACCCCCACCACTGAACCCCAACGCTGACCTCCAGCACTGACGCCCAGCACTGACCTCCAGCACTGACCCCAGCACTGACCCCCCCAGCACTGACCCCCAGCACTGAACCCCAGCACTGACCCCCAGCACTGAACCCCAACGCTGACCTCCAGCACTGACGCCCAGCACTGACCTCCAGCACTGACCCCAGCACTGACCCCCCCAGCACTGACCCCCAGCACTGAACCCCAGCACTGACCCCCAGCACTGAACCCCAACACTGACGCCCAGCACTGACCCCCAGCACTGACGCCCAGCACTGAACCCCAGCACTGACCCCCAGCACTGAACCCCAACACTGACCTCCAGCACTGACCCCCAGCACTGACCCCCAGCACTGACCCCCAGCACTGAACCCCAGCACTGAACCCCAACACTGACCTCCAGCACTGACCCCCAGCACTGACCCCCAGCACTGACCCCCAGCACTGAACCCCAACACTGACCTCCAGCACTGACCCCCAGCACTGACCCCCAGCACTGACCTCCAGCACTGAACCCCAACACTGACCTCCAGCACTGACCCCCAGCACTGACCCCCAGCACTGAACCCCAACACTGACCTCCAGCACTGACCCCCAGCACTGAACCCCAGCACTGACCCCCAGCACTGACCCCCAGCACTGACCCCCAGCACTGACCCCCAGCACTGACCTCCAGCACTGAACCCCAGCACTGACCCGCAGCACTGACCCACAGCACCGACACCCCCCGCCTCCCAGCGCTGACCCCCTGGCACTGAACCCCCCCCAGCACTGACCCCCTAGCATTGCCCCCCAGCACTGACCCTCCAGCACTGACCGCTCCCCCCAGCACTGAGCGCCCCAGCACTGACCCCCTCAGCACTGACCCCCAGCACCGAACCCCCCAAGAACTGGCCCTCATTGCTGACCACCCCCCCAGCACTGATTCCCCCCAGCACTGATCGCCCAGCACTGACCCCCCCAGAACTGACCCTCCCAGCACTGACCCCCCCCACCCCCACTGAGCCCCCAGCACTGACCCCCAGCACTGACCCCCCAACACTGACCCCCCCCAGCACTCACCCTCCTAGCACTGATCCCCAACATTGACCCCCAGAACTGACCCCCCCACACAGACCCCCCAGCACAGACCCCCAGCATTGACCCCCCAGACACCGACCTCCCCCACCCCGGTACTGACCCCCTAGCATTGGCCCCCCCCAGCACTCAGCCCCTCAGCACTGACCCCCCACCCCAGCACTGACCCCCGGCACTGACCCCCGGCACTGAAGACCTTCCCATCAGTGATCTCCCTGCACTGACTCACCCCCAGCATTGACCACCCCAGCACTGACCCCCCCAGCACTGACCCCCCCAGCACTGCCCCCAGCACTGACCACCCTGCACTGACCCACCCCAGCACTGACACCCTCACACAGATCCCCCCCAGCACTGACCCCCAGCACCGACCCCTCCCCCAGCACTGACCCCCCCCCACACAGAACCCCCCCAACACTAACCCCAGCACTGACCCTCCCAACACTGACCCCCCAGCACTCACCCCCCCCTTGTACTGACCCACAGCACTGACCCCCTAGCACTGACCGCCCCCAGCATTGACACACTCAACACTGCCTTTCAGTACTGCCTCCCAGCACTGGCCCCCCCCAGCAGTAGAACCCAGCAATGCCCAGGCAGTTATTGCTTCTGCAGGACTGTCTGTCCCCTCCATCACCAGCTCACCACCCCCCCTGCCAACTAACCCCCCCATTCCACCCTCCCACAAAAAAGAGGGTGGCCAGCTACATAACAACATATTAATATAAGTGGTCTAAAGCTTGGTCCAAGATATTTAACCAAATTCTTCAAGGAAGGGAGAGCAAGGTGAAGTTCAGAAAGAGAATTCCTGAGCTTAGGGCTAAGACAGCTGATATCACAGGGTCCAATGTGGAACAATGGAAATTCAGGCTGGATGATTCCAGGATTGGAACAGCACGGAGATCTCGGGGAGTTGTGCTGTGAGGCTGTGACATAGTGGTGTTGACTCTGGACTAATAATTCAGAGCGCCAGAGCAAGGTCTGGGTTCAATTCCCACTGTGTTGATGGTGAAATTTGAATTCAATAAATATTTGGAATTAAGAATCCACTGATGACCATGAAACCATTGTCAATTGTTGGGAAATAAAAACCATCTGGCTCACTAATGTCCGTAAAAAGTCTGACAACACCAGGTTTTAGTCCAACCTATTTATTTGATAATATACTCACAAGCTTTCGAGGGACACCCTCTTCGTCAGGTGAATGGAGAGTTCTGAACTCTGGTTTTTACTGTGTTTACGCCAGTCCAACGCCGGCATACCCACATCATCACTAATGTCCTTCAGGGAAGGAAATTTGTTGTCCTTACCTGGTCCAGACTCACAAAATTGTGGTTGACTCTCAACTGCCCTCTGAAACGGAGGACAGTTAGGCATGGGCAATAAATGCCAGCCCAGCCAGCGGTGCCCACATCCCGTCAATGAATAAAGAAAGAGGTTATGGAGGTAGGGAGGAACTCAAACTCGATTGCAGACAGGTGGTTACTTACAGAGGTGAGTAGAAGTAGCAACACTTTGTGGGAACAAACAAGGCAAAAACTGGGAAGCCTACTTGCTTGTACCAGCCAAGCGCAGTGTGGATTTGCCAGCAGCTTAGAGGCAGTTCACCCCTTGCCTTGGTAATCATGGAGGCTGGACACTGCGCGAAGGAATATAAAAAGATTATCAAAATGGAAATGTGCTAAACAATACCCAGATTTCAGCTCCCTGCGTTCACGTCAACACTAATCTTATTGATTGTGCAGCTTTTTTTTAAATAATGACTTTTCCGCTTTCACTGCTCTCTTTTACAGTCAATTAAAAATACAATCTTAAACAGTGCTGCAAATTAAAGCACTTTCGCTTGTTAAATTGTGACACGCACAAGGTTCAACCTGAGACAGGAAGTCATTGATTTGACTGCAGTTCAAATCCCATCTCAACTGGAGTGGATTTAAAAACCTTGTAATTCAAAAATGAATGGATTGGATCCAGCAGAATATGCAAATACATTTCTATTTAAAAACATGGCCCAGGCTCGTACCACTTACTTGCATATTTCTGATAACTGCATATCACTCTCACACGCCAACAATTCCACTACACCAAATGCATCATCATAAGCTACGATATCTCTCGGTTTCTGGTTCTTGCATTACAAACGAGTCAATGCTTTTCCCGAGAGAGCCCGAGCATCAGTGTGAAATGCCTTCTTTTGCTGTCAGTCCTCTCACTCTCAAGCGCTTGGCAGTAAGTTGTAATTTTCAGATATCGAGACACCTGCACCGTTGTACTGCCAAATCTGAGACTCTTACTTGAATATAATGCATTATGTATAACGCATGTAGCAGGCAGAAAGTAGCAGTTGTAAAAAATAGTTAGCCAGATTTCTTCTGAACCAACTTCACAAATGGAGTCATGCAATACAATCCCCACAGCACACAGAAGGAGAACATTCTCCCCATTGAGTCTGCACCGACCACAATCCCACCCAGGCCCTATTCCTGTAACCCCACAAGCTGACCCTGCTAATCCCTCCACCCCCCTGACACTAAGGGGCAATTTAGCATGGCCAATCAACCTAACCTGCACATTTTTGGACTGTGGGGGGAAGCCGGAGCACGCAGAGGAAACCCACACAGATATGGGGAGAATGTGCAAACTCCACACAGGCAGTGGCCCGAGGCCAGAATTGAACCTGGATCCCAGCCGCTGTGAGGCAGCAGTGCTAACCACTGTGCCACCATGCCAAGTCACTTATTGCGATGCTTAGAGAACCCAATCTATTAAGTTGTATTTAATGTGGTCCCATGATATCTAACTCCTGATGTGTGTAAGTCTGTTGCAGAGAAAACACCCCCAGTTTCAGATGTAAGTGTTCTTGGTGATTTGTTTCTCATGTCAGTTAGGAATCTTTCACACCTCTCTTGCAGCTAACAAACACGCTATTAGTATAGTGCCCTGAGTCAGGAGGTTCACTCCAGATTTCTGGGCGGAATGGAGACACAGCGGTTAGCACCGTTGCGTCACAACGCCGGGGACCCGGGTTCAACTCCGGCCACAGGTGACTGTCTGGAGTTTGTAGTTCTCCCCGTGTCTGTGTGGGTTTCCTCCGGGTGCTCCAGTTTCCTCCCACAGTCCAAAGATGTGCAAGTTAGATGGATTTGCTATGCGAAATTGCCCCTTAGTGTCCTAAGATGTGTAGGTTGGGGAATTAACGGGGTAAATATGTGGAAATGCAGAAAGCTTCTGGGCAAGGTAATCTGTTGGAGAGTCAGCGCAGACTCAATAGACTGAATGGCCTCCTTCTGCACTGTTGGGATTCTATGATCTGACTGCATAAAGCATTGGCTGACACTCCAGTGCAGCACTAATGGAGTGCTGCACTATTGGTGATGCAGTCTGTTAGCTCAGATGCTAAGGCTCCGTCTGTCCGCTTGAGTAACTGCAAGAAGAAGGGGACTTTTCCCGAAAAAAAAAACCTGGGTTGTTCACAACTAGCATCAAAATGAGTGCTGGTCCGACACATTGGCCGGAACAGGCACCGGACTGTAGAGACTGGCGGATTTTCACAGTAACTTCATTGCAGTGTTAATTTAATCCTTACCTGTGACTAATAAATAAACTTTAAACTTTAAAAGCTACTTCCTCGCTCAGAGGATTGTGAGTATATGGAATTCTGTACCCTGGCAAACTGAGGCAGCTCAGTCACCCAATATATTCAACACCCAGACTGATAGAATCTTGGACTCAATGGGGATCAAGGGAGAGGATGTAACCGTAGATTTGGTGTGAAAGATCAGCCATGATCTTACTAAATGTTGGAGCAGAGTGGAGAAGTGCTGTAGACTATTCCTGTCCTTATTTCTTATGTTCTTACCATCACAGTGCTATGGGCGGCATGGTAGCACAGTGGTTAGCACTGCTGCTTCACAGCTCCTGGGTTCGATTCCCGGCTCGGGTCACTGTCTGTGTAGAGTTTGCACATTCTCCTCGTGTCTCCGTGGGTTTCCTCCGGGTACTCCAGTTTTCTCCCACAGTCCAAAGATGTGCGGGTTAGGTTGATTGGCCGTGCTAAGAAATTGCCCCTTAGTGTTTAGGGATGCGTAGGTTAGAGGGATTTGTGGGTATAGTATGTAGGGGTACGGGGGGTAGGGCCTGGGTGGGATTGTGTTTGGCACAGACTCGATGGGCCGAAGGGCCTCTATCTGCACTGTAGGGTTCTATGATTCTATTTGTGGCACTTTGATGTTTACCAGTATGATATTACAACAATGACTACACTTCATAAACACTTCAATTAAAGTGCTTTATAACAGCCTGAGGCAATATAAATGGACATTTGTTGCACTGTCTTTATTTCAGTCCTTCTCTCTCTTATCCATCCTCTTCTCTTTCTTTCTTTCTCTCATTTTCTTTCTCTCCCTTTCATTCATTCTTTTTTCCCTTTTGCTTGCTCTTTCTCTCCCGGCCCCCCACCCCCCATCTACCTGTCCCTTCCCTTTCCTTCTCTCGTTTCAGTTTGGAAACCACATGGCCGACAGTTGTTTAATACGCAGCCTTCCTCTCTGCTTTTTAATGCAGTCATCAGCACCTAATTGTTTAACACTTCTGCTAAAACAGCGGACAAATGGATGTCAGGTTAAGTATACTTCTGTTTACATCTCCAATAGTAATTCCAGGATTATGTTCTTAAAAGCACTAATTAAATATTAATTGTAATCAATTCAAATCATACTACATATCTAATTAGTCAGATTAGAGGAACAAATGCTCCTCAATGTCATGAAAGAAATTTATCAATGAGCTGCTTCCCTCTTTGGTTCCATCTTGCTAATTTTCAGTCTGCATCTACGACTCTTTCATCTCTCCTTTTCCTGTCACATCTCTTTAAAAATTATTCCAATCCCTGACTGCATCTCACTGGGACTGACACTCGTTCCTGAGTCCTGTTGTAACCTCCCAGCTGTCAGTCACCCATCAATACTTCCCTATTATGTCGCCCACACAAAAAACATTCACTCTGCTATCTCGGTCAGTCCGAAATGACAAAATTAAACGTCAGCCCTGAACGACCCTGCACCTCTGCCTTTTTTTTTTCATCTACAGCTGATTTAAAAAAAAACAGACTTGAGCTGCTAAAAGGAAAGTCATGTTTAACCAATCTTACTGCATTATTTAAATACATGAAAAAGGAGCAGGAAAAGGGGGAGTGATACCATTGAATTACATGGACGCTTGTCACAAAAGCAGGCCTTGTGGCCTCAGAACAGGATGGATTGAAAAAATATTTAAAAAGAACAAAAATACTGATCAGAATTGGAATAAGAGGAAATTTCTCAGACTAACAAAGTGGGAAGTGTGGTCCCACATGGAAATCCATGGTGGAACCATCATTCATTGCATATTACTAAGCACACACACTCTCCTGACGGCAGCAAGCACATTTATTTAAAAGTTATATAGCAAGATATCTCCTGATTTGCTTCTGTTTTACTTTGATGGAATATTTTAAAGGGTTTGCTTTGATTTGATCTGATTTATTATTGTCACATGTATTAACATACGGTGAAAAGTATTGTTTCTTGCGCGCTATACAGACAAAGCATATTGTTCATAGAGAAGGAAACAAAAGTGCAGAATGTAGTGTTACAGTCATAGCTAGGGTGTAAAGAAAGATCAACTTAATGCGAGGGAGGTCTATTCAAAAATCTGACAGCAGCAGGGAAGAAGGTGTTCTTGAGTCGGTTGGTATGTGACCTCAGACCTTTGTATCTTTTTCTAAACGGAAGACGATTGAAGAGAGAATGTCTGGGATGTGTGGGGTCCTTAATTATGTTGGCTGCTTTGCCAAAGCAGCAGGAAGTGTAGACAGAGTCAAGGATGGGAGGCTGGTTTGCGTGATGGATTGGGCTACATTCACGAATTTTTGTAGTTCCTTGTGGTCTTGGGAACAGCATGAACCACACCAAACTGTGATACAACCAGAAAGAATGTTTTCTATAGTAAATCTGTAAAAGTTGGTGAGAGTCGTAGCTGACATGCCAAATTTCCTTAGTCATCAGCAAAAGAATATAAAAGCTTTGAATATGAAAACAGCTAGTAGCACATGGATACAGTATTTATTTCAATGTGACAGTGGTGTGGGTAAAGGAACAAAGTATTATGAAAAAGACAGCATTTTGCACACCAAAAGAGAAAATGCTGGAAAATCTCAGCAGGTCTGGCAGCATCTGTAAGGAGAGAAAAGAGCTAATGTTTCAAGCCCAGATTACCCTTTGTCTGAGCTTTGTTAAAATTGAATTTTGGACATCTTTGTTCTTTGGGTAGGGAACTGTCTTGTCACTGAGTGTTTCCTCAGGTCTGAACAGGCCTGGCTGCAACCAGGGCAGAGAAAGAATAACTCTTAGTCTAAGGACATGAGGTGGCGATGCTGGCACTGGACTGGGATGGATACAGTAAGATGAAGGAGCAGCACTCCGAAAGCTCATGAGTCCAAATGAACCTTTTGGACTTTAACCTGGTGTTGTGAGACTTCTTATTTAGTCTAAGGGACATGAGCTTGAAATGGATGCCAGAAAGAGAGACATTCTGTTGCTTATTTCTGGCAGGCCTGTGACTCGCACACTTAGAATTGAATCACTCCCGTCACAACTAAAGAGGAGAGTTGACCCATGTGGACAATCTGAGCCTGAAGCTGCTCATTACTCACATGGGGATTTTATGAGCGATGTGTTAGGTTCTGTATAAATAGTGTTTTGTGGCCTCTCGGACCCTGACTGGACGGCTGGTAGCCGGCTTTTCTGATTTGATGTTTCTGAAATTCCAGTTTGCGCTTCTCATTTTATTTTCCTCAAAGGGTTTTGAAATGGACTTGATGAGTTTCCCTGTAAGCAGCATTTAGCCAATGACATTTCCATTTACATGTCATTTAGTGAATAATGAGTTGTTACGCTGACCCACTTAGGTAAAGAATCACAGGAACAAATTGATGTTTATTAAGGTTAGGTTTAGGGTTATTGAGTTGGTGGCAGAAATCTGCAGTCCAAGTTGTTCCATGTACTCAGATTGCCAATCTTTATTTATATAGCTGCTAATTGGGAAAATTATTGCACTTTTTTATTCATTCAAGGGGTGTGGGCATCTCTGGCTAGATCAGCATTCATTGCCCAAGCCTAATTG
This sequence comes from Carcharhinus amblyrhynchos, assembly GCF_965287045.1. Taxonomy (NCBI): domain Eukaryota; kingdom Metazoa; phylum Chordata; class Chondrichthyes; order Carcharhiniformes; family Carcharhinidae; genus Carcharhinus; species Carcharhinus amblyrhynchos. The sequence continues at coordinate 4,265,614 of NC_137336.1, read as the reverse complement.
CCCTTGAGAAGGTGGCGTTGAGCTGCCTTATTGAACCGCTGCTGTCCATATGGCGTAGGTGCACCCACAGTGCTATTAGGGAGGGAGTTCCAGGATTTAGACACAGCAACAGTGAAGGAATGACAAGGTAATTTCCACGTGACTTGGTGGGGAACTTCCAGGTGGTATTCTTATGTGCCTGCTGCTCTTGTTCCTCTAGATGCTAGTGGTAATGAGTTTTGAAGGTGCTGTTGAAGGAATATTGGTGAGTTCCTGCTGTGCATCTTGTAGATGGTACATATGGCACTATTGTGCATCGAGATGAATATTTGTGGAAGGGGTGCCACTCAAGCAGGCTGCTTTGTGGTTGGTATTGAGCTGCTTGGATGTTGTTGGAGCTGCACTCATCCAGGCAAGTGGAGAGTATTCTCCTGTCAGTACTCCTGACTTGTGCCATGTAAATTACGGACAAGCATTGGGGTGTCAGCAGGTAAGTTGCTCACTGCAGGATTCCTATGCTTTGACCTGCTCTTTTAGCCACAATATTCATACGACTAGTCCAGTTCAGTTTCAGTTTCAATGGTAGCTCCCCCCCCCGGATGTTGATAGTGGGGGATTCAGTGATTGAATGTCAAGGGGCAGTGATTAGCTTCTGTCTTGTTGGGGATGGCCATTTGGGCATGAACTGGTTCAATGTCTGAATATGAATTCAAAGCCTTCGGAATGTGTAACAAAAATTCAACCTTCAAAACCTAGAAGATTTTAATTATCATAGAATGATAGAATCTCTACCACGCAGCAAGACCATTCAGCCCATCAAGTCTGCACTGACTCTCTGATGGAGTTTTGTACTCAGGTCCTCCTCCACTCCCAGTCTTTGCCCTGTAACCCCACTAATTTACCATGGCTAATCCCATCTAACCAACACACATTTGGAGACAAAGGGACAAATTAGCATGGGCAATCCACCTGACCTTCATATCATTGGACTGTGGGAGGAAACAGGAGCACCTGGAGGAAACCCATCCACACATGGGGGGAACTCCACACAGACAGTCACCCAAGGCCAGAATTGAACCCGGGTCCCTGGCACTGCGAAGCAGCAGTGCTAACCACTGTGCCATCTATTAGTTTGCACGCGTATACAATACTACTCAGTATCGTAGAAAATGCAGCACAGCAGGCGGCCATTCAGCTGGGACTGGATGGGATCTATCCCAGGTTACTGTGGGAAGCAAGGGGAAACATAGCTGAGGCCTTAACAGATATCTTCACATCATCTTTGACCACAGGTGAGGTCCCAGAGGAATGGAGAATAGCAAACGTTTTTCTCTTGTTTAAGAAAGGAAGCAGGGATAATCCAGGAAATTATAGGCCAGTGAGCCTGATGTCAGTGGTGGGAAAGCTTTTGGAGAAGAGAGTGAAGGACAGGATTTATGCACATTTGGAGGAAAATGGACAGTTAGTGACAGACAGCATGGTTTTACATAGAACATAGAACACTACAGCACAAACAGGCCCTTCGGCCCACAAGTTGTACCGATCACATCCCTACCTACCAGGCCTATCTATAACCCTCAATCTCATTAAATCCCATGTACTCATCCAGAAGCCTCTTAAAAGACCCCAACGAGTTCGCCTCCACCACCATCGACGGCAGCCGATTCCATTCACTCACCACCCTCTGAGTGAAAAACTTACCCCTGACATCTCCTCTGTACCTGCTCCCCAGCACCTTAAACCTGTGTCCTCTCATAGCAACCATGGGAAATAGCCTCTGAGAATCCACCCTATCTATACCTCTCAACATCTTATAAACCTCTATCAGTTTTGTATGGGAAGGTCATGCCACACCAACTTAATTGAGTTTTTTGAAGAGGTGACAAAGATAGTTGATGAGGGAAGGACTGTGGATGCAGTTTATATGGACGTTAGTAAGGCTTTTGACAAGGTCCCACATGGCAGACTGGCACAAAAACTAAAATCCCATGGGATTTAGGGTGGCCTGGCCAGATGGATACAGAACTAGCTTGATCATAGAAGCCAAAGAAATGATGGAAGGGTGTCTTTCAGAATGGATATCTGGAGCTAGTGTTGTTCTGTAGGGATCAGTGCTAGGACCTCGGTTGTTTGTGGTATATATGAATGATCTAGAGGAAAATGTAGGGTGGTCTGATTAGTAAGTTTGCAGATGACACAAAAATTGGTGGAGTTGCTGATAGTGCTGAGGATTGTCAGAGGATACAACAGGACCTAGATAGATTGGGGACTTGGGCAAAGAAATGGCAGATGGAGTTTAATCTGGACAAATGCAAGATTTTGAAGGTCAAATTTAGGTGTGAATTATACTGTAAATGGCAGAACCCTTAGAAACATTAACATACAGGGAGATGTGGGCATGTAAGTTCACAGTTCCCTAAAAGTGGCAACACAGGTGGCCAAGATGATGAAGAAAGCATATGGCACACTTGCCTTCATCAGTTGGAACACTGAGTCCAAGAGTTGGGAAATCATGCTGCAGCTATATAAAGCCTTGGTTAGGCTGCATTTGGAGTATTGTGTGCAGGTCTCGTCACCACATTACCAGAAGGGCATGAAAGCTTTGGAGAGAGTGTAAAGAATGTTCACCAGGATGTTGCCTGGTCTCGAGGGTGTTGGCTATGAGGAGAGGTTGAATAAACTAGGATTGTTTCACCAGAAGGACGGAGGCTGAGGGGAGATCTGTTAGAAGTCTACACAATTATGAGATACATAGACAGAGTGAATAGTCAGAGAGCTTTTTCCAAGTGCCAATTACAAGGGGGCACAGATTCAAGGTGAGAGGCGGGAAGTTTAGGGAGATGTGTGGGGGAAGTTTTCAAGTAAAGAGTGGTGGGTGCCTGGGCCGTGCTGCCAGAGGAGATAGTGGAAGCAGGCACATTCGCAACATTTAAGAGGCATCTGGATGGGTACATGGATAGGGAGGGAATAGAGGGATAGTGACTGAGTGAGAGCAGAAGGTGTTTTTAGTTTAGTAAGGGCATCATGATCGGCACCGGCCTGTGTTCACACCTCTGCCCTTTCCCCATGGCTCTGCAAATGTTTCTCCTTTTGTACTTCCTTCTTCAGCTGCTTTGGCCAAAGTTTGGAGATTCTCTTCCTGATCCTTTCTGCCAATCAATACTCCTTTAAGACGCTCCTACTTTTTTTAGCCAAGTGTTTAGTTACTTGTGCTTATATCGCTCCTGGTGGCTCAATGTCAATTTTCATTTGATAATGAGGCTCCTGAGGCATTTTGCCATGCTAAAGGTGTGAGAGTGATAGATGCAAGTGTTGCTATTGTACTTTCAGGAGAACTCCAGAGCTTATTTCCAATTTAATTTCCTCTTTTAATGCTTTCTTCATTTTCCCACTGCTATCTTTAACCTATGACTGATATTCTCACAACTTAACACCCTGCTTCAAACCAGAGATTAATTTGTGAGGTGGGGGTGACGAGAATAATATGGATACACATTTAAATTAGCAGGAGCCCCAAGCAAAAGGCACTTTACAGAACAAGACAGACCAGAGTTAGGATAACAAGACTGTTCCAGGGCTGGAGATATAATGTATGAGACAGATGGGATGCTGTATGTCATTATTAAGAATGACACTGTCCGCCCTACATCAAGAAAACATACATCATTGTCTATGAATTACCATGTAGCCACATTGGAGAAGCCTCCTTGTTTTGTAATTCATCCTGACATTTCATTATTATGTTGCTGTTTTTTTTCTGTCACTGCAATAATAATGAAAAATAATCTGTTGCCTTTTCACCCACTGGCGACCTCCTTCTGAATAATAGCTCGCACTTCAGTGAGAACGAAGCCTTGTAATATTTCTTCATGCACAAATCATCCTGCCCTCTATCCTGTAACTGTTTGTTTGCTGGATTCAGTGACAAGGATCTTAATCTTGCAGGTGTGAAGTGTGAGCCAGGCATTGCACTTTCGCCTTGGGTGAGAGGGTTGTGGGCTCAGGTCCATGCTGTAAAGACTCAGGCACTTAGTCCAGACTGACTCTTTTCTCCTGCATTGGACAGGGGGCTTTTCAGGTCCTCAGGTCTCCTGCCCTATCACCGAGGAAGTGGATCACTGCGGCCCCACAGTGACTAATGCTCGAGGGAGCATTAATTAACAGGACTGTCCTTCATTTGGTCAGCAATCTGTCCTTCCAACAGCTCCACCAGGTGTGGTGGCCACCGCTGGAGGTTCAAGAAGTTCCACCAGTCTAAATTTCAGACACCCACAGGCCCACTTCAGTGCAGGGTCTCAGGGTGAGGGTGGGGAGAGAGGGTGGGCGTTGTATTAACTCAAGACAACGCGATGTGGCAAACAATTAACTGAAGGGTTTATTGATATTGAAGAACTATCTATAGCACAATGGTACAGGTCTACCTCCAACAATGTTCTGATTCCAGCTGGAGCCCCTCCAGCCCCAGGACTGCTCACCCTTGCTCCCGATGGACCTAGGTTCCCTTGCTCCATTTGTTCTGGCCTGGTCATGTGCCCCCATGAAGGATCTGCCCACAGGGATCCTAAAACCAATGACAGGTGTGAAATGAACACATAGGAACACAGGGTGATGGGAGCAGGAGGAGTCCATTCGGGTCTTCCCGTCTGTTACACCATTCAGTCAGGCCACGAATGATCTGATTGTGGTCTCAGCTCCATTTTCCTGTCTGAACCTATAACCCATTTCCAGGCTTGTCCAACTTTGCGTCTGGTGAGGGAGAATGTTTCATTTTTTCTTCCATTTGGGAGCCAATGAGTACATAAGAATATAAGAAATAGGAGCAGGAGTGGGCCATCTAGCACCTCGAGCCTGCCCCGCCATTCAATAAGATCATGGCTGATCTGATAGTGGTTTAGTTCCACTTACCCACCTGCTCCCCATAACCCTTAATTCCCTATTGGTCAAAAATCTATCTATGTGTGACTTAAACACATTTAACGAGGTAGCCTCCACTGCTTCAATGGGCAGAGAATTCTAAAGATTCACCACCCTCTGAGAGAATAAGTTCCTCCTCAGCTCTGTTCTAAATTGACTCCCCCATATTTTGAGGCTATACCCCTAGTTTTTGTTTCCAATGTAAGTGGAAATAACCTCGCTGCTTCTACCCTGTCTAACCCCTTCATTATCTTATGTGTCTCTATAAAATCTCCCCTCAAATTTCTAAACTCCAGTGAGTACAGGCCCAGTCTACTCAATCTCTCCTCATAAGCTAACCCCCTCATCTCCTGAATCAACCTGGTGAACCTTCTCTGCACTCCCTCCAAAGCTAATATATCCTTTTTTAAATAAGGGGACCAAAATTGCGCACAGTACTCTAGTTGCAGCCTCACCAGTACCTTGTACAATTGCAGCAAGACCTCCCTGCTTTTATAGTCCATCCCTCTCATGATAAAGGCCAATATCCCATTCGCCTTCTTGATCACCTGCTGCACCTACAGACTGAGTTTTTGTGATTCATGCACAAGGACCCCCAGGTCCCTCTGCACAGTAGCATGTTGTAATTTTTAACCATTTAAATAATAGTCCATTTTACTATTATTCCTTCCAAAGTGGATAACCTCACACTTACCAATGTTATACTCCATCTGCCAGATCCTCACCCACTCACTCAGCCTATCCAAATCTCTTTGCAGACTTTCTGTGTCCTCCACGCAATTTGTTTACCCAAGTAAATTTTGAAAAGAGGGGTTTGAAACAGGATTAACTGTGAATTACAAAAACGTGCAAATAAGCAATTTTCTCAGCAAAATGTCACAACAAGCATTTGATAATGAATAAAACTGATCATTAATGTGAGAAGGGGTGAGTGTAAGTGTGTCCAGATCACTCACTCACCATCCACACAGAGTGCCTGTCAGTGTGTGGGGAATGAGGATAAATTAAAACCCTGAGAACAGGAGTAAGCCAAACACCCCGCCCTGTCTCACACACATACCCTCACACACACACCCTCACACACACACCCTCACACACACACAGACACACACACTCACACACACCTTCACATACGCACAGACACAGACACACACAACCTCACACACGCACAGACACATACACCCTCACACACATCCTCACACACGCACAGACACAGACACACACACGCACACACAGTCACACACATCCTCATACACAGCCTCACACACTCACATACAACCTCAGACACACACACTCACATCCTCACACACACGCACACACACATGCACACATTCACAGACACACACGCATGCACACACACACACACACAGACACACACGCACTCACACATGCACAGACACACACATTCACACACACACACACGACACACACGCACACACACGCATGCACAGACAAGCCACACATGCAAACAGACAGACACACGCACACACACACACACAAACAGATATACACACTCACACACATATATACAGACACACACACACACTCACACTCACTCACACACACATATGCACACACGCACACAGACACTCACACTCACAGACACACTTGCACACACATACATGCACAGACACACCACACACGCGAACAGACAGACACACGCACAGACACACACACACACACGAACAGACACACACACTCACTCATACACACATATGCACACACACACAGACACTCACACTCACAGACACAGGCACACTTGCACACCTACACACACACACACTCACAGGCTTCCATCCCTCAGATTGTTTAGCAGTGTGCTCCACTCTGGCAGTGTGGGAGCAGAGTAGTTTGTGCTGCTGAGTCTGCAAGCGGCCCACAGAGAAATGGGAGTATGAAGCTGAACTCAGGTAAGTGTGGGGCTTTGGGCAGAGAGAGATCAGGAAGTCTAGGGAGGGATATGAGGGGCTGGCAGGAGGGGGAGTTTGAAGGCCAGAATGAATGGACAAAGGTCAGGAGAGGGGTAAGATTGTGTGGGAGTGTCTCTCTGATACACAGAGGACATACCCTGAAGCTGGTGCATCCTCCCTTCTCCCCATTCCCCCAAAACTGTCGATAAAACAGACAGCCCACTTCAGTCTGTCTTCCACTGGCCAATCTATGTTGGTGGCAAAGACAGATTGAGGGCCTAAAGTGGGCAGTAATTGATTGCCTAGGAGCTGAGTGGACCTATGACAGGTAGCTTCGTGGGTGTGGGGATGGGGATTGAGTCAGGGCAGATAGGAATTAAGTGGGCTGCCCAGCCAGTGTATTTTGTGTGGACCCCCCCCCACCCCCAGCAGAAACAGGAATGTGAGGTTTGAAAAGTCCAGCCCAATGATTTCAAAAACGATTTGCACCCATAAACAAAACAGAATCCCGGATGTTTCAAAACATTTTATTCCGATTTGGAATGGTCTATTGAACTTCCTTCCCGACAGTAGAATTAATATTCCAGCATTTAACTTGCCTCAGACAGAAAATTGTAACGTTGGGACCAGTTTTATCAAAACAGTACTTGAGCAAGGAAACTAAATTTAAATTGGTGAGTCTGGGGAGAAGGAAATGCCCCGGAGCTTGTGGAAATGTGAGGAACGAGAAATAACTCACATTTCATTCCATGGCCTGTACAGCAGATAACAACAAAGACTAATTTTGTTTTAATTAACAAGTGAAAGATGCAATGAAAATCACAAATCAAATAATAGGTACAAGAAATTATCCAGTGCTGGAGATGTCAAATAAAAAATTGATCAATTATTCTTTGTGATGTTTATGCACAACAAGTTGTCATTTGCAAAACTTGGATACCGCCCCAGTGAGTGCGGAGAAAAGCGACAAATTTATGGTGCAAAATGAGATTTTGTCCAAATTTGAAAGCGTGTAAGTAAAGCTTTTCGCCTTGTGTTCAAATCCTTCTGTGGCCTCTCATGATTCATCTTGTAGCGCTCTGAGACTTTTGCGTCATATCCACTCTTATCTCGTGTGAGTGTCCTGGGTCCCTGACCTCACCAATTTGTCCGTGCCACCAGGCATCGAGTCCCACAGCTTCAGGATTCCCTCCCCAACCTCTTTACATTCACCTCCTCTTCAAAGGTGATTCTTAAATGCGTCGCTTTGACAAAGCGTTTGGTCACCTGCCCCTCAGGTCTGGAATTTTACCGCCTCGCCCATCCCAATTCCAGGGTAGGCGAAGGATCGTAGAACAGACTTTTCCATTGGCCTCAGGTGGGATTTTACAAGCGTCACCTGAATGATGTTGTAAAATCCACTAATATCTCCTTCTGCGGGTTGGTGTCTATAATACCTCCAGGGTTGGCTGAAAAGGGGCAACGCTTCATTATACAAAATAAAGTAAAGAAAAACCACAAGCCTGTGGTGAACACAAGCCCCAGTCAGGGCAATGCGTCAATGGACCCACTCAGGGGCCTGCTTTATACAGGGCTTGGAATACAAGCGCCAACTGGTGAGTTAATTACCAATCACCAGGGAGCTCGTATTCACCACGTCCTATAGGAAGGCCAGTCAGTGATTCACCCTGCAAGTCCTGGGGGTTATCACAGTGTCAGATTTGGATCAGTAATGCTCCTGTGAAGCACCCTGAGATGTCTTATATATTGAAGACGCTATAGAAAGGTTGTGGCTATTGTAAAACCCTGAACTTTGCTGAAAATAGGAGCATCGATGTTTTTGTCAGGAATTAATTAGTAGCAAAATTATATTCACAGAAATCTTGCATCTCATTGCAGTGGGTTCCTGTGATTTAATTAGTGGGGTATTCATCACAGAACAAAGGGCTCCTTCTAGTGCCATTCATCTTGTGGTCTTCAAAGACGCCTGTGACGTAAGTAAGGGAAAGGAAGCATTTGCATTCATCTAACATCTGGTCAGGCCCTTAGGATGTCCCCAGATGTTTATATCCAAAGAAAGACTCTTAAAAAGCATCCACAGTTGTGTAGAAGTAATTGCGGGAACGCATTCTTGGATATTAAAGGTAATCAGTCAATATTCTTTTTCAAAGGCGTGAAACACAGGGGAAAAACTCAACGCTGTTCCTAAAGATTGCACGTGATCTCCTCTGAAAGCCCTCAGGTTTTAAGCTGTCCTCCAGACAACAGCCGGGTAGAGTTTGACCAGCCCCCAGGATAGCTGATTAACCCATTCCTGCTCATTGTGTTGAAGACAGCAATTATATTTCTGGGGCCTGCTGATTTTCCATGATTGCGGAATTACTGCCAGCATTCCACATCTTGCGTGCTTAACCGGGCTCTTGGTATCAATGCATGTCCAAAGCAACTTAAAGCCTGCCTACCTGCGGGAGGGTAAGGTTCAGCTGCAGAAAACATAGGTGATATGTTTGATGGGTCAGGTTGTAGAGGAAGGCTGAAGGGTCTACATAAACAAGATGCATTCAAAAGTTTACTGAAAATCCTGTGCTCAGTGGCATGGGACATGGAGAGATTCCAACATCAACCTGATACAAGCCTTCTTAAAGTTTGACAACACACGAGGCCCTTCAGACCATCAGGTCTGTTCCAGCCATTTTCCATCACTTTGTCCGTAGCTCTGGCATTTCAAGTGCTCATCTAATCCGTGCTTATGTGCTTACCTTAAGTCTATACCTCCTGGTTACTGACCCCTCTAATGAGGGGAAAAGTTCCTTCCCATCTCATAGAGTCACAGAATCATAGAGGTTTACAGCATGGAAACAGGCCCTTTGGCTCCATGCGTCCATGCCATCCATTTTTTTAAAACCCCTAAGCTAGTCCCAGTTGCCCACATTTGGCCCATATCTCTCTATACCCATCTACTCATGTAACTGTCTAAATGCTCTTTAAAAGACAAAATTGTATCTGCCTCTACTACTACATCTGACAGTTCGTTCCAGACACTCACCACACTCTGTGTTAAAAAACTGCCCCTCTGGACACTTTTGTATCTCTCCGCTCTCACCTTAACCCTATGCCCTCTAGTTTTAGGCTCCCCTACCGTTGGGAAAATATATTGATTATCTGGCTGATCTGAGCCACCCATTATTTTATAAACCTCTATAAGATCACCCCTCAGCCTCCTACACTCCAGAGAAAAGAGTCCCAGTCTATCCAGTCTCTCCTTATAACTCAATCCATCAAGTCCTGGCAGCATCCTGGTAAATCTTTTCTGTACTCTTTCCAATTAATAATATCCTTTCCACAATAGGGTGACCAGAACTGAACACAGTATTCCAAGTGTGACCTTACCAATGTCTTGTACAACTTCAACAAGACATCCAAACTCCTGTATTCAATGTTCTGACCGATGAAACCAAGCATGCCAAATGCCTTCTTCACCACTCTGTCCACCTGTGACTCCACTTTCAAGGAGCTATGAACACGTACCCCTAGATCTCTTTGTTTTGTAACTCTCTCCATTAACTGAGGAAGACCTGCCTTGGTTTGATTGACCAAAATACATCAGCTCGCATTTATCTAAATTAAACTCCATCTGCAATTCGTCAGCCCACTGGCCCAATTGATCAAGATCCTGTTGCAATCGGAGATAACTTTCTTCACTGTCCACTATGCCGCAAATCTTGGTGTCATCTACAAACTTACTAATCATGCCTCCGATATTCTCATCCAAATCATTAATATAAATGACAAATAACAGTGGACCCAACACTGATCCCTGAGGTACACCACTAGTCACAGGTCTCCAGTTTGAAAAACATAAGAACATAAGAAATAGGAGCAGGAGTAGGCCATCTAACCCTCTGAGCCTGCCCCGCCATTCAATAAGATCCTGGCTGATCTGAAGTGGATCAGTTCCACTTACCCGTCTGCTCCCCATAAACCTTAATTCCCTTGTCTATCAGAAATTTATCTTCCCGTGACTTAAATACATTCAACAAGGTAGCCTCCACCACATCAATGGGCAGAAAATTCCAGAGATTCACAGCCCTTTGAGTGAAGAAGTTCCTCCTCAGCTCCGTTCTACACTGCCCCCACCCCCACCTTATTTTGAGGCTGTGCCCTCTAGTTCTGTTTTCCTTTCTAAAACAACCCTCTACAACCACTCTCTGGCTTCTGTCAAGAAGCCAATTTTATATCCATTTGGATACCTCACCCTGGATCCCGTGAGATTTAACGTTATGCAGCAACCCACCATTGGTACCTTGTCAAAGGCCTTGCTAAAGTCCATGTAGACAACATCAACTGCACTGACCTCATCTACGTTCTTCAATACCCCTTCAAAAAACTCTGTCAAATTTGTGAGACATGATTTTCCCCACCCACAAAGCCGTGTTGACTGTCCCTAATCAGTCTTTGCATCTCTAAATCCCTGTAGATCTTGTCTCTCAAAATGTCTTCCAATAACTTACCCACCACAGATGTGAGGTTCACTGGCCTGTAGTTCGCAGGCTTTTCCCTGCAGCCCTTTTTAATCAAAGGCACAACATTTGCCACTCTCCAATCTTCAGGCACCTCACCTGAGACTATTGATGATTCAAATATCTCGGTTAGGGGACACACAATTTCCTCCCTAGCCTCCCAAAATGTCCAGGGATACACCTCATCAGATCCTGGGGATTTATCTCTCTTGATGCGCTTTAAGACTTCCAGCACCTCCTTCTCTGTAATATGTACACTCAGCAAGACATCACTATCTATTTCCCCAACTTCCCTAACATCCATGCTTTTATCAACAGTAATTACCAATGAGGAATTAGTGGCACTTAGGATCTCACCCATCTGCACATAGATGAGCTTGTTAATCCTTAAGTGGCCCTATTCCTTCCCCAGTTACATCTTTTGGCCTATCTCTGTCTCTGATAATTCTGTACACCTCAATCACATCCCCCCTCAGCTTTCTCTGCTCCGAGCAAAACAACCCCAGCCTGACCACCCTCTTTTCAAAGCTGAAGCACTCCAGGAGGCCAACTGGAGGCTGGCAGCCTTCCTCCAGATATAGCACAGGCAGTGCAGAAGTACTCCTGGGAAAGCCTCACCTTCTCAACCTTGCCCCTTTCTTGAGTTATGGTGATCACCACCAGTCAACAAAACAAAGGAGATAGCCATCAACTTCAGGAACCGTACTAGAGGACATGTCCCTGTTTACATCAATGGGGATGAATTAGAAATGATTGAGACCTTCAAGTTTTTAGGTGTCCAAATCACCAACAATCCATCCTGGTTTCTCTACGCTGATGCTATAGTTAAGAAAGCCCACCAACTTTCTCAGGAGGCTAAGGAAATTTGGCATGTCCGCTAACTCTCACTAACTTTTATAGATGCACCATAGAAAGCATTCTTTCTGGTTGTATCACAGGCTGGTATGGCTTCTGCTCTGTCCAAGACTGCAAGAAACTACAAAGGTACATGAACGAAACCCAGTCCATCACTCAAACCAGCCTTCCATCCATTGACACTGCCTATACTTCACTCTGTCTTGGAGAAGCAGCCAGCATAATCCAAGGACCCTATGCACCTTGGACATATTCTCTTTCACCTTCTTCCATTCGGAAAAAGATACAGAAGTCTGAGGACGTACCAACCGACTCAGGAACAACGTCTTCCATGCTGCCATCAGAATTTTGAATGGGCCTGCCTTGTGATAAGTTGATCTTCCTCTACACTCTAGGTCTGACCATAACACGACAATTTGCACTCTCTTGTTTCTTCTCTATGAATGGTATGTTTTGTCTATACAGTGCACAAGAAACAATACATTTCACTGTATACTAATACATGTGAAAATAATAAATCAAGTTATCTACCTCAAAGCAGAGAGCACCATCTGGTCATCTGGTCATTTTGTTACCATACTCCTGGGAACATTAGGACAGAGGACACAAACTAATAAAAATCACAAGGCCAATAGTTGATTTTTGACTGTAAAATGTTCTGGTTGAAATCATTAAAAAATTTGTTTGAAATGTAGATTTTCTGGTGACTTTCTTTTTCTGTTGTTAGAAAGAGGGGAATTATGCTCAATGATAAAGGGAAGGAGGATCCCAGTGGAAGTTATGGTAAGTGAATTTTCATGTTAAATAAATCATCACAGACAGGATCTACAGGCACTTAGAGAAGCAAGGACTGATTAAGGAGTGTCAGCATAGCTTTGAGTGGAAAATTATGTCTCACAAATCTAATGGAATTTTTTGAAGGGGTGGCCAAGAAGGTAGATGAGGGCGGTGCAGTTGAGGTTGTCTACATGGACTTTAGCAAGGCCTTTGGCAAGGTACCACATGGTAGGTTGTTGCATAGGGTTAAATCTCATGGGATCCAGGGTGAAGTATCTAAATGGATACAAAATTAGCTTCTTGCCAGAAGCCAGAGGGTGGTTGTAGAGGGTTGTTTTTCAAACTGGAGGCTTGTGACCAGTGTTGTACCTCAGGGATCAGTGCTGGGCCCACTGTTATTTGTCTTTTATTTTACTGATTTGGATGAGAATTTAGGAAACTTGATGAGTAAGTTTGCAGATAATACCAAAATTGGTGACAGTGAAGAAATTTATTGCAGATTGCAACAGGATCTTGATCAATTGGGCCAGTGGGCTGACAAATGGCAGATGGAGTTGCCGTAATAGATAAATGAGAGGTGATGCATTTTGGTAGATTGAACCAAGGCAGGACTTACTCAGTTCATGGTAGACCTTTGGGAAGAAATACAGAACAAAAAGATCTAGGGGTACATGTTCAAAGCTCCATGAAAGTGGAGTCGCAGGTGGACAGAGTGGTGAAAAAGGCATTCGGCATTCTTGGTTTCATCGGTCAGAACATTGAATATAAGAATTGGGACATATTGTATAGACATTGGTAAGGCCACACTTGGAATACTGTGTGCAATTATGGTGATCCTATTATAGAAAGGATATTATTAAACTAGAAAGAGTGCAGAAAAGATTTACTAGGTCCAGCTTGCCCATGCCATCGTCTTTTTTTAAACCCCTAAACTAATCCCAATTGCCCACATTTGGACCATATCCCTCTAAATCTATCTTACTCATGTAACTATCTAAATGCTTTTTAAAAGACAGAATTGTACCTGCCTCTACTACTTCCTCTGACAGCTTGTTCCAAATACTCACCACCCTCTACGTGAAAAAATTGCCCCTCTCGACACTTTTGTATCCTTCCGCTCTCACCTTAAACCTCTAGTTTTAGACTTCCCTACCTTTGGGAAAAGATATTGACTATCTAGCTGATCTGGGCCCCTCATTATTTGCTGAAAGTAAGCTTGCAGGTACAGCAGGCAGTAGAGAAGACAAATGGTATGTTGGCCTTCATAGCGAGAGGATTTGAGAATAGGGATAGGAATGTTATGCTGTAATTGTATAGGGCATGGGTGAGACCACACCTGGAGTATTGTGTGCAGTTTTGGTGTCCTTATCTGAGTAAGGATGTTCTTGTTACAGAGGGAGTACAGCAAAGGTTTACCAGGCTGATCCCTGAGATGGCAAGACTGTCACTTACCTGATGAAGAGGCAGCGCTCTGAAATAAACCTGTGGAATTTAACCTGGTGTTGTGAGACTTCTGACTGTCATATAAAGGGAGAGCAACTCTGTTCAGATTATATTCACTGAAGATTAGAAGAGTAAAAGTGGATCTTGTAGAACCTTATAAAATTCTAACAGGGTTAGACAGGGTAGATTCGCAAAAACCCAGCTTGCAGGTGCAGCAGGTGGTCAGGAAGGCGAATGGGATGCTGGCCTTCATAGCGAGGGGGATTGAATATAAAAGTAGGGAGGTCTTGCTGCCGCTGTATAGGGCATTGGTGAGGCCGCAGCTGGAGTACCGTGTGCAGTTTTGGGCGCCGCACCTGCGCAAAGATATTTTGGCCTTGGAGGGAGTGCAGAGGAGGTTTACTAGGCTGATACTGGAGTTGAGGGGGTTGAGCTATGAGGAGAGGCTGAATAAACTAGGCTTGTACTCGTTAGAGTTTAGAAGAATGAGGGGAGATCTCATTGAGACGTATAAGATGATGAATGGGATGGATAGGATAGAGGTGGAGAGACTCTTCCCGCTCAGAAAGGACAGTAGGACTAGGGGGCACAGCCTCAAGATAAAGGGGGGGCGGTTTAGAACGGAGTTGAGGAGGAACTTCTTCACTCAAAGGGTGGTGAATCTCTGGAATTCTCTGCCCGTTGAAGTGGTGGAGGCTGCCTCGCTAAATATTTTTAAGACGCGGGTTGATGGGTTTTTGATAAGAGAGGGGATTAAGGGTTATGGGGAGAGGGCGGGAAAGTGGAACTGAGCCACAACAGATCAGCCATGATCTTATTGAATGGCGGGGCAGGCTCGAGGGGCTAGATGGCCTACTCCTGCTCCTATTTCTTATGTTCTTATGTTCTTATGATTCAGAAAGAATGTTCCCAATGGTGGGGCGGGGGAGTCCAGAACCAGAGGTCAGAGTTTGAGGATAAGGGGTAAATCTTTTAGGACTGGAGTTTGTATGTTCTCCCCTTGCCTGCGTGAATTTCCCTCAGGTGCTCCAATTTCCTCCCACAGTCTGAAGATATATGGGTTTGGTCAATCGGCCATGCTAAATTACCCCTTAGTGTCGGAGGACTAGCAGGGTAAATGCATGGGGTGACAGAGATTGGGCCTGGGTGGGATTGTTGTTGGTGCAGGATGGATGATCTGAATGGCCTCTTTCTGCACAGCAGGGAATCTGTGATAATACTGAATCAGATGCATTAATAGGCGCTCGGCAACATAACTGTCATAAGTTTTAAAATGGCTTTGTTGAAAGCAACTTCCAGCTGTATGCAAATTATATTTGGGAATTCAGTTTGCTGTGAAAGTGTGATTTTATCTTTCCGGTTATAAGTTGAGCTCCACGTACCATACAGGAGCATATCATTTCCGCAACCCAAATGCCTTTAATTACATTCTAATCAGAAAAAATAATTAATATTTGAAACATTAATTATTGCAGCCAGCCTCCACTTAGTCAAGGTGGCAGTAACATTTCGCTATTTCCAAAGGAACGCTGGATATTTTCCTTCACTAATTGCTCTCAGGCTGCTCTGTGCTTTGTTCCATCGCTGGACTCCACTCAGAGAGACAGAGGGAGAGAGACAATCGACGATCTGATTTTTCCACTTTCAAGCCCCTTCCATTCAGCGATTGGCTCTTTAATAAAATGGAACTGTCGGTGAGGTTCCATGGTTCACTCCTTAAGACTGAGATCTCGCCTCGCCTCGGAAATGTACAGGATGTCTCAGAGTCACTGGGGATGTTGGGGGGAGGGGGAGGAGTGGGGTGGGGGGGGGGGGGGAGGGTGAGGGGGAGGGCTGGGTGGGTGTTCTCTGGCCGGCCGCAAGGTATTTTTTTCACGGAATTCCCCATTGACTGCATCCCTACGTCTCCAGGAACCCATGGCGGGGTTACGCCATTGGCTGGAGAATTATAATCATAGACTCACACAGTGCAGAAGAGGCCCTTCAGCCCATCGAGTCTGCACTGACATGTGAGAAGCATCTGACCTCCCACCTAATCCCATTCGCCAGTGCTTGGCCCAGAGCCCCAAACGTTATGATGTGGCAAGAGCTCGTCCAGATACTTTCTAAAGGATATGAGGCAACCCGCCTCCATCACCCTCCCAGGCAGCACCTTCCAGACTGTCACCACCCTCTGGGGATAAAAAGGTTTTTCCTCACATCCCCCTAAACCTCCTGTCCCTCACCTTGAACCATTGTCCCCTCGCGACTGCTCCTTCAGCTGAGGAGAACAGCTGCTCCCTTATCCACTCTGTCCATGCCCCTCGTTATCTTGAACATCTCGATAAGGTCGCTCCTCAGTCTTCTCTGCCCCGACAAAAACAATCCAAGCCTACCCAACCTCCCTTCATGAATAAATGCTCCATCCGAAGCAGCATCCATCCACTATTTCAAAGAAGAATCTGAGAATGATCACTGGCAGCTTGGCCAATATCCATCCCTCAACCTCCATCATGAAAATGCAAATTACCTGCTCATTATTATCTTATGTGTGTGAGCTTGAAGAGTGTAAATTGATTGTCCCTGATCTTGCATCACAACAGCGAGTACACTTTAAAAGTGTCCTAAGGTTGCAAAAGGTGCTATATAAATGCAAGTTTTTTTTTGAACAAAAGGTACTGGTTTCAACAAAATGGTCTAAAGTGGTCCAATTCACTGAAAAATCAAAATGGCGAACTATCCTATCCATGGCTTCTTTTTCAAGGAACTAGCACAGGTATTATGGGATGAATGGCCTCCTTGTGTGCCATAGGTTTCTACTGATTACAATATTATCTCAATTTTGGAAATACACCACTGGCCCTGACGTGCTATGAGACCTCCTGAGACTGGAATAAAGAGCTAGGAAGATGCAATTTCTTTCATTCATTGCTCTCACTTTTCACTCCTCCCAAGTTGGAAGAGGACAGTAACAGAACTGAATTCCGGTTCCCGAGAGAGTGTGGTCTGCGTTGTAACCGCTGGAGAGTTGGGGCTGCTGCTCTCTGTCGACGACAAGCAGAAAGAACCTCGGTTTGGGAGGAATTGGGCAGAAACAAAGCGGCCCATCAGTTTCACTTAGACCACACTGTCCGTTTTGAGGGAGTTGTGGACCGTTGTTGATTGCTGTGTCAACGCAATACTAATGGGCAGAGGCTGAGTGTGGCAACTTTACGCCAAAAGTAATCGCAATGAGCAAAAATTGGAAAAGTGAAGTGTCATCGGGTAACAAATGAGTCAGGGATTTATTGAAAAAAACATTGTTTTTTTTTGATGAAAGTGTGGGAAGAGACAAATGGAAGAGATTTGGCAAAACTGTCTGTGAATTTTAGCAATGCTTCTTGTAAAACTCTACATGGCATCTCACTACTGTAAATAGGGAAGCTTGAAAGATTTGGCTATTTTTCATCCTTTTTTTAAAACTTAAACAATAAAAGTTTGGAAAAAAAGAGTTTTTGCATTGAGTAAATAGGACTCCATTAAACTTACGATGCAAAATGAGGCCATTCAGCCTTTCTGGACTGTGTCAGTGTCTGTGTTCCCAACCCACTTCAGAAGAAAAAATGTTCTGCCACGGGAGACAAATTCACTCACTATTTTTCTGTTTTCACTAAGCAAGACGCAGGAAATCTCCCTGATGCGGGAATCCGAGGGGGTGAGGAAGAATAAGGAGTTAAAAGAAATTAATATAATTAAGAAGGTCATGTTGGAGGAATTACTGGGATTGGAAGTTATAACCTGATATTATGCGTCCCAGGTTGAAGGATGTTGCTATAGCAATGATGGGTGCTCTGCTGATCACCTTCCAAAATCCCACATTCCGGAATCATCCCTGAAGATGGGAAGATAGAAAATGACACCCCACTATTTCAATGTTAACGTAATACTTAAGGCTTACATTAACACTGCAATGAAGTTACTATAAAAATCCCCTAGTCGCCACACTCCAGCACTTATTCAGGTACACTGAGGGAGAATTCAGCATGGCCAATGCACCCTAACCAGCACGTCTTTTGGGCTGCGGGGGGAAACCGGAGCTCCCGGAGGAAACCCACGCAGACACGGGGAGAACATGCAGACTCCATACAGACAGTGACCCAAGCCAGGAATCAAACTCGGGTCCCTAGTGCTGTGAGGCAGCAGTGCTAACCACTGCGCCACCGAGTTGTACCTGCCACTGTCCTAGGGATGGAAAGAAAAAATTGGAAACTGCAGATCTGTGAGGCTTACATCAGTATAGAGAAAATGCTAGAATTTATTATAAACAGACACTTGGACAATTATGACCTGAGTGGGCATAGTCAGTATGGATTTATGGTTGGGAAATTTAACAAACTTGTCTAAGTTTTTTTTAGAATGTTACAAATAAAATTGACATAGAAGAGTTGATGAGGGGAAGTATATTTGGATTTTCAGAAGGCTTTTAGATAAAGTCCCCCATAGGAGGCAACATCATACCATCATGGACTGAGGATTGGTTTACAGGCAGAAAACAGAGAGTAGGAATAAATGGATCATTCTCATTGGCAGGCTGTGACTAGTGGGGTATCACAAGGATCAGTACTTGCATCCCAGCTGTTCATAATATGTATCAATGATTTGGGTGTGGGGACCAAATGTAATATTTCCAAGTTCACTGAAATACAAAACTAGGCAGGAGTGTGTGTTATGAGAAAGATGTAAAGTGGCTGCAGGAGAATTTGGGCAAACTTAATCAATGGCTAAGAACATGGCAGATGGAATATAATGTGGGAAGTGGGAGATAATCCATTTTGGTAGAGGGAACAGATGTGTAAAATATTTCCTAAATGTTAAGAATTTAGA
The DNA here is from genome assembly GCF_965287045.1 of Carcharhinus amblyrhynchos. Lineage (NCBI taxonomy): Eukaryota > Metazoa > Chordata > Chondrichthyes > Carcharhiniformes > Carcharhinidae > Carcharhinus > Carcharhinus amblyrhynchos. The sequence goes on along the minus strand of NC_137336.1, from coordinate 4,246,395 downwards.
AAGAGTAAATATAGGTACAAAGGATCTGGGCGTCTTTATCCATAAATCACTGAAGACTAACACGCAGGTGCAACAAGCTCTTAAGGAGGCTAATGGAATGTTAACATTTATCACAAGACAATGAGTACAAGAATAGTGAGGTCCTGTTCCAATTGTATAGGAGCTTGGTTAGACTGCATCTGGAGTACTGTGCACGGTTTTGCTCCCCTTACCTCAGAAAGCATCTTATTGCCCTAGAGGGAGTGCAAGAAAGGTTCACCAGACTTGTTCTAGGGATGACGGGACTGTCTTCTGAAGAGAGATTGGGCAACTGGACCTGTATTCACTGGAGTTTTGAAGAATGAGGTGTAATCTCATTGAAACCCACAAAATACAAGGTAAGATTTTGCCCCGCATCCAAATCACCAATATATATTGTCAACAGCTGTAGCCCAAGCACTGCTGTTGTGTTTGAGACAGAAAGCTGGGAAATAGAGACAAACACTATCTGCAACAGACCCCAGACCCCATGCTCACCTGCTCTCAGTTCACCTGTAGCCTTGTGCTACAAACTTTCAACCCCAAACTACAGAACGACATTAAAAAACACAGGACATTCAGAAAAAAACATTCCCAGCTACACCCATTCCCCCTTCCCCTCTATTTAAAGCCCAGACTGTCCCCATTAACCCAACTGAACCTTCTTCGAATTTTAATGTTCTATAGTGGGTCTCTCCTCAGCTTTATCATTTTTGGGGAAAGCAGTTCCATCCTGTCAATGTTTCCTGATAATCATTGCCTCTTATTCCAAGTACCTTTCTTGTAAATCTTCTGTGCACTCTCCAAATGTTTCAGTATCCTTTCTGAATGCAAAATGTTTTGGGGCATCCTGTGTTCTGTCAAGGAGGTAAAATAAAAAGGTGAACAATCCGGGGGGGGGCACAAATGTTGCACATTGATGATGTCAGCAGGAGAGGTGGAATTCCCAATGTCAGGCTCATTATTATTCCAGACAAAGGATAGACTGTGCGAGCACAGAGATGAGGGAGGATGGTGTACGCATACAGGCCTGAAATGTGTCGGCAATCAGGCACTCCATGTTTTGCCAGTGTTGTCATCTAGTGCTAGTGGGTGGAAGTGCGAGAATTTAAGCATGGACGTGGAACTTATCCCAAAGAAAGCGAGGACAATGTTGGACCTGAGGTGGACTCTGAGGAATGGGGGCCCTTCCTGCTTAACGGGACACTTCCTATGGAAGGGAACAGAGTGTCCCAGACCCAAGGCTTAGAGCAGAAAGCAGGTCTACGGATGAGGGAGTAAAGAAATTGACAGCCCAATAAAGCAGTTGAATGTTATAATGTAGTGACATAGGGAGTGGTGTTTAGCTGAGAATCAGAAACCAAACCTCCTGGGGAGGCAGAACCGATGACCTCTAGCTGGCTGCTTGGGCAGACAATACATTGATTATGGAAGAACTTATATATTTTTTGGCTTTATTTCTGACATGGAAACTGTCACGCCTGCCGTTCTGCTCAATTAAGTCATCTGAAGTGAGATTTATGAGATCTGATGCTTTATAAACAATTCATTATTTCAACTAATGTTGTTAGTTTACTTAATCAAACGCAAAGGGAAAGAACAGTTTCCCTCTCCCAGGCTATCGAATCAGAGCCTGAACTCACCAGAGTTAGCAGTCAGTCGGCAGGTGCCGGAGAGAAACATTCTTCAATCCTGACCTTGCTTCTGGTGACACAGCAAATCTCACCTGAGACATCCCTGAGTGGGGCCAGGTAAAGTCACCATAGTGCCAGAAGACCATAGGCTGTTCTCCCCTCTGAGGGGGAGAGCTGAGTACCTTCAGTCTGTGCACAATCAGGGCCCTGACCTTTCAGTTGCTGGTCATTTTAACATAAGGTCCTGCTCCCATGCCCACATGTCTGTCCTTGTCCTGCTGTAATGTTCCAGTGGAGCACAACACAAACTGGAGGAACAGCACCTCATCTTCCAGCTCGGCACTTTATATCCTTCCGATCTCAACATCAAAATCAACAACTTCAGATCATTAGTTCTACCCCACCGTGGCCCCTTTGTTTTCATTTTATTTAATTTTTAACTGTTCTCTGCCTTTTATTTCTTTTTTGTCCGTATTTTTCTTCCCCCCCCCCTCTCTTTCCCTCTATTTTTATCCCCTCTTTCCTTGTCTTGCCTTCTCCTTTGCTTCCCCTTTCCCCCTTTTCTCAATTTGAACTCTCTCCCACCCATCCTTCTCCCCCTTCCTCCCCCACATCTTCATCTGGCACAGTTTACCCTCTGATTTCAGCTTCTCTGCCATTTGGCCGTTCACACCTTCTATTCTCTCTATGGGCTGCCATTAGCAGCCTTTCCCCTGGTTTCTGTGGCTATGGCTCATCTTTCATTCCCTCACCCTGCTGTATAAATATCTCCCACTTTCTGTGCCTTTTGGCTTTGACAAAGAGTCATCTGGACTCAAAGCGTCAGCTCTTTTCTCTCCAGACAAATGCTACCAGTATTTTCTCTTTTGGTTTCACTTTCCAGCATGTGCAGTTATTTATTTTATTTATTTATTTTTAACCTATTTAAGATAATCTGTCCAGTTCGTATGGTGGCATTACATTTACACTTTCTAGAAGTGACATACTTTCATAGATCCTTTCCCCTGCAAACAAAAGGGATATGCTCAAGCCTTGCATTTTATTTACTTGCCCAGGAGTTTGGGGAGCCAATAGTCCCTGACCTTTCTCCATGGCAATCAATAAGAGCCAAGGGGTTAGTTTAGCTCAGCTGGCTGGATAGCTGGTTATTGATGCAGCGCAGCACCAGTAGTGTGGGTTCAATTCCCGTATAGGCTGGGATTATTCATGAAGGCTCACCTTCTCTCAGGTGTGGTGATGCTCAGTTTAAATCACCACCAGTCAGTTCTCCTCTTCAAAGGAACTAAGGTGACTTTAATTGTCAAACCAATCAGCCCCCTTATAATAGTACAAATGGTTGCAACCTTTTGAAATTTGGCATTCTTGCATTTGTCCTGATGATAGCAGGATGGAGTGTTGGCACTTTTTTTCAGGAATCCTCTAAGATATGCATTGATAATGCGCCAAATTTCTTAGCTCTAACCTTGGAAAGGCAACCTTCACTGCACAGCTGTGCTCTCTTTCACCACTTCCTCTGTTATTTTGTGCAGTGTTAAGAATAATTCAGAGAGTTGGAGTGGGAACTGTGTCAAGTCTATTCAGATGTATTATACTTCAGACCATTGTAGGGAAAATCTTCATCCTTACATGCGATGGTTCAAACCGATTAGCCAGTTCCCCATGCCCCACGTATTTCACACCCTGATTAAAATATATATATTTTTTGAGATGAAACATCAAGCTTATGATTCCAAAATGTGGGAACAGGGGGAGGCTGTTCAGCCCCTTGCGGTGTTAGCGCAGCTTTGCCAAAAGGACAGAAATTTAGATAAAAGACAATGAATTGGAACGGCTAACTGTCAGGAATTGAGACATGGCAAAAGAAGCTGATCCATCAAAGCTAAATTGGCAGCCAATTCTTTCCCATTCAACCTATAAAAAGCATCACCTTCTGTGGTGCCAAGTTCTGCAGGAAAAGATAAATCAAAGCAGTCAAAATGCGGAACAGTGCCAAGGATCAGATATAATAAATTTGCGCAGTGTGCAAATCTGGCTGTTGGTAGCAAAAGAGCTGAAGTGACAATAATGTACAGTTTGGAGAAGTGTAACCAGGTAAAAGCTGAGGACTCACACCATGGGAGGCAAATGTAAATTTCTGAAATGCAAGCTTAAAACAGGCGTTCGTTCGATCGTATTGCCGACAGCAGAAAACAATGATTGTAACTCAAGAAGTAATTCATTGCCTGCAAGATGCTTTGGAATCTCCTGAGGACATGACTAATTCTGCTCTGCATTCAACACAAATTCTTTACTTCCTCTTTCAGCAAGTTTGAAACGGCACTGTGCACAAATTCATTTATGAAAAATTAACATGTTGTTCAGTGGTGGTTTTAAGCTGTGGAATTCTCTGCCTTAGGTTCTCTACCTGGCACAGCAGTTAGCGGTGCTGCCTCGTAGCGTCAGGGACCTGGGTTTGATTCCCGGCGTGGGTCACTGTCTGTGCGGAGTCTGCACATTCTCCCTGTGTCTGCGTGGGTTTCCTATGGGTGCTCCACTTTCCTCTCACAATCTGAAAGACATACTGGTTAGGATGCATTGGCCATGTTAAATTCTCCCTCAGTCTATCCAAACAGGAGGTGGAGTCTGGCAACACGGGGATTTTCACAGTAACTTCATTACAGTGTTAGTGTAAACGTACTTGTGACACTACGAAATAAACTTTACCTCTTTTTATTTATAACTCTCTCTACCTTTCTTTCTTTCCCTTTCTTTTTATCTCTGTCTCTCCCCTTTCTCCATACTTATCCCTCTCTCTCTCTCCATTTGTCCCTCTTTCTCTCTCCCTCTCGCTCCATCTCTCCACCTCTCTCTCTACCTCTCTTTCTAGCTCTCCCTCTTGCTCTGTTTCAGTCTGTCTCTTTCTCTCTATATCATTCTCCCTCCCTATCTCCCTCTCTACCTCTCTCTCTATGGTTGGAGGTTTCCCATTCTGCCTGCCTCGGGAATCATTGCCAGCAGGGGGACTGGGGAGGGGGCTCCCTCTCTCTCTATTTACCTCTCTTTTTCTTTATCCCACTGTCTTTAAAGTTAAAAGCTTATTAGTCACAAGTAAGGCTTACATGAGCACTGAAATGAAATTATTGTGAAATTCCCCTAGTCGCCACAGTCCAGCGCCTGTTTGGGTCAATGTACCACACGTCTTTCAGAATGTGGGAGGAAACTGGACAACCCGAAGGAAACCCACGCAGACATGGGGAGAACGTGCAAGCTCCACACAGACAGTGACCCAAGTTGGGAATCAAACTCGGGTCCCTGGCTCTGTGAGGCAGCAGTGCTAACCACTATGCCACCATGGCCCTTCCCCTGCCCCCTCCCTTAGGATACACCTTAAAATAATGTTTGTGATCACAACTCCCCACTCACTTGATGAAGGGGCAAAGCTCTGAAAGCTGGTGGTGTTTGCTACCAAATAAACCAGTTGGACTCTAACCTGGTGTTGTGAGACTTCTTACTGTGAATGTGTTTACCATAGATCCATAGAATCACAGTGAAGAAGGAGGCTATTTGGCCCGTTGAGACTCACTGACTCTTCAAAAGCGCATCGTAACCAAGTAACCCTCCCTGCATTATCCCCGTAACCCCATGCATTTACCCCATTAATTCCCCTAACCTACACGTCTTGGGATGCGAAAGGACACTTTATCAAGGCCAACCCATCGAAGCCACATGTCTTTGGGCTGTAGGAGGAAACTGGAGCACCCGGGGAAACCGCAGAGAGAACGCGCAAACTCCACACAGTCACCTGAGGTCAGAATCCAACCGATATTCCTGGCAGCGGTGCTAACCACTGTGCCACCGTGCCGCCCGTGGTGTGTTTAATCCAAAGTTACTTTGTTCAAATTAAGGAAAACAACTCACAGAGATAGGGAAAAGGATTGGCCCCCGGAATGCTGGAGTGGGACACGTTTCACCCTTTAGCTACAAGTATTATTGATCCACTGATGGATGTCAGTGGTAGGTTCTTTATCAGAGGGTAGTAAGGGCGCAGTGGACTCGCCAACTTTAAGGGCTTTCAAATGGTCAGTGGATAGACATATGGATAACATTGGAATAGTTTAGGTTAGAGGGTCATTAGACTGGTTCCACTGGTCAGCACAACATCGAGGGTCGAGGGGCCTGTACAGCGCTGTAATGTTCTATGTTCTATGTACTGACAGTTGGAGGTGCCAGCTGGTAACTGTGCAGAAAGGGCAACGGAAATCTGACAGAATGTTTTGACCAGCAGTCAATATCATTGACCAAAGAGGATTAGGGATTGTGAAAGAAAGAGGAAAGGATGAGCAGAGAAGGAGGCAGGATAAATCAGAATCAAATCAGTTAAGAATGGGGAATAAAGGGTGGACAAGAAAATGTTGCACTCCATCAGATGAGATTTGATTTGATTTGATTTATTATTGTCACATGTATTAACATACAGTGATAAGTATTGCTTCTTGCGTGCTATATAGACAAAACATACCGTTCATAAGAACATAAGAAATAGGAGCAGGAGTAGGCCATCTAGCCCTTCGAGCCTGCCCCGCCATTCAATAAGATCATGGCTGATCTGTCGTGGCTCAGTTCCACTTTCCCGCCCTCTCCCCATAACCCTTAATCCCCTCTCTTATCAAAAACCCATCAACCCGCGTCTTAAAAATATTTAGCGAGGCAGCCTCCACCACTTTAACGGGCAGAGAATTCCAGAGATTCACCACCCTTTGAGTGAAGAAGTTCCTCCTCAACTCTGTTCTAAACCGCCCCCCCTTTATCTTGAGGCTGTGCCCCCTAGTCCTACTGTCCTTTCTGAGCGGGAAGAGTCTCTCCACCTCTATCCTATCCATCCCATTCATCATCTTATATGTCTCAATGAGATCTCCCCTCATTCTTCTAAACTCTAACGAGTACAAGCCTAGTTTATTCAGCCTCTCCTCATAGCTCAACCCCCTCAACTCCGGTATCAGCCTAGTAAACCTCCTCTGCACTCCCTCCAAGGCCAAAATATCCTTGCGCAGGTGCGGCGCCCAAAACTGCACACAGTACTCCAGCTGCGGCCTCACCAATGCCCTATACAGCTGCAGCAAGACCTCCCTACTTTTATATTCAACCCCCCTCGCTATGAAGGCCAGCATCCCATTCGCCTTCCTGACCACCTGCTGCACCTGCAAGCTGGGTTTTTGCGACTCATGCACAAGGACCCCGAGGTCCCTCTGCACCGTCGCTTGCTTCATAGAGAAGGAAATGAGAGAGTGCAGAATGTAGTGTTAGAGTCATGGCTAGAGTTTCGAGGAAGATCAACCTAATGCAAGGTAAATCTATTCAAAAGTCTGACAGCAGCAGAAAAGAAGCTGTTCTTAAGTTGGTTGGTACGTGACCTCAGACATTTATATCTTTTTCCCGATGGAAGAAGGTGAAAGAGAGAATGTCCAGGGTGCATAAGGTCCTTAATTATGCTGGCTGTTTTGCCAAGGTAACGGGAATTGCAGACGGAGTCAATGGATGGGAGGCTGGTTTGTGTGATGGATTGGGCTACGTGCATGACCTTTTGTAGTTCCTTGTGGTCTTGGGCAGAGCAGGAGCCAAACTATGGTACAACCAGAAAGAATGCTTTCTATGGTGCATCTGTAAAAGTTGGCAAAAGTCATAGCTGATATCCCAAATTTCCTTAGTCTTCTGAGAAAGTGGAGGCATTGGTGAGTTTTCTTAACCATACTGTCGGCATTGGGGGACCAAGACAGATTGTTGGTGATCTGGACACCTAAAAACTTGAAGCTGTCGACCCTTTCCACTTCATCCCTGTTGATGTAGACAGGGGCATGTTCTGTTTTATGCTTCCTGAAGTTGATGACAATCTCCTTCATTTTGTTGACACTGAATTATTATTGTTGCATCAGTTCACTAGGCTCTCTATCTCATTCCTGTACTCTGTCTCATCATTGTTTGAGATCTGACCCGCTATGGTGGCATCATTAGCAAACTTGAAAGTCAAATTGGAGGGGAACTTGGCCACACAGTCATTGGTGTATAAGGAGTATAGTAGGGGGCTGAGAACACAGCCTTGTGGGGCACTGATGTTGAGGATGATCGTGGAAGAGGTGTTGTTGCCTATCCTTACTGATTGTGTTCTGATTGTTAGGAAGTTCAGGATCTACTCGCAGAGGGAGATGCTGAGGCCCAGATCATGGAGTTTGGAGATGAGTTTGGTGGGAATAATTCTGTTGAAGGCTGAGCTATAGTCAATAAATAGGTGCCCTATAGGTGTCCTTGTTATATAGATGTTTCAGGGTTGAGTGCAGGGCCAGGGAGATGGCGTTTGCTGTAGACCTGTTGCGGTGGTAGGCAAACTGTAGTGGATCCAGGTAGCCCAGGAGGCTGGGATTGATTCGGAGCTTCATTCTCAAAATCAATAGGCAAATTTTCCCATTCCACCCGCCATGGGAATCGGAGCAAGCTGGTTGTATCACAGCTTGGAATGGGCTCTGCCCAAGACCCCAAGGAACTACAAAAGGTCGTGAATGTAGCCCAGTCCATCATGGAATCAGGAGAACATGGAAAGGTTCATTGACCTCGGGTGGGATTTTCCGGTTTTGGGATGGGCGCAGCCAGAAAATCCAGCCCAATGTCTAATCTTCACTCTTTCATACTCTTGAGAAGGTGGTGGCGAGTTGGTATCTTGAACTGCTGACATCAGAGTCAATGGTTGCGACCTGCATATAATTAAACATGCAACTATTATACAATTAACTCACTGTTCTGAAATTTCATTCCTCAATCTCTGTCTCTCCATCTCACTCTCCTTAAAGCCTATCCCTTTGATCAGGTTTTTGCTTAGTGGCATTATCGCGTGACTATTAACCCAGAAACCCAGCTAATGTTCTATGGATCCGGGTTCCAAGTCCGTCATGGCAGATGGTGGAATTTGAATGCAATAAAAATTATCTGGAATTAAGCATCTACTGAGGACCATGAAACCATTGTCAATTGTCAGAAAAAAACCATCTGGTTCACCGATGTCTATTAGGGAAGGAAATCTGCTGTCCTTACCCGGTCTGGCCTACATGTGACTCCAGGGCCACAGCAATGTGGTTGACTCTCATTGTCCTTGGGTAACAAGGGATGGGCAATAAGTGTTGCCCCAGCCAGCGATGCCCATGTCCCATGAATGAATTAAAAGAAAATCTCCTTATATGTCTCAGTCAAATTTTGTATGATAGTTACTCTTGTGGAGCACTTGCGAATGTATTTCTCTGTTAAAGGTGCTATGTAGATACATGTTGTCATAATGCTGAGTATCTTTTCTGCCACTCATACACTTTAAGAAATGTATTTGAGAGTTTTAAATTGTTTTCAAAAGGATATTTGCGTGCAAGTGCTCTTTCTAACTGAAAGTGCATTTACCAGTGAATTATATTTTGAATTGCAAACATAGCAAGCACTCTGCACCAGCACCGTCCCATAAACATTCATAAAGAAAATAACCACTTCATGTGTTTGTGATGGCATTAGTTGAGGGCAAAATATCAGACAGAGGAGCTGAAAAATTATTGTTTTTTATTTAAACATTACTGTGGGGCCGTCAATTCTCACTGCAATCATTGGAAAAATCCTCTTTTTAACATCTCAGTCAATCTTCGAACCACAGCAGCCTTGGATGACTATGCAGAGTTTGCATGTTCTCCCCATGTCTGCAAGGGTTTCCGCTGGTGCTCCGGTTTCCTCCCATGGTCTGAAAGACGTGCTGGTTAGCTACATTGACTCACACAGGCGCCGGACTGCAGCAACTAGGGGAGTTTCACAGTAACTTCATTGCAGTGTTAATGTAAGCCTTACTTGTGACAATAAGTAAATTTTGAAACTCAGCTAATGTTCTGGGGACCTGGGTTCAGATCCTGCCACAGCAGCTGGTGGAATTTGAATTCAATAAGAAAAATCTGGAATTAAGAATCCACTGATGACCATGAAACTATTGTAGATTGTCGGAAAAACCCATGTGGTTCACTAATGTCCCCTGACATTAGGGTCAATGTATCATGGCTAATCAAGCTAACCCACACATGTTTGGACCATAGGAGGAAACTGGAGCACCCAGAGAAAACCCACACAGACACAGGGAGAACGTGCAGACTCCACACAAACAGTGACCCAAGGCTGAATCGAACTCAGGTCCCTGGCACTGTGACGCAGCAGCACTAACCACTGAACCAAGGCAATAACAACAAGGCAAAGGAAATCAGTGTGACACAAGAGACCAAAATTAACAGCAATGCATTGCGCAGATATCGCATGATAATTAAAGTGGACCTGAACTAAAGAACTTTGAGCAGTGAAAAGTATAACTGTGAACTAAAGAACTGCAAACTCTAAAGCAAGTCTCCATCTCTCGCTGTGGTGTGAATGCACAAATGTTGAAAAAAGATGGTTGAGCATTCTATCTGTCTTGGCGTTGCATCAACAGGGACCAAAGACAATACTTGTACTATTGTCTATTGGGTCAGTTCTTTAATTTCAGTACAGATGTTGTGAGTGTATTGTGTCAGAATGGTGATACTCTGGGGGTCGTTAGTTATATTCGTCTTTTAATCAAGCTGCATCTCTGCTGGTAGATTCTCCTCAATGTCGCAAGATGGTGAGTTCAAACCAGGCCCGCTGTTGGCACTCAGTGAACTAGATGCTCGCTCATAGGGCGACAATATTTGGGGGCAGGCTTTCAAAAAAAAAATCGCAGGTGAAACCAGGTGCACTAAACAGGTTAAATTGACAGAATTGATCATCGGCAATGGAGGGGAAGAAAATCTAACTTTCAATACTGTGAGGCATTGCCACAAGGTGCCATCACATCCCACACAGGGCCAACCAAACTCAAACCTCCTTAACTTGCAAAGATAAAGCCAGGAGGACTCTGGTATGCTGGGATTTTGTGAGGCTGTGTTATGATTGGTGCGGTGTGATTTCAAAGAGCAAAGAACAGGACTCACAGGAACAGGCCCTTCAGCCCCTCCAAGCCTGCACCAACCATGGCGCCTGCCTAAGCTAAATTTGCACTTTTGGAGTTAGCATTCTGCCATTCCCATCCTATTCATGTACTCATCTAGTTGCCCCTTAAATGCCTCTGTCGTGCCTGTTCCCACCACCTTCCTGGGCAGTGCGTTCCAGATATTCACCACCCTCTGTGTAAAAAACTTGCCTCACACATCTCCTCTAAACTTTTCCCCACTCACCTTAAACCTATGCCCCCTAGTACTTGACATTTCTATCCTAGGAAAGAGCATCAGACTATCCACTCTGTCCCTGCCACTCATAATCTTGTAAACGCCTATCAGGTCACCCCTCAACCTCTGTCATTCCAGTGACAACAAATCAAGTTTATCAAATCTCTCCTCACAGTTAATACTCTCCAGACCAGGCAACACCCTGGTAAAACACTCCAAAGCTTCCACATCCTTCTACCAGTATGAGGGATTGGGGCAAAGAGCAATAGTTTGTCCACCAGGGATGAGTGTGAGTGCGGCTTCAGATCTTCTGATTGGATCAGTGATTTGTCTTGAAGGTTTATTGTAAATGTCCTCATGTTATCTCTATGATGGGTAACTAAGCAACAGAGCTTTAACCTACAGGCTGCTGTTTGCATGGATACGTTCACACAGTGAGGGCTTTAAACTCCCAATGTGGGGACATCGAATCCCCATGTTAGCCTGCTCCCTAGGCCTGTCTCTAGGTTCCCAGAAATTCCTTCCCTTTGAACTGAGGAAGGATGTCCTTGCGAGAGGGAGTAAAGTGAAGGTTTACCAGGTTGATTCCAAGTCTGTCATATGAGGAGAGACTAAGTCGGTTAGGATTATATTCACTGGAGCTTAGAAGAGTGAGTGGAGATCTCATAGAAACTTATAAAAGCCTAACAGGTTAAGAAAGGGTAGTTTCAGAAAGAATGTTCCCAATGGTGGGGGAGTCCAGAACTAATGGCCATTGTTTGAGAATAAGGGGTAACCTTCTTAGGATTGAAGTGAGGAGAAATTACTTCACCCAGAGGGTGGTGAATGTTTGGAATTCACGATCACCGAATGTAGTTGAGGCCAAAATGTTGTCTGATTTAAAGAAGAAATTAGGTATCGTTCTTGGGGCTAAAAGGATCAAGGGATATGGGAGGAAGGGAGGAATCAGGATATTGAATTCCGTGGTCAGCCATGATCAAGATGAATAGCAGAGCAGGCTTGAAGGGCCAAATGGCCTACTCCTGCTTCTAGTTTCTATATTTCACAGTAACTTCTTACATTGTTAATGTTAGCTTTACTTGTGACTAATAAATAAACTTTGTTTTTACTTTATTTTATTTCTATTTAGCCCTCTCCCATCTTGCCACTGCCTCTCCATCACATCACTTCCACTGACTTTCTGTGGAAGGCACCAGGCTGAATGTTCGCCCGGGATGGTAGGTACCCCTGCACCACCCCCTTCCGAGACTTGAATCCAATATTTCAATGCTTTACTGAGGGAACTGCCTTTCAGATGAGATCTCAGAAGGGATGTAAAAGACCCCAGGGGACCACTGAAACATACCAATGCGGAAAACAGGAGGTTTGCTTCCCAATGTCCGGTCTGGCTTTTAATCCTTAACTAGCTTCATTAAAAAAACAGATTCGCTCTCTGATCATTATCACGTTGCTGTTTGTGGGATCTTGCTGTGCTGAAATTGGTTGCCTTGTTTTCTACATTTTGCTGATTACACTTGAAGAAAATCCTTGATTGTCTGTAAGATGTTTTGACTTGTCCTAAAGTGACCAAGAGCTTCAATTTTTAGATGCCTAGATCACCAACAACCCGTCTGGTCCCCCCATGCCGACGCTACAGTTAAGAAAACCCACCACCGCCTCTAGTTTCTCAGAAAATTAAGGAAATTTGGCATGACTACACTAATTCCCACCAACTTTTACAGATGCACCATAGAAAGCATTCTTTCAGGTTCTATCACAGCTTGGTATGGCTCCTGCTCTGTCCAAAGCCATAAGAAACTACAAAGGGTCCTGAATGAAGCCCAGTCCATCACTCAAACCAACCTTCCACCCACTGACTCTGTCTACACTTCCTGCTGCCTCAGAAAAGCAGCCAGCATAATTAAGGACTTCACACAGCCCCGGACATTCTCTCTTCCACCTTCTTCCGAAAGGGAAAAAATACAAAAGTTATGTACAAACCGATGCAAGAACAGCTTCTTCCCTGCTGCCATCAAACTTTTGAATTGTCCTACCTTGCATTAACAGTTCATTCTGTACCCTCTCCTTCCCTTCTCCCCTATGTACTCTATGAATGGTATGCTTTATCTGTGCAGTGCGCAAGAAACAATACTTTTTACTTTATCCTGATACATGTAACAATGCTAAATCAAATCAAAGATATAAATACATGTTTTTCTTTGTTTTTCCCCTTATCTTCTGCCGTTCAAGTCACAGATTGAAAATGAACAATCAGGTTCCTCCAACACTTACAGGATAGTGAGAGGCCGAGATAGAGTGGACGTGGAGAGGATGTTTCCACTAGTGGGAGAGACAGGAACTTGAGGGCACAGCCTCAGAATGAAGTGATACTCCTTTAAAACTGAAATGAGGAGGAATTTCTTCAACCAGAGGGCGATGAATCTGTGGAACTCATTGCCACAGAGGGTTATGGAGGCCAGGTATTTAGTGTCTTCAAGGCCGAGGTAGATAGGTTCTTGATCAATGAGGGGATCAAGGGTTATGGGGAGAAGGCAGGGGAATGGGGATGAGAACCATATTAGCCATGATGGAATGGCAGTGCAGACTCAATGGGCCAAATGGCCTAATTCTGCTCGTATATCTTATAGTCTGTCAAAACAAAAATCCAGCTGAACGCCTTTTCTGTACGAAATGTGATGAGGCATCAAAACATTAGTGATAATTCCCCACAATCGAAATGGTTCAGCGAGTGAGGACAGAGATGTGAATGATAACGGTGTGAAAGTTAATGTTAAAAGGCATGCTGTAATGATGATATTTGGCACAATGTCTCACGCTGACAGAACAGTTGGAAAGCGCAAAAAAAAGTGTCATCGTTTGGAATTAATGAGTTTGAACAGCCCGTGTGACAGGAAGGAAAGGATTTGGGCTTCACTGGCAATCTTCACACCTGCAGGTCATCACAGACTGTTTCACGGTTAATGCAATACTTTTGCAGCCTATTCACTTGTTGTAACGTGGGTAACTAATGTGGGCGGCTAATCTGCACAGCATTAAATTCAATGACCACATCATTAACTTTATTGCGCTTATTCAGGGATAAATGTTAGTTTGGGAAGGATGGTCACCTCACCTTCTCTTCAGTAAGATAGCCCCATGGAGGCCCTTTCCATCTGGCAGCAACATATCACCAACATAGAACCATAGAATCCTTGCAGCAAGAGGCCATTTGGCCCATTTGTCTGTACCAGCTCACTGAAAGAACATCTCATCCAGGCCCCAGCACCACCTATCCCCATAACCCCATGAAGTTACCGTGTCTAATCACCCTGATTTACACACTATAGTTAAGAAAGCCCACCAACACCTCGACTTTCTCAGAAGGCTAAGGAAATTTGGCATGTCATGTCATGGGACACGAAGGGGCAATTTAGCATGGCCAATCCATCTAACCCAAAGTTTGTTTTTTCATTAGAATTACAAGTAGGCTGACATTAACACTGCAATAAAGTTACTGTGAAAATCCCTGAGTCGTCACACTCAGGTACACTGAGGAAGAATTTAACATGGGCAATAGACATGACTAGCATATGTTTTGGACTGTGGGAGGAAACGGAGTACCTGGAGGAAACCCACGCAGACATGGGGAGAACATGCAATTTCCACACAGACAGTGACCGAAGCCAGGAATCGAACCCGAGTCCCTGGCACTGGGAGACAGCTGTGATAACCACTGTGCCACCGTGCTGTCGTACAGCTGTCTTTAGTACTTCACCAGAGTGTAATTTTCTGTTCAACCACACGCTGACTCAGGGGAAATAAAGCAATCCACCAATCCTCAGCTGCCTTTGCAATAAGTCCTTTGATGTGACCATATAAGCTTTGGTCACCTTTTATTATGACGAACAGATTAAAAATTGATGGTTTGTCACCTTTGTTGAAGAGGGCAGAGATTTCAACAGGAAAACAGGAGGTAATTTTAGTATACATCCCCAGCTGATAAACAGGTGATGGCAGATTGACAACAATTTCACAGCTCACTCTGATTTTCTTTTCAATGGTTGGTGTTGCTAATTTTTCACATTGCCACGGGAAACATTGTTGTTGCATCATCCATCTGAATCCGTCCAACACGCCTGGTTACACCTTTTAAAATTCGGGATTTTAAATTCAGGAACTGTGTCCAATTCTGGGAATTGGACAGATATTTTGGTTTTTGTAAACAGGGATGAGGCGATTCTCTAAACTGGTGCCAGAGATGAGGCACTTTGAAATTCCTTTTTGATAAAGTCCCTTATGAGGGACTGAGTTGAAATTGAAACTCATGGGAATGAAGGTTGACAATTGACCTGGTTCAGAAGATGGCAGAAGAATGGGGATGAGAAAAATATCAACCATGATTGAATGGAGGAGCCGTTCAATCTCCAATGGAGGATTCGATGGGCCGAGTGGCCTAATTCTCCTCCTATGTCTTATGGTCTTTAGAAGATGACTGAGAGAAAGGAGACAGAGAATAGGGAGAATGGGTAGGGACTCTAACTGGAAAAATGCAACTGGTATAAAGTTTATTTATCAGTCACAAGTTGGTTTACATTAATACTGCAATGAAGTTAATGTGAAAATCCCCCAGTCACCACACTCCAGAGCCTGTTTGGGTACACTGAGGGAGAATTTAGTATGACCATTGCACTTAACCAGCACGTCTTTCTGACTATGGGAGGAAGCCAGAGCATCTGGAGGAATCCAATGCCAACACAGAGGGACATGCAGACTCTGCATAAACAGTGACTCAAGTAGGGAATCAAACCTTTCACTGTGAGGCAGCAGTGCTAACCATCACACCACACCCAAAGCCTATCTCACAGTATATTTATTCATGACATTTAGGTGAGATTGGGAGTTACAATTGCAACTTTGTTCTGATATATAGAAAGATGGAATTGTTAGTGGCATGAAGAGAAGTATGAAGTTAAAAGGAGATATTAATAAACTGAGTGATTAGGCCAAACCGTCACAAATGGATTTCAATGTTCAGGATTCTCCAGTCTCGGTTACTCCCCCCCTCCCCACTGCTGTAAGTGAGAGCGGAGGATTTGACACTCAGCCAAATCTTCATTCACTCTAACGGCATGAGAGGATCTCAGCCCCGGCCAAGATCAGGGAATCCCAGCCATGGTTGAGATTGGAGGATCCCAACCGCAGATGAGGTCGGGGAATTCCGACAATTATTACTGATACTTAAAGAGAAGAAAAGCTACTCTGGTGGAAAGAACATTGGAAATCTTTAGTGCCTAAAAGGTTAAAAAACAAACAGGAGCATCAAAAGTAAAAAAAAAATGAGGGGGCATTTCACTGCCTCGCTCGACCCGGAACCATAAAATCCGCCCCCCCTCCCTCCCCCCTGCCTCCCCACCACCCCCACAACCACCCACCCCCGAGGGCAATGGACCTGTTGATGGTCCGCCCCTCGCTCGTTCCGATCCCCATGTCAGGCAAAACAGTAAAATTCTGGCCATGGATTCAAAACGTTAACTCAGATTTTTTTCTCTTAACAGATGCTGCCAGACCTGTTGAATTTTTCCAGCATTTTCTGTTTTTAGTTCAGATTTCCAGCAGCGGCAATATTTTGCTTTATTTTAATAACATTAAAATCATGTTATGTAGGTACAGTCAGGCGTGTGCACATGTACAATCAGGCATGTCAACATGTACAATAAGGCATGTGTACATGTACATTCAGGCGCGTAGACACGTACAGTCAGGCACGTAAACATGTACATGGAAAGCTCGTAATCTTTATCTGGGTGCACATATTTAACTAGTCTAGAGCTGCTGCGCCTCTGTGCTAAGTGGATCACTAAGGTTTTTTTTTCACTGCCACAGGTCACTGTAAATATTTAATAAAAATCAAGAATTTTCTATTTGCATTATGTACGGTAATTGTATGTGACATCCCTCTGCCTATCAAATAAATGTAACACAAGTCGGCTGTGTTATTATTTCTGCTTAGTATTCAGACTCACTTGAACCCATCTTTACCCACTCTCTCAAGCACTCATTGTCTATTTTCACACAAGAGCTGCATTTGCAGTGGTTTTAGCGTGAGAAAAATAGGCTTCAGAAAGCTGCATTGTTGCATTTACAATGTGGCAGCCCTGTCCCTGGTTCAATTAAATGAATTGAAATTTGAACAAGATAAAGTGAAACAAAAAGGATTGAAACTGACAGCTGGATTCACATCATTCACGGGACGGAGAGCTCCGGACCACCGAGGGACAAGCTTCACTGGGACAGCGACACAAGGGAGTGTGGGGTCGTGGCCTTCATTCAACTTTGGTCAACGGAGAGCTCCAGAACTCCAAGGACACGCTTCACTTTGGGGCATTCTAGGACGAGGCATCCTAGCCATAGGATAAAGGGGAGCAAACTTAAAACAGAGTTGAAGAGAAACTACTTCTCCCAAAGGGTTGAGAATCTGTGGAATTTGCTACCACAAAGTACGGTGGATGCCGGGACAGCGAATAAATTTAAGGAGGAGTTAGACAGATTTTTAATTGGTAATGGGTTGAAGGATTATGGAGAGAAGGCAGGAAAATGGGAGCATATCAGCCATAATCGAATGGCGGAGTGGGCTCGATGGGGTAAATGGCCTAATTCTGCTCCTATATCTTATGAAGTTATGAACTAATGAACACTGGGACAGCGAGACAAGAGAGTGTGGGGTTGAGGCTTTCACTCACCTTTGGGCAGTCGAAAGCTCCTGGCCTGCGAGGGACATGTTTCATTGGAACAGCCACTGTTCAGAACACATGCTGAGTTTGAAAATAATCCAAGAGCGATGTCACAGGAAAGCAGTAAGCTGATTTGTTGGAGAGGAATTGATATTAGGGACTGTGTTTAAATAGCTGAAGTTAAAAGAAATGTATTATTTATTGGGAAATGTAGCGTTTATTACCTCTATGACGTTAAACAAAGACTCAATGATCTGCAGCCTGCGTCAATCTTGGTACCAACACTGAAATGTTATCTCCCAGAGTGGTCTCCATCGAGCTACACCTTTACAGTGTTATCCAGGCTTTAGGGTGGCTTTGTTAGCTCAACAAGCCCGCAAACGTCCTTGTGTCGGGAACACCTGGGATGTTAAAGTTCGGGTCAAGTTACATGTCTGAGTCCCACATGCAGTATCTTATCCTCTCCCCAATTAGCCCTGGAAACCACCCCAAACATTCCACATACGGTACCCAGTTCTCAGTTGTCGTGTCAAAGGCTTCCAACTTCCCAAAGAGGGGCATGCCTGCTTGTCCTTTTCCAAGCTTGGACCAATCTGATTCACTCTGGAGTTTTGCAATGACATTCTCTGTGAATTGCTCACTGGAAATGGAGCCACTCTGATTGACCTTGTCGCCGTGTAGTAATTGGAAGGGTTGGTGATCACCAGCTAGTATAACGAGCTCTAATGGTTTATTTTCAAACAGGAAACTACACAGAGTACTTTCCTGATGTTGACATTTCCAGGATCGAATCCCGCAAAAACACACACTCTGCCTCAAGATCCCAGCATCCATTCCCCATTGGGCAATTGGGTCACATGACCCTCCTCATGTATGAAGGGGCCAGCTGCATTGCCTACAGAAGGCCTCAAGAGAGGAGGCTGTGGGAGATTAGAAGGGTCATAACATAGTTTGCGAAATCACAAAATTGTTACCCCAGCGGGATGGCTGGATGTAGCCAGTAAATGGGACACAACTGCCTCCTGGTGCGAGTCTGGATTTAACTACTAACATTTCCCACGAATCAGGAAACTCGTATATCCACATTAGCTCAAAATTGGGGTTAACAATGAGACTCACAGCCCCTTGGGGGTGTTTTACTCTGTTAACAATGCTATATCGCTACAAATCTTTAAACATGCCCCTTTCTACATCAACGGGGATGAAGTAGAAAGGGTCAGGAGCTTCAAGTTTTTACATGTCCAGATCACCAACAACCTGTTCTGGTACCCCCATGCCGACATTATAGTTAAGAAAGCCCATCAATGCCTCTACTTTCTCAGCAGATGATGGAAATTTGGCGTGTCAGCTACCACTCTCACCAACTTTTACAGATGCACCATAGAAAGCATTCTTTCTGGTTGTATAACAGCTTGGTAAGGCTCCCGTTCTGTCCAAAAAACTACAAAAGGTTGTGAGTGTAGCCCAATCCATCACGCAAACCAGCCTCCCACCATTGACTCTGTCTACACTTCCCACTGCCTCGGCAAAGCAGCCAGCATAATTTAGGACCCCATGCACCCGAACATTCTCTCTTCCACCTTCTCCCCTTTGGAAAAGGATACAGAAGTCTGAGGTCGCACACCAACCGACTCAAGAACAGCTTCTTCCCTACTTCCATTAGACTTTTGCATGAACCTACCTCATATTAAGTTGATCTTTGGATGCACCCTAGCTATGACTGTAACACTACATTCTGCACTCTCTCATTTCCTTCTTTATGTACAAAATGCTTTGTCTGCATAGCAGGCAAGAAACAACACTCTCCACTAATACATGTGACAATAATAAATCAAATCAAATAATAAATCAAATCAAAATTGTAACAATAGTCCAATCCATAATTAATGTTTCATATATCAAGAAGCATTTTGAACAATGTGCATTTTCCATGTAACAGATGAACTATGGTCTAATGTAAAATGACCAAGGGGAAAAAAGGATCCTACTATGGCCTGATGGAAAATATGGTTAACTTCATAACTAAGAACTTTTAACTCCTGGCTGTGTGACAAGAAGAAGAGGTCTTATGTTTACTTGCAACAAATGCTTTTGACATTACAGTGGACACTAAAGTCAGCAGGGTACTAGACAATAGGTGTATTTTGACCATGGTGGATTACCAGGATGGGAACAACACATGTCCCTGATAATAAACACATCCTAATTGATCAAATGGATAAAAACTAGACACAAAATGCAGTCGGAAAGACTGAGGACAACTGGCCCTAAGGTGAGGCAGCTTGCAATAAACTAATTTGAATGATAGACTGTGGTCAATGTCCATGTGTAGGGATACATGTTTACCAGCCAGGCTCAGAGGATTAATACTGAAGTTTTGAAAAACACAATTGAAAGAATAACAGAAGTAAGAAAAAGAAGGAACCTCAAGCTTGAAGCTGGATGAAGTCTGATTCCTTGCTGTGACTGGCCAGCTTGAGTGGGTTGTGACGCTCCCACAGCTCCATTAGTTAAGTATAAATAGTTAAAATCTATATTTATAAACTTATTATTGTAGATTCGTAGAGGAATAGAAACATTTACTTGTGAGAAAATCAGTCTTGTAGCAGTCATTAGTATTTCAGGCTCTTTCTTTTACATTTTCTGAATGAAGATATGATTTGATTTGAAGATACAGTTTCTGTGTCTATCAATTAACTGGGGCTAGGGTCTCAGTTAACAGCCGCAACCTCTTTTGCTAGCCTTTTATAGTATTGTCATCTCAATACAATACACATTCACATCTCATACAAAATGTACAACTTCCCTAATGTATAATCTGTTGAAGTTGCTACAAGATGATGGATTTGAATGTTCATGAAAACGTCTCTGGATATTTTTGTCGCCTGACTGTCAAAGCACCCAATGGATGCCAAGGAAACATTTCAATGAAAGCATCTCAGGGCATATATTTTCCACTTAGTACAGGATTATACACTAAATAATTAATACCTATCTATTAATAATAAACTAAATCCTTGTTACATTTTTCATTTGACTCAGTGTGAAGAGAGTCATGACGCCATCTCTCAGCATCCTTAATAATATGATATTGTGCAATCTGTTAAGAGATCAAGCACATCATTCGGTGAGGCTAAATAAGTTCATAATAATTTTATGACTCTTTTCGTCAACATCCACCTATACAAACATTTGTAAAGTTGTCTCTGGGGCACCATTGATCTACATTTTGACTAAAATTCATTGATATTTTCATTTCAGCATGCTTTTAAAAATGACTTTGTTCATTAGTGTCATGTCTACACTCTAATTATCCATTAATTCCACTCTGAAAGACTAGCACTAAGATATTCTCATCAATGATACAATTTATTTCTACATCCCTCGTGTCCCCCTGCAACTTCCCATCCTTCTTCAATGGATCTTTTGACATTCTTTGCCTAGTTTTCTGAGATGGGATTCACATCTCTCTGTAAAAATGCTTCCAGAAAACCTCCCTATCCCCCATCCTTCATTACCCCTCAAACACTGTCAGAGCTCAATGGTGTTCAAGTCTGACTGAGTAAAGCAGCACTCCCCTAGCACAGGAAACTCTTCAGAGTTCTCACTCTCTTGCACAGGTACAATAAAGGGAATGTGTCCTGATGGGCAATTCTCTCAATAAAAGAGAAAACGCTGGAAAATCTCGGCAGGTCTGGCAGTACCCATGAGGAGAGAAAAAAGAGCTGACGTTTCGAGTCCAGATGATCCTTTGTCAAAGCTAAAAGGCATAGAAAGTGCGAGATATTTATACTGCAGGGTGAGGGAATGAAAGGTGAGTCATAGCCACAGGAACCAGGGGAAAGGCTGCT
Source organism: Carcharhinus amblyrhynchos (assembly GCF_965287045.1). Lineage (NCBI taxonomy): Eukaryota > Metazoa > Chordata > Chondrichthyes > Carcharhiniformes > Carcharhinidae > Carcharhinus > Carcharhinus amblyrhynchos. The sequence goes on along the minus strand of NC_137336.1, from coordinate 4,224,958 downwards.
AATGGTAGCCCAGGTGTGATCGGCCGAATGGCAGAGAAGTTGAAATCAGAAGGTAAGCTGTGACAGGTGAAGATGTGGGGAGAGGGCAGAGATGGATGTGTGGCAATCCTCTCACCTCTGCCTATTAAACCTTCTCTCTCTCTCTGAGTTTTCCATATTTCTCATCTTCATTGAAACTACATTAGAATATTCCATTCTCCGCGCAGTGCCAACCGAGGTATGAAAAACGATGTGGAGATGCCATCATTGGACTGGGGTAAGCACAGTAAGAAGTCTCACAACACCAGGTTAAAGTCCAACAGGTTTATTTGGTAGCAAACACCTTTAGCGTTCGGAGCGCTGCTCCTTCATCAGATGAGTGGATCACAAACAGTGCATATAAAGACGCACACCCAGTTTACAGAATACTGATTAGAATGCGAGTCTTTACAGCTAATCAAGTCTTAAAGGTGTAGACAATGTGAATGGAGGTAGCATTAAGCACAGGTTAAAGAGATGTGTATTGTCTCCAGACAGGACAGTAAGTGAGATGTTGCAAGCCCAGGCAAGTCATCAGACTCACCATGGACTACTCTCCAGAATCGGTTGCATTCTTGCACGTACGCATCTTCATTAAGGATGGTCATCTCAGCACCTCACTGCACCGCAAACCCACGGATGACTTCATGATGCTCCACTTCTCCAGCTTCCACCTTAAATGCGTTAAAGCAGCCATTCCTTATGGACAAGCCATCAGTATACACAAGATCTGCTTCAGATGAGGAGGATCGCAACAGACACCTCCAGGTGCTGAAAGATGCCCTCAGAAGAACAGGATAAGCTGGAATCATCGATCAATAGTTCAAACGTGCCATAGCGAAAAACCGCACCGACCTCCTCAGGAGACAAACACGGGACACGATGGACTGAGTACCTTTTGTCGTCCAGTACTTCCCCGGAGCGGAGAAGCTACGACATCTTCTCCGGAGTCTTCAACATGTCATTGACGAAGATGAACATCTCGCCAAGGCCATTCCAACACTCCCAATTCTTGCCATCAATAACTGCACAGCCTCAAACAGACCATTGTCCGCAGCAGACTACCCAGCCTTCACGGCACCACACAACCCTGTCACAGCAACCTCTGCAAGACGTGCCGGATCATTGACACGGATGCCATCATCACACGTGAGAACACCATCCATCAAGTACACGGTACGTACTCTTGCAACTCGGCCAACGTTGTCTACCTGACACGCTGCAGGAAAGGATGTCCCGAGGCATGGTACATTGGGGAGACCACGCAGATGCGAAGACAACAATGAATGAACACCGCTCGACAATCACCAGGCAAGACTGTTCTCTTCGTGTTGGCGAACACTTCAGGGCACTCGGCCTCTGATCTTCAGTTAAGCGTTCTCCAAGTTGGCCTTCATGACACATGACAGTGCAGAGTCGCTGAGCAGAGACTGATAGCCAAGTTCCACACACATGAGGACAGCTTCAACCAGGGTCTTGGGTTCATGTCACACTATCTGTAACCCCCCGCCCACCGCATTCAAAAATTCCAGCGGGGGAATGTGAAATCCAGCTCTCCAATGCTAGATACACAAATGTTGCAGTAATTTCAGAAAGCTATTAAAACATCAAAAACATCTCTCATTATTCTAACATTAAGCTTAAAATACAGAGCAGACAAAAGGTGGTTTTAATGAACATAATAAAAATATTCAAGCCTTGAAGTTCTCTTATTCCAGTTATCTGTCAAAATATCAAGCTAGTCAAATGTAAAACTTTGAAGTGTTGTCTATTCACTTTTCATTGGTCAATGCAAATCTCCCTTTTGTTTGAGTTTTAATAACTCCCTGATATTATTAGAGCAGTTGAGAGACTGTGGTTCAATTTCATTATCTTGTTGGATCCCTAGTTTTGACAAAGGGACGTCTGGACTCAAAACATCAACTCTTTCCCCTCCTTACAGATGCAAAGATTTCCCAGTGCTTTCTCTTTTGATTGGAGCCCCTTGCCCTGAATTCACATGACCCGAAAGCAGGTAAAATATTGCAAATGTATCCAAGCGAGCGAGAGTTAAATAGAACTCTGACTATAATTATTTTTTACTCATGCCTAGGACTTGGGTGTCGCTGGCTGGCCAGCATTTATTGCCCATCCCTAGTCGGCAGATGGCAGTCGAGAGTCAACCACATTGCTGTGGCTCTGAAGTCACAGGTAGCGCAAACCAGTTAAGGACAGCAGATTTCCTTCTCTAAAGGACATTAGTGAATCAGATGGGTTTTTCTCACAATTGACAATAGTTTCATGGTCACCAGTAGATTCTTAAGTTCAGATATTTTACCAGGCGGTGGCCTAGTAGGTATCATTGCTTGACTATTAATCCAGAAATGTTCTGGGGACCTGGGTTCCAATCCTACCAAGGCAGGTGGTGAAATTTGAATTCAATAAAAAAGATCTGGAATTAAGAATTTACTATAATTTTATAACCGTGGTAATTATGGCCGCGACTTCACAAATGAATTCTAAGTGCTGCTGCCAGCGTGAAAGTCGATGTGTTTCCTGTTGGTGTTGGCACCATTGCTGAGGTGGGATTAAATCACTTTGAAAAAGGAAATATTGCCCCAGCGTGGGTCACACCAGGCCAACGGTGCCAGGTATGTGAGAATCCTGAACCAGCAATCAGCTGTTCAGCTGACATTCAGCAACTCTTCCTGCTTTTTCTTCTGTCAGAATAACTGAAGGAGGAATGAACCAGTCTCACATTGATGGAGGAAGCATTTCATATTGGGTCTTTTATCAGACCAGTCTTTTGGAATTATAACTGTGGATTTACCTCTGACAGTCTCCACTGTAGCAAGAAGGACAGTGTGGTAGCACAGTGGTTAGCACCACTGCCTCACAGCACCAGGGACCTGAGTTCGATTCCCAGCTTGGGTCACTGTCTGTGCGGAGTTTGCACATTCTCCCAGTCTCTGCGTGAATTCCCTCTGGGTGCTCCGGTTTCCTCCCACACTCCAGTAATATGCAGGTTTGGTGGATTGGCTATGGTAAATTGACCCTTGGTGTCAGAGGGCCTGCAGAGTAAATATTTGGGGTTATGGGGATAGGTCCTGGGTGGGTTTGTTGTTGGTGCAGACTCGATGGGCTGAATGTCCTCCTTCTGCACTGCAGGGGTTCTATTCCATGATATGGCTCAAGGCTACACCGTGGATGTAAATGTGTGCGTTGCTACAGCAACTCAGAACTCCCTGAGTAAACATTAACGCATGGTGGTTCGATTTCAGTGAACAAAGCAAGCAAAGTTCGAAAGAGGGCTGAAGAAAAGAAAGCATCAGCTCACCCAAACTTTTCAGAATATACACTGGATCGATCTGCAGAGATTGGCTGGGTGAGTGAGGAACTGTGGGCCAAAATCAATGGAAAAGATACATTTAAGCAGAAGCAAATCACAATGCTGATTGTAAATACAAACAGAGGTAAAATAGACACGTTTATAACCAGGATTGAAAACGCAAAGGAAATGGTTATTGTGTAGAAAGAGAACCAATCACAGAACTGAGCCAAAATGAACAGAATGCAAGAGTGGAATTGTTACTGATTCTAATCAGAGCTGGTAAGGAACATTGCATGTCTGAAGCAGTGAAGGAATGAAATAGTTTACGGCAATTGGAAATAGAAGCTTTTGTGACAGGAGAGAGTTCCTGTGCAGCAGTAGAATCAAGCTGGTGATAAGGAGATTTTTTAATATATTCACTCATGTGGTGTGGGCGTCCCCTCACTGAGGTGATTTATGTTGGAGTCAGTATCACTTACGTGGATGTGAAAATTGAACCTTGAAGACAAAAGGAAGTGTGGGACAGGAGGTGTTCTTAACATTGCAGGCTGGTCAGCCTCAGATCCGTAGTGGGCAAGTTGTTGGAAGGTATTTTGAGAGACAGGAACTACAGGCATTTAGAGACGCAAGGACAGACTAGGGACAGTCAGCTGGCTTTGTGAGTGGAAAATCATGTCTCACAAAGTTGATTGAGTTTTTTGAAGGGGTAACCAAGAAAGTAGGTGAGGGCAGTGCAGATGATATTGTCTACATGGACTTTAACAAGGCCTTTGACAAGATACCAGATGGTACGTTGTTGCATAAAATCAAACCTCACGGGATCCAGGGTGAGGTATCTAAATGGATACAAAATTAGCTTCTTGACAGAAGCCAGAGGGTGATTGTAAAGGGTTGTTTTCCAAATTGGAGGCCTGTGACCAGCAGTGTGCCTCAGGGATCACTGCTGGGCCCACTGTTATTTGTCATTTACATTAATGATTTGGATGAGAATATAGGAGGCATCGTTAGTAAGTTTGCAGATGACACCAAGATTGGTGGCATAATGGACAGTAAAGAAAGTTATCTCCAATTGCAGCAGGTTCTTGATCAACTGGGCCAGTGGGCTGACGAATGGCAGATGGAGTTTAATTCAGTTAATTAAATGTAAGGTGATGCATTTTGGCTGATCAAACCAGGGCAGAACTTACACAGTTAATGGTAGGGCTTTGGGGTGAGTTATAGAACAAAGAGATCATGCAACCCCTACAATGCAGAAGGACGCCATTTGGCCAATCGAGTCTGGACCCTGTGAAATCTCATTACATCAGGACAAACATGGACATGAAAACTTGCTGATTACCACCACCACCACCCCTCACCCTCCCCTACCCCCAACCCGTCTGTTGATGAATCCATGTTGAATACCTCTCAGAAGAAGCTCTGAGGTTGGAAAGGACAGAAAATGTACTTTGTGTGGGGAAACTTCAATGTCTATCACCAGGAGTGGCTGGGTAGCACCACCATAGATGGATCTGACCAGGTCCTGAAGGACATAGCTGCTGGACTGGGACTGTGGCAGATGCTGAGGGAAGAAACAAGAAGGGGAAACATTCTACATATCATTTTCACCAATTTGCCTCTGCAGATACATCTGTCCAAGACAGTACAAATAGCAGTGACCACCACACAATCCTTGTGGAGACAAAGTCCCTTCTTCACATTGAGGAGACCCTCCACACATTGCACCACACTACTGCCGTGCTAAATGGGATAGGGTCAAACAAATCTAGCACCCATGAGGTGCTGTGGGCCATTAGCAGCAGCAGAATCGTACTCCAGCATAATCTGCAACCTCATGGGCCGGCATATCCCCCACTCTGCCGTCACCGTCAAGCCAGATGATCAACCCTGGTTCAATGGAGAGTGCAGGAGACACACACCTAAAAATGCAATCTCAACTTGGTAAAGCTACAACACAGATTACTTGCATGCCAAGCAGCTGAAGCAGCAAGAACTAAGCAATTCCATAACCAATGGATCAGACCTAAGCTCTGCAGTCCTGCCACATCTAACCGTGAATGGTGATGGGCAGTTAGGCAACTCGCTGGAGGGAGAGGCTCCACTATCATCCGTATTCTCAGTGATGGAGGAGCTCAGCACACCAGAGCAAAAAGAAGGCTGAAGCATTTGCAGCACTCTTCACCCAGAAGTGCTGAGTAGATCATCCATCCCGTCACTCTCCAGACATCCCCAGCATCACAGGTATCAGTCTTCATCCAATCCAATTCACTCCATGTGATACGAAAGCACTGCAAAGGTTACGAGCTCTGACAATATCCAAGCAATAGCACTGAAGACTTGTAATCAGAAACCCCTTATACTCCTAGCCAAGTTATCCCAGTACAGCTACAACACTGGCACCTACCCGGCAATGTGGAAAATTGCCCAGGTAACAAATCCAACCCAGTCAATTATCACCCAATCAGTTGACTCTTGATTGCCAGTAAAGTGATGGAAGGAGCCATCAACAACACTGTCAAGTGGCACTTGCTCAGCAATAACCTGCTCAGTGACACTCAGTTTGGGTTTCGCTGGGGGCCACTCAGCTTCCATCGATTCTGAATGAACACTTTCCTTTTTTTCTCATTCAGCTAAAATTAATGTGAATTTGTTTAACCCAAATTGCCACTTATTGTGACAGAATCAACAGTGTTTGCCCAGGCTTACTGAATCGTTATCTCATTACTGAGCCAAGCTTCTGGGTTCAAGTCCCACGTCATAGACTTTGGGCTGACACCTAGTCCTGAAGGAGTGCTGCTTGGTCAGAGGTGGTGTCCTTTAAATGAGGCATTAAACCAAAAATTTTTCTGCCCTCTCTGACCCCATGACTCTATTTTGAGGAAGAGCATGGAAGTTCTCCTTGATGGATTCCAAGATGGCACCGGAATGAGGGGACTTCTTGCAAGCTGTGCCCAGCATGATTCTATCTTTTATTCTATGGTTCTAAAACTCTATTCTAACTGTATTATAACTTAGCTATGATGGCAACACTACATTCTACTTCCTTTCTGTATCATAGAACCCTACAGTGCAGAAAGAGGCCCTTCAGCCCATCGAGTCTGCACTGAACACAATTCCACCCAGGCCCTACCCCCATATCCGTACATATTATATCTACTAATCCCTCTAACCTCTGCTACCCTGGATACTAAGGGGCAATTTCTTAGCATGGCCAATCAACCTAACCCACACATCTTTGGACTGTGGGAGGAACCCGGAGGAAACCCACACAGACACGAGGAGGATGTGCAAACTCCACACAGACAGTGACTTGAGCTGAGAATCAAACGCAGAAACCTGGAGCTGTGAAGCAGCAGTGCCAACCACTGTGCTACCATGCCGCCCATGAACGGTATGTCTTGTCTGTATAGTGTGCAAGGAGCAATACTTTTCATAGCATACTAATACATGTGACAATAATAAATCAAATTAAATTAAACCTCCTGGTCAATATTTGTTTCTCAAAATCAAGTGGTCTGGTTATTATTTCCTTTCTGTTTGTGGGAGCTCTCTGTGCGCAAATTAGCTCTTGCATATCATTACTTCACAGCAATAATGGCCCTTCAAAAGCACTTCATTGGTTGTGAAATGCTTTGGGACATCCGGAAATTGTGCAATACACAATGTATGTATGAATCTGTTTTTCTTCTGTCTTCAAAGAGAATTGCCTGGGCAAGGTACCAGATGGTGCTATTTTTCATAAACAATAACAGGGCAAATAAGGAGAAGCTGTTCAGTGACAGGGAGGCCGTCAACAGATCACCTGAATTTAAGGTGATTGTCACAAGTGTCAGGGTCAACACGAGGAGGAATTATTTTACACCGCAAGTTGTTACGATCTGGAACAAACTGCCTGAAAGTCAAGCAGAAACAGATTTTAAAGGAAATGGAATGGACATGTTTTTATTCATTCGAGAGATGTCTGTGCCACTGGCAAGGCCAGGATTTAATGCCTGTCCCACATTGCCCTTGAACTGAGTGGCTTGCTGGGCCATTTCAGAGGGCATTGTAAGAGTCACATTGCTGAGGATCTGCAAACACAGTGTAGACAGGGACAACAGATCATTAGTGAACCAGATTGAATACAGGAGTTGGGACGTCTTGTTGAAGTTGTACAAGACATTGGTAAGGGCATATTTGGAATACTGAGTGCAGTTCTGGTCTCCCTGTTATAGAAAGGATATTATTAAATGAGAAAGTGTGCAGAAAAGATTTACTAGGATGCTACCGAGACTTGGTCGTTTGAGTTACAAGGAGAGGCTGGATAGACTGAGACTTTTTCTCTGGAATGTAGAAGGCTGAGGGGTGACTTATAGAGGTCTATAAAATAATGCGGGGCACAGATCAGCTAGATAGTCAATATCTTTTCCCAAAGATAGGGGAGACTAAAACGAGAGCGCATAGGTTTAAGGTGAAGGGGGAGAGATACAGAAGTGTCCAGAGGGGCAATTTTTTTCACACAGAGGGTGGTGAGTGTCTGGAACGAGCTGCCAGAAGTAGTAGTAGAGGCGGGTACAATTTTGCCTTTTAAGTAGTATTTAGACAATTCCATGGGTAAGATGGGTATAGAGGGATATGGGCCAAATGTGGGCATTTGGGATTAGCTTAGGGGTTTGAAAAAAAGGGCAGCATGGACAAGTTGGGTCGGAGGCCCTGTTTCCATACTGTAAACCTCTACGACTCTATGAGAGGTGGGTTTCCACATCAGCACTGGTTTCATGGTCATCATTAGACTTTATAACCAAATCTTATTGAACTCAAATTTGACCATTTACTGTGGTGTGATCAAACCCAGGTAACCCACTTCAGTGGGAACAAGTTCCACATTCTCACCACTTTCTGGGGAAGAAATTTCTTCTGAATTTCCGATTGGATTTAGAACCATGGAATCATAGAATCCCAACAGTGCAGAAAGAGATCATTTGGCCCATCGAGTCGGCACAACTTTTCAAAAGACTATCTCACTCAGGCCCTCCCTCCACCCTATCCCTGTTAACTCACATATTTACCAGCAACAATCCACCTAACTTGAACATCATTGGACACTAAGGGGTAATTTAGCATGGCCAATCCACCTAACCTACACATCCTTGGATAATAAGGGGTAATTTAGTATGGCCAATCCACCTAATCTGCACATCTTTGGACACTAAGAGGCAATTTTTATCATGCCAATCTACCTAACCTGCTCATCTTTGACACAAAGGGGCAATTTAGCACGGCCAATCCACCTAACCTACCCATCTTTAGACACTAAGGGACAATTTAGCATGGTCAATCCACCTAACCTACACATCTTTGGACACTAAGGGATAATTTAGCATGGCCAATCCACCTAACCAAATATCCTTGGACACTAAGGGGTAATTTATCATGGCTAATCCACCTAACCTACACAGCTTTGGGTACTAAGAGGTAATTTAGCATGGGCTAATCCACCTAACCCCCACACCTATGGACTGTGGGAGGAAGCTGGAGCACCTGGAGGAAACCCACACAGGCATGGGGAGAACATGCAGACTCCACGCAGACAGTGACCCAAGCTGGGGATTGAACCCGGGTCCCTGGTACTGTGAGGCAGCAGTGCAAACCACTGTGCCACTGTCCATTTCTCCAGTGTCCAGATTACTAGTCCAACAACAATACCGCAACACCACTGCCTCAATTGAAGGATGAATATTTGTATGGTTCAAAGGACAGAGCAGGGGAGTTGAACCAATTGGATAGTTTGACCAAACAATGATGATGGGCTAACTGGCCTTCTTCAGTGCTGCATTCTTTTATGGTTCCATGAAAAGAGATTACTTGAAGAAAAAACAACTTGGAGCTTTCATCTAAAATCATCCCTTTATTGTCAATTCCCAGTTACCGTTAACGTTAGGAATCAGTCACACTGCAGTGACCATTATTGCTGTTGTCGCTTCTTGTATTGAGTCAATTATCAGCAAAGGATATGAAAAAAACGCTTCAAATTTTGAAATGATTAAATTTTGTTGATTAATTTGAGAAGGGCAATTTTTGTGAGCAATCAGTTTGTCAAACAGAATCTCCAACATCAATAGTGCTTGGTTAGAATGCTTGCCCTGTGTAGTGTAATAAGCTGTGTCGGTGCATTGTATTCAGTGCAGGTCCAGTTATCCATCATCACTCAATGTTTTTCTGCTGCTGGCTAGCTAACCATATAAAGGTGTTCACATCTCCCTCCAAAATGGTTAATGTGATGAAACCTCTATAAAACTGCAATAACTGTCACGGCAAGATGTGGCTTTCATTCTCTCGCAGTTTTATTGCAAAGGGACTCATCAGGAATTGGTTCCCTGGGGTAAATGACTTATCCTTTTGGGCATTAATGGCAATTCTGCTGCCCACAAAATCAATGTTTTATATGTGCAGATCAACACTGGTAACTTATAGATGGAAACTAATATAAAATGGCTGGCAGCTCTGTATGGCGTTCCGCATTCCTGGAAAATGATGCAGATTAATCCTATCCGTAGTCATATAAACTTACACTCAAGAGAACACCTTACTGACAAACTTACCATAACTGATAATGTACAACCAACCAAGGTGAGAATAGACTTATTTGAGCCTTCACATAATACTTAAACTTTGATGGGGTTGAGTTCAGATTTATCTAAGTTCTCCTGGCTCCGCAGATGATTACAATTACGTGGATGGAGTGAAGAAGCTTGAGACAGGGACAAAATGGATTGACGTGCTGTGACGGATTTAAACAGAGTTGACAAAGAGAGATAGTTTTCATTGGCTGAAGGACTGGTTGACCAGAGAGTGAGGGTTAAAGCAATTAGCACAAGAACCAGAGGCAACTGGTTTTCTTACTTGTAATGAGGGGTTAGGAAGTGGAAGGATCTGCCTGATGGATAGAAACTGAAGAGTCACCCATTAATTGGACAAAGAGGGAGAGGAGGAAAAGAAAAGTATGGGGAGAGTGCAAGAAAATAGACATCTGGATTTGAGCCGTTACAGGTGCAATGGGCTGAATGGCCTCCTTCTGCGCTAGATAATTCTATTCATTTATGCTCAGGAAAAAAAACAGGCCAGTTAGCTGGATGTCTGCATTGGGGAAGTTATTAGAATTGGTCATTAAGGAAGTCATCGTGGTAGAAACTCAATATAATCAGGAAAAGTCCGCATGGTTGTGTGAAAAGGAAACAGTGGCCAAAGACTTCCCATTGTGGGAATTACAGTGGACAAGATGGAAAATTTGGGGATTGTTTCAAAATCTGCAAGAACATTCTCTCTTGGGACACACATGGCCAGAAAATCCCACCCCATGTTTAACCAATTTATTAGAGGTTTTTTTTTGGAGAATTAACATGTGCTGTGGATAAACTGGAGCCTGTAGATGTACTTGGATTTCCAGAGGCATTTGATAAGGTGTCACAACAATAGTCATTGCAACAAAATAATCAAAGTTCATGTTGGTAGGGGAAAAATATTGGCACAGATTGAAGATTGGCTGGCTGCAGGAAACAGAGAGTCCCCATAAATGGCAGGATGTAAGAAGTGGAGTCCATTAAGGGTCTGTATATGGACCTCAACATTTTATAATTGAGATCAATTGTTTATATGAGGGGAGTGAAGGCATGGTAACTAAATTTGCAGATGACACAAAGACAGGTAGGAAAGTATGTGGTGAAGAGGGCAGAAAGAGGTTGTAGATGGACTCACTTTGATGGAGTGACTGGGAAAAGTCCTGGCAGATGAAGTAAATTGTGGGAAAATGTGAAGTAGTTCACTCAGGCAGGAAGAATAAAAAGCAGAGTATTACTTAAATCGAGAACAACTGCAAAATTCTGAGATGCAGAGGATGGCTTTTAGTACCTGAGTCACAAAAAGCTATTATGCAGGTACATAACGTAATAAGGAAGGTTAATGGAATGCTTCCTTTGTTATAAGCGGAATTCAACACTAAAGTTAGACAGGGTATTACCGAGACCACATCTTGAATACTGCGTGCAATTTTGGTCTCTATTTAAGGAAGGGTGTAAATGCATTGGAGGCGATTCAGAGGAAGTTAACTGGTCATAGAGTAATAGAGGTTTACAGCATGGAAACAGACCTTTTGGCCCAACTTGTCCATGCCACCCTTTTTTTCAAAAACCCCTAAGCTAGTCCCAATTGTCCACATTCTTCTATACCTATCTTACTCATGTAACTATCTAAATGCTTCTTAAAAGACAAAATTGTACCCACCTCTACTACTACCTTGTTCCAGACACTCACCATCCTCTGTGGGAAAAAATGCCCCTCTGGACACTTTTGTATTTCTCCCCTCTCACCTTAAACCTATACCCTCTAGTTTTAGACTCCCCTACATTTGGGAAAATATATTGACTATCTCGTTGATCTATGCTCCTCGTTATTTTATAGACCTCCATAAGATCACCCCTCAGCCTCCTATGCTCCAGGGAAAAAGTCCTGATCTATCCAACCTCTCCTTATAACTCACCCGATCAAGTCCCGGTAGCAAGCCAGTAAATCTCTTCTGCACTCTTTCTAGTTTAATAATATCCTTTCAATAATAGGGTGACCAGAACTGTACACAGTATGTCCAAGTGTGGCCTTACCAATGTCTTGTAAAACTTCAACAAGACGTCCCAACTCATGTATTCAATGTTCTGACGAATGAAACCAAGCATGCTGAATGCCTTCTTCACCACTCTGTCCACCTGTGACTCCACTTTCAACTAGATTGATACCTGGAATGAATGGGTTGTCCAATGAGGAAAGATTGGACAGGCTGAGCTTGTCTCCACTGGAGTTTGGAAGAGTGAGGGGGTAACTTGATTGACGTTTATAATCTTTTCAATGGCCTCAACAAGGTGGATGTGGAAAGGATATTTCCTCTTGTGGGTGAGTCTAGAACTAGAGGTCACTGTTTTAAAATTTGGGGTCACCCTTATAGGACAGAAATGGAAAGAAATCTTTCTTTTGGAGGGTTGTGCAACTTTGGAACTCTGCCTCAGCAGGCAGTGAAAGTGGGGTCACTGAATATTTTTAAGGTGGAGGTTGATGGATTCTTGTTAGGTGAGGGAATCAAAGGTTATTGGGAGTCAAAGGGGAATGTGGAGCTCAACCCAAACAGATCAACCATGGAGCTTATTGAAATCGGGCGTGCACCTGATTTCTCTGCTCTCGTGCGACTTTACCAGCAAGCTCCACCATCGATGGGCGAGGTGGGCCAGTAAAATCCCGGCCCAAAAACAAAGGTTTGTTGAATAAACTCAATTCAACATTTGTTCCTTATGATGTCTGACGGCCACAATAGTGAGAAATTATCAATTTACATTGTCCAGTGAACATCTTCAAGTCCTTGTAGTCCACTGATGTAAAGGTCAATTCTCCATCGTCCCAGATGACCATAGGGAGAGCTGACCGGTGGTGATTTAACCTGAGGATCACCACACCTCTGGCAAGGTTGAGAAGGTGGAGGTTATTCATGAATAACCTCAGCTGGTGCAAGAGTTGAACACAAGCTGTTGGAATTGCTCTGCATCCAACCACCCAGCCAACTGAGCTAACCAACCCTCACTGATGTGTAAAAGCTGGAGATCTACGGCACAGCCTTTGCATTGTGATACCACCCGCTGTAGTTCTTATCCCTTTGGGCTTCACTGTGTTTGTCAGTCTCCTGGATTTCCACTGGCATTCATGACAAGCAAATCCTCATTGATATGAATGTATCAGGATAACCATATCCAATCATATCTGATTGTCCACTGGAATTTTCAGACCTTGGCAGTTGGATGATGATATCTAAATCTCTTGGTTTTAATGAAGGGATAACTAGTTGATGATGATTCCACAGTTTTTTTTTGTGTACACTGTCAGTTTTCCATTTTGTGATATCAATGTCGGAGTGGGAAGACACTCGATTGGTTTTCTGTGGTAACCAAAGTCATTAATTTTTGTTACATGGAGGAGATTTCAGGAATGTTCAAGTGTTATATCGTCTTTGCATCTGGATCTTCATAATTTGCCAATTTATGGAGGTATTTCACACTTGTGACAGAATTTCCATAATTCACTAAAATTAATGCTTTACAGATGTCGAGATGTGGATTAGATTTATGACATCCCTTCTAACATTAACTTGTTCACATCATTATAAAAGGATAAATTTGTCAAACAATGATCTCCTTTCTTGCAAAATTGCATTGACTTTTATTACGCTTCATCTCGAAATACGATTCTGAAATATGTCTCAGTCGTATTTCTTTGTCTTTCTGAAGCTGCAATGTATTTTTTTCACTCCTAAGAACAAAGAAAATTACAGCACAGGAACACGCCTTTCAGCACTCCAAACCTGCACCGACCATGCTGCCCGACTGAACTAAAACCCCCTACCCTTCCGGGGACCGTATCCCTCTATTCCCATTCTAGATATGTATTTGTTCATGAATATTTAAATAGATACAACAGTATCTGCTTCCACTATTTCCCCGGCAGCGAGTCCCAGGCGCCCACCACCCTCTGTGTAAAAGACTTGCCTCATGCATCTCCTTTAAACCTTGCCCCATACATCTCCTTTAAGCATTGCCCCTTGCTCCTTGAACCTTTGTCCCCTAGTAATTGACTCTTCCACCCTGGGAAAAAGCTTCTGACTATCCATTCTGCCCATGCCCCTCATAATCTTATAGACTTCTATCAGGTTGCCCCTCAATCTCCGTCATTCCTGTGAGATCAAACCAAGTTTCTCCAACCTCTCTTCATAACTAATGCCCTCCATATCAAGCAGCAGCCTGGTAAATCTTTTCTGTACCCTCTCCAAAGCCTCCACATCCTTCTGGTAGTGTGGTGCCCAGAATTGAACGTTATGTTCCAAGTGTGACCTAACTAGTGTTCTATAAAGCTGCAACATTACTTGTCAATTTTTAAGCTCAGTGCCCAGCCAGTGAAGGCAAGCATGTTGCATGCCTTCTTGACTACCTTCTCCACCTGTGTTACCACTTTCAGTGACCTCTGTACCTATACACCCAGATCCCTCTGCCTATCAATACTCTTGAAGGTTCTGCCATTTACTGCATATTTCCAATCTGCATTAGACCTTCCAAAATGCATTAATTCACATTTGTTTTGGTCAAATTCTATCTGTCATGTTAAGGTATCCCTTCACTTTCCGAGATCATGAAAAATGCCCTGCAAGTGATTCTTTTTCTCTCTTTTTACCACACAAATTTATTATCTTCAGTGTGTATAAGGCTGATACTAATCAAGGCTACATCAGCAATACAACTGACCTTTGAATGAAGCCCATTCCATCATGCGAACCAGCCTCCTATCCATTGACTCTGTCTACACTTCTCACTGCCTTGGCAAAGCAGCCAGCATAATTAAGGATCCCACGCATCCCGGACATTCTCTCTTCCACTTTCTTCCATCGGGAAAAAGATACAAAAGTCTGAGGTCTCGTGCCAACTGCCTCAAGAGCAGCTCTCTCCCTGCAGCTGTCAGACTTTCGAATGGATCTACCTCACATTAAGTTGACCTTTCTCTACACTCTAGCTATGACTGTAACACCACATTCTGCATTCCCTCCTTTCCTTCTCTACGAAGGGTATGCTTTGTCTGTATAGCACGCACAGAACAATACTTTTTACTGTACACTGGTACATGTGACAATAATGAATCAAATCAAATAAAATCAAATCCTAAGGTGCAAAGTTAAATCAGGCTATCGCCATTGATCTTGAGCTGTTGTTGGAAAGTGCAAATGAGTTAATGTTGCATTATCAAATCATTGGCTTTATTGAATTCTGCTTGTTTCACTCTGAGATGAAGCATAGCCAGTTGGGGACTGTATCATAAAGTGACTGGTTTCTGTATAATGAGACTGGACCAACGGGGAAAAAAATGTAATGGAATCTACACAGACAAGATAGAATATTCTCTGTTGCTGCTTTTATTAAACTAGTCCTGATTGTTCATATCAAAACCGATCTTGCCTAACATTCTTTTTGTGCCGTCTAAATTCTCCTCAGACCTCTCAGCTCCAGACAATACTCCTTTAATCTTTGGCTATGAATAAGTGAAAAATCCTTTTCAGGAGGTTGTTTGAACGCGAGACATTGAAGTTACCTTTGCTGTTAAATCTGCCTGAGCAGAAAAGGTTTCCTTAGAAAGGCACTGAAGGAATCAATGAAAGACTTAAAACAATTGTGAAGTTCAGTGAAGTACACAATTAACAGCTTTAGGCTAGAAAAAGGCAGTGAGTAATCTTATCATCCAGATATGTCTCACGCCAAGCCAATTGGTATCAGTGGTTCAGCAAAGTGGAACTTTATTGTCTGTCTCTACTTCCTTCATATACAGTGGTTGAGAAATTAAAAAGATTGGCAAATTTTACTTTCTCAGGAGGTTAAAGAAATTCAGCATGTCGGCTCTCACACCATTTTTTACAGATGTACCAAAGCAAGCATCCTTTCTGAATGTAACACAGCTTGGTCTGGCTCTTGCTCTGTCTAAGACCGCAACAAAGTATGAAGTGTTATGAACAAAGCCTACTCCATCCATTGGCCTTTATAAATCGGAGTATTGAGTATAAATGTTGGAATGTTATGGTAAGGTTATATAAGGCATTGGTGAGGCCGAATTTAGAGTATTGTGCACAGTTTTGGTCACCTAGTTACAGGAAGGATGTAAATAAGGTTGAAAGAGCGCAGAGAAGGTTCAGAAGGATGTTGCCGGGACTTGAGAAGATGAGTTTCAGAGAAAGATTGAGTAGGTTAGGACTTTATTCCCTGGAGCGTAGAAGAATGAGGAGAGATTTGATAGAGGTGTATAAGATTTTGATGGGTATAGATAGAGTGAATGCAAGCAGGCTTTTTCCACTGAGGTCAGGGGAGAAAAAAAACAGAGGGCATGGGTTAAGGGTGAAAGGAGAAAAGTTTAAAGGGAATATTAGGGGGGTTTTCTTCAGGCAGTGAGTGGTGGGAGTGTGGAATGAGCTGCCGGATAAAGTGGTAAATTTTAACATTTAAGAAAATCTTGGACGGGTTCATGGATGAGAGGGGTGTGGACGGATATGGTCCAAGTGCAGGTCAATGGGGCTATGCAAAAAATGGTTCGGCACAGACAAGATGGGCCAAAAGGACTGGTTCTGAGCTGTAATTTTCTATGGTTCTATGGTTTCTAACACACAAACCAGCCTTCTACCTATTGATTCTGACTGCACTTCCTATTGCCTCGGAAAAGCAGCCAGCACAATCAAGGACCCCACGCACCCTGGACATACACGTTTCCACCTTCTTCCATCAGGTATAAGATACAAAAGTCTAAGATTATGTACCAACCGACTCAAAACAGCTTCTTTCCTGCTTCCATCAGACTTTTGAATGGACCTACCTTATATTAAGTTGATCCTTCTCTACACCCTAGCTCTGACTGTAACACTATATTCTTCACCCTCTCCTTTCCTTCTCCCTTATGTATTCTATGAACAGTATGCTTTGTCTGTATAGCAAGCAAGAAACAGTACTTTACACTGTTTCTGAGTACATGTGACAATAATAAATCAAATCAAGTCAAATCAGTTTTTTGGATGTAATGCTGTTTTTAAAAGGTAACCTGTCCATGGGACAGTTCATATCCTTTTGTACTCACTTTGATTCTTCATTTCCATGTTGTCATGATCCAGAATGCACTGCCGGTGGAAACAGGTTTAATGGGAATTAACTTAGCTTGAAGAAGGAAACAGCTAGCAAGATTATGGGGAAAGAATGAGAGAGTGGGGAGGGCGGGGGGAGAGTGGGGGCGTGGGGGTGGGGGGTGGGGGGGGGGGGGGGGGGTAGGTGGAATACAGACAGGAGGGGCTGGGTGACTCTATTCTCTGCTACGTGATTTCAATGTCCCTAAGGTGCAAGTCACCGGGGAAACGGGGAAAAACTGGCTAAAAAAGTTTTGTGTGATCTGATTTCAACACAACTTTGCCAGAAGTGCACATGGCTCCATGGAAATTCCTCAATCCCTAATTCATCGCCGCCTCTTGGCCAAGTCTTTATCGCTGCAGTTCAGTGTGTGGGACACAGCTGATGAATGAACTGCTGCGGTGAATGTTTTCGACGACATTGCAGGCGTGCCAACTTGTTTAGGAAGGGACAGGCATGATAGGCTGAATGACCCTTCTCTGTGGCGTAGGATTCTCTCTAAAAGGCCTTGTGCAGCACACCGCGTCCTGACAGGGGTGGCACGGTGGTTAGCACCGCTGCCTCACAGCAACAGGGACCCAAGTTCAATTCTGGCCTTGAGTGACTGTCTGTGTGGAGTTTGTACATTATCCCCATGTCTGTATGGGTTTCTTTCAGAGGCACCAGTTTCCTCTCACAGTCCAATCACGTGCAGATTCAGTGGACTGGCCATGCTAAATTACCCCTTAGTGGCCAAGGATGTCTACTTTGATGAGTTAGCCATGGTAAATGTGTGAGGTTATGGGGCTAGTGTGGGGGAGAAGGTTTGTGTAAGATGCTCTGTCAGAAAGTCAGTGCAAACTCAATGGGCAGAATGGCCTCCTGCACTGTCAGGATTCTATGATCTATGACAGGAAGTACATTACATAATTTTGCCAGGGCCCATGCCAGAATTAAACTGGATGGCCAGCGACACCCAGAGGACTCAGAGGTGACCAATCTGCTTTGGCAACTGGTAGCATTGATCCAGCCAAGATCACTAGCTGCATAAGTATTGGAGTTTATAAACATCACAGTGGTTGGCAGATATCTCAAAGCTGGACAAATCCTGGCTGTTAAGTCCTTAAGTACAACCTGTTCACTGGGTGATCCACTAGTGCCAAGGTTTAAGATGATTAAAGCAGTAAGTTTTCACATGGGGCTGAGAGAATGGCCAAGGTTCATTTACATGCAAAATACAAAATATTATGGATACTGGAAATTTGCGAAAAAAAAAACCAGAAAATGCTGGAAGTCTTCAGCAAGTTTGGCAGAATCTGAGGGGAGAGAAGCAGTGTTAATGACCCAGCAGAGGTGGCAGGACATTGATATTGTCCCTGTATGTGTAATCCAGAGACCCAGGGGAATGCTTCGGGGACCTAGGTTCGAATTCAAGATGATGAAGTTTGAATTGGATATAAAAATCTACCGGTGACCTTGAAACCCTTGTCAATTTTTGTTAAGTTCCGTCTGGTTCAATAATATCCTTTAGGGAAGGAAAACTGTTGTCCTTACCTGCTCTGCTATTGTCCCAGATCCACATTAATGTGGTTGACTCCGAAATGTCACCTATTTCATGGGCAATGAGGAAAGGGCAGTAATTGCTGGTCCAGCCTGCAGCCCAGTGGCACCCTTAACCCATGAATGAAAAGAAAAATTATCGTGGGCATCAGGGCTCCAGCTTTGCAGCATAAAGTGTATCACCAGCCCACTCTCTGTGACAGCGGGATCTGCTTCACAATTTAACCACAAATAAATTCCTAATTGGCCATCATTGGATCCCACTGTCCAATTGAGGATGGTGACCAGACTTTTGAAACAACCAACCCAACCCAGAGGGCTAAAAGCAAAATACTGCGGATGCTGGAATCTGAAACAAAAACTGGAAATGCTGGAAAATCTCAGCATGTCTGACAGCATCTGCAGAGAGAGAACAGGACCAAGGTTTCAACTCTGGAAGATTATTTGTCAGAGGAGCTCAGCGCCAAAATGCGCGCATCCTCCTTGTCAACTTACCACTGTTTTGATTTTACATTTACGCACTGACACTCTTCTGTCACTTTTGTTATCCTCAGAGAGGTGATGGCCTAGTGGTATTATTGCTAGACTATTAATCCAGAAACTCAGCTAATGGGGCAGCACGGTGGCACAGTGGTTAGCACTGCTGCCTCACAGCGCCAGGGACCCGGTGCGATTCCCTGCTTGGGTCATTGTCTGTATGGAGTGTGCATGTTCTTCCTGTGTCTGCGTGGGTTTCCTCCGGGTGCTCCAGTTTCTCCCACACTCCAAAAGACACGCTTGTTAGGTGCATTGGCTAGGCTGAATTGTCCCTTAGTATCAAGGGGACTAGCTAGGGTAAATGCATGGGTTATGGGGATAGAGACTGAGAGGGATTGTGGTTGGTGCAGACTTGATGGGCCAAATGGCCTCTTTCTGCACTGTAGGATTCTATGATTCTATGCTCTGGGGACCCGGGTTCAAATCCATGACACCACCTGGTGGAATTAGAATTTTAAAAAAAATCTGAATTAAGAATCTGCTGATGACCATGAAACCATTGTCGATTGTTGGAGAAACCCATCTGGTTCATTCAGGTCCTCTAGGGAAGGAGATCTGCCATCCTTACTTGATCTGGCCTACATTTGACTCCAGAGCCACAGCAATGTGGTTGACTCTCAACTGCCCTCTGAAATGGTCTAGCAAGTTACCTTGTTCAAGGGCAACTAGGGATGGACAATAAATGCTGGCCCAAATAGCAATGCCCAAGCCCCAGGAATGAATAAAAAGCAACATGCTTGCAATCTCTTTCTGTTCTCACAAGTGACCTGCGCCCAGTGACAGAGGCAACCAGATACGTGTCCTGGTGTCAACTGATGTCTTGAGTGAATAGGAGAGAATGGCAGAGACCTTATTCTAAATATTTTCCAATAGAATTGAAGAGGAGGAATGAATTACATCGGCAGTTCTTTACTTGCCTGAGATACACTAAGGAACTGTGAAACTCACTCCTCATCCTCATCTTTTAGGCACTTGACCAGCCATCAGTTTGAACAATAATGGATATCCATGAGTTCTGTCTTACTGAATTAAGCACAAAGTGACTAACTGAAGGATGAGATGGAAAGTCGAATCTATCAGTCTTTTCTCTCTCTTCCATCTGACAAGACAGTACACTTGAAGTCTATTATTCACTAGTCCATCAGTGTTTGAAACGGCAATTTCTGAATACTGTACTTTCCACTTCATTCGAGAACAGCCGTACCAATTGAAAGGACCTCTTGAGACTTTCTAACACACGGGCGGGCAGAGGTGGGGAGGGATCAGAACTGACAACATTTCATCAACAGCGATGAAATATTTCACTCTCTTGGATCAGTGGGTTGATAAATAATGGAACACCCTTCACTTGTCTGGAATACATGCAGTTCTAACAACATCAAGAAGCTCGACACCATCCAGGACAAAACAACTCACCTGATTGACAACCTAACCACCATCTAACACTGGCTTTACAGTGGCAACGTTGTGCACCATCTACCAACAACTCACCACAACTGCTTCTAAACCCGCAACCTTTACCACCTAGAAGGACAAGGGTGGCAGGTGCACGGGAACACCAATACCTGGAAGCTCCCCTCCAAGTCATTCATCATCCTGACTTGGAAATATGTTATCCGTTCTTTCACAGTCACTGGGGCAAAATCCTGGAATTTCCTTCCTAACAACATCGTGGGTGTGCTACATCACGGGGATTGCAGTAGATTCAAGAAGGAAGCCCACCACCAACTTCTCAAGGGGCAATTAGGGATGGACAATAGGTGCTGCCCTAGCCAGCGATGCCCACATGCTACAAAAGAAATTTTAAAACTTCAAACCAGTCAGCCCCCTCTCATATCAGAGGGACCTCGGGGTGCAGGTACATAGCTCCTTGAAAGTGATGGCACAGGCAGACAGGACAGTGAAGAAGGTTTTGGCACACTTGCCTTCATCAGTCAAAGCATTGAGTTCAGGAGTTGGAATGCTATGTTACAGCTGTACAAGACATTTGTAAGGCCACATTTGCAATACTGGTCACCCTGCTACAGAAAAGACGTTATTAAACTGGAAAGGTTGGAATAACATTTACAAGGATGTTACTGGACTGGAAGGCTTGAATTATAAGGAGAGGTTTGATAGGCTGGGACTTTCTTCCCTGGAGCGTAGAAGAATGAGGGGTGACCTTATAGAGGTTTATAAAACCATGAGGGCCATAAATTAGGTGAACAGCCAAGGTCTTTTCCTTAGGTTAGGGGAGTCCAAAACTAGAGGGCATAGATTTAAGGTGAGAGGGGAAAGATTTAAAAGGGACCTGCGGGGCAACTTTTTCACACAGAGGGTGATGCGTATACAGGATGAGTTGCCAGAGGAGGTGGTAGAGACGAGTACAAATACAATATGTAAAAGACATTTGGATAGGTACATGGATGGGAAAGGTTTAGAGGGATATGGGCAAATGGGATTAGTTCAGCTTAGGAAACCTGGTCAACACGGAGGTGTTGGGCCGAAGGGCCTGTTTCTGTGCTACATATCACAATGGCTCAATATCAGAAAAGCTCCACGATGTACAAATAAGCTCAGCTTTTAAGAAAAACAATGTTTTGTTTGGGATTTCATTCTTATGCATCGTGCTGGGGGATGAATATAATAGTTGCGTTGACCTGATGGTCTCAATTTTCAATCGAAGTGCACCAAACTCAGTTGCTCACTGCCGTAGGCGAGGCTATTAATTCTTTATTGCACAATGCAATTAAATCACATGATTGTAAGGCCACACTGCAATGCATTTTGAATGGATGGCTACATGATTAGGAAATGTGTTAAAAGGTAAAGTGCATTAGTGTACACAAAAGAAAATAGCATTTGGAAAAAAAAAATAGAATGATCACTTCACCGTTTTAATATTAGCTCAAATATTTCCATCCTGCAATAACAGAAACTCAGCAACATCTGCTCACCTTCCATTATCCACTTATTAACCTGGTCATCCCACAGCAGGAGGACAAAACTTGCTTTGAAGAAAACTCCTTGCAGCCATTTTGGGAGTGTGACACCACCTGAGAAAATTGTATCTCAGATTAAGTAGAAATCCAGCCCAAACACCTTGTGAAAGTCTTGCCAAACCAGTTACGCTGCAAGAAGGTCTCATAAAAATCTATCTCAACATGCTCAGCCAATTAAAAGACAACGGGATAGGGAGAAAGTAAGAACGTGAGGGAGAAGGAGAACAGAAAAATAATTTTCATTCACCCAGTCCTCCCTTTCTTTGAGTCCAGTCTCTGTTTTCACCATAATACCTTCCCACATGGCAATTTGTGCATCAAACTCACCAATCTTATCATCCACACTCCACACATTCAGATTATGCTAATTGACATGACGTAACTGTCTCGCTTACTCTGACCACACTTAATGACTTCCTATTCCTGCTCTGGAACTATCTATGTCTTCCAGTATTTCGATCTTCTTGGTATTCCTCTCTGATATTTCTCTCTGGTTTCTACGCTCCTGCTAAATTCGTTCAAAACTTCCCTGATAGCTCTATCAAATTGTCCCACAGGGAATTCAGTTCCCAGTTATATTTAAGTGTGGCCAGTCCAGTATACATCCTATTTCACCAGAGCTGGTTCACATGCCCCAAGAATCCAAAGCCAACTCTCTTGTACCATCTCTCCAGCCACGCATTTGTCTATCAGATCCTTTTATTTCTGTACTCATTTGCATGCGGTATTGTGAGTAATCCAGTGATTACTGTTGAGTTCCTGCTTTCTAATTCACTACCTACCTCAAAAAGTCAGGTCTTAATCTGACCATTTGAGTTGTAAAGGTCGGTGCAGAGTGAACTCCCACCTTCATTCAGGAGAATGGAAAAGCAGCAACAATGCTCACCAGCAAATCAACTCAGGCTTTCCACTGATATCAGTATGATTTTTATTCCTTTTACTTCAGTGACCCTGATCTGCTCCATGCTGCTCCCGGTCTGTCCCCCATTCCTCCCGGTCTGGGTCACACTTCTCCTGGTCTGGTTCATAGTGATCCCAAACTGCTGCACCGTGACCGTTAACTGCAGGAGTGGGTAATTCAGCCCCTCGAGCCTGCCTCACCATTCAAAATGATCATGGCTGGCCTCATCTTGGCTTCAACGCCAATTTCCTGCCCCTTTTCCAGAACCCTTACTAATTAAAAATCTGTCATAAGAACATAAGAACATAAGAAATAGGAGCAGGAGTAGGCCATCTAACCCTTCGAGCCTGCCCCACCATTCAATAAGATCATGGCTGATCTGTTGTGGCTCAGCTCCACTTTCCCGCCCTCTCCCCATAACCCTTAATCCCCTCTCTTATCAAAAACCCATCAACCCGCGTCTTAAAAATATTTAGCGAGGCAGCCTCCACCACTTCAACGGGTAGAGAATTCCAGAGATTCACCACCCTTTGAGTGAAGAAGTTCCTCCTCAACTCCGTTCTAAAACGCCCCCCCTTTATCTTGAGGCTGTGCCCCCTAGTCCTACTGTCTTTTTTGAGCGGGAAGAGTCTCTCCACCTCTATCCTATCTATCCCATTCATCATCTTATACGTCTCAATGAGATCTCCCCTCATTCTTCTAAACTCCAACAAGTACAAGCCTAGTTTATTCAGCCTCTCCTCATAGCTCAACCCCCTCAACTCCGGTATCAGCCTAGTAAACCTCCTCTGCACTCCCTCCAAGGCCAAAATATCTTTGCGCAGGTGCGGCGCCCAAAACTGCACACAGTACTCCAGCTGCGGCCTCACCAATGCCCTATACAGCTGCAGCAAGACCTCCCTACTTTTATATTCAATCCCCTTCGCTATGAAGGCCAGCATCCCATTTGCCCTCCTGACCACCTGCTGCACCTGCAAGCTGGGTTTTTGCGACTCATGCACAAGGACCCCGAGGTCCCTCTGCACCTTCGCCTGCTGCAGTTTTTCGCCCCGTAAGTAATAGTCCTTCCTACCATTCTTCCTACCAAAGTGGACCACCTCACACTTGCCAACATTAAATTCCATTTGCCATTTCCTGGCCCATTCGCCCAGCCTATCTAGATCCTTCTGCAGACTCTCCACACCCTCCGCACAATTTGCCGTTCCCCCAATCTTGGTGTCATCAGCAAATTTCGACACCTTACACTTGGTTCCCTCCTCCAGATCATCTATATAAATGGTAAAAAGCTGAGGCCCCAGCACCGACCCCTGGGGCACTCCACTAGTCACCATCCGCCAATCCGAATAGCACCCGTTGACCCCCACTCTCTGCCTCCTATTTGACAACCAATCCTCTATCCACGCTAACACCCTACCCCCAACTCCAAGTCCCCTGACCTTCTGCAATAACCACTTATGAGGTACTTTGTCAAACGCCTTCTGAAAATCCAGAAAGACCACATCCACCAGCTCTCCTCTATCCACTGCCCTAGACACATCCTCATAGAACTCCAGTAAATTTGTCAGACACGACTTCCCTTTAATGAAACCGTGCTGCGTCTGCTCTATCAAGCAATTCCCTTCAAGATGCCTCGCAATTTCCTCCTTAATGACGGATTCTAACATCTTACATACCACAGACGTTAAACTAACCGGCCTATAATTCCCCGCCTTTTGCCTGGCACCCTTCTTAAACAACGGCATAACATTAGCCGTTTTCCAATCCCCCGGCACTTCCCCGGAATCCAGCGACGTCTGGAAAATAACCACCAATGCATCCACTATAACCTCCGCCATTTCTTTCAGAACCCTCGGATGCATTCCATCCGGTCCTGGGGACTTGTCCACAATCAGCCCCTCCAGTCTGTCGAGCACCGCCTCTCTAGTAACAGTAATGTCATTAAGACCCTCCAGTCCTACCACCTTTCCATCGCTAACACCCGGCAAATTATTCACGTCCTCCTCCGTGAAGACAGAAACAAAAAAGTTATTCAATACCTTAGCCATATCCCCATCCCCTACCACTAGCTCCCCTTTCTCATCCTCTAACGGACCAACGTTCACCCTAGCCAGCCTCTCCCTTCTTATATATTTATAAAAACTCTTGCTATCCTTTTTTATATTAAGCGCTAGCCCAGCTTCATAGTTTCTCCTACCCTCCTTTATCAGCTTCTTTGTCAATCTTTGTTGACATTTAAACCTCTCCCAATCCTCTTCTCGCCCACTACTCTTAGCTACTCTAAATTCCTCCGCTTTTAATTTAACACTTTCCTTCACCTCCTTCGTTATCCACGGCTTATTACCTCTCCTCCTACAGTCCTTTTTGACCATCGGAATAAATTTCTGCTGAGCACCAAGAAAGATCTCCTTAAAGATCCTCCACTGCTCCTCAGCAGACCCTCCCTCCAATGCACTCCCCCAGTCCACATTCGCCAATTCTTCTCTCATCCTACCGTACTCCCCTCTATTCAAACAAAGGACGTGTGTCCGGGAACCCACTTTCTCCTCCTCCATCTGCACCAGAAACTCCACCATACAATGATCACTCTCTCCAAGAGGATCCTTCACCGCAAGGTCCCTAATTCTACCTGCCTCATTACATAGCACCAGATCCAAGATAGCTCGCTCCCTCGTCGGCTCCAACACACACTGTTCAAGGAAATTATCCCGGCACCATTCCAAGAACTCCTCCTCGAGCCCACCGTGTCCAACATGGGTCGACCAATCAATATGCAGATTGAAATCCCCCATAACTACGGCCGTCCCATTCCTGCACGCCACACTTATTTGCGCGTTAACAGCCCGCCCCACCTCCAGATCATTATTCGGGGGCCTATAGACGACACCCACCAGCGTCTTCCTCCCTTTGCTGTCCCTAATCTCCACCCACAACGATTCCACGTTCTGCTCCTTGGCTCCAATATCATCCCTTGCTCCCACCTTGATGCTATCCTTAATCAGCAGAGCTACGCCCCCCCCTTTTCCCTCCCACCTACCCTTCCTAAACACTTGATACCCTTGGACATTCAGCTCCCAGTCCCTGTCACCTTGCAGCCATGTCTCTGTAATGGCCACCAGATCGTATCCATTTGTGTCGATCTGCGCCACCGGCTCATCCACTTTATTCCGAATGCTTCGTGCATTCAGATACAGCGCTTTCGTCCCAGCCTTCACCTGGACCCTATTTGCCGCAACGCCACCAACCATACTCACGCCCCCTACTCCCTCTATTATTGGGGCATCCTCGGCCTCTTTCCTTACCTGTACCCTCTCCTTAACTTTAGACCTCGTAAGGTCACCTACCCTCGCACCCTCCCCCCCCCTAATTAGTTTAAAGCCCTGTCTACAGTCCTCTTTACTCGATTCGCCAGCACTCTGGTCCCAGCACGGTTCAGACCAACCCCATCCCGCCCGAACAGGTCCCACCTACCCCAATACTGGTGCCAATGCCCCATAAATTCAAACTCATTCCTCCCACACCAATCTCTGAGCCACCCATTCACTTCCTTAATCCTGTCAACCCTACGCCCGTCTGCACACTGTTCAGGCAGTAGCCCAAAGATGACCACCTTGTCGGTTCTACTTTTTAATTCCATTCCCAGCTTTTCATACTCCCTCCCCAGATCCTCAGTTCGCATTTTGCCTACGTCGTTGGCACCCACATGTACCACAACGACCGGATTCTCACCCTCCCACTCCAGGTTCCTCTGCAGCCCAGCTGTGACATCCCGGACCCGAGCACCAGGCAGACAACACACCCTTCTGTGCACTTTGTCATTGTGACAAAGGACAGTGTCAATACCCTTCACCCCACTGTCCCCAATTACTACTGCGTTCCTTTTCCCCTTCTTTTTGCCTATGTCCTGCTGCATCACTGTACCGTGTGCAATTTGCTCACCAACCTCACCTGCCTCATCCTCTTCCAGACTGGCAGCAAGAACCTCAAACCTGTTTTGCAGATTAAGAGGCTGAGGCCTCCGCTCCTCACCCCCCTTCCTCTTCCCAGCAGCCCCCTCTTGTCCCTGACCCTTAGAGTTAGCCAGTCTAGGGGGGGTGGATGTCACTTGCACCCCATTGACAATGGCACCCTTTCTCCCCCTGATGAGCCTCAGTGTCTGTAGCTCAGAGGCCAGCTCATCTACCTTGAGCTGGAGCTCCTCCAGCAACCTGCACTTACTGCAGACATGGTCACTGGGGAGGACCCTGGGGTCCACCAGTTCCCACATCATACAGAAACCACACATCACATGCCCCTCCATTATTCACTGTAGTAGGTTTGAGAAAAATTTTTTTCCTTGTTTTTTCAAACAAACTCACCTGGCCTTTTTTCCTTCAAGCCCTTTTTGATATTAAGCCCTATTAACACACTCTGCTTCCCTCTCACTCCACTGCCCGCTCAGACGCTGCCCGCTGTCTACACCAGGCCTCCTTTTAAACCTGGCGCTGATTTAAAGCAGGCTGGTCCACAACTCCTTCTAAACACTCCCTCAGAATTCTTAAAGCAGTAAATACAATAAAATAAATGCTTTAAACAGTTCTACAAAGAACAAAGTGCTTTAAACTTATTTTAAACAGGTTTTTAACAGGTAAAATATTAGCTCTCTCTCTGCTCCTTCACTCGTCTGCTCCAGCAAACAATGGAAGGCTTCACCGTGTGGCCACCTGATAATTAATGTCTTCCTTAAATGTATTCAAAACCCCAGCATCCATCACACTCTGATGTGGTGAATTCCACAGGCTCACGCCCCTTTGAGAAAAGTTATTTCTCCTCATCTCTGTTTTAATTCTGCTGCCTAAATCCTAAAACTCTGATCTCTTGTTCCAGATTGCCCCAGAAGAGGAACCATCCTCTCCGTGTCTACTTTGTCTAACCCCTTGTATACTTCAATTAAATCGCCTCTCATTCTTCTAACTCCAGAGCGTATGTGCCTAAACTGCCCAATCTCTCTTCGTAAGGCAAACCCCTCATCTCTGGAATCAATCTCATGAACCTCCTCTGAAATATTTCCAATGCATCTAAATCCCTCCTCAAGTAAGGAGGCCACGAGCATGCACAATATTCTAAGCGCAGTCTCACTAATGCTTTGTACAGCAGCAGCAACACGTCATTACATTTATATTGTGTTCCTTTAGCAAAAAAAAACAAGGTTCCATTTGTTTTCCTTATTACCTGCTATACCTGCATACTAATGTTCTGTAATTCAAGCACAAGGACATCCAGATTTCTCTGCAGCAAAACACTTTGAAGTTTCTCTCCGTTTAGATAATAATTTGCATTTGTATTTTTCCTGCCAAAATGAATCACCTCGCACTCATCTGTGTTAAACTTCACCTGCCACATTTTCCCCATTCATTTAATCTATCCATATCCTTTATAAATTTTGATTTCATTCTCGCAATTTACCATCCCACATATTTTTGTGTCATTTGCAAACTTGGCAATAGGACCTACTGTCCCTGCATCCAAGTCATTAATAAGGATTGTGAATAGTTGGGGTCCTGAGGATTGAAGCCAGCGGTACTCCGTTAATTACCTCGTGCCAATCCGAGAGACACCCATTTATCCCGAGTCTCTGCTTTCTGTCAGTTAGCCAATCTGTGATCCAAGTTAATAAATTACTCCTAATCCCATGTGAACTAACTTTGTGTATTAATTTTTTGTGCGGCACCTTATCAAATGCCTTCCGGAAATCCAGATACACTACATCTACAGGGTCCCCATTATCCACCTTGCTTGTTACATCTTCCAAAAAACACAAGCAAATTAGTCAAACATGACTTACCCTTCATAAACCATGCTGACACTGATGAATTGCATTTTGATTTTCTAAATGTGTTGTTATTGCTTCTTTTCAATGACTTCTAACAATTTCCCAATGACATAGAACATAGAACATAGAACATTACAGCGCAGAACAGGCCCTTCGGCCCACGATGTTGCACCGACCAATTAAAAAAGCAATGACCCTCTAACCTAAACCAATCCCTTTCCATCCATAAACCTATCCACGGATCTCTTAAACGCCCCCAAACTAGGCGCATCTACAACTGTAGCAGGCAGGGCATTCCAATCCCTCACCACCCTCTGGGTAAAGAACCTACCTCTGATATCCGTCCTATATCTACCACCCCTTAATTTAAAGCTATGCCCCCTCGTGCTAGCTTTCTCCATCCTATCTAAACCTCTAATCATCTTATATGTTTCAATAAGGTCCCCTCTTAGCCGCCTTCTTTCTAACGAAAACAACCCCAAATCCCTCAGTCTCTCCTCATAGGACCTTTCCTCCATACCAGGCAACATCCTGGTAAACCTCCTCTGCACCCTCTCCAATGCCTCCACATCCTTCCTATAATGTGGGGACCAGAACTGCACACAATACTCCAAGTGCGGACGCACCAGAGTTTTGTACAGTTGCAACATGACATTGCGGCTCCTAAATTCAATCCCCCTACCAATAAACGCCAAGACACCGTATGCCTTCCTAACTACCTTATCTACTTGATTCCCAACTTTCAGGGATCTATGTACACATACACCTAGATCCCTCTGTTCATCAACACTATTCAGAGTCCTACCGTCAGCCCTATACTCTACACATCTGTTATTCCTGCCAAAGTGAATTACCTCACACTTTTCGGCATTAAACTCCATCTGCCACCTCTTGGCCCAGCTCTGCAACTTGTCCAAGTCTCTCTGTAAACTATGACACCCCTCTTCACTATCTACCACTCCTCCGACTTTGGTGTCATCAGCAAATTTACTGATCCACCCAACTATACCCTCATCCAGGTCATTTATAAAAATTACAAACAGCAGTGGCCCCAAAACAGATCCCTGAGGCACACCACTTGTAACCGAGCTCCTTGTCGAATACTTTCCATCAACCACCACCCTCTGTCTCCTATCTGCTAGCCAATTCCTGATCCAATTAACTAAATCACCCCCAATCCCATACATCTGCATTTTCTGCAGAAGCCTTCCATGGTGAACCTTATCAAACGCCTTACTAAAGTCCATATATACCACGTCAACTGCCTTACCCCCATCCACCTCTTTGGTCACTTTCTCAAAACACTCAATAAGGTTAGTAAGGCACGACCTACCCTTCACAAGGCCGTGCTGACTATCTCCAATCAATACATTACTCTCTAAATAACTATAAATCCTATCCTTAATAATTTTTTCTAAAACTTTGCCCACAACAGAAGTAAGACTCACCGGTCTATAATTCCCGGGGAAGTCTCTGTCCCCCTTCTTAAACAATGGGACAACATTCGCTATCCTCTAATCCTCTGGCACTATACCTGTGACCAACGACGACCTGAAGATCAGAGCCAGAGGCTCTGCAATCGCCTCTCTTGCCTCCCAGAGAATCCTAGGGTAAATCCCGTCCGGCCCAGGGGACTTATCTATTTTCAAACCCTCAAGATGATAAACTAATTGACCAATAGTCTGTTACATTTTGCTTCCCCCTTGTTTGCACAAGGGTGTTATATTAGCATTTTTCCAATCCACCAAAACAATTCCTGCATTGAGGGAATTTTGGAATATTGCAACCATTGCTGGAATATTGGAATATGCCACTTCCTTTATGACCCCAGGCTATGGCCATCAGTCCCTGGGGACTTGCCTGCCTTTAATCCCAATACTTTGCTCAGTGCTTTTTCCCTAGGGATGAAGACAGTTCCTCTTTTCTTTTTCCTCTGCATTTCCTGTTACTGTTGAGGTAACGCTCATGTGTCTTCCATCGTGAAAGGTGAGGCAAAATATTGATTTAACGTCTCAGCCATTTCCGTGTTCCCCACTATTAATTCCCCAGCCTCATCTTCCAAGGGACCAATATTCACTTTAACCAGTCTCTTCCTCTTTATACATTTATTGAACATTTTTGCTGTCTATTTTTATATTTTGTGCTAATGGTCTTTCATAATTTACCTTTGCTCTTTTTATTACTTTTTCAGTGAATCTTTGTTGACTTTAAAAGATCATAGAACCCTACAGTGCAGAAAGAGGCCCTTCGGCCCATCGAGTCTGCACCGAACACAATCCCACCCAGGCCTTACCCCCATATCCCTACACGTTATACCTACTAGTCCCTCTAACCTACACATCCCTGGACACTAAGGGGCAATTTCTTAGCACGGCCAATCAACCTAACCTGCACATCTTTGGACTGTAGGAGGAAACCGGAGGAAACCCACGCAGACACGAGGAGAATGTGCAAACTCCACACAGACAGTGACCCGAGCCGGGAATCGAGCCCAGGACCCTGGAGCTGTGAAGCAGCAGTGCTAACCACTGTGCCACCGTGCCGTCCCCAATCTTCCAGCCTGCCACTGGACATTGCAATACGTTATATCTTAGTTTTTGTCTTTCTGTTATCCTTAACTTCCTTGCTTGGCCATGGGAGTGTTCCACCTCCCCCCACACACACACACACCCACCACCTTCCCTCTTCTCCAGTGTATATTTTATTTGGGACAACTTGAATATCTTAAATATCTGCCACTGTTCATCAACTGTCCTCCCCTGTAGCCTACCTTCCCAGTCCACTAGGGATTAACCTGTCCTCGTGCCTATGTAATTTCCTTTAAATCCAGAATGTCAGTCTGGAACTCCAGTTTCTCACTTTACACAATTTGAAATCCTAACATGTACGAAGACCACTGCTGGCATTTAGTGTGGTGCTTTGCAGGAAAAGGCTGATGGATTACCTTTGTGATGAAGAATGAGCAGAACTGAGGAGAGTGAAGCCGGACCGATCTTTGTCCATCGATTACTGTTGTTGTGTGACACTTGGAAGAGGAGAAGAAGAGGAATTGGAGTGAGTTGTAGAAAACCAAGAGGAGTCGGTGATTTGAGTGCTCATGATGAAGATTCCTGACAGGCAATTTATCGTTCAACATTTGAAAAGAAAGAGAAATCACATCTTATAACAAACCCACAAATGATGGCAGCTTTCCAACTTACCTGATTCCTACAACCTTTGGTGAACCCAGGTGCCTGCAGTCTTTGTACAGGTGAGGGTGCACAAGGTGGGAAGTGTCCCATGTCTGTGTGTTAAGGACTGTCACATCAAAATAAAGTGGAGTCAGTACCATGCTTCTGACTGAAATGGGAGGAATAGAAATAGGGCAAAACAATTCAGAATATTAGAATGTCAAAATCTCAAATGAAAATAAAAAAAAGCTATCAATTATATGCAGAATTCCACAGCCACCACACAATCTACAGCACTCTATGGCTATTGAAGGATTTATGAAGTGTAATCACCATTGTAATGTAGGAAAAGTGGCAACCTGTAGTGTTCTATGTTCTATGTTCTATGTTCAATCTGGCTACAGCAAGACCTCACAGCAATGGCACAGTGCTTAGTGCTGCTGCCTCACAGTGCTAGGGAGAAGGGTTCGATTCCCAGCTTGGGTCATTGTCTGTGGAGCCTGCACATTCTCCCCATGCCGCGTGGGTTTCTTCTGGGTGCTCCAGTTTCCCTCCATAGTCTGAAAGACATGCTGGTTAGGTGCATTGGCTATGCTAAATTCTCCCTCAGTGTACCCAACAGGTACTGGAGTGTGGCAACTAGGGGATTTTCACAGTAACTTCATTGCAGTGCTAATGTTAGCCAACTTGTGACACTAATAAATAAACTTTAAAAAAACTAAACTTGAAATGTGATAGTAGACAAGTAATCAATTTTCTAAATGTTGATTGTGTAATTAATATTGGACCAAACACTGTGGATAGTTCCCTTGTTGAACTTTGGAATGTAGCCAAGTGTTCTTCTGTACCCACTTGTGATGGTAGACAGGACCTCAGTTTAGCACCTCATCCAAAAGACAGGATGCCCAAACTTACAGCACTGCTTTGGCAGTTCTTGGAATGTGTTATGAACACTGTCAATGGCAAGATGCTTACATTTTGAAACGTCCCTTTAAATCGAAATTGATACTGAGGTGCTTTCTGGGAGAATAAGTTAAATTCATTCCTAGTCGTGTTATCATTAGACTTCTGATTATTATTCCTGTGATCTAGGTTGTTATGGAAATGAAAGGTAGCTCACACCAAATAAACCAAATTTTGAGTGACAGCTGAAGTTATGGGTAGAAAAACAAAGATACTCAGAAAATGCCAGCAGCAGGAATTTCATATTCAATAGAAAAGCAGATAAAAAAAAACAAATATAGATACTTTTATCAAGATTGGTGGCATGGTGGACTTGAGAGGTTATTTCCAATTGCAATGGAACCTTGATCAATTGGGCCAGTGGGCTGACGAATGGCAGATGGAGTTTAATTTAAACAAATGCGAGGTAATGCATTTTGATAGATTGAACCAGGGCAGGATTTACTCAGTTAATGGGAGGGCACTGGGGAGAGTTATAGAACAAAGAGATCTAGGGGTACGTGTTCATAGCTCCTTGAAATTGGAGCCACAGGTGGACAGAGTGGTGAAGAAGGCATTCAGCGTACTTGGTTTCATCGGTCAGAACATTGAATACAGGAGTTGGGACGTCTTGTTGAAGTTGTACAATACATTGGTAAGGCCACACTTGGAATACTGTGTACAGTTCTGGTCACCCTATTATAGAAAGGATATTATTAAATTAGAAAGAGTGCAGAAAAGACTTACTAGGATGCTACCGGGAGTTAATGGATTGAGTTATAAGGAAAGGCGAAATAGACTGGGACTTCTTTCACTGGAGCGTAGGAGGCTGAGGAGTGACCTAATAGAGGTCTATAAAATAATGAGGAGCATTGACATGGTAGATAGTCAATTTCTTTTCCAAAGGTAGGGGGGTCTAAAACTAGAGAGAATAGATTTAAGGTGAGAGGGGAGAGATACAAAAATGTCTAGAGGGGCAATTTTTTCACACAGAGAGTGGTGAGTGTCTGGAACAAGCTGCCAGAGGTAGTTGTAGAGGCAGGTATAATTTTACCTCCTAAAAAGCATTTAGATAGCTACATGGGTATGATGGGTATAGAGGGATATGGGCCAAATGTGGGCAATTGGGATTAGATTAGGGTTTTGTTAAAAAAAAATAAAGGCGGCATGGACAAGTTGGGCTGAAGGGCCTGTTTTCATGCTGTAAACCTCTATGATTCTATGACTCTATGACTCTACCAAGAGCTGACAAGATGGTTAATGGGATTTATTCCGGAGATTGGATCGAGGAGTCTCTGGGAGTATGTGTTCTCAGGATTGAGATTACCAGAGGGAGAGAATGTTTTTTGAAGAGTGACAATTGCATCTAGAAAACTGAATCAGAATGGAACATTTGGCAAAGGCCCCTGGAAAATTTGACTTGTATGTTAAGGAATGGAGGAAGAAACTGGGAGAAACTTTTTGACTGTTCTTGATGCAACGTGTGCTAGAAGCATGCTGTAGAGTAGAAGTATTTTGTTGAGCCAACTATTCAAAGTGAAATTTACTAATCATTTGAAGTATCACTGTCTGTTAGTCCATGTTTTATTATCATAAATCAAAGAAGATGATAGAAGCCTGCCAATGCAGAAAGAGACCATTTGGCCTGTTGGCTCCAAAAGACCATCCCACCCAGGCTCTGCCCTATTTCTGTGGCCCCATACATTTACCATGGCTGATTCACCCAACCTGCACATCTTTGGGCATGAAAGAGCAATATAACATGGTCAATCCACCTAACCCACACAGCCTTGGACGCTAAGGGGCAATTTGACATGGCCAATCCACCAGCCTGCACATATTCGGACTGTGGGAGGAAACTGGAGCACCTGGAAGAAACCTGTGAAGAAAGGAAGAATATGCAAACTCCACACAGACAGCGACCCAAGGCAGGAATCAAACCCAGGTTACTGGCACTGTGAAGTAGCAGTGCTAATTATTCTGCCATTCGGCTGCCCATTGTCATATATAATCCTTCCAGTTGTTGTAGTTGAGGTTAGAAACTCCAAAGTATTTTATGAAGTGTAACCTCAGCCCTCAGAACCTCAGAATCGTAAGTTTTGCACCTTGAATGAACTCCATTACTTATAACTCTCATTATTTTATCTGCCTCTATCAAATCTTCTCTAAGTTCAAGTTTTCCCTGACTATAAACGCCCATCTCACTGAGCCGAACATGTTCACTAACATATTTTATATTTCCAGAGGATGTTTGCAACAGAGTGGGTGGTCCAACAGTTCAGTTGACTCAGATCTTCCAATCTCCGGATTGTCAGAGACCACCCATACAACTCAAACTCTGTATTGGAATCTGATGCACTGAACTCCGGTGGAGTTGCCTGGGATGCTTGCAGTCCCCATGGGTAATTCCCCTGCCCCCTGGCACCCTCTGTGAATGTTTCCAACTCTGAGCTAGAGTCTTAGACTTCAGAGAGTTCCGACATACCCACCTGGATAGTTAACCAGGAAATATTAGACAGAAAAAAACCTGGACTAATTCCTAGGGACCTATAAAGCTGGTACCCCAATCACTCACACTGATCCTCCAACCCGCAGTGTACACTTCTCAATCCCTGACTACCCCTTCATGCCCCCCCACCCTACCCCCACTCCCCCACCCCACCCTCCCCTACCCCAACGCACCCCACCTCCCCAATCCCTCCACCCCACCCCACACCCCTCTATCCCCACCCCTCCTGCCCAGCTCCCTAACTAAGGTTCTATAAAGCTGCAATATGACTTGCCAACTTTTAAACTCAATACCCCACGGGTATTCAGCCGATGAAGATGTGCATGCCACGTGCCCTCTTGACCATCTTCTCCACCTGCATTGCCATTATCAGTGACCTGTGTACCTGTACACCCAGATCCCTCTGCCTTTCAATGCTCTTAAGAGGTCTGCCATTTACTGTATATTTCCTATCTTTATTAGACCTTCCAAAATGTGGAGCAGTATCAGGGCCGGCAGGAATAGGAGCGTAGTGACAAAACAACGAGTGCTGTTCTTCAGAGTATCCAGGTCATTAAGTTGGTGGCAGATGCATAAACCAAACAATTTACTATTGATTTCAGTGAGAGTTCTGCGGGGACTGCCCTGATGGAAGGAGCACTGACAATCTTCATAAGACCATAAGATATAGGCCGGAATTTTTCCGGCATATCCGCCCCGATTCTTGGGGTGAGCGATGCTCAGAGAACAGCATTCTCAGTTGGCCTCAGGTGGGATCGTACGCACACGGGGCGGACGTGCCGATAAAATTCTGCCCACTGGAGCAGAATTAGGTCATTTGGCCAATCGAGTCCACTCCGCCGTTCAACCATTCCAATGTCTGTTTCAACTTTCCGTGGAACCTCACCAATGTTAAATGTAAGCTCTCAACGCACTTTCCACTTTGATGGGATAAATGCCATCAAAGCGAAGAGTGTGCTGAGGGACCTCTTCACTCATTTTGGAGGGACAGGAGTCTGGGATGGGGTTCTTGATGTTGATTGCAACAACGAATAACCTGGTGAGGATTTACCACAATGTCACCACTGCAATTTGTTGGGTGTATCTCACCAAAAAGCTTGCTGGAATTCAACAGTTCAAGCTCAGTCATATCCCAATAGCGCTCGCAAAAGATGCAAACGTGGGCCTTATTACCCTGCTGGAATACTTTATACAACACAACCGATAAAGAAACACCCACAGCTAGACACTGAACACTCAGCTACAGTCTGTCAGCCCTTCACTTATATTGTAATTCCATTTGGATTTAATCAATTTATTCTATTTTGATTTGCCATCTGAAGTCCATGGAAACATCAGACTGGTTATTTTTTTTTAAATTTTATCTTGAAGGATGACATCTTTCTGAAATCACACAAATGTATCTGACATCAGGGTAGGATTAATGAATGGTAAATCCATCAGATATTAAAAGATTAATCAGATGAATGTTAAACATGGCTTTTCCACGCTTTCACAGCACTGAATTGGGTCGGAGATTTACCATTCAGATTTTAAAGTGTCAATCTGGCATCAGAACCATTATCCACTCCACATTACACAAAACCTGAACTACTGCATAGCACCACACAAATGGTGTTAGATACAAAGACTCATCGACTGATGTGATTCTAAAAAGCTTTTCGCACAACTTATGCCATCAGAAATTTGAGCTTTTGAAAATTATAGGACTTGCGTGATTCTTAAGTGTTTTAGCAGTCACTGACAACTTTCCAGTACGCCCACCATCACGGTATGGTTATGCTGCAGATCGTACTTAACCTGTCACTGACAAATTCATTTCTAAGCCACTACTCTGAAATAGAGATCTACCGTGTCTCTAAGGTTCCCTTAGGAGAGGAGAATTTTCCTGTGTGGTCTGGTCAACATTCATCCTTCAGTCAATATCAGTGGCACAGAGGTTAGCACTGCTGCCTCACTGTGACAGGGACCTGGGTTCGATTCTCGGCTTGGGGCACTGTCTATGCAGAGTCTGCATGTTCTCCCCAAGTCTGTGTGGGTTTCCTCTAGGTGCTCCGGTTTTCTCCCACAGTCTGAAAGACGTGCTGGTTAGGTGCATTGGCCATGCCAAATTCTCCCTCAGTCTATCTGAACAGGTGCCAGAGTATGGTGACCAAAGGATTTTCTCAATAACTTTGCAGCGTTAATGTAAGCCTACTTGTGACACTAATAAACTTTAACTTCACAAAAGCAAATAATTCTCAAAACACAGCCCTTAGGACTGGAACGTTAATGACAAGACAGGTCACAGCCCCACTCAAATTACCCAGCATGACGAGTTTTCATTAATTACAGACTTCAAAGAACTTTCTTCAAGTTCCTTCTCTGTTTTGATGCACACTATGCTTTCTAAAAAACTTCTGAATACAATTTCCATTTAATTTGCTAAGAATTTGACAATACATCAATGGTTCTGTTTCAGTTTTTAGGGTCAGTAATTTAAAATCAAGTTGCTTAAATGCAGTGAACTGGACTGTCTGAATTAAAAAGCTTATTTTTTCCAATGATAATTTTCTTAATGAAACTGCGTCAATTTATCACTCTTCAATACATCAAATATTTAAGGTTTTAGCAGAATTTTTAAATTAACACATCTACAAACACAGACTGATTGCACTCATTCGTGGCAGAGTTTGCATTATTTTCCCATAGCAAATGATTTTGCACAGACACCTCGGCAAAAAAGAACATTTTTCAAACCTAAAGCAAATTGCGCGGAGGGTGTGGAAAGTCTGCAGAGGGATCTAGATAGGCTGAGTGAGCGGGCGAGGACCTGGCAGATGGAGTACAATGTTAGCAAGTGTGACGTTATCCACTTTGGCAGGAATAATACTAGGAGGGATTACTATTTAAAGGGCAAAAAGCTGCAGCATGCTACAGTGCAGAGGGACCTGGGGGTCCTTGTGCATGAGTCGCAAAAACCCAGTCTGCAGGTGCAGCAGGTGACCAAGAAGGCAAATGGGATGTTGGCCTTTATAGCGAGGGGGATAGAGTATAAAAGCAGGGAGGTCTTGCTGCAACTGTACAGGACGCTGGTGAGGCCGCAGCTGGAGTACTGTGTGCAGTTTTGGTCACTGCACTTGCGCAAGGATATTTTGGCCTTGGAGGGAGTGCAGAGGAGGTTCACTAGGCTGATACTGGAGATGAGGGGGTTGGACTATGAAGAGAGACTAAATAGACTGGGTCTGTACTCGTTGGAGTTTAGAAGGATGAGGGGGGATCTTATAGAGACGTATAAGATAATGAAAGGGATGGATAGGGTAGAGGTAGAGAGATTCCTCCTGCTCAGAAAGGACAACAGGACTAGAGGGCACAGC
The DNA here is from genome assembly GCF_965287045.1 of Carcharhinus amblyrhynchos. Classification (NCBI taxonomy): domain Eukaryota; kingdom Metazoa; phylum Chordata; class Chondrichthyes; order Carcharhiniformes; family Carcharhinidae; genus Carcharhinus; species Carcharhinus amblyrhynchos. Next base: position 4,186,174 of record NC_137336.1, on the reverse strand, counting down.
CTCAAGATAAAGGGGGGGGGACAGTTTAGAACGGAGTTGAGGAGGAACTTCTTCACTCAAAGGGTGGTGAATCTCTGGAATTCTTTGCCCGTTGAAGTGGTGGAGGCTACCTCACTAAATATATTTATGACACGGGTAGATTGGTTTTTGGTAGGCAAGGGAATTAAGGGTTATGGGGAGAAAACGGGAAAGTGGAACTGATCCACTTCAGATCAGCCATGATCTTATTGAATGGTGGGGCAGGCTCGAAGGGCTAGATGGCCTACTCCTGCTCCTACTTCTTATGTTCTTATGTTCTAAAGCAGTTTTGTGGCAATTTGGATCTGAATAACTCATTGTTCTCAAAGAGGAAACCACTAGCCTTTGGGTGGGATTTTGTGCCATTCGTGCCAGAGGGATGGGAGAACCTTAGTGTGGAGAATAGAGAGTTGGCTGAGTGCCAACTTCCCCAACATCTCTGGTAGCAGCAGTGGGGCGAGAGAATTCTGACCATATTCTCAGGTGGACTTTAATAATCCCATGACACTCTCTGAAATGGAGAGGGCAGTTCGTCCTGGACAATATTTACCTTTCAACCAACAACTCTAGAACAGATCATAGAATCATAGAATCCCTAGAGAGCAGAAGAAGGCCATTCAGCCCATTGAGCCTGCACCAACAACACTCTCACCCAGCCCCTATCCCCGTAACACCATATGTTTGCCCTACTAATCTTCCTAATTTACACATCTTGGGAAACTAAGGGACCATTTATCATTGCTAATCAACCTAACCCACTCATTTTTGGGTTGTGGGAAGAAACCGGAGTATCCAGAGGAAACCCACACAGACACAGGGAGAACATGCAAACTCCACATTGACAGCAACTCAGAGGCCAGAATTGAACTGAGGTCCCTGGGTGCTACGAGGCAGCAGTGCTAACCACTGTGCTACCGTCCACCGAGATGACAAGGTGATTTCTTTAATTGCCTTTTCTGGGAGCTTCCTGTGCCCAGATTGGCTTTCTTGTTTCCCATATTGAAACAGCACCTACACTTCCAAAGTATCTGTGGGGTTTTCTTGTGAATCAGGTTCTTTTCTTCCTGTTAGTAACCCAGTTAACGTAGCCAGCCCTGAAATAGGCCCTTCAGCCTAACTGGTCTATGCTGTCCTCCCAGTTAGTCCCATTCACCCTGTGTTTGGCCCATATCCCTCTAATCCTTTCCCATCCATCTTCTTCCCCAAATGCACTTCTCAGTTTTATTTCCTGTTGCAGTCAGGTGGTAGATAATGATTGAAGCTTTTCCTAATGCAGCTGATTTGAATCTCAGTTCAGGAATGACTGTTAATGATGATAATTGCATACCCAAGCCAGATGGTGAAGTATTAAATTAGCTGTAAATCCTTATCTTGATAGTTGGGTTATTTACAGAATGCTGTTTAACACATATCTTCCTCTTATTTTTCAGTGTCCCAGCAGTCCCTTTTTATAAGTGCTTTAAGTGTTTAATTAACCAATGGCCTTGATCTATCTACCTCAGTAATAGAATTATCACACCATTAATCAGTGATACCAGTGACCAGAGGAAAATCAGACCATCATTGTGAAGGAGGACAGTGGCATAGTGGATATCACTGCTGCCCCACAACACCAGGAACTCAGATTCATTTCCCTGCTTGGGTCACTGTGTGTGCACAATTTGCAAGTTCTCCACATGCTTGCGTGGGTTTCCTCCGGGTGCTCCGGTTTCTTCCCACAGTCCAAAAGATGTGCTGGTTAGGTGCATTGGCCATGCTAAATTCTCCCTCAGTGTACCCAAACAGGCACCAGACTGTCACATGTATTGGGATATAGTGAAAAGTATTGTTTCTTGCGCGCTATACAGACAGAGCATACCGCACATAGAGAAGAAAAGGAGAGGGTGCAGAATGTAGGGCTACAGTCATAGCTAGGGTATGGAGAAAGATTAACTTAATATAAGGTCAGTCCAATCAAAAATCTGATGGCAGCAGGGAAGAAGCTGTTCTTGGGTCAGGTGGTACGTGACCTCAGACTTTTGTATCATTTTCCCAATAGAAGAAGGTGTGCGAGAGAATGCCCAGGGTGTTGGCTGCCAGCTGCTTTTCCAAGTCAGTGGGAATTGCAGACAGAGTCAATAGATGGGAGGCTGGTTTGCGTGATGGAGTGGGCTACGTTCCCTTGTAGTTTCTCATGGTCTTGGGCAGAGCAGGAGCCATACCAAGCTCTGATACAACCAGAAAGGATGCTTTCCATGGTGCATTTGTAACAGTTGATGAGAGTTGTCATGGACGTGTTAAATTTCCTGAGCCCCCGGAGAAAGTAGAGACATTGGTGGGCTTTCTTAACTGTAGCATGAGGGGGCCAGGAGAGGTTGTTGGTGATCTGGACAACAAAAAAACTTGAAGCTGTTGACCATTTTCATTTCATGCTGTCAGTCTCGTTGAGATTTACCAGCACTTTGTCTTTCTGTTTGCTCTCAACTCGTAGTTGGGAAGCAGCTTTGTAACGCTGATGTATAATGGAAAGAACATTGAGAAAAATGTGTGGAATATAGGAGCTGAAACATGGGATAATAAACGCGTGTTTTCATAACTGGTGAAAAAGTCGTAATCACAAATGCTGCAAAATTAATTGGCATGTCAAATGTAAGTGATAGTTTTCTTTGTCAGCTATGAATTATATAGCTAATCCAATAGTGGAATCCTGTCTCTTTAGCAATGAACAGTGGATTGTCAATCCCATTAGTTATAGGAAATAATGAGCTGTCTGCAGGGTGTTTACCAGACAGACCCATTACTATCCCTAGTAATTAACTATTTGTCTAATCATTTCAGATTACCCTCCAGCTCTTACACAGCACAGGAGCCCATAGTGCTGGCCTAGATATCCTACAATAATATATGGTCTGCCTTCCTTCAGCAGGAGTGAAAACTCTGGAGAAAAGCTTTGTTCCAATTTCTTGATTAGAGCGTACGTGATCCACAAAAAAATCTTTCAACTTTTGGGGCAGCATGGTAGCACAGTGGTTAGGACTGCTGCTTCAGAGCTCCAGGGACCTGGGTTCAAGTCCCGGCTCAGGTCACTGACGGTGTGGAGTTTGCATGTTCTCCTTGTGTCTGCGTGGGTTTCCCCCGGGTGCTCCGGTTTCCTCCCATAGTCCAAAGATGTGTGGGTTAGGTTGATTGGCTATGCTAAGAAATTGCCCCTTAGTGTACTAGGATGCTTAGGTTAGAGGGATTAATGGGTAAATATGTAGGGATATGGGGGTAGGGCCTGGGTGGGATTGTGGTCGGTGCAGACTCGATGGGCCAAAGGGCCTCTTTCTGCACTGTAGGCTTCTATGATTCTTAAATACTGTCACCTAGCGACGGCAACTTTCCTTCCCATAAAAAAAAACAGACTGGGTCTCTGGAAAAGGCAAGTCAGCCAGGAATATTGCCTATATTACACATTGCATGCCGAATATCGCTTCTGGTGTGAAGGACACATTTTTATACAGCCAGTTGTTGAGATTGAAATGCACCAACTTACAGACAGATTGCAAATTGAAGGTGTTTTCAGAACAATGGAGAAGGTGCTGGGGAATGGGACTCATTGCACAACTCGTTCAAAGAGCTAGTAGAGTTCGATGGGCTGAATAGCTTTTGTGTATATACAAACATATTGGCATAAGCATTAGGGACATGAGTAGTTCACTTGCCCTCCCTCAAGTCTGTTCTGTCATTCAATAAGATTGTGACTGATCTGATTCTAATCTCAACGCCACATTCCCGCCTGCCCCGATAGCCTCTCACATTCGTCCCTGCCTTAAACAATATCCAAAGGGCAAGACTTCCTGCTCCCGCTCACCGCGGGGAATCATGGACGGAGGGGGCAAAAAATTCAATGGATTATTTAAAAGGCCGTTGACCTCGGGCAGGAATTTCCGATCTTGTGCCGGAAAATCCCACCAAAATACATTGCATCCGCCACCTTTCGAGGAAGAGATTTCCAAGGATGCATAGCCCTCTGAAAGGAAGAGAAATTTCCCCATCCTCGTTATAAAAGGTCCACTCCTTATTTTTAAACAGTCTGGACTCTCCCATAAGAGGACACATCCTCTCCACATCCAACTTGCCGAAAGGATCTCTTAGGTTTCAATACACCAGTGGCTCCCAAACTGGGATTTTCTGCAGGAGCCTCCCAGGGGAATTGTGGCAGGCTGGGCGATTCAGGGAGACTGGAGTTGTTGAAGCTCGGATCAAAGCTGTCGCAGCACTCTGCCCAAACAATCACTGTGTCCTCTATGGACAAGCACGCGATGTTTGGCAGGTGTCAGAACCTCTAAAAATGTGTTGAACGGAGCAGTGCAAATGATCAATGGCATTAGCACTTGGCCACTGAAACTGTACAAAATTCTGTGTGATGAAATGGAGAAAGAGCACACAGCAGTGCTCCAACATGCAGAGATGAGGTGGCTGTCACGAGGCAAAGTGTTCGTGGGATCAAATGTTTCAATTTTCAGAGTATTTGACAAATGTCTCATGGCTTCAGAGGCTTGCGTATCTGGCCGATATTATTACAAAGCTGATTGAAGGGGATCTGTCGCTATAAGGAAAGGATATTACAGTTTTAACTGCAAAAGATAAGATTCTATCATTGTCATGGAAATTATGGTTTTGTCTTGGTGCAGAGAAAATAAGACCTTAGTCTGCTTTCCAACATTGAGAGACTTTCTCAATGAAGATAACTCTATCCCCAAGGAAAATATTTTCAGAGACATTACACACCATCTGTATGACTTTCCTGTTTGTTGGAATACCTCACTGGGTCAAAGGACTAGGATATGGGGCGGCACAGCAGCACAGCGGTTAACACTGCTTCCTCACAACACCAGGGATCCAGGTTCAATTCCAGCCTCGGGTGACTGTCTGTGTGGAGTCTGCACACTCTCCCAGTGTATGCATGGGTTTCCCCTGGGTGGTCCAGTTTCCTTTCACACTCCAAAGATGTGCAAGTTAGGGGGATTGGCCAGGCTAAATTACCCCTTTGTGTCAGGGGATTAGAACATAAGAACATAAGAAATAGGAGCAGGAGTAGGCCATCTAACCCTTCGAGCCTGCCCCGCCATTCAATAAGATCATGGCTGATCTGTCGTGGCTCAGTTCCACATTCCCGCCCTCTCCCCATAACCCTTAATCCCCTCGCTTATCAAAAACCCATCAACCCGCGTCTTAAAAATATTTAGCGAGGCAGCCTCCACCACTTCAACGGGCAGAGAATTCCAGAGATTCACCACCCTTTGAGTGAAGAAGTTCCTCCTCAACTCTGTTCTAAACCACGCCCCTTTTATCTTGAGGCTGTGCCCTCTAGTCCTACTGTCCTTTCTGAGCGGGAAGAGTCTCTCCACCTCTATCCTATCCATCCCATTCATCATCTTATATGTCTCAATGAGATCTCCCCTAATTATTCTAAACTCTAACGAGTACAAGCCTAGTTTATTCAGCCTCTCCTCATAGCTCAACCCCCTCAACTCCAGTATCAGCCTAGTAAACCTCCTCTGCACTCCCTCCAAGGCTAAAATATCCTTGCGTAAGTACGGCGACCAAAACTGCACACAGTACTCCAGCTGCGGCCTCACCAATGCCCAATACTATTAGCAGGATAAATATGTGGGGTTACAGGAAAAGGGCATGGGTAGAATTGTGGCCGGTGCAGACTCAATGGGCCGAATGGCCTGCTTTTGCATTGTGGGATTCTATGCTTCTGTCCATGTGGGTGTATAACCCATTTGCACTAACAGCCAGGCCTGTCGACTTGTCAGTGCATGATTACAAGAGCCCGATTGACATGGCTTCTGACTCCACAGTAAAACAACGCTTTGGTCATCTTCTGATGATGGATTTTTGGGGCAGCTGATGGCAGGATTACCCGGATGTGTAAAAAGGGCAGTTCATAACCTTCTTCCATTGACCAACATGTTTCTGTGGGAGTAATTTTACCTGATATTTTGAAACAAAAGCAAAAGAAACAGGAGCAGATAGGTACAAGAATCCAATTCTCCAACACATCCTATTATTAAATGGACCTTTGAACAAAAGAGCAACCTCACTTCTGCCATTAAAATTGACAAGAAGAAGGTCAGATTTAAGCACTTTGTTGAATTAGTAACATTCTAATGATAATAAATACAAGCATATAGGTCGAAATGACTTCAATAAAATTGTTTTCTGTGTTTGCAACTATTTCACAAAATAAAGTGTCTTCAACATAACAAGAAAGTTTGTGGTTCACTCAAAACCCTTGCAAGGTCAAATGAATTCTATACCTGGAAAGGTTGGGAAACCTTGCTCCAAGGTACAAAGACCAAAAGGGAAAGATTAATCAACTGAAGCAGCCCATGTCCAAATGCAGCAAGACCTGGACAACACCCAGACTTGGATTGACAATTGGCAAAGTGACAATCGCATCAAGTACCACACAATGACCATCTCCAACAAGTGAGAATCTAACCATCGCCCCTTGATATTCAATGGCACTGACATCACTGAATTCCCCCACTATCAACATAAAATGGGGCAGTTCCTGATCCGATTTTTGGGGTGAGTTTTCATGTTCAATCTTATGCTCTTAGTCATTGAAAATATGGGCTAGACTGTTTCTAGCTGCCGCAGGCAGTGGGCTGTGTTCAATGCACCAGCTAGCCTGCAGAGGGAGCTATTGTGAATGTGCTGACAGCTGTTTCTGCGCATACACAATAGAAACTGTAAAGGGAGCCATTAGGAACATAGGAATTAGGAGCAGAAGTAGGATAATTCAGTCCTTCGAGCCTACTCTGCCATTCAAGCAGATCATAGCTGATCTCTCTCTGGTCTCAAATCTACTTCCCCTTTTGTTCCCCACATCGCTCTTTCCCTTTTTTTAAATTGGAAATAAGACTATCTCCCTCTTGAAACCATTCAATAATTCAGACTCCACCGCACAATGGGACAGCGAGTTCCACAAATTCACCACCCTCTGCGAGAAGTAGTTCCTCCTCATCTCATTTCTTTTAGCTATTCTCTTCCTCTTTGGATAATTAATCTTATAATGCTGTGCATGCACAATTTCAACAGCAGGGGTCTGGCGGACAGAGAGAAGGCTGTCAGGCCTCTGCTGTTGCGGGTAGCCTCACAAGCTCTCCCCTCACCATCTACCACAATCAGGGATCGCAGCCGATCGCGAGCCCCACACAGCCCTGGGATGTAACCCTGTTGCCCTCCAGGCCCTGTCCAAGCCAATCATGCACCCCTCCCCCAACTCAGTTCAAGGGCAATTAGGGATGGGCAACTAATGTTGGCCTTGCCAGTGATGTCACTTCCCATGAAAGAATAGAGAACAAATAAAACCTATCATTAGGTTCAATACCCAACCACAGGGGGCTGCTATACTGTTAATAACGACTCACCAAAGTTAATTTGACAGCTCCTCACAGTTCCTCAATGTCCACCACGGAGAAGAATGGGGAACATTATCACACAAACATCACCCTCATGTTCTCCCTGAAATCCTGCACTATCCTTCATTATCACTGGGTCAAAATCTGGAAGCTTCTGACACCACAATGGCAACAGTGCCAAGGGGCAAGGCCCATCTTATTAGGGCAACTGGGGGTGGACAATAAACATGATCTTCAGAGCAGTTAAGAATAGTCTTTCATGGGGCAGATGTAGAGAAGAAGTTTGTACTTGTGGATGAGACCAGAAATAGGGGTCATAAATGATTCTATGATTCTATAAATGTAAGATAATCATGAATAACACATTCCAAAGATGTGTATGCTACGTGGATTAGCCATGATCAATGCACGGGGTTTTGGAGATAGGGCAGAGGGTGGGCTTGAGTGGGATGTTCTTTTGGAGAGTTGGTACAGATTCACTGGGCCAAATGGCCTCTTTCTGCGCTGTAGGAGATCCACAGTTCTAAATCCAATTGGAAATTCAGAGCAACTTCTTTCCCCAGGGAGTGGTGAGAATGTGGAACTCAATCCCACTGGAGTAGATAAGGTGAATGGTGTAAATGCATTGAAGGAGAAGGAAAAAGAAATACACAAAGGGTGAAAGGAATAGAAGCGAATGTAGAGGAAAAGAAGGTTGGAGAAAATGTATGTCAAGCATAATCATCAACATGCACGAGTGGAGTGGCCTGAACCTGTTGTGCAAATATTTAGTAATAGCTCAAAGCATCACCCACATTCCAGAAATAATTTTGAATGGTTTAATCAAGTCTCCTTTTGACAAATCGATGTAACTTAATCTCCCAATATGGGCAAATTTCGATTCGCTTGACCAATTTCTTTGTCTGTTGTCTCATATCCTTCCTTGCCTACAGAGATTGTCGATATACTAACATTCCTTTTCAGTAAAATGAATGAAGAACTTACATATGAGGAACAGTTGAGGACTCTGGGTCTGTACTTATTGTAGTTTAAAAGGATGAGGGGGGATCTTATTGAAACTTACAGGATACTGTGAGCCCTGGATAGAGTGGACGTGTAGAGAACGTTTCCACTCGTAGGAACAACTAGAACCAGAGGGCCCAACCTCAGGCTAAACAAACAATCCTTTAAAACAGAGATGAGGAGGAATTTCTCCAGCAAAAGAGTGGTGAATCTGTGAAACTCTTTGCTGCAGAAGGCTGTGGAGGCCGGGTTTTTGAGTATCTTTAAGACAGAGTTCTCGATTAATAAGGGGATCAGTGGTTTTGGGGAAAAGGCAGGAGAATGGGGATGAGAAAAACATCAGCCATGATTGAGTGGCGGAGCAGACTTGATGGGTCGAGTGGTCTTATTCTGCTTTTATGTCTTATGGTATAAGATACCAGAAGTGTCTTTGTGCCAACCAAGCCCATATCCCAACACAAACTAATATCTTCAGGATATTTAGAGGATAAAAGTATTACAACAGAGATATTTCCTTCTTTTTTTTTAATTACACCAGCAACATGGTGATATATCCATCTTGTTGCAGATTAAATAACTACTGCATTATCTTCTTTTCCATCTCCTTCACCATAAAATGGTTTGGCATTATGACCTGGTTAATTTTAGAATGAATATTTCATTTGCAGCAGATGAGAACTGGAGCAGACTGTTTGCATTGAACCAGGCCCACAACAGGATGCAACTTAATAAAGGTTTATTTTAAAAATTTGGCAGAATGAAAATTAAAAACACAATTTCCTGTAGTTGGGTAGCTAGTTATAAGAGAGTTATCAACTTAAAATTGTCACCCTGAAAGTGACGAGAAAGTTTGGGACAGATTTCTTTCATTAGTAGAGGGTTTTTGGATAAGACTGCTTTTCCACATGGATTGGCTGGGAGACGGTGCATTGCACTGATTTCGGAAAAATTTAATATATAATAATCCCAGAAGATGTAAAGTTATGGGAAGAGTTTGGCAATGCATTTATCAACAATGAACATTTTGGCCTCTATATCTGCTGGAAAGGTTATGTTTCAACGTTCATCCTTCTGTAGTCTGGTCAAGGAGATAGATATTAGGGAGTCTCTTAAAGGAGAAGATAGACTGTGAGACAGAGAGGCTTAGGGAGGAAACCTCAGGATTTAGGGATTGGGTAACTTAACTCCAATATTCTGTCCATGTGGCCAGGCAGGTTCACATTGTGGCAACATCCACACTGACAGAGTAAAGGAGGGCACGGGGGAATTGTTAAGGTGCAGAGGAGACCATTTGGCTCATTGTGTCTGCATCAACTCTTCAAATGAGCACCATGATGTAGTGCCATTCTCTTGACTTCTCCCCATACCCCAGCACAATGTTTCTATTCAAATAATCATCCAATGTCCTCTGAATGTTTCGAATGATGCTGCCTCCACCACACTTCCAGACAATGAATTCTAAACCCAAGCCTCTCAATGTGTGGATAAGCTTTTCCTCACATCCCATTTGCTATTTTTGTAAAATCTGACCTGTGATTCTCCTCTTTTTGGTGACGTTCCAGCAGGGAAGGACTTCTGTCCAACTTTTGGGATCTATCCCCACCCAATCTCTTTTCTTGAGTAGAAGTTTATTGCATTTGAATGGCAGACTCCCCAGGGCTCCGCAGCACTAACAGGAGGCCACAGGAACTCTGGCAGAGAGCTAAAGAGAAGTAGAATGACAAACTCAGGATGTATTGCATTCTTCCAGCACCTTTCACAATCCCAGCTGTCCCAAAGAACTTTCCAGCCATAGAGCCATAGAATATCCAGAATGCAGAAGGAGGCCATTTGGTCCATCATGTCTGTGCTAACTCTCTGAAAGAGCATCTTACCCAGCCCCATTATCTCCCACCCTATCCCCATAACCCCACACATTTACCTTGCCTAATCCACCAACCTGCACATCTTTGAGCTATGGGAGAAAACTGGACCACACAGAGGAAACTCACGCAGATACAGGGAGACCATGCAGGCTCCACACAGACAGTGACTCAAGGCTGGAATTGAACCTGGGTTCCTGGTGCTGTGAGGCAGCAATGCCAACCACTGTGCCACCCAAATAATTGAACTGAAATTCCATAAACTACCATAGTGTGATTTGAACCCCTGTCCCACAGCACTATTCTGAGTCTCTGGTAGATTAGTCCTGTTGTGGAGATGCTGGTGTTGGAACACAGTAACACCAGATTAAAGTCCAGCAGGTTGATTTGGTGGCTAGTGGCTATTGCTACCAAATAAACCTGTTGGACTTTAACCTGGCATTGTGAGACTTCTTACTGTGATTAGTCCTATAACCTTTCCATTACACCGCCACCTTTCCAACACTGACGCAGGTCGCAGCCCTTTGACCCATAATGGGACTCCCGGATACTTCCGCCATATGTCTACCCTTGGGGGGTGAGCTGGGGTCATTAAAGAAGCTGAAGAGGTATGTTGCTGCAGCAGTTATCTGCCTGGGTGCTCATTCCCTCCACGTGTGGCATACCTTCTCACATTGCTCTCCCTTCAGTCAGGGACAGAGAGGTACGGAGGACTCACACTGGTGGAGCAAAGGATGTAATTGATTCATTTGCGCAATAAACGCAGGTTCAGAGGGTGGCACAAGATCTGTTAATCTCATCATCAATCTCCTCCCAGACTGCCTTGGTGCCCCATGAAAAGATAATCTCCCGCCTCGACATTGCAGTCTGGATGAAAACTGTGAGGTCAAATGGGTATCTTCCACCTGCCATGGTTACAGCAATGTCCCGGTCCACTCCTTGAGTCTGCAGTTGAGCTGGAGTGTCTATCAATTCAGGCTATATTGGGCACTTCAGCACCGATGGCAGGGCAGCACGGTGGCACGGTGGTTAACATTGCTGCCTCACAATGCCAGGGACTTGGGTTCAATTCTGGCCTCAGAGTCACTGTCTGTGTGGAGTTTGCACATTCTCCCCATATCTGTATTTCCTCTGGGTGCCCCAGTTTCCTCCCACAGTCCAAAAGACATGCTGGTTTAGGTTGATTGGCTATTTTACATTGACCCTAGTGTCTTGTGATTAGCAGGATAAATATGAGGGGTTACAGTGTTAGGGCCTAGGCGGGATTGTAGTCTGTGCAGATTCAATGGGCTGAATGGCCTCCTTCTGCACTGGAGGCATTCTATAGTTCTATGATGCTGATTGCGACAACCCTGAGGGAACCAAGACAGCTCTGCACACAAACCCTGTGAAGAAGGTGCCAGAAGATACCTTTCCATGAGCTGATGCTGTGGTTGGCACCCTGTTGCCTGCCCCCTAGCCCAGTGTGCTCACCGACTGGATGGATCCTTCACCTTCATAAGAACATAAGGAATAGGAGCAGGAGTCGGCCATCTAGCCCTTCGAGCCTGCCCCACCATTCAATAAGATCATGGCTGATCTGAAGTGGATCAGTTCCACTTCCCCGCTTTCTCCCCATGACCCTTAATTCCCTTGTCTATCAGAAACCTATCTACCCGTGACTTAAATATATTTAGCGAGGCAGCCTCCACCACTTCAACGGGCAGAGAATTCCAGAGATTCACCACCCTTTGAGCGAAGAAGTTCCTCCTCAACCCCGATCTAAACTGAACCCCCCCTTATCTTGAGGCTGTGCCCTCTAGTCCTGCTGTCCTTTCTGAGCGGGAAGAATCTCTCTACCTCCATCCTATCCATCCCCTTCATTATCTTATACGTCTCTGTAAGATCCCCCCTATCCTTCTAAACTCCAACAAGTACAGACTTAGTCTATTCAATCTCTCCTCATAGTCCAACCCCCTCATCTCCGGTATCAGCCTGGTGAACCTTCTCTGCACTCCCTCCAAGGCCAATATATCCTTCTGCAAATGTGGCGACCAAAACTGCACACAGTACTCCAGCTGCGGCCTCACCAGTGCCCTATACAGTTGTAGCAACACCTCCCTACTTTTATATTCTATCCCCCTCACGATAAAGGCCAATTAACTGGTTGGTCATTGTTATTATTGGCCAATTCATTAACTGGTTGGCCATTGTTGCTCGCACTGAAGCAGCAGCCACTTTTGGTGCTGTTGCTGTGATCTGCTCCAATCAAGGAACATTCAACCCAATGAATGCATCAGTTCATACAGCGCTTGGCCTCAGTAACAACGGCACTATCATTATTCCTGATCGGTGACTGTTACCTCGCAACTCCTGCCTTTTCGATGGATGACGCAATGGAAGGAGTAGTGAGGTACATCAGCCATGAACTTGCCGAATGGGGAAGCAGAGGGCCAAATGACTTCCCCCAATTCTGATTTCTAATATCCCTACAATCTTGAAATTTTCTGGCTCCCAGTCAGAGAAACGCAGCTTGAAACTGGGTAGCGTTCTCTTTTTTGTTTAGAAATTGCTTTGAGTCTGTAATTACTGTTGAAGTGGGGCACCGAGAGGGCAGTGGACATATACTAGGCACAGCTATTTTGCTGTTATTTTTATGGTTATATCAAATTTATTGTTAAGTTTGAAGGTTGGGCTTTTAATGATTTGAAAAGTGTGAAATTCCGTCCGACTGGAAAGTTCTGTAAATTGATTTCTTACAACGACAATTAAATATTTATTGCACATTAATTATGTATTTCCTCACATTTGTGAGGCAGTTTATTGTCAAGGCAAAATATAATACATTATTGATGAATTATTGTACTTATTTATTCCCTATAATAGTTTTGCATGTTTAATTTAGGCAGCAAAGCATTAAATTAAACATTAAACAAATAGAATGTTGCACAGCTTGGTTCTTGGTTTGTTTGATTTGGGGATGTAACGGCTCTTGTGCAATTGCAGTTTAAGGCGTTGCAGTTTGATAGCCATTTTATAGAGAAATATTACTGGCAAATAACACCTTCATTGGTTAAGCGGCCAAATGGGTTTAATGTATGGTCTGACCCAGAGAATCATAGACTCCCCACAGTGCAGAAGGGGCCCATTCAGCCTGTCGAGTCTATACAAGCCACAATCCCACCTATTCCCTTGACCCCATATATTGACCCGACAAACCCCCTGGTACTAGGGTCAATCTAACATGGCCAATCCACCTAACCTGCACATCTGTGGCCTGTGGGAGGAAACCGGAGGGAACACACACACAGACACGGGGAAAACATGAGAACTCCACTCAGACAGTTACCCAAGGCCAAAATTGAACCCAGGTCTCTGGCTTTGTGAGGCAGCAGTGCTAATTACTGTGCCACCGTGCTGCCGAATATTGGTTCTGTTCTCTCTCCACAGATGATGTCAGATCTGCTGAGATTTTCCAGCATTTTCTGATTTATTTTTAGATTCCAGCATCTGCGGCATCTTGCCTTTACCTTAATGTATTGTGCCTTTCTGAGTTCAGACCCGGCTCCATTCACCCCAAGCAAGTTTTTTAATGACTATTGAATAGCCTCAATGGCCCTGAAAAAGCTGGTCTTATATTGCGAGAAGGTCAGGTTTATTGATTATTATAAATAGTCTATGGCTAGAATTCTCTGGCTCTTCACACCCCATTGTCACTGCCAGCAAGGGCAGACAATATGATGCTCAGCAAATCTCTGTTCACTTCACGGACTTGAGAATCCCACCATATATTTCACAAGTAATGGTTTTCAAAGTTTGTTGATGATATTTTAGCTTCGACCTTAGTTGTTTTTTAATTCACTTGATATCAAATTGAATTAAAAGTGAAGGATAACCATTAGTTCATGTTGTTTCCTGGTTTGCCCCTCTGCTTGTTGGTTTATATTCGCTCCGTGTCCATTGATGTACCAATTGTAAAATTCCTGTTTTCTGATCTCTCCATGTCCTTGCCACCACCACCACCCCACTTCCTTCTCTTCTGTATGACCTCTTCCAGCCCTGCACTATCCAAGATTTGATTTGATTTATTATTGTCACATATATTGGTATACAGTGAAAAGTTTTGTTTCTTGTGTGCTATACAAAGAATACCATTCATAGAGTATGTAGAAGAGAAGGAAAGGAAAGGGTGCAGGATATAGTATTACAATCATAGCTAGGGTGTAGAGAAAGATTAGCTTAATATAATGTAGGCCCACTCAAAAGTCTGATGGCAGCAGGGAAGCAGTTGTTGTTGAGTTGGTTGGTGCATATCCTCAGAGCTTTGTGTCTTTTTCTTGCTGGAAGAAGGTGAAAGAGGGTATGTCTGGGATGTGTGGGGTCCTTGATTATGCTGACTGCTTTTTCAGAGGCAGCGGGAAATGTAGACAGAGTCAATGGATGGGAGGCTGGGTTTGAGTGATGGACTGGGCTACGTTCACAATCCTTTGTAGTTTCTTATGGTCTTAGGCAGAGCAGGAGACATACCAAGCTGTGATACATCCAGAAAGGATGCTTTCTGGGGTGCATCTGTACAAATTGGTGTGAGTTGTCGCAGACATGCTGATTTTCCTCAGCCTTCTGAGTAAGCAGAGGCAGTGGTGGGATCTCTTAACTATAGTGTCGGCATGGGGGGACAAGGACAGGTTGTTGGTGATCTGGACACCATGAAACATGAAGTTCTCAAAACATTTCCACTACATCCCTGCATTATCCGCGATCTGTCCCCTTTTCCAATTCTGACATTTGCACACCTTCGATTTTCACTGCTCCATCTTTGGTCGCCATGGATTCGGTTGCCTGGGCCTTAGACTCCAGAATTCCCTTACTGAACCTTTCAATTCTCCAACACTTCCTCCTCGAAACTCAAGCATTTTGTCAGCTGTCCCGATATCACTTTTTATGGAACTTGATGTCGAATCTTATTTGCCAATAGCCCCGTGAAATACCTTGTGATGTTTTGTTAAATTAACGGTGCTGTATAAATGCAAACTGCTTTTGGTGTCTGCTGTAGGGTCTGCCCTGCTGACAGTGACTTGGTTCAATAAAGGACGTGCATAAAGGGTGGGTGACATGGTGGCGCAGTGGTTCCCAGGAGGGTCAAGCTATATGGTGGCACAGTGGTTAGCACTGCTGTCTCACAGCACCAGGGACCCGGGTTCGATCCCTGGCTTGGGTCATTGTCTGTGTGGAGATTGCACGTTCTCCCCGTCTCTGCATGGGTTTCCTCCAGGTGCTCCGGTTCCCTCCCACAGTCCGAAAGTCATGCTGGTTAGGGTGCATTGGCCATGCTAAATTCTCCCTCAGTGTACCCCGAACAATTACTGGCAGACTGTGGCAAATAGAGGATTTTCACAGTAACTTCATCGCGGTGTTAATGTAATCCGAATTGTGACACTAATAAGCAAACTTTTTAAACATCATCCATAAGCGAAGATGAGTGTTGCTTTCATTACCACGGCCTTTATCTTTCAGACCTGCCCTTACATCCCCTCCAGCCTTCCGCAGGCTGTGAACTCTGGATTCTGTTTCCTGATGTAAAACACACCGTCTCCATCCTGGCTTGCGGCTGGGATTCTCCGGTGCTGCTAAAAGTGAATGGAATCTTTGCTGGAACACCAAATTCTCCATTTTCACTTGCACTGGTCCAGGCAGGGATGAGGTTGGAGAATCCCAGCTATTAACATGTTGCCAGCACATCATATTTCCCTATCCACTGTGGAAGAGAACAATCGGAGCGTGGTGGATGTTCAGTGTGGCTATTTAATTCTCACTCATTTTAGGTGGTGTCTCCAAGCGCGTTACATAATCAGCCTGGTTTGCATCACCAGCGGCAAAGTTATGAGGCTCACTGATGATCTCAGGAAAACTGCTCACAATGGCTCCGTGGCCTCTCTGGCGTCAATTTCCTCTTGAGCTGGTTCGAATACCGGAGTTGAGGGGGTTGAGCTATGAGGAGAGGCTGAATAAACTAGGCTTGCACTCGTTAGAGTTTAGAAGAATGAGGGGAGATCTCATTGAGACGTATAAGATGATGAATGGGATGGATAGGATAGAGGTGGAGAGACTCTTCCCGCTCAAAAAAGACAGTAGGACTAGGGGGCACAGCCTCAAGATAAAGGGGGGGCGGTTTAGAACGGAGTTGAGGAGGAACTTCTTCACTCAAAGGGTGGTGAATGTCTGGAATTCTCTGCCCGTCGAGGTGGTGGAGGCTGCCTCGCTAAATATATTTAAGACGCGGGTCGATGGATTTTTGATAAGAACATAGAACATAGAACATTACAGCGCAGAACGGCCCTTCGGCCCACGATGTTGCGCCGACCAGTTTAAAAACAATGACCCTCTAACCTAAACCAAACCCTTTCCATCCATAAACCTATCCACGGATCTCTTAAACGTCCCCAAACTAGGCGCATTTACAACTGCAGCAGGCAGGGCATTCCAATCCCTCACCACCCTCTGCGTAGGTTCTTTACCCAGACTACCACCCCTTAATTTAAAGCTATGCCCCCTCGTGCTAGCTTTCTCCATCCAAGGAAAAAGGCTATCAAAAAGGCTATGATAAGCGAGGGGATTAAGGGTTATGGGGAGAGGGCGGGAATGTGGAACTGAGCCACTACAGATCAGCCATGATCTTACTGAATGGCAGGGCAGGCTTGAAGGGCTAGATGGCCTACTCCTGCTCTTATTTCTTATGTTCTTATGTTATGTTCTTATGAATCTGGCGCCAAGTCAAGGCCACCTTCAAGTGATGTCATTGTAAAACCCTGTAACCTGTAACATTGTACCCTGTTGAATGAGATGCATGCTGGAATTTTACCCTGACGATATTTACCCAGTGGTATTGTAAGACTTCTCACTGCGCCCACCCCAGCCCAAAGCTGGCATTCCCACATCATGGCTACCACTGAGAGTGGTGCTACCAAATAAACCTGTTGGGCTTTAACCTGGTGTTGTGAGACTTCTTACTGTGCTTACCCCAGTCCAACGCCAGCATCTCCACATGATGTCATCAAGCAGTCTAAGTGCCAATCATGTTGAAAGATTCTTGCAGGCACCAAACCAGGAAATCAAACCAACTGATGATGACCCTCCATTTTTAATTAAATTTTACTTTCAGTGAAGTGAAGGTTGGAACATTTATGAGGTAGTAATTAAATAGGTTATGATAATAGCCGCAATGTCATAAAGTAACTTCTAAAAAAATTAGCCCTTATTTTAAAAATATCGAATTTTTATAATCCAAAAGAAAATGGCCTTCCGTAATTATAAAATCAGCTTTTCGACAGCAGCTATTATCAACTTTGATCACATTTGGAAATTCAATTACAGCTGGAATTTTACCTCCACGCCCAGCCTGGAATCGGGGTGGGTGAGGATCACAGAATGGCATCCTCCATTGTCCTCAGGCTGGATCTTACGAGTCTTGGGCAGTAAAATTCCGGTATACATCTCACTCAACAAGATTACAGGCTACAGGGTTTTTACAACGAGACACAGGGTAAAATCTGTGATAACTTGATCAGTTCACATCAGAGGGAAATATAGAATCATTCCTAGGTTGTACTGCATTTGTGCGCACTTGTGAAGTTGTAGAGAGTTCCTGACAGTTTGCAGACATCATTGCAACCTCAGAACACAAGCTAATTTTCCCAGAAGAGGAAATGCTGGAAAATCTCAGCATATCTGGCAACATCTCGAAGGAGAGAAAGGAACTGACGTTTCGAGTCCAGATATTAATAATGTAAAGTGAGGGAAGGAAAGATGAATCATAACAACAAAAACAAGGAGAAAGGCTTCGAGATGCTAGTTGCAGTCCATAGAAAGAATAGATAGCGTGAATGGCCAAATTGCAAAGAAGCTGAAATCAGAGGGTAAACTATGAAGACCTGGGGGGCGGGGGGGAGATGGATGGGAGAGATGCAAAATTGAGAAAAAGGGGAAAAATGAAGCAAAGGGGGGGAAAAGATAAGAGAAGGGGAAAAAAGTGAGAAGATTTGGGGAGGACAAAAAAATAAAGACAGACAATAAATTTTATTTGATTTACTATTGTCACACGTATAGCATATAATGAAAAGTATTGTTTCATACATGCTACACAGACAGAGCATACCATACATACAGAAGGAAAGGAGAGAGCGCAGAATGTTGTGTTACAGTCATAGCTAGGGTGTAGAGAAAGATCAACTCAATGCAAGGTAGGTCCATTCAAAACCCTGACGGCAGCAGGGAAGAAGCTGTTCTTGAGTCGGTGGGTGCGTGACCTCAGACTTTTGTATCTTTTTCCAGAAAGAAGAAGGTGGAAGAGAGAATGTCCGGGGTGTGTCCTTAATAACGCTGGCTGCTTTGCTGAGACAAGAGGAAGTGTAGACAGAGTCAATGGATGGGAGGCTGGTTTGCATGGTGGATTGGGCTACATTCATGGCCTTTTTGTAGTTTTCCTTTGGTCTTGGGCAGAGCAGGAGCCATACCAAGCTGTGATACAACCAGAAAGAATGTTTTCTATGGTGTCTCTTTAAAAGTTGGTGAGAGTCGTAGCTGACATGTCAAATTTCCTTAGTCTTCTGAGAAAGTAGAGGCATTGGTGGGCTTTCTTAACTATAGTGTCAGCACGTCAGGATCAGGACAGGTTATTGGTGATCTAGACACCTAAAACTTGAAGCTTTTGATCCTTTTCACTCCATTCCCTTTAATGTAGACAGGGGCAAGTTCTCCTTTACGCTTCCTGAATTAGATGACAATCTCCTTTGTTTTGTTGACAGTGCGGGATAGATTATTGTCATCACACCAGTTCACCTGATTCTCTATTTCATTCCTGTGCTCTGTCTTGTCATTGTTTGAGATCCATCCCACTATGGTGGTGTCATCAGCAAACTTGGAAATCGAGTGGGGGGAAAATTTGGCCACACAATCATAGGTGGAAAGGAGTAAAGCAGGGAGCTGAGAACACAGCCTTATGGGGCACCGGTGTTGAGGATGATCGTACTGGAGGTGTTGTTGTCTATCCTTACTGATTGCGGTCTGTGAGTTAGGAAGTTCAGGATCCAGTCACAGAGGGAGGAGCCGAGGCCCAGAGCACGGAGTTTGGAGACGAGATTGTAGGAATAATGGTGTTGAAGGCTGAGTTATAGCCAATAAATAGGAGCCTGACATAGATGTCTTTGTTATCTAGGTGTTCCAGAGTTGAGTGCAGGGCCAGGGAGATGTTGAGGCGGTAGGCAAACTGTAGTGGATCCAGATAGTCGGGAGGCCGGAACTGATTTGTGCCATGACTAACCTTTCAAAGCTGTTCTTAATGATGGATGTCAGAGCCACTGGATGATAATCATTGAGGCACGCTGCCTGGCACTGGGATAATGGTCATCTTCTTGAAGCAATAGGGACCTCAGATTGTAATAAAGAAAGGTTGAAGATGTCTGTGAAAAAAAAGAAATAAAGAAATAAAATGTACAGAATAGTTAAAAATTAAATGAATCTAAAACAAAGGGGTTGAGATGGGATAGAACCAATCATCTGAATTTGTTGAATTCGATGTTGAGACGGGAAGGCTGTAAAGTGCCGAGCCGGAAGATGAGATGCTGTCCCTCCAGTTTGTGTTGAGTTCACTGGAACATTGCAGCAGGACAAGGACACGCATGTGGGCACAGGAGCAGGATTGTGTGTTAAAATGACAAGCGACAGGAAGGTCAGGGTCCTGATTGTGCACAGACCGAGGGTGCTCATTAAAGCAATCACCTAGTTGATGTTTGCTTTCTCTGATACAGAGGAAATTTTCCAGCATTTTTCTTTTGGTCTCAGATTCCAGAATCCGCAGTAATTTGCTTTTGTCTGGACTGATATTCCTTTGTTTTTTAGCGCACACACTTATCTATTTCCTTTTGAAACTTTTGCAATCGCCTTCCGCCAGAGTTGTCAAGTGGATAATTCACCTCAATCTCTTCCTGAGGTCCACAATATCATAGATTCAAGCCTTCAGCCACTTTGATTTACTCCACCTGATGTCTGAGAGAGATACAAGAAGGCTATAGGCCCAGACAACATCTTGGCTGTAAGAGTGAAGATCCCAGAACTAAACTTGACCTTAGCCAAGCTGTTCCAGTACAACTACAATACTAGAATTTAGTGATAATGTGACAAATTGCTCAGTTATGTCCTGTCCAGAAAATGCAGAACAAATCCAACCTGACCCATTCAAACTCATTCAGGCAACTCCCAAAAATAGAAAATGCAAGTTGTCATCAGCAGTGTGACCACGCAGCGCTCCCTCAGCAAAACCTGTTCACTGACACTCACTTTGAGTTCCAGCAGGGCCACTCACCTCCTGATCTCATTACAGCTTTGGTCCAAGCATCGAACAAACAGTTGATCAAGAAGCGAGGTGGGAGTGTTTGTCCTTGTTATCAAGGCAGCATTTGACCAAATCTGGCCTCAAGGGGTACTAACAAAGCTGGAGCCAATGGGAATCAGGGGAGAAACTGGTTGAAATAATAATGGGATCAAATGCAGATGTTTGGACTTGTTGGAGATCAAATTTTTCTGCCCCAGGGCTTCACTACAGGCTTTCCTCAGTGTGGTGTATGAGGCCCATCCATCATAAGGTCAGAAATGAGGATAAGAACATAAGAAATAGGAGCAGGAGTAGGCCATCTAGCCCTTCGAGCCTGCCCCGCCATTCAATAAGATCATGGCTGATCTGTCGTGGCTCAGTTCCACTTTCCCGCCCTCTCCCCATAACCCTTAATCCCCTCTCTTATCAAAAACCCATCAACCCGCGTCTTAAAAATATTTAGCGAGGCAGCCTCCACCACTTCAACGGGCAGAGAATTCCAGAGATTCACCACCCTTTGAGTGAAGAAGTTCCTCCTCAACTCCGTTCTAAACCGCCCCCCTTTATCTTGAGGCTGTGCCCCCTAGTCCTACTGTCTTTTTTGAGCGGGAAGAGTCTCTCCACCTCTATCCTATCCATCCCATTCATCATCTTATACGTCTCAATGAGATCTCCCCTCATTCTTCTAAACTCTAACGAGTACAAGCCTAGTTTATTCAGCCTCTCCTCATAGCTCAATCCCCTCAACTCCGGTATCAGCCTAGTAAACCTCCTCTGCACTCCCTCCAAGGCCAAAATATCTTTGCGCAGGTGCGGCGCCCAAAACTGCACACAGTACTCCAGCTGCGGCCTCACCAATGCCCTATACAGCTGCAGCAAGACCTCCCTACTTTTATATTCAATCCCCCTCGCTATGAAGGCCAGCATCTCATTCGCCTTCCTGACCACATGCTGCACCTGCAAGCTGGGTTTTTGCGACTCATGCACAAGGACCCCGAGGTCCCTCTGCACCGTCGTCTGCTGCAGTTTTTCACCACGTAAGTAATAGTCCTTCACTGACAGCTGTACAATGGTCAGTCATGACTCGTCAGAGACTGAAACAGTCTGTTCCCCCATGAAGAAAAGCTCGGACAACATCCTGATACACGCCAAGTTAGATTTGTTCTACAAACTCCCAAGCAATGGCCATCTCCAGAGACAGAAGCTAACCATCTCCTCTTGACATTTAAAGATCCTACCATTATTTAATCTCCAACTATCCATACTCTGGGGAGTTACTATTGATCAGAAACTGAATTAGCCATATAATTACTGTCTGAGTGTGGAATGCTGCAGTGAATAACTCACCTTATGTCACCCAAAAGCCTGTCCATCACCTACAAAGTACACGTCAGGAATGTAAAGGAATACTCTCCACTTGCCTGGACTAGTGCAACTCCAATACTCAACATCATCCAGAACAATGTCAACATCTTAATAATCACCTCCCCATCACCTCAAACATTCACGCCCTCACCACTGATGAGCAGTGGCAGCCATCTACAAAATGTACAACAACTCACCAAGGTTTCTTCAACAGCACCTTCCAAAGCCGCAAGCTTTCCCACAAGGGCAAGGACAGCAGTTGTATGGGAACATCTCCATCTGCAAATTCCCCTCCAAGACACGCACGTGCCTACTCGGTATTATACCACTGTTCCTTCAATGTTGATGGTTTAAAATCCTGGAATTGCCTCCCTAGCTGCTCAATGAGTGTATGCACACCACGTGTGCTGCAACACTCCAAGAAGACTGCTCGCACCCATCCTCTCAAGGGCAAATCAGGAGGGCAGTGAATGCTGACCCAACCAGCAATGCCCAGGAAGCAATAACAAATAGTTCACCCTTTGTTAAAACAGGAGTCCTGAGGAATTGTTCAGTGTTTATCTGCAAGTTTTACTCTTTGAGTTTCTGTAATGTGTCACTAGAGCTGTGTGCCATTGCATGATCAAAAAATCATTTTGCTAAAACATTTAGCTTCCAATAGATATCAAATAAATTAAATTTGAACTGTCTGCCATGAGAAATCAGTCTTCATTAAGAAAACTTCAACAAATCTTCAATAAAAATGTAGCAAACAATCCTAATGGTCTCTGCTGCTTTTTG
The DNA here is from genome assembly GCF_965287045.1 of Carcharhinus amblyrhynchos. Taxonomy (NCBI): domain Eukaryota; kingdom Metazoa; phylum Chordata; class Chondrichthyes; order Carcharhiniformes; family Carcharhinidae; genus Carcharhinus; species Carcharhinus amblyrhynchos. The sequence goes on along the minus strand of NC_137336.1, from coordinate 4,163,402 downwards.
CACAATACACATTACCTTCTATCCCTCTATATTAAATGTCATTTATCTGCCTGGTCACTTAGCACTTTTATTATAAAGGATCCCTTGTGTCAATTCAACCACCATAAAGCGGTGTCTGTCTGTGCTGTGTTACAGAACCTTAACTCCCCAACTGTGCTCACCAGGTCCAGACACGCTAATAGCTCCCTGTGTGATAACTACTGTCACAAGATTAAGGTTACCGTCTATATCAATCAATATCTCTGTTCTCTCCATTCATTCTCTCAGAAGTAAATAGATCAATGAATGTTACATGCACAAAGAGACTCATGTGAAGGAATACCATGCGTCTGTGTCCAGTTTTTGCAATTTGATGTATGACTGAGTGAAATCCAGTTTTTCCCATTGAGTGACACAGTGTCACTGATGGTAACACATGCAATTCTGCTGATCTCAGGATAGCTGGTGAAGGTTGGAGCTGTAATGACTTCAATCTGGCCATTTGTTGGCCTATTGGAATATGAACTCTCTGATTAAAGAATCAATTGATGGACCAATCAGGGATTCTTTTCCTTGTATTTAACCGGGAGTGTCAGGTATCAGTTCCTCTGGTATTCTTGAAGGTAGACTGCTGGCTGACAGCACTCTGTGTACTGCTGTTGGAATTGTATATAAAGGGATTTTGGTGAAAGGACTCCTGCCTCCAAAGACTTATTACAGGAGCACAGTTATAAAGAGGGATGTAGTATTGATTGTGAGGATGAGGAAGTTATCAGTTGTATGTGGAGACCAGACAGGCAGCCATGTCTTGAGCTGCCTGCACACACTCGCCTCACTTCTCCCCATTTCCTTGGCTCAAGAATTGCCTCAGTAAAGTTGTCCATGTCTCTCCTGCCTACATTTTGAGCCCATGCCTGTGACACCCCTTAGTGCATTTTAGGACTTAAATCCACAACAAAAATGCAAAATTTTGTGTTACCCCAAGGCTACCAAAGTGTCATTGGCTAATGCTAGGGAAATGTTCTAGTAATGAGATGTAAGATGTTAGGGTAAAATGTGGTGGCCTCTGCTTTTGGGTTCTATTGGAGTGATGGTCCCTTTAAGAACTTGGTTTCTCTGGATTTCTAATACTAAAAAAAAACTTGTCCCAGGAACTGATCAGGTGATTAAACTGCCTGGGCAATAATCAATGGAAAAGCAAAGAGTAAGCAAGAAGTTTGTTGCAGGGGCCAGCTTTCCAAGACTGTTCAGTTTAGAGTTACTGGGGTGTAGGGAACATTGCTTTCAGCAGAAATTCATTCTCTTGGAAAACATCTTTAAAGTGCTTGATAACTGAAGGGCTCTGTTAAAAGTGAGTTGGACTTTTGGGATAGTCAAGTTAAAAAGATTAAAAAAATTAGAATCTGGAGAGTTCTGAACTAAAGGTGGCTGCATTCAAGTTTTCAGCGATGCCTATGTTAAACTGAGGGTTTATAACCATGGGAAGTTTGGAAAAGGTTAGAAAGGAAAAATTTGTTGGAAGTAAGCAGAAGTTTGAAGAAATCTTCACCTTGATAGGAACCTTTGACACAGGCAGTGACTAATCTTCTGTCCAGGGGAATTTCACAGTAACTCCATTGCAGTAACATAGAACATAAGGAGTCGGCCATCTGGTCCCTCACGCCTGCTCTGCCATTCAATAAGATCATAGCTAATCTTTTTGTGGAGTCAGCTCCACTTAGCCACCAGCTTAATTTCTTCACTGTTCAAATATGTATCAATCCTTGCCTTAATATTCAATGAGGGAGCCTCAACTGCTTCACTGGGCAGGGAATTCCACAGATTCACAACTCTTTGTGTGAAGAAGTTCCTCCTCAACTCAGTCCTAAATCTGCTTTCCTCTATTTTGAGGCTATGCCCCCTAGTTTTAGTTTCACTCACCAGTGGAAACAACTTCCCTGCTTCTATCTTATCCATTCCTTTCATAATCTTAAATGTTCCTATAAGATCCCCCCTCATTCTTCTGAATTCCAGTGAGTATAGCCCCAGTCTACTCAGTCTCTCCTCATAAGCCAACCCTCTCAACTCCAGAATCAACCTAGCGAGTCTCCTCTGCACCCCCTCCAGTGCCAGTATATCCTTTCTCAAGTAAGGAGATCAAAAATGTACACAATACTCCAGATGTGGTCTCACCAGCACCTTATACAGCTGCAACATAACCTCGCTGTTTTTACAGTCCATCCCTCTAGCAACGAAGGACAAAATTCCATTTGCCTTCTTAATTACCTGCTTCACCTGTAAACCAACTCCATGAGATTCCTGCACAAGGACGCCCAGGTCCCTCTGCACAGCAGCATGCTGCAATTTTTTACCATTTAAATAATAGTTCATTTTGCTGTTATTCCTTCCAAAATGGATCACCTCACGTTTACCAACATTGAACTCCATCTGCCAGACCCTCACCCACTCACTGAGATCATCTATAGCCCTTTGCAGACTTTTCACTGCACACTTTGCTCTGCCACTCATTTTAGTGTCATCTGTGAATTTTGACACACGACACTTGTTCCCCAACTCCAAATCATCTATGTAAACTGTAAACAATTGTGGTCCCAACACTGATTCCTGAGGCACATGTTAATGTACATGCAAATATAAGGCATACTTGTGACTAATAAATAAACTTTACTTTTCCAATTTCTGATTAAAAGCTGCTGGGAGTGTTTAGGATGCAAGTCAAATGAGTTTGGAAGTAAGTTTAAGTTTTTATTTATTAGTGTTACAAGTATGCTTACATTAACATTGTTGTGGAGATGCCAGCGTTGGGCTGGGGTGTGCACAGTAAGAAGTCTCACAACACCGGGTTAAAGTCCAAAAGGGTTAATTATTAGCACAAACTTTGAGTGCTGCCCTTTCGTCAGGTGAGTGGTAGCCTCCCTGCAGGTTTCGTTGAGGTGATTGTCCCTTTAAGAACTTGATTTCTCTGGATTTCTTTCATGAAAAAATTTGTTTCACCTGATGAAGGGGCAGCATTCTAAAAGCTTATGCTACCAAATAAACCTATTGGACTTTAACCTGGTGTTAATCATAGAACCCTACAGTGCAGAAAGAGACCCTTCGGCCCATCGAGTCTGCACCGAACACAATCCCACCCAGGCCCTACCCCCATATCACTACACTAATCTCTCTAACCTACGCATCCCTGGACACTAAGGGGCAATTTCTTAGCATGGCCAATCAACCTAACCCGCACATCTTTGGGCTGTGAGACTTCTTACTGTAGATTAACACTGCAATGAAGTCACTGTGAATATCCCCTAGTGGCCACATTCTGGCGCCTGTTCGGGTACACTGAGGGAGAATTTAGTATGGCTAATGCACCCAACCAGCACATCTTTCAGGTTGTGGGAGGAAACTGGAGCACCCGGAGGAAACTCAAGCAGACACAGGGAGAATGTGCAAACTCCACACAGAGAGTGACCCAAGCTGGGAATCGAACCCAGGTCCCTGGCGCTGTGAAACAGCAGTGCCTATTGAAGTTCAATTTAGATTATAAGTAACTGCCTCCACTGTAATTTAAATATCTTTACTGTAACTGGCCATTTCAGAGAGAGTATAGTTTTTAGTTTTTTGTCCTTGGATTTTTTGTGCAGTAATTATTTTTTGGTTCACAGTGAATTTGCGCCTTCATTCGTTCAGTAAAACTCCTGTGTGTGCAGCTTTCCAAAAATAATACAGCAAATACAGCAATAATACAGGGCAGTATGTTAGCACGGTGGTTAGCATTGCTGCCTCACAGGGCCAGGGACCTGGGTTTGATTCCCAGCTCGGGTCACTGTCTGTGTGAAATTTGTACATTGTCCCCGCGTTTGAGTTTCCTCCCATAGTCCAAAGATGTGTGGGTTAGGTGCATCGGACATGCTAACTTGCCCCTTCGTCTCGGGGAACTAACTAGGGCATGGGGGTAGGGCCTTGGTGGGATTGTGGTTGGTGCAGATCGAAGGCCTCCTGCTGCACTGTAGAGATTCTATGATTCTAGAAACCATAAACTGATCGTATTAAAACACTAGAGCTTCAGAGGAGAGGCAATCACGGTCTTATTGTCACCCCATTCTGTTTCCTACCCTAGTTGGGAGCCACACATTTCTCATCTGGCCCTCTGGCCTGGACTGGGTGAGGGTCGTACGGTGCAGCATCTTCCCAAGGCCTTGGGTCAAAGCTCGAAGAGTTGGACAGAGGGAATGTGAGTGTCTGGTCGGTAGCGAGTCAGGTAGTCGGTTAGGGGAGGTGGGATGGGTTGAGGAATTGAGTGGGTCAGTGGATGGCTTGGGTAGTGAGTCCAGGGAGTCAGTGGTCAGTCGGGTGGGGTCGGATAGGTTGGAGGTCATTTGGGAGGATTGGATGGTCAGGAGAGGGGGAGGGTAGCTCGTGGTCAGCTGGGTGGGGCCCGATGGGTGGCAGGTTATATATATTTTGGCCTTGGAGGGAGTGCAGAGGAGGTTTACTAGGCTGATACCGGAGTTGAGGGGGTTGAGCTATGAGGAGAGGCTGAATAAACTAGGCTTGTACTCGTTGGAGTTTAGAAGAATGAGGGGAGATCTCATTGAGACGTATAAGATGATGAATGGGATGGATAGGATAGAGGTGGAGAGACTCTTCCCGCTGAGAAAAGACAGTAGAACTAGGGGGCACAGCCTCAAGATAAAGGGGGGGGGGGGGGGGCGATTTAGAACGGAGTTGAGGAGGAACTTCTTCACTCAAAGGGTGGTGAATCTCTGGAATTCTCTGCCCGTTGAAGTGGTGGAGGCTGCCTCGCTAAATATTTTTAAGACGCGGGTTGATGGGTTTTTGATAAGAGAGGGGATTAAGGATTATGGGGAGAAAGCGGGAATGTGGAACTGAGCAGCGACAGATCAGCCATGATCTTATTGAATGGCGGGGCAGGCTCGAAGGGCCAGATGGCCTACTCCTGCTCCTATTTCTTATGTTCTTATGTAGAAAGCCTTTTGTTGATTCAAACCACATCAAGTCATTCTCAATCTATTACAGCGGTGTTGTTGGAGATTTATAAATGCCAGTTCTAAAAATGCGCCCGTCAATGTACCCGACCTAATTCCCCGTTCTTGCACTGTAATTTCACAAGCTGTCAGGCTGATTGGTTAAGTTGCTAGCCATGTTCAGGCAGGTCCCAGATGGCTCGGTTCCTCTTGCCGCAATGCAATCGGCTCAAACCATCGAGCAAATCTTTTCAAAATGTAACCCTGTTCGGAACAAGTCTGACGAATGAAAGGTGCTGTTAGATGCCCTGCCACATCACAATCTGGGCCATCAGTTTAAAAGGAGAGAAAGATTGCAGTAATTGAGTATCCTTTCAACGTGTGCGTTTCTTCTGTGCTACCACCTAGAGAGCAGAGACATTAGTACATCAGCTGATCCAGCCATGAATTGCAAATGAAGCTATTATGTGCACAAATGATGCACATTCTGCTCAACAGGAAATGATCCATTTTCTGAAGTAGAGTGTGAAGGAGGAAATAACTCACATTTTGAAATGGTGTCTTTCATGACCTCAGCTGGTCCCCAAAGTATGTCACAGCCGATTAACTACTTAGAAGTGTTGTAAACATGGCAGCTAATTTCTGCACAGCAAGCTCCCATATACAGCGATGTGGCAATGATCAGATAATCTGCTTTTCTTTTTTGGTTAAATTATATGAGAATTAAATAGCTTCAATATAGTGTTCCCAAGACTTGCATATCCACCACAGATTGCAGATATTTCAACAGTGCAGCTCTCCAGAGTACTCCATTGGAGCGGCCGTCTAGCTTCTGTGCTCATGTCTATTGTAGGGAGGAAGCAGTGGCATCTAGAGATGATATGGAGATGTCGGCATTGGACTGGGGTGGGCACGGTAAAAACTCTCACAAAACCAGGATAAAGTCCAACAGGTTTATTTGGTAGCATTTGATACTCCGAAAGCTTGTGCTACCAAATAAACCTGTTGGACTTTAACCTGGTGTTGTGAGACTTCTTACCATAAATGGGCGACAAGGTAGCACAGTGGTTAGCACTGCTGCTCCACAGCTTCAGGGACCTGGGTTCGATTCCCAGCTTGGGTCACTTTCTGTGTGGAGTTTGCATATTCTCCTCGTGTCTGCGTGGGTTCCCTCTGGGTGCTCCGGTTTCCTCCCACCATCCAAAAATGTGCGGGCTAGGTTAATTGGCCATGCTAAGAAAATGCCCCTTAGTGTCCTGAGATGTGTAGGTTAGAAGGATTAGTGGGTAAATATGTAGGGATATGGGGGTAGGGCCTGGGTGGGATTGTAGTCGGTGCAGACTTGATGGGACGAATGGCCTCTTGCTGCACTGTAGGTATCCTATGATTCCTATGAATTTGGAGACCCAGGGCACTGCTCTAGGGACCAAGGTTCAAATCCCACCACGGCAAATGGTGAAGTTTGAATTCAGTAAGAAAATCTGGACTTTAAAGTCACAACAATCCATTTGGCTCACTAACACCCTTTAAGGAAGGAAACTGACATCTTTACCTTGTCTGGCCTTCATGTGACTCCAGAAATGTGCTGGACTTACACCTGCGCTGTGAAATGGTTGAGATTCACTCAGACACATCGAGCATCTTTGCAGCAGTTTGAACAACCCTGCATTGACCTTGGCCCCGGAAATGATAATGGCAAACCCAGCCCTGTCGACTCTGCAAAACCCTCCTTACTAACATCTGGAGGCTTGTGGAAAAATTGGGAGAAATGTCTCACAGGCTGGTCAAGCAACAGCCTGATAGTCACGGAATAACGCCTCACACGTTGTCTGAGACACAACCATCACTGTCCCTGGGTCTGTCCTGCTCCACATGCATTCACATTTCATCAAGTCAAACGTGGGGAAGGAAGTCGCTTGCTGATTACCCTGAACCATTCCACCACCACCCCCCCCCAATTCAGCTAGTGAATCAGTACTCCTCCACGTCAAACACCACTTGAGGAAGCATTGAGGCGGGGTGCGGGGAGTGCAAGGCCGTAGAACGTACAAATTAAGAGCAAATTATTGAGGATACTGGAATCTGAAACCAAAGGAGAAAATGCTAGAAAGTCTCAGCAGGTCTGGCAGCATCTGTAAGGAGAGAAAAGAGCTGATGTTTTGAGTCCAGACGACCCTTTGTCAAAGCTAAAAGACATAGAAAGTGGGAGATATTTATACTGCAGGATGAGGCAATGAAAGATGAGTCATAGCTACTGAGACTGCTAATGGCAGCCCATAGAGAGAATAAAGGGTGTGAATGACCAAACGGTAGAGAAGCTAAAATGAAGATGTAGTGGGGAGGGGGGTGGTGCGGTGGATGGGGAGGAAAATAGTTGGGACAGAGGTAAGATTTGGAAAAGGAGAAGCAAAGGGGGAGAAAAGGTAAGGGAAGGGGCATAATGTAGGGGGTAAGAGTTGGGCGGGGGGAAGAAAAATGAAGAAAGACAATAAAGAACTAAAAGGTAGAGAACAGTCAAAAATGTAGTTAAAAACAGCTACAGAATGTACTCTGGGTGAGAGACTCCAATGTGCGACACCAAGAATGGATCGGTAGTGCCAGCACAGGCCAAGCTGGCTGGGTTCTAAAGGACACAGCTGTGAGACTGGGACTATTGTAAGTGGCAAGAGAACCAGCAAGTGGTAAAACAGACTTAGGACAAAGAACATTACAGCACAGCACTGGCCTTTCAGTCCTCGATATTGTGCCGGCCTGGGAAACCAATCTCAAGCGCATCTAACCTACACTGTTCCAATATCATCCATATGTTTATCCAATGACCATTTCAATGCCACTCAGTTCCAGGGCTATTAGCGCTGGCCCAGCCAGCGATGCCCACGTTCCATGAAAGAATAAAACAAAAATTGAATCCTCAACTTTCCAGTTCAAGGGTCGATTGCTAACACAGTTTCACTTGTAACAACAGAGAGCACCATAAAATCCGGCACAACCGAGAGGTATTTGGGAGAGGAAGGGAACGTAAGAAAGAGTTTTCTCATGGAAGGTTTTTGTACAAAAAGCGATTGCTCAGATTAGCGCCACCAGGTCATTGGATCAACCTCACCTCAGATTCATGTTTTCTTATAGTCATAAAGAGAAAGAACTTGTGTTTGTATTGTATGTTTTCAGGACATCCTGAAGCACTTTTCGGCCAATGAAGCACACTCGCAATGCAGTCACTGTTGTAACGTAGGGAAATATCTCACATCATCACTGCACACGGGAGAACTCCCAAAACACATGTTGTTTGCAAATTCCCATTTAGTGGGACTGCCGTCTTAGCGAAAAAAAAATCCAATTCCCTGAAGTAGAAACAGAAAATAATTCAGCTCCTTGCAATGTGAGATTGCTGCTCTTACAGCAGAGTATTTATACAGCTTTGTGATATAATTTGTAGTTAGTTTGCAGGAGTTACACACACACACGCACACACACACGCGCGCACACGCACACACATGCAGACACACACACTGTGACCATAGAATCCCTATAGTGCAGAAGGAGGCCATTTGTCTCATCAAGTCTGCACTGACAGTGCAATCCAGGCCCAGGCTGGAGGAAACCCACTGAGACACAGGGAGAATGTGCAAACTATGCACATGCGGTCACCCAAGCTGGGGACTGAACCCGGGTCTCTGGTGCTGTGAAGTAGCAGCGTTAACCACAGTGCCACCTGTTTTGTCAGGTCATGCAGGAAGACCAATGAGATAGCAGGGTCAGGAATGAAGTGACCACAGGACACAATGAGCACTAACAGGCCTTGCACTTACTGCATGTTTGTAAGACCCGTATTGTAATGGCTTCAGCTTCATGCGGATCCCATGAGGCTCCTTCACCGCTGAACAAGTGATCATTGGGCTTATCTTTGTTCAAGCTGAAGTTCCATTCTCTAAGACATTGTAGGCCCTCGGGTTGGTGAGTTTGAAGTTCTTTTTCAGTGTGACTGCGGAATGAGAATATTATCACCGATGTTCAGAATTGTAGATTGAGTTCTGTGCTGAAATACACTGGGTCCAGAATTGACCCCAAAGTTGACCCTCTTAGATTTAAAAATTCCAAGATGAGTGCAGAACACTGTAAGATAATTCATTTCCCCACAAATTCAATTTGATAGCAACGTGCATTGAGGTGAAGTTTCGTGATGTGTTAAAGACCATCCCTTTGCTCCAGGTACCACAGTCCCAGATGACCATAGCTTGCGACTGGGAGATGATTTAATCTGAGAGTCACCACACAAGGGGCAAGGGGTAAGATTGAGAAGGCAGGATCTTCATAAATAACCTCAGCCAGTGTGGGAATTGAACCCACACTGTGTCACTCAGTATCACATACCAACTGTCCAGCCAACTGAGCTAAACCAACCTCCACTATCTCTATGATTCATTGACCGCCAGTTTTCAGTGTCTTTCTTATTGGATGGTTTGGTTTGATGATGCTACGTCATGCAGATTCTTACCTGGTTTTCTCTTGGGCTTCTTGACAGCTTCTTGCGGGTGGCATGGTAGCACAGTGGTTGGCACTGCTGCTTCACAGCACCAGGGGCCCCAGTTCGATTCCTGGCCTGGGTCGCTGTGTCGAATTTGCACATTCTCCCCGTGTCTGTGTGGATTTCCTCTGGGTGCTCCGGTTTCCTCCCACATTCTGAAACACGTACTGGTTAGGTACACTGACCCAAACAGGCAACGGAGAGTGGCGACTAGGAAATTTTCACAGTAACTTCATTGCAGGGTTAATGTAAGCCTTACTTATGACTAATAAATAAAAACTTTAAAACTTTTCTATGTGTAAGGTCCAAGGGGTAGTTTCATCCCCAACTTTCTCAATAATGTCAGGGTAATGTTGGGAGTGAAGGTTCCTTCTCAGTTTGTTTCCTGATGTGAACTGGTATTCAGTTCCGTTGATGCACTGCAGGTGGCACAGGAGGGTTCCACATGCGACTGGCATGGAACGCTTTTCAGTTGACCAATTCCAGTGAAGCGGTCAACATACATTCCAAGAGCTGACTGGTATGTTTAGGGATACCAGATGAGATGGTGATCACATGTGGACCTGTGGCTGTGTGTGGAAACTGACAGGTGTGTCACAGATATGACATAAAACACAGTTCATTCTCATGCCTTTGAACGAGATTGGCATTTCAAATATTCAGAGAAATGTCAGTGGTTTGTCACTGTTGTAGGAAAAAGAAAATTCACTCTCCCTGGTTTAAAGACAATGGGATCATCCCATGCATTTTTTTTTTGTGCATCTAACCTCCCATGACGCTGACAAATGTTCCTGGGTCTTCCAGAGTGTCCCCAGTCGAGAAGACAATGGCCATTTTCATTTTTAGTTGGTTACTGTGCCCAAAAGAGAACACTAAAGTACGTTCAGGGTCACATGCCTCTATTGTAGCGACATTCCCTTGCCCCTCTGCTGTGATACGCGTACTTGCTGTCTTTTTGTTGGTGTTGATTAGTTGATTTTTCTCCTGAAAGACAAACAAGAGCAAAGTGGTCGGATTTTCCGCCGACTGACTGTTTACAAGTAGCAAGACATCCTGTCCCATGTGAGTAAGCAGCTTCACAGTAGAGACATTGTTTGGACAAACACAGCCACACTTGCTGCTTTGACAGTGATTCTCTGACAGGTGAGCGTTAAACATTATTTACAGGGGCTGAACTCGGAGTGTGGCAGTTAATATTAGCCTCCTCGACTTCAGCAGCTCTGGAGCCGGAAGGTGATGGTGATCTTTTGAACTCCTGGAGCTCTGACAGCTCTCTGCCTTTCTGGAGTTTCTCAGTATCCCTGGCCAAAGAGACAACCATCAATAATCCTGTGTTTTACTTTCCCGTTCAACATATTCCGCATCACTGAAGTCGCGTTTTGTTGCTCAAGTGAATGAAATACTGGTCAATTGTCTCGTTTGCTTCTTGCTTCCTGTTTCGATCTGAAGATGATTGGTTCGCCTATTGTATTTCTTTTGAACGTGAAGCGGGGTGTTTGTGATTTTGAACTGATGGCTAGACCATAGGCTGGAATTCTCCCGGGTCACACACCCCTCCTGCCACTCCCAGAAGTCGATGCTCAACCAAACCTCCATTCACTACAGAGGGAGCGGAGAATCCCAGCCATGGGTGACGCTGGTTAACCCCTGCCGCAGTCAGTTTTCACAGCCATACATGTTTCAAAAATATCCTCAAATTATCCACTGCCATAATGGGGAAGTGATGTGTTTGTTCTGACATTCCCTGTGATGGCAAAAATTGCCATGGCCTCTTTTGATTTCACTTATTATTTGTCACATGTATTGGGACACAGTGAAAAGTATTGTTTCTTGCGCGTTGCACAGACAAAGCATACCATTTATAGATTACGTAGGGGAGCAGGAAAGGAGCGGGTACAGTTATAGTGTTACAGATACAGATACGGTGAAGAGAAAGATCAGCTTAATATATGGCAGTTCCACTCAAAAGACTGATAGCAGCAGGGAAGAAGCTATTCTTGAGGTGGTTGACACATGTTCTCAGGCTTTTGTCTCTTTTACCTGATGGAAGGAGTTGGAAGAGAGAATGTCCGGGCTGTGTAGGGTCTTTTATTATGCTGGCTGCTTTTTTGGTTTGATTTGATTTGATTTGATTTATTGTCATATGTGTTAGCATATAGTGAAAAGTATTGTTTCTTGCACGTTATGCAGACAAAGCATATCATTCATGGGGAAGGAAAGGAGAGAGTGCAGAATGTAATATTACAGTTATTGCTAATGTGTGGAGAATAACTACCTTAGTGCAAGGTAAGTCCGTTCAAAAGTCTAATGGCAGCAGGGAAGAAGCTGTTCTTGTGTTGGTTTGTATGTTTCTTGAGACTTCTGTATCTTTTGCCCGATGGAAGAAGAGGGCAGAAAGTATGTCCGGGGTGCGTGGGGCCCTTAGTTACGCTGGCTGCTTTTCCAAGGTAGCACAAAGTGTAAACAGAATCAGTTGGCTTTGTTCATGACCCTTTTCTTGTGGTCTTGGACAAAACTTTGAAATGCTGAAGTTAGTTTTACCAACATGGACGATCGTGGCACCTCCACATGCACTCTAAAAGATGGAAAACTGTGCATAGCAAAAGCGATAAAGCTTTTCCCGTTTGGTTGACCCAAGTGTTCACTGCCAATGAAAGAATCCAAGTCATGATCAAAGCTTCAAATACTGTGTGGAATTTTCCACCTCAAGCCTGAAAATTCCTGCCCAATGTCAACAAACCTTTATATGGTCCGTAAAATGTTTCCTTCCTGCCCAGGATGATTCTCACAGCGAGTTGGGATCAGAAACTTTACCCCAATTCCTTCTCTGCAGAATAGGTAACAACTTCCTAAAAGATTTATACCTTCTTATTTTATGCAATCCTCATTGTCAGTGTCGGTTCTCAGTATTAGGGACAGCCAGGGAAACCTGGAATTAAAAGTTCATGAGCAAGATGATTCATTTTATGAAGCAGCCCTCTTGATTAGCATCTCACCTACAACCATTCAATCCCTCCACCATCGATGCTCAGTAGCAGCAGTGTGTACTATCTACAAGAAGCACTGCAACAATTCATCAAAGATCCTTAGACAGCGCCTTCCAAACCCACTACCACTTCCATCTAGAGGGAGGAAGGCAGCAGATAAATGGGAACACCACCACCGGCAGGTTTCCCTCCAAGCCACTCATCATCCTGCCTTCAAAATATACCACGGTTCCTTCGCAGTCGCTGGGTCAAAATCCTGGAATTCCCTCCCTAATGGCATTATGAGTCAACCCACAGCACATGGACTGCAGCAATTCAAGAAGGCAGCTCACCGCCACCTTCTCAAGGGCAACTAGGGATGGGCAATGAATGTTGGACAACCAGTAATGGCCATGGGCCACGAATGAATATTAAAAAAAAACAGCTTTTTAGGCTCTGTTTCTTTGTGCAGTCTCTCCGCAAGCTTAATTCTGTACAACATCTTTAAGTAAACTATATGTACACATTGTATAGAATTCCTACGGTTCAGAAGGAGGCAATTTGGCCCATTGAGCATGGACTGACAACATTCCCACCCAGGCCGTATCCCTGTAAACGCACGTATTTACCCTGCTAATCCCCCGACACCAAGGGAACAATTTACCATAGAAAACTAATCTAACCCACACACTTTCTGACTGGGAGGAAACCGGAGCACCTGGAGGAAACCCGTACAGACTTGGGGAGAACGTGCAAACTCCACACAAACGATCACCCAAAGCCAGGATCAAACGCAGGTCCCTGGCACTGTGAGGCAGCAATGCTAACCACTGTGCCACCATGCTACAATTTCAAAATGCAACATGACAGAGATATCTAAGGAAGAAATCCAAAAATATGATCAGACATTTAAATCTGGAATGTCATCACAGTTGCTTCCCACGCTCCATCCATAGTTCAAATTCAACCATACTGTGATCGCTTCTTCAAGAGGATCCCCTAACTGCAAGATCATTAATTATTGCTGTCTCGTTACACAGGACCAGATCTGGGATAGCTTGCTCCCTCATAGGTTCCATTACATACTCTTCAAGGAAGCTATCATGGATACATTCTATGAGCTCCTCCTCAAGGCTGCCTTGACTGACCTGGTTTGTCCAATTGATATGTAGATTAAAATCCCCCGTGATAATTGCTGTACCATTTTTACATGCATCTGTTATTTCCTTGTTTATTTCTCACCCCACCATGATGTGATAATTTGGTGGCCTACAGACTACGTCTATCAGTGACTTTTTCTCCTTACTATTTCTAATTTCCATCCAAATGAATTCAACCATTTTCTCCAGAGAACCAATATCATCTCTCACTACTGCCCTGATATCATCCTTAAATATCAGAGCTACATCACCTCCCTTACCTGCCTGTCACTCCCTCCGAGCAGTCTGATATTTAATTCCCAGTCCTGACCATCCTGCAACTATGTCTCTGTAATGGCCACCAAATCATACTCATTCACAATGATTTGTGCCGTCAACTCACTTACCTTGTTTCGAATGCTACGGGCATTCAGATAAAGTGCCCTTGTGCTAGTTTTTTGTACCTTCTTTTTGAATTCTAACACTTCCACTAATAACATCTCCTGAGTTCTCCTTCCTTTTAACTTTTTTCCTGATTTTTGATGTCGTTGGAACCTTCTCCCCACATTTTATCCTTGCTCCCTGCTTCTCGGACTCCTTGCATTGGTTCCCATCCCCCGGCATATTAGTTTAAACCCTCACCAACCCTCTGGCAAACACTCCCCCTAGGACATCAGTCCCGGTCCTGCCCAGGTCTAATCCGTCCAATTTGTACAGACTCGGCTTCCCTCAGGAGCAGTCCTAATGCTCCAGGAATCTGAAGCACTCCCCCTGACACCACCTCTTCAGCCGCGTATTTATCCGATATATCCTCTCATTTTTACTCTGAGTAGCATGTGGCACCAGTAGTAACTCTGAGGATCACTTCCTTTGAGGTCTGATTTCTTAACTGTTTTCTTAGCTCCCTGTGTCCTGCTTTTAGGACCTCATCTTTTTTTTAGACAGGGTCATATTCTCTTTTACACTTTGTTCTCCTTTCCAATCTTGAACATTCACAATTTTACTCGCTTCACCATTGGTGGCCAGGCCCAGACCCGGAGCTCTGGAATTTCCTCCCCATACTCTGCCTCTCTTCCTTCCTCTAAGGTGTTCCTTCAAAACCTTTTGACCAAGTTATTGGTCATCTGCCCAATATCTTGTCATACGGTTCTGAGTCAAATCTTCATTCATCATACTCCCGTAGATCAAAGAGTGAAGAACAAAGAAAATTACAGCGCAGGATCAGGCCCTTTGGCCCTCTAAGCCTGCACCGACCATGCTGCCCCTCTGAACTAAAACCCCCTACCCTTCTGGGGACCATATCCCTAGTTTTATTCTGTTAAAGGCCAACATATAAACACAAGTTGTTGTTCTTAATTTAGGGGTCTGTTCTAAACAAAAAAGCAGTAAGATGAGAGGTAGTGATTGGTTGTAGATTGACGTGCAATTGCTGTTTAGATTGGTGTGAAAACAATGCTGTATACACACACTAACACTGCTTTGATGCTGTAATGTGGTACTCAGTCCAGAGCATCACGCACACAAACACACACACACATACACAGACACACACACACTACTCACTCACTCACTCACTCACTCACACTCTCTCTCTCTCTCATGCACACACACGTACACACATACACACACACACATATATACACACACACACACACACTCACTCACTCACTCACTCACTCACTCACACTCTCTCTCTCTCTCATGCACACACACGTACACACATACACACACACACACATATATACACACACACACACACACACACTCACTCACTCACTCACACTCTCTTTCTCACGCACACACACGTGCACACACATACATACACACACACATATATTCACGCACAGACACACACATAGACAGACACACACACACACACGCACACACAAACACGCACACGTCTCTCAGCTTGTTTGTGAAGCTGAATCTTCAAAAGTAGTTTGCGTTCAGCCAATCAATGAAATTCACCAGTTGTCAAGACAACCTGAAAAGCTTTTCCTGTCTTTTTACAGGGTTAATGGGAAGGTCAGTCTGCCAAAGCAACAAATTATTTCAATGCAACCACCGTACATCGACCTCTCTTTGTTCCACTAACCAGCTCATTTTAATGAGTGCGACTGCTTGTTTGTGTTGTGACTGTGAAGCAGTTTGCTCACTGCCTGCTGCGTATCCCCCCCCCCGCATCCCACCCCACCATCCAGAAACTTTTCACTTTGCCCAGTCACACGCTCTGTCTTTGATATCAGCTTCACTAAGTGATCATTTGTCACGTGTGAACCTGACTGATGAATGTTAGCTGACGATTCAATCATGATGGATGTTTGGGTCTGACACTCCTCCCCCGACTCCGACAGACCCACACACTGTTTCCTTCTTTATTCTTTCATGAGGTGTGGGTGTTACTGACAGGGCCGTTCATTGCTGCTCATCCTAGTTGCTTTTGAGCTGAGTGGCTTGCTAGCTCGTTTCAGAATCAGCCACATTGTTATGGATCTGGAGTTACACGTTGGCCAGAACAGGTAACGATGGCAGATTTCCTTCCCTAAAGGCCAGTACTGAACCAGATGGAATTTTAACAGCAATCAGTGACAGTTGTCATCAGGAAGGTTAATGGAATGTTGGGTTCTTGTTCCCAGGGGGTTGGGGTATAAGGGTGAGGAAGTCTTGCTGCAACTGCACAAGGTGCTGGTGAGACCTCACCTGGAGCGCCATGAGCAGTTTTGGTCCCTTATTGAAGGAAAGGTATTATTTCATTGGGAGGCAGTTCAGAGAAGGTTCACTGAGATGATTCCTGGCATGGAGGGGTTGTCTAACGAGGAAAGATTAAACAGGTTGGGATTCTACTCATTGGAATTTAGAAGAATGAGAGGTGATCTCATTGGAACTTAGCAGATTTCTTAGGGGCCTGACAGGGTAAATGCTGAGAGGATGTTATGGGAGAGTCTAGAACCAAAGGGCAGAATAAAGATGCACCTAATTAAAACTGAGATGAGGAGAAATTTCCTTTCTCTGAGAACATAAGAACATAAGAAATAGGAGCAGGAGTAGGCCATCTAGCCCTTCGAGCCTGCCCCGCCATTCAATAAGATCCTGGCTGATCTGTCGTGGCTCAGTTCCACATTCCCGCCCTCTCCCAATAACCCTTAATCCCCTCGCTTATCAAAAACCCATCAACCCGCGTCTTAAAAATATTTAGCAAGGCAGAGGGTTGTGAGTCTTTGGGACTCCTTGCCACAGGGAACTATAGGGACAGAGTCCTTGTGTATTTTAAAGGCTGAGATTGATAGAATTTGAATAAATAAGAGATTGAGAATTATGAGGAAAGTGGGCCTGAGATATGTCGGATCAACCTTAATCCAATTGCATGACGGAGCAGACCCGAGGGTTCAAATGGCTTAATCTTGTTCCTGTTTCTTATGGTCTTTTGGTGGACTAGCTGGGATTTGAATCTGCTTCTCCTCAGAGCATTAGCCTGTTCACCCCACTGGCCTGAACCCTTTGTCTCTCTTGTCAAGCAAGAATCAATCTCTACCCAAAACATTTCACGTTTAATGAAGTGCTTCTGAAGTGTGACCCTTTCTCTGCAGCATTGCAAAATTATCAAATTAAATTTAACAAATCATGAACGGATCAGTTTCAGCCACCCTTTCAGATCATTACAATTAGAGAAAATGAAATTGAATCGGACCCTAAACTCAGACAAGGGGACCATGATGAGGGATTAACTTGCTTCTGTTCACTGTGACATAAACAGTTCACAATCTTTATGCTGCTTTCTGACTACAATGATTATAGTGTACAGCCCGGCTTTGAACTCACTGCTGAGTGACCGCATGCCTCAGTGGGGAGGCCTCATCTCCTGAGATGCTAACGATGTTTAAACATGGCTTACACTCAGGGTTAAAGCTAGATTGTACCTTCTGAAAGGTCAGGCTGAATCTAGTTACTTCCATTCCAATGCCTACTGATGCACAAAGGCATTCTTTCATCTGTTTCCATAGCTAGTAATTCCCGGATCAAGTTTCTCATCTGTCAACTGGAGCTTATTGATTGGTAGGCCATATTCCACATCTGACCAGGAGTCTCTCCGGCTCTTACCGCCAGCTATTGGTATGTTTGGAAGAAACGCTCAACCTGTTTGACTGCACTACGAACACATCTCCCTTGGCCATCAAGTCCTGGGGTGGGACTTGAACCTGGTGTTAACCTGCGGCGCAGTAGTTGGCACTGCTGCCTCACAGAACCAGGGATAGAACATAGAACATAGAACACTACAGCACAAACAGGCCCTTCGGCCCACAAGTTGCGCCGATCACATCAAAACCTACCAATCCATAGACCTATCTATAACCCCCAATCCCATTAAATCCCATATACTCACCCAGAAGTCTTTTAAAAGACCCCAGCGAGTTCGCCTCCACCACCACTGATGGCAGCCGATTCCATTCACTCGCCACCCTCTGAGTGAAAAGCTTACCCCCAACATCACCTCTGTACTTGCTTCCCTGCACCTTAAATCTGTGTTCTCTCGTAGCGACCATTTCAACCCGGGGAAATAGCCTCTGAGAATCCACCCTATCTATTCCTCTCAACATTTTATAAACCTCTATCAGGTCACCTCTCAACCTACGCCTCTCCAGGGAGAAGTGTCCCAGCTCCCTCAACCTATCTTCATAAGGCATGCCTCCCAATCCAGGCAACATCCTTGTAAATCTCCTCTGCACCCTTTCAATAGCTTCTACGTCCTTCCTGTAGTGAGGCGACCAGAACTGCGCACACTACTCCAAGTGGGGCCTGACAAGGGACTTATAAAGTTGCAGCATTACCTCCCGACTCCTAAACTCAATCCCTCGATTAATGAAGGCCAGTACACCATGCGCCTTCTTGACCACATCCTCCACCTGCCAGGCTGATTTAAGAGTCCTGTGGACCCAGACCCCAAGATCCTTCTGCTCTTCAACACTACTAAGACTCCTGCCCTTGATAGTGTACTCGTTCATCCCATTGGTCCTGCCAAAATGGACCACGACACATTTATCCGCATTGAAGTCCATCTGCCACTTCTCCGCCCAGTCTTGCATCATATTTATGTCCTGCTGCAACTTCTGACATCCTTCCAGACCATCCACAACACCACCGACCTTTGTGTCATTGGCAAACTTACTAACCCATCCCTGCACTTCCTCATCTAGGTCATTTATGAAAATGACAAACAGCAAGGGTCCTAGAACAGATCCCTGGGGCACTCCACCGGTGACTGACCTCCATGCAGAAAAAGACCCATCCACAACCACTCTCTGCCTTCTGCAGGCAAGCCAGTTCTAGATCCACAAGGCCAAAGCCCCTTGGATCCCATGCCCTCTCACCTTCTCAAGAAGTCTTGCATGGGGGACCTTATCAAACGCCTTGCTGAAGTCCATGTACACCATGTCCACTGCTTTTCCTTTGTCAATGTGTTCAGTCACATTTTCGAAATACTCAACTAGGCTCATAAGGCACGACCTGCCCTTGACAAATCCATGCTGACTATTTCTGATCATGCTAAACCTCTCCAAATGCTCATAAATCCTGTCCCTCAGAAGCCTCTCCATCAGCTTACCAACCACTGAGGTCAGACTCACCGGTTGGTAATTTCCCGGGCTATCCCTGTTCCCTTTCTTGAAAATAGGAACCACATCCGCAATCCTCCGGAACCTCTCCCATCTGCATCGACGACGCAAAGATCATCGCCAGGGGCTCTGCAATCACCTCCCTCACCTCCCACAGTAACCTGGGGTACATCCCATCTGGTCCCGGCGACTTGTCTATCTTGATAGAATTCAAAAGTTCTAACACATCCTCTTCCTTAATATCCACATACTCAATCTTTTCCATCTGCTGCAAACCTGTAGCAAAATCTCCCAGATCAGTTTCCACCGTGAATACTGAGGCAAAGTACTCATTAAGCACCTCTGCCATTTCTTCTGGTTCCACACAGAATCTGGGATCCGGGTTCAAACCCTGGGTGACTGTGGAGTTTGCATGTTCTCCCCGTGACTGCATGGAGTTTCTTCTGGGTACTCCAGTTTCCTCCCACACTCCAAATATATGTAGGTTAGATGGGTGGCCATGGTGAATTGTTCCTTCGTGCCCAAAGATGTGCAGGTTAGGCGGATTGGCTATGCTAACTTGTCCAAAGATCCAAGGATGTGTTGGTTAGGTGAATTAGCCATGATAAACATGCAGAATTATGGCAATAAGGCAGCAGGGAGGGCACAGGATGTGATGTTCTTTCAGAGAGTGGGTGCAGACTCAATGGGTGGGATGGCCTCTGTATCACACTGTGGAGATTCTATGGTTCTGGCTCAGAGATAGGGATACTACCCAGTGCACCACAATGAAAACTAGTTAAAGAGGAGTGAATGAACAGGAAGCTTAGCAATGAAATAAATAGGCATAAAAAATCCAGAGTGTGTGTACCAAGTATCTCAGCTGCCATGGAGGAGGACCTGGACATTACAGAATCTGAAGGTAGCAGCAACACGGTTGCTCACCCCTAACTGCAGTGGAGGAGGCAGTCCTGCCTATTTTGTTATTAAACACGCAGTCCTCACGCCTGAATTATTGACAATGAAACTGAATGTTTCAGCCAACAAATTATTATTTTTTTCATTTGTTCTTTCATTGGATGTGGGTATCATTGGCAAGACCAGCATTTTGTTGCCCATCTCTAATTGCCCTTGAACTGAGGGGCTTGTTGCAGCCATTTTAAACGGCAATTAAAAGCCAACCACGTTGCTGTGGGCCTGAGCGGTAAGGATGGCAAATTCATTCTCTGAAGAACATGAGCAAACAAGAAGGTTTTAACAACACTCAGCGATATTTTCATGGTCACCATTACCGATGGCTAATTTTCAATTTCAGATTTTATGAATTGAATTCCAATTCCGCTGGATGCGGTTCTGGGATTTGAACCCACCCTATTAGCCTGGTTCTCCAGATTAGTAATCTGATGACATTACCACTGCATCATCATCTCCTCCTGGGTAACACACACTAAAACAAATAACCCACTGATAGGTTGACAAATGCTATAATATTCAGGAATCCAATGTCAGATATGCGGGAATTGGGGTCCTTTTGGAATGGAGGCAGAACGTGTGCTCCTGTGTGTACAGCTGAACAGCCCACCTTGATCCCCTGACACTCTTGCATTAGCTGTCCTCTCCCCTGCTGCCTCTTCACCGCTGCTATTCATTCTATCTTCAGGCTGCCCTATGCCAAGCTCATGAATTCCTCTGCAACCCAAGTATTTGTGGCCGGCGTTTGCAAAATGATAGTTTAGTTTATTATTTCTGTAATGATTTATGTAATGAGATTATTGCTTTAGTCACAGTCCCTTTGTTTGACAAATATATACCATTCACGTGCATGTGTAGTTTGTGATTCTCCTTGTCCAGGTAAAATCCTCAGAATTGTTCTGCCGTTTGACTGATCGATTCACTCTCCTCAATGTCGGTATTTTGCCAGTCTGAAAGTAACTTGTAGTTTACGTGTGAAATAAGGTTGAGCTGAAGTGTTGTGAATTTTGGTTTGATTGGTTTAAAGTTGATGCTAAGTTCGAGAAATCACTTTTGACAGGCTGTGGAGAGGGTGTGAAGGAGACTTACCAGATTATTATCAGGAGTGAGGGCTTCCCATCATACAGAGATTGGATAGAATGGGACTTTGATCCTCAGAGAAAGGGGTATTAAAGGGAGATTTAACAGCAGAGTTCAATATATAGAAATAGGAGCAGCAGGAGGCCATTTGGCCCTTCGAGCAAGTTCCACATTCATTATTTGATTTGATTTATTTATTATCACATGCATTGGAATACAATGAACAATATTGTTTCTTGCATGTTATACAGGCAAAGCATACTGTTCTTAGAGTAAATAGGGGAAAAGGAAAGCAGATCGTGTAGAATGGCACATTACAGTCATAGCTAGGGTGTAGAGAAAGATCAACTTAATATCTGGTAAGTCCATTCAAAACTCTGATGGCAGCAGGGAAGAAGTCGTTGTTGAGTCAGTAATGTCAGACAGAAAAAGGTGGAAGAAAGAATTCCAGAGTGCGTGGGGTCCTTAATTATGCTGGCTACTTTTCCGAGGCAGCAAGAAGTGCAGACAGAGTAAATGAAAGGGAGGCTGGTTTGCATGATGGGTTACGTTCACAAAGAACAAAGAAAATTACAGCACAGGAACAGGCCCTTCGGCCCTCCAAACCTGCACCGACCATGCTGCCCGACTTAACTGAAATCTCCTATGTTTCCGGGGACCCTATCCCTCTATTTCCATCTCATTCATGTACTTGTTAAGATGCCCCTTAAAAGTCACTACTGAATCCGCTTCCACTACATCCCCCGGCAACGAGTTCCAGGCACCCATCACTCTCTGTGTAAAAAAAATCTGCCTCATACATCTCTTTTAAAACTTGCCCCTTACACCTTAAACTTGTGCCCGCTAGTAATTCACACTTCCACCTTGGGAAAAAGCTTCTGACTATTCACTCTGTCCATGCCTTTCATAATCTTGTAGACTTCTATCAGGTCTCCTCTCAACGTCTGTCGCTCCAGTGAGAACAATCCAAGTTCCTCCAATCTCTTTTCATAGCTGATGCCCTCCATACCAGGCATCGTCCTGGTAAATCTTTTCTGTATCCTCTCCAAAGCCTCCAAATCCTTCTGGTAGTGTGGCAATCAGAATTGAACACTATATTCCAAGTATGGCCTCATTAAGGTTCTATAAAGCATCAACATGACTTGCCAATTTTTAAACTCAATACCCCGGCCGATGAAGGCAAGGTATCTTCTCCACTTGCATTGCCACTTTCAGTGGGTGAATACCCAGATCCCTTTGCATATCAATACCCCGAAGGGTTCTGCCATTTACTGCCCATCTGTATCGGACCTTCCAAAATGCATTATCTCACATTTATCTGGATTAAACTCCATCTGCCATCTCTCCACCCAAGTCTCCAACTGATCTATATCCTGCTGTATCCCCTGATGGTCCTCATCGCTATCCACAAATCAACCAACCTTTGTGTCATCTGCAAACTTACTAATTAATCCAGTTACATTTTCCTCCAAATCACGTCCCGTTGTAGTTCCTTGCGGTCTTGGGCAGAGCAGGAGCCATACCAAGCTGTGATGCAATCAGAAAAGATGCTTTCCATGGTGCATCTGTAAAAGTTGGTGAGAGTCGTAGCTGATATGCCAAATTTCCTTTGCCTTCTGAGAAAGTAGAGGCGTTGGTGGGTTTTCTTAACTATAGTGTCGGCATTGGGGGAACCAGGACAGGTTGTTGGTGATCTGGACACCTTTGGCAACTTTAGTTTTTAGTAATCAACTAAATCACAGCTGATAAAACAAAGGTGATTCCTGAGGTGGTGATCAAGTTGACCTGCCTTTTCTCGGACGGTAATAGATCCCTTGAGTGTTGTTGGAGCTGCACCCACCCAAGTGGAGAGTATTCCAACATGTGGCATGGTGGCACAGTGGCTAACATTGCTGCCTCACAGTGCCAGGGACCCAAGTTTGATTCCCGGCTTGGGTCACTGTCTGTGTGGAGTCTACACATTCTCCCTGTGTCTGTGTGGGTTTCGTCCGGTGTTCTGGTTTCCTCCAACAGTCCAAAACAGGTGCTGGTTAGGTACGTTGGCCTGAACAAGCGCCGGATTGTGGCGGCTAGGGGAATTTCACAGTAACTTCATTGCAGTGTTAATGTAAGCCTTACTTGTGACACTAGTAAATAAATTTTAAACTTCATCAGAGTCCTGACTTGTGCCCTGTAGATAGTGGGCAGGCTTTGGGGAGTCAGGAAGTGAGTTACTCACAGTAGAATCCTGTAGGAATTCTAGAATCCCAAACTTCTTCCCTTTCCCTGTAGCTACAGTTTATATGGCTAATCCGGTTTAGTTTCTGGTCAGTGGTAAGCCCCCAGGAAATTGCTGGTTAGATTTTCAACAATGATGCTGCTTATAAAGAGGAGGCAGATAGATTCACTCCTTTTGCAGGTGGTCATTGCCTGATAACTGTGTGGGCGCGAACGTTACTCACCACTTATCAACTCATGCCTGAGTGTTGTGCAGATCTTGTTACACGCAGGCACAGGCTGCCTCAAGTGTTTGGGGAGTTGTGAATAGCATTGGAAACTGAGAAATTATTAGTGAACACCCCCACTCCTGACCTTATGATAGAAGGGAAGTGTTTGATGAAGCAGTCGAAGATGGTTGGGACCTAGGACACTATCCGAAGTAACATAGGCATAGAACAGCTAGATAGTCAATATTTTTTTCCCAAAGGTAGGGGCGTCTAAAACTAGAGGACATTGGTTTAAGGGGAGGGGGAGACACCCAAAAGGGCCCAGAGGGGCAATATTTTTTTCACACAGAGGGTGGTGCGTGTCTGGAACAAGCTGTCAGAGGTAGTAATAGAGGCGGGTACAGTTTTGTCTTTTAAGAAGCGTTTAGACGATTACGTGGGTAAGATGGGTATAGAGGGATAACGGCCAATCGTGGGCAACTGGGACTAGTTTAGGGGTTAATAAAAGGGGTGGCATGGACAAGTTGGGCTGAAGGGCCTGTTTCAGTGTTGTAAACCTCTATGGCTGTAAACCTCTATGACTCTAACTCCTGCAGTGATGTCCTGAGCGAATTGACCAGAAACATCTTCCTTTCTGGCAATTAGGACTCCAATCAGTTTTCCCTGTGCACCTCCCTTATCCAACAGCAACGTGCGAGCTCCTTTAGTGCTTGGACCGCTGTGGTTCAAGGAGAGGGCTCACCACCACCCTCCCAAAGGTAACTAAAAGAATGGGCAATAAATGCCAGCCGTGCCCATGTCCCAAAGCGATCCTTTTTAAAAAAATGTAATGCTGTATATTCATGCTTCATTGTGTTGTATTTATACAGTGAGATTGTATTAACAATCAAAATTACAAATGATAGTTGGCTGCATCATCCTTTAACATCCTGCTCCATTACACTCTGCATACGCTAGGGTTACTCCACTGCGTTCCCGCTCTATCATAATCTGACACCAGAGATAAAGCAAAAATTTAAATCTAGGATTGTATCAGTGATGATCTATTATTTAATTTGCAGCTAATGTACCTTCTGTCATTTGCCTTGGTGAAGGTTTATCAAGGTTTTTATTCAAATAAGTATAGTGGGCAGAAGCTTCCGAATTTACTCCCAGACTTTTCTTTCTCACATCCGGATCTAGCAACTCCCTGAGGAAACCAGGAATAAATCCGTGGTATCCGCTGATCCACCAACAGATTCTCTTCAAATAGAATTGTCAATCCAGTATCCCGCTGCTAGATCTAAAATCTTTTATTTATTTTTGTAGGAGATTCAAATGTCAAAACCAAAAAGCTCTGCAGTTGTGCAGAGTTTGCGCTGTCCACCATTTTAACGAGAGCTAAATGAGTTAACATTGGGTTAACACTGGACGATATTTTCCAGACCTTCTCCCGTCCCACGGAACATGACCCCCTGCTACGGGTTTCCCAGCGCCTGGAGGGGAAAGACATACAAAATGCCGTAGACCTCAGCGGGTCTGTAAGACCCTGCCTAATGGTGACCATGAAACCATTGCCGATAGTCGGAAAAACCCAACTGGTTCACTGATGTCCTTTAGGGAAAGTTACCTGGTCTGGCCTACAGGTGACTGCAGGACCACAGCAATCTGGGTGACTCTTAACTGTCCCCTCAAGAGCAATTAGGGATGGGCAATAATTGCTGACCTAGCCAGCGAGGCCTACACCCCATGAATGAATAAAAAGAAATTGGCACCAATTACTTGCCATTCTTAAATTTCTGCACAGGTGTCTAGATCCAGACAGGGATTTTTTTTTTAATGCATCCATGAACACTGGGAGATGGGGTGAACTGACATTTTTTAAAGCGTGTGGGTATTTTGAATGTCGTAGGTTGTCCCAACTATTGACTTGATTTGATTTGATTTATTATTGTCACACGTATTAACATACAGTGAAAAGAATTGTTTCTTGCGCGCTATGCAGACAAAGCATACCATTCATAGAGAAGGAAACGAGAGAGTGTAGAATGTAATGTTACAGTTATAGCTAGAAATTGCTGTGCAATTTGTCACAGCAGTCAAACTATGAGCAGAGTTTTCATAGCAGGTTATTGGATGCAGATTGGCCTGAAGTCACCGCAGTGAGGTATCTACTCTGAATATTTTTTTTCAGCTTTGTAATTACAGAGGAGGGAAAAGACTCCCTACATTGAGCTGCACTGGTGTAACGGTGTTTTGGTAATACAACGCGGGGGAGGTTTACGCTCCACTGAGCTCTTTCTTCACTTGTCTCTGTGATTGACTCGATCTTGTAGTCCTTTGATGATACACCAGCTCAGAAGATGTTTCGCTTCTCAGCAGAGACATCCTTCACTTTGTTTAGCAGAAAATTCAGCTTAAATTTTTATTTTGATCGTTTCTCCTCATTTCGTTCTGCATCTCGCGCCAGTCCTCCCGGGGAGACGCAGGTGACAGGACGAGACATTCCTCCCATCCTCTTCCACTCTCCCCTTATTCCCATTGGACACCCCTTGTGGAAGAAGGAAGCTTCCCTGTCATGGGCCGTTCCACCAGTCTGCCCATCTGAGAACTCACAGAACACAACTCACCCACATTAGAAGAATGGATGTGACAAACATCTTTCCAACCTGAAAGCTTAGCCATCTGTTGGGGAATGTAGTGCTGTGGCCACGGGAGTACTTTGTCAACAGCGTTTCTAGATCATAAGAATCTATTTCATTCTGAGGTTAATTTGGAATTTAAACTATTGTCTGTCCTGTTTGTTTCACCAGTCACTTCTTGGAGATGCCATTATATCTTTCTGCCTCATTACCTCTCTATCCACTATAGGGCACACCTCTTTGATCGAGCTTTGTGATCGCCTATAGCTCACTGTCAGATTTTAGTCCAGAATGCTCCTTAAAGAGCTAGAGAGGAAAATAAATCCCACATTTTGAGCCTCAGGAGCTGAAGGTATGGCTGCCAATGGTGGAGTGGTTTTTGTGGACGTAGAAGGGAGTCGCGGATGGTGGTTTGTCTCCCTGGGGCTGGGATCCGGGATGTCTCTGGGCGGGTCCCAGACATCCTGAAAGGGGAGGGTGAGGAACCGGAGGTAGTAGTACATATAGGTACTACTGATGTAGGTAAGAAGAGGGAGGCACTCGTGAAAAAGGACTATAGGGAACTGGGTAGGCAGCTGAGGAAGAGAAAAGCAAAGGTAGTAATCTCAGGATTGCTGCCTGTGCCAAGGGAGAATGAGGGAAGAAATGAAATGAGGTGGAGGGTGAATGCGTGGCTGAGGGACTGGTGTAGAGGGCAGGGATTTCGGTTCCTAGATCACTGGGACCTCTTTAGGGGTAGGTGGGACCTCTATAGTAGGGACGGGTGGCACTTAAATACCAGGGGGACTAGTACCTTGGCGGGAAGACTGGCCAAGGCTACCGGGGGGACTTTAAACTAGAAAGGATGGGGGGAGGGAACTGTGTTGGGGAAACTGGGACGGAGGAGGTTCGCTCCCAGGTAGGGGAGGACCGCAGGCAGTATGGGAGGGAGGTTAGACAGGTGGTGGAGATGGGAAATGCCCAGACTGAGGGGCTGAAGTGTATATATTTTAATGCAAGGAGTATAGTGAATAAGGTAGATGAGCTTAGGGCGTGGATAGCTGTTTGGGATTGTGATGTGGTGGCCATTACGGAGACTTGGATGTCTCAGGGACAGGACTGGGTACTTCAGGTGCCAGGCTTCAGGTGCTTCAGGAAGGACAGGGAGGGTGGCAGAAGGGGTGGTGGCGTGGCACTGTTGATCAGGGATAGTGTCATGGCTACAGAGAAAGAGGATGTCGTGGAGGGATTGTCTACAGAATCTCTGTGGGTGGAAGTTAGGAACAGCAAAGGGTCAAAAACTTTGCTGGGTGTAATCTATAGGCCACCCAATAGTGACAGGGAAGTTGAAGTGCAAATAGGGAAACAGATTCTGGAGAGATGTTTTAATAACAGAGTTGTCGTGATGGGAGACTTCAATTTCCCAAACATCGACTGGAATATCCCTAGGGTAAGGGGTATAGATGGGGAGGAGTTTGTTAGGTGTGTTCAGGAGGGTTTCCTGACGCAGTATGTGGACAAGCCTACGAGGGGAGAGGCTGTACTTGACCTGGTACTGGCGAATGAACCAGGGCAGGTGATGGATCTTTCGGTAGGAGAGCATCTTGGATATGGTGACCATAATTCTATCTCCTTCACAATTGCGTTGGAACGAGATAGGATCAGGCAGGCTAGGAAGGTGTTTGTCTGGGGTAAGGGGAGATACGAAGAAGTCAGGAAGTTACTTGGACAAATAAACTGGAAGGAGGCGTTCTTAGGGAAAAGTACCGAAGGAAGGTGGCAGATATTCAAGGAATGTGTGTCTGGAGCTCTGAATGACAACGTTCCGATGAGACGAGGGGGTTTTGGTGGGTCGAGGGAACCGTGGTGCACAAAGGATGTGTTGAACCTAGTCAGGAAGAAAAGGAAGGTGTACAAGAGGTTCAGGGAATTAGGAGATGTTAAAGATCTTGAGGAGTATAAGGACTGTAGGAGGGAACTTAAAAGGGAAATTAGGAGAGCCAGAAGGGGTCATGAGAAGACCTTGGCGGGTAAGATTAAGGAGAATCCCAAGGCCTTCTATAAATATGTGAAAGGTAAAAGGATAAGAAGAGAAGGGATAGGACCTATAAAAGGTGAGGGGGGAAAGGTTTGTGTGGAACCAGAAGAAATGGCGGAGGTGCTTAACGAGTACTTCTCCTCAGTATTCACGGTGGAAGCCGATCTGGGAGATTTTGTTATGGATTTGCAGCAGATGGAAAGGATTGAGTACGTGAATATTAAGGAGGAGGATGTGTTGGAACTTTTGAATTCTATCAAGGTAGATAAGTCGCCGGGACCAGATGGGATGTACCCCAGGAT
Organism: Carcharhinus amblyrhynchos; assembly: GCF_965287045.1. Lineage (NCBI taxonomy): Eukaryota > Metazoa > Chordata > Chondrichthyes > Carcharhiniformes > Carcharhinidae > Carcharhinus > Carcharhinus amblyrhynchos. The sequence continues at coordinate 4,134,811 of NC_137336.1, read as the reverse complement.
ACTGTGGGAGGCGAGGGAAGAGATTGCAGAGCCCCTGGCGATGATCTTTGCGTCGTCAATGGAGACGGGAGAGGTTCCAGAGGATTGGAGGATTGCAGATGTAGTTCCTATTTTTAAGAAAGGGAACAGAGATAGCCCGGGAAATTACCGACCGGTGAGTCTGACCTCAGTGGTTGGTAAGCTGATGGAGAGGCTTCTGAGGGACAAGATTTACGAACATTTGGAGAGGTTTGACATGATCAGGAATAGTCAGCATGGATTTGTCAAGGGCAGGTCGTGCCTTACAAGCCTAGTTGAGTTCTTCGATAATGTGACTGAACACATTGACGAAGGAAGTGCCGTGGACGTAGTGTACATGGACTTCAGCAAGGCGTTTGATAAGGTCCCCCATGCAAGACTTCTTGAGAAGGTGAGAGGGCATGGGATCCAAGGGCCTTTGGCCTTGTGGATCCAGAACTGGCTTGCCTGCAGAAGGCAGAGAGTGGTTGTGGATGGGGCTTTTTCTGAATGGAGGTCAGTCACCAGCGGAGTGCCTCAAGGATCTGTTCTGGGACCCTTGTTGTTTGTCATTTTCATAAATGACCTGGATGAGGAAGTGGAGGGATGGGTAAGTAAGTTCGCTGATGACACGAAGGTCGGTGGTGTTATGGATGATCTGGAAGGATGGCAAAAGTTGCAGCAGGACATAGATAGGATGCAGGACTGGGCGGAGAAGTGGCAGATGGACTTCAACGCGGATAAATGTGTAGTCGTCCATTTTGGCAGAACCAACGGGATGAACGAGTACACTATCAAGGGCAGAAGTCTGAGTAGTGTTGAGGAGCAGAAGGATCTTGGGGTCCGGGTCCACAGGACTCTTAAATCGGCCTCGCAGGTGGAGGAGGTGGTCAAGAAGGCGTATGGTGTACTGGCCTTCATTAATCGAGGGATTGAGTTTAGGAGTCGGGAGGTAATGCTGGAACTTTATAAGACCCTTGTCAGGCCTCATTTGGAGTACTGTGCGCAGTTCTGGTCGCCTCACTATAGGAAAGATGTAGAAGCTATTGAAAGGGTGCAGAGGAGATTTACAAGGATGTTGCCTGGATTGGGTGGCAGGCCTTATGAAGTTAGGTTGAGGGAGCTGGGACTCTTTTCCCTGGAGAGACGAAGGTTGAGAGGCGACCTGATAGAAGTTTACAAAATGTTGAGAGGAATAGATAGGGTGGACTCTCAGAGGCTATTTCCCCGGTTTGAAATGGTCGCTACGAGAGGACACAGATTTAAGGTGCGGGGAGGGAGGTTCAGAAGTGATGTTAGGGGGTAAGTTTTTCACTCAGAGGGTGGTGAGTGAATGGAATCGGCTGCCGTCAGTGGTGGTGGAGGCGAACTCGCTGGGGTCTTTTAAAAGACTTCTGGATGAGTATATGGGGTTTTATGGGATTGGGGGTTATAGATAGGTCTGTAGGTTGGTAGGTGATGTGATCGGCGCAACTTGTGGGCCGAAAGGCCTGTTTGTGCTGTAGTGTTCTATGTTCTATGTTCTATGTTCTAACCTGATAGAAGTGTGCTAGAGTATGAGGGGCATGGACAGGGTGGATAGTCAGAAGCTTTTTCCCAGGGTGGGAGAGTCAATTGCGAGGAGCAAGGTTTAAAAGACATGTATGAGGCAGATTTTTTACACAGAGAGTGGTGGGTGCCTCAAACTCATTGCCGGGGGAGATAGTGGAAGCGGATTCGGTAGAGTTTTAAGGGATGTCTTGACAATACATGAATAGGATGGGAGTAGAGGGATATGGCCCGCGGAAATGTAGGGGTTTTAGTTGAGTCAGACAAAATGGTCAGTGCAAGCTTGGAGGGCTGAAGGGCCTGTTCCCATGCTGTAGTTTTCTTTGTTCTTTGTTCTATAAGCAATGCAAAAAGGAATCACGTGAAAGAGTGCACAAATTGCAAATATTAGAAAGGGAAGGAAGATGCCAAACTTCTGATAGGGATGGAAACAGGAGAAGAAGCATCCATGAAGGAACTAAAGTTAAAGTTTTCTTTATTGGTCACGAGTAGGCTTACATTAACACTGCAATGAAGTTACTGTTATAATTCCCTAGTTGTCACAATCTGGTGCCTGTTCAGGTACACAGGGGAAGAATTTAGCATGGCCAATGCACCTAACCAGCACATCTTTTAGACCGTGGGAGGAAACTGGAGCACCCGGAGGAAACCCACGCACCACGGGGACAACTTACAAACTCCACACCGTCAGTGACCCAAACTGGGAATCAAACCTGGGTCCCTGGCGCTGTGAGGCAACAGTGCTAACCACTGTGCCACCGTGCCATCCACTAATCATCTCGGACATCGCTGGGTGGAGCAAGCAGAGACCCAAATGTAAACAGCCAAAACAGAGCACAGAATCCAGAATGTTCCACCACTCCACCTAATCAAACATCACATTCCACACCTGTGGTAGTGTCTGTGGCCCCAGGATTGGACAATTCAGACACAGCAGAAGCCACCTCTCTGGAGTGGAAGCAAATCCTCCTTGACCCTGAGGAACTGCCAAAGAATGAGAAGGATGAATGGGTAAAATCACTTCTGGGATATGAACATTTATAAGTTGTTGAATTATCAGGGCATCCTTGAGTTGAATAATTGTGCTTTGCTAGTGAGGTAACTGTACAGATTCGGGCAGCAATCAGAGACAGCAATAAAAAGGAAACATTTGCAAGACTTCGAGGAACGAATGGGGGAGGGGACCAACTGCATAGCTCTTCTCACAATGGGCTGGAAACATCTCCTCCATTGTTGGAGCAGAACAAGAAGTCACTAAGTCCTCATTCACCTCACGACTATTCCCCATCACATCATCAATTACCTGCTGTATTTTCCAGCATTAAAGTTAAATTTTGTGAAACGGTACAGCACCGAATAAGGCCATTCATCCCATGGAGTTTATCCTAGCTCTTTCAAAGGGCTGCCCCCCCCCACCCCCATTCTTCGCAGTATCCTGAAGTTACTTTATTCTTCAAGTATTTATCCAGTTCCTTTTTGAAAACTCTGATTGAATCTTGTATCCATCTCCCAGAGAAGGTCAGTTTGTAACATTAGGAAGCTTTTCCTCATCTCAGCTTGAGTTCTTTCAATTTCTTTCTGTATATCTCCTGCTTAACGATCCTTCAAGCATTCCAACAAACTTCTCTTAACTCTTTGAGATTTTAAGCACTTCTACCAAATCTCTTAATCTTATATGTTCGAAGGAGAACAATCCTATCTTCTCCACCGTATCCGCATTTGTGTAATCCCTAAAACCCGGGAAACATCTACTTGGGCTGCACAGTGGCACAGTGAACAAAGTTCAAAGAAAATTACAGCACAGGAACAGGCCTTTTGGCCCTCCAAGCCTGCACCGACCATGCTACCTGACATGACTAAAATTCCCACCCTTCTGGGGACCGTATCTCTCTACTTCCATCCTATTCATGTACTTGTCGAGGTGCCCCTTGAAAGTCACTACCGTATCCACTTCCACTACCTTCCCCCGGCAACAAGTTCCAGGCACCCACCACTCTCTGTGTAAAAAAAATCTGCCTCCTACATCTCCTTTAAACCTTGCACCTTTCACCTTAAACCTATGCTCTCCAGTAATTGAGTCTTCCACTCTGGGAAAAAGCTTCTGTCCATGTCCATGCCTCGTATAATCTTGTAGACTTCTATCAGGTCTCCCCTCAATCTCCATCGCTCCAGTGAGAACAAACCAAGTTTCTCCAACCTCTCCTCATAGCTAATGCCCTCCATTTCAGTCAACATCCTGGTCAATCTTTTCTGTGCCCTCTCCAAAGCCGCCACATTCTTCTGGTAGTGTGGTGACCAGAATTGAACACTATATTCCAAGTGCGGCCTAACTAAGGTTCCATAAAGCTGCAACATGATTTGCCAATTTTTAAACTCAGTGCCACGGCTGATGAAGGCAAGCATGCCGTATGCCTTCTTGACTACCTTCTCCACCTGCATTGCCACTTTCAGTGACCAGTGTACCTGTACACCTAGATCCCTCTGCATATCAATACTCTTAAGGGTTCTACCATTTACTGTATATTTTCTATCTGTGTTAGTCCATCCAAAAATGCATTTATGGTTAGCACTGCTTCCACACAGCACTGGCGATCTGGATTTGATTCCCGCTTGGGTCACTATCTGTGTGGAGTCTGCACCTTCTCCCCGTGTCTATGTGGGTTTCCTCCGGGTGCTTCAGTTTCCTCCCGCAGTCCGAAAGACATGTTGGCTAGGTGCATTGGCCTTGCTAAGTTCTCCCTCGGTGTACCCGACCAGGCGCCGGAGTGTGACGATTAGGGGACTTTCACAGTAAAGCAATTGCAGTGTTAATGTAAACCTACTGGTGATACTAATAAATAAAACTTTATTTCTTGCATTTAGAAGCAGAGGTTTTGATAATATTTTTTCATTGCAGTGATTTTGAAATCAGTGATAAATTAAAACAACTCTTGCCCTACATTTCTTCATGAACCCACGCTGCTTTCCATTGGTAAGATGCAGGCATGAGTCATGAAGAAGGGAAAGTCATGTTTGACAAATTTGGTGGAATTCTTTGAGAACATTACATGTGCAGTGGACATTGGGGAACCTGTAGATGTGGTGTATCTGGATTTCCAGAAGCCATTTGACAAGGTGCCATGCCAAAGACTGCTACATAAGATAGAGGTGTACGGTGTTACTGGTAATGTATTAGCATGGATAGAGGATTGGTTAACTAACAGGAAGCAAAGAGTAAGGGTAAATGGGTGTTTTTCTGGTTGGCAATCAGTGAGTAGTGGTGTGCCTCAGGGATCAGTATTGGGACTGCAATTGTTTATGATTTACATAGATAATTTGGAGTTGGGACTAAGTGGAGGGTATCAAAATTCACAGATAACACTAAGATGAAAAGAGTGCAAAGAGTACAGAGGACGCTCTAAGTCTGCAGTGGGATATGAATAGTCTAAGTGAGTGGGCAAGGGCCTGGCAGATGGAGTACAATGTTGGTAAATGTGAGGTCATCCATTTTGGTAGGAATAACAGCAAAATGGGCTATTATTTAAATGGCAAAAAATTGCAGCATGCTGCAGTGCAGAGGGACCTGGGTGACCTTGTGCAGGAATCTCAAGGAGTTGGTGTGCAGGTGCAGCAGGTAATTAAGAAGGAATTTTGTCCTTCATTGTGAGAGGGATAAAGTTTAAAAACAGGGAGGTAATGTTACAGCTGTATAAGGTGTTGGTGAGACCACATCTGGAGTACTGTGTACGGTTATGGTTTCCTTACTTGAGAAAGGAACTGGCACTGGAGGGGTGCAGAGGAGAATCACTAGATTGATTCCGGTGTTGAGAGGGTTGGCTTATGAGGAGAGACTGAGTAGACTGGGGCTATACTCATTGGAATTCAGAAGAATGAAGGGAAATCTCATAGAAACATATAAGACTATGAAGAGAATAAATAAGACCGAAGCAAGGAAGTTTGTTTCCACTGACGGGTGAAACCAGAATGTCCTTACACCCCACCTCCCTCTTACATTCTTCTGCAGATCCAAACCAGCAGAGTCTCACAAAACTGTCGAAAGTGGGGACGATCGTTGTCATGATGCTTTGTCGCTTCTCCCAGGTGGATTAACGTACCGAGTGCTGAATCTCCCTCAGAAGGTTGAAATTACATTCATTTTCTATCATTTAATGTGTAAGGAGCTGATCGGAAGTACTGCCTGTTAGGTGAAAAAATCTTGAAAAATGCGATAGTCATTAATTATTTATTAGGGAGTATTTTCTCAATACTTTAAACAAATTTGGACTCTCTGATTCTCTGCCTTTTGCATGTATTTATTCTGATATATTGACTCAGTGTGAGCACTGATTACAGTGAGGCCAAAGCTTTTCTTTTCAACAGACGAAAATGACATTTTATATTCATAATAATAAAGCAGTTTAAGACAGCTTAAGATCTGAGACATATGACATTTATGGCAGTTAGATACTGAATAATGAGCTCTTAAACTCATCCATTTAGATGAGCAAATTTGCAAAGGTGATAATGGGGAAAATTGGACCTATTAATCTTGTGCTTGAATGTGCATTGTGAGCATAGAGTGCAGAGTCATTGATTCTGAAGGAAATTACCTTTAATGTTACATGCTTAACACAATGCTTCTGGGCAAATAAATGGGAGCAATTTGGATATTTAAAAGAAGTACAGGTGTCCCTAAAGTGGAATGATCTGTACTTTCCAGCTTATCACAGATGTTAAAGGGAAATCCCCCTGATGACTATGACCTGACCTTTTGTCCATAATTCTACTTCCTTCTCTCCATCATCACTAATCGCTCCTTCAGCCATTTGATTCACAGATGCCTTTCCCAAATCATTTTGCCCTCTCGACCTCACTTGCTCCTCCTTTAAGATGCTACTTAAAACCTGCCAAGCATTTGGTCACCCGCCTGAGAATCATAGACTCCACTGAATGAAGTTCATGCGGCGCATCACACCTCCACCTTCAAAACAGGCAGTGCGGTGACACAGTGGTCAGCACTGCTAGCACGATGGAACTGATAAAGAAGCTATTCCCTCTTGTGATGGGGGTGTGAGAGGTTTGAAACAAGGGGGAATAACCTTCAGGGGCAACACAGTGACACAGTTGCCGGCACTGCTGCCTCTCAGAGCCAGGGACCCGGGTTCAATTCCCAACTTGGGTCACTGTCTGTGCAGGGTTTGTACATTCTCCCCGTGTCTACATGGGCTTCCTCTGGGTGCTCTGGTTTCCTCCCACAGTCTGAAAGACGTTGTGGATTAGGTACATTGGCCGCGCTAGATTGCCCCTTAGTGTCAGGGAGATTCGCAGGGTAAGTACATGGGGTGAAAACTCCAGGCCAATATTAAAGAAATTTCTGCAGTATGACAAGTCTATAACAGAACAGAGCAAACATAAATCAGAAGGAGCATTGCAGGATAATGAGGTTTTTGTTTGGATTATTTTTCTACCACTGATCACCCTCTAAAAATGAGGTAAATGAGCTTCTTTTTGTGGGATTTGGGCAGTTCTGGGCAGGCCAGCACTTATTGCTCTTCCATAATTACCCTTGAGAAGGAGGTGGTGAGTTGCCATCTTGAACAGCTACAGTTTCCATGGTGTCAGTATACCATTCAAACATTCTAATTGGTTGGTGCCACGGGCTCCAGAGGCTGAAAGGCTGACTACATTTCGATAATCTTGTGTTCCTAAGAGTCGGCTGACGGAATAACAATTTTAAAGGATTCCCTTCCTCTGTGAGCGTCTCTCTTCCACCCATTACCGTAAAAGTTCACTGGCAAGATGCTTGTATTCAAGAGGAAATCACTTTTGCGCTCCCAGTACAGAATTTTGCATGGCAGTACATATCTGTTCCAGTAGCTGCCAAATAGATGACGCTTTCCAGCCCCCAACACACAGCCTGAAGCGAGAAACCACGTGCCGTGAGTGCTGAAGAGGAGTGTTTGATTCAGCTTGAAGTGGGATGCAGAGAAATTTTTGTACATGAATCCATTAACCAGTGTGCTCCAGATTGAGAATCTACTTCAACTCAAACGGGCTGGTTTGTAATCTCTGCATGTTTACAGCGCTTGTAGATAGATCCAGAGTAAAGTTACAGCACAGACGGAGGCCATTCGTTGTGTGATTTTAAATGTAGCTCTTGGGGCTAAAGGGATCAAGGAATATGCAGGATATGAGGAATATGTCCAAAGATGTGTGGGTTGAGATGATTGACCGTGCTAAACTGCCTCCTAGTGTTAGGGGTTTTAGCAGGGTAAATATGTGGGGTTAGGGGAATAGGGTCTGGGTGTGTGATTGTGGCCAGTGCAGACTCAATGGGCCAAATGGTCTTTTTTCTTCACTGTAGGGGTTCTGTGATTCTATGAATATGAGGGAAAGGGGATCAGGATATTGAATTTGATGATCAGCCATGATCATAATGAATGGTGGAGCAGCCATGAAGGGCTGAATGGCCTACTTTTGCCTCTAGATTCTATGCTTCATTCAGCCCAATCCTGTCCACGTCAGCCCGTGGACACCCATGTGCCATTTCTATCTCTCAATCTTAAATGCAGCTGAGAACTGGCGCTGGAATGTAGCACTAGGAGGAGTCCATTCAGCCCCTTGAGCCTGCAGCTGCCACTTAATAAGGTCAGGGTTGGTGTGTATCTCAACTCCGTTTACTTCACTTGGTCCCATAGCTTATTAAGTATTAAAAATGAATCTAATTCCTTTTCAGCCTCTAACACAGTGGGGCAATAATGCTCCCCCCCTGCTGCGTGGGGGTGCCGATGTGCAACAATGGGAAGTGTGTTGAACAAAAAACGGACGTACACAATGAAGGTCCCTTCAAGATGCATGGGCTGGTACACAACAATATTAATGGAACAGCGCGACAAGTTAGAGACATAGCGGAGATAGAAATGAGAAGGATAATTACAGAGTGGTGGAATTTATTTACATTATTTCATTAGCACTGAAAAATAGTTCTTTCCCAGCCCTGGCAGTGGGATTCCTTCAGTAATGTTGATTTGTTTTCTTTTTGCATATGTCGGAGTGAAAAATCTACCGGCCGCTGGCTATATAGCAAAGTTGTGACCACTAGCTCAGCTCCTTCACGCCATCCTTCAGAGGGAAACATTGAACCGAGGCCTCGCCTTCCTCTCCTCCTTGCTCTGAATGAAGAAGAGCTGTGAATATCTCTGTGTACTCCTGTTCCAAAGCTCTCCCTTGATCAGAGATGAACTAATGGACCAATCACCTCATTGTGCTTTGTGGGATTGTGAGCTGGCTGTCTCGCTTCTCCACTCACTGCTTTTCAAGATAATTCATTGCCTGTTCCCAGGGATCTGATAAGGCGGGATATAAATGGGAGTTTTTTTTTTCTCTTTCTAATTGCTGTTCCTCTGTGATTGATTCATCTCATTTACTGAACTTTATAAACAGCAGGCAGCTCACGACTTGTCTCTGAAATTCCTTTCCCTTCAGTTCAAACATACAGCAGTGTCATAAAGAGCAGAAAATCTGTTTTTAGTGATGTTGATCGAGGGATGAAATATCTCCCGGACACTTATAAGATCATAGAATTCCTGCAGTGGGGAGGGAGACCATTCAGCCCTCGAGTCTGCACATACTGTCTTTGACAGAATATCTTACCCAGATCCTTTCCCTTGCCCTTTCCCCGTAAACCCCCCACATAAACCATGGCTAATCCCTCTAACCCACACATCTTAAAATACAAAGGGACAATTTCCCATGGCCAATCCACTCACCTGACAAAGGGGCAGCCAGCGCCCCAAAAGCTAACGGCATTTGCTACCAAACAAACCTGCTGGACTTTAACCTGGTGTTGAGAGACTTCTTACCAATCCAACTAACCCAGCACAAAGGCAAGGCTGGTAGAAGTAGGGAACCCGGGATGACTCGGGGATATTGAGGCCCTGGTCAAAAAGAAGAAGGAGGCAACGTGACATGCATAGGCAGCTGGGATCAGTCAATCCCTTGAACAGTACAGAGGTTGTCAGAGCAAAGTTGAGAGAAATCAGCAAAGGGGACATGAGGTTGCTTTGGGAGATAAGGTAAATCCAAGGAGTTTCTACAAATACATAAAGACCAAAAGAGTAACTAGGGAGAGAATAGGGTCTCTTAAGGACCAACAAGGTCATCTATGTGCAGAGCCACAAGAGATGGGTGAGATCTTAACTTAATATTTCTCATTGATATTCACTGTTGAGAAAGGCAGGGATGTTCAGGAACTTGGGGAAATAAATAGTGATGTCTTGAGGCGTGTACATATTACAGAGAAGGAGGTGCTGGAAGTCTTAAAGCATGTCAAGGTAGTTAAATCCCGGGACCTGATAAAATGTATCCCAGGACGTTGTGGGAGGCTGGGGACGAAATTACAGGTCTCCTAGCAGAGATATCTGAATCACCAACGTCACAGGTAAGGTGCCTAAAGATTGGAGGGTGGCAAAATGTTGTGCCTTTGTTTAAGAAGGGCTGCAGGGAAAAGCCTGGGAACTACTGACCAGTGAGTCTAACATATTTGTAGTGGAAACTTGTGAGAAGATATTCTGAAAGACAGGCTCTACAGGCATTTACAGAGGCAAAGACTAATTTGGGACAGTCAGCATGGCTTTGTGAGTGGAAACTTATGCCTCACAAATATCAGCAATGATATTGCCCAAGCATCAAAGAAACTCTGGTATGGGTCATTGCCTATTTTGAATTTCATACAGGAATTATGTGACCTTGGATATGTTCAGGTGTCCAATTAATGACCGCCTTAATAATAAGAAACCCTCCATTTGACACTGAGAAACTTGTTGATACACACATGCTGATGTTACTCGTGACAGTACCACACATGTACACATGTGCTCACTCACCTTTGCAAAACCTCTGCATTTCCAACCCCTCCAGAGTGGCAATCGTTAATACAATGCACAATTGTAGGCAGTTCAGAGCAAAATTCAGAATTCGTATTTTATTAGTGCTGAACAGCTACTTAATGAGCTAGAATATAATTAAGCTGCAACTTGTACGTTAATTGCACATATATATAAATACACATGCCAGCTGGTCCACCCAGGAAACCCGCCCCATGCTCAGGATAGATGCAGCATCATTATTGGAAATTTCCTACGCTCTCCACAGTCATGTAAACTCCTGGGAGAAATGAGAAAAACAGACAAAAGCTTAGGGACAATAAAGGAGAAAAAATATTCTGGAAAATTCCATCCCAATCTTCTCAGATAATTGACAACAGCCCTGGAAATAAAGTTTATTTATTAGTCACAAGTAAGGTTTACATTAACACTGCAATTAAGTTGCTGTGAAATTCCCCAAGTTGCCACACTCCTGTGCCTGCTCAGGTCAATGCACCTAACCAGCATGACTTTCAGACTGTGGGAGGAAACTGGAGCACCCGGAGGAGACCCATGCAGACATGGGGAGAACACGCAAACTCCACACAGACAGTGAGTCAAGCAGGGAATCAAACCTGGGCTCCTGGCTCTGTGAGGCAGCAATTGCTAACCACTGTGCCACCATGCCCCTCCAGATTGCCAAGACCAATTATTATCTATAAAACCCCTTAACAAATGAAATTCAATATCTGCCCCACTTAAGAACCAAAACCTTGATGGAAACAGACAAATGTGATATTGTTCCCTGTAAACCATTAGGGCCATGGGAAAACACACACTAATGTTTTTACCTGCACACACTCTATACACACACACATGCATACATGCTCACACATGCATACCTACTACACTCAGGTAGGTGTAACATGCATATACTTAATTAAGTGTTATCTCTTTTGTCAATAATTGAATTCAACACAAGATCCTGAAATTGTTTGAATTAAAGTAGTTATCCCTGTTCAGCCAGCAGTTAAGTGAATAATGATTTATCTACCATTTTAATCTTATCATTAAAATATCTCAAAGCACTTTACTCAAGTGATTTTGTCATCAAATATAACAAGTAATCTGTGTCAGCAAGTATCCACACACGACTCTATTCTTTTCCAGATACACAATGAGATCTTTATCACCCACATAAATAAGAAGGTGGAACATCAATTTAATATCTCATCTCAAATGGTGATGGCATTAATTCATGATCTTCTGACCTAATACTAAGGGTTCCTACGAACCTAACTTCTTCAATTAATAGGGTCAATTTCAAAAATTTCCAGTCATAAAACTGTACAGAACAGAAAGAGTCTATTTGGCCCATTGAGTCCATGGCTATCTCTTCAAAAACAATCCTATGGGGGTGGTTTTACCAAAACAAATTCAAAGTGCTGAACAAGCGCGAAAATGGGAAGGTTTTTTGAGAGCTGTTTTTCAAATCATATGCCACTTAGACAAAAAAAAGCAAAATGTGATTCTCGCCAGTAGGGGGTGTGGAAACACTGAGAAGCCAGCTGCTGACTGCTAGAGAGTGCAATTGAGCATGTGTCTGATCTTCCAATACACTAACTGTGTATTCACCAAAAAGAAGGACTTGGTGGATGATGTGTCTGGGAAAGGGTATGTGGATAGTTTGAGCCATGTTGAAATCCAAAAGGAGGAGGTATTGGGGTTCTTTGAGAAACATTAAGGTAGACAAGTCCCTAGGGCCTGATGAGATGTACCCCAAAATACTGGGAGACACAAGGGAGGAAATTGCTGGGGCCTTGAGAGAAATCTTTGTATCCTCGCTTGCTACAGGGGAGGTAAGCACAGTAAGAAGTCTCATAACACCAGGTAAAAGTATTGGCAGCACAAGCTTTCAAAATCTCCCTCCTTCAGCAGGTGAGTGAGGACTTGTGTTCACAAACAGGGCATATACAGACACAAACTCAATTTACAAGACAATAGTTGGAATGCAAATCTTTACAGGTAATCAAATCTTGAAGGTACAGACAATGTGAGTGGAGAGAAGGCACAAGTTAAAGAGATGTGTATTGTCTCCAGACAGGACAGTTAGTGAGATTTTGCTCACGCAGGTTATGGGGGTTATAGATAGTGTGACATGAACCCAAGATCCTGGAACTTGGCTGTCAGTGTCTGCTCAGCGATTCTGTGTTGTCGTGCGTCATGAAGACTGCCTTAGAGAATGCTTACCAAAGATCAGAGGCTGAATGCCCATGACTGCTGGAGTGTTCTCCGACTGGAAGGGAACACTCCTGCCTGGTGAGTGTCAAGCATTGTTCGTTCTTCTGTTGTCATAGTGTCTGCATGGTCTCCCCAATGTACCATGCCTCGGGACATCCTTTCCTGCAGCGTATCAGGTAGACAATGTTAGCCGAGTCGCAAGAGTATATATCGTGTACCTGGTGGATGGTATTCTCACGTGAGATGATGGCATCCGTGTTGATGATCCGGCATGTCTTGCAGAGGTTGCTGTGTCAGGGTTGTGTGGCGTTGTGGTCACTGTTATCCTGAAGGCTGGGTAGTTTGCTGCAGACAATGGTCTGTTTGAGGTTGTGCGGTTGTTTGAAGGCAAGAAATGGGGATATGGGGATGGCCTTTGCGAGATGTTCTTCTTCATTGATGACATATTGCAGGAGCTTTTAGTCTTCTTCTCATCAGCGCAAATGCAAGAATACCAAATTTCAAACAATCACACCAATTAAAATACAAGAGAAAACGGTGCTGATTGGTAGGTAAGTCGATTTTGATTATCTGATTCACTCACCAGTCAGAAATTGCAAAGCCCAAAACAAAATGTCCACTCTTCGATGCGATTCTGTGATTGGGTGGCACTTATTGAACAATTCTAAGTGCATCGCATGAACAATCAATTAAAATAGTTAGTTGATCTGGTAATATGGATCATTCAATCTTGCTGTAAGTAACATACGTTCAGACACAGGGACCAGTTCCCTGAAAACAAGAGGGATAAGTTTGAGCCTTGGACCTGTTTTTTGTATTGCCCTGGAACTTGGGGAACCAATATTTCCCATTGTTTTCTTCATGGCAATTCCTTGGCCAATCAGTGTTGAATTGTCAACAAATTTGGGCCCTTTCTGCCTGGAGAATAAAATGTGATCATTTGAAATTTGGCATTCTTGCATTTGTCCTGATGAGTGCAAGCCAAAAGAAGCCTTGGCAACATGTCTTTCTTTTCAGCAATGTTCAGGTTCAGTACCACCTAACTGATTCCTTATTCACTGCGTCAATAATCATGCAAATTCTAGCACAATATAACCTGCTTAACTGAATTTACTTAATTTTACTCAGCACCCTGCAACATCTAGAGAGGGTTCGATAGCCCGGATGTTAATCGATCTGTGAATGAAGAGTAATCATGATAAATTGGTCACAGTGAACCCACAATGCAACTTGGGATGTCATCTATGTAGGATATTACAAGAAGAGGCCTACATTTATACATTGTCTTTCACACCTCAGGATGAACATATGTATATGCATACAAATACAAAAAATTAGGAGCAGGCTTACGCCACTCAGCCCCTCAAGCCTCCTGCACCATTCAATTAGACCCTGACTGCTCTGAGTGTAACCTCAACCCTACATTCCTGCCTTTCCCCGATAACCTTTCACCCCCACCCCCCGTCATTAATCAAGAATCGGCCTAACCCTGCCTTAAGATTATTCAAAGACTCTGCTTCCACTGCCTTTTCGGGAAGAGAGTTGCAGAGATTTACCACTTTCAGAGAGAAAGATTTTCTCCTCCTCTCTGTCTTAAATGACAGAATCTTTATTTTCAAACAGTGGCATCTAGCGTTATAGAGTGATAGAGGTTTACAGCATGGAAACAGGCCCTTCAACCCAACTTGTTCATGCTACTTTTTTTTTAAAACCCTTAAACTAATCCCAATTGCCCTCATTTGGCCCATATCCCTCTATACCCATTGTACCCATGTAACTATCTAAATGCTTTTTAAGAGATAAAATTGTACCCGCCTCTACTACTTCCTCTTGTTCCAGACACTCACCACCCTCTGTGTGAAAACATCGTCCCTCTGGACGCTTTTGTATCTCTCTCCTCTCACCTTAAATCTATGCCTTCTAGTTTCACACTCCCTTACCTTTGGGGAAAGATATTGACTATCTACCTTATCTATGCCTCCCAATATTTTATTGACCTCTATAAGATCACCCCTCAGCCTCCTATGCTCCCGTAAAAATAGTCCCAGTATATCCAGCCTCTCCTTATAACTCAATCCATCAAGTCCCGGTAGCATCCTAGTAAATCTTTTCTGCACTCTTTCTAGTTTAATAATATCCTTTCTATAATTGGGTGACCAGAACTATGCACAATATTCCAAGCATGGCCTTACCAATATCTTGTACAACTTCAAAAGGACATCCCAAATCCTGTAGAACCTAGGTTCTAGATCCTCTGACAAGAGGAAACATCCTCTCCACTTCCACCTGTCAATACCCCTCAGGATCTTAAAGGTTTTGATTAAGTCGCCTCTTACTCTTCTCAACATGAGTAGATACAACTGTACCCTCTTCAAACATTCCTCACAGGACAATCGGCCCATTCCTGGAATTTGTGTAGTAAAACTTCTCCAAACTGCTTCTAATGTATTTACATCTTTCCTTAAATAAGGAGACGAGTACAGTACACAATACTCCAGATGTGGTCTCACCAATGCCCCCTATAACTGAAGCATAATTTACATACTCTTCTTTCCAATTCCCCTCAGAATAATTGATACCATTCTATTCGCTTTCCTGATTACTTGCTGTATCTGTATACGAGCCTTTTGTGATTCATGTGCTAGGACACCCAGATCCCTCTGCCCCTCAGAGTTCTACAAGGTCTCACCATTTAGATGATAAGCTTCTTTTGTATTCTCTTTGTTAGATTTTTGTCCACTCACTAAACCTATCTACATCTCTTTGTATCCTCCTTATGCCCTCTTCACAATTTACTTTCCTACCTATCTTTGTGTCATCAGCAACTTTAGCAATCATAACTTCAATCTTTTCATCCAAGTCATTGACATAAATGATATAAAGCTGAGTTCCCAGCACTGATCCCTGTGACATTCCGCTCGCCACATCCCGCCAACGAATAAAAAGATCCAATTTTGCCAACTTACTGTTTCATGTCAGCGAGCCGATCTTCAATCCATATCAATAAATGAACCTTATACCATGATCTTTAATTTTGCACAATAGCCTTATCCAACGCCTTGTGCAAATTTAAGTATAGTACATCCACTGATCCCCCTTTATCTACATATGTGACTCCTTCAAAGAACTCAACTAAATTGGTTAAACATGGTGCCAACCTTGGCAATATCAACCTGTGCCAAGGGGTGGTGCCAGAGGGCATTGTCAAGCTACTGCTTGGCCATGTCCCATCCCCCAGGGGCTATATTTACTATTACAACCCCAGGAAAATCCCCATGGCAGGGTCACAGATTCCCGCGTACATAAGAACATAAGAACATAAGAAATAAGAGCAGGAGTAGGCCATCTAGCCCTTCGAGCCTGACCCGCCATTCAATAAGATCATGGCTGATCTGTCGCGGCTCAGTTCCACTTTCCCGCCCTCTCCCCATAACCCTTAATTCCCTCTCTTATCAAAAACCCATCAACCCGCGTCTTAAAAATATTTAGCGAGGCAGCCTCCACCACTTCAACGGGCAGAGAATTCCAGAGATTCATCACCCTTTGAGTGAAGAAGTTCCTCCTCAACTCCGTTCTAAACCGCCTCCCCTTTATCTTGAGGCTGTGCCCCCTAGTCCTACTGTCCTTTCTGAGCGGGAAGAGTCTCTCCACCTCTATCCTATCCATCCCATTCATCATCTTATACGTCTCAATGAGATCTCCCCTCATTCTTCTAAACTCTAACGAGTACAAGCCTAGTTTATTCAGCCTCTCCTCATAGCTCAACCCCCTCAACTCCGGTATCAGCCTAGTAAACCTCCTCTGCACTCCCTCCAAGGCCAAAATATCTTTGCGCAGGTGCGGCGCCCAAAACTGCACACAGTACTCCAGCTGCGGCGTAGATGACATCACGCCAGCACTTGCTGAATCTCTGGTACAGGAGGTGGGGGAAATGCCGTAGAGAATGGTCGTAAATGACATGCGATGAATTAAAATGAACGTTCTTCAGTCTCACACCACTCCACTGACGAGAGGCTGGTAAGGTCTGAACTCAGAAACTTGTCGGCATGAATTGCGCTCTCTGGATTTTAAGCATTCGCCGTCACTCCCGCAGACAGACAGTGCAGGCTAAAAATTGCCCTCGGCATCTCTGACCATGCAGCAAT
This sequence comes from Carcharhinus amblyrhynchos, assembly GCF_965287045.1. Classification (NCBI taxonomy): domain Eukaryota; kingdom Metazoa; phylum Chordata; class Chondrichthyes; order Carcharhiniformes; family Carcharhinidae; genus Carcharhinus; species Carcharhinus amblyrhynchos. The sequence continues at coordinate 4,118,037 of NC_137336.1, read as the reverse complement.
CCCTCAGTACTCGAATATCGGCTTAGATATTGCTCAGTTTGGATAGAGTTATAAAGTCATGGTCATGGAGGTTTACAGTATGGAAACAGGCCCTTCAGCCCAACTTGTCCATTCCACCTTTTTTTTAAACCCCTAAGCTAGTCACAATCGCCCACATTTGGCACATATCTCTCTACGCCCATCTTACCCATGTAACTGTCTAAATGCTTTTTAAAAGACAACATTGTACCCGCCTCTACTACTACCTCTGGCAGCTTGTTCCAGACACTCACCACCTTCTGTGTGAAAAAATTGCCCCTCTGGACACTTTTGTATCTCTTCCCTCTCAGCTTGAGCTTATGCCCCCTATTTTTAGACTCCTCTACCTTTGGCCAGAGCTCCTCTGATAACAAGCAGTGCAAGCAATGCAGGTTGATGATTTAATCATTGCATTACTGTCACATGGTGCCTCCGTTTGTAGTTTGAATGATATCAGTTCAAATACTAAAGATTAAATGTGACGGAGGTGTTAGCCAAACTAAAAAGCAACCCACTGCACCTCCCACTCTCGAATCATAATACCCCTAACAATTCCCTTTTCAAAATGAAAGCTTTTAGAAGTATTCATGAGTGTACACATTATGGACTACATTCCATTCTTTTGATGCATCTGTCAATGTGTAAGAATTTAGAACTTTGGCTTATTGAATTTTACAAAGTTTATTTGAACAGATTTAAGAGAATGTGACAGGGAATTGTTTCAAGTTCCTTATGCAAACACAACACGATGTTTTTTTTTTCAAATGTTTCAGGAATGCCTGCGAACATTAACGTGGGATTTCCCATTGAGGGGACACTTTTACATATTAAATCCATTCAGGTGAGTCCTTTGCTAATTTTGAAGTTGAGAGTTTATTCTGAGACTTGGTGGGATGTTGGCTAAGTTTGATGGTTGCACAAAGGTACAAAACCATTCTGTTTGGGAGGCAGTGGCACAGTGGTATTGTAGTAATCCAGAGAACCCAGGACAAAGTCTGATGGACCTGAGTTCAAATCCCACCATGACAGACGGTGAAATTTGAATTCAATAAAAAAAAATCTAGAATTAAGAATGAAATCATTATTGACGGTTGTAAAAACCCCTCTGGTTCATTCGTGTCCCTGGTCTGGCCTACATGTGACTCCAGATCCACATTTGATTGACTCTCAAATGCCCTCTGAAATGGAGGGCAATAAATGCTGGCTCAGCCAGTGACACCCACATCCTGTCAATGAACAAAAAAAAGACCTTCAAAGATTTTCTTTCAATGAAATCTTAATTGGCCCATATTTTAACTCCATCCACCCACCCAATCTCTACATTCCAGTGAACAAAACCTCAATTTCAGATTTAAAACAGATATTTAGAAAGTATTATTATCTCCTGCTCTTTGATGGGAAGTTTCACATTTCTTGCACATTTTACATGTAAAAGTATTTCTTAAGTTCTCTCTGAATGTCAAACACTGATTTTAATGAGGTGTCTATTTTCTCCAGATTGTTGCCAGAGGTTCCCCTCTCTCTAACCTAATAATTTATTTCAAAAACCGCAAAGACAAATTCAAACCACCTCTTGGATCATAAAACTGACCTCTCATCGTAACCAAATCCTTGGAGCTCTGGTAACATTCAGGTGAATCTGGTCTGCGCTCTTTTCAAGTCTCGCTCCAGAGAGTTGAGCTCAATCTGGGCAGGCTTGCCAGTGGAGTACTGAAGGTATGCTGCAGTGCCGGAGATATCATCTTCCGAATGGGGCACTAAACCGAGGTTCTGTCTGTGCTCCTGACAACTATGTAAGGGAGCTTGTGGCAGTATTTTGAAGAGGAACAAGGGATTTATGCTCAGTGTCCTGGTCAACGCCTGTCCCTCAATTAACATCACAAACACAGGTTATTATCATATTGCTGTTTGTGGGAACCTGCTGTGTGAGAGTTAGCTTCTGCGTTCTCCACATTACAACTTCAGAAGTACTTCATTGACTGCAAAGCACATTAGGATGCCATGAGATTGTGACAGATACTTTAACAATAGATGTTCTTTCTTTACGCATCTGTCACTGTGTACGTGCTTCTTCTAATTGCAGCTTTACTTTGTTCACGCAAGAGGCACCAAGCGGAACAAACAGGTCAGAAATCACAAACTTGCCTTGAGCATGGCTCCAATTCTTGGTCAACCTTATCTGATAGAGCATCAGGAAAGGTCAGTGATAGAGCGGTTACAGGCCTCGAAGCTGTGTTGGCTTCTGCACTTCCACAGGTGAAGTACAAACGAAGTACATTAGTAATTTTTACTTTTATACTCACAATTGATTGTCGGATAAGGAAGAGACATCTACTAGTTGCTCCATTCTCCAACCACAAGCCAAATTTCTAATTCAGGAATACACAGCAATTCCTCAAAGACAATAATGTTCTCCTTAAAAGACATGAACTCATAGAGCACCTTAGATGACTGCCAGAGCTCTCCATACACTTTGTAGCCACTTTTAAAACATGATCACTGTTGTAATGTACAAAGTACAGTAGCTGATTTGCAAACACAAACTTCGACAAAGAGCGGTGTGATCATGACCAAGGTAACCTGTTTTTGGGTGACATTCACTAAGGGATAAATATTGGTCAGGACACCAGGGTAAATGCCTTGAACTTCTTTATATACTGCCATAGGATCTTTCAACCATCTCGAAACACCAGACGACCTTGATCCAATCACAGTGGACCACCAACAGTGCAGCTCTCCCTCAATTCTACATTGGAGGGTCAGCCTAGAGTTTGTGTTTGAGTGCTGGAGTGGGAATTCTGAGTCTCACTCAGAAGCGAGAGTGCTTTTAAATGATCCACAGTTGACACCTAAGGCTAGTAATCATAAAATCCCTACAGCGCAGGAGGCCATTTGGTCCATCAAGTCAGCACTGACCACAATCCCACTAGGCACTATTCCTGTAACCCCACATACCATCTGACACTAAAGGACAATTTAGCACGGCCAACCCACCTAATCAGCACATTTTTGGACTGTGGGGGAAATGGGAGCATCCAGAGGAAACCCACACATACACAGGGAGAATGTGCAAACTCCACACAGACAATGACCCGACATCAGGATTGAACTCGGGACCCTAGCACTGTGAGGTAGCAGCGCTAACCACTGTGTCACTGTGCTGCCATGTTAAAGAGAAATTCATTTGTGACCTTCAGAATCACCAAGGGAACTGATAATTAAATAGGCAGAAATTGTTTCAACTCATGAGAGGCTGGGTAACCATTGGATGCAGATTTAAGACGATGAAAAAAAGAGGCAGTGATTTGTTACAATCTGGGATGCACTGGTCAAAGCAGATTCGATGGAAATGTGATCTATGCTTTTTAAGTCATTTTTTCAAAGAGTTGGCATGGGAATAATGGACCTTTCTCTGTGTGTATGATTCCGTTGGAGAGCTGGAAGTCACTTCCACAGTATTGACTGAGGCAAATTCTCTGCCAACTTTCAAGATTAAGTTGTGAGTTCAAGTCTCACTTCAGGACTCAATGACTAAATCGAGTTGAACACTCCTGTGCAGCACTGAGGGAGAGTTGCACTGTTGGTGGTATCATCATCTGATTGAAACCTTAATGAATGTGAATCATAATCCTAGCCCCTTTTTTGGGATTATTCCGGATTATGCAGTCTCCTTGGATGATTACTCTCATCTGAGGTTGATAAAGCAGGGCCCACAGATAGTTATATGGGTCTGAAGAATTAATCCCATTCTTTCTCAAGAAAATGAACCACCAGGGAATATTAGTATCCTTCAGAGAGCCTTCTCAATAAGTCTCAGCTAAATAATACCACCTGGATGTTATAAAGGTCCAGCCATCTCTCCTCAATAAAGTATTTCCCCATTGAAGAGTGGGTTTTTGAGTTTGGATACAGAAGACTGTACTTTGCAATATATTTTCCAAATTGCTTAGAAGTTTATCAAAAAACTAAACATGTAATTCACTTTCAAAGTTAATTGCAGCATCAGGCAGCATGGGGACAAAATGGTTAGCACTGCTGCCTCACAACACTAAGGACCCAGGTTTGTTTCCCAGCTTTGTTCACTGTTTGTGTGGAGTTTGCACGTTCTCCCCATGTCTGCGTGGGTTTCCTTCGGGTGCTCGGGTTTCCTCCCACAGTCCAAGGATATGGGGGTTATGTTGATTGGCCATGCTAAATTTTCCCTTATTGCCCCAGGATGTGTAAATTAGAGGGATTAGTGGGATAAATGTGTGGGTTAAGGAGATAGGGCTGAGGTGGGATGGTTGTTGGTGCAAACTTGATGGGCTGAATGGCCTTCTACTGCACTGTAGGGTTTCTGTGATTCTATGATTGACAGTTGGAGGAAAAATAGGTATAATCCTGCTTCTAATAGAGAATCCAAGTCTTATTATGTGACAGAAAGATTCTAAGGTATCCATCAATGTTTAAAGCTATGCTAAATCTCCAAATGGAAAGTTACCAAGACTAGCAAGATACCTTTAGACCCCATAAGGACTGATGATGTGGAGATGTCGGCGTTGGACTGGGTCGGCACAGTAAGAAGTCTCACAACACCAGGTTAAAGTCCAACAGGTTTATTTGGAATCATGAGCTTTCGGAGCGTTGCCCCTTCCGCGGGTGAGTGGGGTGTCTCTCTGCAAAAGGATCATTGAATCTGTGGCAAGGGGGGAGGGGCTGGATGGCGGTTGGGGCTGGCCACACGGGTTTGCAGGCGATGGAGTGTGTGTGTGTGTGTGTGTGTGTGTGTGTTTGGGGGGAGTGTGGTACTGGCGACGAGGTTGAATACTGCCCCCGGAAGGGATGATGTGGGGGAGACATTAGGGCTTGCCTGGAGAGGTTTGGGAAGCCAGCGATTGGAGGGTGGGGGGATATCAAAGGGGCAGCGATGTGGGGGTCGTGGGGCTGGCCAGTAATGGGGAGGCCGACAGTGCAGGATCACTGTGCATGTGCCAATCTCCGTTCTGACAGACTGGTGGGTATGCACTGGCTCACTCAGCATTATGCTGCCGGCCTCTCTAGTGGGAATAGACCCCCCTCACCCTCCCCCCTTGATTTCCAGAGTGAATCTCCCTTGGGTACTCTGCTGTGCTCAGAGTGCGGGAGATTCATTTTGAAAACCCCATGAAAAAAAATCAACAGGCGTTGATCCAATTTTGACACAAGTTCAGCACTTAGAATTTTTCTGGGAGAATTCTGCCCCCCCCACCCCCCCCCCCCCCCCCCAATCTTTGACAGTGAAGCTTTTTGGGATGTGCTGATATTGGGAAAGTGGTGTGGAAATGCAGGATCTTTCTGGTAGGAAGCAGAACTGTGAAATTGCAAGCAGGGAAGTGAAAGGGTGAGTTAAATAAACACCAGTTAACTTGGCAATTGGTCCGATAGATTTTGTTGTGGAGATACCTTGCCTTCATTTGACCTAGCGTGACACGACTGAGATCAGAAGCTGATGTGTGAGGGACTGCGCTGATTGTACCCAAACACTTTGCAATGGTTTCCTGAAAATAGCTTCAAGGAAGGCACTCAATTTGACAAGAATTTTATCTCAGGACAATGCTCTCAATTGAAGTTAAAAGCAGCCAACTAGACATCAGGTGAAAATAAAGCAACAATCAATGCTGGAACTAAAAGCAGGAACTTGCTGGAGATTTGAAGAAAACAAAGCAAGGACAGAATCAGTGATTCAGCTGGAGAGGTACTGCACAACAAAACCCTGTTTTCCATTTACAAAAGACAATAGACTTAGAATCGTGGAATGATACGGCAGAGGAAAAGACTATTCAGCCCACTTGCCTTTGCTAGCTCTTTGTAGAACAACCCAATTAGCCACACTTCCCAATACACTTTCCCTGTAGCCTTGTACTTGTTTCCATTTAAGTCTTTATCCAATGCCCCTTCAAAAAACTTACTGTTGAAACTCCTTCCACCCCACATTCAGGCAACCCATTCCAAGGATTAACAAACCTGTGCATTTTTTCACCATTGTTTCTTTTGCCACGTTCTCTGCTCACACACTCCTGCCATCAGAATCAGTTTCTTCATATTTATTATTGGAAAGCTTTTCCTGATGTTAAACACCAATATCGAATGTCCCCTTAACCTTCTCTGCTCTGAGGAGAGCGACCTCAATTTCCTGAGTCTCTCCGTGCCAATAGAGGCGATCATCTCTGCTATTGCCCGAGTAACTTTCCTCATCACCTTCTCTAGAATGTCGTTCTTCACAAATGCGACACCCAGAATGGCTATGATATTCCAACTGAGGTCAAAACAATATTTTTAAAAATTTAGGAAAATGTCCTCACTTCTGTTCTTTGTGAAGCCAAAGATTTTGTGGGTCTTTTTCAATAGCAATTTCAATTAAAAAAGAATCTTTCATGGGATACGGGCATCTCTGGCTTTGTCAGCATTTATTACCCATCCCTCAGTGCCCTTTAGAAGGTGGTGGTGAGCTGCCTTCTTGGTGCAGTGATGTTTAAAGTTTATTATTGTCACGAGTAGGCTTACATTAATGAAGTTACTGTGAAAATCCCCTAGTCACCACACTCTGCCGTCTATTTGGATACACTGAGGGAAAATTTAGCATGGACAGACTGTGGGAGGAAACGGGAGCAAACCCACGCAGACACAGGTGGAAAATGGAGACTCTGCATGACCCAAGCCAGGAATCAAACCAGGTCCCTGGCGCTGTGAGGCAGCAGCGCGAATCATTGTGCCATTGTGGATGTCACTAACTGTCCTGGCTGGAGACAATGCACAACTCTTTAACCTCCACTCATATTGTCTGTAGCTTTAAGGTTTGATTATCTGTAAAGATTCGCATTCCAAACATTATCTTATAAATTGAGTTTGTGTCTATATATGCCCTGTTTCTGAACACAACTCCTCACTTACCTGAAGAATGAGTGACACTCCGAAAGCTTGCGCTACCAAATAAACCTGTTGGACTTTAACCTGGTGTTGTGAGACTTCCCACTGTGGATGATACAGTGGACCCACAGTGCTGTTAGGAAGGGAGTCCCTGGATTTTGACCCAGCTGTATTTTCTGCTCTTGTCACATCCTGTAACACTCAGCCCAGTTATGCCGCCAAAGCAAGTTCACAATTTTCCCTGACGCAAAGACGTTATAAAATCTTGAATTTGTTTTGTGTTTTCCACATCTCTCTAGATGAAAGTCTAACAGAAGTCAAAGGGAAAGCATTATTTCTGCTGTTATTGAAATCGCTCCAAGAATCATGTCTCCGATTTTTTTTAATTTCCATTAATTTATCCCTTTGGTGAAATTTATTTGTGTGGATGAAATATATTGTAACTGTTTTTCATCAACTTTATACCCCCTTATGATATGCAGAAAGAAACATTCCAATATCACCAGCAGCTTCTCTGAGCTTCATTAACCAGAGGGGAAGAGAATTGAATAAATATGTATATCATTGTTAAAACAATTTGTCAGGCAGTAATGCAAACCACTGTACTACTGTGCCACCCTATTAGGGTTAGCATTGCTGCCTTACAGCACGAGGGACCCGAACACAATTCACGGCTTGGATCACTGTCCGTGCAGAGTCTGCACATTCTCCCTGTGTCTGCATGGGTTTCCTCCAGCTGCTCCAGTTTCCTCCCAAAGGTGTGCATGTTAGGCTGATTGGCCAGGGTAAATTGCCCATAAGTGTCTGGGGGGACAAGCTGGGGTGTGTACATGGGATTATGAGGATAGGGCCTGGGTGGGATTGTGGTCAGGGCACACTTGGTAAGCCAAATGGCCTCCTTCTGCACTGTAGGATTCTATGATTCTATAAGATTCTCATCCCTGTGTTCAAATCAGTCATTGGCCTCTCTCTTCCCTGTCTCAGTAACCTGTGTTTCTCCAATCTGGCCTCTGCCACATCCCCAATTTTAATTGGGAACTGTGTCTTCAGCTTGCTGCAGTCTTCCCTCTGGGATTCCCTCCCTAAACCTCTCCTTTGCTTCACCCTCTTCCCTTTCATCACATCTTACGGGCCTACAGCTTTGAATCCTTACAGTGCAGAAGAAGGCCACTTGGCCCATCAAGTCTGCACCAAAAGAACATCCTAGCCAGGCTCTGCCCTACGCCTGTGACCCTGTTCACTTTAGCACAGCTAACCTTGCTCGCCTACACATCTTTGGGCACTAAGGGACAGTTTAGCATGGCCAATTCACCTAAGCTGCACAGTGGGAGAAAACTGGAGCACCCAGAGGTAAAATGAGGAGACGGTGCAAACTCCACACCGACAGTCACCCAAGGCCAGAATCAAACCCGGATCCCTGGCACCGCGAGGCAGCAGTGCTAACCACAGTGCCACCGTGCTGCTGAACAATCCTTGGCCAACGATCCTGATACCACTTTGGCTCTTGTGTGTGAGGCACCTTGGGATGTTTTCCACAACATAACCGGCACGATATGCCCTTGTTAAAGAAGTCCAAATGAAGTTCATAAATATACTGGGTAGCTAGATGTGGTTTTGATGTGTGGCCATTAATTAAAAGCTCCCGTGTTTAACTGACAAATGTGCAGGTTATCCATTAGCAATAGGAGCTGTATGGAACAGCTGCTTTCCGCACCTCACTGCTTTAGGTAAAGACACTGTGGAACATCGTGACCTGACCCCCCACGTACATTTCCTGAGAGATGGATCAGCCAAGTGACACTGATGGATACATCAGACGGTGCCAGAGATGGCACTCTGTTTCCAGTTGAGTTTTACAATAGGGTGACTGATTGATTTCTGCTCAGCGAGGTGAGATCAGTTTTATCCCCCGCTTCCCTCAGTTTTAAGTGCGCACAATGCTTTGTTTCCTCATGAATTATTGAGCATCGCAAGTCAGCGGCTGTTTTGTTGCCATGGCTCCTGCAATCAGTTTGACAGTGGCAAGCTGAGGCAGTTAACCTCATGCACTACTAATACACATGTTCCTGAGATGACAAGAGTTAGCACAGCATGGAGTGCCAGCAATTCCCCGCACTCCCCCCTCCGCTTTCAACTGGCGCGACGTGTTCACGGATATTACCTCGGAAGAGTTCCGTTCGGGTCGACAAGATCTGTCCTTTCGACAAAAACAGACTGTTAATTGGGAAGCCCTGCTGGCGTGGACCCTCTCAGCGCCACTGGCCAGTAAGTACACCTCCCGAGTGCTGAGTCACTCTGACCAGGAAGATCCCAATGATAAGCCATAGTCTGCTCTGAAATATCCGGCACCGACCATTTCGCCCGCACACTCTAGCCGCCATTCATATCGAGGGAAATGTCAGAACATTTTGGAACCATGAGCCATGAGAGGGTAAAATTAGCATATCCAGAAATCAGGAGGCCAGATGCATTTGGAAAAAGTTACAATTAACACAAGAGGACATCAATGGGGAAAACTGAAGCTTGTGGCATCACAGAATCATACAGCACTGAGGGATGTTGATCCTCCAGAAGAAAATCTTTAGTTGTAGACAATAAAATAAAACAAAATTTACTCCAACTTGTAAGTCAAACAAAAAAGGGTTGAATAAAGAATCTTAATTCCTCCAACACATGAATCCTCACCCTAGGCCATTCCAAGCTAGCCCCCAATTCCCAATAGGTTCTTATTTATACTGGGTCAAACTGGTCAGCTGACCACCAAATCATTCTGTCATTGGTTACGTAGTTTATGGCTTGTTACCATTGGTGACACTACAACAGATCCAATGGTTACATTCTAACAATAGAGACCCACATTGTTCCTATTTTAAAGACCATTCCCACTCCCCCGGTATTTTTCCAAAAGCCCTTTTCACATGTTTCTCCACTTCCCTGTTGATGGTTACGACTGAATCTGCTTTCATTGGGAAGTGTGTGCCTAAAAAAAATTCCTGGAATTTTACCGTTCTGCTCACCATGGGAATCGGGGTGGATGAGGGGCGGACTTTGGAAAGGTCCGTTGACCTTGGGCGGGATTTCATGGTTTTGGGATGAGCTAGGCTGTAAGACCCCGACCATTGTCTTCAGCTTTCCTTTACTTCTTTTCACGAATTATCTTCAATCCTTCTGTTACTGATCCACCATCTATCAGTCACAACATTGACTCCTCACTTACTCTATCCAAATTCATCATGGTCTTAAACATCTCTATTAAAGCTCCCCTTAAACTATTCTAGACTTCCTCCTTGGTAACACTCTTCTTAAACCTTAACCTTAACTCTCCAAAGCCAATGAACTCATAGGAAGTTCATACTGATAAATACTAATGAGGAATCTCAGAAGGTGGAGGCTCACTTACTGGACTATATAATCCAAAAGTAAATTCTGGTCAATTGTCAGTCGCAGCTGGGGTGTCCAGGGTTGTAAATTAATTCCAGAGAAGCAATTTGTTCATTGTCGTAATTGCTGTGAGTTTGGGCTAATTTGCCTTTACAGAATTTCACTGATATTCTACTCATTTCTCCTCTCCCAGGAAGTGACAAAAGCCACTTGTGTTGATCACTTCAATAAAATATTCCAAGGCACTTTACACCGTCGAACAATGTTTGGCACTCAGTCACATCAGGAGATGTTAGCGAGCACGGGCTGTGTTAAAGAAATACAGAAAGGCAGAGAGGTTTAGAGTGAGAATTCCAGAGCTCGGGTCTCAGCAGCTTAAAGCCCGGCTGACAGTTGTAGAGAGATGGGATCTGTAGACCCAGTGGTCATGCAGGAACGCGATGAGGCAGCTGCACGAGAGGTCAGGTAGCGGGAGTGTGAGAGCTATTCCCGGGAGAGTGTGCAGAACACAAGTGCGGAGGTAGTTGCTAAGCTGTGGGAGGTTGCAGATTCAGGTGATTTTAATTTTTTAAAAATGTATTCATAGGGTGTGGGTGTCGCAGGCTGGGCCAGCCTTTACTGTCCACCCCAAACTGCCCTTGAACTGAGTAGCTTTCTTAGCCACTTCACAGGGTATTTAATAAGTGTCAACCACATTGCTGTAGATTGAGAATCACAAGCAGGCCAGACCAGGTAAGGACAGCAGATTTTTTTATTCATTCATGGGAAATGGGTGTTGCTGGCTGGCCATCGCTGGCTGCTCATCCCTAGTTGCTCTTGAGAAGGTGGTGGTGAGCTGCCTTCTTGATTCGCTGCATTAGCTGTGGGTTGGCCCACAGTGCTGTTAGGGAGGGAATTCTAGGATTTTGACCCAGCGGCTGCGAAGGAACAGCGATATATTTCCAAGTCAGAATGGTGAGTGGCTTGGAGGGGAACTTGTAGACGGTGCTGTTCGCACGTATCTGCTGCCCTTGTCCTTCTAGATGGAAGCGGTCGTGGATTTGGAAGGTGCTGTCTAAGGATCTTTGGTGTATTGCTGTCGTCCATCTTGTAGATTATAATAAAAGGAAAAAAAACTATGGTATCTGAAACAAAAACAGAAAATGCTGGAAAATCTCAGCAGGTTTGACAGCAGTTATGGGGAGAGAATAGAGCCAACGTTTCGAGGTTGGTTGACCCTTTGTCAGAGGTCTGATGCATTTTTCAGCATTTTCTGTTTTTGTTGTAGATTGTAATATTCTTTTCTAAAGGACATTAGTGAACCAAATGGGTTTTACAGCAATCGACAACCGTTTCATGATCGTCATTAACCTTCTAATTTCAGATTTTGTTGTATTCAAATTTCACCACCTGCTGTGGGTGGGGTTCAAACCCAGGTCCCCATTACCCTGATATCTGGGTTGCCAGTTTAGTGACAATAACACAATGTCGCCGCCTCCCCCAGTGTGACCAACACCAAAGAGGTAACACACGTCCCTCAGCACCTCTGTGAGCGTGATACAAATATCAATGATTTCGGAAAGATTCTCAGGGCCTCATTAGGTTAAAGCTTGCAAGAAATTCCAAATTGAATGATAAGATCCTGAGAATCTTGTCTGTGATTGAAATCTTCCTGCCCGCCAGCCACGGGGATCATAGTGGGTGGGGCACGCACCCTGCAAAGGCCCATCGACCTTGGGCAGGATTCTCTGGTTTTAGAGTGAGGGCGAGAGGAAAAATCCCACCCACTATTTTGGATTTGTACCTTTTCCTCACAGGAATGTATCCACCTATTTGCCGTGCTGCATAATTTGTGCCCCTTGTACACCGCACTATTAAGTTTATTTGTTTGACGTGTCCATTCAATTTCCTTTTGAAATGATAGATCATCACTCCTTGTGCTGCCCTCATTGGCAGAGAGTTCCAGATTATTGCCACTCACTGTGCAAACAAGCTCCAGCTCACATTTCCTGCATCTTGCCCAAGATCTGAAATCAGTATCTCCGAGTCTTCACATCATCAACAACTTCCCCATTATGTGTCATTCTGCCAAGGGAAATGTGTCCTTTCTATCCATTCTGTCCAGATTCCTCTTAATTTTATACACCTTAGTCAAATTTCCCCTCATTCTCCTCTGATCCAGGGAAACAAACCCAACCTACCCAATCTTTCCTCATTGCTAAAATTCCCCATTTTTGGCAATATCTTCATAAATCTTCTCTCCTCTCTCTCTCATGGTCAGTGGCATGGTAGCACAGTAGTTAGCACTGCTGTCTCACAGCACCAGGAGCTCAGGTTCAATGCCTGACCTTGGGTCACTGCCTGTACGAAGTCTGCATGTTCTCTCTGTGTCTGCGTGGGTTTCCTCTGGGTGCTTCGGTTTCCTCCCACAGTCCAAAAGACTTGCTGGTTAAGGGCATTGGTCATGCTAAATTCTCCCTCAGTGTAACCTGAACAGCACCAGACTGTGGTGATGGGGGATTTTCACAGTAATTTCACTGCGGTGTTGATGTAAGTTTACATGTGACACTAATAAATAAACTTTAAATAACTAACCTGTAACCAAGTGAGCAGAATTGTACTCAGTACTTCAGCTGTCAGCTACCAGCTGTCTCATGCCCCCTGAACGAACATTTTAAAGAGATTTATAAATCGGGAAACCTAGAAGTTCACAGCATAGGACAGCATCAAGAGTGGAATGAACTAAAGAAGTGGAATAAAGCAGGAAGAAATGATTAGGTAGCACACAGCATGGGTGTTCTGAGAGTAATGACCATAGAAATAGTGAAAGACTTGGAGCTGCCTGTGTTGAAAGCTGGGCAGAGAATGAACTAGAGCAGGAAGCTGTGTTTAATGAGATCCCCAAGTTATTGGAGAGATTAGTACCCATCATAAAACTGTGCTAGACCGCAGAAGATTAAACTAATATTACATTATGAAGTATTGCAAACTGACATTCTGACGTTATTATACCTATTACCAAAGACACAACAGCAATGGAAAATAGGAATAGGAAATGAGGTTTAGTGTTCAGGATGTTTAAATTTGTAACTCTAAAGAAAAAAGGTTCGAATTGGATTTGAGAGACTTATTGACCTTGGAGCAATTTTCAATTCTGACTTGTTCCAGTGACATAGTGGGGAATGTCCCCTCCACTGTGGTAATGATCCATAGAGATTAAGCTGCAATTTTTTTTTGCTTTTATTGAATATTCTGATCTCAGCTGAGATAGGTTTACAATTGGCTTCAGTGTCACATTGACCAGGAAGGGTCAAAAACTAGCTTTTCGAAATTCCCAATCCCACGAGAATTGGAAACTGGGTGAGCGTCTTGGCATGGTCTTCAGGGTTGTTTAACTGACCACTGTTCAGGTTTATGTACAAGTTTCAGGTGCTGATGCTCTTGAAGCTGGCTGTATCCATGGAACTGCACCCCATCCCAGCATGGATCACTTCAGCACTGAAGAGGAAAATAACTGTTGAAGAAAAAATGGCTCTTTGTGTGAATGATGCACAATGTTTTTAAAAAATATTCTTTCATGGGATATGGGGGATACTGGCTAGATCATCACTTATTGCCCATCCCTTGAGATGATGGCGGTGACCTACCTTGAACCGCTGCAGTCCATGTGGTACAAAAAGATCAAAGAACAGTACAGCACAGGAAACAGGCCCTTCAGCCCTCCAAGCCTGCGTCTCTCATTGGTCCAACTAGACCATTCGTTTGTATCCCTCCATTCCCAGTCTGTTCATGTGGCTATCCAGATAAGTCTTAAACGATCCCAGCGTATCTGCCTCCGCCACCCTGCTTGGCAGTGCATTCCAGGTCCCCACCACCCTCTGTGTAAAATACGTCCCTCTGATATCTGAGTTAAATCTCACCCCCCCCTCACCTTGAACCTGTGACCCCTCCTGTTCGTCACCTCCGACCTGGGAAAAAGTTTCTCACTGTTCACCCTATCATAATTTAATACACCTCTATTAGGTCTCCCCTCATTCTCCGTCTTTCCAGGGAGAACAACCCCAGTTTATCTCTCTGGTGTAGGTACACGCAATACATTATTAGGGAAGGAATATCAGAACAGCAACAGCAAAGAAACAGCGATTATGTATTTCCAAGTCAGGATGCTGAATGGTTTGGAGGTGAACCTCTAGGTGATGGTATTCCTACTTATCTGCTGCCCTTGTCCTTCTAGATGATAGAGGTCATAGAGTCATAGAATCCTACGGTGCAGAAGGATGCCATTCGGCCCATCAAGTTTGCACTGACTGCAATACCACCCCGCCTTTCCCCACAACACCTCGCAATTACCCTAGTTTGTCCCTCCAACACTGAGGGGCAATTTAGCTTGGCAAGTCCACCCAACCCCCGCAACTTTGGACTGTGGGAGGAAACCAGAGCACCTGGAGGTTTGGAAGGTGCTGGCGGGAGTTCCTGCAGTGCATCTTGTAAATGGTACACACATCTGCCTCTATTCGTTGGATGTGGAGGGAGTGAATGTTTATGGAAGGGGTACCAATCAAGAGGGTTGCTTTTTCCTGGATGGTGTCAAGCTTTTTGAGCATAATTGGACTTCCACTCACCGAGGTATGTACATTATCAACCTCCAGATCTGCTGGCAATCCTTGACAAGGAAGAGATAGACCACGAATTGTAAATTGCCACAAGTCACTGGAGGCTCTACCATTGGAGTCAAGGAAATGGCATCTTGACCTCCGAAGAATTATGATGAGGTTTTCATGCAAACTAATTGGTTATGAAATTCACCACAGGAAGCCAATCTAGGAAATAATCATGTAAGTACCATTTTGTCAATTGTTAATGACCATCAGTCTGCTTCACTCCCCGGAAAATGAACAATGAAAAGTGTCATGTCTCATTTTATCAAGTAGTGAATTTCTGTTTGAGATCTGAAATTTTCAGATTTTCAAATGGTGTTGAATTTTTCCCTTTCTGGCTCATATTTCTCCCCTCCCTCTCTCTCTTACTAGTGGCATCATTGCTAGACTATTAATCCAGAAACTCAGCTAATGTTAAGGGGACCTGGGTTCGAGTCCCACCATGGCAGGTGATGGAATTTGAATTAAATTTAAAAAATTCTGGGATTAAGAATCTACTGATGACCATGACACCATTGCTGATTCACTAATGTCCTTTTGGAAAGGAAATCTGCCCTCCTTACCTGGTCTGGCCTACATGAACCACAGCAATGTGTTTGACTCTCAACTGTCCACCAAAGGCAACTAGGGATGGGCAATAAATACTGGCCCAGCCAGCGACGCCCATGTCCCACAGAAGAATTACTCCAAACTTTGTTTGTCTCTATTTTCCTTGGAGTGACTCATTTGGCCATAAACTTGCCGTCATTTCTCAACCCTTCCACTGATTCGTTGAGAATCTCACTGATGAAGAAGATTTGTTTCATTCTTTACCAAGGTTCCAAATTCACTCTTGCTTTTGATGTGTCATTATTAATTAGTGCTTCCAAAAGCCATCAGCAAAATGTTAGTGAGTTAAAAGATGCAGGAATTAGTCTAACATGAGAGGTACCATAGGATCAAATCCTGGGGCATTCAGTTCTTCCTTGGTGCACATTGGTCAACATTTCACACATATTCATATATATTGTAGAATAGGATGATGTGAAATAACAATAACATTACAGCTATATTTCTGTCAGATTGATCAGTTCTTAGTTGATAAGATTGTCACAGTTTGAGGGAATGCAGTGATCTCTATACAAATGACTTGCCAAAAGCAGGGTATAGTCCTTAAAACTGTCGTAACCAACCAAGAGTTAGATCATGATTTACTGGGCAGCAGTGATCCCCCTGCTCCTAAATGCTACAAAGCCTTAGACACCTGGCAGCAGCATCTCAAAGCACTGGAGACGTACTACCAGCTGTGCCTTCACCAGATTCTCCAAGGATGAAAGATGGTCCAAAATCAGTGTCCTCTCCCAAGCCAACATGCGAAGCATCGAGGTGCTAATCACACAAAGCCAGCTGCACCAGGCAGCAAATGTCATTCATGCACCTGAAGTCAGACTCAAAAAGTAATTGCTCCACTCGGAACTTGGTCAGGGCAGGAGGCTCCCAGGAAGACCAGAATCTTCTCAAAATAGTCCTGAAGAAGCCAAACATTGCCACTATCTCATTGGAGTCCCTGGCTTGTGATCGACCAAAATGGAAAAAAAAAATCATGCAGGATGGCACCAGACTAATTGGGAAACTTTGGCAGGAACATGCAAAAGTAAAGTCAAGGTGTGAGAGGGAGATTGCAAAACAGCCCATCTACCTCACCCTTCAAACACCACCCACACCACAAGTGAAAGAGTTTTCGGACTGTGCATTGTACACATTGTCCGTCTAGAACCCAATGATGCAGAGTAGAAGCAAGTCCTCCTCCATCCTGAGGGCCTGCCAAAAAAGCAGAAGAAAAATCAGCTTTGACAAAGGGTCATCTGGACTCAAAACATGGGTGGCACAGTGGCAAAGTGGTTAGCACTGCTGCCTCACAGCAGCAGGGACCTGGGTTCGATTCCTGGCTTGGGTCACCATCTGTGTAGAACCTACATGTTCTCCCCATGACTGTGTGGGTTCCCTCTGGGTGCTCCAGTTTCCTCCCACAGTGCAAAGATGTGTAGGTCAGGTACATTGGACAAACTAAATTGCCTCTTGGTGTCCTGGGATGTATAGCTTAGAGGGATTAGTGGGGTCATAGGGCCTGGGTGGGGTTGTTGTAAGTGCAGATTCAATGGGCTGAATGGCCTCCTTCTGCACTGTAGGGATTCTATGATTCTATTCTATGAAATGTCAGCTCTTTTCTCTCCTTACACATGCTGCCAGACCTACTGAGATTTTCCAGCATTTTCTCTTTTGGTTTCAGATTCCAGCGTCTGCAGTAATTTATTTTTATTTGTGAAGAAAAATACGTATTTGTCAAACTTACATGGTTTCTATGGATATTCGAACTAATCATACATCACACTCAATTCCATGCCAATTAATACTGCTCCTCTTTGTTTGATTTCACACTTTACTAGCTGTGTTAAATGACAGGTAACTAATAAATGGAGTATCGATGCCAATAGTTGATGCCCTGAATCTGAATGGTATTCGCTGACACCAACCTTCTAACCTTTATTGAGCAGCTCTTTGCTAATCCCTGTGTGGTTCGGTGTGTGATGTCCTGCAGCTAATGAGCTGCAATAAGAAGGTGCATTCCACAGTACTATTCCAAAAAGGCAGGTTGCAGGAAGTGGTGTGTATGGATGGGGCCCAAAATAGTTGATCTACTTGGAGATCCTGGAGACATAAGTGGTGGTCTGGGTGTGTGATAGGATCATGACCTTAGCTGAGGAGCCAACTAAGCAACGAATTGGGGTGAGGCTATGGGGGTGGAGGCAGACTGTGGAAAGGTCCACTTAACTCGGGTGGGATTTTCCGGTTTCGGGGCGAGTGTGGCCGGACGAAAAGGGATGGTGGTGGGAGGCCAAGCCCTTCATCAATTTGTGTGGTCAATAATTTTATACAGCTTCAGCATAGCTCTCAGAGAAAAAAAACTTCACAGGGATATAATTATTTTACTCTGCAAAAGAGCCCAAGGCAAGTCCAACTTCTGGACAGGAATTTTCCTGTCCCGTCCACAAGGGGGATTGCAGCAGGTGGGACATGGACCGTACGAAGTTTTGTTGACCTCGAGAGGAATTTTACAGTCTTGGGGAGGGCACAGTTGAAAATCTGCCTTGAAGTTAAAATTGGGGCCTTGTTTATAACTAAGGTTTGAGCTTACAATCCGGAATGGCAGCTCCTTTCAATTCTGTTGTCGAATGCTGGCCTCTGAGTGGAATTTTCAGCAGAGATCATGGGGTGAATTTCCCCATCCTGCCCACAGCGGAAATTGGAGTGGGCACGGGGCAGACCACGGGCAGGATTTTCTGGTTTCAGAGTGAGCATAACCAGAGAATTTTGCCCAATGTCTCTCATGGATCTGATTTACATTGGAAGGCAGCTCCCTGATTCCTGACCAACGTGTTACTCCCTTCACAATCAGCAACACAGGAAAGACTTGCATTTCTACAGCACTATTTCCAATTTTGGAGGCGATGGTGGAGGTGTGAGACTCATAATCCAAAGCTTCAGGCTAAAGCTCTGGGACGTGGGTTCCAATCCTATGATGACAGCTGAGAGAATGTTACAGAATTATTAAGTGTCGAAGGAGGCCATTTGATTCTCGAAATGAGAAACTGACTTTGTGCTATTCCACTGTTTTCTCTCAGTAAACCTGCATGCTCTTCCTTCCCAGATAACAAGCTAATTCACCTCTGGATGCTTTGACTGACCCTATCTCCATTAGACCCTGAGCCAGCCCTTTGATTGAACTTGGCTCCATCATATTCTCAGATAGGATATTCCAATACTCGCTGAGGGACAAAGCTTTTCCTCATGTTACATTTACTTCTTTTGCCAATTATTTTAAATCATTCTCGATCGTTTCATGTGATCCTTTCATAGCTTCTCCCTATCTAGTCTCTCCAGACCCCTCATGATTTTGAACACCTCTACCAAATCTCCTTCCACTCATATTTTCTCCAAAGAAAACAATCCTAACCTCTCCAATTTATCTTCAGAATTGAAGTTCTTCATTTTTGGAACCAATCTCGTGAATCTTCCCTACACTCTCCCCAGTGCTTTCGCATCATTCCTAATGTGTAGTGCCCAGAACTGGAATTAAAACTCCAACTGAACATCAACTAATGTCTGTACAAGTTCAACATGACCTTGTTCATGCTCTCGTACGCTGCTATATGAATAAAGCTGTGCACTTTATTAACCACTCTGTCAATCTCTTTTTATTCATTCAAGGGATGTGAGCATCGTTGGCCAAGCCACCACTTATTGCCCATCCCTAATTGCCCTTGGGAAGGCGGTGGTGAGCTGCTTTCTTGAACCATCGCAGTCCACGTAGTGCAGATACACCCACATTGCTATTAGTGAGGGAGTTCCAGGATTTTGACCCAGTGGAGTGAAGGAACAGTGATATATTTCCAAGTCAGGATGTTGAGTAGCTTTCAGGGGAAGTTGCAGGTGGTGGCGTATCTGATGTCCTTGTCCTCACAATGTGGAGATGCTAGCTTTGGACTGGGGTAAACACAGTAAGAAGTCTCACAACACCAGGTTAAAGTCCAACAGGTTTATTTGGTAGCACAAGCTTTCAGAGTACTGTCCCTTCATCAGGTGAGTGGGAGTTGTGTTCACAAACTGTTTGTGAAAATTCCAGAACTTTCCAGCCTTGCCCGCCCGATGCCCATAAGGTCCCACCCCAGGCCAATGGAGAGTGCCGTTCTGTGATCTCCTCACCTGCCCGTTCAGTTGAATTAATGTTAAAAAATTCTGGAACTAAAAGCTAGCTTCAGCACTGGTGCCAGGGAACTCACATTATCGTTAAAAAAACCCATCTGGTTCATTAATATCTGTTAGAGAAGGCACTCTGCTGTCCTTACTTAGTCTGGCCTAAGTGTGACTCTAAACCACAGCAATGTGGTTAACTCTTAACTGCCCTCTGAAATAGCCTAGCAAGGCATTAGGTGAGGGCAAAACATGCTGGCCTTGCCAGCGACACATGCATTCCACGAAAGAACAAAAAACATGATTAAGTAGTTTAAAAGTACTTGTGACATTCTGTCAATGTAGCAACATGGGAAACCGAGCAGCCAGTTTGCACACAGCAAGCTCTCACTAACAGCAATGAGATAATGACCAGATAACCTACATTAGAGATGGCGTTGGTGGGATAAATGTTGGTCCGTACACCAGAGAAAATGCTCTACAGAGATAGAGTTTTGGAATTTTGCAGCCACTAAGGAGAGCAAGCTGGCCCTCTGATTAGATCTCACCTAAAAAATGGCACTTCCAACAGTGCAGCATTCCCCCAGTACTGCACAGTGGAATCAGCCCTGAATTTATATACTCGGATTTGGAATGGAACTTGAACCCATAACCGACTGACAGAAAGCATTGCCAACCCAGCCTTTGTTGACTCTAATTATCTATGTACTTTGGTTTAGTTGTTTGTAGAATCTCAACATGTTTGAAATAATAAGGTAATTGTACTTTGCAGTAATTACATCGATGTGAGGTGATTTTTTTTTTGTTTCTATATTATTAGCAACACAACCTAATTGATAATTTTACTGAGAAGACCTCTTCTGAAAGTAGGATTGTGATTTATTGTTGGAAAAGCGTGGAGGATTATTCTCTTCTATATCATGTTTAACGATATTGCTGCTAAATGCTTGGTATCGGCACTGAGTAAGGGATGGCACAGTGGTTAGCACTGCTGCTTCACGTGCCAGGGACCCAGGTTCGAATCCCGGCTTGAGTCACTGTCTGTGTGGAGTTTGCACATTCTCCCTCTGTTTGCGTGGGTTCTCTGGTTTCCTCCCATATTCTGAAAGGTGTGCTGGTGAGATGCATTGACCCGAACAAGCATTGGAGTGTGGTGATGAAGGGAGTTTCACAGTAACTTCATTGCAGTGTTAATGTAAACCTCACTTGCGACTACTAAATAAACTTTGCTTTAACTTAAACAAACCTGTTTCTTCCTCTCCCGAAAGCAAAGTCAATAGAATTACTCCTGGTAAATGAGGATTAGCTCAACTCAGCATTGTGGGATTGCAAGACGACACAATTACTGCATTAAATTACTCACAAAGCAGCACAAGATTCTTCAGCGGGGATCTGCAGTGAAGATACATTGCAGTCATAGCATCCTTGTTGGGTTAATCAGACCAATCTCCGGCTTCAGAGGATCAATGAAAGCAAACAGCCCAGAGCTGTGATCAGAGTCTTCCATCATGTTCGTGAACACAACCACACCACAAGAGTTAATCAATTTTTACACCATCACCATAACATCTACAGAATAACAAGAAAATATCCTCAATGGAAATAAATCAAAAGCCCAACCTATTTTTTTCCTTTTGGCCACATTACGTTATTGACCTACTTTGGAATTTATAACTGCGTCCGTTCCCCGGCGGGAACTAACCCGAGTCATAAATTATCAGAGAGGTCAATACCAAGCAGCCGGCTCTGCTGACCCATAGGCACACGTTTGATAACCTGATATTCACGGTTGATTGATAGTCAAGTGAATTTCTCCTTGGGACAGAACTTGTTTCTTCGGACATCCTGCACACTTATCATAAGAACATAAGAAATAGGAGCAGGAGTAGGCCATCTAGCCCTTCGAGCCTGCCCCGCCATTCAATAAGATCATGGCTGATCTGTCGTGGCTCAGTTCCACATTCCCGCCCTCTCCCCATAACCCTTAATCCCCTCTCTTATCAAAAACCCATCAATCCGCGTCTTAAAAGTATTTAGCGAGGTAGCCTCCACCACTTCAACGGGCAGAGAATTCCAGAGATTCACCACCCTTTGAGTGAAGAAGTTCTTCCTCAACTCCGTTCTAAACCGCCCCCCCTTTATCTTGAGGCTGTGCCCCCTTGTCCTACTATCCTTTCTGAACGGGAAGAGTCTCTCCACCTCTATCCTATCCACCCCATTCATCATCTTATACGTCTCAATGAGATCTCCCCTCTTTCTTCTAAACTCTAACGAGTACAAGCCTAGTTTATTCAGCCTCTCCTCATAGCTCAACCCCCTCAACTCCGGTATCAGCCTAGTAAACCTCCTCTGCACTCCCTCCAAGGCCAAAATATCTTTGCGCAGGTGCGGCGCCCAAAACTGCACACAGTACTCCAGCTGCGGCCTCACCAATGCCCTATACAGCCGCAGCAAGACCTCCCTACTTTTATATTCAATCCCCCTCGCTATGAAGGCCAGCATCCCATTAGCCTTCCTGACCACCTGCTGCATTTGCAAGCTGGGTTTTTGTGACTCATGCACAAGGACCCCGAGGTCCCTCTGCACCGTCGCCTGCTGCAGTTTTTCGCCACGTAAGTAATAATCCTTCCTACCATTATTCCTACCAAAGTGGGCCACCTCGCACTTGCCAACATTAAATTCCATTTGCCAGTTCCTGGCCCATTCGCCCAGCCTATCTAAATCCTTCTGTAGACTCTCCACACCCTCCGCGCAATATGTCTACCAACTGTTGGTTTTAAATATGTCAGTCGATTATCATCAAATCTTCATATGTGGAACAAACAAACTCTCCATTTTTGTTTTCAAAGGGACTCGTAGCTCTTTATTAGCGAACTGCTTATCATATTTAACTTATTACCGATGAGACAGCAGATTTAATCCGTGAGCCTAGGAGGTTAAGGAAGGTTACAACAAGGGCTTAGACCTCAGATGTACCGAATTGGCTGGAAAGTGCTTTGGCACATTCTGAAATCATGAAAGGTATTATAGAGTCAGAGAGTCCACAGAATTGTACAGTGCAAAAAAGGTCCTTCAGCCCATCGAGTCTGCACCAACAATATCTACCACTAAAGTGGCGCTAATCCTATTTTCCTGCACTTGCCCATCTCCTTAAATTTAGAACATTTCATGTGCTCATCCAAATATTTTCTAAAGGTTGTAAGGTTTCCAACCTCCACTACCTTCGCAGGCAGTGCATTCCAGATTCCCACCAACCTCTGATTTTCTCAAATCCCCTCTGAATCTCCTGTTCCTCACCCTTTAACTATCCCCCTCGTGAGTGACCTCTCAACCAAAGGGGAACAGCAGCTTCCTATTCACCTTATCCGTACTCCTCATAATCTTACACACCTCAATCATGCTCCTCCCACTCAACCTTCTCTGCTCTAAAGAAAACAACCCCAGCCTATCCAGTCTCTCCTTATAACTAGATAGTCATTTTTTTAGAAAATATCACTGAGGGTTCAAGATGGTTAAAGAAGTTAATAAAGAAGGTCCAGAGAAATCCCTAGTGGAAATTCCCAGAACAAAGGGGTATTAGATTTATATTAGAGCTGTGAGGCCATTTGGGGTGGGAGGGGTGGTCACAGCAGGAGACATTTCTTCACTCAAACAGCTTTGGAAAACTGGAATTCTCTCCTAAAAAAGTTACTGAGGATGAGGTTGATTAAAAATTTAAAACTAAGAATGATAGATTTCTGATAGAGTTTGGATATTAAGAGTTAGGCAATGAAGGCTGGTGAATGGTGTCACGATAGAGAGCAGTCATGATCCAATTGAACAGCTGAACAAGGTTCAAAGCATTGAAATGCCCCCTCATGTTCCTGATCCTGTGCTTCTCTCTATGTTTGGATTTAGAGTGGATTATACGTTATCCGCGACAATTAAACAAAATTCCTGCTGCTTCAAAAATTAACAGATAACCAAGACTTGTCAAATGTTTGTTCTTGTTTAATGGTTAGGCAATAACTCAGGACCAAATATAAATAAAATGTAAGTAACAAGGATGAAATAACATCC
This sequence comes from Carcharhinus amblyrhynchos, assembly GCF_965287045.1. Taxonomy (NCBI): domain Eukaryota; kingdom Metazoa; phylum Chordata; class Chondrichthyes; order Carcharhiniformes; family Carcharhinidae; genus Carcharhinus; species Carcharhinus amblyrhynchos. Next base: position 4,094,326 of record NC_137336.1, on the reverse strand, counting down.
CTATCCCAGTCCAATGTCAGCACTACCACATCATGAAATAACGTGACTGGGGAATATTGGTGTTAGCAACCTTTGCAAAGAAACATATTACACTAAAATCTACCTCGCTGAATATACTTAAGTCACGGGTAGATAGGTTTCTGATAGACAGGGGAATTAAGGGTTATGGGGAGAAAGCGGGAAAGTGGAACTGATCCACTTCAGATCAGCCATGATCTTATTGAATGGCGGAGCAGGCTCGAAGGGCTAGTTGGCCTACTTCTGCTCCTATTTCTTATGTTCTTATGTCCTTATGTTCTAATCCTGTTGGACGATGGGTAATTGGACTATGGTTCACCCAAAGGTCCAATACAATACAAAGTTTATGAGCTGTAAAATTAGCTTCTTGTTGAAAGTTAGATCTGGAAAGGAAGTCTCTCGATCGTTATAATTCTGATGTTGTTTCCACTGTCAATTGAGTATGTCACAGGGAATGTCCAATACAAACTATTAGGACAATCTGCATCCTGAGAATCAAGTCCACTACCTAATCTAAAAGACAGGAGATAAATGTTCAACACCAACTCTCATTCTTGGAATAGTGCCATGGGATATTTAACATCCTGTTGAAGAGATACAGAGGGCCTTGGTTAAGTGTCTCATCCTCAGGGTGCACTCTGACAATGCAGCACTCCCTCAGTAACGCAATGGAATTCAAGCTTCAATTCCTTCTCTGGAATGGAGTTTGAACCCACGATCTTCAAGTTGATGCGGACTCACTGAGCAATGAAGAACAGGCCTGGTAAAGAATAGGTTTCCTACAGTTGAAGATTGCTTTCAGCTAACAATCTTAACATGCAACCAAAGGGGGAATCACAAGCAGAAATCCATCAGCTCGATCAGATAAAAAATGTTACAATTCTTCAAGAGGTTATAAAGGTGGAAGGAAAAGAGACTCAAGCTGGTATACAGGCCCCAAGTGACTCAAAAGAATCTGGTAAATCACTGAAACTAAATGAAAACACAGCTGGCAGCTGTGTGACAGCTCAAGAGTCCTGTGGAAATGAGAATCTCCAATTCCATTGTGTCTCTGGAGGTTGTTTCATATATATTAAAGAGTGCTATAGATAATGGGAGAAGCACACATCTGCCGTTGAGAGTTAAAGTGGTTTTTGAGCTTTCTTTTATGCTTCATGAATGATTAAAATGGGAAGTAGTTTACTGAGTATTTTTACTGTGACCTTATGGCCAATTAAATACTACCAGTGGATGACAATTCATGGAAAGTTGAAGTATGTATATTTACTTCCTTTTCTGTGGATTTTTCTAGTCATCAACATGAAGCATGTTGGCACTGGGAAACGAACCATTTCACATTTCAGGATTCTGATGCCATACGGGGAGTGTCACAGTTCAATACCAATTCCTTAGACGGGTCAAAGTACACCAATATACTTGAGGTGGGTTTCCTCAGGGTTCTCCGGTTTCCTTCTAAAGTCCAAAGATGTGTAGGCTAGGTGAATTGACCATGCTAAGTTGCCCCTTAGTGTCCAAAGATGTGTAGATTTGATGGATTGGCCATGGTAAATGTGTGGGGTTACCAGGATAGGGTGGGGGGAAAGGGCCTGGTGAAATGCTCTATCAGAGAGTTGGTGCAGGCTCAATGGTCTAAATTAGCTCCTTCTGCAGTGTAGGGATTCTGCAGTTGATCATTTCAAAATTGTCGCTGTAATTTGTGAAGATGAAGGTAGTAATTCAACATCTGAATTTAATAATTTATGTCCTGATTGCAAAGAACTCGGTTCTTCTTGAGTTTAGATACCAAGGGCTTGAAATTTATTGTGCTAAAAACCAACCAGGTAAAGAAATAAAGGCATTTTTCCATAGGCTTGCCTTGACCTGTCCTAATGGAACCCCACTGGAAACTGATCAATTTGTAACACCCAGTTATGTCAGGTGACCTGAGGCAGCCACATTAAGTCAGAGCCTTTCCTTGTTTCATAGACTCATAGAGTCATAGAGGTTTATCATATGGAAACAGGGCCTTTGGCCCAACTTGACCATGCCAACCTTTTTTTTAAACCACTAAGCTAGCCCCAATTGCCCGCATTTGGCGCATATCCCTCTACACCCATCCTACCCATGTAACTGTCTAAATGCTTTTCAAAAGACCAAATTGTACCCACCTCTGACAGCTTGTTCCAGACACTCACCACCCTCTGCATGAGAAAATTGAACCCTCTGGAACCTTTTGTATCTCTCCCCTCTCACCTTAAACCTGCGGCCCCTAGTTTTAGACTCCCTTACCTTTGGGAAAAGATGTTGACCAGCTAAGCTGATCTGCGCCCCTCATTATTTTATCAACCTCTATAAGTTCACCCCTAAGCCTCCTACGCTCCAGGGAAAAAAATTCCAACTCTCCAGCCTCTCCATATAACTCAAACCATCAGGAGCTGGCAGCTACGAAAAGTATTTTGAAAGATGTCGGATATATACCTGACCAGCTGATGAAATTAAAGATGGGCGTTGCACATGACAATATACAACACTGCTGTAGCAGTTATCACAATTGTTAAACAGGCAAAGCACGGCAGTTACTTTGTGCATCAAATAACAATAGGAGAAAGGTCCAGTTAATCGGATCCCAGAGTCACACGGAACCTGCAGTCTGAACGTGTTTTACATCACAGATTTAAATGGTTTAATGCAAAGTGTGTGAGCTTGCCATGTACTAACTCACTGAGCATGAATATTTGCCCCTATTGTGTTCCAAGGTCTTGCGAAGGGTGCAGTTGCTAAGGAAGGTAACCTTGGTTACTTCAAGATGTTGCCATAAAGAGATAATTCGTGTCACTTCACTGACCCCACTACCCTGCAGAATAACACATCCCGTTTCAGAGGGGAGATGGTGACACAGTGATAATGTTACTAAACTAGTCATCCAGAGGCCCAGGCTTCAAGTTCCAGAGACATGAGTTCAAATCCCTTCACAGCAGCTGGTGAAATTTAAATTCAATTAATAAATCTGGAATATAAAACTAATCTCTGTTATAGTGACCATGAAACTATCACTGATTGCAGTAAAATCCAATCTGGTTTACTAATGTTCTTTAGGGAAGGAAATCTGCCATCTTTACCTGGTCTGGCCTACATGTGACTCCAGAGCCACAGCAATGCGAGTGACTCTTAACTAACCAGAGGTTCTTAAGAGGACTCTTAACTAACCTCTGAAATGTTCAGTCGATGGGCAGGAAATCATCAGAGACACTCACATAGAGTCATACATAGAATCTCTACTGTGCAGAAGGAGGCCATTTGGCCCATTAATTCTACACTGACTCCCTGAAAGAGTATCTTACCCATGCCCTAACTCTGTAAACCCACAGAATTACCCCACCAATCCCCTGAACCTACGCATCTTGGAACATTAAGAAGCAATTTCCCAGGGGTCGGTGCTGGGGCCTCAGCTTTTTACCATTTATATAGATGATCTGGAGGAGGGAACCGAGTGTAGGGTGTCAAAATTTGCTGATGACACCAAGATTGGGGGAATGGCAAATTGTGCGGAGGGTGTGGAGAGTCTGCAGAAGGATCTAGATAGGCTGGGCGAATGGGCCAGGAAATGGCAAATGGAATTTAATGTTGGCAAGTGTGAGGTGGTCCACTTTGGTAGGAAGAATGGTAGGAAGGACTATTACTTACGTGGCGAAAAACCGCAGCATGCGACGGTGCAGAGGGACCTCGGGGTCCTTGTGCATGAGTCGCAAAAACCCAGCTTGCAGGTGCAGCATGTGGTCAGGAAGGCGAATGGGATGCTGGCCTTCATAGCGAGGGGGATTGAATATAAAAGTAGGGAGGTCTTGCTGCGGCTGTATAGGGCATTGGTGAGGCCGCAGCTGGAGTACTGTGCGCAGTTTTGGGCGCCGCACCTACGCAAAGATATTTTGGCCTTGGAGGGAGTGCAGAGGAGGTTTACTAGGCTGATGCTGGAGTTGAGGGGGTTGAGCTATGAGGAGAGGCTGAATAAACTGGGCTTGTACTCGTTAGAGTTTAGAAGAATGAGGGGAGATCTCATTGAGACGTATAAGATGATGAATGGGATGGATAGGATAGAGGTGGAGAGACTCTTCCCGCTCAAAAAAGACAGTAGGACTAGGGGGCACAGCCTCAAGATAAAGGGGGGGTGGTTTAGAACGGAGTTGAGGAGGAACTTCTTCACTCAAAGGGTGGTGAATCTCTGGAATTCTCTGCCCGTTGAAGTGGTGGAGGCTGCCTCGCTAAATATTTTTAAGAAGCGGGTTGATGGGTTTTTGATAAGAGAGGGGATTAAGGGTTATGGGGAGAGGGCGGGAAAGTGGAACTGAGCCACGACAGATCAGCCATGATCTTATTGAATGGCGGGGCAGGCTCGAAGGGCTAGATGGCCTACTCCTGCTCCTATTTCTTATGTTCTTATGTTCAATTTAGTATGGTTGATCACCTAACTTGCACATCTGTGGGAGGAAACCAGAGCACCCGGAGGAAACCCACGCAAACACGGAGAGAATGTGCAAACTTCACACAAACAGTGATCTGAGGCTGGGAATTGAACCTGGGCCCCTGGTGCTGTGAGGAATCAGTGCTAACCACTGTGCCATTGTGTCGTCAACTCATGAAAGCAAAATGAAAAAGGGGAAAAAGAAAACACAGATGTTGAAAGCACTGGGGACTGATTCATTGTTATTTTCCAGAAGCACAGCTGTGATTGGCATGTTCTAAGTATGCTGGTGAGTGGATATAATGATGCGACTTTCAAATCCAAATGTGCAGTTTCATCTACATCAGCAGTTAAGATGATGAGTTTTGGTACCAATGGCCTTTTGATCTACTGCAAACTGGACTGCATGCTGCAAGAAGTGGATGCTAATGAACATGCCAATCATGGTGCACAGATTGTAATGTCTTGATAAGAAGGAATGCCATTACTCTCACCCACACCTCTGAAGCCACATCAAAGCAGTTCAGAAACAGTGCCTTTTTAGGGCAATGACAATTGTGAGAGAGACAATTTGTACTTGAGCTCCTGCATTTTGCAGTGAGCTTAATCTGTTTTGTGCATCAAACCTCAGGGTAATGGAGTCACATTATGAGATAGGGGTCATTTGGCTAGAAGCTTGGTGAAAGAGATAAGTATTATCTCAAATGAGGAATGAGTAATTCAAAGTGTTATGTCAGAATCGCAAAAGGTCAGCATGCAGTTACAACAAATAATTAGGAAGGTAAGTGGAATGGAGCTCTTTATTGGAAAGGGGATAGGGACAAAATTACTCAAGCTTTGTATGTGTCATGAGTGAGATTACGCTCAAGAATCTGAATGGTCATGCTCACCTTACTTATGAAGGGCAGTATTGTGGCACAGTGGTTAGCACTGCTGTCTCACAGCTCAAGGGAACTGCATTCGATTCCTGGTTTGAGTTACTGTGTGGAGTCTCCCCATGTTTCTTCCAACTGCTCCAGTTTCCTCCCACAGTCTGAAAGACGTGCTGGTTAGGTGAATCGGCCATGCTAAATTCTCCCTCAGTGTACTCGAACAGGCATCAGAGTGTGGTGACTAGGGGATTGTCACAGCTTGGTATGGCTCCTGCTCTGCCCAAGGCCGCAAAAAACTACAAAAGGTCATGAATGAAGCCTCATCCATCACGCAAACAAGCCTCCCGTTCATTGACTCTGTCTACACTTCCACTCAGAGGGTAGTAAGGGCGTGGAATGCCCTGCCTGCAGCAGTTGTGGACTCGCCAACTTTAAGGGCATTCAAATGGTCAGTAGAGAGGCATATGGATAACATTGGATTATTTTAGGTTAGAGGGTCATTAGATTTGTTCCACTGGTCGGCGCAACATCGAGGGCCGAAGGGCCTGTACCGCGCTGTAATGTTCTATGTTCTTCCTGCTGCCTCGGCAAAGCAGCTGGACTCCACATTAAGGACTCCACACATCCCGGATATTCTCTCTTCCACCTTCTTCCGTCAGGAAAGAAATACAAAAGTCTGAGATTACATACCAACCGACACAAGAACAGCTTCTTCCCTGCTGCTGTCAGACTTTTGAATGGACCTGCACTGCAGTATGTTGATCTTTCTCTACACCCTAGCTATGACTGCAACATAACATTCTGCACTCTCTCCTTTCCTTCTCTATGAATGTTATGTTTTGTCTGTACAGCGTGCAAGAAAGAATACTTTTCACTGTATGTTAATACATGTGGCAGTAATAACTCAAATCAAAATTTTGATAACAAAATAATGAATCACATATATTGTAGTTTCAGCTGCATGTGTGGAGCTCAGTGTGTGATCAGTGCTAGACAGGAAGGAAAGCCAGCCTCTCTCTCTCTCCCTCTGGTTTTTTTTCTATTTCTGCTCACTTTGATGATGATTTAATTTTAAGTTCTGTTCAATTAAAGAAATTCATCGACAGTGCTGTTTTCGTCCATTCAAAGGAATGAATGACCCCTCCAGTGGGATTCTCCCATCCTTCCAAGCCTGCCCCACTGCAAGTGAGAATGGAGAACTTGGCGCTCAGACAAAACTCCATTAACTCCAGCAGCACCTGGGCAAGTACAGAGATTTTCAACGTTAGAGTTTGAGTGGAGTTCAAGTTTCTGGATGCTAATAGGTGGGATGGTGACCAGGAGAGCACTGAATTGCTCTCCTGCAGAGGTAACAGACGAAGGGTTTAAGGTATCAGCAATAACTATCATTCATAGTTAATATAATGCGCAAGACTTGACTTCTTCAGTGCATCCTTTGAGGTAGGTTTTAGCTGTTACAAAACAAATAGTAGACACTATACAAGTTGGCGAAGAGTTAAAATCATTTCATATTTCTAGCCCTCAGCAACCTCCGCCAGTGCAGATGAAAGGCCTGTGGAGTATTGATCTCACTAATACTGTAAGAAACTTTGTACTCAGGGTTTTCTGAAGTTTAATCTTCTAAGGCCCACAGTAAGATTGCTTCACTGAAGATTGGAAATATTACAAGGTTATAGCTTCACATCTTATTCTGAGGACAGTGGAGAAATGCTCTGATGTTTGGTACAATTCTGCTTTCAGAACATGAATATTTTTAATAGGGGTAGTTCATTCATTCCAAGAGGCTCAGTTCTTCCGTGATGGACATCACCCATCCACCTCCGCAAAATAAGTCCCAGTCACTATTCACTCCTAAAATGAAGCTGATGCTTGCTTGCCTCATTGCAGATCTTCTTTTGATCAGAACGTTGTGGGTTTTAGGACTGACTTAAACACTGAAACCTAATATGTGTGATGAGACTGTGCCTTTAAGAAACATGTTTATATCATGTTTCCTGTAAGGGGTATGTTTAAAATTCAGATCTGATTTACATGGTACCAATTTGTCTGCTGAACATGTAGCTCACATGCCGAGAATGCAGGGAAATAATTGATTTTAGCCAGGGATGTGTGTGTGTTAATTTGAGTTAATACGCTTTTGTTCATCAGGTTTTTTCCCTTGCAATTTCTGCGTAAGGTTTTGATTAGGTTTGATTGACAATTATATGCTTACGGAGAGGAGCTAGGCTTACAGGGAAGAGCAGGCATTTACTGCCAGATTCTGAAAGAAGCAAGAAGTGTCCCTGTCTCTATCTCTATCTCTGTCTCTGTCTCTGTCTCTGTCTCTCTCTCTCTCTGGAGACTGTTGTTTAGGACCTGCTAGGAGAGATAGGTCTCTGTCACGGTCTCTCCCTCCAAGGATGCTCTGGAGGCTCAAGAACTGGCAGCCCAAATACAAACACGTGAACCTGTGTGTTGCTGACTGATTTTGAAGAGGAGTTAATTCCGTAGGAGGAATATTGCTTGACTTGGAACAAATAGAGATATGTTAGCAGTTAAGAACGGTACCTTCTCATGCTTAAGTATTGAAGTTGTTAAATTATAAGCCAATTCATCTGTTATAGTTAAACAGTATTGCTAAATAAAGTTTGTTTTGATAAAAACTCCCTGGTGTGTCAATAGAATCACATCTGGAATGAAACATTCTATCCTCATTCTAATGCCAAAGTAGAAAGATTGTTAGGGTCTCACTGGGCTTCATAACACACTTTGGGTTTTTGCTGTGGTACCCTACCATACAGAACACACTGAGTGCACAGTAGACTTTTGGCGGCTGTCCTTTGAAGAGAAGTTTAAATGAGATAAAATCTGCTTCTTCTGTTTAGATCTTCCCATGGTACTATTCAGCTACAGCACTGGCCCAAATTTGACAAGAATACTCCATTCCATTCTGGACAGTAATTCAGCAGGGATGTTAGAGATGGTGCAGAAAAGATTGGTTCTTTCAGTTAAAAGAACAGATCGGAGAGGCTGGGGTTTCTTCTCTACGGAGAAGAGAAAGTTGAGAGAAGATTTATTGCTTATCCGGAGGGATCTGAACAGAGACAAGAGGGGGAAACTGTTCTCATTTGTCTACCTGCACACAATTCTCTGAGGTCCAAGCCTACCATTGATTAGAGTGGCACTGCTGTTGTCTGGTACACCAGCCTCCACTTGGCAGAGGCTGAATGTCAATTCTCTCACACTTCTGCTTACCCTCCCCTGGCACATGGCCCCGCAACCAAATGTCAAATCATTTTGCCCACATCACTGGCATCATACCCTCAGGGGATGCTATGTACAGCACTCCCTCAGCGCCGAGTCTCAACTAAATGATACGCTCAATCCTCTGGAGAAAGTTTGAAACTCACGACATTCTGACTCAGAGGTGAGAATGCCACCAGCTGTAATAACAATTGCTGCACTCCAGAAGCAATTAGTTGTGAAATGCACTTGAAATGTCTCAAAGTGCTGCGATGGTTTATAAATATAGGTATCGTTTATTACTGAGTCTTTTATCCTGCCTGCATTCCACGGACTTTCCTGATCGCTGATTTTATGTCACGATTTGGTGAAGAAACTCTGTTGGCTTCCCTTTCTGCCTCAAACGCATCCCTTCCTCCTTTCCCTGCGGAGACCCTGCTCTCCGAACCCAGCATCATCCTGAACAAATGGGACAATTTCCCATCGCCATCCACACCAGTTATGAGCAGCTGAACAGGACAGAGAGAGAGAGAAAAAAAACTGTTTTCCCCTTGGGTTCCTAACACCTACTTAATGCGATTATCGGGAAGATTCACAAACGGGAGACTAGCAGACCCACTTGAAACGAGAAGACGATTGTTTGCATATGCAAATCCAGGCATTAACTTGGTTGTAATTTTCAATCCTCATTGCAAAATGGATTGGGATCATAGTTACAGGCTGGTTTGGATTTAAAAGCTTTAACCTTTTATCCTCAATCTGCATGGATTAAAAACATTCCTTCTTTATCTTTAGCTGTGAATGTATGTATTGACTTGATAAAGCTGTGATCGGGATGACAGTAACACCAGCCAAAAATTTCAATCTGATTACACTTGGACAGGTTACCTTCTGTAACTTCCATCCTGTTACTTACTGCTCTTGCAGTGCCACACATGCTCTCACACACACACACACACACACACACACACACACAGTCTCACACGCTCACACATTGAGGACAATCCTAAGTGACCATTCAGTGCCATGTCCTGAGGCAGCTCAGGAAGGTTGGGTGCAGTGATGTGCAATGACACAGTTATTAAGCTACTGGTAACTCTACTCTCTGCCTTTTTTTCATAACCTATTATATAAAGCAAACTTCCTAGCCGAGGTGAAGCCACATTAATAGGAGCTCTAATTTCCTACGTGTGCCTCAGAACCATCCCACTCATACACAGCAAGAGGAACTTCCATTTTTGAAAACCCTTGCAGCAGCTTGATATTTTATAACTTGGAGAGCCAATAAAGTGACAGTTGAATCATTTCACTTTATTCTTTCGGGAGTGTGGGCATCGCTGCCAAGCCAGCATTTTTTATCCACCCTTAATGGTAAAGGTGGTGAGGGATTGGAATGCCCTGCCTGCTGCAGTTGTAGATGCGCCAAGTTTGGGGGAGTTTAAGAGGTCCGTGGATAGGTTTATGGATGGAAAGGGAATGGTTTAGGTTAGAGGGTCATTGCTTTTTTCTTAATTGGTCGGCGCAACATCAAGGGCCGAAGGGCCTGTCCTGCGCTGTAACGTTCTATGTTCTGTGTTCTATGTTCTAATCGCCCTTTGAGAAGATGGTGGTGAGTGGCCTTCTTGAACGACTGCAGTGCCCGTGGTGCATTGCATCCATCATCCTGCCAGCAGGGCAGCTCCAGAAACTTGACCCAGCGAAGGAGCGGGTGATATAGTTCCAAGTTAAGATGGTTTGTTTTATGGGAGAACCTGCAGGTGGCATCCCTGTGTATTGGCTGTTCTGGTCCTCCCAGGTAGTAGAGGTTCCGGGTCTGGAAAACGTTGTTGAATGAGTCTTAACGCGTTTTGGTAGGTGGTGCACATTGTTGCCGCTGTGTGCCTGTGGTGAAGGGAGTGAATGTTTGTGGATTGGGTGCCAATCAAGCTGGCTTCTTTATCCTGGATAGTGTAGAGCTTCTTGAGTGTTGTCAAAGCTGCAGCCATCCAGGCAAATACGAGTATTCCATTACACTCGTGACTTGTGCCTTGGAAATTGTGGCTTTGGAGGAGTCAGGAGGTGACTTACTCACTGCAGGATTTCCAGCTTCTGACCTGTTCTTGTTGCCACAGTATTTATATGGCCAGTGCAGTTCAGTTCCTGGTCAATGGTAGCACACAGGATGTTAATAGTGGGAGGCTTCAATGATGGTAATGCCTTTCAAAATCAAGGGGAGTTGATTAGATTCTCTCTTGTTGGAGATGGACATTGCCTGGCACATACATAGCACAGTGTTACTTGCCACTTGTCAGCCCAAGTCTGAATGTTGTCCATGCAGGTTCCTTCTGCATGACTGCCTCAAAATCTGAGGAGTTGCAAATGATATCTAACAATGTACAATCATCAGTGAATGTCCCCATTTCTGAACTTATGATGGGGGGAATGTCATTTAAGAAGCAACTGATGCCTGAATCACATCACCTCAACTGTGAAGGAGGATTAACATTAACATTTAATGAGAAATAAATCATGCTGAACCATCACAGTCACAACCTTAACTCCCTGAATCTAAGTTGCAATGAAACCAGAAACATAGAAAATAAGAGCAGGAGGCAGACATTCAGTCATCTAATCCTCCTCCACCATTCCTTATGCTCAAGGCAGATCATCCAACTCGATCTTACTTTCCCCCCATATCCTTTGATTCCTTTGTCCTAAGAACTATATCTCAGTGCTTCTTGAACAAGGACAATGCATTCAACATCCAACAATGAGGAATTTTTGTCCTGTGGTTGGATTGGGGGAGCTGGGATTGTTGTTCTCAGAGAAGAGAAAGTTGAGAGGAGATTTGACAAAGACATTCAGAATCATGAGGGGTCTGGGCAGGGTCGAAAGGGAGAAACTGTTGCATTTGGCAGATTTCAGGTGAGCTACAAAAGAACCAGAGGTGACGTGAGGAAAAATATCATTGTGCAGCGAGTGATTGGGATTGGGAATGCCCTGACCGAGGTTCTGGGATCGTTCAAGGGTTTCAAAAGGAAATTAAATCAACATCCATAGAGGTAAGATCTGATGGACTATGGATTGGGAAAGGGGTAGGCATGTGAGACTAACTCAATTAGTTACAGGCAGAGTGACAGCACTGCCTAAATGATGTCCTCCCATGTTATAACTATTTTATAATTCTATGGTTCTATGAAAATCTATTACATCTTAAGCTTTTTGAGTCTTGATGAAAAGTTATCAACCTGAAAAATTACTGCCCTCCAGAGACGCTGCCTGGCCTTCCGGGTATTCCCAGCAGCTTCTGATTAAAGCCAGTTTGAAGATTGCTGCTTGACTTTTCCGAGAGGCTGATTTATCTCAGTCCCTCTGCCTCCTAGTGCTGCCGGAGGTGCACAACTCTCGAAACCTCGACACTTCCAAGTCACCTTGGCACTTTGGTGCTGGGAATTACAATAAGGAAGTAACATTTCTCCTCCCAATCAGATCTGGGGATGAAACCTGAAGTGAAAATGTTTGTCAGGATTTAAGCTAAAACTCCTACTATATATCTCACCATCGTTATCTCTTTCTCTTTCTGCTTGCTGGTGGGAACTTCTCCCATCACAGAGGTAGACACAAGCAGGCCCAGTTACGGAGGTCTCTAAAAATGGCCAAGGTGATTAAGAAGATGTTTTCCTTCATCAGCCAGGGAACTGAGTACAAGAGTTAGGAAATCATGTTGCAGTTATATAAAACCTTGATTCAGTTGCATTTAGAGTATTGTGTGTTGTTTTGGGCACCGCACTACCAGAAGGACTTGCAAGCTTTGGGGAGAGTATAAAGAAGGTTCACCAGGATGGTGCCTGGTCTCGAGGATGTTGGCCATGAGGAGAGGTTGAATAAATTGGGATTCTTTTCACTGGAAAGACAGAGGCTGAGGGCAAACCTGTTAGAGGTCCATGAAAGTGTAGTGTATCAAAATTTGCAGATGACACTAAGATGGGTGGAACAGCAAAGTGTGCAGAGGACGCTGAAAGTCTGCAAAGGAATATAGATAGTCTAAGTGAGGGTCTGGCAGATGGAGTACAATGTTGGTAAATGTGAGGTCACCCACTTTGGTAGGAATAACAGCAAAATGGACTATTATTTAAATAGTAAAAAATGGCAGCATGCTGCTGTGCAGAGGGACCTGGGTGTCCTTGTGCAGGAATCACAAGGAGTTGGTTTGCAGATGCAGCAGGTAATTAAGGCGGCAAATGGAATTTTGTCCTTCATTGCTAGAGGGATGGAGTTTTAAAACAAGATTATATTGCAGCTGTATAAGGTGCTGGTGAGGCCACACCTGGAGTTGCTGTGTACAGTTTTGGTCTCCTTACTTGAGAAAAGATATAATGGCACTGGAGGGGGTGCAGAGGAGATTCACTAGGTTGATTCCGGAGTTGAGAGGGTTGGCTTATGAGGAGGGGCTGAGTAGACTGGGGCTATACTCATTGGAATTCAGAAGAATGAGGGGAGATTTTATAGAAACATATTAGATTATGAAGGGAATAGATAAGATAGAAGCAGGGAAGATGTTTCCACTGGTGGGTGAAACTAGAGCTAGGGGGCATAGCCTCAAAATAAGGGGAAGAAGATTTAGGACTGAGTTGAGGAGGAATTTCTTCATGCAAAGGGTTGTGAATCTGTGGAATTCTTTGCATTTGAGACACCCTGAAGCAGTTGAGGCTAACTCATTGAATGTTTTTTAGACAAAGGTAGATTAACTTTTAAACAGTAAAGGAATTAAGGGTTATGGTGAGTGGGTGGGTAAGTGGAGCTGAGTCCACTAAAAGATCAGCCGTGATCTAATTGAATGGCAGAGCAGGCTCGAGGGGCCAGATGGACTACTCCTGCTCTTAGTTCTTATGTTCTTTATGTTCTTATAAATGTAAAAGTTAATCATGTTATGATTGCCATCAGCTTCACTACAAGGTAATTAATTAATTCTGTCTTGTTGCAAAGTATCAGGATGAGACCGCCCCTTCCCTGGTTGGCTCCAGAAGAAATTATCCCAGAAACATTCTATGAATTACGAACATGATTATCATAGTATCTTTCTGATAAATTCCCATTCCCTTCTCCTTTTTCCTCCACATTGGTACTCTTAGGGCATCTATACACCATTCTCATCAGTGACTTCCTGTCTTTAACATTTCTCACCTCTACCCAAGCAATTTCTACATTCTGGTTTCCTGAACATACTAATCCCTCTCTATTGTGCTGCTACCATATTTAATTAACACAGCCACCCCTTCACCTTTCCCGTGCTCCCATTCATCCTAAATTTCATGTACCCTTCAGCATTCAGGTCACAATCTATGTCATCCTGCAGTATAGCTCTGTGATAGTTATCAGATCATTCTTATTTGTTTATACTTGAGTTATTAAATCATCTGTTCTGTTTTAAATGTTACGTTCATTCAGATATATCTTTAGTTTTATTATTTTTGTAACCTCCAGACACATCTATTGATTTACTCTTAGATTTGTACCTTCTATCTGGGGCAGCATAATGACACAATGGTTAACACTGCTACGTCACAGCACCAGGGACCCGGATTCAATTCCAGCCTCGGGAAACTGTCTGTGTGGAGTTTGCACATTCTTCCCGTGTCTATGTGAGTTTCCTCTGGTTGCTCCAGTTTCCTCCCACAGTACAAAGATGCCCAAAGATGTAGGTTGATTGGCCATGCTAAATTGACCCTAGTGTTGGGATTAGTAGAGTAAATATGTGGGGTTACGGGAATTGGGCCTGGGTGGAAATGTGGTCGGTACAACCTTGATGGACCAAATGGCCTCCTTCTGCACTGTAAGGAATGTATGATTCTATCCCTTCCTGTTGTGTTCTATGTGGTATTTTCCATAACAATAGCTTTCTCACATTGTTCCTGCTCTTTGACTTACCACATCTTCCCGAATTTGATCAGTTGACCCTACTATTTTGTTTCAAATCCTCCTTGCTTCCCTATCTCTGCAGCCCATTCAAACACTGGGTCCCAGCATGGTTCAGATGTAGACCATTCCAATGGTGTAGCCCCCATTTTCCCCTGTGTAGGTGCCAGAGCCCAGTGAACTCAAACCCACTTACACACACCAGTCTTTGAGCCAGGCATGCCTCTCCAAACTGCTTTGCCCTATGTCAATTTGCACATAGTTTAGATAAAACCTCAGGATTGTTAGATTTGAGCCTCTGCTTCTTAACTTGGTGCCAATTTCCTCGTATTGAGTATACAGAACTTTATTCCTCATCCGGCCTATGTCATTGGTATTTGCATGAACAATGCCAGCTGGATCCTCCCCCTCTTTCTGCACTTCCTCTCCTGCTCTGAGCAGATGCCACACACCCGAGTAGATAACATCACCTTCTGGACTCACTCTCTGTTGCAGAGGACAGTGTCAATCCCCTCATTATATTGCCCCCTGCTAAAACAAGACTGTTTTTTGCTTCCCAACTTGAACAGATTCCTGTATCACCATGGCCAGTCAACACGTCCACCCTGCAGCCCCCACTCTCATCAATACAAAGTGAAATACCCTCAGGAAGCTGTGGAGGCCAGGCCACTGAATCTAATTAAGAAGGGAATAGATAGATTTCCAGACTCCAAAGATGTCAGGTGTGTGGGGAGAATGTAGCGTTGAGGTTGAGGATTAACCATAATCATGTTAAACGGGCTTACTCCTGCTCCTATTTTCTGTGTTTCTAAAGAACAGCTCTGAATTCTATTGCTGGCAAATCAAAGCAGGAGTTGGGAAAACTCAACCAGAAATACGACTAAGCAGAAAAAGGCATAAAACACTGCGGCCTCGAAAAATGTGAGGAATTAGTCAATGGCTAAGACTCTAGGCCCTAATTTACCATTTTGATTCTAATTGCTGGGTGGATTTGAAACAGATCCGACTTTTAGACTCACCCTCAAGCGCCCCCATATGCACTCTGCCTGGAAAAATATCAGCAATTCTGAATTGCACTGCACAAGCCTGTGAAAAGGGCTTAACGCACCCAAAACTCTGCAGCTCCGATCTGCACCTCCAACTGCGCATGTGCAGAAAAAAACATGCTAGAATGCGGCTCCCCTGCTACATCGCTCCTGGGCTGGAAAATGCCTCCCCCTGGCCCCCACAGACATTGTCCCACTCCCACAACATTACTGACCCCTTTATCCTCCCACTCTCCCTGTGACCCAGACTGATCACGGCACCACCCCCCGATTGATCTCAGAGAGAATGGCAGTAGACGCCCCCTTTTTCTCCACTGATCTCAGGCAGGGAACTGTCAGGCGCCCGACACATACCTCCACACCAGCAGTGTGCACGAATCAAACTTCCATGGAGTATGTCTGTTTCGCACTAATTCCAGATGGGCTAACGCGATGGTAAAGGGGGAAGTGCTGGTAAGTTCGGGTGCACAATACATTAGGTCAATTTAAATGCATGCAAATGCATTTAAATAGCTGTCGCACCTGCTTTGGGCGTAATCCCGATCGTGGCCATTTTTGTGCCTTGGTAAGGAGGGGAACCGACCCGGAGGCAGGTGTGGATTGTGCTACTTGACTCACACCCGACTTCACCAAGTTTTTGCACTCGAAAACAGGCACAACTTAATGGTAAAATCAGGGCCTCTGAATCTTCCAGGTGGGAGACAATAGGAACAAGGAAGTGCAAAAAAGTAGGAGCAAGGGTTCCATTTTTGAAACATAAACTTCCATGTACAAATATACAGCAAAGGGGACGACCCACACTACATCAGAAGTGAAAAAAGTGACAAGGAGACATGCACAATGTTCATCTGTAAAACAAGAAAGGAGTTTCAAGTAGCAACCACTGATTAATGCAAAAGCCAAACTGACCAAGTACATTTCAACATGAAAGAATGGAAGAATAGGTTGAAAATGTATCCAAATAGCACACCAACCTCCAAAGCTGTAGCAAGCCCCAGCCTACCCCTTATCCGGCAATAGTGCGAATGAGATTTGGAAGAGGTTATATGGCCTCCAAACGACCTATAGCTTTGAGATCAAGTTGTGGAGATGCCGGCATTGGACTGGGATAGGCACAATAAAAAGTCTCACAACACCAGGTTAAAGTCCAACAGTTTTATTTGGTATCACGAGCTTTCGGAGCAGTGCTCCCACATCAGGCGAGTGAGATTATTACATTATCACTACCTCATCTCTCTCGTTCCTGTCCACATGAAATCAAGGACATGAAGGGGGGAAAATGAGGTCGTGATTATGTAATAATGCCAATCTAAGACATTAGTGTTGAAAATATCTAACTCCAACTGCGGCTGGGGTTTCCTGGGGCCCCACAGCAGTGAATAGATTTTTGGCTGAGCGCCAAATCCTTTGTCCTCACTGCTATCAGGGAATGCAGATAAGATTGGCAAACCTGCCCAAGGTAAACTGTAATCATCTAAAATACATTGGATTAATACTTGGAGGTGTCGAAAAAGGCTCTGGCACATATTGGGTTAATGTGGAACGAGTGCAATGATGTAAGAGGGCACGTGATCTAAATTCAGGATCAGTTGACTGTCAGGCTGAGCCATGTGTACCAGCCAGCGTGGAGACAGCTCCTCGCTTGCCCCCTTTGCTGCATATTTGTAAATAATTCTAAGAATCAATGAAGGCGTATATTCAACCTCGGTATACGAAGACTTCTTCAGACCTATTGAACTGTAACCAACACCCTACAACATATTCCATCTCCAAACTGGGGTTTCAGAGAGGGTGTTTGTTGTAAGCAGTGATCCTTTTCCACTGAGGGTTTTGACAGACCTATCTATCTCTCAACAATGGCCACTACTCAATAGTGTCTCGCTATCATTTGAAGCTAAGAATAAGCACTTGAGTTAATTGAAGCACTTTAGTGTGAAAAGCAGAAATATCAAACCCAGAAATGTTATAAGGGCATTATAAATTTTTCCTGCCTGAGAGTCCATTGCTTAATGGGTTCTTTGTGAGTGTGGCTATTGGCTGGATAAATAATACCGAGTCATTCTTTGGACAGTATGATTGCAGATTCATCATGAACAGCTCTTTAACACAACAGTTCCTTCTTTTGGGAAACGTACCCACATTGTGACAACGATTACACATCAGAAATATTTCACCAGGGCACTCCAGGATCATGAAAGGTGCTATGTAAAAATGAAAATAATTTTTGCCTTTCTTTCTTCATCCTTTCATTGTCAAATGCACATTACTGAAAAAAAGAGGCATGCTACGAAAGCTTTTTAACTTGAACTCATCAGTATCGTCCACATGAATTTTCCAGCCAGAATGTACAGGCAAACATTTTTACTACATAAAAAGGAAGCGCTGATTTGTTGGCTAGTGGACTCGGATGGGTGCAGGTGTTGCCATGGAGAATGCAACAGGGAACAGTTAACTGCCCAGCTTTGTTCAATTTCAAACAGGGTAGATCAACTCTGACTGGGCGTGGCATTGTTCTGGGGAACATGTGACAATCCCCGTGGTTTCCATGGGGAACACCGAATTGATTTTGCTGTGACCTCCCTCATTGAACCTGAGTTCCCTTGGTGAAACGCAATTGCCTATCCAGTGGAACTCATCTCCTAAACCCTTGATCACGTTCTAAATTTTTTTTATTCATTCGTGGGACATGAGCGTTGCTGGCTGGCCAGCATTTATTGTCCATCCCTAATGACTGAGGGGTGATGAGAGTCAACTGCATTGCTGTTACTCTGGGGTCACATGTAGGCTAGATCAGGTACAGACAGCAGATTTCTGTTCCTAAAGGGCAGATGGGTTTTTACAACAATGGATTCATGGTCATCAGTAGATTATTAATTCCAAATATGTTTTGTTGAATTCAAATTCCACCATCTGCCATGGCAGGATTTGAACCTGGGTCCCCAGAAAATCAGTTGAGCTTTTGGATTAATAGTCTAGTGATAATACCACTAGGCCATCACCTCCAGACACTGGGAAGGGCCTACAAAACTATTGTCCTCATTGGGACTTACGTATGGACGCCACGGAGTAGTGGTTTCACTTTGTGATTTACAATAAATACTGATCCTCTCCAATTAGCTTCCTGAGTTATTATCGAAAGTTCCACAGAATGACTATTCCCAAAGATTCTGTTTCATTGATAAAGGTGTAATCTGTCGATATCATGCTTTAGTTTGCAAAGGCCGGGTCCCTGTGCATGAGTACATGTAACTTCGAGCATGGGTAAGTGAGCCACACTGTAAGCCCCACTGATAATTCTAAATTGGTTTTCGGTGTAATTCTTAGCACAATCAGTATTGTTCAGCAGGTGCTGTCCAACTGCAGAATCACATCTAATGCTGGACAGTATTTTGAGTTGTGCAAGTGTGGGCTGGCCAGGTACAGTCTGTACTTTGCCTGTTGTGGACAACGGGAAGTACACGGCCTGTACACCCGACATCAGACCAGCACTGAAATTCATGTACCACATACCTCATGCAAGTGTGATCAGGAAGAACATATTTTTGGTTTAATGGCAGCATCCTGTGAGTGGGGAACTCTGCTCCTTTTGTTACCACGTTGCAGCAGTTAGTTTCATCTGTTGCTCAGGTTTTTTGAGGTAACCTTGTCCACCCAGGGTAATCTGAGGAAAATGGGGTACTTTTACGGCAAAATGGACAACCTTAGACCTATTCTTGAGTTTGTGTGATATTCAGCAAAGAATGATCTGATCAGGATTGCCACTGTTCCACAGGAAAACTTTGACATGCCTCATTTCAGCATTAAGCTTACAAATCTTGGGCCTGATTTGTGATTTTGCCAATAATATTCTGGAAGAGTGCAAGCGTGAAGCTTTGTTAACATGTCTCTTTTTCTGCAGTATTCAAGTTCTATTAAAATAAACTAACCAAGAGAGTCTTCTTCAATACATTTAGAATCCTCTCAGGTAAAAATACCAGGTTACTTGTTTTTATCCTGACAGATTTTTCCGAATTTTTAACATTCTTAATTATTCTTCAGCATCGTTTTACTTGACAACAGTATCCAACTAATTCATATTTTCAACATCTGTTTGCTGTCTTTGATGTATTAAGAGTGTGGTATGAAGAATTTTTTTTTTGGAAATTTGAAGCTAAAGGTAGATTTGTTTTAAAAAAAAGGCAGCTCAGCGTAAATAATTGAATCTCTTTGTGAGGAAACTTATTTCCCAACTAATCAAACCTCCATGAAATATTAAGTAGATTTACAGTCATCAATATTAGTTAATAAAATGAGCTTGATGAATAATTAATTACCCATCCTTGAGATATAATATTCAAATCACTTCATCATTTGCTGTAAGATAATTGCATGGCAGCCCTGACATTATTATATTGATCGATGTTCAGGATAATACACGAAAACAGATCCTTATTCAGTGAAAGAATTGATTATTTGTCAAAGGGGTTATTTGTTAATTAAAAGGATTGTCTACTCACACAAAATATTATCAATCCAAAGGGAAATATGTAATACTGAGACTGAATGTATTAACATATCACCACTCTATTTGCATGTTCGTTATCAATTTTCATCATTATGCGACTAGAGAAAGGCATAGAGTGTCACGCACATGTTGCGTGAACGCTACACTTCAACCGTCACACTGAAGTGAAACCACTTTAATTCATGTACCAACTTCTCATGAAGTCAGGATGTCCCAAAGTGCTTTACAACCAAAGAAATACCGCAAAAGTGTAGGCACTGTTGTTTTAGGTTTGTGGTCTCTAGTGCGTTTACAGCACAGAAGGAGGCCATTCAGCCCATCGTGCCCACACTGCCCAACAAAGGTCTAATCCTAGTTTCCAGCGCTTAGCCTATAGTCCTGGAGGTTAGGGCAGCGCGAGTGAGATTTGAACTTTCCGTAATCGTTTACGAGACTTTCAGATTCAGCCACGATTTTCAGCGTTGAGTAATGTAACAACAACTTACCTTTTATATGGCACCTTTCAGACAGTAAATTATCCCAAGGAGCAAAACATGACACCAAGCTACATAAGGAGACATCATGATGGGTGAGTAAAGGCTTACTCAGAGGAAGAAGAATTGAGGAGAGTCCTAGAAGAAGTCAGAGAGGTGGGGAGATTTAGGGGAGTCAGCTTTGAGTTGATGACTTAGCCAGCTGAAAACATGGCCACCAATGATGAAGTTAGTTATTTGGGGAAATGTAAAAGACCAAAATGAAAGGAGTGCAGATATCTCGGTGCGTTATAGGGCTGGAGAGAGTAACAGAGATAGGGAAGGATAAGGCAACAGAGGGATTTGAGAGAATGAGAACACAAGTTAAAAGTTTATTTATTAGTCACAAGTAGGCTTACACTAACACTGCAATGAAGTTACTGTAAAAATCCCCTAGCCGTCAAATTCGGCACCTCTTTGGGTACAAATTTACCATGGCCAATTCTCCTAACCTGCACATCTTTGGTTTGTCGGAGGAAACCAGAGCACCTGGAGGAAACCAATGTAGACATGGGGAGAACATGCAAACTCCACACAGGCAGTGACCCAAGCCGAGAATCAAACCCAAGTCCCCGGCACTGTGAGGCAGCAGTGCTAACCACTGTGCCACCGTGCTGCTCAAACACAAAACAGTGCATCAAATCTGACAGTCCAAAATTCGGTGTTGTCCAAAAACCGGACAGTTTTAGAATGTGCCTTGAATCAAGTTTAATTGAGAAACATTTTTAAAAAATCACTTACCTGGAGAATTTGGTGAGATGCTGCATTGGAGCGATGCGGCAGCGAACCTGCTATCCCCTTCTCTGCTGGTGGGCAGGTCTATTCCTGCATTCCGAATGACACTTAACCTCACCTGATCTGGCTT
Organism: Carcharhinus amblyrhynchos; assembly: GCF_965287045.1. NCBI lineage: Eukaryota > Metazoa > Chordata > Chondrichthyes > Carcharhiniformes > Carcharhinidae > Carcharhinus > Carcharhinus amblyrhynchos. Next base: position 4,072,954 of record NC_137336.1, on the reverse strand, counting down.
GACTTGTAACATCACTTGTCCGAACCACTTGCCCCAGTGTTTGGCAAGATATGCAAGGTTGCCGTTTTGGAAGGTCCATGCCTGCATTAAAATTGATACGTTAGTGCTGTAGGAACCATGCAAGGCAAGGGGGGGGTGGTGGGGGGTGGGGATGTGACATGAGCAAGAGATTTTGAATGAACTCAAGCTTCAGAGTTGACCAATTAGGGGATACCAATTAGAATCTTACAATCCTTACAGTGCAGGAGGCCATTCAGCCCATTGTGTCAGTACTGACTTTAACAGAGCTTCCCACGTAGGATCTCTGTAGCCCTTCATAACAAACCCCTAATCCCTCTAGCCTACACACCTTGGGACACCAGGGAGCAATTTAGCATGACCAATCCCCCTAACCTGCATATTTTTGGTCTTTGGGAGAAAACCGGAGCACCCGGAGGAAACCCATGCAGACACGGGGAGAACACGCAAATTCCACACAGTCACCTGGAGCTGGAATTGAACCTGGGTCCCGTAACACTGTGAGGCAGCAGTGCTAGCACTGTGCTATCATGCTGCCCCAATGTAGAACATTGGGATAAAATAATTACATTCATATTGTGCCTTTGAAGAACATGGGATGTCTCAAAGTTAGTTCGACAGCACTGTGATAATCAGCAGATATTCTGTTGCGTGCAAAGAGTGCAGGTACAGTTTTTTTAAAGAGAACAGACCCAGAGATTTTAGCAACCATACTGAATACTTTAAATACAAGATTATCAAAGAAATTGTGAAAAGTAATTCCAGCAAATTACCCAATTGTGCAGAAGGATTCAGATATCAGGTGAGGCATGCTGAAAATGGGGAATAAGAAGGTGAAATCAAGTACATTTTAACAAAGGGAAGAGACCAGGGGAGTGGATTACCTGGCAAAGGAACGATATAAATGGGTTCATGAAACTTATTAGACACACTTTGAGAGAGAAAGGGGACTAAAAGTGATGCTTAGAAGGCAGTAAGTGAGGGAGTCTTATGCACATGTTTGCTATGCTTAATTGCTTTTCCTGTTCCAAGAAATTCCTAAACTTTGATGTTTTCTTTCTACTTACACGTGTACCATCTTTTCTGTGTCAATATTGAACAGAGCTGGCGAGGAGCAGTTTCAGTTAGTAGCTAAGGAAATGAGACATGTCAACACTTGTGAAATGCAGCAAGTGAATTAAAAACATGCTTCAAAGCATCAAAGCTGAGACAGCTCCATGGCAGCAACAGACAAATGTCATCCAGGTCTCCATCTCGCTCACTCGCTGCTTCTAACCTGTCTCTCTGCCCTGCCCTCCTTTTCCTACATTTCCCATCGGAATCCACTCGAAGGTTGGCGATGTGTTCACTTTTCCTGACCAAACTCAGTCTCTTCAAAGTCCTCTACGCCATTACCAAATGGTGAACAACTTGGCTTAGTTTTACGCTGCATATGTTTCAATCTGAAGCCCGGATTGATGTAGCTGACTTGTAACTCTTTGCAGTTAACAGCAGGAGGTATCCTGGCTGAATTCATACTCATCTGAGGAAAACAAAATCCATTTCTATAGCAACTTCCATGGTCCCAAAGCAGTTTACAACTAATGAAGTGCTTTTGAAGTGTAGTCAATGTCGTAGTGTAGGAAATGCAGCAGCCATTCTGTACACAGAAACAGCCAAGTGATAGTGAGACCGGATAAACTAATTTTATGAGCGATATTGATAGAGAAACTACAGGGCTATGGGCCAGGTGTTGGAAGGTAGGTTTAGGAAGAGCAGAGAGTCATAGAGGTTTACAGCATGGAACCAGTGTCCATGCTGCCCTTTTTAAAATCAATAAGCTAGTCCCAATTGCCCATTTTTGACACATATCCATCTTACCCATGTAACTGTCTAAATGCTTTTTAAAAGACAAAATTGTGTCCTGCCTCTACTACTGCTTCTGACAGCTTGTTCCAGACACTCACCACCCTCTGTATGAAAAAATTGCCCCTGTGGACCCGTTTGTATCTCTCCCCTCTCACCCTAAACTTTCAGTCGCCCCTATTTTGGGAAAAGATATTGACTAACTAGCTCATCTATGCCTCCTATTTTATTTTATAGACCTCTATAAGATCACCCCTAAGTCTCCTACGCTCCAGAGAAAAAATAGTCACAGTTTATCCAGCCTCTCCTTATAACGCAAACCATCAAGTCCCGGTAGCATCCTAGTACATCTCTTCTGCACTCTAGTTTAATAATATTTCAGTGTCCTTGGGCTGGCATGGACAAGATGGGCAAATGACCTGTGTTATAACTTTCCTTTAGCTCCTATTTCTACGTCACAGGACGCAGGCAGTAATTCCCTTAATTCGTGAGAATTAAACGCTGGCTCACTGGAAAAATACTTGAATCTATCAACAAGGAAGAAATAGCGAGACATCTGGATATAAATTGTCCCATTGGGAAGACACAGCATGGGTTCAGGAAGGGCAGGTCATGTTTGACTAATTTGGTGGAATTCTTTCATGACTTTACGTGCGCAGTGGACAATAGGGAACCTGTGGAAGTGGTGTATCTGGATTTCCAAAAGGCATTTGACAAGGTGCCTCACCAAAGGCTGCTGCATAATGTAAAGGTGCACAGTGTTACGGGTAATGTATTCGCATGAATAGAGGATTGGTTAACTAACAGAAAACCAAGAGTGAGGGTAAATGGGTCTTTTTCTGGTTGGCGATCAGTGACTAGTGGTCTACCTCATGGATCAGTGTTGGGACCGCAATTGTTTACGATTTAAACAGATGATTTGGAGTTGGGGACCAAGTGTAGTGTGTTAAAATTTGCAGATGGCACTAAGATGAGTGGCAGGGCAAAGTGTGCAGAAGACACTGAAAGTCTGTAAAGGGATACAAATAGTCAAGTAAGTGGGCAAGGGTCTGGCAGATGGAGCACAGTGTTGGTAGGAATAAGGGCAAAATAGACTATTATTTACATGGTAAAAAATTGCAGTATGCTGCTGCGCAGAGGGATCTGGGCGTCCTTGTGCATGAATCATAATAACTTGTTTTGCAGGTGCAGCAAATAATTAAGAAGGCAAATGGAATTTTGTCCTTCATTGCTAGAGGGATGAATTTAAAAACAGCAAAGTTATGTTGCAACTGTATAAGGTTCTGGTGAGGGCCTTATTTAAGAAAGGATATACTGGCACTGGAGGGGGTGCAGAGGAGATTCACTAGGTTAATTCCGAAGTTAAGAGGATTGGCTCATGAAGAGACACTGAGTAGATTGGCTTTATACTCATTGGAATTAAGAAGAATGAGGGGAGATCTCACAGAAACATATAAAATTATGAAGGGAATAGATAAGATAGAAGCAGGGAAGTTGTTTCCACTGGTGGGTGAAACTAGAACTAGGAGCATGGCCTTTAAATAAGGGGAAGCAGATTTAGGACTGAGTTGAGGAGGAACTTCTTCACACAAAGGGTTGTGAATCTGTGGAATTCCCTGCCCAGTGAAGCAGTTGAGGCTCCCTCATTGAATGTTTTTAAGGCAAGGATAGATACATTTTTGAACAGTAAAGGAATTAAGAGTTATGGTGAGCAGGCGGGTAAGTGGAGCTGAGTCCACGAAAAGATCAGCCGTGATCCATTGAATGGCGGAACAGGCTCAAGGAGCCAGATGGCCTAATCCTGCTCCTAGTTCTTATGTTCTTATAGCACAGGATGAACGTTGCATGTGACCAAGCTGCCCTTCCCATGACTTGCGTTTAGATCACTTCCTTTACAATTCCTAAGTTCGAGGATTTTAGTAACACTAAAGACCTGCTTTACTCCAGATGCTGACTCCGTAAGAAGGAACATTACCTGTATTCTCACTACACTATCAAATAGCGGAATCGAAACTCGCCAAATCCTACTGACCAAGCAGCAAGTTCACAAACTGCTTCACGTTGATGCTGACTGCAGGACACTCTTCCCAGTCAATTATTTCCTTTGCCCCCTCTGCACTCTATGAAAGGAATGTTTAGTCTACACAGCGAGCAAGAAATAATACTTTTCACTGTACCCCAATACATGTGATAAATAATAAATCAAATCGTTCAATCTCTCGCAGCTCATGACTGGACCTCCACTTGGCAGTCAGAGCCATCAGCGGCAACAGAATTGTAATCAACCACAATCTGTCACCTCGCGGCCCACCATATCCCACACTCTACCATTATCACCAAACCAGAGGATCAATCCTGGTTCAATGAAAAGTGCAGGAAGGCATGCCAGGAGCAACATCAGGAAAGACTAAATATGACGTGTCAGCCAAGTGGAATATTAGCACTCTGGGTGTTCTGGTTACCTCCCACAGTATCAAGATGTGCAATTTAGCTGGGAAAGGGTGTGAGTGGGAGGGCAGGAGAGGTGACAGCCAGGGTAAAATTCTCTGTCAGCGAGTCGGGGCATACCCGATGGGCCAAATGGCCTCTTTCTGCACTGTAGGGATTCTATGTTCTTGTTGAACGATGCAGCAGGTTTGAGAGGCCGAGTGGCCTAAATCCTGCTCCCAAATGCTTTGTCCTTGTGTTCTGTCTGGTGTCCTGGCCAAAATTAATCTCTCAACAAACTTAATCAAAAACAGATTATCTGGTCATTGACACATTTCCTTTCGCGGTAGCTTGCTGTGTACAAACCAGCTGCCACATTTCCTCCACCACTAAACAATTACACTGCAAAAAGTGCTTATTTGATGTGAAGCACTTGGGGAGGTCAGGAAAGATGTTGTATGTTTTTTCTTTCTTTAGCAAATGCATTGAATTAATCATCTTACCATAGTATGTAATCATAAAATTCCTACAGTGCAGGAGGAGGAAATTCATCCTATCCAGTCTGCACTGATTCCCTGAACAAGCTTTCCATTCCAGGCCAATCCTATCACCCATTACCCCGTGCATTTATCATAGCGAACGTACACAGATCTTGGCAATTTAGCATGGCCAATCCACCTAATCTGCACATCTTTGGAATGTGGGAGGAAACCGGAACATTCGGAGGAAATCCATGCAGACACAGGGAGAACACAGGCAGTGACTCAAGCCAGGAGTCGAACCCGAGCTCCTGGCACTGTGAGACAACAGTGCTAACCACTCTGCCATCGTGCTGCCCCTGTCAGTGTCAGTGTGTGATTCAGCAATTGGCTTCATCTGTTAATCTCCATTCATTGGGAACCAATAGACAACAGAGAGAGGGCAGTTGCTCAGATTTGAACCCCTTAAGATGAAAGGCCAGTTAATAGCCTATTGCAGCAGTCAGCCTGTCCCTTGGAGTTATTATTTTACTGTGTTACATCAACTTAATTATACTGCTGCCCTCAACCAAGATCTTCACTGAACTGTAGTGTTATTGATGTCAATTCAGAACCTGTGAAAATGCAAGCTAATCTTGTAACAACACAACATATATTGTAGTCAACAGGTTTAAATTAACATTGATTTTTTTTTCCAATTCAGCAGCTAACAAAAAAAACAAAAAAAATCCTGTCTATTCTCATCAACGTGTTAAGGAAAATAATTCATGACAAGAAGTTTGGTTTTAGTGTTGATTCCAGCCTTGTTTATGGAACGTCACTATATGAACTGATTCATACTTGATAATGTAATGACAACCACAGCATCTCAGAGAGGAACAGGAATTAATTCTATCATGAGCTTTGAAACATTTTGAACCTGGGAAATGGAAGATGTTTTATAAAGGCAACCAGTATTTCAGAATGAAGGTTAGCAAAGTTTGGCAGCTATTTCCTCAGGAAAATTAGTTTTTGTTTACGACTGGCAGGATCGCTGAGAACAACTCCTGACTTTTTTTTAAATAATTTCCTCAGTGCCTTTGATAATTTATTCCCAAATTATAGACACTCTTTGCGTTATGGATCCCCTCCTTTGAGGGTACGGAGTTGGGGAAGGCCAAGCTCATTTCAATCAAAGGCCGTCCTGCAGAATTCATCTCCCCTGCGGCAGAACGTGGTGGGTTCCAGTCGAGGAAAGAGCCGAGGTTGTATCGCCCGTAGGATGTTGAGGGAAGAGCTGTATTTTGGATTGGATGCTGGACCAATCCGCAATCACCTGGTCAAAATAAATGACACCACAGCACAAATTCGAAGAGCAGGAGGTGTTCCCCTGTGTCCTGGACAACACTCTTCCAACATTGTTAAAACAGTGATCTGGTATCACATACCTTTCTGTGGAATCTTGTTTTGAACAATTTTCATAGAATCATAGAACTCCTAAAATGCAGAAGGAGGCCATTCAGCCCATCGAGTCTGCACCAACCACAATCCCACATTTGCCCTACTCCATAACCCCACTAATACCCCTGACACTTGGATCAATTCAGCATGGCCAATCAACATAACCTGCATATCTCTGGAGTGTACGAGGAAACCAAAACACCCAGAGGAAACCCACACAGATGCGAGGTGTGCCTGGTGCTATGAGGCAACTGTACTACCCACTGTGCCACTGTGCCGTCCCTGTTTCCTGTTGTGTTTCCTGCATTCTACCACATCATAAGTAGATGCAGGGAGGATATTCCAAGTGGTGGGGTGGCCCAGAACCCGGGGGGGGGGGGGGGGGGGGGTTGGCGGCGGTCACAGTCTAAGTATTCACAGTAGACCATTTAGGATGGAGATGATGAGACATTTCTTCACCCAAAGAGCAGTGAGCCTGTGGAATTCATTACCACAGGAAGTAATTGATGCTAAAGCATTGAATTTATTCTCAAGGCGGCTGGATATAGCACTCGGATAAATGGGACCAAAGGCTATGGGGAAAAAGCAGGATCAGGCTATTGAGTTGGATAATCAGCCATGATCGTAATGAATGGTGGAGCAGGTTCGAAGGGCTGAGTGGCCTTTGCCTGCTGCAATCTTCGGTGTTTCTTCCTTGGCTGAGAGATGCTTTGGGACATCCTGAGTGCCATGGAAATGCAAGTCTTTCTTACTGGCTGCAGAGAGAGGGGGAAATGACATCCATGTTTGACTCTGGTCTAATCTCAGTCTTTGTAACCCCTCTCTGGCAGTGTGGATTACTGTGAGAAACATCCGGCTTCACTTCCATTGGATTTATTTATCAAGGATGAAATCAGGTGGATCCATGAATCACCTGGGTGACGGGTTTGAAAACTATACGAGTAATTTAGTCTGCTGCATCATTCAATGTCAAGAGCATTTATTCTCCCAAATGCTCAGCTCTTAAAGTTACAAAATACTGCAGTAATGTTATAAAAAAGAAACAAGCTTTACAGCCGCAAATTCAATGCTAACCTTAAAAATACCTGTCTGCATTTTTTAACCACCTTCCATTTAATCGCTGGCTAGACCAGCATTTTTTGCCCACCACAAATTTCTTTTGAAAAGATGAAGAAACAATTTCTTAAACCATTGCAGTCCATGTGGTTTCCAAAGCATCTTCCCCTAGTTTTTCTCCTATGTCCCCTCATGCCCTCTCAGAGCTCACCTTGTCCATCAGATTGCCTCGTGCTCCCCCAAGCCTATTTCCACCAATTTGCTGATCACACAATTCCACCCCCGGTTCCGCATTTATTCAACATTGCAAATCGTTCTCCCCGTATTGGTCTTTTCCTCCACCTTTATATCCGCTGTCAATACCCATCACCTAAAAACATACAACCCTTTACCCCACTGTCCTGGTAAAATATCGTCCCTTCTCCAACCTCCCTTTCGTCTCCAAATTCCTGGACCTTGTCAGCTGTGGCCACGTCTCCCAGAACCCAATGTTTGTCTCCCTCCAATCGGATTGCTGTCCATTCCCACTGTACGGAAAGTCTCAGGTGATAGAGAGCAAAAGGAGTCCATTCAGCCCACCCAGCCTGCACCGACCACAATTCCACCCAGGCCCTTTCCCCATTAACCCCATACATTTACCATGAGCTCACACTAAGGGGCAACTTAGCATGGCCAATCCACCTACCTGCATATCTTTGAACCCTTGGGAGGAAACCAGAGCACCTGGAGCAAAACCACGCAGACATGGGGGGAACATGAAAACGCCACACAGACACTGACCCAAGCCAGGGATTGAAACCCGGTTCCTGGCGCTGAGAGCCAGCAGTGCTAACCACTGTGCCACTGCGCCGGTGAAATAAATGTGGCAAAAGTAAAATTTCCTCCTTTCTCTGTTATAGCATGGCACTTTTTAGGGTGCTAATGTTTTCCAAGGGCCATGTGATCAGCGAGGACCCTAGGGATCATCCCAGTTGGAAGCTGAGCCAATCAGCAGGAGGGTGAGTACCAAGGAGAAACTCATAGTTGGAGGCAGGGAGTCGAGTAGAGCAGTGGCATTGTAATCCCCTCTCACCTTGTTGTGTATATATATTACTCTATTTTTGGCAATGAAGTCTTTGTCGATTCAGGCCACATTGAGTCACCCTCGATCTATTACATTCTCCTTCTTGAGCTGCCTGCAGCTGTTGATATGGTTAATCACGCCATCCTCCCCTTCTACTGTCTCCCAGCAGCCTGGAACTTTACTCAGCAAATTCCAGTTTTATTCTGAGAATCAGAGCCTGATTTTTACTGGCGATGTCTCCTCTTCCTGCTTTCTCACTGTCACTTCTCAGACTGACGTAGACATGCTGGTGTTGGATTGGGGTAAACATAGTAAATCGGTTGGACTTCAACCTGGTGTTGTCAGACTTCTTACTTCTCAGGCTGCCAGATCTGTGTGTCAATCAGCTCGGCTAGCAGCTCTGAGAGAGGGCCTACCCCCGAGCGAGGGGCGAAAGGCCCACACGTCCCTTTGTTGTTGCTGCCCGCAGCATCTGACTAAAGCAGGGTGACCTTTTATTGCCTATTGATTGCTCCCCGAGATTAAGAAAGGGAGCGTAAGCAATACACTCCCTTGTAAAGTGCAGACTAACATTTCAGGTCTGCGGCCTTTCATCATAACTCTTTTGAGGAAAGATGACAGACCTGAAATGTTGGACTGGATTTTCCATTGCCCAAAGGATCTGTAATATTGTAATTATATCACAGGTTGTGAGTTTTGAACAAAAAGAAAATATGTGGTTTGCACACGGAGATTCAAAGTAACACACAAATAATTTATTCTGAGCTCTTGCCTAGACAGAGAACAAACTGAAACTAAAGAGCAGGAGCCTGTGCAACACCCCAATGACATCACCATCAAATCATGTGACCTACTCTTAAAGCAATCATACAACCATTCACCTATATAACAGGATCAAGACTGGGTACAGGCGCAAAATGAAAATGGCACACACAACTGATAGGTCAGTCTTCTGATGCACTGAAGTTCTAAAGGCAGACTGGAATTGGAGTACAAAGCCAACCACCTACTCACCTCCAATTAACTAGCTGTTAAGCTGATTGATGAGCTTGCGAACAGGCTGGAGATGGACAGACTCAAATTTTCAATGTGAATACCTGGAAGCGTGAACAGTCTGGGGCACACTGATGTGGTAAGGAGCCATTATTGAGTATGGTTGCTCCTCGTAAATTCACGTGTAAAAAGGCATTTGAGAAATGGATTCTGGTTTCACCACTATTTATATTGGGACTATTTATATTGTCTTCAGAAGCCATTTCTCAAAAACCTTGCACTAAGCTTATCCTTTTCTGCTTTTGGTGATCATCCTAAATTGATGCCATTGAGGCTAATAATCCCCTATGGTACCGAGTCAGGGCTGCACTGCCAGAGGAATCATGTTACAGCTGAGATGTTAAATCGAGATTGTTTGCTTTCTCGAGTCTCTGTAAAAGGTGCCAAGATATTACCGTACAGAAGTGCAGAAAAATTCTCCACGGTGTCGCTACAACAGCAAACTAAGATGAATAAAAGCAGCTTACCTGGTCATTGTCTTATTATTGACTGCTGGATTTTGTTTTGCACAGATTGGATGGGGTATTTCCTGCTGTATGTAACTGATTACGCCTTACTTCAGTGTCCGCCAAAATACGCCACCATGTCTTGAGCTCGTGGAAGGCGCTACATTAATGAAAGTGTTTTCTCTTCAATTTTTCATGCATTTCAAAGTATCTAATTGTAGACGAAATGCCTTCAGATGCTTCAGAGAATCAATAAAGTGGGTTATGTCGAAAAATGTTTTAATAAAATGCAAAACCCACTCAGCCAGTAGTAACCCGGGACCTTGTAATGATGTACAACTCCAACTGAGGGGATTACTTGCATAATTTACAGAAAGAGAACGCAGTCACTCATTCATTCCGACCCTTAACCATTGACCTTAAAAACACAGAAACAGAATGATCCAAAATGAAGGCCTGTAACTTTCTGATTGACCCTGACCTTTATTTAAAAGCATTCCTTACACGGCCCCGTGCTTTATTAAAATAAACCCCCGATTAGCAAAAGCAAAACCAGCCAGGCACAGCTAAAGCCCTTGAGTGTATGAGACACCTCACCAACCACGAGGCAGCCAAGAGGTGCTGTGTGGATGTCGGAAACAATTTATATCCATTTGCCAAGTCATGCGCAGAGCTGTTTCTGGAAGCTTCCCAGTTTTACTAGCTGCTCCCAGTTATTGCAAAATATTTACAAGTTTCTACCGAACAAAAGTAGGCCTTTCGACCGCAGCAGGTCAGTTTTATAAGAACATAAGAAATAGGAGCAGGAGTAGGCCATCTAGCCCTTCGAGCCTGCCCCGCCATTCAATAAGATCATGGCTGATCTGTCGTGGCTCAGTTCCACATTCCCGCCGTCTCCTCATAACCCTTAATCCCCTCTCTCATCAAAAACCCATCAACCCACGTCTTAAAAATATTTAGCGAGGCAGCCTCCACCACTTCAACGGGCAGAGAATTCCAGAGATTCACCACCCTTTGAGTGAAGAAGTTCCTCCTCAACTCCGTTCTAAACCGCCCCCCCTTTATCTTGAGGCTATGCCCCCTAGTCCTACTATCCTTTCTGAGCGGGAAGAGTCTCTCCACCTCTATCCTATCCATCCCATTCATCATCTTATACGTCTCAATGAGATCTCCCCTCATTCTTCTAAACTCTAACGAGTACAAGCCTAATCTATTCAGCCTCTCCTCATAGCTCAACCCCCTCAACTCCGGCATCAGCCTAGTAAACCTCCTCTGCACTCCCTCCAAGGCCAAAATATCCTTGCGTAAGTACGGCGCCCAAAACTGCACACAGTACTCCAGCTGCGGCCTCACCAATGCCCTATACAGCCGCAGCAAGACCTCCCTACTTTTATATTCAATCCCCCTCGCTATGAAGGCCAGCATCCCATTCGCCTTCCTGACCACCTGCTGCACCTGCAGGCTGGGTTTTTGCAACTCATGCACAAGGACCCCGAGGTCCCTCTGCACCGTCGCATGCTGCAGTTTTTCTCCACGTAAGTAATAATCCTTCCTACCATTATTCCTACCAAATATAATCCACACCAGTTTCCTCCTGCCCTACCTCATCAATATATTCACCTCACCCAATCCCTGGGCGGTGAGTCCCATGTCCTGGAGTTGGTGCGGATTCAGTGGGCTGAATGGCCTCCTTCATACAGGTTTGATTCCGGGGATGGTGGGACTGGTGCATGGGGAGAGATTGACCAGGTTAGGATTGTTTTCACTGGAGTTCAGATGAATGAGGTGGGGGAAATGTCACAGAGACTTATAAAATTCTAACAGGATTAGACAGGGTAGATACAGGGAAGATGTTCCCAATGGTGGGGGGAGTCCAGAACCAGGGGTCACAGTCTGAGGATTCAGGGTAGACCATTTAGGACGGAGATGAGGGCACATTTCTTTACCCAAAGAGTGGTGAGCCTGTGGAATTCATTACCACAGGAAGTAGTTGATGCCAAAACATTGAATGTATTCAAGAGGCAGCTGGATATAGCACTTGGGGCGAATGGGACCAAAGGTTATGGGGAGAAAACAGGATTAGGCTGTTGAGTTGGATGATCATCCATGATAGTAATGAATGGTGGAGCAGGCTCGAAGGGCCAAAAGGCCTCCTCCTGCTCCTATCTTCAATGTTTTGAAGTTTTTTTCTGCACATTAGAGATTCTCTGATTCTCACCATTCTCTGGATGAAGAGTTTTTCCCTGAATTCCCTGTTGGATTTGTTCACGGTCATATTCTACAAATGGCCTCACCTGCAAATGCAACCGTTTCCGTGTGTCGACCATGACAACCCTGACATAATTATTGACAGCCATGCCTATCGTAAAAGATTAAAAACATGCTCAGTGAGGTTCAGATCCTGCTCCGTGAAGGTTGGATTACGCGGCTGATGTTCCTCGTGTGGGTATGGCCCGATGTTCAGATGCAATATGACTTCCATAATCAGATCCTGACTGAGTCAATAAAATTGTCACGGTCCATCCGCTCTCAATTAACAGATATAAACCATGAACGTTAGGTGAACAGTGTAAGTGAGACACTGGCCTGACTGTATTAGCCCATAGAATCAATACATAATAAGTATCATCGAACAAACTGTGTGCACGCGCCTCCCTGATTATATCAGGTCTATATGAACAGAGGAAAATAGGCCAGGAGTGGACTATTTAATCCCTCGAGCTCACTCCACCATTCGATGAGATTGTGGCTGATCTGCTTGGAATCGAAACTCCACTTGCCTGCCAGCTTCCCCCACCCCTCCTCTCCCACTCCATGCCTTCCAGATCCCCCTCTCCCCCCATTCCCCCACTACCGAGTCCCTCAGGATCAACAATCTCTAATATAAAAGAATCTGACTGAAACATTTTCCCGTTCTTTGTTGTAAGACGTGTTTGTTGTGGATGGGGAGGGATGGTCAGAGAACTTTCCCCCTTTCTCCTCACTTCTCAGTCTTTTGCAACAAGACGTGTATTTTGGGGGGCAATGTTTTCAAAAACTTTCAGCGTTTTAGTAACTGCCACAGGGCTGGCTTTTGGCTACATTTAAAACAGACAAAAAGATAAGGGCCAGAATTCTCCAGCTGTTCACCTCCCACCGCTGCTGTGGGGAGAACGGAGAATTTGGTGCTCAGCTAAACCTCCATTTACTGCAGCGGGACTGGAGAATCCCAGTCACAGGCGAGTTTGGAGAATTCCAGCATTTCATTTATTCACACAAGACCACAAAAGGTAAACACATTGAAAAACACACGTGCACTCACACACACAGACATGCATGCAAATACGCACACACCCGCACATACACACATGTGCATGCACACACAGAGACATGCATGCACATATACATGCACACACACACATGCACTCAGCACATACACACATGCACATACACGCTTGCGCATCTACCTGTGTGTAGGCAAACACACACACACGTACACATGTGCACACATCCACACATACACCCGCATATGCACACACACACACACACACACACACACACGCACACACACACACACACACACACACACACCTATGCATATCGATAGATTCTCAAGGCGAAACATGCATTTAGATTAACAGTAAAAACAAGAAGCAAAAACATGTTTAAACGCTTTGGATGATTGGAAGTTTGAAGCTCTTGAGTTTCCAGACAAAGTCATGGCAAGTTGCTGTGGTGATGCATCTTTGCAGCTGAGGACACATTAGGCCTCTCCCTCTCTCTTCATTGCCTCGATTCATTGGTTGTTCTGGCAGTGTTCTTTACTGCTTGATGAACGAATGATCCCTTTTGTCCTGCTGGTTTCCAGACTGCCTGGTCTCGGGATGGGCCTGGGAGTAATAAAATTCATTGCATGAGGTCTGTTTCAATCATGTGACCACATGATTAATATTTCTATTGCCTCCACAAAGGATTCGAAGTTTGATGCCATTGCCACACAATGTGCGATGAACGGTGGCTGTTCACATTTCCTTCCATACAAAGGACATGAACAATACAGCATGCGGTTCATATCCCTCTATTCCCTGCCTATTCATGCATTGATCAAGATGCTTCTTAAATGTTGCTATCGTATCTACTTTTACCATCCTCTCTGGCAGCACATTCCAGGCACCAACCACACTCTGTGCAAAAAAACCTGCCTCTCACATCTTCCACTTTTGCCTTAAATCTATGTTCCCTATTAATTGACATTTCTACCCTGAGATGAACTGGTATCTACACACCTTGCCACATTACGTATGCAATTTGGGTTATTTATGCTGCCATCTTCTTAAACGTCTTCTTCCCCAAGCTCTCATTCTTCTGATTCAATTCTTCACTGGGCTTTTCCAGTTGCTATTTCATGGAGTTCAGTGTATTCTCTGTTATCCCATTATGCTCTTCTTCTTTTTAGCTTCATTTTATAAACTTTCACATCTTTCCTTTTTTTCCCATGTTTGCCATCTCATCTTGTTATTTTAATGTATTTTCTAGAGTTTTAATTCTTTTTGCTGCTTCTTCTCTATGTTCAGTAATTTATAATTTCAATGGAGGTCTTTAATTTTTGTGATCTTTCCAAGGACGTATACATTTCACAAATGGAACCCTCATTTTCACTTGTCTTAACTTCAGCCAAACCCTTTCAGTTTCACTGTCGCTTGTGTCTGTCTCTGATGAAGAGTTGACTTGTTTCCATTCTGCAATTCTCTCGTTGCCCTTTATTTGGTCAATTTTGCCTTTCTTGTGGGGTCTTTCAGTGCTTCTTTTCTGAGTGAGGTCTTTGGTGCCTCTGCTTTGATGTCTTTCATCGCCTTTGGCCTTTTTTTGTGAGTTGCCCTCTATCTGAAGTCTTCTCTAATTTTCCTTGTTCTTAGTCATTTGTTTTCTCTTGTGGTTGCTTTTTGATGTGTGTTTCCCCTTTATATGTATTACCTCTTACCTCTTTAAGACTATCATCACTTTTGCTGCTTCCACCCATGGTCCAGGGCACTTCTTTGCTGCCCAGCCTTGCTAGATGCTAGATCCATTGGAAGTCAAACCCACTTAGCAGTTCTACACAACTACTGAGTCTTGGGTTGTACACCTGATAGCACGGGTCACACCTTCTTCTCTGTGCTCCTCTAGTCTCCTCCTAAACAGGAGGATCTTTCTTCTTAGCCTCCTCCTCGCAGCTGTGCCAGAAGGTTCACTAGGCTGATACCGGAGATGAGGGGGTTAGCCTATGAGGAGAGATTGAATAGGCTGGGTCTGTACTCGTTGGAGTTTAGAAGGCTGAGGGGGGATCTTATAGAGACAAATAAGATAATGAAGGGGCTAGATAGGGTAGAGGTAGAGAGATTCTTCCTGCTTAGAAAGGATAGCGGGACGAGAGGACACAGCCTCAAGATAAGGGGGAGGCAGTTTAGATCAGAGTTGAGGAGGAACTTCTTCACTCAAGGGGTGGTGAATCTCTGGAATTCTCTGCCCGTTGAAGTGGTGGAGGCTACCTCGCTGAATATATTTAAGTCACGGTTAGATAGATTTCTGATAGACAAGGGAATTAAGGGTGATGGGGAGAGAGCGGGAAAGTGGAACTGATCCACTTCAGATCAGCCATGACCTTATTAAATGGCGGGGCAGGCTTGAAGGGCTAGATGGCCTACTCCTGCTCCTATTTCTTATGTTCTTAGATGTTGGTGTAGCCTGTTTCCAAGTCCAGTCAGTGAACTGCCAGTGATTGGTACAGTAGGGCTTCCTCCACCAGGCCTGCTGCCCAGATGAACCCTCTCAGTACATCTTACAAGTGAGAATGAAAAAAACCTCTCGGCATCAACAATGCTAATTCTTTGCCACTGGCTCAGTAGCTGAGCATGATTGTCTATCCTCTATCTGAGTTGACCAATGCCTTCATTAACCCATAGTGTTGTGGAGAACATGTCCCTGTTTACATCACTGAGGACAACGTAGAAATGAGCAAGAGTTTTTAGGTGTCCAGATCACCAACAACCTGTTCTGGTCCCCCCCATGCCGACACTATGGTTAAGAAAGCCCACCGATGCCCCTACTTTCTCAGCAGACTGAGGAAATTTGGCATGTCCACTACAACCCTCACCAATTTTTACAGATGCACCATAGAAAACATTCTTTCCGGTTGTATTGCAGTTTGGTATGACTCCTGCTCTGCCCAAGACAGCAAGAAATTACAAAGGGTTGTGAACGAAGCCCAACCCATCACTCAAACCAGCCTCCCATCTGTTTACTCTGTCTACACTTCCTGCTGCCTCAGAAAAGCAGCCAGCATAATAAAGGACCTACACGCCCCAGACATTCTCCCTTCCACCTTCCTTCATTTGGAAAAAGATACAAAAGTCTGAGGACGTATACCAACAGACTCAAGAACAGCTCCTTCCCTGCTGCTGTTAGATGTTTGAATGGACCTACCTTGCATTAAGTTGATCTTTCTCTACACCCTAGCTATGACTGTAACACTACATTCTGCACTCTCTCATTTCCTTCTCTGTGAATGTTATGTTTTGGCTGTATAGCATGCAAGAAATAATGTTTTTCACTGCATACTAATACATCTGACATTAATAAACCAAAATCAAATCAAAAACCCTGATAAGTCTCTCCCGGGTTCCTGCAGACACTGCCTACTGATTGAAAATCCCAAACTGACCCATTGGACCCTTTCAACTGGTCCTGCAAGAAGCTTAGCTGGCACTTAATTGGTGGGATGGTGATTTTCAGAACCCCCCACGCCTCCCATCGAAAGTTTTGCCATGTTCTGGCAGACGTCCTACACCGGGAGGCATGGGACAGAGACGCCCGAGTGGGAACTGAGAGCTTAAATCTATGTCCTATAATCTTTTCCTGCAATTATTCCAGTTAATGTGAGTCCTGAAATCCAGAGATTTAAGAGCACTAGCAAAAGAACCAGATGTGAGATGAGGATAATTCTGTTTGTGTAGCCAGATGTGGTTTGGGAATGTCTAAAAGGGTGGCGGAAGCAGATTCAATAATAGTTTTCAAAATACAATTGGATAAGGACTTTAAAAATTGCAACGCTACAGGGGAAAAGCAAAAGGCATGGAATTAATGAACCAGCAGTTTCAGAGGACTGGCTCAGACACTATCAACCAAATAGCCTCCTCTCTGCTATACCTTTGTCTGATTCTTCGATATGTCACCTCACCATCAATCCACGACCGAAAGTCTCCAATCTGTGTGTCGTAGATTTCAACTGGGGCATTCAGTAATGACCCAAAATATATTACATCTGTCAGACAAAGATAAAATATTCAAATAGTTGGTGTAGCACAAAATTCATTAGAACACGGTTACTACTGCCCATCTTTACAGTCCAATTGCGAGTGCAAAAACAGGAAACATAAAAGGTGAATGTCACTCCCCACCACTCCTCACCTATTCAACAATATTTCGTGGGGATGTTGATGGTGACTGAAGAAAATTGGAAGAGACCAGTGCATGTTGGTATTGCCAACATGAAACAGCCTCTCCTAATGAGCTATCAGTCAGCAGTAACAGGTACATAACACAGCGTGCAATTTGCATCCTCCCAGAGGATTCGAGAATTAATGAGGCATCAATCTAAATGTTATTGGTGTTCCTATTTGAACATTCCACATTATTTCTTTGTGTGGATCTAATTTCCTTAGACTCTCCAGTCTTTGCTGCTGTCCTTCTCACTGAACAGAACAGCACTGGAACAGCAACCAGTTACACAGATGAACATAAGAAATAGGAGCAGGAATAGGCCTTCGAGCCTGCCCCGCCATTCAACAGGATCATGGCTGATCTGAAGTGGATCAGTTCCACTTTCCCTCTTTCTCCCCATAACCCTTAATTCCCTTGTCTATCAGAAACCTATCTACCCGTGAACTTAAATATATTCAACGAGGTAGCCTCCACCACTTCAATGGGCAGAGAATTCCAGAGATTCACCACCCTTTGAGTGAAAAAGTTCCTCCTCAACTCCGTTCTAAACTGCTCCCCTCCCCCCCCCCCCCCGCTTATTTTGAGGCTGTAGTCCAACAGGACTTTATTTGGAATCACGAGCTTTCGGAGCAGTCCTCCTTCACTCACCTGATGAAGGAGCAGCACTCCAAAAGCTTGTGATTCTAAATAAACCTGTTGGACTTTAATTTAGTGTTGTGAGATTTCTTATGATATAATCATGGGTGATCTCCATCTCATCCTGACTCCACTTCCCTGCCTTTTCCCCAAAGCCCTTTATCCCTCTTTTGATCAAATATTTATTTATCTTTTTCTTGAATCCCTTGATTGATGCTGCATCCGCTGCACTCTGAGTTCCATAGAGTATTTGCCCCGAAGGGTAGCACAGTGGTTAGCATTGCTGCATCACAGCACCAGGGACCCGGGTTCGATTCCCGGCTTGGGTCATCGTCAGTGCAGAGTCTGCATGTTCTTCCCGTGTCTGTGTGAGTTTCCTCCGGGTGTTCCGGTTTCTTCCCACAGTCCAAAAGACATGCTGGTTAGGTGCACTGGCCATGCTAAATTCTCCTTCAATGTACTTGAACAGACATCGGAGTGTGGCGACTAGGGGATTTTCAACTGCAACGTCATTGCGATGTTAATGTAAGCCTACTTGTGACACTAATAAATAAATATAGGGTGGTGCTGTGGCATTGTGAATAGCACTGCTGCCTCATCATGCCAGGGACCCAGGTTTGATTCCTGGCTTGGGTGGAGATTCAACATTGTCCCTGTATCTGCGTGGGTTTTGTTTGGGTGCTCCGGTTTCCTCCCACAGTCCAAAGATGTGCAGGTCAGGTTGATTGGCCATGATAAAGTGCCCCTCAGTGTCAGGGGGACTATCAGGGTAAATACATGGGGCTACAGGGATGGGGACTGGGTCAGTGCAGACACAATAGGCTAAATGATTTTTTTGCAATGGAGGGATCCTATGAGTCACAGCCCTCTGTGAGAAGTAAGTTCCTTTATTTATGTCTTGAACCTCCACCCCATCACCCCCCCACCCTCCCCGCACTTTACTCTACAACTAGGGCCTCTTGTCCTGGACTATTCTAGAAGGGGGAACATTTGGTTAACATTTACTTTATCAATCCCAAAGGGTGTTTGATATACCTCAGTCAAATCCCCCCTCATTCTTCTGTGGTCCAGCGAATACAATCCCAGGTACACTTACACAAACTTTACTGAGGCAAAGTTAAATGAAATGATTAAGTGGTCATTTTTATGTCAGAGTTTAAAGAAGGATGGGTCATTCTAACAAACCGACTCCATACAGAATGATGCCAGATATCCTGCACTCTCTTTCTGAGGGTTGTTTAATCCTTTTGACTCTGGGGGTTACAACAACAACTTGCATTAATATAGAACCTGGCTTGGTCAAATAATGTTCCCAATGGTGGGGAGTCCAAAACTAGGAGTCATAATTTGAGGATAAGGGGTAAATCTTTTGGAACTGGGGTGAGGAGAAATTTCTTCACCCAGGGGATGGTGAATGTGTGGAATTCATTCCCACAGAAAGTAGTTGAGGCCAAAACATTGTCTGATTTAAAGAAGAAATTAGAAATCGCTCTTGGGGCTAAAAAGATCAAGGGATACGGGGGGAAGCAGGGATCAGGATATCGAATTCGATGATCAGCCATGATCAAAATGAATGGTGGAGCAAGCTTGCAGGCCCAGAACCTGATGAAGTGTATCCCAGGAAATTATGGGAGGCTAGAGAGGAAATTGTGGGCCTCCTAGCAGAGATATTTGAATCATCGACAGTCACAGGTGAGGTGCCTGAAGATTGGAGGGTGGCAAATGTTGTGCTTTTGTTTAAGAAGAGCTGCAGAGTAAAACCTGGGAACTACAGGCTAGAGAGCTTCGCGTCTGTAGTGGATAAGTTGTTAGAAGGCATTTTGAAAGACAGAATCTACAGGCATTTAGAGACGCAAAGACTGATTAAGGAGAGTCAGCCTGGCCTTATAAGTGAAAAATCATGGCTCACAAATTCATTTTGATCATGGCTGATCATCGAATTCAATATCCTGATCCCTGCTTCTCCCCCAATATCCCTTGATCTCTTTAGCCCCAAAAGCTATTTCTGGAAGGTAGATAAGGGAAGTGCAGTTGATTTTGTCTACATGGCCTTTAGCAAGGCCTTTGACAAGGTACCACATGGTAGGTTGTTGCATAAGGTTCAATCTCACAGTATCCAGGGTGAGGTAGCCAAATGGATACAAAATTGGCTAGATGGCAGAAGCCAGAGGGTGGTTGTAGAGGGTTGTTTTTCAGACTGGAGACCTGAGACCAGTGGCGTGCCTCAGGGATCGGTGGTGGGTCCATTGTTACATGTCATTTATATTAATAATTTGGTTGAGAATTTAGTAGACATGGTTTGTAAGTTCGCAGATTGGTGGCATAGTGGACAGTGAAGGAGGTTATCTCAGGTTTCAACGGGATCTTGATCAATTGGGCCAGTAGGCTGATGAATGGCGGATGGAATTTGATTCAGATAAATGCAAGGTGATGCATTTTGGTCGATCGAACCACAGCAGGACAGGGCAATGCCTGAATGAAAAGGGAGAATTATAGACCAAAGGGATCTAGGGGTACAGATTCCGAACTCCTTGAAAGTGGAATCACAGGCGGACAAAGAGGTGAAGAAGGCATTTGGCATGCTTAGTTTCATCAGTCACAACATTGAATATAGGAGTTGGGACGAATTGTTAAAGTTGACAAGACGTTGATAAGGCCACACTTGAAATATTGTGTACAGTTCTGGTCACCCTATTGTAGAAACGATTCTATTAAACTAGAAAGAGTGCAGAAAAAATCTAGTGGGATGCTACCGGAACTTGATGGTTTGAGTTATAAGGAGAGGCTGAATAGACTGAGATTTTTGTCTCTGGAGCGTAGAAGGCTGAGGGGTGATCTTATAGAGGTCTATAGAATAATGAGGGGCACAGATCAGCTAGATAGTCACAAAGGTAGGAGAATCTAAAACTACAGGGCACAGGTTTAAGGTGAGAAGGGAGGGATACAAAACGGTTCAGAGGGGCACTTTTTTCACACAGAAGGTGGTGAGTGTCTAGAACAAGCTTCCAGAGTTGATAGGAAAGGCAGGTACAATTTTGTCTTTTAAAAAGTCTTTAAACAGTTACATGGGTAAGATGGGTATAGAAGGATATGGGCCAAATATGGACAATTGGGATTAGTTTAAGGATAAAAAATGGGGTGGCATGGACAAGTTGGGCCGAAGGGCCTGTTTCCATGCTGTGAACCTCTATGACTCTATGATCCTATGAATGGCCTCTTCCTGCTTTTAGCTTCAATGTTTCGATGAAACTCATGCCTTTTCTAAAATTATCAAAATGCTGAGTTGCCCAACGTCGTTACAATAATGGCCTTGTTTTAGAGGAAGACACAACCAATAAACAGCAAAACCATTAAAAGAATCAAAGGTAAAAGCAAAATACTGCAGATGCTGGAATCTGAAACAAAAACAAAACATGCTGGAAAATCTCAGTAGATCTGACCGTATCTACCGCATCTGGTTGGGGCGGCGCAGTAGCACAGTGGTTAGCACTGCTGCTTCACAGCTCCAGGGACCTGGGTTCGATTCCTGGCTTGGGTCACCAGCTGTGTGGAGTTTGCACATTCTCCTCGTGTCTGCGTGGGTCTCCTCCGGGTGCTCCGGTTTCCTCCCACAGTCCAAAGATGTGTGGGTTAGGTTGCTTATACTTAGCGTACTAAGGTGCTTAGGTTAGAAGGATTGGTGGGCAAAATGTGTAGGGATATGGGGGTCGGGCCTGGGTAGGATTGTAATGGGTGCAGACTTGATGGGCTGAAGGGCCTCTTTCTGCACTATAGGGATCTATGATTCTATCTGTGTAGAGAGAATAGAGCCATCGTTTTGAGCTAGGATTGGCATTTTGTTAGAGCTAAAGCGAATCAGCAGAGATATATCCTATTGGCATGGTGGGGGGTGGGGAGTGGGGGGAGTCGCAGAATTGTACAAAGGGATCAAAAGAATCAAAGGAACAACCTGCAAACATGTATGCACAAGTTTTTCCTGGTGGTGAGGGATGTTGAAAACTGTTAAAAAGACCACACGAGAGGTTTCAGTCTCGTAAATAGAGGCAAGAGTATAAAATAAAGTCTTCATAAGTTACTGGTTAGGCCCCAACTCAGAGACTGATTCTTGAAATATAATAAGACCTAAGATTTACTGAAATGATAACAGAGATGGACAACTTCAGCTACGTGGAGAGCCTGGAGAAGCTGAGGTTGTTCTCCTCAGAGCAGAGGCAGTTAAAGGGAGATTTAACAGAGATGTTCACAATTATGAGGCGTTTTTAACTGAGCAAATAAATAGCCGGAGCCAAAGGTTCACAGCATTCTGGGGATAAACAGATCTGAAATGACATGAGGATGAATGATTTTGCGCAGTGTGGGTTTACAACCTGGAAGGCACTGCCTGAAAAGGTGGTGGAAACAGTTTCAGTGAGAACTTTCCAAAGGAAATTTTATGTGGAGGGGGATCTCTGCGGGAACTATTTAGATTGCTCTTTTAAGGGTCAGCACAGTCACAATCGACCAAATGGCCTCCTCCTTTGCTGTATCATCCGATAATTATGATGATGTTATTTTCATTGTCTACCCCAACCCCTGTGGCAACTGAAAGCCTCAAGCCTAACTGTAAATGTCACTTTCTCCATCTCTACAGCCACCAAAGAGGAAGAGAACCATCGTTGCGAGGAAGGCAGATTGAATGGCCACTTGCTGCAGCTAGTCTCTGCAAGTGACATAGTCCAGCCAAAATCATAGAATCCTATAGTGCAGAAGGAGGCCATTCAGCCCATCGAGTCTGCACCAACCAGAATCCCACTCAGGCCCTATCTCCGTAACCCCATGCATTTACTCTAACTAACCCCCTTGACCCTTGACACTAAGGGGCAATTTAGCATGGTGAGTTCATCTA
This sequence comes from Carcharhinus amblyrhynchos, assembly GCF_965287045.1. Lineage (NCBI taxonomy): Eukaryota > Metazoa > Chordata > Chondrichthyes > Carcharhiniformes > Carcharhinidae > Carcharhinus > Carcharhinus amblyrhynchos. The sequence continues at coordinate 4,050,148 of NC_137336.1, read as the reverse complement.
ACCTGTACATCTTTGGACTGTGGGGGGAAACCAGAGTACCCAAAGGAAAGACACGCAGACAAGGGGAGAATGAGCAAACTCCACACAGACAGTGTCCCAAGCCAGGATTTGAATGCGGGACGCTGGCACTGTGAGTCAACAGCGCTAACCACTGTGTCACATAGATTCCAAGACTAAAACACATGCAGTCCTCACAGTCGAGAGCATCACAGAAATCAGGTCAAATAACTCCTGGGTTTTTACACGAGGACTATAATCGTGCTTTACAAAGAAAGTGTGTGTGGCTTGTTATAATGAAAAATGAGTGTGTCAAGAAAATCCATATCAATCGTACCTGCTAATATTAATTAGATTGCTACCTAATTAGATAGACAAACATGCGCATATACATGGGCGTATTAAGAAACATTATCAAAGGGACTAGTTAGCCAAATACACAATTTTTCCATTGAATAAATTAGTTTGTGTAAATACTATCAGATGGATATTTAATGCATTCACACAAAAATCGTTTATCAGGGACAATTCACGCCTATAAAATAAGCAGGCTAAACTCTCTGTTAAAACAGTCGTCCTCGGACTGTCTTACAAACATGTTAATTACTGGAATGCTAATATTCACAGCGTAATTTCAAGGCTTGCAAAACATCTCGAAATATACATCAAAGAATCTCTGGTAGTCTCTATTAAGAAAGATCACCCATCCAAAGCCTAATGTAGTAGGAATTGAAGGAAGTTTCTTCTTTTCAGTTTTAGTGAACCATTTAACATTGACCTTAGTGGTAGGAGGTGATTTATAATGTGTATTTCACCAGGAATTAGAATTCCCAGTTGGTTGCCCTGTACGGAACTGCAAAATCTATGCATAGACGAGAGGGGCTGATGAGATGTGACATCCATTAACACATCAAGTTGGAGATATGTGACCTCAATGTCTATGAGTTATTCCAGCCAGTAATCATTTTTAACTACTCGCTCCCTTCAACCACTCAAGTCCAGATAAACAACAAGCTGTCCGTTACGCAGAATGTAAATGCAACATTTACTGCTCAGGTATTATCATTCTTATGTTTGAATTGGAACATCAAGAGTTCAAACCCCACTCTGAAGGTTTGAACTTGGAAAGAAGTTGGACTGACTCTCCAGTGCCCTACTGAAGGAGTGCTGCACTGTTGGAGGAGGATCTGTGTTTACGCTATGTCAGATTGAGGTCTCACCAGCTTCCCGAGGTGGATGTTAAAGATCTGCTGGTAATATTATGAAAAAGAACAGAGGAGTCAGCCAATATTTCTCCCTCAAATAAGATCATGGCCAGGATGTCATCGCCTTGCCGCAGCATTGCTCCCCCCCTCAACCCAGCCCACGGTGAACTATTTAAATTGCCATCAACTGGACCCCGTAAAAACTCACTGGATGGGGGGGTCCATAAGAAAGATTATCTGATCATCAACACACCACTACTCAAGGGGCTTTCTATGTGAAGCTGATTTTTACCATAGTCATAGAGTCATAGTGGTTTACAGCACGGAAACAGGCCCTTTGGCCCAACTTGTCACTGCTGCTTCTTTTTTTAACCCCTAAGCTACTTCCAAAAAAATATATATTTCTATCCACAGAATCCTATAATGCAGAAGGAGACCATTCAGCCCTTCGAGGCCACGCTCCCACCCAGCCCCTACCTCCATAACACCATGCATTTACCCTAGCTAGATCCACTGCCACTAAGGGACAATTTAGCATGGCCAATCAACCTAACCCAAATGATTTTGGAGCGTTGGAAGAATCCCACACAAGGCATTGACCCAAGCCGGGAATCGAACCTGGGCTCCTGGTGCTGAGGGGCATCTAACCATTGTGTTACTGTGCTGCCTATGGTGTTAGTGATTGCACGTCAACTATAATCATTAGCTGTGAAGTGCTTCAGGATGCGAAAGGCACTATATAAATGCAATCCTTTTTTTAACAACACTATGTCGTTATATGGGTGAGTTTAACATGGGAACATGTAGCGAGATGATTCACAGGGTCACTGTGAAACAAAATTTGACACCAAACTACACCAGAATAATATTAGGACAAATGATCGAAAGCTTGGTCAGAGATAAGGGCTGGAACTTTCTGCTATTCCCCGTTAGCCCTGCAAGTGTGGATGGAGAATTTGGCACTCAGCCAAATCTGTGTTTAAAGTGACGGAACCATAGCATCACACTGGTGTGAATGGCTGGAAAATTCCACCCGAGATATTGAGGAACATGTCAACGGAGAAGATACAGAGAGACAGGTAGAGAGGGTTTAGGGTGATATTCCAGAGCCTGGGCATAGCCAGCTGAAAGCATGTCCACCAACCATAGAATAATTAAAATCAGGGGTGCCCAGAGTCAATGAATTTCAGAATGTTTGGAAGGTTAGGGTATTGAAGAGGAGGAAAGAAAGTTTTTACTCTGCGTTGGATGATGCCAGCAGTGCTTGAAGGGCTGTTAAATATCTTGGCCATGATGTGGGGTTGCCGGCTAGGGTACACACATAAGAAGTCTCAAAACACCAGGTTAAAGTCCAACAGGTTTACTTGGTAGCAAACCAAATAAACCTGTTGAACTTTCACCTGGTGTTGTGAGATTTCCTTATACATATCTTGGCCACCAGGAATGAAGACACGTTTCTTAGGTCTCCAGCGTTAAAGGTGTAACATCTAGCACCTGGATACTGTGTCAAAATCCCTCAGTGGCTTCCCTAGCATAGAGTGGATATTGGAGTTTCTGCCAATTAATTTCATTCACATGGCTGGAAGAATTTGCTTCTAGCCCAAGTTATCATGGATCATTATCACAGAATCATACAGTAAAGGAGGAGGCCATTTGGCCCACTGAGACTGTACTGACCACAACCCCAGCCATCCCCTATCCCCATAACCCCATGCATTTACTCTAGCTAGTCCCCGTGACACTAAGGGGCAACTTAGCATGGCCAATTAACTCAATCCGCATATCTTTGGACTTTGGGAGGAAACCGGAGCACCCAGAGGAAACCCACACAGTCACGGGGAGAACGTGCAAACCCCTCCAGACCGTGATCATCTCTCTGGTAGCAGCCCACTGCAATCTGCATCACAGCTTCCTGGAGGGAATACTGGGAGAATGAGTTGGTGTCTCAGGGTGACAGCATCCTGGCAACTCCTAATGGAACTGGCACAGACTGACACCCATTAGTAATGATCATGCACCTGTAGGAACCTGACCAAATGACATGAGGGGAAATGGTGGTGTAGTGGTAATATCATTGGGCGATTCTAGGACATGGGTTCAAATCCCACCGAGGCAGCTGGTGATATTTAAATTAAGAAATTTGGAATACAAAGATTTTCTTGGTGATGGTGACCACAGAATTGTCGATGATTGTTATATAAAAAAAATCTGGTTCACTAATGTCCCTTTAAGGAAGGAGATCTGACGTCGTTACCTGACCTGGCCTCCATGCGACTCCAGACTCACGGTGATTTGGTTAACTCTAAACTAGCACGGCAGTCACTCAGTTCAAGGCTAATTCATTCAAGGCTAGTAAATTCTGGTCTTGTCAGGTGCCCTGATGTCTCTATGTGAGAATTCTGCCCTATACATGATGCTGTCCTGTACATGGGGGAAGCGGGCCACTGCCCCAAATCCCAGAACTTTCTTAATCCAGCCGTTGACTTCCATTGTGGCTTTACAAGGACGTTGGTGACCTGCTGAATGGAGTGTGCACTGCAAACTGGGAACTAGCCAAATAAAGGCCTGGATTTTCTCGATTTTTATTAAGTCATTCTAAATAAGTGGTTAAGAATTTATTTATTTTTGTCACAGGCAGGCTTACATTAACATTGCAATGAAGTTACTGTGAAAATCCTCTAGTTGCCACACTCTGGCACCTGTTCAGGTGCACTGAGAGAAAATTTGACATGGCCAATTCACCGAACCAGTACATCTTTCAGACAGTGGGAGGAAACTGGAGCACCCAGACGAAACCCATGCAGATAGAACATAGAACATTGCAGCACAGTACGGGCCCTTCGGCCCTCAATGTTGTGCTGAGCTACGTCCAATCCCAAGATCAAGCTATCCCACTCCCTATCATTCTGGTGTGCTCCATGTGCCAATCCAATAACCGCTTGAAAGTTCCTAAAGTGTCCGACTCCACTATCACAGCAGGCAGTGCATTCCACACCCCAACCACTCTCTGAGTAAAGATATGGGGAGAACTCCAAACAGACAATGACCTAAGCCAGGAATTGAACCCAGGTCCCTGGCGCTGTGAGGCAGCAACACTAACCACTGTACCATCGTTGTCCGCTTTCAACTGAGTAACAGCTTATCTACTTCATAAGGATCATTATTAAAGTTGGTTTGAGATTGGTTGATTTTTGACACTCCCCTTAAAATCATTGAGTTTACCAACCTTGACAGAGGGTCGGTTAGCTGAGTAACAACGTGGACTATTACAGCTAAACTCATTTCTGTCCTCACTCAGTACTTCAGTAGGAAAGACAGAAACATCACCAATAATGTAACAATTAAGAAACGAGTAAGTTGGAGAGAAAAAAGAGACCCTGTAATACAGATGAACAAATCTTTAAGAGCATCATGAAAATAAAAAGGGAAAATGCTGAAAATACTCAGCAGGTCTGGCAGCACCTGTGGATAGAGAAAAAGAAGGTTAGCGGGCATTGAGGTGGAAAGTGGGGTTGGGTTTGGATTATAAAATTGTGGTTTGGAGACCATTGTCCTGATGACTTCCAGGTCCAAACATTGCACTACATTTTAGTCAGCCTTGTGACACGTTTTAAATGGAAATGCCCTAACTAATCAAGACACAAACTTGAGACCAAATTAGTAATGTAAGGAGTTCAGTAGTCCTGCAAGCTTTCTTTTTCAGATAAATATCCCATTCTCTTTTGAAGGCTTTGATTAATTCCACAGTCTCAGACAATGCATTCTGGATTCTAACCACTCGCTGTGCGAATCTGTCTCCAGCACACTCTCAGACCATTCATTCCAAATCCTAAGGACTCACTGTGTGAATCTATCTCCACCACACTCTCAGAGAGTTCATTCCAGATCCTAACCACTCGCTGTGTGAATCTATCTCCACCACACTCTCAGACAGTGCATTCCAGATTCTAACCACTCGCTGTGTGAATCTGTCTCCACCACACTCTCAGACAGTGCATTCTAGATCCTAGCCATTCTTTGTCTGTGAAAGCTTTTCCTTGAACCTCTTGTTTCTTTTGCAAATTACTTTAAATCTGTGCCTTTTTGGTTTTGATCCTTTTGATCAGGATAACAGTTTATATCCAGCTATTCTAGCCCGACACATTATAATTTGGAATGCCTCTATCAAATCTCCTCTCAATGATTTCTTCTCCAAAGAAAATCACCCTAACATCTCCAATCTATCCATGTGAATGAATCTTCTCATCCTTGCAGCCATTGATGGATGGCATTGGTGGGACAGTGGATGGCATTGCTGCCTCATAGCACTAGGGACCCTGGTTCAATTCCTGGCTCGCGTCACTGCCTGTACAAAGGCTGCATGTTCTGCCCATGTGTGTGTGGGTTTCCTCCACAGTCCAAAAGGTGTGCTGGTTAGGTGCATTGGCCATGCTAAATTCTCCCTCAGTGTGTCCGAACGGGCACTAGAATATGGTGGCTCAGGGATTTTCATAGTAATTTCATTGCGGTGTTAGTGTAAGCGTATTTGTGACACTAATAAAGAAACTAAATCTTAAACCATTCTCATCATTTTTTTCAGGACATTCTCAATGATGTCTTCACATCTTCCTAAAGTGCAATGTCCGGAGCTGGATCCAGATGAAGTCAAACAAGTGCTCTATACAGGATTAACATAACCTCTTTACTTTTGTCCACTATGTCCCTATTAATAAAGCCCAGGGTACTCTACAGTTTGGACTCTCCAGACATTCATGCCAGAAGGGCTCTCCCATCCTGCTGCAGTGAATGGAGATTTGGATGAGGGCCAAATTCTCCATTGTTTCTGCAGTTGTGTCGGGGTGTGAATGGCCAGAGAATTCTGGCCTATGTTTTATTAACAGCACTCTCCACTTAGCCTGCCACTTTCTATAATCTATGCACATGTTCACTCGGGTCCTCCTGCTTCTACGTCATCTTTAGAATGAATTGTACCTTTTTATTTTATATTGTTCCATTTGCCTGCCCATTGCACTAGCCCTTTTGAAGTTCAATACTCCTCACAATTCACAATATTTCCAAGTTTGACACCATCCAAAATTTTTGAAACATTGCCCTGTCCCCCAAGATCTAGGTGTAATAACTCCATGAGGGCAAAAGTCCCATCACCAAGTTATTATATTTACACCATACATCTGTGCACAGCCAGCTCTCCAGTTGCTCACTGCTGAATGCAGGCTAGGAGTCTGACACACCTGCTTTAAATAGGAAGCATGAGGCTCCCTGATTTAACCATCAATTAGGAATCATCAGGTAATCATACTCTAGCAAGCCAACCTCATCACCCTGACTGAAATCATTAGACGAGGCCAGTGATACATTTCGGTAGAAAGTTATCATAAAACCGACTCTGAACGGATCTATTATGATCCTTCCTCCTGTCCACAATAAGCAAACAATCACCACCATTTCATTCCGAATTTCATCTCCATATTGCTGCTGTCCCTCTCATTTTAAGAATTCTAACTTGACGATAAATCTGTTATACAGCAATGTATCAAATCCTTTTGGAATTCCGTACACACCAATCAATGCATTACCTTCACCTGTCCTCCCTGCGACATCAGAAAACAAAATCATGTAAGTTACTTCATCACAATTTTCCCTAAAGAACATCATTCTGGCTTTCCTTAATTAATTGTGACAAATATATAGTTCATTGTTCACATTAATAACTTAGAGGTAATACTTAGCTTTGGGAAGATAATTGTTTTGAAGGTAAGAACATAAGAACATAAGAAATAGGAGCAGGAGTAGGCCATCTAGCCCTTCGAGCCTGCCCCGCCATTCAATAAGATCATGGCTGATCTGTCGTGGCTCAGTTCCACTTTCCCGCCCTCTCCCCATAACCCTTAATCCCCTCACTTATCAAAAACCCATCAACCCGCGTCTTAAAAATATTTAGCGAGGCAGCCTCCACCACTTCAACGGGCAGAGAATTCCAGAGATTCACCACCCTTTGAGTGAAGAAGTTCCTCCTCAACTCCGTTCTAAACCGCCCCCCCTTTATCTTGAGGCTGTGCCCCCTAGTCCTACTGTCCTTTCTGAGCGGGAAGAGTCTCTCCACCTCTATCCTATCCATCCCATTCATCATCTAATATGTCTCAATGAGATCTCCCCTCATTCTTCTAAACTCTAACGAGTACAAGCCTAGTTTACTCAGCCTCTCCTCATAGGTCAACCCCCTCAACTCCGCTTTCAGCCTAGTAAACCTCCTCTGCACTCCCTCCAAGGCCAAAATATCCTTGCGTAAGTGCGGCGACCAAAACTGCACACAGTACTCCAGCTGCGGCCTCACCAATGCCCTATACAGCTGCAGCAAAACCTCCCTACTTTTATATTCAATCCCCCTCGCTATGAAGGCCAGCATCCCATTTGCCTTCCTGACCACCTGCTGCACCTGCAGGCTGGGTTTTTGCGACACATGCATAAGGACCCCAAGGTCCCTCTGCACCGTCGCCTGCTGCAGCTTTTCGCCACGTAAGTAATAGTCCTTAGACGCAGCACGGTTTCGTTAAGGGGAAGTTGTGTCTGACAAATTTATTGGAGTTCTATGAGGATGTGTCTAGGGCGGTGGATAGAGAAGAGCCGGTGGATGTGGTCTTTCTTGATTTTCAGAAGGCGTTTGACAAGGTACCTCACAAGAGGTTATTGCAGTAGGTAAGGGGGCATGGAGTTGGGGGTAGGGTGTCAGCGTGGGTAGAGGATTGGTTGTCAAATAGGAGGCAGAGAGTGGGGGTTAATGGGTGCTATTCGGATTGGCAGTTGGTGACTAGTGGAGTGCCCCAGGAGTCGGTGCTGGGGCCTCAGCTATTTACCATTTATATAGATGATCTGGAGGAGGGAACCGAGTGTATGGTGTCGAAATTTGCTGATGACACCAAGATTGGTGGAACGGCAAATTGCGCGGAGGGTGTGGAGAGTCTGCAGAAGGATCTAGATAGGCTGGGCGAATGGACCAGCAACTGGCAAATGGAATTTAATGTTGGCAAGTGCGAGGTGGTCCACTTTGGTAGGAATAATGGTAGGAAGGTAAGGTAACTAAAATGCTTGATTTAGAAATTTCCAGAATATCAAAAATAGAATGGAAGTGCAGAGTGTTACCCATGTTTGTTGAAAAGAGTCATAAAGTTAAGAGGGCCCACTTCTACTCCTAAATGGTTGTTTAAGATGGAGCCATAAAGCAGGCTTGCTTAGCTGGAAAATTGGAGATGTGACATCTACACTGTTTGCACAGGCGTACAGTCCAGAGAGCTGTTTTGTTTTGGGATTATAGCTAAATTTGTTTAAAACCATCCAGTGAACTTTGAAAGGAGATGGAGGAAGCTAAAGAATGTTTTCTGATTTCAATATATTCAAGTGTTCTACAGCAGAGGAAGAGACTTCTTACCGAACAGGGCTGCAGTTAGCAGGCTCCAGGTTATTAGTGTTCAAAGAAACCCTGGCGGCTATTGGTACAGCTGTTGGCTACAGTTTGGACCTCATGTGGTTTGCTGCTCACAGAGAAGACTGGGGAGCTATCAGCAAGCTCCAGGCAGTTAGACCTCAGAGAAGTCCTGGAGAGGCATTTATAGTGATCTTTAGTGGGGATATTGGAGTTCAGAATAACCGAGGGGCAGTGCTGGCTTTTTGAAGCCAGTGGTCTGCCCAAGAATTGAAGTGTGCCACTAATTAGAGGTGGGAGTGCAGCTTTCTGAATCCTTTGGAATGCAGGAGAAGAGATTTAAGCATCAGGAGGTGAGCAGTCATTGGGGCAGTCTGCATTAGAATCACCTTTCAAGGGAATCCAGAAGCTAGGTCTTCAAAAGTGAGCAGAGGATTCCCTCAGGATGGAGACAGAGTTTTAACAAGATATTATGACTCACAATGGTCACTGACATCTGAGTGGGTTGCTGAGAATTCCTTGGAATCTATCTAGGTTGTATGTGCCATTTAATATGGTCTCTGATCTTTACACACATGTTTTGTCTATCAATTTCCACAAAACTATCAATGCCCCACAAGGCTGTGTTCTCAGCCCCTTACTATACTCCTTATACACTTATGACTGTGCAGCTAAATTCCCCTCCAACTTGATTTTCAAGCTTGCTGATGACACAGTTGCAGTGGATTGGATCTCAAACAATGACGAGACAGAGTACAGGAGTGAGATAGAGAATTTGGTGCACTGGTGTGGTGACAATAATCTCTCCCAACAAAACAGAGGAGATTGTCATCAACTTCAGGAAGCATAAAGGAGAACATGCTTCTGTCTGCATTAATGGGGACGAAGTAGAAAGGGTTGAGAACATCAAGATTTTAGGTGTTCGGATCACCAACGACCTGTCCTGGTCCCCCCACGCCGACACTATAATTAAGAAAGTCCACCACCGCCTCTACTTTCTCAGAAGACTAAGGAAATTTGGCATGTCAGCTACGACTCTCACCAACTTTTACAGATGCACCATAGAAAGCATTCTTTCTGGTTATATCACAGCTTGGTATGACTCCTGCTCTGCCCAAGACCACAAGGATCTACAAAAGGTCATGAATGTAGCCCAGTCCATCACGCAAACCAGCCTCCCATCCATTGACTCTGTCTACACTTCCGCTGCCTCACCAACGCAGTCAGCATAATTAAGGGCCCCACGCACCTTGGACATTTTCCCTTCCACCTTCTTCCTTTGGGAAAAAGATACAAAAGCCTGAGGTCATGTACCAACCAACTCAAGAACAGCTTCTTCCAATTCTTCTTAAATATAGGAGGGGGGTAAAGATAAGCCCAGCAATTACAGCTCAGTGTTTAAAATTGATGGTATGTCTGGGGTGTGTGGGGTCCTTAGTTATGCTGGTTGTTTTGCCAAGGCAGTGGGAAATGCAGATAGAGTCAATGGATGGGAGGTTGGTTTGCATGATGAATTCAGCTACATTCACGACCTTTTTAATTCCAAATAAGGTGTAATTCATAGGTGAAAAGGGTGTCCAGAACATGGGGAATCATTGATTGACTTCCCCTGTAGAACTTGTTGAATATAAGTTCCCTAATTAACTCACCAAGTGGAGCTTGTGCACAGAGCTTTATATAAATCAGGCCCCTGAGTGGGTCTATTATTCCTTTGTCCTAGCTGGGACCTGGTTGTGTTCACCACAGGCTTATAGTTTTTGCTTAATTTTGTTTTGTGAAATAAAGCACTGTCCCTTTATGGCCAACCCCTGGAGTTATTATACTAAGTTTCTCCATTTGTATGAAATTCCTTTATTCAGAGAGGAATTAAGATGTGAAACTCACCAATGTAAGAATTGGTTGAGGGAAATTACTTAGATGATTTTCACAAGGAAGCGAGAAGAATACATGGGACACAGGCAATAGAAAGATGCTGAAAGGCTGAGATGTTGGAATGGAGGAGGAGTAGTGCGAATAATAAACATCACAAGAGGCAAACTGAATGCCCTGGTTCCAAGCTGTTAATTCTCTGTATTGATACTCTGGAGTCATTTTGCAATGAGGTTAATTAGATAATCATAGTTTTACTTGGTTTGGACTTAGAGAAATAAGTCAAACCAATTTGATGAACCTTCCATTAGACCCGTACATTTGGATGAGGTGGATTTGTGACTTTGGGGCCACTCTGTGTGTACCACAATTTCAAAAATGCAAAGCAAGAATTGTCCATTTCTGCACATATTCAACTTCTCCAATGCCTCCAGTTTTTTTTTTGTGCCGTCTGATTACTCAATGGTAATGTCTCTTAAGTGGCAGCAGAAACACATTTACAGATAGAAATATAATTACATACCATCTGCTGAACAACATGGAAGTAGCAATTGTGGCATTATTGGCACAGCAGTGAGGGGATTATTTACCATTCTATCATCAAGGTGCCGTTATGAATAATGCATATCTGACCAAATTTCACACATCTTTTTAGAAGGAATTATGTTTTGCTTTTTTAAAAAACAAGCATCCCAACTCCTCATGGTGCCGAAATTGAATTCTGTTGCAGTTTTATGGAGACTGATTTGTGAGGAGGAAGTGATTGGATATCAGTTGATATCGATCGAGTTGCCTTTCTGAACACAGTTAACTTGACACTTAGACCAAACCGAAATATCGCGGATACTGGAAAAGATTGCTACAAGATGGCGCCCGAATGAGGCAACTTCTTGCGAGCTGTGCCCATCATTCTAATTCTACTTTTTACTCTTGTTCTATGCCTTCTCTATGAATCGTACGCTCTGTGGAATGCACAAGAAGCAATAATTTTCACTATATGTTAATACACGTGACAAGCCAGCCTCCCACCCACTGACTCCGTCTACACTTCCCACTGCCTCGGCAAAGCAGCCAATATAATTAAGGACCCCACACACTCCGGACATTCTGTCTTTCACTTCCTTCCTTAGGGAAAAAGATACAAAAGCCTGAGGTCACGTGCCAACCGACTCAAGAACAGCTTCTTCCCTGCTGCCATCAGACTTTTGAATGGACCTACCTCACATTAAGTTGACCTTTCTCCACACCCTCGCTGTAACACTACATTCGGCACTGTCTCATTTCCTTCTCGATGGATGGTATGCTTTGTCTGTGTAGTGCGCAAGAAACAATACTTTTCACTGTATACTAATATATGTGACAATAATAAATCAAATCAAAATCAAGTGTGACTACACTCAGCCAATCGTCTTGGACACAGATTGGAGCTGGCCACAGATGTTGATGAGCGGGGATGTTCAAAAGATCTGCCTTATTCCTCTGAGACTTCATCACTATTGTTTTGATAAGTATTTGGCACTTTAGTCCTCACCCCTCACACCCCATTACCACCCCACCCACTCCACATACCCCATACATTCAACCATATGTCCCCCACCCACGCAAATGACCCCTCGTACCCTCTATGCAACTCATGTCATCCCAAACACATCCAATGGACCTCATAGCCCATGCCAACTTCACATCAACCCATGCCACACCATGCCTCTCCCACAAACATTCTCCAAGCCAATTCATCTGTATAAACTATAGCAAGTCTCAGGAGTCACAGTGGGATGAAATATAACAAATATGTAAATACATATTACAGCCTCCCCATTAATAAACATGAACTCTCATTCAGAAGGCCATTGAAAGCATTCAAAACCTTCAAGTACTTAATCCCTTATCACAACAACCAAGCTTGGTTCCAGAATCATACAACAGTGAAGGTTAATTGTTTAATAACCTCTTTGCACTGTCTGTCACCCCACTGGGATCATTAGAGGTTGTGAAAATCAACCAACAATTATAATGACAAAATGATAATGACAGGGTAATGTACAGCCATTGTAAATGGGAAATATTTCTTTTCAACTTTCATTGACACAGGCAGGCTACTTTAAAAAAAAGAGTTTGGGCTTAGCTAAATTCACAATTTGCACATTTTCAAATCTCACTGACACAGGCAGGCTGTTTTTGATGTTTTAAAGGAACTTGAGGAGTGTTTGCATCTTCTTGAAAACTTTGTGGCTCTGGGAATGTGGGATAAAATCCTTGCTGCTGTGAAAATGGGATAAGTTTGAAGGCAGCACTGATTTTGAATGTTCTCGCCGCATTCTGGTTTCCTTCCATGTGAATCATGATCCATCTCCTTTTCCCTACTGGCGAAAGTGGCATCTATTGGAAATGGAGATGGGACATTCGGATCCAGGCTCTGCCTACCATCTTTAAAGGTCTACACATCCTCCACTACTCTGTGAAATTCCTGCCAGAAGCTTTCTGCAAAGCTACAACCCGTACTTATATTCAACGATACAGCAAGTAGGCTGGTTGCTATGGTGATTTGAAATATTCAAAAGCAGAATTGTTATGCATGCAAACATAAACACGTAGATACTTGAAAAGAGGAGAAAAATTACAGGGAATGACAGATCTGATATGCCACCCTCAACTCCACTTTCCCACCTTATCCCCTTTGCCCTGGATCCCCTTACTGGTTAAATGTCTGTCTCAGCCTTGATCGTACTGAATGACCCAACCTCTGTGGACCTTTGTGGTAAAGAATTCCACAGATTCACTCCCCTCTGAAAGAAGAAATTCCTCGTCCTCCGTCTTCAGTGGGCCACCCCCTTACTCTGAGATTCTGCCCTCTGGCCCGAGACTCTCCCACAAGGTGAACCAAATTCTCAGCATCTAACTGATCAAGCCCCCTCTCTCAATATGTCTCAATAAGGACACTGCTCATTCTTCTAAACTCCAATAAGTATAAGCCCAACCTAGAAACAGGAATAGAAACCCTACAGTGCAGAAAGAGGCCATTTGGCCCATCGAGTCTGACCGACCATAATCCCACCCAGGCCCTACTCTCTTATCCCAACCTATTTACCCGCTAATCCCTCCCACCTACACATCTCAGGACACTAAGGTCAATTTTTAGCAAGATCAATCGACCTAACTCGCAGGAGGAAACCAGAGCATCCTGAGGAAACCCATGCAGACATGAGGAGAATGTGTAAACTCCACAGAGACTGTGACCCAAACCAGGAATCGAACTCAGATCCCTGGAGCTGTGAAGCAGCAGTGCTAACCACTGTGCTACCGTGCCGCCCAAGATCTCCTATTCAAGATCTCCTCATAATGAAATCCCTCCATATTCAGGATCAACCTAATGATCCTTCTCAGGGCTGCCTCCAACACCAGTATACCTTTCCTTAGATAAGGGGACTAGAACTGTCCACAGTACTTCAGCTGTGGTCTAACCAGTGCCCAGGAACACTTACCTATATTTGTATTCCATCCCTTTTAAATAAAGGCCAACAATCCATTTACCTTCCCTGTTACCTGTTGGACTTGCTGGCTTTTTGTGATTTATGCAGGAGGACAGTCAAACTGGCCTGTGCCAAAGCTTTCTGCACTTTGATAGCACTCAGATCCTTTATTCTTCCCACCAGAGTGCATAACTTCCCATTTTCCGGCATTATGGCAGAAATTAAAACAGTTTATCTGGCCATTGCCTTCGAAGGGATCTTGCTGTTTGACCATTGGCTGCTACAGTGAAACTTCAGAAGTATTGAGTTGACATTGGCCTCAGTCCATTGGTGCATCAGCAGATTCCCAGCTCCTAATGAGTACACACTTCCTGCTGGCTACCGCACAAGGAACAGACTGATTCGCACACAATTCAAAGGTTTTATCTGCCCAAATTTATTCAACTTTTCCTGTTGTTATTTGTTCTATTTTATTCTTTTTCTTTCTTGTGCAAGCTCGAGTTTATCCAGGATATTCTATCTGTGGTTCAAGTTTCCAGCATCTGCAATAATTCGTTTTGTGTTCCTGTTGATGAAAGTAGATGCTGGAGAGCTACTTCAAAGTGTCAGCATTTGCCTCAGGGTCAAGACTATGATTGACAGCTCACTGGGATATGCGCCCCTTATCTGGGACTTTAGTTAAATCTGTTCCTGGAATTCTTTCTGTCTCTCTTTTTTCTCTCAATCTCTCTTTCCTTTTATCTGTCATATTGTCTTATTTCATTCGCCCTTTCTAACATACCTATCGTCCCCTCTCTCTCTGTGGCCAGAATTTTGTCTGCCTTATAAATTTTCAGGAATTGGGATCAAACACTGAGGGTCAAAAAGCCTCAATTTGCAGAGGAAACACCTACAGATGATTACATCAGGCAGCAAATGAGCCGAACACACGGTGGCATTTCAGCCTCCTGCTCTGAAAATCTCTTTGTTGCATTGCTAGGCTCCTGACACAGCGCGAGGTCCATGTGCCTTCTCTAAGAATGTCATTGCGGTGTATATTTAAAGGTCAACTGTCCTTTTAAATACCTTGATAGGAAACCTGTCACAGATGGGTGGGCATCTGCTGCTGGTGGGACTCCCCTCTGGGGAAATCTCCCAGAGGTGGCAACACATCGGGAAACTATTGAGAGGCATATTGGCCTGATTTTCCATGCCCATTACAACTGCCAGGGAGAACGGAGAATTTGAATTTGAAAACTGGCGTGTATCTCTCCAGACGAACAGCCGAGTTTTCAGACATGACTGTCTGATGCTCAGTGCACATTCACTCTGTCAGAGTGGGGCTGATAGAGCCCAGAAGAGTGGCACTGCCTGGTTGGCATTGCTGGGGGGGCAATACCTACCTGGGCGCCCTGGCATGGTCAAATTGACTGGTTGTCATTTTTAAAAGCTGCCAGCGAATCGCGCCGGGGTGACGTCAGGCAGGCTCCGTGGGACGATATGCTGAGAATGGAATTAGTGGCACGGCGTCCCATCGTAAGGTTCAAATTGACTGTAAAATATACTAATCAGGCTTGCCCCACCCCCCCGCCAAGGCATGAACCTGATCACGTCATCGGACTGGGGTGGTGGGGAGGAGTGACGGGAGGGGAGATGCGGAAAAGATCCCAAACCAAAATCACACTGGTGCAAATCATATTTCTGGCCTTATGCATTATTTAGCAACTATCCTAGGATTTGTGCCCACATTGACCACTAAATTGAAGCCAATGAGTTTATGTTAACACACAAGGTAATTTTCTTCAATGATTCAAGGGCAAGAGTTTTAAACAGTTTGACCAGTGCCTTGGACAGTCCCTTTTGTCAGCTTCAATAATTGATTTTGAAGGTCAGTTGATAGTTAATGGCTTTATGCCCTTTTACGCACATTCATGTCAACTTTTAACAATTTCCAAGGGCACCTGACATCCTCAAAGTTAAAAGTTAAAGTTCATTTATTAGTCACAAGTAAGGCTTACATTAACATTGCAATGAAGTTACTGTGAAATTCCCCTAGTCGCGCACATTCCAGTGCCTGTTTGGGTCAATGCAGCTAACCAGCATGGCTTGAGGTAATGAGAGGAAACTGGAGCACTCGGAAGAAACCCACAGAGACATGGGGAGAACGTGCAAACTCCACAATGATCCAAGCCAGAAATCGAACCTGGATCCCTGGCGGTGTGAGGCAGCAGTGCTAACCTCTGTGCCACCGTGCCACCCCAAAGGTAAAAGGTCTCCTGGGAAAAGAAACAAAGTGGTAGCTTACATCTTAAAGATGTTCTCTGACAAGTCACAAAGCTCAAATCTACTCTTCGCAGCTCTTCTCTGCGCATATCAGCTTTCATATCCTGGCCTACCAAAAACAGGCTTCAATGGAGGCAGCCCATGTTTTAAATAACCAGCTACACTGCACATGCACAAAATGTCAACCAGCACAATTCCCACCACCAGGGAAATGGGAACTGCCATGTTCATGGGTGGGACTTATGATTTTCAGGTAATTCTACTATTTTGCAACCGTGGAGAGGTTTTTCACCGTGGTGAAAATCTGGGACTTTGATAAGAAAGCCAACTTTAGAACATCACAGATTGTTCAATGGTCGTTATACATAAAATTGTAGGGGCAGAGGCAGTCAGTTCCGATTCCATCGTGAGAGTTCAACAAGCCTGAATGTTCAATGACCATCATTGGACCATTTGACTGACAATCCAGCCACCGCTTTAACCATTCAATTTGTCCACCACTGATGTACAGTGGCAGCGATGGGTACCACCTACACAATGTGCTGTGTCAACTCATCAAGGTTCTTTGACAACACCTCCCTGACCCGAGACAATTGCCACCTTGGCAATGGAACAACCTGAGCTGGAACTATATTGATATTCCTTCACTGTCACTTTCACAGTCAAAATCCTGGAACTCCCTCTCCGACAGCACTGTGAGTGCACTGTCACAAGCGATGCTGATAGTTTTGAGGGTGTCCCAGCTTTGAAACATTGGTTTGTAGAGTGCATAGGTTTGTTTTTGGAATGGTGTGAGAAATCATGTGAAAATCCAGTGAGAACAACCAATCCAATAATTGTTACACAATGATTAAAGACTATTAAATTAAAAAGTCCAATTACACATGAACTGGTATACAACAGACTAAATAGACTGGGTCTGTACTCGTTGGAGTTTAGAAGGATGAAGGGGGATCTTATAGAGACGTATAAGATAATGAAAGGGATGGATAGGGTAGAGGTGGAGAGATTCTTCCCACTTAGAAAGGATAGCAGGACTAGAGGGCACAGCCTCAAGATGGGGGGGGGGGCGCAGTTTAGATCGGAGTTGAGGAGGAACTTCTTCACTCAAAGGGTGGTGAATCTCTGGAATTCTCTGCCTGTTGAAGTGGTGGAGGTTACCTCGCCGAATATATTTAAGTCACGGGTAGATAGGTTTTTGACAGACAAGGGAATTAAGGGTTATGGGGAGAGGGCGGGAATGTGCAACTGATCCACTTCAGATCAGCCATGATCTTATTGAATGGCGGGGCAGGCTCGAAGGGCTAGGTGGCCTACTCCTGCTCCTATTTCTTATGTTCTTAATACCCTGAGGCACTTACATATATGAATAAACAGATACACGGTTTATATGGAAATTACCCCTTGTTCCAAAATATATCCACAAATAATATCCTAACTAAATAAATCTATATTGTCAAATTTGGCAATGGACAAAGTGTAATGCTCTATCGCTGGGAGAATATGCTCATAATCCTTAGATTTGATTATTCCCTTCGGTCTCCATCTCAACCAGCTTCTTTCCAACAAAATAAAAATAGGTAGTACAGAAAAAAATAGTTTCAAAGAAAAGAGAATGGGATCATGCTTTACCTCAGAATACAAAGCTAGGGATTAAGTCTGGGGAATATATTTTCCTGGTCGAGTGAAGATATTTAAACTGCCTTTATAAGGGTTTCTGCACAGCCTGAGCTCTAAGGCATAGATGTGGTTCTGACTTCCTGGTTGTGAGTTGAGGACAAGCTTCTCAGGCTTGCTGGATGTAAAATGGCTTACCTGCTTCTGAAGGTGCTGTCAATTATATTGTTTTCCCTCACTGATTCCTCATTCTATGCATTCGTCTGACTGCATTATTCAACTTCCTTGCCTCTGGAATCAGTATGTTTATACCCCCACTGATCTCCCAGTTGCCTAGATAAGCTGTTTACTATTAATAAGGCGATTTACACCTGGTTCTGTCTGAATGCCTGCTAATCTCATTACTGGGAAAATTACATCCTTTGAATGCTGGCTATGGTTGTCGCTGGGCAGATTTTTACCTGTTGCTGGGCAGGTCACATCCAATCATGTCTTTTTAAATTCTTGTCACTGCTGTTATGAGCCAGATCCATGACAGTTCCGACACCAGATGGGCTGTAGTGGTGAAGAAAGCAACAAAACACTGCCTTCTCAAGGGCAATTAGTAATGAACAACAAATGATGGCCTTGTCAGCAATGCCCACGTTTTATAAGTGGATATTTAAAAACAAAACTCACTTCTTTTCAGTGTAAATAGTATTGCTTATTTCAATAATATTTTAAGGGGGGCGATGGACAAAGTGTAATGTTCACTGACTGGGAGAATATGCTCATAATCTTTAGGCTTGTTAATTTCCTTCTGTCTCCATCTCAAGCAGCTTCTTTCCAACAAAATAAAAATGGATAGTACAGAAAAAATAGTTTCAAAGGGAAGAAAATGGGATCATGCTTTACTGGCTTAGTCATCATGAGTTCCTTTGGTTTAAAAATATCTAATATCCACCATTGTAATGTGTTTGTGCTCAGAAATAATTATTGGGTCAGCTACGTGCAATGCAGAAGTCTCAACCAATTTCTCTCCCCCGCACCCCCACCACTACCTCTCCCCGCACCCCCCTCAGCCCAATCGCATTCCCTTCACCCATTTTCCTCTCTCTCTCTTTCATTCTCTCATTCAGAATTCCCTTCGATCTGTCTAAGCGCCTTTCTCCTTCACTGGACTTTCTTTCGAATGAATCAGTTGTGAAGAGTGTTGGTGGTCGATGTAGAGACAGCTTGATCAAAGGGAGAGGGAGAGAAAGAGAGAGGCCATTTCTATAGCATTCCTTGCCTGCAAGCACTGTTTGTAGCCCAATGATTTGCTATAGTTGTTGCGTAGAGAGATAACATGCTGGCTGTGCTCCAATGCAGTCAGTGTGCTGTCAAGAATCAAAGTGTTCTTTGGAGAGCTTTGCCTCACAGCTGTCAAAGAACACACACTCAAACCATTGCCCGAGCACAAAGAGGGGGGTAGAAAGGCAATCCTACCCTCAGTGGAGCTGTGTGCTGCTAACTGTGTGATCATGTGCCATTACTGTGGTAGTGTGAGTCGGTGGTACATTGTTCCATTGGCTGCTCTCAATGACAACTTACATTGCCCCAACACCTTTAGCATAATAAAACCTCCCACAGTGCTTCACAGGAGTACTAATATGATACTTTCCACAGAAAACCATAGAATCCTTACTGTGCAGGAGAAGCCCAGGGACGGAGGGGGAATGCTGGAAAATCCTAACCATGGACTACAATATATTCCAGCCATTGAGTACCAAAGCAGGTAAGTTTTGCTGACCCTTTATAAAGTTTGGGTTAAGCCCCAACAAGAATATTGCATCCAGTTCTGGTCACCACATTTTAGGAAGGATGTGAGAGCGCTTGAGAAGGTGAAAAGGAGATTTACCAGAGTGGTCCCAGGGAGTAGAGGGTTTTAGTTCCAATGTTAGGTTGGAAAGATGCTGTTGTTCATCTTGGTATAAAGATTGAGGGGAGATTTAATAAGATCATCTTATTGAATGGTGGGGTAGGCTCGAAGGGCTAGGTGGCCTACTCCTGCTCCTATTTCTTATGTTCTTATTTCTTATGTTCTTAATAGGTTTGGATAATATGGGTAAGGAGAACTGTTCCATTAGAGTATGGCGCAAGGACAAAGGGGATACAGTTTTAAGATTTTGGGTAAGAGATTTGGGGAGTGGTGAGGAAGAACTGTTTTAGACATTTCCACGTCCTGGGACTTATTGCCAATGTGTAGAGGTCTGATAATGTGATGATTATTTATATAAATATTCTCTCTGATGTTGAAGTTTGGGAAAGATGCCACTTCTCTGATGTCAATGAGTGTATCACTCAGGGGGAAGAGGGTAATGGGCACTGCCTGGGCACTGCTCCCTGGTATTACCATGAGAACATGTTGTGGGCAGCGTCAGGGAAAGTGCCTGGTAGTGCTGGGGGAGCAATGCCAGGAGGTGGTTCTGGGGGAAGGTGCATGCAGGGGTGTGGGGCAGTTCCAGGTGAACTGCTTTGCATTCAGGTGGCCTTTAAAAATGACGTCCTGATTTACGGGGGGACTAAATGCTAGTGCTCTGTTGCAGGACCCAGCACTTGTGTTCTTCTTCAATGTCCAGGACAATATAACGGGTGAAGCCACTGTTGTTACTGACAGCTGCAACACTGCTAATCCCACCCGCAATCAATCTTTGCCGGGCGCTGGGAAAATATCGCACCATCTCTTCCTTCTTTTTAGAGTCTTCCAAAAGGCCATTGCTCAATTTCCAGAACAGAGAAAAGATCCTCAGCCTCAACATTCCTTCCTGACATGGATAATCTCTCAATTACCACTTTAAAGTTTATTTATTAGTGTCACAAGTAGGCTTACATTAACACTGCAGTGAAGTTAGTGTGAAAATCCCCTATTCGCCACACCCCGGCGCCCGTTCGGCTACACGAGGGAGAATTTAGCACGGCCGATGCACCTAACCTGCACACCTTTGGACTGTGGGAGGAAACTGGAGCACCCGGAGGAAACCCACGCAGACATGGGGAGAATGTGCAGCCTCTGCCTAGACGGTAACCGAAGCTGGCATTCAAACTCGGGTCTCTGGCGCTGTGAGGCAGCAGTGCTAACCATTGTGCCACCACGTCGCCCCACATTACTCAGATAACAAATGTTTTTGGACTAGCACCTCTATTTTCCTATTTAATAATATGGAGACCCAAAACTGCCCTGGATTCCAAGCCGGGTCTAACCAACATTCCAAAAAAGTGTCATGTAAATTTTTGGCTTTTCAATCCGACCTGTCTCGAAATAAATCCCCATGCTTTTTTCTTTTCATGGATGTGTTTGCCAATATCACCACTTTTAGTAATTTAGTATCCAAGCCCCCCTGTCCCTTTGCCCCAGTTGGACATTTATATGCTCAACAAAAATCTCTAATTTTCTGCCCAAAATTCCATACTTACCTACTTTGAAGTTCATTTCTTGATTAAATGCTGATACAGTTGTTAAATGTTTTCCCATATTTTATCATAGTCCTCAGCTATTAACTACACTGCCTAAATTAACGCTATCCACAAATTCTTCGCTTGTGTTTTTGATTCCCTATCTCAAGTTATTGAAGCCTGTATGAAGAGTGCATTAATCCCACTTCCAGTCTGAGTCTTTTAACTCTATGTTCTCTGTTTTTTGTAGTAAGTTTGATATCCATTTGGTTACTTGAGCCTGACAAGGGAGCTGATGGCCTAGTCATATTATCACTAGGCTCTTAATCTAGAAATGTGGCAAATGTTCTGGGGATCCAGGTTCAAATCCCACCATGGCAGATGGTAGAATTTGAACTCAATTTAAAAAAAAAATCTGGAAAATATCTGATGACCATGAAACCACTGTTGATGTTGGAAAAATCCATCGGTTCACTAATGTCCTCCACCAGGACTGGCTTCCATGTGATTCTAGAGCCACAGCAATGTAGTTGCCTCTCTACCCTCCAAAGGGCAACTAGGGATGGGCAAAAAATGCTGACCAGCCAGCGACATCCATGATCCGCAAATCACATTTCATAGCTTCTTGTTCTCCTGCTAATTTTTTTCTGGTAATTCTTTCTTAACATGTTTCATGTTCCCTCTTGTCATCTGTTCCTTGTTATTTCTGTGCCTCCTGTATGTATTCTTCACCTTGAATATTACTCTTACTTCATTCATTCATTTCTGGTGTATCAGAACTGGTCAATTTCTTTTTGTTTTCTTAGTGGGGTACATTTGTCCTGTGTCTGTACCCCTTGATTTTAAATGTTCCTCACTATTGTGTTTCTTCATTTCCAAGTCAATCCTTCCTGTTCCTCTCCCCCGCCCCCAACCCCCGCCCCACCCTCCCAATTACCACTCTCATCTGCTTAAAATCAGTTTATTCACAATTTATGACTTTGGCAATTAACTTACTCGAGTACAACTCAATCTGTGACCTGGACGTTATTGCATTGTGATCATCAATACCTGGATGCCCCCTGCACTTATTTCTCTTTTTCCTTCTGGTTTTTTACCATTACTAGACCTAGCAGTGCTCCCTCTCTTACTGATCTCCTTACCTGCTGGGTGAGAATGGAATCCGGCATGTTTTCTGAAGTCTCCATTCACTTGGCCGTTCTGTGTTGTCCCTTCTTGGCCGTTTATTTGGGACTGGTTAAAATATCTTATGATTATTATTCTCGGTCCTTTACCCATTTCATATATTTGTTTATATTTTTCTACATCGACCTCCTTGCTGGTGACTTGTAGTGTACACAGATTAGCATGATCGATTCCTTCTTATCTTTTCCTTCAATCCATATGGATTCTGTTTCTAACCTGCTGTTACTAATGTCTCTTTGATCCACTGCTGTTAAATTATTGCTAATTAGTACAGCGATTCAAATTCCTCTTGATCCTTCCCTATCCTTTCTGATTTATTTTAATCTGCAATATTTAGTATCCTGCTCTGTCATTTATGTAACCATGGTTCTGTTATTCAGACTACATCTGACTCCTCATTACAAATGATTACTTTGACTTTTCCTACTTTATATTGGAATTGGTACACACGCAATTTAATACATTGGCAATTGTGGTTCCTTTTTTTTACTTTTTACCCATCATTTTAGGTTTCAGTTGCAAGAACAGCCACATTGGAATAGATTCTATGGCCTACTGGCATACGAGTCTGAAAATGCCCAATCTCGTTTGATCTCGGAAGGTAAGCGGACTCAGGTCTGGTTAGTTCTTGTGGGTGGCATGGTGGCACAGTGATTAGCACTGCTGCCTCGCAGCGCCAGGGACCCGGGTTCGATTCCCGGTTTGGGTCGCTATCTGTGTGGAGTTTGCACGTTCTCCCTGTGTCTGCGTGGGTTTCCTCCAGGTGCTCCGGTTCCCTCCCACAATCTGAAAGACGTGCTGGTTAGCCACAACAGGCGTCGGAACGTGGCAACAAGGGGAATTTCACACTAACTTCTTTGCAGTGTAAGCCTTACTTGTGACAAATAAATTACTTTAATTCTCCGGCTATGCCCACAGCTGGGATTCTCTGTTCCCACTGCAGTGATTGAGGATTTGGCTGAGCGCTGAATTCTCTGCCCTTGCTGGCAGCGGTGATAATTCTCCAGTTGTTGGTTGAAGGAATCTTGGGTCTCGCCTACTGCAGGAATTGGAGCGGGCGAGACAAAAACCTCAGTGACAGGTCTGTTGAGTTTGGATGGGAATTTCTGGTCTTGGAGTGCCAGCAGCTGGAAAATCCCTCTGGTCATCTTGATTCTGACCTTTGCCTAACCATTACTTTCATCTCCTATTTGTTTTCTCTTCATATTCTTGTTATTTTCACTCAATCCTCCCTCCCTCTGTTGCTGGTTGGAAGCTCTAACGCCCGCCCGATTTGTCCTTTCTGCTCAGCTGCTGCTTTCATCCTCCTGCAGGTGGAGTGAACCCAGGGGTACAGTTCCTTCCTGCCCCAGTATTGGTACCAGTGCCCCTCGCCACAGAACCCCTTCATCCCTATCAATCTTTCAGCCACACACTCACCTCCTTTGCCTACCCCCATGCTGATTAATGCATGGGTGTGGGAGTTGATTATTACCCATGAAATATTGACTTTTTTAAAAGTTGAATCGATAAGTTCTGAGATTGTCTTAACAGTACCTCCTCCCTGCTGCTTCCGCAGTCATAGAACATAGAAAAGTACAGCACAGTACAGGCCCATCGACCCTCAATGTTGTGCCGAGCTATGTCCAATCCCAAGATCGAGCTATCCCACTACCTATTATTCTGGTGTGCTCCATGTGCGTATTCAATAACTGCTTGAAATCACTGAAGTCACTGGTCCTGACATGAATCATCATCACTGGAACTTATACATGCCTTTCCAAGTTTCTGTCCAGTTGTTTGAAGATATCTGCAACTTTTACCAAGACAAGATGACACTCTCCTCTGGATCCTTGTTCAACTGCAGGGGATGCCTTCTGTCCCTTAATTATTGATCCCGTGTGACTATAACAGCACCCTCCCTCCCTTCCACTTTGTGTTGCTTCTTGACCCAAAGCACCTTTGCTTTTGGCAATCTGCTTAGCAACATGAGAAATAGGAGTTTGGGTCACTGTCTGAGTGGAGTTTGCACATTCACCCTGTGTCTGTGTGGGTTTCCTCCAGCTGCTCTGGTTTCATCCCACAGACCAAAGATGTGCAGGTTAGGTGGATTAGCCATGCTAAATTGCCCCTTAGCGCCCCAGATGTGTAGGTTAGGGGGATTAGTGGGTAAATATGTGAGGTTCCAGAGAATTGTTGTCAGTGAAGACTTGGGCCAAATGGCCTCCTTCTGCATTGTAGGGAGTCTATGATTCTATGCTCAACTGGTTATCTGAAACTGGTTGTTAGTGTAGCTGTTAGCACACTCAGGCTTGTTTAGAAAGTGCTGCCCAATCACAGAATTGCAGTTAGCAATAGGCATTGTTGATGAATTTCAATGGTGATGCATGATAGGTATGTAAGCTGTACTTCCAGGGATTGGTTGATTGAACCGAGTGGCATGTTCCTTTGGTTGTTAATAATAGGCAGATTGTACTCAAATAGCATGTGCTTGCTAAGTCCCAAAACAGTGGCTGAATGGCCTCTTTCTGTTGCTAATGCTCCAATTCTCTTCTTTCATTTTATATAAGGCCTGGCTCTAATCCATGATTAAGAAAGATCTGGAGGTCATCAGTGCATTGTATCCACTGATCAGGATGGCATCAGGAGAATAGAAGGAGCAGTCACTCCATCTTCATTCCTTTATTGAGGAAGTTAACACAGAAGGGCATTTGTGATCGTGCCAAATGGAGAGATGAAGAGAAAGAGAGAAGACAGGAGGCTAATTGGTTCATCTACCTGACCACGGAAGGCTCCAATTCCCCTCACCGCAGTTCCTTGATTGACCTCAGAGATTTTAATCCCTCATTGGGAAGGCCATTCTAGATTTTGGATGAATCTCGATTTCCCTGTAATCAGCCCTATGCTCGCTTTTTCCATGGGTATCGGGGCCTTAACTTATTGGAAACATTATGAAGATGAAGCAAACGGAATTGGGGAAGTGATGCTGCACTTTCAAAAGGTAAAAAAACGGGAGGCAGTGGTGTCACGTGAGTAACACACAAGGGTTCAGGACAGATAAAAGGCAAACTACCATCAAAAAAATACGTAAAGTTTAATTCCTGAACTCCACCACACAATGCTTTGGTTTCCTCGGGTGGATTAAAAAAAAAATACATTTGAGGCCATCAAGTTTCAATGAAATAAAATCGAAAAAGGAAAATCAATATTTTTGTAAAAGCGATATGATAGGCAGTGAGGTTTATTGAAAATTGGTACATTGACACTTCAAGCAGCGTCGCAGACAGTCAGTGATTACAAAATCAAAATACAACTTTTCCTGACAGCAATTTAACCGGAGGCATGCTTGAAGGGTTTGTTTGAGATTTAACAAATGTTTCACAAAAATATAAGGACTTGTGCTTGGGCCTGTCTATACAAGGCTTGATTTGTTTGTTCAAAGACAATTCCAGTTAATTAATGGGACGGCTGTGCAAGAGCCATGAGCACCTTTTACTCAGTGAGATCCTGTTTCCATTATGCCTCAGTGCAAACTGTGTCGCCCAGGGGGCTGGAGCGGGACCTGTGGTGAGAGATAAAGCAGGCATGGAGTGGATGCTTCCTCTTGTGGGACATCCTAGCAGGAGAGGTCATGGATTTAGGATAAAGGATAGCAAATTTAAAAGAGAGTTTAGGAGAAACTACTTCCCCCAAACGGTTGTGAATCTGTGGAATTTGTTACCCCAAAGTGCGGTGAGCGCCGGGACAATGAGTAAATTCAAGGAGGAGTTAGACAGGTTTTTAACTGGTAATGGGTTGAAGGGTCATGGGGAAAAGGCAGGAAAATGGGGATGAGGAGCATATCAGCCATGATCGAATAGCGGAGCAGACTCGATGGGCCAAATGGCCTAATTCTGCTCCGATATTTTATGAGCTTATGAACTCATGAGAGAATTTAGACCTGGCACTTCCTTGCTATTGAATTTCTGAGATACTGAGTGCTCAGGAGCAATGAAGAACTCCCTCTCTCAAAAAGCAGGTGGAAGTCGGGTCTTTGCACATGTTTTAAGACAGAGCCGGATAGATTCTTGGTAAGAAAGTGGGATGGGGTGGGGGATTGGGACGGTGATTGAAAGGTTATGGAGCAGGTGGGAGTGTGGAGTTGAGGTTACATTCATAGCACCATCAGCCAATGGTGGGCTGCCTCTCACCGTCAACAAACCGGCTGCAGGGTAGGTGGGGGGGAGCTGGGAGGGAGGGGACTAGAAGATCCTGCCATGGGTCCTTATGTCTGAGACACTAGGCAGAGAAGAGACTTGAGTTTTAGACAGACTGTGGACATACTTCAGAATCTGCTTAACGCTTGTGCATTAATACTGCATCTAAGCAGGTTACAGAGTTGTGTGGGTTTGCTGGCTGGCCACGTTGGATTGAGCCTTCACATCAAGGGGATTTGCAGGGTACGGGGATATGGCCTGGGTGGGAGTGTTGGTGCAGATTCAATGGGTCACATGGCCTCCTTTTGCACTATAGGGACTCTATGGTTCCATGTGGATAGGCATGCTGCTGTCTGGCATGTTTCCAATCTCTCCGTCTCTCCTGACAGTCTTTAACACATGATTGATTATTGTCAATGGCACTAGACCGTAGGAGGAGAGGTAATAAGCCGTGGATAGCGAAGGAGGTGAAGGAAAGTGTTAAATTAAAAGCGGAGGCGTTTAGAGTAGCTAAGAGTAGTGGGCGAGAAGGGGATTGGGAGAGGTTCAAAGATTGACAAAGAAGTTGATAAAGAAGGGTAGGAGAAACTATGAAGCTGGGCTCACGCTTAATATAAAAAAGGATAGCAAGAGTTATTATAAATATATAAAAAGGAAGAGGCTGGCTAGGGTGAACGTTGGTCCCTTAGAGGATGAGAAGGGGGACCTAGTGGTAGGGGGTGGGGAAATGGCTGAGGTCTTGAATAACTTTTTTGTTTCGGTCTTCACGGAGGAAGACGTGAATAATTTGCCGGATGTTAGAGATGGAAAGGTGGTAGGACTGGAGGGTCTCGATGACATTACTGTTACTAGAGAGGTGGTGCTCGACAGACTGGAGGGGCTGATTGTGAACAAGTCCCCAGGACCGGATGGAATGCATCCGAGGGTCCTGAAAGAAATGGCGGAGGTGATAGTGGATGCCTTGGTGGTTATTTTCCAGACGTCGCTGGATTCCGGGGAAGTGTCGGAAGATTGGAAAACGGCTAATGTTACGCCGTTGTTTAAGAAGGGTGGCAGGCAAAAGGCGGGGAATTACAGGCCTGTTAGTTTAACGTCTGTTGTAGGTAAAATGTTAGAATCCGTCATCAAAGAGGAAATAGCGAGGCATCTTGAGGGGAGCTGCTTGATAGAGGAGACGCAGCACGGTTTCGTTAAAGGGAAGTCGTGTCTGACAAATTTACTGGAGTTCTATGAGGATGTGTCTAGGGCGGTGGATAGAGGAGAGCCGGTGGATGTGGTCTTTCTTGATTTTCAGAAGGCGTTTGACAAGGTACCTCACAAGAGGTTATTGCAGAAGGTCAGGGGGCATGGAGTTGGGGGTAGGGTGTTAGCGTGGATAGAGGACTGGTTGTCAAATAGGAGGCAGAGAGTGGGGGTCAATGGGTGTTATTCGGATTGGTGGATGGTGACTAGTGGAGAGCCCCAGGGGTCGGTGCTGGGGCCTCAGCTATTTACCATTTATATAGATGATCTGGAGGAGGGAACCGAGTGTAGGGTGTCGAAATTTGCTGATGACACCAAGATTGGAGGAAAGGCAAATTGTGTGGAGGGTGGTGAGAGTCTACAGAAGGATCTAGATAGGCTGGGCGAATGGGCCAGGAAATGGCAAATGGAATTTAATGTTGGCAAGTGTGAGGTGGTCCACTTTGGTAGGAATAATGGTAGGAAGGATTATTACTTACGTGGAGACAAACTGCAGCAGGCGACGGTGCAGAGGGATCTCGGGGTCTTTGTGCATGAGTCGCAAAAACCCAGCTTGCAGGTGCAGCAGGTGGTCAGGAAGGCGAATGGGATGCTGGCCTTCATCGCGAGGGGGATTGAATATAAAAGTAGGGAGGTCTTGCTGCGGCTGTATAGGGCACTGGTGAGGCCGCAGCTGGAGTACTGTGTGCAGTTTTGGGCGCCGTACTTACGCAAGGATATTTTGGCCTTGGAGGGAGTGCAGAGGAGGTTTACTAGGCTGATGCCGGAGTTGAGGGGGTTGAGCTATGAGGAGAGGCTGAATAAATTAGGCTTGTACTCGTTAGAGTTTAGAAGAATGAGGGGAGATCTCATTGAGACGTATAAGATGATGAATGGGATGGATAGGATAGAGGTGGAGAGACTCTTCCCGCTCAGAAAGGACAGTAGGACTAGGGGGCACAGCCTCAAGATAAAGGGAGGGCGGTTTAGAACGGAGTTGAGGAGGAACTTCTTCACTCAAAGGGTGGTGAATCTCTGCAATTCTCTGCCTGTTGAGGTGGTGGAGGCTGCCTCGCTAAATATTTTTAAGACGCGGGTTGATGAGTTTTTGATAAGAGAGGGGATTAAGGGTTATGGGGAGAGGGCGGGAATGTGGAACTGAGCCACGACAGATCAGCCATGATCTTATTGAATGGCGGGGCAGGCTCGAAGGGCTAGTTGGCCTACTCCTGCTCCTATTTCTTATGTTCTTATGTTCTTAACCCTTTAAACTGTACTATGTTCCCTGGGTAAAGAGGTTTCTCCTGAATACATAATTCACTTTATTGGTGACTACCTTGCATTTAAAGTCCCTAATTCTGAGTGTCTGCAATAGGAAACCTCTTGTCTATGCCTAGACCATTAACCCCTCTAATGAACTTAAAGAGCAAAGGGATGATGATACAAAAAAGAATTTAATGAGACAAGTAAATGACCAGGAAAGGTGTAAATGATGACAGCAGAACAACAGGGGATTTTCATTGCAGTGTTAATGTTAGCCTACTTGTGACACTCATAAATAAACTCAAACAGAGTGGGAGGGAAGCACGTCAAAACCAATGGGAGAGACATTGACGATGAAGAAAAACAGAAAGTGCTGGGAAATATTGGCAACATCTGTGGAGACAAGATCTATACAGCTGCAACATGACTTGTCAATTTTTAAACTCAATGCCCCGGCCAATGAAGGCAAGCATGCCATATGCCTTCTTGACTACCTTCTCCACCTGCATTGCCCCTTTCAGTGACCTGTGCACCTGTACACCCAGATCCCTTTGCCTATCAATACTGTTAAGTGTCCTGCTATTTACTGTATAATTCTTATCTGTATTAGACCTTCCAAAATGCATTACCTCACATTTGTCTGGATTAAATTCCATCTGCCATCTCTCTGCCCAAGTCTCTAATCGATTTATATCCTAGTGTGATCTCTGATGGTCCTCATCGCTATCCGCAAATCCACCAACCATCTGCAAACTCACTAATCAAACATTTTCCTCTAAATCATTTATATATTACGAACAGCAAAGGTCCCAGCACTGATACTGGAGGAACGCCACTTGTCACAGTCCTCCATTCAGAAACACACCCTTTCACTGCTGTAACTAGGGATGCCTATCTCTGGACGTTTCATCAAATGAGTCATCCCTCCACACTCCAGCCATTAGTCGGCTGATGCGTCCAACCTTGTGCTGCTCTGCCTTCCGACATCAATGGAAAACCAAAGAGACTCATTATCTGATTGGATTTTGCTGGATGATCAAACGGCCACCTCTCTTTCTCCATTTTCCATGTTTTTATGCCCAAGAATTACCAGAGGAAAAGACACAAAACCAAACTATTCCAATATGCTGATGATGTTTCTCCAGAGTCCCGTACAGCAGTGTCCTGTAAGAAGTCTCACAACACCAGGTTAAAATTCCAATAGGTTCATTTGGAATCACAAGCTTTTGGAGAGCTGCTTCTTCATCAGGTCACCAATGTCCTGGATATTGATTTTCAATTCCTGGGAAATCCTGGAGTGTTGGCAACCCTAAAAAGTGCCAATTCTCTGACCCGCTTTCTTGGCATGAGACTGACAGGGACGCAGTATGGCAACATTCACCTGGTGGTTAAAGTGTTGGAATATCCACATGGGTTTTGTGTGGGCGAAATGACTCAAAGGGCAAGAACAAGGCTAAGAAACTCTCATTAACAGACTAATGGATGGTCTGACTGGATTGCTTAAAGATGATTAATGCAGCTGATAGAGAAACTATTCCCTCTTGCGGTGGGAGTAGGAGTGATTTAAAACAAGGGAGAATAACCCTAAAAATAGAGCTGAACGAATCAGCGATGATATCAGAAAGCACTGTTCTAAAAAAGCAGCAGGAAATGTGTAACATTCTGCCCACAAAAAAACTGCCGAAGCTGGGGGGGGCGGTCACGGGCAAAGTTCACAATTGGTAGAATTGGTCGAAGAATCAAAGAAGTCTAAAACCGAGATAGACAGCCAGAGTAAAGGTGCGGATGAGCCATCATCCAATTCAGTGGCATGTATAACTAAAGGACAAGTGAATCCCTTTGGGGTTCCTTTATTCATCACAGGATATTAGAATAATTGACAGCTCCAGTGGCCTAATGGATAAGGCACTGGCCTCCTAACCCAGGGATCATGGGTTCACGTCCCATCTGGGGTGATGTACATTTTGGGGCGGCACGGCAGCACTGCTTGGCACTGGTTAGCACTGCTGCTTCATTGCTCCAGGGACCTGGGTTTGATTCCCTGTTTGGGTCACTGTCTGTGTGGAGTTTACACATTCTCCTCGTGTCTGCGTGAGTTTCCTCTGAGCGCTCCGGTTCCCTCCCACAGTCCAAAGATGCGCGGGTTAGGTAGATTCGCCATGGTAAAATTGCCCCTTAGTGTCTTGAGATGCATAGGTTAGAGGTTAAATATGTGGCGATAAGGGGGTAAGACTTAGGTTGGATTGTGGTCTGTGTAGACTCGATGGGCCAAATGGCTTTTTTCTGCACCGTAGGGTTTCTATGATTCTATGACTGGGGAAAAATTGGATAAGGTTTTGTATGGCCTGCTCATCCTGCCACCAGGAGTCAACTTTGGAGGGGCTGGAAGATCCCGTGGGTGGGAAGGACTGGAAAATCCCAGCCTTATGTCTTTGGAACATTTCTTCTGTTGAATCATTTGGGTAAATCCTTTCCCAAGTAACATGTTTTAAAAGTCTTGTCAGAATTTTCTTCATTCCTTCATGATGTTGCAATTCACAATACTCAGGGGAGATTTCACCATTGAGATGGGTGAGTGGAAATTCTAGGCTCTTAACAGCCGGTGCTCCCATTTCTCCCTTTCCCGCTCATAGAAGCTCTGAGGATCAGGATCCCACCAAGAGCAATAAACCATCTTCCTGCTACTGACTGTGCTCCTGTGCCTGTCCAGAATGTTTTGCTTTCATTTTAAACTTCCAGTTTGTCATGGATTTCAAAAGCCATACTGGTTAGAGTGCATTGACCATGCTAAATTCTCCCTCAGTGTTCCCAAACATGCTCCAGAGTGTGGCAACCAGGGGACTTTCACCACAACTTCATTGCAGTGCTAATGTAAGCCTACTCGTGACACTAATAAATAAACTTCAAAATCTAACTTTAAAAGATTCAGGTGCTCACTGCAAAGGTGGCATGCCCAACCGGGCAGTGGGTTAGCAACTTACTTTGTGTGTGTCATTCTTCAAGATAAACACAGTTCAAAATTGGCATCTACCTTGGTTGTCACAGTCAGCATCTCTCATGCTATCATGAAGCAAGTCCTTCACCAACAAGGCTAAGTGAGGATCCAATACAAATATTGAATAAAATAAATCTTCACCAATGCAATTACAATGTCACTCCAAAATAATTCAAGCCCTCTTGCTTGTTCGTGCACAGCTGCTCTTGTTTTACTCTTTTGAAATCATTAATTCTGAGGATTTGTTGGTGTCTCTTTTCTCAGCAACACTCAAGATAAACTCAAAATCCCAGTCACTGACCTCTGTGCTAAAGGGGCAGCACAGTAGCACAGTGGTTAGCACTGCTGCCTCACAGCGCCAGGGACCTGGGTTCAATTCCGGCCTTGGGTCACCGTCTGTGTGGAGTTTGTACGTTCTCCTTGTGTCAGCGTGGGTTTCCTCCGGGTGCTCTGGTTCCCTCCCATAGTCCAAAGACATGCTGGTTAACTTGATTGGCCATGCTAAATTGACCCTGGTGTTAGGGGGATAAGGAGCGTAAACATGTAAGGTTACGTGTATAGGGTCTGGATGGGATTGTGGTCCCATGGGTGGGATTCTATAATAAATTAGCCCTTCCCAGACACTCCATCCAAGACTCTCACAACATTGTACACCTCAATCAAATCTCCCCTCAGCTTCCTCTGGAGCATGTTCTTCAAGATAAACACAGTTCAAAATGGGCATCTACCTTGGTTGTTACAGTCAGCATCTCTTGTGCTATCATGAACGGTCCCAGACTATCTCATCTTTCCTCATCGCTGCAGATTTCCAGTCCTGACAACATCCTTATCAATCTCGTCTGCATCCTCTCTAATACAGTCACATCTTTTGTGTAATGATGTAAGCAGAACTGTACACAGTACTCAAGGTGCTTCCTTATCAATGACCTTTCCAGCATGACTTGTCTGCTATGCCTATATCTTGGTATATAGGGTCACAGTATCATAGAATCCCTACAGTGCAGAAGGAGGCCATTTGGCCCATCCAGTCTGCACCAACCACAATCCCACCAAGGCCCTATTCCCGCAACCCCACATATTTACCCCGCTAATAGGTTTACCAGGCTGATTGTGGGGATGGCGGGGCTGATGTATGAGGAAAGATTGACTAGGTTAGGATTGTTTTCAATGGGGTTCAGACAAATGAGTGGGGAATCTCATAGAGACTTATAAAATTCTAATAAGACCAGACAGGGTAGAGATTCCTAATGGTGGGGGGAGTCCAGAACCAGGGATCGCAGTCTGAGGATTCAGGGTAGATCATTTAGGACGGAGGTGAGGACACATTCCTTCATCCAAAGAGTGGTGAGCCTGTGGAATTCATTCCCATAGGAAGTAGTTGATGTCAAAACATTGAATGCATTCAAGAGGCAGCTGGATTTAGCACTTGGGTGAATGTGATTAAAGGTTATGGGGAAATTAAGCAATTGCGTTGGATGATCAACCATGGTCATGATGAATGGTGGAGCAGGCTCGAGGGGTCAAATGGCCTCCTCCTGCTCCTATCTTCTACGTTTCTACATTTCTATGTTTCTATGTAATCCCTCTGACACTAGTGTCAATTTAGCAGGGCCAACCCACCTAACCTGCACATCTTT
Organism: Carcharhinus amblyrhynchos; assembly: GCF_965287045.1. Lineage (NCBI taxonomy): Eukaryota > Metazoa > Chordata > Chondrichthyes > Carcharhiniformes > Carcharhinidae > Carcharhinus > Carcharhinus amblyrhynchos. Next base: position 4,016,418 of record NC_137336.1, on the reverse strand, counting down.
GGGGTGTGGCAGGAAACCGGAACGCCTGGAGGAAACCCACACAGACACAGGGAGAATGTGCAAACTCCGCACAGGCCTATAAAGAAAATAATTCCACATATCTTCTTAACCATCTTAGTTACCTGTCCTGCTATCTTCAGAGACCTGTGGACAGTCAGTCCAAGGTCATTAAATCCCTACACTTCTCAGAGTACTCCAATTTACTGTGTAATTCTTTGCTGAGCTTGACTTGCCCAAATACATCACCTCACACTTCTTTGGGTTGCCACCTTCTCTCTGAGTTTCTATTACTGGACCTGTCCATTGATATCTTCCTGCAGCCCACAGCAATCCTCCTCGCTACTAACCACACTGCTGCAAACTTCTTCATCATTCTTCCTAAGTTTAAGCCCAAATCATAAATATATACCACAAAAGGCAGGACACTGAATACTGAGCCCTGTGGTACCCCACTGGAAAGAGCCCCTCAAGTCGCAAAAGCATCCATAGTCAATTACACTTTTTTCCCTGTCATTGAGACAATTTTGTACCCAGTTTGCTACATTCTCCTGGCTGTTGTTGTTTTTTACTTTATGGATCTTGTCAAAAGCGTTGCTAAAATCCATGTAGGCAGCATCAACTACACTTACTACCTTCTCAAAAATTTCAATCAAGTGATCTTTACTTAACAAATCCATTCAGGTTATCCTTGATTACTCTTTGTCTTTCCAAATCAGTTTATCCGAGCTCTCAGAATTGATTCCAATAATTTGCTGAGGTGAGAGGGACTGGCCTCTAATTATTCAGTTTACCCTCACTTCCTTTCTTAAACAAAGATGTACCTTTAGTGGTGCTCCAAACTTCCAGACTACATCAGATGAGGACTTGAAAATGATGATCAAATACTATTATTTCCTCCCTACCTTCTTTATGTTTAAGTTTATTTATTAGTGTCACAAGTGGGCTGACATTAACACTGCAATTAAGTTACTGTGGAAACCCCCTAGTCACCACACTCCAGCACCTGTTCGGGTATACCAAGGGAGAATGTGGCATGGCCAATGTACCTAATCAGTACATCTTTCAGAGGAAACCAGAGCACCTGGAAGAAACCCATGTAGACACAAGGAGAACCTGGAGACTCTGCAAAGAGAACAACCCAAGCTGGGATTCAAACACAGGTCCCTAGCACTGTGAGAGAGCAGTGCTAATGACTGTGCTACTGTGCTGACCTCAAGGAAGGCCTGGAGTGTGTTTCATTCAATCTGGACGATTTATCCACCTGCAAGAATACTAATCCCATCAGTAAATCCTGTGTCCTTATGCTTTAGTTGTATCATGGCTTTGACCTGAAGCATCAATGTTTCCATCACTCTGACATCTGGATATGACCAGCTTTCCTGTACGCATAACACTTCGACTGGAAATGGGGACACTTAAATTATTGGTGGCTACCATAGCAACCACAACATCTGCAATTCTGATTCAGAGACCATGAACCTGGTCACCTCAAGCCCCATGGACCGTGGCTCCCTTGAGCCCATTGGCTCAAGGAAAGAGCTCCCTTGCAATTTTCAGCTGTCATTGCCTTATTTAACACCTTATCATACCTTATCCATACCTATCACATGCCTTTATCCTTGTGAGTTTATTGTCTTCATTCAAAGCTTGGTGTGGATTTGATTGTTCTCTAGGCTTCATCCAGATGTATCTCTGAGGTTGATTTGTAAGTTGTGCCACATTCACAACGATGAGAGGTTTTCCTTAATTTGAGAATGCAATCTGCAACAGTCTCACTGATCAATCTTATGCATAGCTGTGCCTTAATATGAGTCCAGAATCTTACTCATTTCAGCATATTCTTTCAAACTGGGATCTTGTGGGCAAATTGGATGAACACGACATCGAAAGTTTTTGTCTCCCATTGTGATGATGAAAACACTTGCCTTGTCCCCATCTCCAGTTCAAAGTATTGGGTGGCACGGTGGCACAATGGTTAGCACTGCAGCATCAGGAACCAAGGTTCGATTCCAGCCTTGGGAGATTGTCTGTGTGAACTCTACACGTTCCCCCGTGTCAGGGTGAGTTTCCTCTGGGTGCTCCGGTTTCCCCCCACACACCAAAGGTATGCAGGTTAGGTGGATTGGTCGTATACCAAGCTGTGAATGTTAGAGGGATTACTGGGGCAAATACATGGAATTAGGGTGGTGAAGTTGGAGAGTTGGTGCAGAGTTGAAGGGCCAAATGGCGGCCTTCTGCATGTGGGGATTCTAAGATAATAGCATTTATCTTATACGTGCCAGACCATTCAGGAAAGATGTTAGGAAGCACTTCTATCCACAAAGGGTGGCAGATGTTTGTCATTCTCTTCCACAAATGGTAGTTGATGGCAGGTCAGTTGTTAATTTTAAATCTGAGATAGATTCATTTTTGTTAAGCAAAGATAGTAAAGGCCACAGATCAGCCATGATCTGAATAAGTAATGGAACAGGCTCGAGTGGCTGAATGGCTTACTCCTGTTCCTATGTTCCTAAGATTCTCAGGGGCAAAAGTCTGACCAACCAAGACACATGAGGAACCCTAGCCACCTGACCGGAGAATATTGCGTACTGGGGACAGAATCTGAGGGTTTGCTCACCATAGCTGATTCAACAGGCAAGTTATTAACAGAAGTTTGTAATAAAATTTAATCTTCAGAGCAAACATCAGAATTGAAGTCATATAACGCCTTTTCTAAATTTCATTTTTTTTAATCAGCCTTGTATCTGACGTCTTTGGAAATGAACAGCTGCATTGAAAGGTTTTCAAACAAAGCGGCTCGGAGGTTTCTGTGACTGATTTTGAGTGAATTCCTTCCCTGTGGAAATAGGTGCAAACAATGTGCTCGGTTCCTGTCTCAAAGAATAGAATACAAGAGGAGAAAAATAAATTGATACAAGATCTTGGTCAAACCACCTGTGCACAGGTTTGATCTCCACACTATTTAAAACAATATACAGAAACTCAAGGCGCGGCACGGTGGCACAATGGTTAGCGCTGCTGCCTCACAGCACCCAGAACCTGGGTTCAATTCCAGCCATGGGTCACTGTCTGTGTGGAGTCTGCATGTTCTCCCCATGTCTGTGTGGGTTTCCACTGAGTGCTCTGGTTTCATCCCACAGTTCAAAACTATGCGGATCAGCCATGCTAAATTGCCCCTTAGTGTCAAGGGGATTAATGGGGTAAATACGCAGAGGTAGGGCCCCGGTGGAATTGTTGTCAGTGCAGGCTGGATGGGCCAGATTGCCTGTTTTTGCACTGTAGGTATTCCGTGATTCAATGGTTCTTTAAGGACTCGAAACAAAGAGTAATTTACCCACGAGCTGAGCAGTTATTTTATTTCAGTTTAGAGAAGGTTCACTCAGCTGATTTATGGGGTCAAGCAGTTACCTTATGAAGAAAGGTTGAATAAAGGACAAAGAACAGCGCGGCACAGGAAACAGGCCCTTCGGCACTACAAGCCCACGCTGTCCATTTTAACACTCAGTGAGTGCCTTATTCAAGTCTTTCTTCTACCTACGACTTTTGTCTACCTCTACTGGACTCCACAATAAAGGGGTGCAAATTTAGAGAATTATATGTGCGCCAGATTAAGGGAGATCCAATTTAGGGACAATTTATTGACACCAATCAGCCTAAAAGCCCGTTTTTGGGTTGTGGGAGGAAACCGGAGCACCCAGAGAAAACCCACGCAAGCATGGGGAGAATGTGCAACCTCCCACAGACATTGGCCAAGTAGGTTGGGCCAATACTCATTGGCATTTAGAAGAATCTGAGGTAATCTTATTGAAACCTGTCAGAGAGGACGACTTGACAGGGCAGATGCCAAGGGGATGATGTTTCCCTTTACGGCAAAATTGAAACAAGGAGGCACAGTTTAACAGTAAGTGGGTCTCCCATTAAAGATGGAAATGAGGGGAACATACTTTCTCAGGAGGCTGTTAGTTTTTCAGTGGAGGCTTGGTTATTGAATACTTTTGATCTACAAGGAGGCAAGGGCTATGGAAAGCAGACAGGAAAGTGGAGTTAAGGCCACAATCAGATCAATCATGATCTTATCGAAATGGCAGAACAACCTCGATGGGCTGAGTGGCCTACTGCTCCTTTTTTTCTGATGATATTATGTTATTTTGTTAAATACTGTTGGAATAACACCTACACAGGTAGACAAAGATTGTTTCCTCACACTTCTGATCTGTGTCTCGGAACAGAGATACGGAGTCAGGGGGTGAGTTACTCAGCACTGAATACACAGATTCTGATCTCCTCTGCAGCCACATGGCTGGTTCAGTTAAGTTTCCAGCATTAGCTATCACCAGGAGATGAATGGTGGCAAGTTCAGTAACAGTGAAGCTGTTGAATGTCAAGGGAACATGTTTAGGCTCCCTCTTGATGGAGAAAATATTTCTAAAGATATCAAAGCAGTTAATTAAAAATAAATGAATGCTGGTTATTAGCTACTGGATATCCCTCCAAAGCTCTCTGACCTTGTCTGAACTTCAGATATCTGTGGTTTATGAGGGCTCTTTGCCTTAATGTGAAACTCATGCAGATTATGGACCATGGAAGTGATGTAGGATGCAAAATTACTTTCCATTAATGACGCATGGGATTTGTTAACCATGATTATATACCTTATGAACAGAAGAGATAAGGTCAGTATGAGATCACATGGCCCCTCAAACCATCTTGACCATTCAACATGATCACGTCTGAATTTAGACTTCAACCTCTTTCTTTCTTATTCTTGGCGTCAACAAGCCGACCCATGTCGGCCTTGAGATATTCACCGACTGAGCTCTATGCCGTAGAGAATTCCAAAGATTCACAATTCTCTGAGTGAAGGAAATCTTCCTCAGCTCAGTCCAAAGTTGCTAATTACTCTGCCCTGAGACCCCTAGATTTGGATAGTACAAATAGCCTCTCCGAAACTGCCCTGCCAGGTCAGGAAGAATTTGACCCTTTTCATAGAAACGTACAAACAGAAACTAGAACCCATTCGGCTCTTCAAGACTGCTCTGCCATTCGTTATGATCATGGCTGATCATCAAATTCAATATCCTGATCCTGCCTCCCCCCCATATCCCTTGATCTCTTTAGCCTCAAGAACTAGATCTAATTTCTTCTTCCTAATTTCTTCTTCAGGTCACACAACATTTTAGGCTCAACTGCTTGCTGTGGAAGTGAATTCAACACATTCACCACCCTCTGGGTGAAGAAATTTCTCTTCACCTCAGTCCTAAAAGGTTTACCCCTTATCCTCAAACTATGAGCCCTCGTTCTGAACTCCCCCAGTGAGATCAATGAGAACATGGTCCAGGATTCTCTGACCTCGCCCCGAGCTGAGATTCTCTTGTCCCACTGCAGTGAATGGAGATTTGGCCAAACCTGAAAGGATTTGACACATCTCAATGAGATAACCTCCCATTCTTCTAAAGTCTGGAGAATAGAGGCCCAGTCTACTCAATCACCCCACCTCAGACAAGAATCGTCACCATCATCAATCTCCTTCTGAGGAGAGCATGCCCTTCCTGGGATAAAAGCAAAGTATTGCAGAGGCTGGAAATTTCAAATAAAAGCTGGAAGTGCTGGAAATGCTCAGCAGGTCTGGCAGCATCTGTGGCGGGGGGCGGGGGAGAACAACGTTTGGATTTTGAGTTAGATGTGCCGCTTCTTAAGAAGTAAAACTATACACAGAACTCCAATTGTGGCCTCAACAAGGCTGCTTGTAGCTGTCTTTGTAGCAGATGTTTTAATTGGATGGTCTGATGGTTACCAGTGACACACTTGGGGAGGTTTTATTCTAACACTTGCAAGAAGCAATTCCCCAACAAGAAAAATGATCGTCATTCATAACACTGGCATGTAGTAAACAGCCAATGACAAAGACAGAAGGCCGTCATTTAATTTTAATCAATCAAGTACTGAAAATCATTCAGCATGTTACATATACTTCAGTTAACTGAAAAACCTCACTCGCCTTCCTGGCTTTATCAGGCTTTTTTAATGTGTTAAATGAAATCTGATGTCCAAAGGTGGCACAGTGGCATAGTGGTTGGCACTGCTGCCTCATAGCGCCAGGGACCTGGGTTAGATTCTGGCCTTGGGTAACTGTCGGAAATAGCATGTTCTCTCTGTGTCCTCATATGTTTCCTCCAATTACTCTGGTTTCCTCCTGCACTCCAAAGATGTGCGGGTTAGGTTGATTGGTCATGCTAAATTTTCACTTTGTGTCAGAGTCAATACATTGGGTTACTTTGTTAGAGTCTGGGTGGGATTGATATCGATGTACTGTTACTGCAGCAGCATAATTGTTGGTCTTAATCTGAACTAATGTGGGGTTCTGTTAATTTGTGTTTTCCCCTGGGATATTGTAGAGTGGGTTTTGATTAGGTCGATTGACAGGTAAGGTCATATGATTGGGTACAGCTAAGCTTTCACAGAGAACTCAAGGCAGTCTGCTTTTGGGATTTTTAGAGAGAGGTCCTTTTCTCTGTATCTCTTGTGCTATCTAAAGTGGAGACTGGAATCTGCCAAGATATAAGCCTTTTCCCTTGAGATTCCACTGTCTGAGGGAGGAGATTCCCCTAGAACTTACTGCCCGAGTATTAGAAGACAAGTATCCACCTGGATCACTCTTCAGAAATGCCAAAAGGCTGGAAATCTAGTGCCAATGTCAAGATCTTTGGTTTCTGTGTTCACTGGTTCAAAAGAAGGGATTCACGCCCAAGGGGGATACTGTGAGAGATAACTAACTGTTAGGAATTATACTTTGTCATGTTTAAGTACTTTATTTGCCAAAGGATATGCTAAAACATTCTAACTGTATGCTGAAATAAAGTTTGTTTTGGTAAAAAAACTTCCTAGTGAGTCACTTGAATCATACCTGGAGTGAAAACAACTTATGCTCACCCAAATGCCAAATTCAAATGTAAAGTCAGGGTCTTAGCTAACTTTATAATGAAGCTTGGAGTTTCTGATCTGGTCTTTAACAGTGGACCAATAGGTTAAGATTGCATAGCATGATTCCACACCTTTGTGAGGGACAATAGCAATGGTTACGTTTTCAGTGGATGGCACAACCCAATCTCCCACCATAATTGCCTGAAGTTTGGATTTTGTTCTGGAACATCCAGTTTGTACCCGGTCTGGTCACTATTTGGTGCTAGGTGGCTACATCTCTGGTACTTTGTACCTTCGTGACTTCCCTCAGTGAAGCATCCATGAGGGCCCTGTGCTTGAACGTTTCCCTAACTGCAGTTGCCTTGGACGTATGGGAGGCACGGCAAACGGGGTTTCATTCATATTCTTTTGCCCCAAGCTTCTCCCTCCTCCTCTCTGTAACCATGATGAAACTCCAAGTAAAATGTCATCACCTCGCTCTCTGATGACATCACCCTGAGAGTGGCAAGGTCATATCCCTCAACGGTAAACAACTGCTACAAAAGTTTGTGAATATAACCCAGTCCATCAGGCAAATCAGTCTCCCATCCGTTGAATCTATCTACACTTCCCACTGTCTCAGCAAAGCAGGGGCAGTGGGAAGCGTAGACAGAGTCAATGGATGGGAGGCTGTTAGTTAGTCCACTGCCTACATCAACAGAGACAAAATAGAAAAGGTCAAGAGCTTCTAGTTTTTAAATGTCCAGATCACCAGCAATCTGTCCTGTTCCCCCCAGGCCAACACTATAGTTAAGAAAGTCCACCAACACTTCTACTGTCTCAGAAGACAAAGGAAATTTGGCATGTTAGCTACAACTCTCACCAACTTTTACAGATGTACCATAGAAAAATTCTTTCTGGTTGTGTCACAGCTTGGTATGGTTCCTGCTCTGCCCAAGATTGCAAGGAACTACAAAAGGTTGTGAATGTAACCCAAACCATCACACAAACCATCCTCCCATCCATTGACTCTGTCTACACTTCCCACTGCCTCAGTAAAGCAGCCAGCATAATTAAGAACACCACACACTCTGGACATTTTCTCTTCTACCTTCTTCCTTCAGGAAAATCATATAAAAGTCTGAGGCCATGTACCAACTGGCTCAAGAACAGCTTCTTCCCTGCTGCTGTCAGGCTTTTGAATGGACCTACCTTGCATTAAGTTGACCTTTCTCTACACCCTAGCTATGGCTGTAACACTACATTCTGCACTCTCTTGTTTCCTTCTCTATGAATGGTATGTTTTGTCTGTACAGTGCACAAGAAACAATTCTTTTCACTGTATGTTAATACATGTGACAATAATAAATCAAATCAAATCAAAGCAGCCAGCATAATTAAGGACCCCAGGCATCCCAGACATTCTTTCTTCCACCTTCTTCTGGCAGGAAAAAGATACAAAAGTCTGAGGTCACATACCAACTGACTCAAGACCAGCTTCTTCCCTGCTGCTGTCAGACTTTTCAATGGACCTACCTTGCATTAAGTTGATCTTTCTCTACACCCTAGCTATGACTGTAAAACTACATTCTGCACTCTCTTGTTACCTTCTCTATGAACGGTATGTTTTTTCTGTGTGGCAAGCAAGAAACGATACTTTTCCCTGTATACTAATACATGTGACAATAATAAATCAAATCAAATCTCACATGATGACAATTTTCCCTGCATGCCATTGTGGGGTTCGCATTAGTGTCCCTTGGCAGTGGTAAATCTGTGTCCAAAACCGCCCCCCACCTCCACTTCCAAAAGGTAGAATTGGTCAGAAATTCAAGCAGAACAATTGAAATTCTGTGTCACTGTTCTCTGGTCAACATTATTAAAGGCTGTGAGCTAAACTGAATTAGCCCAATAGAAAATTATTGCCCGGAAATAGATCATATTTATCTTTCGTATTGAGCTAGGATTTCATAGAGAACTAAAATGCTTTATTTTGGAACAGCGAATTATGTTTCCATTGATATAAATATGCACAATTTTGATTCTCATCGATTCTGTTGTACATCATTAATAGAATTGATATTCAGAGCTTCTGTTGTGTTAATTCTGAATAGCAACAAAGGAAGAACTCGGGTTAAAAAATGTTTTAGAAATCATTTAAAAATAGATCTGATATGTTCAAACTTTTTGCTAACTGCTCATCCTGCTAGGTCAGTCACATCCTATTCTGAGAACCATACGTTAGGTTGGGATATTTTTCTTTCATCTGTGCAACTTGAGCTGGAACCTGGCCCAGACAAACTGAATGGATTATGAAAGCTGTCTTCTCCCTCTGCTGTCTTCTCTCTCTGTGAAATTAGAATGTGCAGTCTGAACCCAGGCTCCTAATGGCTGTGTGCCTGTAGTACAATCCTGCCTGTTATTCAGTACTAATTGATGCTAATTAAGTAAACAAATAGATTTCCAGCGCAGATGGAAATGAAGGAGGCAATTCCGAGGCTGGGATTAACAAGCAGCATTGTTCAACAGTGTAAAGGGAGTTTTGCATTGCACCTCCCCATGTTCGTCCTGCCTGTAAAGTAATTGATGCTAACACTGGCTCGAAGAATTTGAAAATGCTCCAAGTCTTTTGTGAGATCAGTTGCTATCTTAAAATCTGAGGTAATTTTTCTTTGCTAAATAAAAAGTACTCAGTGATATGGGCCAAATACAGGTTTACGGAGTTAGGCCACAGACCAGCCATGATCTCATTAAATGGTGAAATAGGCTTGATGGGCTGAATGGCCTACTCCTGTAACCCTGGCCATTAGCATGCCCAATATGCCTAACCTGCACAACATTGGACACTAAAGGCCAATTTACCATGGCCTCTCTATCTAACCTGAACATCTTTTGAGTGTGGCAGGAAACCGGAGCACCCAGGAGAAACCCATCCAGACACGAGGAGAACATGCAAACTCCACACAGACAGTGACCCAAGGTTGGAATTGAACCTGGGCCCCTGGCACTGTGAGGCAGCAGTGCTAACCACTGTGCCACCGTGACGTCTCAGTGTTTGTGATGAAGAAATCCCCAAACTGTTTGCACATATTTCTGGAGTGTAGTTGGAGGAGTTTGGTAGAGAAGGAGGGGGTTTGCAGTCGAGAAAAGAAGTCGGGATTTATCCTTGCATTCCAAAATGACTCTGGAATAGTGAGCAGTTGTAGAAGATGAGAGCAGGATCTGATGGTACATTTTCTGATCCAGCCAGATCTGGTGTTGGATGGTAAAACCAGTCATAGTTTTTTCAAGTCTCCATTCTTTGGAGTTGATGGAGTGGAGATGAGGGGTGAGACAGGAGGAATGGCCAGGGTGAGGGAGGGCAATGGTTTTCTGGCTGAATAGGGCCTCAAATATGGAAATGAGGCTGCAGTTCAGCCAATTAGCAGCTGCAGAAACCTTGCAGAGAACGGACGATCAAAGGCTAGACAGTTGGGATTGTGAAAGTTCAGTTGTAAATTGAAAGTTCAGTTGGTGGATGGGGGTCTCCTAGTGGCACAATGGTTAGCAAATGCCAAATTCTCCCTCAGTGCAGCCAAAAAGACATCAGAGTCTAGGGGATTTTCACAGTAACTTCATTACAGTGTTAATGTCAGCCTACTTGTGACTAATAAATGAAAAAGAAAGATGGGATTGGAGTGTGGAGGGGTGTGGGAGGGGAGAGTAATACAGGGAAGTGACCAGAGATGACCTTTTCATCCACAAGAGGTTATTATAGAAGGTTAGGGGGCATGGAGTTGGGGTAGGGTGTTAGTGTGGATAGAGGATTGGCTGTCAAATAGGAGGCAGAGAGTGGGGGTCAATGGGTGCTATTCGGATTGGCGGTTGGTAACTAGTGGAGTGCCCCAGGGGTCGGTGCTGGGGCCTCAGCTATTTACCATTTATATAGATGATCTGGAGGAGGGAACCGAGTGTATGGTGTTGAAATTTGCTGATGACACCAAGATTGGTGGAACGGCAAATTGTGTGGAAAGTCTGCAGAAGGATCTAGATAAGCTGGGCGAATGGGCCAGGAACTGGCAAATGGAATTTAATGTTAGCAAGTGTGAAGTTGTCCACTTTGGTAGGAATAATGGTAGGAAGGACTATTACTTACATGGCAAAAAACTGCAGCATGCAACAGTGCAGAGGGACCTCGGGGTCCTTGTGCATGAGTCGCAAAAATCCAGCTTGCAGGTGCAGCAGGTGGTCAGGAAGGCAAATGGGATGCTGGCCTTCATAGCGAGGGGGATTGAATATAAAAGTAGGGAGGTCTTGCAGCAACTGTACAGGGCACTGGTGAGGCCGCAGCTGGAGTACTGTGTGCAGTTTTGGTCGCTGCACTTACGCAAGGATATTTTGGCCTTGGAGGGAGCGCAGAGGAGGTTTACTAGGCTGCTACCGGAGTTGAGGGGGTTGAGCTATGAGGAGAGGCTGAATAAACTAGGCTTGTACTCGTTTGAGTTTAGAAGAATGAGGGGAGATCTCATTGAGACATATAAGATGATGAATGGGATGGATAGGGTAGAGGTGGAGAGGCTTTTCCCGCTCAGAAAGGACAGTAGGCCTAGAGGGCACAGCCTCAAGATAAGGGGGGGGGGGGCAGTTTAGAATGGAGTTGAGGAGGAACTTCTTCACTCAAAGGGTGGTGAATCTCTGGAATTCTCTGCCCGTTGAAGTGGTGGAGGCTACCTCGCTAAATATTTTTAAGACGCGGGTTGATGGGTTTTTGATAAGAGAGGGGATTAAGGGTTATGGGGAGAGGGCGGGAAAGTGGAACTGAGCCACGACAGATCAGCCATGATCTTGTTGAATGGCGGGGCAGGCTCGAAGGGCTAGATGGCCTACTCCTGCTCCTATTTCTTATGTTCTTATGTTCTATAATTAATACAAAGGGAATAAGACCACGTGAGATGGCAAAGTTAAGGGGAGTGGTTGTGAATATGGGTAGGTGAGGTTAATATGGAAGAAGGGATAAGGCAGCAGAGAACTCACAGAAGTGAGAACATGATGAGTTGAGATGGTGGTTGAAATGGCCAAGGTTGAGAAATCACGCAGAGGGTTAGGAAAGTAAGCAGCGGTGATATTTATATCTTGGTGCGAATATTTCTTTTTGTGCTTCTGAGGGTGTTGGAAAACACAAGTTTGAAGTTACCTATGGATATTTCCCCTTACCATGGCAATGTGATTTTTTTTCTCTGTAAGTCCTGTGACCTGAGCAAATTATGATTGCCGGACCTAATTGATGCTGTATGTTGTACCCGCAGTTAAAAAGGTTCAAACACTCTCCAGATAGGACCCTTCATTGAACAGGTTGAAAAAAAATTGATTTCCAATCATCTGAGCTGGATTTAGACCATAAGGCCATAAGACATAGGAGCAGAATTAGGCCACTCGGCCCATCGAGTCTGCTCTGCCATTCAATCATGACTGGTATTTTTATCATCCGCATTCTCCTGTCTTTTCCCCATAACCCCTGACCCCCTTATTAATCAAGAACCTATCTTTCTCTATCTTAAAGGCACTCAATGGCCTGGCTTCCACAGTCTTCTGTGGCAAAGAGTTCCACGGATTCACACTCTGGTTGACGAAATTCCGCCTCATCTCTATTTTAAAGGATCGTCCCTTCAGCCTGAGGTTGTACCTTCTGGTTCTAGTTTTTCTTATGAGTGGAAACATCCTCTCCATGTCCACTCTATCCAGGCCTTCCAGTGTCCTCTAAGTTTCAATAAGATCCCCCCTCATTCTTCTAAACTCCAATGAGTACGAATCCAGAATCCTCAACCATTCCTCATACAACAAGCTCTTCATTCCAGGGATCGTTCTTGTGAACTTCCTCTGGACCCTTTCCAAGGACGGCACATCCTTCCTTAGATATGGGGCCCGAAACTGTTCACAATACTCCAAATAGGGTCTGACCAGAGCCTTATACAGCCTCAGAAGTGCATTCCTGTATTCTAAAGTGAGATTTGAGTGAGATGTCCTGGTAGTTACAGGCCTTAGTAATCCTCAACTCTTACCAAAACTGAACTGAAACTGAATCATAATGAACAACGTGGGATGAATATAATGCGTGTGCTGAAACTCTGAGAAGACTGTTCCATTTCTAGTCAATCAGGAGCTACACCTAAAAAAATGTAAAGGTATCTTTGGCCGTTTTGGGATATCTTGAGTTTATAAATGGTCTTTATGTAAATATAGGTCTTTTTACTCATGAAGAAATATTTCTACATCATTCTGGATCCTGTAATGAATCATAGAATCCCTACAGTGCAAAAGGAGGCCATTTGGCTAATTGGGTTTACACTATTCTCTGACACAGCCTCTTACTCAGACCTAATCTTAATAACTCGACATGTTTACCCCGCTAATTCCCTGAACCTATACATCTTTGAGCACTAGGGGCAATTTAGCCAATCTACCTAATCTGCACGTCTTTGGAGTGTAGGAGGAAACTGGAGCACTCGGAGGAAACCCATGCAGACACAGGGTGAACATGCAAACTCCACATAGACAGTCACTGAGGCTGGAATCAAACACAGGCCCCTGGCGCTTGGAGGCAGCAGCGCTAAATATTGTACCACCATGCCGCCCACATCTGATATTATTTGATTTGATTTGATTTGATTTATTATTATCACATGTATTAACATACAGTGAAAAGTATTGTTTTTTGCACAGGCAAAGCATACCATTCATAGAGAAGGAAAGAAGAGAGTGCAGAATGTAGGGTTACAGTTATAGCTAGGATATAGAGAAAGATCAACTTAATGCAAGGAAAGTCCATTCAAAAGTCTGACAGCAGCAGCGAAGAAGCTGTTCTTGAGTCGGTTGGTACGTGACCTCATACTTCCGTATCTTTTTCCCAATGGAAGAAGGTGGAAGAGAGAATGTCCAGGGTGTGTGGGGTCCTTAATTATGCCGGCTGCTTTGCTGAGGCAGCAGGAAGTGTAGACAGAGTCAATGGATGGGAGGCTGGATGAACACTAAATGTTAAAAGATAATAACTCTGGGTGAGATGTTGGGTTTGTGCGATCATGACCTGTGCACGACAATCCAATGAAATTCAGCTGGTGCTGCAAGTTGCACAGAATCACCGGTTTGACACCGGCACTTTGGGGGTTAAATTGTGAGGACAAGTTACATAATCTTTGCTTGTAATCCCTTGTGTGCAGAAGACTGAGGATTTGATCCAATCAGCGTGGGTTTAAAATGTGAAAAGAATTTGATAGGGTGGATAGCGTGGAAATGTTTCCTCGTCTGAGCCAATGTGGGAGGGGTGGTGGAGGTGGTATAATCTTCACTTTAGAACCAGGATCTTTCATATGGAAATCAGGAAGCTCAACTTCTACACAAAAGGTTGTAAAAATCTGAAACTCTCTCCAAAAGCATTGTGGATGACGAGAAAAATCAAACTGTCAATAGATTTGTTAGTTCAGAATGTCAAGGGATTTGGAGCAAAGACAGACAAGTGGAGTTCATTTACTGTCAACCAGGATCTCATAGGTTCATAAGGGCAGCACGGTGGGTTAGCACTGCTGTCCCACAGCTCCAGGGGCCTGGGTTCGATCCCTGGCTTGAGTCAATGTCTGCATGGAGTCTGCACGTTCTCCCCGTGTCTGTGTGGGTTTCCTCCGGGTGCTCTTGTTTCCTCCCACAATCCAAAGATGTGCGAGTTAGGTTGATTGGTCATGGTAAATTGCCCCTTAGTTTCTCATGATGTGTAGGTTAGAGGGATTAGTGGTGTTGTGAGGTCAGGGCCTGGGGTGGGATTATTGTCAGCGCAGGCTTGATGGGCTGAATGGCCTCCTTCTGTACTGTAGGACTTCTATGATTCTATATAGGTGCAGAATTAGTCCATTAGGCCCATCGAGCTCACACTGTCATTTGAACATAGCTGATGTGCTCCTCATCTTGATTTTCCTGCCCTTCTCCTCATAATCCTTCAATCTATTACCAATTAAACATCTAACTCCTCCATAGATCTACTTACTACCCTCCTCACTGCAGAGCATGACCACTTGAGGGGCTGAACGGCCTTCTCATGTTCCTCAAGTTCAGTGAGCATTTTGGTAAAGCCTCACTCGATCGGAGTATGGTTTGGGGTGAGGGCTACGCCACATTATTTACTGAATAGTGTTCCTGAGAAACAAGAGGATTTCATAAAAAGACCTCATTTGTTTTAATTTTTATCAACAGCAACGAATCCTCCGTCTCTGCCAGTTTTCCCCTGGCATTTCCAGCACTGACATTCTCACACCCTTGTGCGAGGAAATTGATGGAGAATCTGAAAATATTGACACGTACCATTGCAGCTAAATTAAAAACTTCAACCCTCTGAAGCGATGCAGGAATGAAAGGGCTCATCACAGAGTGATAAATGATCAAATATCTGGAAGCTTCCATTGACACTTGGCAACATTGTGTTGCCTGGCAGCATGTTTACTGAGCAGAGTATGGGAGAAGATTGATCCAGCTTGCATCTTTGACCCTTCCACCTGTTTGTAGCGAGGTTGGCTTCGGATCCTATGTCTTTGCAGTGCACGGCCGAGTTGATTACATCTGCTCATGCCGCCTAAAGGTCAAGCAAAGAAACATGTACACATTGGCGGCACTGGGGGAGAACATGTCAATGTCAGTCTTCGGTGAAGCTGAGCCTGTCTCAAGGACAATCCCATTAACCCGTCGACCCACGGCGCACCATTAAACCCACAAAATTATCCTGAATGTTTCCTTTCCTGTCGCTCTAACAGAATCGTAGGCAGTATTCGCTAACAATTTTAAACAGCAATTAAGTGACATGTGATGGAGATAGGTTCAATCAACTCATTGAAGACAGAACTGGATTGTTATCGAAGCAGAAAGAATGTGCAGAGTTCCGAGGAGAAGGCACTCAATCAAGAAACTCTTGGAGAGCCAGCACTGACCCAATGGGCCAAATGTCCTCTTTCAGCGCTGTGACAGTTCTGTGATTTTGTCATTCTGTAAGGAACAGCATTTATATGTTATGACTAATTACCAGCATGTGGAGTTGCTATTGTTGGATTTGGGTAGGCACAGTAAGTAGTCTCACAACATCAGGTTAAAGTCTAACAGGTTTATTTGGTACAACAAGTTTTTGGAGCGTTGCCCCTTCATCAGGTGAGTGCAGGATTTGTTTCACAAACCGGGCATATATAGACACAAAGTCAATTACAAGATAATGATTGGAATGCGAGTCTTAACAGGTACTCAAGTCAGCAAGCAAAGACCCTGTGGGGAATCTGGTCAAATATTCTTATGGATCATAAGGTGGTACGATGGCACAGTGATTAGCATTGCTGCGTCACAGCACCAGGGACTGAATTTCAATTCCGACTTGGGTCACTCTTTATGTGGGGTTTGCACTTTCACCCCGTGTTGGTGTGGGTTTCCTCCGGGTGCTCCGATTTCCTCTCACAATCCAGAGCTGTGTGGGTTAGGTTGATTGGCCATGCCAAATTGACCCGAGGGGCACAGATCAGCAAGATAGTCAATATCTTTTCCCAAAGGTAGGGGAGTCTAAAACTAGAGGGCATAGGTTTAAGGTGAGAGGGGAGAGATACAAAACTGTCCAGAGGGGTAATTTTTTTCACACAGAGGGTGGTGAGCGTCTGGAACAAGCTGCCAGAGGCAGTAGTAGAGGCGGGTACAATGTTGTCTTTTAAAAAGTATTCAGACAGTCACATGGGTAAGATGGGTATAGAGGGATATGGGCCAAATGCGGGCAATTGGGATTGGCTTTGGGGTTTAACAAAAAGGGCAGCATGGACAAGTTGGGCCAAAGGGCCTGTTTCCACACTGTAAACCTCAATGAATCTTCTGTCTGGTGGATTAGCAGGCTAAATGTGAGGGGTTACGGCAATACAGCCTGGGTGAGATTGTGGTCAGTGCAGCCTTGATGGGCCGAACGGCCCCCTTCTGCACTGTAGGGATTCTATGCTTCATATGAATCTCAGATTCCCGGGTAATTTATTTTGATGCAGTGGAGATACGGGTATGTTATTGGTGAGGAAGTTTGCAGCCTTCATCAGAGTTAATGCTCATTCCAAAATTCGAGTCTTATTGCAATTTAACTCATTGCAAAATACACATCCCTTCTCAAAGTAGCAGCGAGTGTCTGGGGAGTGAAGGCCAAATTCCATATTTATGGCCCAGAATTACACCTAATTGCTGTGGTCAAGTGTCTCCAGTTAGATGGCTGACCTCAGCATCAGAGCCCCACATGCCACCGCCCTCCCCCCCCATTACTTTTTCCCTGACCTTGACCCGACACTCTTTCCACAGCAGTGTCACGGGATCATCCCGGCAGCTCGGGGTGTCCGAGTGGAAAGTCAGTGAAGCAACCCGAGCAACGATAGCGTCACAAGAGTTGGGAGGTCATGGCCCAGCCACTTGATGAGGTAGCAGCGGGTGAGCCAGATGTTGAGCAGCTGTGGGTTTTTTTTTTATCTCCTTCACGTTAAGGGGGGCTTCAATGATCATAAAGGGGAGTTTTGAGAAACGCTTTGTACAGGTTAGGCTCTTGCCAAATGCTCGCGGTGCCCAATTAGACAAACTTTTCATCAGGCAGGACATGACAGCTTGTTTCTGGTATAATTCGAGTCGTCTACATGTGGAGGAACTAATTTATTCTGAAAGGAGAGAAACCCAAGACTAGACTGCAGAGAGAACCACAACAATTAAGAAGGGAAGGAAATTAATGCATTTCCATTTCACACAAACCGCCTTCAGAAGGAGATTATTCAGCTAACAGCTTTTCATCTCCTTCAGTCATATTGCTGTGACTAATTTAAAGATCACAAAATTCAGTGTTTCCTTTGAAGCTGATGACGCTTGCAGTGGGTGAGGGGGTGGGTGAGGGCGCTGGGAGGGGAGGGGGAGAATCCATTGATCTCCTATTTCCCATCTATCACAGTGGGAGAGGGTGTGGGAGGGGGTGAGGGGGAGGGGAATTGGCAACGTTCTCAGAAGCGTCGCCCAGTGAAAGATTGCCCCTTAACCACCCCATTCCCAAGCTGAGCAGCTCGGATGTGGCTGGCCACTTTAAGGGTTGTACACCGGGGCGGCCATGTGACTCAGTGGCCCGATGGGGAATGAGCATGGGGCTGTTGGGACAGAGTGTGCGCTTTTGCAGCTAGACTCGATCCTAGGGCTGGAAGTGTCAATGTTGTGAAAGTGCTCTGTGTATTTATCTGCTTGTAAATAAACCATCACAGTTTGTTAGACTAACTGGGGGTTCGCCAAACGAGAAAAATCACAGTGACTCCGTTTACAGTGAGAAACTCGAGGAGAATATTGTTGCAAATGTGCGGAGTGAGTCAGACTGACCCCAGCCTGAAAAAGAGGGGAAACAGGCATGAATCTCTTTGGGAAGCTAGAACCATCGATGTGGCCACAGACAAGTGGGCGCAATCCATCACTCGAACCAGCCTCCCATCCATTGACTCTGTCTACACCTCCTGCTGCCTCAGATAAACAGCCAGCATAATCATTATCAAGCACCTGGACATTCTCTTTTCCACCTTCTTCCTTTGGGAAAAAGATACAAAAGTCTGAGGTCATGCACCAAGCGACTCAGGAACAGCTCCTTCCCTGCTGCCATCAGACTTTTGAATGGACCTACCTTGCACTGAGTTGATCTTTCTCTACACCCTAGTTATGACTGTAATCCTGCATTCTGCACTCTCTCCTTTCCTTCTCTATGAATGGTATGCTTTGTCTGTACAGCACGCAAGAAAAAATACTTTTCACTGTATGTTAATACACGTGACAATAATAAACCAAATCAAATCAAAATGAGTTGGGAGTTGAATATGAATGATTGGGAATATTATATTAAGTGTTGATGATGGATAAGCATTGGCAAACACTCAAGGAACACATGGATGAGCGGTAACAATTGTTCATGCTTGTCCAACACAAAAATAAATCAGGAAATGTTGCCAAACCATGACTTACCAGGAAAATTGGAGATAGCATTAGATCCAAGGAAGAGGCATACAAACTGGCCAGAAATGGCAACAGGCCTGTCCATGGAGACTAGCTCAACATGGAGATGGGGAGTAGGAACTGGGGCCCTGACAGGAGCGGCACAGCATCAGGAGAGGTAGACTTTGCATGTTGCACTCACCTCTCAGCCTCTGGTGAACTGAGGGCCATCTTGTGCATGCCAACCTTTATCAATTGGGTTTGACGCTGATGTGTCTGGTGTGGAGCAAGATCACAAAGCCTGATGGGATTGCGGCAGCCAGCTGCTTTAATGAGCATTCATGAGATGCAAATTAACGCAAGGGAAATTGTGCCACCTGCAAACAGGAAGAGCGACCCACCATTTACCCGCCATTTGGAGAATTGTAATGGGATTTTACATCGATGGGTTTCCGACTATTTTGCCTCCTGTTAGGTTCCCTTCGCCTGCCTACCAGCAAACCCACCAGGGAAATCAGAATTCCACCTTTGAGTCAGGACTCTGCTGTCTTGATGCAAACAAACCACCAGAATTCTAACAGGAACTGCAAGACAGGATCTCCATATTACCAAGGCAAAACACTGGATCTGAGCTGAAAGGAAATTGTGCTGCTGTTGCTATGACATCAATGGTTCGCACTGCTGCCTCACAGCGCCAGGGAACCGAGTAAATAAACCTAAACTTAAAACTTGACTTTATTTGGGAATAACGTACTAGCATTCACCCACACCTGGCTGTGTGCTACCAGCACTATTTCAGAAACAGGCCTGGGAATTATTCAGAAACAACATAAACACATTCTGGTTGAATGGGTCTCTGACCAACTTACAGATTTGACTTTGGGTGATGACGTTAAATGAGGAATATTGGCCCAAATTTACCCATCCTGCCCACCTTGGGAGTCGTCACAGTAGGGAAAATAATTTGATAGAGCAGCCAAAGATCTGTTTCTGGTCCCATTGTGACTGCAATGTCCAGCCCAGAGTTGTCCGTTATATTTCCTTTTTTCCCTCAAAAGGCAGTGAGAGTCTTTAAATATATTGGAGGCTGACCTAGATACTTGATAAGAAAGTTTATTGATTAGTGTCACAAGTAGGCTTACATTAACACTGCAATGAAGCTACTGTGACAATCCCCGAGTCGCCACACTCGGGTGCCCGTTCGAGTACTCTGAGGGAGAATTCAGCATGGCCAATGTACCTAAACAGTACATCTTTGGGCTGTGGGAGGAAACTGGAGAAAGTGGAGGAAACCCACACAGACACAGGGAGAATGTGCAGACTCCGCACAGACTGTGACCCAAGCCAGGAATCGATATGAGTTCCTGGCACTGTGAGGCATCAGCGCTAACCCACTGTGCCACCGTGCCACCTGGTTATCGGTGGTCAGCAGGAATGTGGGCTTGAGGTTGCAATCATATCAGCCATGATTTTGTTGAATGCTGATGCAAGTTCGAAGGGCCAAATAACTTGTATGTCCCTTGCCTTCCTTCTAATGTTTTCCTCCCTTTATTCCTTCCCTTCCTGTTTCATCATCTCCCGTGAAGATGAAGCAGTGGACATCATCTACCCACTGGTGCCTTCTGCCGAATTGTGAACATTGCATAGCGCTGTCAACATCCGATCCAACTTGGGGAAGATCGGTCAGCAATCTTGCACAAGATCAGTCAGTCTGTACAGACGGTCAGTGTCATGAGAGCGCAGGGAGCCTGAATGCTTGCTAAGGCCAGCAGAATTTCCTGTAACCTCCTCTTTCTAAAAACTAACGAACAAATGATTAAATTAATACATAGGAACAAGTTCTTATGTATTTTTATCCAAAGAAATCCTATGAGTGACGCAACAGGTTACAAATCCCACAGGAATTATATTATATCTAAGAGAGTCTAATGAGTTCTCAAAGGAGAAGTTAAACCTCTTACAACCTCATTCTGTTGTGCTTTCTGGCCGATTAAAGCTGCGAATTGCTGCACACATCATTTAAATTACCGTTTGAAATGTTGATTCTTGTTCCTTCTTTCAGCAATCAGCCACATCAGAACCGTGCAAAGTACTGATCGACTTATTTATTAATCAGAAATGAATCTGCAATAAGTTACTGCGGGAGGCATGCTGTTGCAGGTCCTGTGCTCGCAATTCTGGGGGGCCGATTCGCTCAGCTGGCCAGCAAACAACACAGGGTGATGTAAAAAAAATTATTCCAACCAAAAAAAAAATCAAATTCAAATTGAATCAAATTGAATGGAAAGCTGTGGCAAGCGACGCTCCTCAGGGGTCAGCGCTGGGATCTTTGCTGTTTGTAATACATATAAATGATTTGGAGGAAAATGTAACTGGTTTGATTAGTAAGTTTGCAGATGGCACAAAGGTTGGTGGATTTTGCTGATAGCGATGAGGACTATCAGAGGGTACAACAGGATATCGATCAGTTGGAGGTTTGGGTGGAGAGATGGCAGATGGAGCTTAATCCAGACAAATGTGAGGTAATGCATTTTGGAATACAGTTGGAACTATACAGTAAATGGCCTAGATCCCTCTGCCTATCAATACTCTTAAGGGTACTCACCTGAAGAAATTTTTCAAAGCTACTTTGGTCTTTTGGCTAAGATGAAGCCTCAGATCAAACCCGGGAAGTGGGTACTGTGCCTCACCCTGTCAACTTGAATCTTGTTTGTCCCTCTCGTTGGGACCATGAATTGGATTCAAAGAACAAAGAACAAAGAAAATTACAGCACAGGAACAGGCCCTTCGGCCCTCCAAACCTGCACCGGCCATGTTCCCTGACTGAAGTAAAACCCTCTACCTTTCCAAGGCCCATATACCCCTATTCTCATCCTATTCATTATTTGTCCAGGCGCTCCTTAAAACTCACCATCGTACAGAGCTTACTGAAAGTGGCAATGCAGGTGGAGAAGGTAGTCAAGAAGGCATACAGCATGCTTGGCTTCATTAGCCGGGGCATTGAGTTTAAAAGTTGGCAAGTCATGTTCAGCTTTATAGAACCTTAGTTAGGCCGCACTTGGAATATGGTGTTCAATTCTGGTTGACACACTACCAAAAAGATGTGGAGGCTTTGAAGAGGGTTCAGAAAAGATTTACTAGGATATTGTCTGGTATGGATGGCATTAGCAATGAAGACAGGTTGGAGAAACTTGGTTTGTTCTCACAGGAACGATGGAGGTTGAGGGGCGACCTGATAGAAGTCTACAAGGTTATGAGAGGCATGGACAGGGTGGATAGTCAGAAGCTTTTTCCCAGGTTGGAAGAGTCAATTACTGGGGGCATAGGTTTAAGGTGCAAGGGGCAAGATTGAAGAGAGATGTGCAAGGCAAGTTTTTCATCCAGAGGGTGGTGGGTGCCTGGAATTTGCTACCGGGGAGGTAGTGGAAGCAGATACGGTGGTGAGTTTTGAGGAGTGTGTGGAGTTTGCATATTCTCCCCATGTTTGTGTGGGTTTCCTCCGAGTGCTCCGGTTTCCTCCCAAGCTGAAATATAAGAACATAAGAACATAAGAAATAGGAGCAGGAGTAGGCCATCCAGCCCCTCAAGCCTGCCCTGCCATTCAATAAGATCATGGCTGATCTGTCGTGGCTCAGTTCCACATTCCCGCCCTCTCCCCATAACCCTTAATCCCCTTGTCTATCAAAAACCTATCTACACGCGTCTTATATATATTTAGCGAGGCAGCCTCCACCACTTCAATGGGCAGAGAATTCCAGAGATTCACCACCCTTTGAGTGAAGAAGTTCCTCCTCAACTCTGTTCTAAACCGCCCCCCCTTTATCTTGAGGCTGTGTCCTCTAGTCCTGCTGTCCTTTCTGAGCGGGAAGAGCCTCTCCACCTCTATCCTATCCATCCCATTCATCATCTTATATGTCTCAATGAGATCTCCCCTCATTCTTCTAAACTCTAACAAGTACAAGCCTAATTTATTCAGCCTCTCCTCATAGTTCAACCCCCTCAACTCCGGAATCAGCCTAGTAAACCTCCTCTGCACTCCCTCCAAGGCCAAAATATCCTTGCATAAGTACGGCGACCAAAACTGCATACAGTACGCCAGCTGCGGCCTCACCAGTGCCCTGTACAGTTACAGTGCAGGTTAGCTTGATTGGCCAAACTAAAATGCCCCTTAATGTCAAGGGGACTAGCAGGGTAAGTCCATGGGGTTATAGGGATAGGGTCTGGGTGGGATTGTGGTCGGTGCAGACTTGTTGCGCCAAATGGCCTCCTTCTGCACTATAGGAATTCGATGATTCTATGTAAGCTAAGGGGAGGTGATGGCTGAGTGGTATTATCAGAAGACTAATAACCCAGAAACTCAACTAATATTCCGTGAACAGGGTTCGAATCCCGCTACGACCGATGTTGGAATCTGAATTCAATAAAAAAAATCTGGAATTAAGAATTACTGACAAACATGAAGCCATTACTGATTGTCAGAAAACCCATCTGGTTCACCAATGTCTTTTAGGGAAGGAAATCTGCTGTCCTTACCCGGTCTGGCCCATACGTCACTCCAGATCTACAACAACTGTACTTTGAACAAGGCCAGCTAGGGATGGACAATAAATGCTGGCCAGCCAGCACTGCCCATGTGCCACCAAAGAATGAAAAAGATGTGCAACATAGGGTGATGCTGGCAGTGTGGGTTCAATATCGGTATTGGCTACAGTGATTTATGGAGGTTCTGCTCTCTTGCCTTGTGGAGAGACAGTCATTAAACTGCAAGTAATCAAAAGATCTTTCTGATGGAAAGGGAGACAGAGGCAACAATGGTGAAATATATAGTCAGAGTTTTAGCTTAAACCCAGAGAAATATTTTTGCTCCAGATTTCATTCCCAGATCTGATTGGGAGGAAAAATGTTATCTTTCTATTTTAATTCCCAGCACCAAAGTGCCAAGGTGACTCTGAAGTGTCGAGGTTTCGAGAGTTGTGCACCTCCGGCAGCACTAGGAGGCAGAGGGACTGAGATAAATCAGCCTCTCGGAAGTCAAGCAGCAGTCTTCAAACTGGCTTTAATCAGAAGCTGCTGGGAATACCCGGAAGGCCAGGCAGCGTCTCTGGAGGGCGGTAATTTTTCAGGCTGATAACTTTTCATCAGGACTCGAAAAGCTTAAGATGTAATAAATTTTCATAGAACCATAGATTTATAAAATAGTTACAGCACGGGAGGACATCATTTAGTCTGTGCTGTCTCTCTGCCTGTAACTAATTGAGTTTGTCCCACATGCCCACCTCTTTCCCAATCCATTGTCCTCTGTGGGTGTTGATTTAATTTCCTTTTGAAACCCTCAAATGATCCCGGAACCTCGGTCAGGGCATTCCCAATCCCAATCGCTCGCTGCACAATGATATTTTTTTGCTCTCATCACCTCTAGTTCTTTTGCAGCTCACATGAAATCTGCCAAATGCAACAGTTTCCCCCTCTCGACCCTGTCCAGACCCCTCATGATTCTGAATGTCTTTGTCAAATCTCCTCTCAACCTTCCCTTCTTTGAGAGCACCAATCCCAGCTCCTCCAACCTATCCACAGAACCAAAATTCCTCATTGTTGGAAGCATTCTTATGAACCCCTTCTGCACTCTCTCTAAAATTTTGATTTGATTTATTATTGTCACATGTACTAGGATACAATGAAAAGTATTGTTTTTATTGCAATATACAGGCAAACATGCCATTTATAAAGTACATGGAAAAAGGAAAGGGTAGGGTGCAGAATATAGTGTGAAAAACTCAGGGGGAATTAAGCTGAACAAGCATGAAAATGGGAGAGTTTCAGATCCGTTTTTTGACATGGCAAAAATCTGATGCACAATCCGTTTCCTGCCAGTAGAGGGAGGGGGAAGAGCCTAAGTTTGCCAGAAAACCAGCTGCTTACAGCAGAGGGCACTATTATGCCTGAACAGATCTCTCTGTTTGGTGCAACAGAAAGTAGAGGGTGTGCTGGGGACAGCTCACAAGAAATCACCACATTCTGGCATCATTTTTTTTTTGATAACTTCCTCACAAATATCCAAAAGTACTATGCCTAGAAATGGATAGGATACGCTAGTTGAAGCAAAAGCAGTGTTTTAGAAAGGTTTATCAGCATTTCCTTATCTTTGAACTCTTTTGCTGGAATTTTACTGCCTCACCCATCAGAGGCTCATAAGATCCAGGTCAACAGAGAATGCTGTCTGCGAGCTTCACTCGCCCCAATTCTGGGGCAGGCATGCTGGTAAAATTCTTGCTTCTATTTTTATCTGCTGAGCACTCTCTTAATCTATCCTGACAGCTTTAATAATTTGTACACCTATACACTCCCAGGTCTGTCCATTGCTGTACTTCCCTTAGCTTGTATGCTTTGGTTTGTAGTGTCTCTCATTCATCCTGTGTAAGTGGATCATTTTGCAATAAATATGAGCTGCCTCTAGTCTGCCATTCTAACATCCTTTCCATCATGATTCCCTTTACAATCTGAAATACCTTGATGTTATTTGCAATCTTTGAAATCTTGCTTTTCACACCCAATTCCAAGACATATATTTTAGGGAAATCAATGGTCTGAGTACAAACCTCTGGAGAACCCCACTGCAGCCCAAAAGCCCACCATTCACCACTACTCTCTATTTCCTCTCATTCATACTCACACTGTTATTGCCCCTTTATTCCACAGGTTTAGTTTTGCTGACCCATCCTATCACGTGACAATTTCCTAAACACCTTTTGGAAGCCCGTATAAATCACATCAATCATTTAACACTTAACGATCCCCTCAGCCACCTCATCAAAAACCTCAATCAAGTTGTCTGAACACCCTGGCTGGGGTTTTACAGCCTTGCTTGGGTGAGACTGACAATTCCTGCCCAGGTGCAGTGGAGATTTCCGTTGTTGAACCCTCGCCTGCACCAATTCTGTGGCAGGCAAAGTGATAGTGTTCCGGCCAATGCCTTTAACAACTCTGTGCAGACTTTCCTTAATCAGTTCACCCTGATTGTTAATTTTGACTTGGATTATCATCTCCAAACATTTTCCCACCACAACGTTAAGCTGACTAGCCTGCTGGTTTATCCTTACACTGTTTTTTAACAGGATTTAACATTAGTAATTCTCTGGCCCTCCCAACCCTCAATCTAAGGAAGGTTATGGGGATTGTTTCCACAATTTCTCCCCTTTTTTTCAAAGTTCATTTATTAGTCTCACAATTAAGGCTTACATTAACACTGCACTGAAGCTATTGTAAAATTCCCCAAGTTGCCACATTCTTGGAAACCTACACAGACACGGGGAGAATGTGCAAACTCCACACAGACAGTGACCTAAGCCGGGAATTGAACCCTGGTCCCTGGTGCTGTGAGGCACTGTGCCACCATACTGCCTCCTCTTTCCCTGAAGGGGGTCCAGCAGTTCGGAATGAGGGGAGGAGTGGAAACCACAAAAGAGAAGGATGTCCATGATAGGGGGGAGGGTTGGGCTAATTAACACATTGCAGGGTGGATCAGGCAGAATCTGGACACAGAAACAAAGTTATTGGGCCAGAATTTCAGATATCTGCAGCAATGACGCACTGAACTTAAGTTGCTGTTACACTCCAGGAGACTCAGGGAGTCCTAATGTGTCGGTAGATACTGTAATACCTCAGGAAATTTAAACATCTGACAAGCTTACTTACACTGAACTGGATACGAAACAAACGTGATCTCAGGTCCAAGGCTTAGACTGGATATGCAGAGTCATCAACATGTCATTGATGAAGATGAACATCTCGCCATCCTCACAGCCCCACTTCTTGCCTTCAAACAACCACACAACCTCAAACAGACCACTGTCTGCAGCAAATTACCCAGCCTTCAGGAGAACAGTGACCACAACACCACACAACCCTGCCACAGCAACCTCTGCAAATCATGTCAGATCATCAACACGGATACCATCATCTCACGTGAGAACACCATCCACCAGGTACACTGTACATTCTCTTGCAACTCGGCCAACGTTGTCTATCTGAGACGCTGCAGGAAAGGATGTCCCGAGGCATGGTACGTTGGAGAGACCATGCAGAAGCTACAACAATGGATGAATGAACACTGCTCAAACTCTAGGCAAGACTGTTCTCTTCTTGTTGGCGAACACTTCAGCGGTCACGGGCATTCGGCCTCTGATCTTCGGATAAACGTTCTCCAAGGCAGCCTTCACGATACACGACAGCGCAGAGTCGCTGAGCAGAGACTGATAGCCAAGTTTCGCACACATGAGGACGGCCTCAACCGGGATCTTGGGTTCGTGTCGCACTATCTGTAACTCTCATGACTTGCCTGGGCTTGCAAAATCTCATTTACTGTCCTGTCTGGGGACAATACACATCTCTTTAACCTATGCTTAATGCTATCTCCACTCACACAGTCTGCACCTTTAAGAATTGGTTAGCTGTAAAGACTCACATTCTAATCAGTATTCTGTAAACTGAGTGTGTGCCTTTTTATGCCCTGTTTGTGTTAGAACTCCCCACTCACCTGTCGAAGGAGCAGCGCTTCGAAAGCTGGTGGTGTTTGCTACGAAATAAACCTGTTGGACTTTAACCTGGTGTTGTGAGACTTCTCACTGTGTTTACCCCAGTCCAATGCCAGCATCTCCACATTATACACCACTTACCCAGATACTTACCGTAGCAATGTTACATTATTTATTCTCTAGTGAAACTTAGTGATTTACTGAGTGATTAACACCATGATAACCACCCTCAGCCCCAACCCTACACCCAGTCAACAACACCCCCCCACTCCTCCTCCCCCCCACCCCCACCCCTCCGTCTGCAAATCCCTGTGTCTACAGGTGCTGCCAGGCCAGCTGAGCTTTTCGAGCATGACTTGTTTCCCTCAACCCAACTGCCCATCCCTGCCGATCCGACTGCTCCAACTGTAGCTATTGCCCTGACACAACTGACACAACACTCCTTCTCAATTTCACCCAACTATCTGCCCCGCCTGACCTCATCCTGCCTCCCCACCACTGCCAGACCTGACAAGCCTTAAACCATTCCAACTAACTCTCAACCCTGACAACCTCCCATTCTGATTACCCTCCCTGACCTGACTCAGCTACCCCCAACTTGACCTAACTATCCCCCCCACTCAATTCCTCTGACCCGACAAACACCACTTCGAGACCCAACTTCCCTAACTTCACTACCCACGCCCAGCCCAACACACTCTAATCCCACTTATTAACTCACTTATCCATTAACTCACTCACTCAACAATCCAACCACTCACTCACTCG
Source organism: Carcharhinus amblyrhynchos (assembly GCF_965287045.1). Classification (NCBI taxonomy): domain Eukaryota; kingdom Metazoa; phylum Chordata; class Chondrichthyes; order Carcharhiniformes; family Carcharhinidae; genus Carcharhinus; species Carcharhinus amblyrhynchos. Next base: position 3,988,252 of record NC_137336.1, on the reverse strand, counting down.
TTCACTCACTCACTTATTCACTCACTTACTCACTCACACCTCTCACTCGCTTAACCATCCACCTGTTCACTTACTCACATTTACTCCCTCATTCACTCATTTATTCACTCACTTATTTATTCACTCAGATTCACTTACCTGCCCACTCACCCACCTGCCCACTCAATCACTTACTCACTCTGTCTCTCTCTCTCACTCACTCTCTCTCTCACTCACTCACTCACTTACTCATTCGCTCTCTCTCTCATTCACTCACTCACCTCTCACTCACTCACTCTCTCTCACTCACTCACTCACTCACTCACTAACTCACTCTCTCTCTCATTCACTCATTCACCTCTCACTCACTCACTCACTCTTTCTCTCTCACCTCTCACTCATTCACTCACTCTCTCTCTCATTCACACACTCACCTCTCACTCACTCACTCACTCATGCATTAAAAAACTTGTGACCTTGAAACATTTTCCTGAATGCAGCAGTTAACGGGTTAAAAAGGGGATGTGTTCTCTGATTGCTCCTCTTCCCAATCTTCCCCGTGAGTCGCTTGGTCGGGACTCTGTTGTTGCGGCCAGTGGCTGGAGAACTGGGATGATCCCAGTGTTGAGATGCTGAAATCCAGCTGAAACTTCACAGAAGACTCAGTGCAGAATGATCTCTGTGGCCTGCAGCAATGCGCACAGCGTCCTCACTGATTGGGCCAATATTTCAGAACAAGGTGATCTTTCATCGAAGACTCTGATCAAAGATCAGGTGTTTCTCCCCACTAGCACTGCCTAACCTGCTGAGTATTTCCAGCATGTTACTATTTTTATTTCACTTCCTAAACTCTTCAGTAGTTTGCTTTTCTATAATGGAATAGAATGCGCCGATCTTGTCTGAAGTTTGGAAAGATGAGAGATGGGCTCACTGAAACATTCATCATTTCCAAGGCCTTGTCAGGGGAGATGTGAGAAATTGTGGCATTTCTGGAAAGGGTAGGACTAAAGGGTCACAGTTTTAAGGGACTAAAAATTGAAAAATGATTTTGAAGATGATGATTTATGGCCATTTGACATTGCTTTGAGTGGCCAGGATTTTATATGGGGGGCCTCGGCAGTGCACAGAGTGTGAGAGATACTTCCCTGAACTCTCAACGAGAAAGCAATGTGAATTACTCCCGTTTTCCTGCAAATTCAATACTGAATTCCACCCAACGTGTTCAATCTCGCTTTTGAAAGTAGAACATCATTTTGCATTCCCCTCACCCTCCACTCCCATTGCTAGGTTCTCCCCCATCGTTGGATTTTTAGATGGATGGGGGAGAGGGAGAGAGTGAAATTGAAGGAGTGGGATTTCCTCCAGGTTTCCAGCAGGTCTGGCCTCCTGTAAGTTAAAGCTGTGGTGAGTAAGACCTCAAACAAGAAGCCCACCGTTGCACTAATTGAGGCTGTTATGTGGCCATGGCGTTAGGGGTGTGGGGGGGGGGGGTAAGGGAGGAGTGGGAATGAAATGGTGTTCTATGGAGATTGAACACTTTGGGTGGACTTCTCCCCAAAAAATTCTAAATGCCAAATACGCAGGAGAACTGGAGTAACTCGCGCTTTTTTTTCAGTGGAGTTCAGAGAAGAATTTCCCACACTCTGCAGAGGCCACCAGTATGAATATCATTAAATTTCAGAGGATGGGACCAACCCCCACTGGAGAGGCTGAAATCAGCGCGCTGAGAGGTCCATTGCGCATGTGCTGATTTATCAGCGCTGAGAGTGGCGCAGATGCGGTGGCCCCTCACTGCCAGCCTCCGGATCACCGGCCAGCTTGATCACTGCCCAACCACCTCCCCCCCCACCCCAAACCCCACGACGCTGGCCCTCCCCCACCACCACGACTCAATCGCTGGCCCCCCAAGTATTCCCGGGGCCAACCCCTCCCCCTGCCCCTCCCGGCTCACTGTGATCTCCAGGACTCGCCCCCCCCCACCCCCCCCCCCCCCCACAAAGTGCCAACCCCCCAGCTGGCTGAGCACTCCCCCCCACCCCCCACCCCCCGAATGCCCTTCCTACCAACCGCACCTCCCCTCCCTGCAGCCTGCCCCAGGCTGTGGCCTCCCTGCCTCCCCCACCAACCCCTATGCAAATTGGAGCAGGACCCCCCCCCCACCCCCACCGATCATCCCCATAGACCCCGCCCCATCAGGTCCTGCCCCATGGACCCTATACCTTTGGCACAGGCTATGCCTTGTGGGCAGTGACAAGGTGTCCCCCCGGGCATTGGCACTTTGCCCTTAGGGCAGTGACAGAGGTCAGAGGTTGGCACTGTTAGGGTGCAGTGCCCAGGGGCACCCGACCCTCCGGGGGGCTCCTGATTGCCCCCACTTCACTCCAGCGGGGTCGGGCCACTAGCTCCCCGAAAGTGGGAAACTATTGCAAATCCCGCTGGAGTGAACCACTCTAGTGAAGTGGGAGAGACTGGTGGGGCTGGAGAATTCAGTCCCGTCCTGCTAATTACACTTAAATTTGATTATAGTGACCGTGTAAATGTTCATTTCCCCTCCCTGCCAATTTCCAGCAAACGGCAGACACTGCTGGACACTGGATGACACAAGCGGGAAGAACGCTCTCACTAACCCCACAAATCGGCCAACACGGGGATCTCCCAGCCCACTGCACCAAAAAACTAACAGAGTAGGATGGATAATCACAGCCAGTATCTTCAGACACAGTGTCACCACTGAACTATTGTTGATATCTGTTACTCCATTACCCCTGAACGGCAATTATCAAACCCATGCCCTCTGCCACCTCGAAGGATCAAGGCAATCAGTGCTTAAGAACTGCATAGCCTCCAAGTTATGGCCCCCCCTCCAAGCCCCACACCACCCTGGGTTGGGTGTATTTTGTTGTTCCATCACTGTCACAGCACTTAATCCTGGAGCTCCCCTAACAACACTTTTCCTCCACTGGCTATAGGGATTCACAAAGATTTCCTCCCTGACAGCACTGTGGGTGTACCAGCACCACATGGACTGCAGCAGTTCAAGATGGCGACTCACCACCAACTTCTCTTGGGTAATTAGGAATGGGCAATGAATGGGGGCCTAACCAGCAACATCCAGATTGTGTGAAAGAATTTTTTCTTTTAGAAACTGGAGGGGGAAATAAATATCCTTGCTGGTGACACTGGTACCCTTTACAATAGCGGATTTTCAAATCTTTTTTTTTGAATTGACGAAAGTGCAGAAAAATGTGATATTAACTTGTCTTTTTCAGCACTGAGATATATTATAAAGTAACATTGGCTGCATTCGAATCCACAGGACAACATCAGAGACAAAACATTTTCTGCTTCTAAAAAAAGCGATGGATCAGCCGAACACGGTGGGACCTCAGGCAACAACCGAAATGTGCACGCAAGAAAAACTCACCCAAAGTAATTACAGTCTCTGCACCATATATTGCCTTAATCAAAACAGGATCATAATGTGAAGGGAAGTTTTGAGTGATTACCTAATATCCTTGGAGATTTTTCATAACCTATCTTGTCAAAAAAGAAGTGAATTTTAAACTCCTGCACCTTCACAATTTATTATCCATCTGAGTGGCTGAAAATATTTTAAATTATGTATTCAATTCTATTTTTAATGCCATATTTTGCAGTTTATCAATAGCAAAGTTAATAACTGTTCTCATCACTTGCTATGCGACTGGAAATTAATAAATCTTGTCAAACAAAGTCGAACTCCCAACCTGTCTAATTGATTTGTTAAGAAAGATATTTAAATGGAAACAGCTGAACTCTTGAAATGCAATTTGTTAAAAGAGAAAATTGTAATTACACCACGTTTCATGCGACTGTGTAAAACAGCGCTGGATGCATATTTCAGTCATCGCTGATCTCTGAGACCGAGAGTACAGTTAGAGTCATCAATCTGAGATGAGTTTTCATTTTGCAAGTGAGTGGGGAGGGATAAAAAAGATCTTCTTGTAGAGCCAGAGGGCATGGCTGATGCACGATGTGGGTGTTGTGTCTCTGTCTTAGCTAAACAGGATGCTGCCAGTGTCACAGTGAAGTAGGGTGGATACAAGGTTGTGAATAACATAAGAATATATAAGGAGGAGGTAATTTACAGATTGGCTACACTCAAAGCAGAACGGTACCAGGGTCGGATTATGAATGAAGTAAGAGTGGGAATTGCAGAGGTTCTGACCATAATCTTCCAAACTTCCTTAGATCCAATCCATCATGCAAACCAGCCTCCCATTGACTCTGTCTATATTTCTCGTGCCTCGGCAAAGCAGCCAGTATAATTAAGGTCCCCACGCACCCTGGACATTCTCTCTTCCATCTTCTTCCATCGGGAAAAAGATACAAAATTCTGAGAACGTGTACCAACCGACTCAAGAACAGCTTCTTCGCTGCTGCTGTCAGACTTTTGAATGGACCTACCTTGCATTAAGTTGATCTTTCGCTACACCCTAGCTATGACTGTAACACTACATTCTGCACTCTCTCCTTTCCTTCTCTATGAATGGTATGCTTTGGCTGTATAACGCGCAAGAACCAATACTTTTCACTGTATGTTAATTCATGTGACAATTATAAATCAAATCAAATCAAATCAAAATGTGGGAGTCAGAGCATTGCAGAATGGCAATGCCCTACCGCCTGTGTCAAAAAACACCAGGTTAGAGCCCAGCAGGTTTACCTGGAATCACTCCACTCACCTGATGATGGAGCAGTGCTCTGAAAGCTCGTGACTCCAAATAAACCTGTTGGACTGTAACCTGGTATTGTGCGATTTCCTACTGTGCCCACCCCAGTCCAACGCTGGCATCGCCACCTCGCACTGTGCCAGAAAAGGGAAAAATAAACTCAGCAACTCAGGCTGGTCTGCCCAGCGTCAGTGATGGGAAATTATTGAAGGACTGCCTGGGAAAGTGGTGGAAGCAGGTTCAACCGAGGCATTCAAGAGGGTGCTAGATGTTTATTGGAATAGAAGCAACATACAGGAGTGCAGGGTAAAGGCAGGGGATTGGCGCAAAGTCATGATGTTCATTTGGGGAGCAGTGCAGACACGATGGGCCTCCTTCTTTGCCATAACAATTCTGATTCTGGGACATGCACAATGTGTCAAATGTTCTCCTTTGAGTTGCAGCATTCTGTCATTCTAGTTTTTTTTCCCAACTATCTGAAATTTGACTTGTGTTTGTATCTCTCCCAGGCTATCACATGTTTGCGGGTAGAGTGGTGAGGGCGTTACAATTGTGTGGAACTGACTGCACTGACCAGAGGCATATTTCCTATCATCATTGTTCAAATGTTCACAATATCCTTGAAGATTGATTCAAAACTTATTGACTCAAGTTATACCACTGGCTCTGCACTGCTCCCAAGGAGAGAAGACAAAGCTCTGTTCAGGTGTCTGTGAGCGTAAATGGGCGGCAAGATGGTGCAGTGGTTAACATTGCTGCTTCAGGGTGTCAAGGACCCGGGTTCGATTCCTGGCTCGGGTCACTGCTTGTGTGGAGTTTGCACATTCTCTTCGTGTCTGCATGGGTTTTCTCCAGGTGCTCCAATTTCAAAGAATAAAGAACAAAAAAAAGTACAGCACAGGAACAGGCCCTTCGGCCCTCCAAGCCTTCACTGACTATGCTGTCTGTCTGAGCTTAATCCCCCAATCCCTCTGGGGACCATATCCCTCTATTGCTATTCTGCTCATGTATTTGTCAAGATGCCTCCTCACACATACTGAAAGACATGCTGGTTAGGTACATCGGCGATGCCAAATTCATAGAACCCCATCGAGTCTGTACTGACCACAATCGCACACAGGCCCTATTCTCGTAACCCCACACATTTGCCCTGCTAATCTCCCTTATGTTAAAGGGCAATTTAGCATGGCCAATCAACTAACCCGCACATCTTTGGACTTTGGGAAGAAACCGGAGCACCCGGAAGAAACCCTCGCAGGCACAGGGAGAATGTGCAAACTTCACACATACAGTGACCCGAGGCTGGACTTGAACCCTGGTCCCTGATGCTATGAGGCAGCAGTGCTAACCACTGTGCTGCCCATTCTCCCCCAGTGTACCCGAACAAGTGTCAGAGTGTGACAATTTTCACAGAAGCTCCACTGCAGTGTTAATGTAATAAATGAATGTTAAAACTAAAAATTCTGGGATAACTATTTGGTGCAATTGAAAAGTCAATGTTCTTTTCCTGGCATGAAGATGATTTAACATGAAAGTTAATAGAAAATCTCCTTGTTTGGTGTACTCTTGGCACCTGGAAGTGAGAGATTCGAGTGTTCATCGCTTGCTACCATGTTGATTATGATACAAAGCAGAGGTGATTGCCAAAATCTCTGCTTGTTGAATAGAAAGGTTCATTTTTTTTGTCACAAAACCCCAGCTGGCAGAGGCTGTATCCCAGTGAAGGAGCTGCAGGGAAAGGCTACTAAAAGGTTTTCATTTGTTTTCTGGGCTGTCTTGAACTCCCCAGTTGCTGAGGCCAAATAGATTCCTGACAGCTCTTTCTAAAGAGCCATTGTTAACTCATTTGAAATAAATAACTTAATTACGGTGGTGGAAGACCGCAGACGGCAGTTTATCCAAATACAGTTAGACGCCAGGCAGAAGTCATAGAATCATAGAGGTTTACAGCATGGAAACAGGCCATTCGGCCCAGCTTGTCCATGCCACCCTTATTTTTTTTAAACCCCTAAGCCAAGCCCAATTGCCCGCATTTGGCCCATATCCCTCTATACCCACCTTACCCATGTATCCGTCCAAATGATCTGGAGGAGGGGGCAGAGTGTAGGGTAACGAAATTTGCTGATGACACAAAGATGAGTGGAGAGCGTGGAAAGTCTGCAGAGGGATCTGGATAGGCTGAGCGAGTGGGCGAGGACCCGGCAGATGGAGTACAATGTTAGCAAGTGTGAGGTTATCCACTTTGGTAGAAATAATAGTAGGAGGGACTACTATTTAAATGGTGAAAAGCTGCAGCATGCTACGGTGCAGAGGGACCTGGGTGTCCTTGTGCATGAGTCGCAAAAACCCAGTCTGCAGGTGCAGCAGGTGGTCAAGAAGGCGAATGGAATGTTGGCCTTTATAGCGAGGGGGATAGAATATAAAAGCAGGGAAGTCTTGCTGCAACTGTACAGGGTACTGGTGAGGCCGCAGCTGGAGTACTGTGTGCAGTTTTGGTTGCTGCACTTGCGGAAGGATATTTTGGCCTTGGAGGGAGTGCAGAGGAGGTTCACTAGGCTGATACTGGAGATGAGGGGGTTGGACTATGAAGAGAGACTAAATAGGCTGGGTCTGTACTTGTTAAGTTTAGAAGGCTGAGGGGGGATCTTGTAGAGACGTATAAGATAATGAAGGGGATGGGTAGGGTAGAGGTAGGGAGATTCTTCCCGCTTAGAAAGGATAGCAGAACTAGAGGGCACAGCCTCAAGATAAGGGGGGGGGGGGGGTCCAGTTCAGATCAAAGTTGGGGAGGAACTTCTTTACTCAAAGGGTGGTGAATCTCTGGAATTTTCTGCCTGTTGAAGTGGTGGAGGCTACCTCGTTAAATATATTTAAGTCACGGGTAGATAGGTTTTTGACAGACAAAGGAATTAAGGGTTATGGGGAGAAAGCGGGAAAGTGGAACTGATCCAGTTCAGATCAGCCATGATCTTATTGAATGGCGGGGCAGGTTTGAAGGGCTAGATGGCCGACTCCTGCTCCTATTTCTTATGTTCTTATATTCTTATGGCATTGACCTTGAACCGCTAACTTTGCCCACAGAGTTACATCTCTCTACAGATGCTTCCTTCAGCTGATGAAGCCCAGTGCTGTGGATTTCCCTCCCTCCACTTCAGTTTTCACTTTTAATAGATTAATTCCAGCCTATCTCTTTAAGCAGGCTTTCAGTAATTTGACCTATGGCTGAAATTCTAGTCCCCGTCCCTCCACGAGAATCATTACAGGCGGAGTGGACAGAAAATTTGGCGTAACATTTACAGATCCAGGGCGGCACAGTGGCACATTGGTTAGCGCTGCTGCCTCACAGCGTTGGGGAGCTGGGTTCAATTCCGGCCTTGGGTCACTGTCTGTGTGGAGTTTGCACGTTCTCCCCGTGAGTGCGTGGGTTTCATTCGGGTGCTCCGATTTCCTCCCACACTCCAAAGATGTGCTTGCTAGGTGGATTGGCTGTGCTAAATTGACCCGAGTGTCGGGGGGGGGGGTAAATGTGTGGAGTTACGAGAATAGAGCCTGGGTGGGATTGTGGTCAGTGCAGACTCAATGGGCCAAATGGCCACTTTCTGCACTGTAGGCATTCTCTGATTCTATGAGCTTGGACAATAATTTCCGATATTTGGGATATGTGAGGCCAGGGAATCCCACCTAATATCTACTTATGTGGGTTTGATGTCTTTTTCTTTATAATGCCTGCGAAGTGAGCTTAGTGATTTTATTGCATTAAAAGTGTTATGTAAATAAGGGTTGTTGATGTTCTGGTTGTTTCCCGCATTTTCTGCTTTTATTTCTAATTTCCAGCTCCTGCAACATTGTAAAAAGATCAATTGTTTATTTGTAAACATGCGGATGGGGGCTGGAGGGGGGGGGTGGTGGGGGTGAGGATTTGTTGTTGTTTACTTCTATGGAAACAGGTTGCTGCTTTAGATTTGATGATGAGACGCTCAGAGCGGAGACTGCGTGTGGAGGGACGCACCGAGACCTCATGATCTCCGCGTGCTGTTCATTATTTTTCGCCCCCTGCGCCATCTGTCTCTGGTTTCCCGCTGGGAGAAATTCTTTCTGCTGCTTTTAACACCAAACGCCATATGGAAAGGAGCTGGAACAACAGGGGAGGCATCACTAATCAAAGCAACGGGCACTTACTCCAAAGATTTCACTCACTCGTATTGGAAAACGCCCCAGTGGACATGAGCAATGCCTACGTTACTGTGCTGGCAGGGGCCACGCATCACCAACACCACTTTCACCATTGAGATGGATCTGAGCAGACCTGCATTTTAAATCCACCCATCCATCCATCCACCTCGTTTCCACATCCCTTTGTACCCCCCCAAACAAAATCCTTTCACTCTCAGTTCCAGGTTAGGTTGATTGGCTGAGAAATTGCTCCTTAGTGTCCAGGGATGCGTAGGTTACGGATTAGTGGGTATAATGTGTAGGGATGTGGGGGTCGGGCCTGGGTGGGAATGTGTTCGGTGCAGAATCGATGGGCCGAAGGGCCTCTTTCTGCACTGTAGGGTTCTATGATTCTCAACATTCTCAATTGAACCAAGCCTCAGCAGGTAAAGAAAAGTAAAAATTTATTTATTAGTCACAAGTAAGGCTTACATTAACACTGCAATGTAGTTACTGTGAAATTCTCCTAGTGGCCACAGTCCAGCACCTGTTCGGGCCACTGCACCTAACCAGCACGTCTTCCCGAATGCGGGAGGAAACCGGAGCATCCGGAGGAAACCCACGCAGACACGAGGAGAATGTGCAGACTCCACCCAAGCCAGGAATTGACTCTGGGTCCCCAGTTACTGTGAGGCAGCAGCGTGAGCTGCTCTGCCATCGTGCTGCCCACAGATCTGTGGGGGAGACAGTATTAAACTTCCACAAACGCCTGCGGGGAGAAGTGCTTCATGACGTTGCTTCTGGACAGATTTTAAGATTCTGCTCCCTCGTTCTGGATTGCCCCCAAAGCTCCCTCCCTCGCACAAACAAAACAACGCAAATGCTTTCTGCCTATCTACCTATCAAATCGATGAATCATGATAAATGGCAGCCTGCTCACCCTAGGGTACTGCTTAAGGACAGAAATCGCAGAGAAAATCCATTTCACTTCTTAATGTGTCACTGCGCTGGCAGTGAAATGTTCTGCAGGCGTTTGCATGGGGGGGAAATTATGCCCAGTCTGGAGAATGCGCAGCACGATTACTGCAATGTACTTAGTCACTCCAGATCCATGTTATTGCAATTCAGGAGCTGTTTAAAATGGTCCTTGTTCACTTCACTCAGCAGTGATGAATTGTGGTCAGTTTGTCATGTTAGCATGGCTCTGGTGTAATATTATTCACCATTTCAAATCTGCTGTTCAGTATTTATTACCTCAGAGTCACATAAAGATAAAATGCGGCCAGTGTTCTCACTACACTCTGTATGTTTCCAGACAATGGTGTGCCGGTGTTTATCAAGCACTGTGCATTATCGTCTCTATCATCTGTCTGTCACCATCTCACTCTCTCTCCACATTTCATCTCTCAATGTCCCATTTCTTCCTCCTCTCCTGGGGATGAGCGCTCGTTCGGTGCGAAGGTGCGATGCACATCATCTCAGCTGAATTGCGTCGTAAACTAAATGTAGAATTTTCAAAGGGAGGCAGGAGTGGAGAGATCTGAGTCAGTCGAAGGAACTCTCCCAACTCACCTGGGGCGCGTTTGGTGGGGGAACACATGAAGAACCTGCTGGAGACAAAGTGGTGGAAACTCGCTTGCAAAAATTCCCATTGCAATTCTCCCAATGGGGGGAATAATGATGGGTCATTCTTCCCTCTGGCAGGTGATGTCATTAATATCATGAATGCTCATTAAAACAGTTTCCTGCTGGTGGTCCCTCAAGTCTGCTAATCGTACGTCACAGTGAGAAGTCTCACAGGTGAAAGTCCAACAGGTTTATTTGTAGCAAAAGCCATTAGCTTTTGGAACGCTTGCTGCCCCTTCCTCAGGTGAATGGTCAAGCGCTCCAAAAGCTAGTGGCTTTTGCTACCAAATAAACCTGTTGGACTTTAACCTGGTGTTGTGAGACTTCTTACTGTGTTTACCCCAGTCCAACACCGGCAACTCCACATCAATCTTATGTCACGCCAGCAGGAAATCATACTAGCATCAAGCCTAACTGATCAAGGCTGGCTAGGGCAAGATCATCCTCAGTTCACCAGAGACTTTGGGTTGAGTGCAACACTGCCACAGCACTGCACTGCTCCTGCTGCACTGTTCACCCCTCTGCCCGGGCACACTGGTTCCTGTCCTCCATCTCCATGCTGATCTGGTCTTCACGGACAGCACCTTGCCACTGGATCCACGGATCCCGCCCGTGTCACCGTCTCGGTTCAGTGCCGGGGGGTTCGGGCAGCACAGGGGTCTCCTTCCCCCAGTACCACACAACAGTGAAAGGTTGACCAACCCCAAGACGGGAAAATCCCACCTGAGGTCAACAGACCTTTGCATGGCCCATAGCTTTCCATATCCCCCAACCCCACCCACCTCCCCCCAACCCCAACCCCCCACCTCCCCCCAATCCCCCCCACCTCCCCCCAACCCCACCCCCCCACCTCCCCCCAACCCCCCCCACCTCCCCCCAACCCCCCCCCCCACCACCACCCAACCCCACCCCCCACCACTACCACCCAACCCCCCCCACCTCCCCCCAACCCCACCCCCCCACCTCCCCCCAACCCCCCCACCTCCCCCCAACCCCACCCCCCCACCACCACCCAACCCCAACCCCCCACCACCACCCAACCCCACCCACCTCCCCCCAACCCCCCCCACCTCCCCCCAACCCCACCCCCCACCTCCCCCCAACCCCCCCACCTCCCCCCAACCCCACCCCCCCCACCACCACCCAACCCCAACCCCCCACCACCACCCAAACCCACCCCCCACCACTACCACCCAACTCCCACACCACCTCCCAACCCCACCCCCCCACCACCGAACCACCCCCCCAAACCCCCCCCACCACCACCCAACCCCACCCCCCCACCACCACCACCACCACCCTCACCACCATCACCAACCCGTCATAGGAACCGTAGTGGGTGGGATGGGAAAATTCCCCAACAGTGTCTACCTGCGCAGCACAATGTTGTGAGAATCATGTAACGAAGACCATGACGTGATTCTTCAGCCTCCCAGCTGCGTGTTTCCATTGGTGGCGGTTGGCAAGTTTTTTCCTAGTGGCAGGATTCCCTGGTTCTCCCACTGTCAATCCGAATTCTTGTTGATGCCACCCCATGCCTGTGGGAAACCCTCAGATGTGGCGAGATGTGCAGTGGACAATAGGGAACCTGTGGATGTGGTATATCTGGACTTCCAGAAGGCATTTGACAAGGTGCCGCACCAAAGACTGCTACATAAGATAAAGATGCACAATATTATGGGTAATGTATTAGCATGGATAGAAGATTGGTTAACTAACAGAAAGCAAAGAGTGAGGGTAAGTGGGTGTTTTTCTGATTGGCAATCAGTGACTAGTAGTGTGCCATCAGTGATCAGTGTTGGGGCCGCAATTGTTTACGATTTACGTCGATCATTTGGAGTTGGGACCAAGTGTAGTGTATCAAAATTCACAGATGACACTAAGATGAGTGGCAGAACAAAGTGTGCAGAGGATGTTGAAAGTCTGCAAAGAGATATAAAAAACCTAAGTGAATGGGTGAGGATCTGACAGATAGAGTACAATATTGGTAACTATAAATATGATATCCATTTTGGTAGGAATAACAGGAAAATTGACTATTATTTAAATGGTAAAAAATTGCAGCATGCTGCTGTGCAGAGGGACCTGGGTGTCCTTGTGCAAGAATATAAGGAGTTGCTTTGCAGGTACAGCAGGTAATTAAGGAGGCAAATGGAACTTTGTCCTTCATTGCTAGAGGGATGAGTTTAAAAATGGCGAGGTTATCTTGCAGCTGTATAAGGTGCTGGTGAGGCCACACCTGGAGTACTGTGTACAGCTTTGGTCCCCTTACTTGAGAAAGGATATACTGACACTGGAGGGGGTGCAGAGGAGATTCACTAGGGTGATTCCGGAGTTGAGAGGGTTGGCTTATGAGGAGAGAGTGAGTAGACTGAGAATGAGTGGGCGGCATGGTAGCACAGTGGTTAGCACTGTTGCTTCACAGCTCCAGGGACCTGCGTTTGATTCCCAGATTGGGTCACCGTCTGTGCGAAGTTTGCACATTCTCCTCGTATCTGTGTGGGTTTCCTCTGGGTGCTCCGATTTCTTCCCACAGTCCACAGATGTGCAGCTTAGGTTGATTGGCCATGCTAAAATTGCCCTTAGTGTCCTTAAATGTGTGGGTTAGAGGGATTAGTGGGGAAATATGTAGGGATATGAGGGTAGGGCCTGGGTGGGATTGTGGTCAGTGCAGACTTGATGGGCCAAATGGCCTCTTTCTGTACTGTAGTGTGTCTATGTCCAGACTGGGGCTATACTCATTGGAATTCAAAAGAATGAGGGGAGATCTTATAGAAACATATAAAATTATGAAAGGAATAGATGAAATAAAAGAAGGGAAGTTGTTTCCACTGGTGGGTGAAACTAGAACTAGGGGGCATAGCCTCAAAACAAGGGGAAGCAAATTTAGGACTGAGTTGTGGAGGAGACGCAGAGGGAAGCATGTCTGTGCAAAATTAATGAGGTTTCAAGCTGATTCTGGCTCAGGATGTGGCCATTTTGGCCAATGGGACAAGCAGTGGCAGAGCTGCCCACCACTGCGCTTAATCTCAAATTGGGAGACTTCTCCCACTACATCTCTGAAAGACCCACAGGACAAATTGAAAAGGTTCTTAAACAAAAAACCAAATGGTATCTTTATAAACAGAGGCATTGCATACAAAATCAAGGAGTTTGTGCCGAATCTTTATTAAACATTAATTAAAGTTTAACTGAGGTATTGTATCCACTTTCGAGCACGTTTGGGAAGGATGTCAAGGCCTGAGGAAGGAAGTTGAGAAGATTTACCAGGCCGACACCATGGTGAGAAGTCAGTGCTATTCTCCCGAGAGAAGAGGAGGCAAAAATGAAATCTCATGGAGGTGTTTAAAATCATTCAAGATTTTAATGGAGTGAATAAGGAGAAGCTATCTCCAATGACAAAAGGTACTTGGCTAAAGAGATCAGATGAAGAAAAGGATGATGTTTTTGACGAGTTGAAACTGGACTGTATGAAATGACAGTAGATTCAAATTGGGTGCTTGGTAAACACATGAAGTAGGGTGGAGAAAACGGCAGGCTCTCTGCCTAAAAGTCATGATGGGCCTTAGGGCCTCTGTTGCTTTCTCATTGTCTGATTCAATGGTTTATGGGTGAATTTTAACGTGACATTGTGGTGCTTGGTTGTGGAAGGCATAATAACTTAGGTGAAATCGGAAAGTTCAGAGAAATGCCAATTGGTTTGTTAATGCGACCGACAATTTTGATAGAGTTTCCAGAAGCACGATCTGGTGTATGTTCTGATTCCACGTGTTAATAACACCAGCATTTTCAGAAGCAAATTCTAAATATTGTTTTGAGCCCATAAGGAGAATCTTCACACATCCAACAATTCCAGGACAGTGGATCAAATAAAGTCAGCTGTACCAGACTCTGGATCATTGGGTTCGAACATCATCATCTCCTGCTCTGGCTAGATGAAAAGGATGCTAAAGTATGGGCCTCCTGGTACAAAAACAAGCCTGGCAGGACAACCCAAGGTCACAAGTTGAGAAGGCAGCACTCCAACACCTGACACCCAAAGACAAGTCCAGAAGATAAAGAACAAAGTTGTGGGAAGAGAAAGCCTGAGGAGTCCAACAAAATACTAACCATCTTGACATGCAAAGCTTTTTTTTGAATTCACCAGTTCCACCCATAGAACAAAGTCAAATGGACAAAACCCCTTTCCTTCACAGGATGCTATCTCGCTTCTTAAGGATGACAAATGTCATCCATCAATGCCAGAAAGAACATTTCCAACAACTTCACCATAAGTCCAAGTGGCAGCTGACACTCTTCAGGCTCTCCCCAGTACCCTGTGGTAGAATCCATGGGTCAATCACTCTTGGTGGGAGAGTTTCCACAAATAATCTAACAAATGTAAAATAACAAATTATGCAGGTGGCATGGAATTTCAATGGCATTCCAGTCAACATAGTCAATGTTGGTGGACTTTGCTCATGTTAAGATTCAGTCCTCTCTTCTCACAGACTTGGGAGGACTTTCCCCAAGTCTAGCTATGCACCAATGGGAACTACCTACAGTTGGAAACAATATTTGCCTCTCGTCCGTAGCAAGAAAAATTCTGACACACTTTCTCCTAAATCACCACCTATGGCTAAGGAAATCCTCTCTCAGTCTCCAGAGGAATTTCCAACACCTCTGTGGTCAGACAAACACAAGAAAAATGTCAAGAATATCACAAACTCTTCATTGACCATGACCAAAGCAGTAAACCGTGAGGCTGTGTGTGTTGTGCTACAGAGATTTGGATGCCCAAAAAATTTCATCCCAACTACTTCCTGATGACATGACTGCGCAGCCTGGAGGGGGAGATCTGAAAGAGTCCCTTTCAAAATTCAGCCTGAGTTTAAAGCACATTCTGTGTTAGCCCTCATATTATTGACAATCTATCTCACGGTGGCTATTCACCTCATCAAATATCAACTGCCCACTGGTGTCTGCTATAATATTACCTCTTTATCTTCAGTTGCCTCTGTTCCAAAACAAGACTGACCAGAAGAGACATTGAGGATCTACAGTTTGCAAATGACTGCAGTGCCATTGGCCACTCTGCACCAGACTTTCAAACCGCTCTTGATTTCTTCAATTCTGAACACAAGAAACACGGCTTGTCCTTGAACATTGTCAAAACAAAACTCACCCACCACCCTTTACCTGGTCAGCCAAATATCCCACCTCCCAGACATGTTTCATTTGACCGGTATATGGAGGCAATGGGGAAAACATGAAATAATTTTACACCTTTGAGAAATTGAGCTCAAAGAGACGTTGAGAATAATGAAGTGGAACCAGTGCCAAAAAACAGAAAAGCTGTTTCAGAGGAGATGTTGAGCGGAGTTGTGGTGGCTGTGTTGGAGAAGATATCCTGAGACCAGCTCTGTGCTGAGTGGAGTTGTGGAATTTAAAATTGCCATCCAGTCAGACCAGGAAAGACTTTGTTTGAGAAAGCAGTTCGTTTCTGAAATTTCTTGGATTTCCACAGCAGGGTGGAAGGTTTTGAGGAACTGTATTGTACATCTTTACCAAGGTAACAGCAGTTTTGCTTTGGGTAATATTTCTGATTTTTTTGTCTTTTAAAATCTACAAGGGCAATTATTGCCGACTTGTTTCCGTGTGCGTGCTGACCAAGCAAGGGTTTTTGGGAGGATGATTTGGAAGACAGTTTAACTGTAGCTTTAGTTTCATGTACTAAATATTTTTTATCTCTCCTTCTTGTTAATGATTCTTTTAATTTTTAAAATTCTGGAAATGTTACAGGGGTTATCTACTTCTGGGATCAGTAGATTTTTCAGCTTGTTTTCAAAATACAAAAAAAATCATGATCAGTAAGACAAGTTTCTCTCTGGGATTTGACTTGCTCAGTTAAAAAAAAACTCTGCTGTGGTCAGAAAAGTGGCCTTTTGAGAGAGATAGCAGCCAAGGGAAGCCCTCAACATATTGCCAAAGAGCTTCTCTCCTTCAACACAACCACCACAACTCAACTCTACATCTTTCCTGAAGTAGCTTTTCTGTTTTTTATCTCTGATTTCATTGCCCTCAGTATCCCTTTGAAGTAAATTTCTCAAAAAACATATTTTTTGAGTACCTGGAGGAAACCCACGCAGACACGAGGAGAATGAGTTGACTCTGTGCCAAAACTGGACTGAGAAGCAGAGACATTGACGATTGGCAGGTTGTAGATGACTGCAGTGCCTCTGGCCACACTGCACCCAAATTGCAAGCCACTCTTGATTTCCTCAATGAAGTATTTTATTTATTATTTATTAGTGTCACAAGTAGGCTTACATTATTGTGATAAATAACGGGATCCCGGATGTTCGAGGTCGGAAACCCAATGGTAATTAATCCGAATGTCGTAATCGGGCCTCTACGCCTGGTCACCCCACCCAGCTGCCTGTTAGATAATTCATTCACCTCAGCATGAGGACACACTGGCGTGAGTCGCAGCTGGTCTCCCACAGCGTGCGCCTGGGTGGGCAGGCCCGCTGGAGGAGCTCAGGTGACTGCATTGCTCAGGGGGATGGGACGATGTGTTGTAGGGGGAGCAGGTCATGATCGCATGATTGGGGGGTACCCGGGCCCCACCCTGTTATCACCCACTGGTACTGCCCTCAATACCGCCCTCTCCCTCCCCCCCCAGGGATGGTTTCATTTTAGTTTTTTGTGCACCGGGGCTGGTAGAGCCAGTTCAAGCAGTCAGCATGTCATCCTGGGAGCCACCTCGACAGCTTTGTTGCGCTGTGATCCTGACAATAGGGTGGGGAATGGCACCATTTCTGCGACTGCCCCTACCCCCTGCCACACTCTGAGGAACAAAAGTTAAATCCTGCCCAATCTATGACTACAGATAGAGGGCATTTTATTTGTGCTTTCTCATTCCAAAAGGTCCCTGTTGATACTCATTTCTGAAATGGGCAATGATTGTTGGTTTTGCCAGCGATGCTTGTACCATGAGAATGAGTTATAGAGTCATAGAGTTATAGAAGTTTCCAGCCTGGAAACTGGCCTTTCAGCCCAACTTGTCCATGCTGCCCCACATTTGGCCCATATGTCTCTATACCCATCTTACCCATGTAATTGTCTAAATGCTTTTTAAAAGACAAAGTTGTACCCACCTATACCACTGCCTCCGGCAGCTCATTCCAGACACTCAGCTCCCTCTGTGTGAAAAAATTGCCCCTCTAGGCCCTTTTGTATCTCTCCCCTAACAAATAACAGTGGATTCAGCACCGATCCCTGAGGCACATCGCTGGCCACAGGCCTCCAGTTTGAAAAACAACCCTCCACAATCACCCTCCGTCTTCTGTCATCAAGACAGGTGTGCATCCAATTGGCTACCTCACCATGGTCCTGTGTGACTTAACCCTATGCAACAAACCGCCATGCGGTACCTTGTCAAAGGCTTTGCTAAAGTCCATGTAGACAACGTCAACTGCACTGCCCTCATCTACCTTCTTGGTTACCCCTTCAAAAAACTCAATCAAATTTGTGAGACATGATTTTCCACTCACAAAGCTGTGCTGACTGTCCCTAATCAGTCCTTGTCTCTCCAAATGCCTGATCTCAAGAAGATTTAGATCCTGTCTCTCAGAATAACTTCTAACAACTTACCCACGACAGATATGAGGTTCACCGGCCTGAGGCACAACATTTGCCACCCTCCAATCTTCAGGCACCTCACCTGTGGCTTTTGATGATCCAAACATCTTGGCTAGGGGACCCGCAGTTTCCTCCCTAACCTCCCACATTGTCCTGGGACACGCTTCATCAGGCCCTGAGGATTGATCTACCTTTAAGATTTCCAGTACCATCTTCCAGTTTAAAATAAAGGACTGAGAAGACTTTTGGAAACAGGATGAGCAACACCAGTGTTCGCATTGAAATTGCTGCGATGCTATTTATCTATGAGAATGATAGAAAAACATAAATATTGCTTGTCAGAATTAACAGCAGGCACTCCCCATGAGCCTGCTCCCTCAACTGGAATATCAAGCAGTTGTGTCAATGCTTCTCCAGGCTTTGTAGGAAGTTTTGGTTTGCTGAGGGCACAATGAGTTTTCTCATTATTATGGAATCACAGAATGGTTACAGCACAGAAGGATTCCATTCAGCCCTTCGTGACTGAGCCAGCTTTTTGAAAAAAACTCACAAGTCTCAATTACAAAGAAACATAGAAACTAGAAGGAGGAGTCGGCCATTCAGCCCTTTGAGACTACGCCGCCATTTATTTTGATCATGGCTGATCATCAAAGTCAATATTCCAACTCCCCTTCCCCCCATGTCTCATGATCCCTTTCACCCCAAGAGCTACATCTAATTTCTTCTTGAAATCAGGCAACGTTTTCGCCTTAAGTACATTCTGTTGTAGTGAATTCCACAAACTCAGCACTCTCTGGGTGAAGAAATTTCTTCTCATCTCAGTTCTAAAACGCTTACTTCTTATCCTCAAACAATGACCCCTAGATCTGGACTCCCCCCACCATCAGAAACATTTTTTCTGCATCTGTCCTATCTAAGTCTATTAGAATTTCATAAGTTTCTATGAGAACCCCTCTCACTCTTCTAAACTCCAGTCAATATAATCCTAATTGACTTAGTCTCCTCGCATGACAGATCTGCCATCCCAGCAATCAGCCTGGTAAACCTTCATTGAACTCCCTCTATAGTGAGGACATCTTTCCTCAGATAAGGATACCAAAGCTGAACAAAATTATATGGGTATAATCTCACCAATGCCCTATACAATTGCAGTAAAACCTCTCTATCCCTGTGCTCAAACCTTTTTACCATAAAAATTGCATTCCTTTTCTCCATATTCCTTAAAAATCTTTTACCATCAGATATTTATCCAATTCTCTTTTGAAAACCACGATAGAACCTGCTCCGTCTACACTCTGAGGCAGCACATTCCAGTTCCATTTGCTGTACAAAAAAAGTTTTTCCTGATGATAGGAGCCTGGTCAGGAACTCCAAAGTGTTTGCAAAGTCAGTCTAGACTATACATTATGCACTTTGAATGTGGCATGAGTAAGCATAAGATGTCTCGCTCCAGGTATGAGACAAGTGACCCATGAGGAAGCTTTTATCAAACAAAATTTATTTTAGAATGTGGTTATCATAGGGTAAGAAAATTAGCAATAACTTTTACCAAGAAAACACACAACTGTAGTATTGTATGAACCTTAACAACTGAGAATACTGTTCCAAGTAAATAAATACCACAAACATGCTCCCCATTCTAGGCTTAGCACAGAAAGCAATTATACTCACGTGATGTTGGATTGAGCAGCTTTGCAGCACCTGCTGTGGCTTTGTCTTTCAGATATGGAAGTGAAACGCTGAGGCTTTCCAGCCCTGGAGCTTTCAGCAAACCTCAAGAGACACCGCTTGCCTCTTGCTAGCCAGCCATGGAAAACAAAATTTCCAACACCAGGGAGAGAGACACAAACACTGCTTTCAGTCTGCAGTCCAAACAGCTTCAAACAAGCTGAATGTAAAGACCTTTGGATTTCTCCTATGAGAAAAAAAGATGTCCAAAAGCACCCCACTTGTCAATCAGTCACAAATTTCCCAAAAGAGTCACACAACTCCAGGATACTGCATTAGGCCCAGATTAAAAATAATCAAGATGTCCATTATATTACTTCACCAACAATAAAATATGTCTTTTTTTCACAGACAGATTTGTGCCAAAATCAAAAAGGCCAGGCCTGCTTGAAAAAAACTGCAGAGAAACATGACTATAATATATTTCTTAAAGGCACAGTGTTGTCACACTGTCACCGATCAACTGAAATCTGTTCCCTCTAGATTTTGATTTTCCAAGCCCACTAATAAGAATCATGCCAATCCCCTCACAATGTTTTATACTTCAATCAGATCTCTTTTCAATCTTCTCTTCTATAGGGAGAAAAACCCTAATTCTTCAATCTACATGCAACCAAATTTCCTCACCCCCAGAACTATTCTTGTATATCTTTTCTGTAGTCTCTCCATTACTTTTACATTCTTCTTCAAGTGTGTTGCCAGAACTGGATTCAATATTCCAGTTGAGGCTAAAATTATATTGCCAATAGATTTAATACAACTTTCATGC
The DNA here is from genome assembly GCF_965287045.1 of Carcharhinus amblyrhynchos. NCBI lineage: Eukaryota > Metazoa > Chordata > Chondrichthyes > Carcharhiniformes > Carcharhinidae > Carcharhinus > Carcharhinus amblyrhynchos. The sequence goes on along the minus strand of NC_137336.1, from coordinate 3,967,663 downwards.
TTTTGAACTCTTTGCCCCTGTTTATAAAGATCAGGGTCCCATAGGTTTTATTAACCATCCTCACAACCTGATCGTCACCTTCAAGTAGTTGGTATCCTCCCAGATCCCTCTGCTCCTGCACCGTTTTAAAATTGTACCCTTCATTTTATATTGTCTCGCCATATTCATCCTACCAAAATTACTGGCCTCACATATTCTGTGCTAAATTTCACCTGTTACAAGTCCTCTAATCCCACCAACCTGTCTACATCCTTTTGAAGTTTAACCCCTATCCTCCTTACCATTCGCAATACTTCCAAACTTCATGTCATCTGCAAGTTTAAGTCATTAGCATATATCAAGAAACCATAAGGAACCTAACACTGATCCCTGGGGAACTCCACTATAAACCTTCCTCTCGTTTGAAAGGCAATTGTTCACCACTACTATCTCAGTGCTGTCACTCAGCCAGTTTTGTATCCATGATATTATGATCCCAGTTATTCTAAGGGCTGTACCTTTGCTCACAACTCTGTTGTGTGACACTGTATCAAATTTCATTTATTATGATCACAGCAGATATTAGTTGCTGAGCAAGCCAAATCTCCGAGGGAAACTTGACTGAGGAATCATAACTTTTTTTTTTCAATTCTGTATAATTCAAGTATCACTTTCGAAGCCTTAAAAATTAAATGAGTTATTTACAGGAAGGAGATGCTGCAGTGACACAGTTAAACCACTCTTACAAAATATCCCCTCCCCAAAAGAATCAACTTGGTCAAACCCACAAATAAACACCCTACAGGCAATTCCCCCAATAGATATTTAACTATAAAAGTTTAGTAATATTACCCACAGTAGTGAAGGCATCCCAAACAACGTCTGAACTTAGTTCCACTCTGTTGTGGAAATCCAAGAAACTTCAGAAACATGGCTGCTTTTACGGCCTAAAATAGTTATTGTTTCCTGGATGGTTACCTCAGAGTTTACACTTGTCTCAGCAGAAAGTTGTTTCCAGGATATCTTCCCCACACCGTCAACCCAAATTCAGCTCACCATGTCTCCTTAAATACTTCTTTGTTCTCTCACGGTGCTGGGGCCTCAGCTATTTACCATTTATATAGATGATCTGGAGGAGGGAGCCGAGTGTAAGGTGTCGAAATTTGCCGATGACACAAAGGTAAGTGGAACAGCAAATTGTGCGGAGGGTGTGGAAAGTCTACAGAGGGATCTAGATAGGCTGAGCGAGTGGGCGAGGACCTGGCAGATGGAATACAATGTTGGCAAGTGTGAGGTTATCCACTTTTGTAGGAATAATAGTAGGAAGGACTACTACTTACAGGGCGAAAAGCTGCAGCATGCTACGGTGCAGAGGGACCTGGAGGTCCTTGTGCATGAGTCGCAAAAACCCAGCCAACAGGTACAGTAGGTGGTCAGGAAGGCAAATGGGATGCCAGCCTTCATAGCGAGGGGGATTGAATATAAAAGTAGGGAGGTCTTGCTGCAACTGTACAGGGTACTGGTGAGGCCGCAGCTGGAGTAGTGTGTGCAGTTTTGGTCGCCGCACTTGCGCAAGGATATTTTGGCCTTGGAGGGAGTGCAGAGGAAGTTCACTAGGCTGATACCGGAGTTGAGGGGGTTCAGCTATGAGGAAAGGCTGAATAGACTGGGCTTGTACTCGTTAGAGTTTCGAAGGATGAGGGGGGATCTCATTGAGACATATAAGATGATGAAAGGGATGGATAGGGTAGAGGTGGAGAGGTTCTTCCTGCTCAGAAAGGACAGAAGGGCTAGAGGGCACAGCCTCAAGATAAGAGGGGGGGGGAGCAGTTTAGAACGGAGTTGAGGAGGAACTTTTTCACTCAAAGGGTGGTGAATCTCTGGAATTCTCTGCCCGTTGAAGTGGTGGAGGCTACCTCGCTAAATATATTTAAGACGTGAGTAGATAGGTTTTTGGTAGGCAAGGGGATTAAGGGTTATGGGGAGAAAGTGGGAAAGTGGAACTGAGCCACTTCAGATCAGCCATGATCTTATTGAATGGCGGGGCAGGCTCGAAGGGCTAGATGGCCTACTCCTGCTCCTATTTCTTATGTTCTTATGTTCACCTTTGATTCCCAACATATACAGACAAGGGGGATTTGTATGGCACATAGGTGGGGTTATGGGGTAAGCTTGGGTAAGATCTGGCACAGTGGGCTGAATAGTCCTTCTGCAGTGTAGGGTTCCTATAATAATTCCATGATGATTCTGTCATTTTTCCAACATATTTTCCTCTGGCCCCTACTTTTTGGTGAAATTAAATTTAATAACCTTCCATTGCTTACATATGAAACCTTTGCAATCTGTAAAAGTTCCTTACTCTCCTTCAAAGTTTAATAGCTGAAAACCTAATTCCATATCTTTCTCTGAATGCAAATTTCTAAACTTGACTTCTTTATTTCTAAATCCTCATTTCCATAGCTGCATTACAAATGCAGACATTTCACACCCCTCCTGCTTCATATCTCTCAAATTCCCAATTGGTTGTCTTCATTAACATTTCACAAGCTTCGTTGATCCTTTATATACCCACAGACATACCCACACACAAGTTTGCACACACACACACACACATTCAAATACACCTACACATCCACACACAAACCTACACTCACAGCTATACACACACGCACACACACACATTCAAATACACCTACACACCGACACACAAACCTACACTCACAACTATACACACACGCACACACACACTCACACACACATACACAAACACCTCAATGGCTTTCTTTACAGAATAGCACTATATTTCCCCAGAAATATAAAAACTAACAAGTATTCTCATGCATTACTGAAGATTCTTACTGCCAAATGTTTGGTGTCAGCTGTACCTCGAAGGGTAGCACTCTCTTGCCAATGAGTCCATCTTAGAGGTGTGAGTACAAACTCCAGACTAATGCCCCAATGTTAGTATTAAGGGAGTGCTGCACTGCCAGTGGTGCCATCTTTCAAATGAATTGTTAGGCCAAGTTCTCAACTGCCCTCTTAGTTAGATATTAAAGATCCAATGGCACTATTTCAACAAAGAACAGGGGATATCCCGTTGGGGTCCTTACTAATATTTATCCATCATTTTATTTTGTTATGGAAGTAGGCTCATTCAATGGCATCAAATGAAGCTGATAATCAGGAGAATGCATAGCTCCATCATTCTTTATCAACTCAACATTATTAGAATCACACAGCTCTTACCGGCCTGTTTGATGCTTTGTGACCACAACCTGATCAATTAAAATTAACAGCTTACATCTCAACGAGGTGCTTTCAGGTCAATTGACATCCAACAACCTGTTCTGAAAACTTTGTTCCCATTTGGACAGCTGTGACAAATTCCACCACAGTGGCTACGAGGGTCCATAAAATTTGAAAAACAACCCACAATGTTCTTAAAAAAAAGTCAAGTTGCCTTTATCTCCCAATGTTAATTTCTCTTTGGAAAAATTCAGGATCCTGATCCAGATACCCACCTTTGCCAATAACTAATCAGTCCTTCCTTGGATGTGTTCCAAGTTTATTCCAATCCGCCCAATCATTTTTTGAGATACCCTATTTACAGACAGACTAACCAATTGGGGGCTAAGACTTGAGTGCTTTAGGAGTTGCCTATTTTCAATACCAGAGGTATTTAACCAAATTAGATTGACCCTGTTTCCAGTGAACAAGACAGAGCCACAAAGCCTGTCAGGTAGATGTCCGTCAAGAGCTCTGTGGGTTCCGTTTTTCAAGGGGATTGATTACCTATGGTGTAGAGGGCTGCTTTTCAATATCCTTTCATTGGAAAAGATGGATATTGTAAAACTCTTTAACAGCCAATTATTTACTTTTGAAACACAGTCTGTGTCATGAAGACAGCAGCTAGTTTGCACTCAGCAATGCCCCAAAAACAGCAGCGCGATCAGAGAGCACGTAATCTGTGATAAGTTGTTTCCACTGGTGGGTGAAATTAGAACTACGGGGCGTAGCCTTAAAATAAGGGGAAGCAGATTTAGGACTGAGTTGAGGAGGAATTTCTTCACAGAAAGGGTTGTGAATCTATGGAATTCCCTGCCCAGTGAAGCAGTTGAGGCTACTTCATTGAATGTTTTCAAGGAAGGATAAATACATTTTTGAACAGGAATTAAGAGTTATGGTGAGCCAGTAGATAAGTGGAGCTGAGTCCACAAAAAGATCAGCCATGATCTTATTGAATGGCAGAGCAGGCTCGAAGGGTCAGATGGCCTACTCCCGCTCTTAGTTCTTATGTTCTTATACCACCTCCAGGTCCTTCTTACTTCAGTGACCCCATTACCCGCTTGCCAACTCCATGCTCCTTCATACTCCCCATGCCAGGCCCAGGAACGAGGTCCCCCCCCACCTTCCTCCCTGCCCTATTCATCATATCAATGTCAGAAGTTCTTCTCCACTTTACATTTCTTAACCTGATGCAATTAAGTACAGAATCAAGACCTGAATTCTCCCACCTCGCCCATGGCTGGGATTCTCCAGTCCCGCTGCTGTGAATGAAGATTTGCCTGAGTTCTCGTTGACAGTGGGGGCATGGCGAATGAGATTGGAGAATGCCGGCCCACAATCAAGAAAATATAACGAGCTATTAGAAATGTCCATGAAACAAAGCTCTTACCATCAACCACCCCCACCCCCCCCACCCCCACCCCCAATGACTAACCCCCTGCCACCCTCCAGCAAGATTGATAAACATTCCCTGCTGGGCTGAGCCCGTTTGTTATTCTTGGAGCGCACCCAATTCATCAGAATGAAGTAATCTGTGATAAAAACAGGAATCTGTTCCTGTTGATACTGTTGTAAACCTGCAGGGGTTGCGGAGGCAGCGGGTGATTTTGAGCTGCAGCTTATAGGAGTATGAGTGATGTGTGTGGGTTCAGTTTCCACATCCTTATCCCACGCTGGGGAAAGTGCTGGAAAAAGGAACGGGAAATCTTTCCCGAATCAGGCCCCACCCACCATTTTGCAATTCTCTCAGACGAGGGAAAAATCCAGATGATTGACTCTGCTGGGTGTGTGTTCAATATCCCGTTATTCATGTCCACGTGGAGTTTGCACGTTCTCCCCGTGTCTGCGTGGGTTTCCTCCGGGTTGCGTTTTTTAGTCCAAAGATGTGCGGGTTTGGTTGATTGGCCATGATGAATTGGCCCTTAGCGTCAGGGGCACTAGCAGGGTAGGTGTGTGAGATTACGGGAAGGGGGTCTGTGTTGGATCGTGGTCGGTGCAGGCTTGATGGGTCAAATGGCCTCCTTCTGCACTGTAGGGATTCAATGATTCCGTGATTCATGCTTAAAGGAGGCTTTGTGACAAAGAAAAGCCTTCACACAATAGAATTGGATCTGGACTGTTAGATAATGAGCAAAAGCGAGGATCCATGGACAATCTTTCTCTCCAGTGGAATCCGTGTGAGTAGCTGTCTCCATTCCCACTCAGTTTACGATCAGGTAACTGAAGATTGCAGATGATCTAACGTTAGAATAGCCTCTATACCTCAGCTACTCGCTGAATGTAGATCCATTATTGTTTAATTAGAAATTGTCACCATCTTGGCTGAGTGTTCACCTTTGTAATCTGCTCATTATAACAAATCATTCATAAATTATTTGTTGTTGAACTAATTTTATCCGATTGTTTGGTGAGTGGGGAGTTACTGATCCCCAACAGAATCTTGTATTTGAGGAACTTAATTTAAACGTCAGACGTGCTGTGGGTTTTTAATGGGTTGTTGCATTAGTGAGCTATTGATGGTATTTAATATTGAAAGCTGCACTGATTCTGTGGCAGGAAGAAGAATCTTCAGCCTAATTGATTAACTCAATTGCTGCATTCAGAGAGATCAGAACATCTCAGCTTTCTGCTAAACCAAAGCCCAGCCGTCTTCTCAGTTGTAAGCAGGCGGCATGGTGGCGCAGTGGTTAGCTCTCCTGCCTCAGGAATCTGGTTTCAATTCCCGGCTTGGGTCAATGTCTGTGTGGAACTTGCATATTCTCCCCGTCTCTGCGTGGGTTTCCTTTGGAAGCTCAGATTTCCTCCCACAGTCCAAAAGACACGCTGGGTGGCTGCATTGGCCAAGCTAAATTCTCCCTCCGTGTACCAGAACAGGTGTCGGAGTGTGGCCATGTGGGGATTTTTACAGTAACTTCATTGCAGTGTTAACGTAAGCCTATTTGTGACACTAATAAATAAACTTTAACTTTAAAAATCCCCTCGTTATCATGTTGCTGTTTTTGAAAGCTCGCTGAGTGAAAATTTTCTACATTGCAAAAATGATTGCCTTTCCAATGGCTTCCATTGGCTCTACAGAACTTCAGAATGTTCTGAGGTTTGGAAAGTTACTTTACAATTGGAGGTTTTTGCTTTTTTTTTGTGAGTTTACATTTCCTTTACTTCTTTGTGGGGTGTTTGCTTGCTAGGCCAGCATTTAGTGCCCATCCCTGGTTGCTTTTTAGAAGGTGATGGGTGAGCTGCCTTTTTGAGCCACTGCAGTCCCTGAGGCGTAGGTACACCCACAGTGCTGTTAGGGAGGGGGACCCAGAATTTTGACTGGGTGACAGTCAAAGAATGACAATAAATTTCCAAGTCAGGGTATTGAGTAGCTTGGAAAGGAAATTCCAGGTGGTCCTGTTACCATGCAGCGGCTGCTCTTGTCTTCCCAGAATGAAAGTTAAAAGTTTATTAGTGTCGCTGGTATGGTTACATTAACACTGCTATGAAGCTACTGCAAAAATTCCCTAGTCACCTCACTCTGGAACCTGTTCCAGTACACTGAGAGAGAATTTAGCACCGCCAATGCACCTGATGAACGCGTCTTTTCACCGTGGGAGGAAACTGGAGCACCCAGAGGAAACCCACACAGATACAGGGAGAATGTGCAAACTTCACACAGACAGGGACTCGAGTCAGGAATGGAATCCAGGTCCCCGGTGTTGTGAGGCAGCAGTGTTAAGCACTGTGCCACCGTGCTGCTCACAATAATCTGGTGCATTCTCAGAACTCTGTGTGTGTGAGTGTGTGTGTGTGTAAACGTGAGCGTGTGAGTGCATGTGTGTGCGTGAATGTGAGTCAGTGCGTGTGTGAGTGTGTGTGTGAATGTGAGTGTATGAGTGAGTGTGTGAATGTGAGTGTGTGCGCGTGTGTGTGTGTATATGCCTTAGTGTGTGTGTGTGTGTGTGCATGTGTGTAAGTGTGTGTGTGAGTGTATGTGTGTGCGTGTGAGTGAGTGTGTGTATGAGTGAGTGAATGTGTGTGAGAGTGTGGGAGTCATTTTGTTTAGGATCTAAGCCGTACACCACCCCCCCTCCCCCCCCACATCACACTCCCCCAACAACCCCAGTAAACCCCAACTCATATTCAATAGGATTTGGTATGATTGAATCAAGACATATATTTAGAATAGGAAATTTTTCAATATTTTAAATAATATGTATTTGATTTTATTATAATATTAAAAAGTTTGAAGCAAAGTAATGAATGAAAAATTAGCCAGAATTTACAGCACAGAAACAGGGAATTTGGCCCAAAGTAAGTTTACTGATGGTTATACTCCACATAAGTGTTCCCCTTACGACTAAAGACCCCACACGCCCCGGACATTCTCTCTTCAACCTTTTTCTGTCGGAAAAAAATACAAAAGCCTGAGATCATGTACCAACCGACTCAAGAACAGCTTCTTCCCTGCTGCTGTCAGACTTTTGAACTGACTTACCTTGCATTAAGTTGATCTTTCTCTGCACCCTCGCTATGACTGTAACACTACATTCTGCACCCCCTCCTTGCCTTCTCTATGAATGGTATGCTTTGTCGGTTAAACATTCAAGTAACAATACTTTTCACTATATACTAATGCATGTGACAATAATAAATCAAATCAAATCAAATCTTACAGTAAACCCTCCTGTTTATTTCTCCCTCATTGCTGTTGTGCGTTCAGATGAATTTCCCATGAATGATATTTGCAAAACTGATGATCATTCTACAGTAATCGGTTAAAGCCGATTTGAAAATAACACATCCAGCATCATAAAAGCAAATTACTGCAGATGCGGAAATCTGCAATTGAAGTGGAAAAGTGGCTGGAATAAAGCAACATGTCTGGCAGTGTCTGTGGAGAGAGAAAACTATTGAACGGTTTCAGATCATGAACTCTGTCTCCTCATTTTGTTTTTTTTTTCAATTAATCATTACCATCCTCCTCCCTCCACAACTTGTTCAACTGTTTCACTCAGAGGGTGGTGAGTGAGTGGAATCGGCTGCCGTCAGTGGTGGTGGAGGCGAACTCGCTGGGGTCTTTTAAAAGACTTCTGGATGAGTATATGGGGTTTAATGGGATTGGGGGTTATAGATAGGTCTATAGATTGGTAGGTGTTGATGTGATCGGCGCAACTCGTGGGCCGAAGGGCCTGTTTGTGCTGTAGTGTTCTATGTTCTATGTTTCACTTTTAAATAGTGTTGCCCCTTGCTCTGCTATTAATATGTCCTGATTTCCAACCTTTGTACCACTATTAGCAACTTCTTTAGTCTTTAACACTACCGTTAACATTCTCCTTTGTCTTGTGTCTATGACATTTTGGTCAAATCTGACGTGACTGCCCAGCCACCCTGATCTCCTATTTTTCTCCACTTGCTTCTCTTCATGAGTGTAAATCCCATCACATTTCTGCCTCTCTTCATGTCCAAAGAAGAGTCAAGCGGACTCAAAACGTTAACCCACTCTCTGTCTCCACAGATGCTGCCAGACCTGCTGAGTTTTTCCTGCAGTTTTTGCTTCGATTTCATTAAAAATTCTCATGCATTAAAACACTTGCATTGACCCCCATCATTGCTGAGGCTGTTGGCAGGAATATACTGACTTACCCGGGCGGGATTGCAAAATCCCACCCCAGGCCAACGGAGATTTCTGTTCCGTGAACCGCGTCCAGCCTGGAATTGAGGTGGGCAAAGTGGTAAAATTCCGACCTTTATCTGTGAATGTGAAAATAAATGAATCTAAGTTTATTAAGCTGTTAAAACAAAACGCGCCAGCATGTCACTGATACAACAAACAAAATTCACTCGAGCTTCACTTTGAAATATTTACCGATTTTTTGACTTTGGAGTGAATAGGTCAACAGTTAGAAAAGTAAAATTTCCAACAAAAAGAAAGCGTTTTTGCTCAGTAAATGGTCAAATTGGTTAGTATAATTGGATTTTCTTTGAAAGAATATCTAAAGAAGTCACTGGTATTCAATATTGGAAATGGCTTCTAGTCTTTCTGAGGATTAGTCAATGCCCGACTATCTCATCAATCGCTGAGGCACTCATGGTCTCTTATAAAGTTATAAAGTCAAAATATAACCCAAACCTGAGAGGTGGCCTAATTGAGACATACAAGATGATCAGAGGATTAGATAGGGTGGATAGTGAGAGCCTTTTTCCTCGGATGGTGACGGCTAACACGAGGGGACATAGCTTTAAATTAAGGGGTGGGAATTATAGGACAGGTGTCAGAGGTAGGTTCTTTACTCAGAGGGTAGTAAGGGCGTGGAATGCCCTGCCTGCAGCAGTTGTGGACTCGCCAACTTTAAGGGCATTCAAATGGTCAGTGGATAGGCATATGGATAACATTGGAATAGTTGAGGTTGGAGGGTCATTAGATTGGTTCCACTGGTCGGCGCAACATTGAGGGCCAAAGGGCCTGTACTGCGCTGTAATGTTCTGTGTTCTAAACCCATGAACATTTCTCTGTCAATTCCATGAATGCTCCTGTTATTGCATCCTGCTGCATTTTGCCTATGTGTAATAAAGTATCTGTATTTATTTCACACCTTTACAACCTCAGGATATCCCTCAAGCGTTATATCATCAATGAATTACTTTTGAAGCTTCGTAACATTTGAAAACACGCCAGTCAACTTTCACCCAACAAACTGGGACTGGTCCATTGGCACAATGGTGAGCTCTGCTGCCTCACAACGTCAAGGACCCAGGTTCAGTTCCAGCTTTGGGTGAGTGCTACATGTAGAGGTTTGGTGGAGTGATCATGCTGAATTGCCCAGAGTTAGGAAGTTACATCTTAACTCTACAAAGCTACAAACAGACGAGAGTAATGGATAGTAAAGAATTCTTAAGTCAGGATCTGGTATCATGTTGCTCTCACCAAGCGGGGCCTCCCCAGCACCCACAGGAGTGAATTTCACCTGAGATCCTCTCGGTATGTAGCAGGTGTACTGCCCCAACATCCAGGAATGCAAGAGTAAGTTTCACCTGAGGTTCTCTCAGATCCAGAGTTCCTTCATGACTGGAGGTGGAGGAATGTGCTTCTAATTTATCAAAAAACTACCTATCACAGAAATAATCTGTATAATTACATCCTTTACAATCTCAGTAAATCCCCTAAGTGGTAATCAATTACTCACTTTTCAAGTGTTGTGTCATTGAAAACACACCAGCCAATTTTCACCCACCAAGCTCCCACAGGCCGCACTGTGATCATGTTTGGATAATTGAGCTTACTCATGTTAGGTGAGGGATAAACATTAGCCAGAGAGAGCAGGGGAATCTGTCCTCACTTCCCCATTCCAGCATCAGAATCTTATATCTCCACATGAGAGAGAGAAAGGTCCCAGTTTGAAAAACATATCAGAGTGATGTCTCTGTCTTTCTGGGTCAGTGTGAGATCCTTCTCCCCGGGTCCAAGGAGGTTTACATAGAACATAGAAGCACAGAAGATAGGAGCAGAAAGAGGCCATTTGGCCCTTCGAGCCTGCTCCACCATTCATTATGATCATGGCTGATTGTCCAACTCAATAGCCTAATCCTGCTTTCTCCCCATAACCTTTAATCCCACTCACCCCAAGTGCTATATCCAGCTGACTCTTGGATACATTCCATGTTTTGGCATCAACTATTTCCTGTGGTAATGAATTCCACAGGCTCGCCACTCTTTGGGTGAAGAAACATCTCTTCATCATAAATGGTCTACCCTGAATCCTCAGACTGTGATCCCTGGTTCTGGACTCCTGCACCATCGTGAATATCCTCCCTGAATCTACCTTGTCTAGTCCTGTTGAATTTTATAAGTCTCTATGAGATCCCCTCTCATTCATCTGAACTCCAGCAAAAACAATCCTAACCCAGTTATTCTCTCCTCATAAATCAGTCCCACCACCTCCAGAATCAGCCTGGTAAACTTTTGCTGCACACCGAGATTGGTGGCATAGTGGACAGTGAAGAAAGTTATCTCCAATTGCAATGGAATCTTGATCAATTGGGCCAGTGGGCTGACAAATGGCAGATGGACTTTGATTTGGACAAGTGTGAAGTGATGCATTTTGGTAGATTGAACCAGGGTAGGACTTACTCAGTTAATGGTAGGGCACTGGGGAGAGTTACAGAACAAAGAGGTCCCAGGGTATATATTCAAATCTCCTTGAAAGTGGAGTCACAGGTGAACAGAGTGGTGAAGAAGGCATTCGGCATGCTTGGTTTCATCGGTCAGAACATTGAATACAGGAGCTGGGACATCTTGTTGAAGTTGTACAAGACATCGGTAAGGCCACACTTGGGATACTGTGTACAATTCTGGTCACCCAATTATAGATAGGATATTATTAAACTAGAAATAGTGCAGAAAAAATTTACTAGGATGCTACCGGGACTTAATGGTTTAAAATAAAAGGAGAGGCTGGATAGATTGGGACTTTTTTCTCTGGAGCGTAGAAGGCTGAGGGTTGATCTGATAAAGTCTATAAAATAATCAGGGGCACAGATCAGCTAGATAGTCAATATCTTTTCCCAAAGGGAGGAAAGTCTAAAACTAGACGGCATAGATTTAAGGTGAGAGGGGAGAGATACAAAAGTGTCCAGAGGGACAATCTTTTCACACAGAAGGTGGTGAGTGTCTCGAACAAGCTGCCAGAAGCAGTAGTAGAGGCGGGTGCAATTTTATCTTTTAAAAAGTATTTAGACAGTTCCAAGACAAGACTGGTATAGAGGGATATGGGCCAAATGTGGGCAATTGGGAATACTTTAGGGTTTTAAAAAAAAGGACGGCATGGACAAGTTGGGCTGAAGGGCCTGTTTCCAAGCTGTAGATCTCTATGACTGTGAATTTCTGGAACGCGCTGCCTGGGGAGGTGGTGGGAGCAGGTACGCTAGTAATTAATTTGAGCAGGCATCATGATCAACGCAGGCTTGTAGGGCCAAAGGGCCCGTTCATCTGCTGTACTGTTCTTTGTTCTTTGCACATGTTTTGATGGTGTGGAGCGTACATTTGAGTCCAGATTCATTACTGAACAGACAGAGCTGCAAATCCCTGCTTTCTCTCCAAAATTAAATTTGATTTGATGTTCCTTTGACTTGACCTGATTTATTATTGTCTCATGTATTACCTCTTGCACACTATATAGCAAGGCATACCATTCATAGAGAAGGAAATGAGAGAGTGCAGAATGAAGTGTTACAGTTATAGCTAGGGTGCAGAGAAAGATCAACTTAATGTGAGGTCGATCTATCCAAAAGTCTGACAGCAGCAGGGAAGAAGCTGTTCTTGAATCAGTTGGTATGTGTCCTCAGACTTTTGTTTCTTTTTCCCGATGGAAGAAGAGGGAAGCGAACATGTCTGAGGTGTGTGGGGTCCTTAATTATGCTGACTGCTTTTCCAAGGCAGCAGGAAGTGCAGACAGTCAGTGGGGTGGGAGGCTAGTTTGAGTGATGGGCTGAGCTTTGTTCGCAACCCTTTGTAGTTCCTTGCAGTCTTGGGCAGATCAAGAGCCATACCAAGCTGTGATACAACCAGAAAGAATGCTTTCTATGGTACGTCTGTGACTTGGTTAGAGTTGGCGTGGACATACCAAATTCCCTTAATCTCCTGAGAACATAGAGGCATTGGTGGGCTTTCTTAATGATAGTGTCGGCCTGGGGGAATCAGGACAGGTTGTTGATGATTTGGATATCTAAAAACTTGAAGCTCTCAACCATTTCTACTTCACCCTCATTGATGTAGACAGGGAATGTTCTCCCTTACGCTTCTGGAAATCGATGACTGTCTCCTTCATTTTGTTGACATTGAGGGAGAGATTATTGTCGCTGCACCAGTTCACCAGATTCTCTATCTCATTCCTGTACTCTGTCTCGTCATTGTTCAAGGATTAGTAAATGAGTGAACAAGTCACGTGTGGGCAGAAACCATTATTTTGAGGAATTATTTTGACAACTGTTTTCCACAGGACATTAATGAGTTAAAGTATTCACACCTTTGTTAACGTACCAGGCAGAAATGTTGAATTTAAAATGCTGGAGTGTGCTTTCCATTCAGAATCCCCTGGTCCCTTGTTCCTCTTTTTATTTCCAGTTCTATTACGCAGAGAAGTCTAAGAAGAGATTTGGCGGAGGGATTGAGGGGTTTGGATAGAGCGACAGCATGGTCAGTGGCTGGAGGATACAGATTTAAATTAACTCGGAGAGTGAAGAGCAGGTAAAGTTTGTATTTGCAGCAGGTTGTCATCATCTGGAGCGCACAGACTGAAGGGGTGGCGGAAAGTGGTGCAACTTCCGAAAGGGAATTGGGCATAAAGGGAAAAGATGGCAGGGTCCTGGAAATTGAACAGAAGGCTGAGGCTAATTGGTAGCTCTTTGAAATAGCAGATGATTGCATGACAACACATGCAGGACCACCCCTTTGTCACCATTCGGGGGTTGCATAGGTGAAGGGTTATTATCCCGTGACAGCATGGTGGAGTCTTGACGATGCTGCGGGCATGAGTGACGGACATCCCACCCCACTCCCCCCGTTGATCCACACCCAATTCCAGTGCCAGTCTAGCTGGAGCGTGAGCATGCTTCCTGCTTGTCATGTTGGAGTGACAGTAAATCAAACAATCCCTGAAAGAGTCAACGCTCTGGGCCGAAGGGTTAAATTTTCACCTTAATGCCTCAGCACTGATTAGACAACATGAATTGCCCAATCCTTGTCATCTCCTTCAAAATCAATACCTAACGCAAGGAGCTGCCACTGGTTAATAATCACATGAAATAGTTTCTCCTTAATCATTCCAAGTCTCCAGTGTAATTAAGGTGCTTGGCCACCCAAATCATTTCAGCAAGTGATGTGACAAAGGGTAACTGGAGTAATTCACTCTTTATAACGTTTCACATTATAATTGAGACTGCACAAAGTGAGGTTTTAAATAAATTCTGTCTTACCCATAGACTGATTCAAAACCTTTTAAAGTTAGTTTCTTTTCTACAACTTTTTTAATATTAACAAAGAGCTCACATTCCAGTCAGCTGTCGGATAGAATTAAATCTCCTTGGTGTTCAAATATTACTGAACGCACTCTGAGTACACGCTGAGGTCCACTGCCACACCAGAAAGCAATGCGGGAGCCGTTAGGGAAATCAAAGACTTGCATTTACGTAACGCCTTTCACAACCTTAGGGTGTCCCCAAAACCCTTGACAGCCAATGAAGAACTTTTTTCAAGTGCAGTCACTGCAATGAAATGTAGTAGCTGATTTTATAGAATCTCTACAGTGCTGAATGTGGCCATTCAGCCCATCGGATCTGTACTTACTCTCTGACAGAGCATCTTACCCAGGTCCACCCCGCCCCATTCCGTAGCCCTACGCACATAATCCCCCTAACCTACACATCTTTGGACACTAAGCGGCAATTTAGCATGGTCAATCTTCCTAACCTGTACATAATTGGACTCTGGGAAGAAACCGGAGCACCCGGAGGAAACCCACGCAGACATGGGCAGAACGTTCAAACTCCACATGGACGGTCACTCAAGGCTGGAATTACGCTCCAGCCCCTGGCACTGTGAGGCAGTAATTCAGCACTGTGACACCGTGATTTGAGAACAGCAAGATCCCACAAACATCAATGGGACCCGTGATCTGATTTGGGGATATCAGCTGAGAAATAAACATTGACCATGGCATGAGGAACACCTCCCTAGCTTCCCTGCAAAGCGTTCCCACAGGATTCTTTACATGATAGAATCACAGAATGCAGAAGAGGCGCATCGGCCATCGAGTCTTCACCGACATGAGAAACACCTGACCTCCCGCCTAATGCCATCTACCAGCACTTGGCCCAAAGCCCTGAATGTTATGGTGTGCCAAGTGCCCATCCAGGTACTTTTTAAAAGATGTGAGGCATCCCTCCCAGGCAGCGTACTCCAGACCATCACCACTCTCTAGGTAAACAAAGCTTTTTCCTCACACCTCCCCCCCACCCCCCCAATCCTCTTGCTCCCCACCTCGACCCTCATCCTTCTCCCCCTAAGAGGGCAGGCAGGGCTTCAGATTTATTTGAGCCCTAACTTCCAGTGAAGCGGTAACTGAGTCAGGGTCCAATTCCTTTCTTACTGTGTGCCTTGTTTGTCATTTTCCTTCTGTTTCCGCTCACTAACCAAGATCATTAATCACTCTTCTAGCTTTGGAATTTGCATTTTTGTACTGGGAGATGTTGCTTCATGCCAACTGCAAATTGGCACGTGTGAGTGGAACAAGTTCTACTTCTGTTGCATGGCAGATGTTCACATTGTTGCGGCCAGGTGAGGATCTATTCAATCACTCCTCTCTTTCACCACCCCTCATTAACCTGGAGCAGGGGCTTTGAATTTGAAAAGGACACCGTACTGCCAATTCAATGTGGACTCAACTGGTATTTGTGAGTTAAACCTGCGCAGGGTTACTAAAACCCCACTGGGGCTGGGGGAAGGCAGGGGGGGTGCTTGGTGACACAATGGTTAGCAGTGCTGCTTCACAGCACCAGGGACCTGGGTCCAATTCCCGGCTTGGGTCACTGTCTGTGTGGAGTCTGCACATTCTCCCCATGTCTGCAAGAGTTTCCTCCGGGCTCTCCCACAGTCTGAACGGCGTGCTGGTTAGGTTCATTGACCCGAACAGGCGCTGGGGTGTGGTGACTAGGGGATTTTCACAGTTACTTCATTGCTGTATTAATGCAAGCCTTACCTGTGACTAATGAATAAACTTTACTTTTTTTTTAGTTTAAAACATTAAAAGTCTACAAATATGTCAAATTCCCATTAACACGTGCAAATGCACACTTAAACTCCAAGCTTACAGAAACAAGCATTTTTGCAAAGTATCACAGGTTCAAATTGGCCACGTTAAAGTGCAGGTTAAATAAAAATTCACAGATTGTATCCAGAGCTTTGTATCCAGGACGTTGGTTTAAAGGTGTGGCTGCTTTCACCGAGAAACTTGGTACAGGTTCCCCTTCTGCTAAAAGAATATCGAGGCATTTCCAATTCAGCAAAAACTACAAAGGAAAGTCTAAAGGCATTTACTACTAGTAGGCTTACATCAACACTGCAATGAAGTTACTGTGATAGCCCCCAGTTGCTTCACATAGACCCTCACCCTTATCCCCATAAGAGGGCAGGCAGGCCTTTGGATTAAATTCTGCCATAATTTCCAGTGATGTGTCAACTGAGTTGGGTCAAACTCTGGTAGCACGATGGTTTGCGCTGCTGCCTCACTGCACCAGGGACCCCAGTTCAATTCTGACCCTGGGTCACTGTGCAGAGTCTGCAAGCTCTCCCCATGTCTGCATGGGTTTCCTCCGGTTGCTCCGGTTTTCTCCCACAGTCCGAAAGACGTGCTGGTTAGGGTACATTGCCGTGCTAAATTCTCCCTCAGTGGACCCAAACAGGTGCCAGAGTGTACAGTTTATAAAGTTTATTCATTCATTAGTGTCACAAGTGGGCTCACATTAACACTGCAGTGAAGTTACTGTGACAATCCCCTAGTTGCCACATTCCGGTGCCTGTCCGGGTACACTGAGGGAGAATTTAGCATGGCCAATGCACCTAACCAGCACATCTTTCAGACTGTGGGAGAAGCCGGAGCACCTGGAGGAAACCCACGCAGGCACGGGGAGAATGTGCAGAGTCCACATGGGCAGTGACCGGAACCGGGAATCAAACCCAGGTCCCTGGGGCTGTGAGGCAGCAGTGCTAACCATTGTGCCACTATGCTGTCAAAACGGTCTCTCTCACCAGCAGCTAGAATATCTCTGTCAAGATTTTAAATTCAAGCACCAGACAAAAGGTAATTTCACAGAACTTCTCTCCATGTTAGTCATATTGTTCTAAAAGGATGTTGATCAGCCCAACTTATTCATGGTGGCCTTTTTTTCAAAACCCCTAAGCTAGTCCCAATTGCCCGCATTTGGCCCATATCCCTCTATACTCATCTTACCCATGTAACTTTATAAGTGCTTTTTAAAAGACAAAATTGTACCTATCCCTACTACTACCTCTGGGGATGATACTTGACCTCTTCAGAGATGCTTTGATGACATCCCTGCAGCATTTCCATTATACGCACGAGAACTTCCTGCTAAGACTCAGTTTCAAGCAGTTGCTTCGGGAATGTGGTACCAAGTATATAGTTGACATGTTCCAACTCGCAGAACTGTGGCTGCCTTTGAACTCATAAAAGTCTTTGACTTTGTCAACCTTGAAGGTTTATGGAGTACCCCCATTTGGCTGCCTTCAGAAATTTGTACCATCCTCTATCTACTCCACAATGACTTTCAATCCACAATCCTCACCAATGGATCCACCACAGTCTGTATCTCAGTGGAAACTGGAGTCAAACAAGACTGTGTCACTGCACCAACTCTCTTCTAATATCTTCCTCACCTCTGCAGGTGCAGGGAACAGATGGGAAATAGTTTAACCCACACAGTCTTTAACTTAAAACTAAAACATTCCACTCTCGATCATTGACTTTCAGTGGGCAGATAATGCTGGTGTCTTAGAGGTTTACAGCATGGAAACAGGCCCTTCAGCCCAACTTGTCCATGTGCCCTTTTTTTAACTGCTAAACTAATCCCAATTTCCATCGTTTGGCTCTTATTCCTCAATACTCATCTCACCCATGTGACTGCTTGAATGCTTTTTAAAAGATAAAATTGTACCCGCCTCTACTACTACCTTTGGCAGCTTGTTCCAGACACTCACCACCCTCTGTGTGAAAAGATTGCCCCCCTGGACACTTTTGTATCTCTCCCCTCTTACCTTAAACCTATGCCCTCTGCTTTTAGACTCCCCTACCTTTGGGAAAATATATTGACTGTACAGCTGATCTGTGCCATTCATTATTTTATAGACCTCTATAAGGTCACCCCTCAGCCTCCTACACTCCAGGGAAAAAAAGTCCCAGTCTATCCAATCTCTCCTTATAACTCAAACCACCAAGTCCCGGTAACATCCTAGTAGAGAATGGGTGAGGTCACGGAAGGATTGGAAAACATGGATGAAAAATTTAAAACTGGGGACTTTGACCGGGAGCTGGTGTAAGGCAGTGAGCCCAGTGGTGATGGGGGAATGGGAGTCGGTACGAGTTAGAGTCCAGACGGCAGAGTTTACGGATTGGGTTTAAATTTATAGAGGGTGGAAGATGGCAGGCTGACCAGGAAAGGAGGAGGGATAGAAAAATAGAATGAT
Organism: Carcharhinus amblyrhynchos; assembly: GCF_965287045.1. NCBI lineage: Eukaryota > Metazoa > Chordata > Chondrichthyes > Carcharhiniformes > Carcharhinidae > Carcharhinus > Carcharhinus amblyrhynchos. Next base: position 3,949,161 of record NC_137336.1, on the reverse strand, counting down.
CTGTAAATGGGGTGAGATAAAGTTAATCACAGGACTGGGTCAGCTGGGTGAATGACCAGTTTCTGTTCTGCAAAGTTCTATGTAATCATCCGTCACTCTCGAGAGCAAAGGAACAGCTTCTTCCCTCACTTATCTGAAGAAGGAGCAGTGCTCTAAAAGCTTGTGATACCAAACTGTGCCCACCCCAATCCAACACTGGCATCTCCACGTCATAGCTACCCCCGACGCCGCAAACCATCGGCTCAAAGTAAATAGGATCTCCAAGAATATCAAGCACATCAACAAAGGCATCATGTTTCTACAAAGATGCAAGAAATCAGACAAGATCCAACAGGACTGCAGGTCACAAACCCACTCAAGCCACTCACCTGATGAAGCAACAACACTCCGAAAGCTCCTGATACCAAATAAACCAGTTGGACTTTGACCTGGTGTTGTGAGACTTCTCACTGTGCCCACCCCAGTCCAAAGCTGGCATCTCCACATCATTCTCTATGAATGGTTTGCTTTGTCTGTATAGCACACAAGAAACAATACTTTTCACTGTATACTAATACATGTGACAATAATAAATCAAATCAAATCAAAAGTTTTGCAGACTGCACAATTATGTCAGTGGCACTGGGTCTATCAAAGTATGTTCTTAAATTAAAAGAACTTACTTAGTGAACCAGTGCTGAAATGGCAAATATATATTCTTAAATCCCATTAAGAAATTTTAATGTGACGGCTTCCAGTCTTAATAAAAAATTAAATTAAAATGGAATAGCCTACTGAAGAAGTCATTAAAATTTCAGCGCTACATCTGTTGTCCTTGGCTTCTATTTGCTGACAGGGTTATGCAGCTGTTCAACTGATGGTGATGTGTGGATATAGTTTGTGTAGCTATGCAACTGTGGCTAAGCCCAACACATACAAAACGTATAAATTATGTACATTTACATTTACACCACATCACCGCAAACAAATCGGCAATGATTGTTGAAGACTGGAAACTTGTAATGCAATTTTTCCTCTTTAGGATTAAGGTGACATGTGTTGGGATCAAGGCAACAATCTTGTCTTGGAGCCAACTTGTAATATCACCAAAGTAAATTAAATCCTGATTTCCTAAAGGAGCCAGTCTTCAATTTAATCCACACATCCCCACATGCCCTTAGAGAAACCCTACTTACACATACCTACCCAAATCCCCACTAACTCAATCCCATCACTCACTAACACATTCACACTCATACTCTCGAACACACACCATCACCAGTCACGTGTGCTTAAACGCACACACACACTGACACATATTCACACACAAACACACATATTCACATATACAAACACCCATCCACAAACACAAACTCAAGCACACACATATTCGCAGGTAAAAACCTGCATTTATTGCCCATCTCTAATTGCCCATGAGAAGGTGATAGTGAACTGCTTTCTTGAACAGTCCATGTGATTTAGGTACACCCACAGTGCTGTTAGGAAGGGAGTTCCAAGATTTTGACCCAGTAATGATGAAGGTTCGCCGATATATTTCAAAGTCAGGATGGTGAGTGTCTCAGAGGGAAAATTGTGGGTAGAAGTCTTCCCAAAAATCAGCTGTTATCTGCCCTTCTAGTTCCATGAGATAATGGTTTTGGGAGGTGCTGTCTAATGACCCTTGGCGTGCTGATGCAATGCATCTTGTGAATGGTACACTCTGCTGTCACTATACATTGCCGATGGAGGGAGGGAATGTTGAAGGATGTATCAAGTTTTTTACACAGAGGATGGTGGGTGCCTGGAACTCGCTGCTGAGGGAGGCAGTGGAAGCAGGTACGACAGTGAGTCTTAAGGGGCATCTGGACAAACACGTGAATAGGATGGGAACAGAGGGATATGGTTCCCAGATGAGGAAGGGGTTTTAGTTCAGTCAGGCAGCATGGATGGTGCAGGCTTGGAGAGCCGAAGGGCCTGTTCCTGTTCTGTAATTTTCTTTGTTCTTTGTATTGGTATCACAAGCTGCTTCCACCAATATCCTTGATTCCAGGCGTAAGCACGCTGAGCGTTAGTCCAGCTTTCGAACTATTCCCATGGCCAAGCTTGCTACTCCATCTAACGTACTAGATGTTATCTGTAACTTCAGATGTTAGATTTGATATCAACAGTTATACTGCTGCTTGGCTCCGTTACAGACAGCAGACAGAAACCCTTCCATAATGATCACCTGTGGGATTGATTCAATGAGTTTCTTTTATAATCAGATGGTATTTTAACATGGGCCTTTCATTTACAGTCAACCCTGATATGAAGCAGCTATTATTGATTCAAGCTTTCCCCAGACAGGTATCTTTCATGGCAGGTCACACTGGAATAGGATCAATGTGGAATCAGCCAGGTTTTACATAACAAGCTCTCTGGTGTTCCACTGCTGACTCTACAGTTTGTAGAGCTCATGTTTTACCACCAGTTTCATGAAAGTTCCTCAACTACTGCACTTTCAGATGTTAGGGAAATCTGCATACCTGGGTAACTGTGGGAAATTTTGCATTTTCAAGCTGCAAACACTGTCTGGAGCATGCTTACGTACTCGTTCATCTTCATAACATAAGAACATAAGAACTAGGAGCAGGAGTAGGCCATCTGGCCCCTCGAGCCTGCTCCGCCATTCAATAAGATCATGGCTGATCTTTTCATAGACTTAGCTCTACCTACCTGTCCGTTCACCATAACCCTTAATTCCTTTACTGTTCAAAAATGTATATATCCTTTCCTTAAAAACACTCAATGAGGTAGCCTCAACTGCTTCACTGGGCAGGGAATTCCACAGATTCACGACCCTTTGTGTGAAGAAGTTCCTCCTCAACTCAGTCCTAAACCTGCTCCCCCTTATTTTGAGGCTACGCCCCCTAGTTTACCCACTAATGAACACAACTTCCTTGCTTCTATCTTATCTATTCCCTTCATACTCTAACATGTTTACATAAGGTCTCCCCTCATTCTTCTGAATTCCAATAAGTACGGCTCCAGTCTATTCAGTGTCTCTTCATAAGCCAACGCCCTCAACTCTGGAATCAACCTAGCGAATCATAGAAGAATTATAGAATCCTTACAGTGCAGAAGGAGGCCATTCAGCCCATTGAATCTGCACCGACCACAATCCCACCCAGGCCCTACCTCTGTGACCCCATGCATTTACCTGCCAGTCCCCCTGACACAAGGGCCAATCCGTGTAACCTGCACATCTTGGGACACTAAAGGCCAATTTAGCATGACCAATCCATCTTTGGACTGTGGGAGGAAACCGGAGCACCCGGAGCAATCCCGCACAGGCAAGGGGAGAACTTTCAGACTCCGCACAGACAGACACCCGAGGCCAGAATTGAACCCGGGTCCCTGGCGCTGTGAGGCAGCAGTGCTGACCACTGTGCTACTATGGGTGGGATGCTTCAGCCATTTGCCCCAAAACTGGAGAATCCCGCCCAAGGTCAATGGACCTTTTTGTGATCCAACACCACCCCCCCCCTCCACCCCCCACCCACCACCACCCCCCCCCCTCCACCCCCCACCCACCGCCCCCCCCCCCCCCCCCCCCCCCGCCCCCACTGCGCACTACAATTCCCGTGACAGGCGGGACGGGAGAATTCCTCCCTTTATCTCACATAACTCTCATCAATAGCTCTGAGTGGTCAGATGCTTTTGACAGTGACGATATCCGGGCATCTACATGTGCACAGTCTGTTAACAAGAATCACTTGCCTGATCATAGTTATAGAGTCTAAAGTCAATTACACTTCTACCCAGTCCACTGCCTCCTCCAGAGACAGGCCTGAGATGGATGGCAAGGTCAGCCAGCTAGAACTCCCACTTCTATTTACTGGAACGTTGACTCAGTTGTAATGATGAATGTCCGGCCCTTAAGAGATTACTCTACACACCTCCAACACCCCACCCACACGTACTCTATATACACTCTATGCTCCCTCACATTTCCCATGTCGCTTTCATGCCTCCCACATATCTTCTATAAGCATTCTCCCAGTAATGACTACGTACAGAACAACTTAACCATTTGCAAGTCTGGCAAATTTTTGACATGGTCCTGAAACTGGCTTAATAAACAGAGGCTTTGAACATATCCTTTGAAAAGAAGGCTCAGTGTTCAACCTCTTAGAAGTGTCACTCAACCACAGTCACTCAAAACACCAGGCTATGATTTTCCCACCCCGCTGTGCTAATTTTTAGCGCAGTGGGCCAGGAGAATCAGGCTGGAGGTGACGGGAAGCGGGGAGTGGGGTGAAGTGCGTGATTCACACGAGAGTTCCCATCTGCTCCATGCCTGGAATTGGCGGGAAGGCAGGGCTTGCATTTAAATGCCATTCAAGGACCTAGGACTGAATTCTCTGGGTCCATCAGCATCTCCCACTCTGCCAGAGTGTTTCCCTCCAGCGGGGGTTACACTGGCTCCCCACTTTGGGGAACTAGTGGCCTGAACTCGCTGGAGTGAAGGGTGGGGTAATTAGAGCCCTCCCACAGGGTCGGGCAGTGAGGTCATGGGCACCCTGACCATGCCAGCCTGGGCCCCCGCCACTGCCCAAGGGATAAAGTGCCCAGGCCCAGGGGTACTTTGGCACTGCCCATTGGACGTAAGGCAGTGCCAAGGGGTGGGCTGTTGGGGCAGTGTCTAGGGGGTGACCTGTGCGGGTGGGGGGTGTCCTGCTGACAATCTGCCATTAGGATTGGTCAAGTTTTGCTCCCTCTCTAGTCAGGCCATCTACATACTGAATGAGAAGTTCCTCCTGAACACACTCAACAAATTTCTCTCTATCCAACCCTCTGATACTGTTGCTGTCCCAGTCAAAGTTGGGAAAATTAAAATCCCCTGCTACGACCACCCTATTTTTCTTGGAGCTACCTGTAAGCTCCTTTTATATTTGCTCTCCAATTTCCTGCTGACTATTTGAGGGCCTACAGTACAACCCTATCAAACTGATTTGCCCCTTTTTATTTCCCAGTTTTACCCATATAGATTCAGTGGCCGAACCTTTGGATATATCCCCTCTCAGTATGGCCGTGATTCTTTCCCTAATCAAAAGTGCAACTCCCCCTCTTCTCTTACCTCCTGTTCCATCTTTCCTGTAGCATCTGTATCAAATTCAATGGGAATTTTGCATGACTTTTTTTTTTCATTGGATGCAGTGGAGATCCCCCATGGTTCAGGACTCCTCTGCGATGCCAGATCTACGTACAGAAAATACGTGACTCCATTAAGATAGTGGGGCTGGTGTTTGAGATGCCCACATCCTTATCCCACCCTGGCAAAAATGTTCAGAAACGGGAATCAGGGCAGGAATCCAGAAATTGCGCACTACCTGTCATCGTAAAAATACATCATGTCTTGGCAAAAACCTGGAGAGTGTAGAGAGGTAAAGAAGTTTAGACAAAGAAATACGTTGCAGAAATTACAGCTGAAGTGGCTCAAGAAAGGGCTGTCAATTTTCAAAACTTAAAGATGCAGAAGAAACCAGAGTGAGAGAAGTGCAAAGCCACTTGCTGTCCTGGCTTGAGATCATTCACATCTCTGTAACCTCCACCCACAGTCTCTGCACCTGTAAAGACTTGATTAGCTGTTAAGACTCGCATTCCACCCATTATCTTGTAATTGAGTGAACAGCATATTGTGCGGAGGGTGTGGAGAGTCTGCAGAAGGACCTAGATAGGCTGGACGAATGGGCGAGGAACTGGCAAATGGAATTTAATGTTGGCAAATGTGAGGTTGTCCACTTTGGTAGGAATAATGGTAGGAAGGGCTATTACTTACGTGGCGAAAAACTGCAGCATGCGACGGTGCAGAGGGACCTCGGGGTCCTTGTGCATGAGTCGCAAAAACCCAGCTTGCAGGTGCAGCAGGTGGTCAGGAAGGCAAATGGGATGCTGGCCTTCATAGCGAGGGGGATTGAATATAAAAGTAGGGAGGTCTTGCTGCAGCTGTATAGGGCATTGGTGAGGCCGCAGCTGGAGTACTGTGTGCAGTTTTGGTCGCCACACTTACGCAAGGATATTTTGGCCGTGGAGGGAGTGCAGAGGAGGTTTACTAGGCTGATTCCGGAGTTGAGGGGGTTGAGCTATGAGGAGAGGCTGAATAAACTAGGCTTGGACTCGTTAGAGTTTAGAAGAATGAGGGGAGATCTCATTGAGACATATAAGATGATGAATGGGATGGATAGGGTAGAGGTGGAGAGGCTCTTCCCGCTCAGAAAGGACAGCAGGACTAGGGGGCATAGCCTCAAGATAAAGGGGGGGGGCGGTTTAGAACAGAGTTGAGGAGGAACTTCTTCACTCAAAGGGTGGTGAATCTCTGGAATTCTCTGCCCGTTGAAGTGGTGGAGACTGCCTCGCTAAGTATATTTAAGACGCGGGTTGATAGGTTTTTGATAGGCAAGGGGATTAAGGGTTATGGGGAGAGGGCGGGAATGTGGAACTGAGCCACGACAGATCAGCCATGATCTCATTGAATGGCGGGGCAGGCTCGAGGGGCTAGATGGCCTACTCCTGCTCCTATTTCTTATGTTCTTATGTTCTTATGACCTGTTTGTGAACCCAACTCCTGACCCACCTGATGAAGGAGCAGCACTCCGAAAGCTCGTGATACCAACTAAACTCGTTCGACTTTAACCTACTTGCTGTGTCTAAGGATCATTAATGTTAGAGGAAGTTACAGAGATCGAGAGGGGCAAAGGTATAAAGGAACTTGAACACAAGAGTGAGAAATTGATATTACAGTTATGGGGATAGAGTGGGGGAGAGGGTTGGGGCGGCAGGAGTGTGGCGGGTGATGAAAGGCACAAATTTGTTAACAAGGAGAATAAGTTATATCACAACTTTTTTTTTGGTGTCCTTAAGGACATTTTAACAGTGTGATATAAACACCCAATTTTGTATATTGCAAATCAATAAAATCATTGACAATACCTGATGCCTATTTTTGCTTTATTATTGTAGCATCCCTTGTAAATGGAAACAAGCTAACCTTGAACCCATCCGATGAATACAGAGTCCAGAGTAAGTCCATGTTAGTAATAGACAGTGAGGCTGTGGGCAGATGTGAACTAAATGCTCTATTCCCCAAGGTAACCTATTTAGCAACCTGACTGAAAGCTATCAAGTATTAATCCCCATACAGACTGGGTACCATGACCCCAGCAGTATCTTTGGTATTACTCTCCACGGTTGTCAAAATAGCCTAAATACTGAAGCTGGGGAAGGTGGTGATGCTGCAGATAGAGGTCAGAATGAAGGTCATTCTCTCATAAACTATCGCGGTGATCTGTAAAGGGCGTCCAAAGTGCACCTACACGCTATCTTGTTTGGAAATGCATTTGAGAAATGGCAGTCCAATTATCCAAATGCCAATTGTATCTGGGCAGGGGTGGCACGGTGGCACAGTGCTCAGCACTGCTGCCTCACAGCACCACAGATCCGGGTTCAATTCCCGTCTTGGGTCGCTGTCTGTGTGGAGTCTGCATGTTCTCCCCATGAATGCATGGGTTTCCTCTGGGTGCTCCGGTTTCCTCCCACAGTCCAAAGATGTGCGGGTTAGGTTGATTGGCCATGCAAGATCGACCCTTATGTCAGGGGGTTTAGCAGGGTAAATACATGAGGTTATAGGAGTAAGACCCTGGTGGGATTGTGGTCAGTGCAGACTCGATGGGCCGAATGGCCTCCTTCTGCATTGCAGCGATTGTATGATCATTATCACAACCTTATAGGAACAGGTAAAGTCATCAACAATGATTCATTTTGGCACTTCCTAGGGAGAGACACCATGTACTTAATGACGCACTTCTAAAGACTGTACAAGGACAGAGGGACTTCGGGGTATGGGTGCACAAAAATTGACAAGACAAAATAAGAGAGTGGTTGACAAAGCAAATCGGATCCTGAACTCCAGGAACAGAGGTACTGAATGCTAAAGCAGGGACATTATGTTGAATCTTTATAAAGCTCTGTTCAGACCACAAGTTGACTATTGCACCCAGTTCTGCTCGCCACACTTTAGAAACAGTGTGAAGGTTCTTGAGATGACAGAGAGTAGATTTACCAGAATGGTTCCAGATATGAGGTTACGTCGGAGAAATTAGGATTGTTCTGCTTCAAGCAAAGGAGGCTGAGGGAAGATTTGTCAGAGGTGTACAGAATTATGACAGATTTGGATAAAGTAGACAAAGAAAAGTTGTTCCCCACTGACCAAACCTGCCCAACCCCCAAGACCCTTGAGGGGTGCAGGGTCCTGGGGGTTGGATGGGTTTCAGCTGCAGGAATAGGAGTTGAACCCATCACTCTCTGCTGGGATGGGGGTGTTGTAGCTGAACTGCCCCTTCCAGCACTGGCTGACCTGAGGATCACCCTCAGCATGGTGATTTCAGGCAGCCCTGTGATCAACATCTGCATTCCTGTCTGTCAGCTGTGCAAATTCCAAAGTGATCGGGTTATTTTAACTTCCATGTCCCCCTCAATCACCCGGCAGGATTTTAAATCACTGCAGTGACCCAATCCACAGCAGAGATTGTCCTTTCTCCCTTCAGAAACTGCAGGTGTGAGCAGACTTCTTTGAAGCCCTCTGACAAAGGGGCGATGTCAATTTCATCTGGAGGGATGGTCCAGCCCGCCCAGCTATGCAGTCAGCCCCAATGTTTGCACACAGTTTTGATTTGGAGTTGGTGAAGCTTCCTCACTAGCTGTGATCACTGACCCTCGCTATTCCACCTGAAACCTTTGATCTGTAACAAGCTCAATAGGAAGTGCCTTGTAAAAAACTCAACTGTGAGATTAATGGATTTCTATCATCCTCCAGCCACCTCTGTTTATTTTTGTTTCCCTTCAGTGTAAAATCTGGTTGGCATGGACACGTTGGATTGAAGGACCTATTTCCAAGCTGAAAATCTCTACGATGCTTTGACTCTATGAATGCACCTCAAGTACCCCATTGATTGTGACCGCAATGTTGACAGAGACAAATCCTGATTGACAGCCTGTGGCTTCACTTCCTCTTTTGCAAACCACTTCAAAGAGGAAGTTAAACCCTTGTCCGGTTCCAGCTTGTCATTCTTCATTCTTCCCTCTGCTCTTAACTGTTCCTCATCCTTCTCTAGCATCTTCCCCTTTGTGTTCCATTGTTCCTCATCCTCCATCACTTTGCCCCTTTGCCTTCCATCATTCCCCCTTGCTCTAGACTCAATTCCCCCTTGCACAGTCTTCCTTCCCTTTGCACCGTGCTCCCTCCCCGTTTGTCTTTGCCATTTCTACCCTCCTCTCTCCCCACACCCTTGGTGGAACCGCCTGTTTGGAATTCTCCCTGTATGCCACAGCACAGTTGACAATGGTGTCAGTCACCTGGAGCAGAAGACCCCTCCTCTCCTGGACCCTGGGTACAGTAGTGATCAGTGCCTGAAAGTGGGGGCCTGTGTGAGTACCTCAGCACCGTGCTAACCTTTTGACAATCTTAGTAAACGTCAGGAGTGGACCAATCCTGCTGCCCCAACAACGAGGCAGTCATCGCAACAACAAGAGCTGCGTAGCGTTACTCAGGTAGGCCATGTCTGTTACACTCGCCTCAAAGTAATGAGAACTTGTGCATGTCACTCATTTTCAAAGGGTTTTTGAGCCTGGAATAATTCCCGCTTGGGTTACGTGTGATTAGAAAGTGTAAGGAGATTCTGGCGAGCAGCTGCCTTAATGATCATTAATGAGATTTAAATGAATGCAAATGATGTTCATGGAACTAGGCAGTGGGAAAACTGACCCGCCATTAACCCACAATTGGCACAACTGCAAACTGCTTACAAGCAGGCAGATTCCTGACATTTTGCTTCCTGTCTCCTCCCGCTATGTAACCTGTTATGGGCAAGATTGTAAAATTCTGCCCCAAGACTCAAACTGCGATCTGCAACCTTTAACCAATCGAATTATTCAAGATGCTTTTAGGAGCCAAGGGTTTCTGTTGCTAATGGGGGGGTATGAAGATCTCTTATTCCCCAAAGGATATTGCTACTAAGAGTATTCTTACTTCCCTTCAAGGTTCTGGGGGGAGAGAGGGACCCAGTGAATTCAGAGTGCTTTTTTTACTTTACAGAAACTTACAGAATTCTCACCGCGCTCATTCTAATGCATTGCTAAGTTTTTATCACTAATGATTGGTGACAAACCCACTTTCCTGTTCTCTTTTTCACTTCATGCTCTGCAGGGGAACAGTCCCATTTAGTACTCACACACTGATAGTTATTAGAACTGGAAAGTTAGTACTCAACAATTATAGAGTATCTCAGACAGTAGAAATCTGATGCATGAGGAGAGACAGTTGCGGCCAAGCAAACTTTGAACATACAGAGCAATTCACAAGATATATAAGACTAATTGATGCCCATGCTAAAGGGAGGTGGTGTTAAACTTACCCCATTTGGATTTGACAAAGCTTTTGCCTCAGGTTCTGTTACCAAACCTTCCAAGATTCTCCCCAACTCATCAATCATCCTGGAATCCCCAAAAATTACAGACTGACTGTGAAGAACATTCTGGAGAAAGGTGATAGGGCTTTAAACAGAATGTTTCTTTTAATTCATTTGTGGGACATGAGAGTCACTGACTGGCCAGTATTTATTGCCCATCCCCAGTTGCCTGAGTTGACGGTCAACCACATTGCTGTGGCTTTAGCGTCACAGGTAGGCCAGGCCTGGCAAGGATGGCAGATTTCCTTCCCTAAAGAGCATCAGTGAACCAGGTGAGTTCTTCCGACCATTGACAACGGTTTCATGGTCATCAGTAGATGCGTAATTCCAGATATATTTTACTGAATTCAAGTTCCACCAACTGCCATTCTGGGATTTGAACCTAGGGCCCCAGCACATTAGTTGAGTTTTTAGATTAATAGTCTAGCAATAATACCACTGGGCCATAATCTCCCCTATGTGTGTACATTTATTTAAACACTTCTCCTTCTCTGAGACAAAAGGGAAAAAGGCTTTTGATCATCAGATGATTGGGGGGGTGGTGGGTGCAGAAGATCAAGTGACAAAACCTCGGAGAAGAATTCTGATGAGTGTTGGCAGCTATACTGCCGCATGTAAACCATAAACTGAGTAATACACACTGGTGTGACACACAGGCCACTCTGCAAGTAGCAACTGGCATTCAGGCTGCTACACCTACTACTCAAGGACACCAGACAAAGCACCAACTGGACTGTCACAGACTGAGAGTATCCCACCTAATCAGGACAACAGGATCAGCTCAAAGCCCATCAAAGCTGGTCACCTGGACTCGGAATGTCAGCTCTCTTCTCTCCTAACAGATGCTGAGATTTTCCAGCATTTCCTCTTTTAGAACATAAGGACTAGGAGCAGGAGTAGGCCATCTGAACCCTCGAGCCTGTTCCGCCATTCACTGAGATCATGGCTGACCTTTTTGTGGACTCAGCTCCACTTACCGATCCACTCACCATAACCCTGAGTTCCTTTACTGTTCAAAAAATTATCTATCCTTGCCTTAAAGACATTCAATGAGGTGGCCTCAACTGCTTCACCGGGCAGGGAATTCCACAGATTCACAACCCTTTGTGTGAAGAAGTTTCTCCTCAACTCTGTCCTAAACCTACTTCCCCTTAATTTGAGGCGATGTTCTAATTTCATCCGCCAGTGGAAACAACTTCCCTGCTTCTATCTTACCTATTGTCTTCATAATCCTATCTGTTTCTATAAGATCTTCCCTCATTCTTCTGAATTTCAATGAGTATAGCCCCAGTCTACTCAGTCTCTCCTCATAAGCCAACCCTCTCAACTCCAGAACCAACCTAGTGAATCTCCTCTGCACCCTCTCCAGTGCCAGTATATCCTTTATCAAGTAAGGAGACCAAAACTGTACACAGTACTCCAGGTGTGGCCTCACCAGCACCTTATACAGCTGCAACATAATCTCACTGTTTTTAAACTCCATCCCTCTAGCAATGAAGGACAAAATTCCATTTGCCTTCTTAATCACCTGCTGCACCTGCAAACCAACTCCTTGAGATTCCTGCACAAGGATACCCAGGTCCCTCTGCACAGCAGCATGCTGCAATTTTTTACCATTTAAATAATAGCCCATTTTGTTGTAATTCCTACCAAAAAGGATGATGTCACTTTTACCAACACTGTACTCCATCTGTCAGACCCTTGCCCACTCACTTAAACTATCAATATCCTTTTGCAGAGTTCCAGCGTCCTCTGCACACTTTGGTCTACCATCCATCTGAGTGTCATCTGCGAATTTTGACACACTACACTTGGCCCCCAACTCCAAATCATCTATGTAAATCATAAACAATTGCATTCTCAACACTGATACCTGAGACACACCACTAGTCACTGATCGCCAACCAGAAAAACACTCATTTACCCCCACTCTTTGCTTTCTGTTCTTTAATCAATCCTCTTTCCATGCTAATACATTACACGTAACAGCATGCATCTTTATCTTATGCAGCAGTCTTTGGTCCGGCACCTTGTCCAATGCCTTCTGGAAATCCAGAATGACCACATCCGTAACTTCCCATTGTCCACTGTGCATGTAATGTCCTCAAAGAATTCCACCAAATTAGTCAAACCATGACCTGTCCTTCATAAACCCATGCTGTGTCCTACCAGTGGGACAATTTATATCCCATAGGATATAAATTGGATATTAATATTTTGTTTCAGATTCTAGCATCTGCAGTAATTTGCTTTTATCCAGTAGGACGGGATATCTGGCACCGGATTTCGTCAGCTCTGACCTGCACTGAGTTCACGACCCATAATTTAAAGGTGCCCTTTGCATCCTCCAACCACACAGTGCAGAAATAGATCCCTCTCCAGGAAGACTCAGCTTCCTGAATGGTGAATTTATCTCAGTGTACATCTAACCTCTTCCTCAAATCACTTCTGCTGGCGAAACGGTCCTGAGACAACCCAAGACTCAACTCTGTCCTCAGACAACACAGCCATTGCACGCTGACTGATGGAAAAAAAACGGGAAGTATAGCTGGCGTAAACCTCACACTAAAAACATTTCATAGAATCGCTATAGTGCAATAGGAGGCCATTCGGTCAGTTCTCCTGCTCCAATGATCAAAAATTAGCAGGAGGCACAGGATGAAGGTTGTTTTTGAGCCTGTGTCCTGTGATGTACCATGGGGAGTTGTGTTGTCTCTCTTGCTGTTTTTTAGTGTACATTATGATCTGTATGTGAATATGGGGAGTATGATCAGTAAGTTTGCAAATTTCGTGAACATTGATATGTGGTAAATAGCAAGGAAGAAAGCTTTAGATTACAGGATGATATAGATGGGCTGGTCAGAAGGGCAGAACAGAAGGGCAAATAGGATCTAACCCTGAAAAGTGTGGAGTAATGCATTCTTGGAAGACTAACAAGGCAAGACCACTCATGAGTTTGAACATGTTTATCAAACTCCTCTCAGTCTTCTATTCTCCAAGAAAAGCAGTCCCAGTTTCTCCAATCTATCCACATAACTGAAGTTTCTCACCTCTGGGACCATCCTTGGAAAACTTGTCTATGTTCTCTCGAATACCTTCACTCCTTTCTAAACCATGTCACCAGGAACCTGGCACAGTAACCCAGTTGAGGCCAGACTAATATTTTATCCAGAGTTATCATCAATCCAGGTAGGCATTCCGGTCCAGCTACCAAGGGAGTGCTGCATTGTCAGAGGTAGCATCACAGTAAGAAGTCTCACAAGACCAGGTTTATTTGGTGGCAAAGCTTTCACAGTGCTGCTCCTTCATCAGGATAGTGGAGAGTTGGGCTCACAAACAGGGCATATATAGACAAAGACTCAATTACAAGATAATGATTGGAATGTGAGTCTTTACAGGTAATCAATTCTTTACAGATACAAACAATGTGAGAGGTTTCATCACAGATTAAAGAGGTGTGAATTGTCTCAAGCCAGGACAGTTAGTGAGATTTTGCAAGCTCAGGCCAAATGGTGGCGGTTACATGTAGTGTGGCATGAACCCAAGATCCGTTTGCATGTGGAACTTGGCTATCAGTTTCTGCTCGGTGATTTTGCGTTGTCATGCGTCTTGAGGGCCGCCTTGGAGAATGATCACCTGAAGATCAGAGGCTGAATGGCCTTGACTGCTGAAGTGTTCCCCGACAGGAAGGGAGCACTCCTGCCTGGTGATGGTTGAGTGGTGTCCGGGCATCCATTGTTGTAACATCTGCAGATCTCACCAATGTACCAAGCCTCGGGACATCCTTTCCTGCAGTGCCTCAGATAGAAAACATTGGCTGAATCACATGAGCATGTACCGTGTACCTGGTGGATGGTGTTCTCATGTGAGATGATGATATCCGTGTCAATGATCCGGCATGACTTGCAGAGGTTGCTGTGGCAAGGTTGTGTGGTGTCATGGTTGCTGTTCTCCTGAAGGCTGGGTAATTTGCTGTGAACAATGGCCTGTTTGAGACTGTGCGGATGTTTGAAGACAAGTAGTGAAGCTGTGGGGATAGCCTTGGCAAGTTGTTTGTCTTCATCAATAACATGTTGAAGGCTTTGAAGAAGACGTTGTAGCTTGTCGGCTCCAGTGAAGTACTGGATGGTGAAGGGTACTCTGTCGGTCGTGTCCTACGTTTGTCTTCTGAAGAGGTCAGTGCGGTTTTTCGCTGTAGTGTGTCAGAACTGTTGATTGATGATTCAAATGCCATATCCTGTTCTTGTGAGGGCATCTTTCAATGTCTGTAGGTGACTGTTGCGTTCTTCCTCATCTGAGCAGATCCTGTGTATACGGAAGTCTTGTCCACAGGGGATGGCTTCTTTAACATGTTTAGGGTGGAAGCTGGAGAAGGGGAGAATCGTAAGGTTATCCGTGGGCTTGCGGTACAGTGAAGTGCTGAGGTGACCGTCCTGGACGGAGATGCATGTGTCCAAGAATCCGATTCTGGAGATAGTCCATGATGAGCCTAATAGTGCAATGGAACTTGTTGATGTCATCATATAGTTGTTTCAGTGATTGTTCACCATGAGTCCAAAGGAAGAACATGTCATTGATGTATCAAGTGTACAGTGCTGGTTGAACGTCCTGTGCAGTGAAGAAGACTTCTTGGAACTTGCGCATGAAGATGTTGGATATTGAGGTGCAGATTTAATCCCCATGGCTATTCTGTGTGTCTGGGTGAAGAACTGATTGTCGAAGGTGAAGACATTGTGGTCCAGGATGAAGCAGATGAGCTGTAAAATTTCATTTGCAGATTGGCAGTTGTCGGTGTTGAGTACTGAGGCAGTTGCAGCAAAGCTGTCGTCATGAGGGATGCTGGTGTAGAACGCCAAGACATCCATTGTGACGAGGAGTGTTCCTGGTTCAACTGCTCCATGGTGCTGAGTTCCTGTAAGAAGTCCGCAGTGTTGCAACAGAAGCTTGGGATTCCTCGTACAATGGGTTTCAAGATGGTTTTCAGAGGTATAGTTTATGCAATGTGGCATTAAACCCAGGTCCCACCTGATCTTATTCCCATGTTGTTAGTGGGAGCCTGCTGTTTGACAGTTGGCTACCACATCCCCTTCAAAAGTGCTTGATTGTCTGTAAGGTGCTTGGGACGTTATGAAAGACGTCACATAAAATACACATCTCCCTTTTGAATGCTGGTGTGGGCCCCAGGCATCAATATCTGAGACAAGTCAATCAGGCCTGTTCTGTTCCATTTGTTTCCGATGGGGAATAGCTGTAACAAAACCCTGGCAGTATGTGGCTTTGAGATGTCTGCTTTCTGAATGTAGTGCATCATTAATTGTGGAAAGCAAGGAGCACTTTCAAATTTTATTTTTCAGGAGAAAGGGAAAATCCTCTCCCAAATGTCAGACCACCTCCCCACCCCCCCACCCCCCTCCTCCCCCCCCACCCCCCACCCTCCCAACTCCCTTCCCTCAGAACACTGGGCTTTTGAACTTGTTGTCTACAATTATGAAAAGAGAAGTGGCCCGTCCTTAACCGCGCCCCCCCCACCCCCACCTTGCAACAAGCCCCCATGATAGCCTGAGGTTAAACGCGTTCGCTGCATAGATGAAAAAAGAAAAAGTAATAAAAAAATGACTGAGAAATCTGAATTGAAATGCAACAGGAACCTGGAAACGTTCAATGGATCCATCAGAACTGAGCTAATGAGTAATGAACCCTTCATGGAGAAGTAGAAAATGCAAGACCTCATTAAAAATATCAAAGCGACCATCTCTATTATCCTGTGTAGATAAATCCTGCAGAGTGTGCGCCTCACAGAGTGGCTGCCAATATGTTTTGTTCATTCTGGACAATGTTCTTGTCAATCCCCCATTCAAATGGTCTTTTGTTTTGCCTTAACACTCAGCCAAGTGTCTTGAGTATCAGTGTAGAATCACAGAAACACACAGCACAGAGGAAGGTTATTCAACCCATTGTGCCTGTGCTGGATCTTTTGAAATAGCTTCCAGTTCACACCAATCTCTCTCCTCTCCCCCTTGCAGCTCTGCTTTTTTGTTTCTATTCAAGCATAAAGTTAATTTCCCCCTGAAAGTCTCTTAAATTGGCTCCCATTGCCCTTACAGGCACTGCATTCAAGATTGTAATATCTTGCTGCATAAGAAAGGCTTCTCCTCATCTTTCACTTGCTCAATATTCCCTCAGAATTACAAAGGCTCCAACTGGTGTCTCTCAGTCATTAAAATGTTGGTGAAATTAATAGCATATGACTCTATTGCAATTTTGTCTTTTAAAAAGCATTCAGTTACGTGGGTAAGATGGGTATGGAGGGATATGGGTTCAATTCTGGCCTTGGGTGACAGTCTGGGTGTAGAGCCTACACATTCTACCCGAGTTTGTGAGTGTTTCCTCCGGGTATTCTGGTTTCCTCGCGAAGTCCAAAGACGTGCAGGTCAAGTGTGTTGCCCATGCTAAATTGCCCCGTGGGTTAGCTGGGTTAGTCATGGGAAATGTGTGGGTTACAGTGATCGGGTTGAGGAGAGGGCTTGGATAGGATACTCTGTCAGAGAGTTCGTTCAGACTTGATGAGCCGAGTGGCCTCCTTCTACACTGTAGTGGTTCTACGACCAGGAGATCCCAGTGGGAAGAGACTGAAAATCCCGCTCATTAACTCTGCTTCTCTCCACAGATGCTGAAAAGGCTGCTGAGTTTATCCAGCATTTTCTGTTTTTATTGCATATTAGAGCGATTCCTTTGCTTAATCAGCTTTAAGTGAATCCCGTGCTTTGTGCACATATCGGGCCAGCATCAAGATGGTAATATTAAATTCATCTGCTTGATGGTACAACTGCTGTGAAAAATTCAAAGCTGAAATGGAGTTATTTTGGCTTTGAGCGTAACACAAATATTAATTGAAATTAGTGTCAGTGAAAATGGAGAGAACAAAGCAGAAATTCCTGCTTTTACGTAGCACCCTGTGAGCGTTCAATATATTGGTGGAAGAGAAAACTGCTGGCGGTGCGGCACTCCCTCAGTACTACACTGGAGTGTGTGGTAAGTCTCTAGAGCAAGACTTGTACTCCAAACCTTTATAAGTCCCTTGTCAGGCCCCACTTGGAGTACTGTGAGCAGTCCTGGTCGCCTCACTATAGGAAGGACGTAGAGGCTAGTGAAAGGGTGCAGAGGAGATTTACAAGGATGTTGCCTGGATTGGGAGGCATGCCTTATGAAGATAGGTTGAGGGAGCTGGGACTCTTCTCCCTGGAGAGACAAAGGTTGAGAGGTGACCTGATAGAGGTTTATAAAATGTTGAGAGGAATGGATAGGGTGGATTCTCAGAGGCTATTTCCCCGGGTTGAAATGGTCGCTACGAGAGGGCACAGGTTTAAGGTGCAGGGAAGCAAGTACAGAGGTGATGTTAAGGGTAAGTTTTTCACTCAGAGCGAATGGAATCGGCTGCCGTCAGTGGTGGTGGAGGCAAACTCGCTGGGGTCTTTTAAAAGACTTCTGGATGAGTATATGGGATTTAATGGGATTGGGGGTTATAGATAGGTCTATGGATTGGTAGGTACTGATGTGATCGGCGCAACTTGTGGGCCAAAGGGCCTGTTTGTGCTGTAGTGTTCTATGTTCTATGTTCTATTAATTCAGGGCACAGCTCACTGAGCCATGACTGACTTTAAGAGCAATGTATTACGACTGGGTGAATCAATATCATCCATCTGACACTGTTGCACACACGTTAGAAGTAGCACCCAGTATCCAATGTGGACGGTGGACAGGTCAAATTATTCAGGAAATGTGAAGCCTTTCTACATTGGCCTGTCTTTGGATAAGAACGCCTCATTTTAATTCTCTAGCCTGAGTGATGAAAGACTTGCTTCAGAAAGTCAATCTGAGCTTTGCTCCAGGAAAGGGCAGCACAGCCCAGCCTTCCAAGCTAACTCACTCATCAATAGATTTTGCTCAGACGTGTCCCTCATCCCCAGGCCACTGTTTTTCTCATCAATTTAAAAGTTTCTTGGCCACTAATGAGAGAAACTTGCTTCAACACACTGGTGTCCTTTCGCATTATCGTGATTACAAATGGATTTGGTGCCAAATTAAAATAAAATGAAAGTAGCAAATCAGCTTGGCTAAAGCTGTAAAGGTTTTTCCATCAGTTACAAAATCCCACATCACTGCACCTTCTAATTCATGTACGCCCGTTCTAAAATGCGCACATTCAAATTAATCTTTTTTTAACTTTACCTGAGTGCAGATGCATCTTATTCTTTCATTTATTCCCCTGCTTCTCCCAGATGCCAAATTAGTGCCAGGAATCAGGGAAGGTGGTGCTGCCCAGTGCTGTATAAAAGGTTCATGGCCCACCTTCCCTGGTATTTCACTCCTGGGAGGGCATCACTACAAGCTGTATATAATCATAGAGTCTTCCTAATATCATATGACACAGAAGGAGACCATCTTGCCAAGTTGTAGTTAAGAAAATCTATCAATGCCTCTACTTTCTCAGGAGGCTAAGGAAATTCAGCATGTCCGCTTCTCACCAGCCTTTACAGAAGCACCACAGGGAGCATCCTTTCCAGATGTATCACAGATTGGTATGGCTCCTGCTCCAACTAACACTGCAAGAAACTACAAAAGCTTGTGAGCAAAGCCCAGTCTGTCATAGAAACTAGCCTCCTGTCCGTTGACTCTGTCTACACTTCCCACTTCCGTGGAAAAGCAGTCAGCATTATCAAGGACCTCTTCCACTTTCTTGCATCAGGAAAAAGATATAAAAGTCTGAGGTCACATACCAACTGACTTAAGAACAGCCTTTTCCCTGCTGCCATCAGATTTTTGAATGGACATACCTTATATTAAGCTGACCTTTCTCTATACCCTAGCTATGACTGTAACATTACATTCTGCACTCCTTTCCTTTCCTTCATCCCTGTGTGCTCCATATATGGCATGTTTTCTTTGTATAGAGTACAAGAAACAATACTTTTCACTGCATCCCAGTACATGTGACAATAATATAAATTAAATCAAATGTCAGCCTGAGGACACTCAGGTGGCCTTTCTAATTCCACCTTCCTGCACCTGACCCATAGCTCTGAGGCTTACAGTGTTTAAGGTGCAGATCCAGGCACTTTTTAAAAATGTTTAGAGTCTCTGTCTCCACCACCAACTCTGGCAGCAAATTTCAGATGCCTTTTGTGTTAGAAAGTCTTCTTCATGTTCCATCTACACCTACTGCTACCTGTCTTGAGTCTATATCCCCTGGTTCTAGAATTTTGCACCAAAAGCATTATAATTTTATCCTGTCCACTCTATCTTTGTCCCTCATAATTTTCTATATCTCTATCAAGTCACCCCTCAGTCTTCTTTGTTCCAAGGAAAATAAACTCAATCTATCCAATCGCTCTTCATAGCTACACTTTTCTAGCCCTTATTTTAATTGACTCATTGTGCGAGTCTGTGTCAGCTCCTTGGAAGTGTTTTACAAATAGTTCTCCCACCACCCCCGCACCTGCCGATCTTTAAATACAGCGTTCTAAATCTTTCCTTTTTAAGTATTTAGGTGAGATGCATTGGTCAATCGAAATTCTCTCTCAATGTATCTAAACAGGTGCCGGAGTACGGCAACTAGGGGATTTTCACAGCAACTTATATTAGAATCATAGAGTACAGAAGGAGGCCATTTGACCCATTGAGTCTGAACTGACCACAATCCCATCCAGGCCCTATCCCCATAACCTCATGCATTTAGTCTACCGAGTCCCCCTGATACGAAGGGGCAATTTAGCATGGCGGATCCATCTAACCCACGCAGGGAGGAATCCTGAGCACCCAGAGGAAACCCACAAAGACACAGGGAGAACGTGCAAACCCCACACAGGCAGTGACCCAAGCCAGGAATTGAACCCAGATCTCTGGCGCTATGAGGGAGGAGTGCTAACCACTGTGCCACCATGGTCAGCACATTACAGTGTTAATATAACCCTACCTGGGACTCATAAATAAAGTTTACTTTATCAGCTTTATTTATCCAATTAACTTCTGAATCAGTTTCACAATCAATTTCCAATAGAGGCCGGGATTTTCCAGCCCTGAATTGATGTGGGCAAAACTGGAAAAACCTGGCTCATATCTTCCAGATTATAACAACTTGCCAAGTAAAGGTTTTATCCATAGCTCCCCTGACATCTTGCCAGTTATTTTATATTGGTGCCCTTTGGTTTTCTGCTCTGCTGCCAGTGGAAACAGCTTCATCCGAATGAAACCCTTCATTGTTCTGAAAACCTCTGTTAAATCTCCACTTAACTCTCCGGCATGAAGCCTGTGCTCTGAGGTGGTAAAATCAGGCTGATGGAACTCCAGATGGTCTGGCCTTTATCATCGGCTTCCTCATTATAATCGCCTTAATCCTCTTCTGGCTACCCCTCACCTTCCTCCTTGCCTTCACTAATCTTCACCCTACGTCAGAACAGGAGGGCATAATGTTAAAATTAGAGCTATTCCTTATTCTGGCTTCTGACTGCCTTTGCACTGAATGGCTAGCTAGGCCAGAGAAGAGCCAGCCACATTGCTGTGGGTCTGGAATCACATGTAGGCCAGGCCGGGTGAGGACTACAGATTTCCTTCCTTAAAGGACATTTGTGAATCAAATCTTTGTCAAAGGCAATCAGCCATCACTGAAACTAACTTAGTCAAATTTCACTTGATGCAGGATGGGAGTTGAGGATGTGACCACAGAGCTTTGATGGGATCCTCTGAGCCACTGGTCCAGTGACATTAACACAACACCATCATAGCCTGTGATGGTGAGGAGTGAAGGGTAGTGGATAACTAGAATGGTCTCATCTCAAAAGTGTCAGGGATTGTGACAACATTGTCACTTCTCCTGCAGGAGATTATCTTCAGTAAAATTCTGCCGACACTGATAGTTACTGTCTACCAACAGAGCCCAGTCACTCCAGACGGTGATTGCCTGGGGATGTATTTGGCAGGTGCACTGAGCTTTTGACTTAAGAACAAAGAACAAAGAACAACACAGCATGGGAAACAGGCCCTTCGGCCCAACGAGCCCACGCCACCATTTCAACCTTGTGAGTCCCCTCTCCACCCATGACCTTTGTCTATGCTTATGGCACTCCACATTGGAAACCAGGTTGAGGGGAGACTAATTTAGGGACAATTTGTTACACCAATCAGCCAAACAGCACATCTTCGGGGTGTGGGAGGAAACCGGAGCACCCGGAGAAAACCCACGCAAGCACGGGGAGAATGCTCAAACTCCCACTTCTTTCAATCTCACCCAGGGCTCTGTGCCACACTTCCTTAATGAAACCTGGGACAGCTATTTACTGATACTTCAGTTCATTTGTTTATGGTGAGATTACTCTGAACTAGAAAAACATGTTTGTGTTGGTAGAAGCGATTAACTATTTGCAGTTGATTCACTTTTGACCAACCATTATGCACTCCTGGGTTATCCTGCCTTCTACACATTCCATGAACTAACACAATACCTATGTTAATATCATGCTTTTATTAAATTCATTCTTGGGACAGAGCATTAATTGCCCTTGAGAAGGTGGTGATGAGTTACCTTTTGCACCCTTTCCTTTTCAATTCTATGAATGGTATGCTTTGTCTGTATAGCGCACAAGAAACAATACTTTTCGTTGTATACTAATACATGTGACAACAATAAAGCAAATCAAATCAAATCACTGCAGTCTATGTGGTGAAAGTACACCTGCAATGCCGTTAGGGGGGGAATCCCAGGATTTTGACTCAGCGACAGTGAAGGAATGGCAATATATTTCCAAGTCAGGATGGTGGGTGGCACGGAGAGGAACTTCCATGCTTGCATGTGTCTATTGCTCTTGTCCTTCTAGATAGCAATGGTGTCAATTTGGAAGGTGCTGTCTAAGGAGCCTTGGTGAGTTGCTGCAATGCATCTTGTAGATGGTACACACTGCTAATGCTGTGAGTTGATCGTGGAGAAAGGAAAGTTTGTGAACAATGTTAGTGAGGTACCAATCAAGCAGGCTGCTTTGTCCTGGATGGTGTCAAGCTTCTTGAGTAGGAGCTGTGCTTATTCAAGCAAGTGGGAAGTATTCCATTACTCTCCTTGTGTCTTGTTAATGGCGATCAAACTGGGGAGTCAGGAGGTGAGTTACATGCCACAAGATTCACAGCTTCCAGTACTCTTGTAGCCATGTTATTAATATGGTTAGTGCAGTTCAATTTCTCACCAGTGGAATGCCCCAGGATATTGGCAATGGGGGATTCAGCAATGGTTCTGCCATTAAAAGTCAAGAGGGTGATGACTGTATGCTCGCTTGCTAGAGAGTAATAGGATGCAGTGAGGCTTAGAACGTTTCAACAGCACCTGACCCAACTGGATTCTCTACCTGGGCTCAAATTTGAGGCCCCAAATGACAGAGGGGGGTGCGGAGATTAGCAGGTTATCCTGTTTCAGACTTGGGTCAGAGGGTGGGAGCGGGAAGTGGTGTGCATTGGGGTGGGGGGGAATGGCATGGCATAGGACGGGGAACATACCTCCATTAACAGTCTTCTTTTCAATTCAAGCACCAATCCTACAACCAATGTTTCAAAGTCGGGGCCTCCAAATGTTCCCTCACCGACTGTCCTTCAAAGCACAAAGGCCATTCACTCGCCCCATCCTGGGCTTCCCCTCCCCTCTTCACTGCAAGAGGTCAGCCTTCGTTGCTTCCTGACAGCCCTGCACTTTGACTCTGGGAACTGCTGGTAGCTCTCGGTGCGACTCTGGGATCACTGGTCTGCTGACCAATCCCACTGGGTGGCCAGCAGCTCTCTGAGACGGGGCTGCTGGCTGAAGAGTGGCCTCACCCCCATCCAATTAACACCAGCACTGGCGGAGTTGTATTCCCCAGTGAGTGTGGTGGCACACCCTGCCATTGGAAAACTGTAAGACCTGGAGAAGATGGAGTTGGCCTCCTTACTGCAGTGAAGAAGAGATTTAATGGGCACACTCAAAGGTGAGGTGGATTTTGCTGGAGGAGACAAGTTCAAAACCGCTCCCACTGATAAGAGGATCAGGAATGATGGGACATCGATTTATGGTAATTAGCCAAAAAGCGGATCAATTTTTGTTTTACACAGAGTTACTATGATATGGAATGCCTGAAAATGGATAAATATTTGAAAAGGCAACATTTGTAAGGTTATGGGAATGAGTAAGGAGAGCCAGATATTCATAAGTTTAAGATCCATTAGGGAACTGAAAAGCAAGCAAAATGAGTTCCAAATTCACTCCAAATGTGTCCAATGATTGACCTTGGGGTGGGGTGGGGGTAAGGTGAGGGACTACGTTAAAAAAAATCAAAGGGGGTACAAAATAAAATTGCAAATGGACAATATGTTTGAGTCATTTATAACCCATTTACAATTAATAAAGACAACAATATATTAGCGCTGGAAAAAATATTTATTGGTAATCTTCAACCAGTGAGGCATGATTTGCAAAGCGATATTACAATATCCTGGGAAAGGGTGGGGTCAGGGGCGGAGAGCAGATTAAAATGCAGAAGCAATTTTCTTTAAACGCTCCCGTCACAATCAATCTAAAAGATGCCTATCATTGTAACCTTACTATGAGGATTGATGAATGGGAAGATTCGGGTCAGTCTTGAAGCTGAACGCTGAAGATTTCAGAATTTGTTGATTTCTCCCTGTGATCGATTTGACCGTGAAAAGACCAATTGCAGCAGCTTATCATCGCTGATGAATTTTTATTCTTGCTCTCTGTGAATGGCCATTGCACAATTAAGTGGCAGGAGCATGAATACACAACATTCTTTATCAATTCCAGCCACAATAACCCTCTCCAGATTTATCGCTCTCTCTAACCCAATGTCACTTTAATAGGGAACAGCCAAGAGCAAAAGAAGGAAGAAAGCAAGTTGAAGAGTACATCTTGGATGCCTAAAGGGATCAAACATTGTGTGAGTCTGGGATTTGTCAGCATTAAGGAAAAGCTGGATAATAAACACTGCTTTCGAGTAGTTATTAAAAACATTGGCTGCAGGTAAAGAACTCGTCTAATTTCTAATTCTTTTTAACCTCATGGAGGCAGCTTTCAATTTTTTATTGTGATTGCACCGCCAGTTGCTGTCAAAAACCATCTTGAACGGCTAAACAAGTGAAAGTGGATATGGGACAAAATGTTCGGGCTTTGGACTATCTACTGCAGCAATGGCCATGGCTGATTCAAAAGGTGAGGGGTTTGCCTTAGGAAGCGAGATTGAGCAGTTTAGGCCGATACTCACCCGAGTTTAGGAGAATGAGAGGAGACCTAATTGAGGTGTACAGGATGATAAGGGGGATTGGCAGAGTGGATAAATGTTAAATGGATGTTTCCCCTTGTTGGACATCTTAGAACGAGAGGCCATAGCTCTAGAATAAGGGATAGCAGATTTAAAACAGTAATGAGGAGAAATTGTGGATGCCACCCTACTGGCTTGCCATGCATAGAACATAGAACATAGAAAAACTACAGCACAAACAGGCCAAATGCAAACAAATAAAACACAAACAAACAAATGCAGTTGACCAAAAATCCAGCTCATGCCCGGTATGAATAGATTTGGCCCCGCAAGCCTTCTTCCTGGCCCTGTTTTGTCCCAGAGAGGATGCAAAGCCAATTTACATGGGATTGAATACATTTCAATTGAGTTAACACATCCGGGATGGTATCTTCCAGCTTCCCAGGATCTTCCCCCTTGCAGCAAGCAGTTAGGAAGGCAAATATATGCTGGCCTTTATTGCAAGAGGACTTGAATACAGGAGCAAGGATGTCTTACTGCAACTGGGCAGGTCCTTGGTGGGACCACAGCTGGGGTATTGTGAGCTGTTTTGGTCCGCGTATCAAAGAGAGGATATACTTTTGCCATCAAGGGTGTGCAGCCAAAGTTCACCAGACAGATTCCTGGGATGATAAGATTTGATTTGATTTATTATCGTCACATGTATTAGCATACAGTGAAAAATATTGTTTCTTGCACACTATACACACAAAGCATACCATTCATAGAGAAAGAAATAAGAGGGTGCAGAGTGTGGTTTTACAATCATAGTTAGGGTGTAGAGAAAGATCAATTTAATGCAAGGTAAGTCCATTCAAAAGTCTGACAGAAGCAGGGAAGAAGCTGTTTTTGAGTCTATTGATATGTGACCTCAGACTTTTGTATCTTTTTCCTGATGGAAGAAGGTGGAAGAGAGAATGTCCGGGTGCCTGGGTTCCTTAATTATGCTGGCTGCTTTGCGAGATAGCAGGAAGTGTAGACAGAGACAATGGATGGGAAGTTGGTTTGCGTGTTGGATTGGGCTGCATTCATGACCTTTCGCAGTTTCTTACGGTCTTGGGCAGAGCAGGAGCCATGCAAAGATTGTCACAATGAAGAGTGATTGGGTGGAATGGGCCTGTATTCACTGGAATTCAGAAAAATGAGGGGGGGATCTCATTAAAAGCTAGAAAGTTCTGACAGAGCTGGACAGACTGGATACAGGGATAAAAGAAAAATACAGCGAATGCTGGAATAATTTTCATCAGTATTTACTGTTGAGAAAAGCATGGATGTTAGGGAACTTGGGGAAATGAATAGTGATGTCTTGAGGAGTGTACATATTACAGAGAAGAAGGTGCTGGGAGTCTTAAAGTGCATCAAGGTAGATAAATCCCCGGGACGTGATGAAGTGGTTAGTACTACTGCCTCACAGTTCCAAGGACCTGGGTTCTATTCCGGGCTTGGGTCACAGCCCGAGTGAAGACTGCACATTTTTCTTTCCCTACATGGGTTTCCTCCGGGTGCTCCAGTTTCCTTCTACAAATCTGTATGGCGGGCAGGTTAGCTGTATTGATCATGCTAAATTCTCCCTCAATATACCCGAACAGGCGCCAGGATGTGGCAACCAGGGAATTTTCACAGTAATTTAATTGCAGTGTTAATATAAGCCTACTTGTGATTATTAAGTAAACTTTAAGAGTATCCCATGATGTTGTGGGAGGCTAGGGAGGAAACTGTGGGTGTCCCAGCAGAGATATTTGAATCATTGACAGCCACAGGTGCCTGAAAGTTGGAGGATGGCAAATGTTGTGCCTTTGTTTAAGAAGAGATGCAGGGAAAAGCTGAGGAACTATAGGCCGATGAGCTGTTCGAAGGCATTCTGACAGGCAGGATCGACAGGCATTTAGAGAGGCAATGACTGATTAGGGACAATCAACAGGCTCTAAGCTGAACTCCAGACACCTCACACAGCCACTCCTTCCACCCGTGGATGGAAAAAAGTGAAGGTGCAGGATGGCCATGTTGCCCACACAATGTAAGATTCCAGTCGATTGCCCATTGAATTGCCTCAATTGGCTGATTAATTGTTGAGAGGTGCGCTGCTGACTCCTATTCCTGCCCATCGACCAAAACATCGGGTAAGTGCAGGGTGACATCAGGACGTGCATCCAATATCTTTGCTTGTGATTTTTCACACTCCTGGGACTGACCTGTACCTGACACTCAATGTAAAATCCTGCCCACATTACCCCAGCAATGTTAGAATGTAAGTACATCAAAGTGGGAATCAGTTGGTCATTGGTCAGAGCGCTCCCCAATCCTGTCCCATCATTCTTATAGAACTCGACTGATCTTCTCCCTGATCACCACTTTCCGGTCCTAACTCCACATTCTATCTAAAAGCAACACAAAGAGATTTTTATAGAGT
This sequence comes from Carcharhinus amblyrhynchos, assembly GCF_965287045.1. Lineage (NCBI taxonomy): Eukaryota > Metazoa > Chordata > Chondrichthyes > Carcharhiniformes > Carcharhinidae > Carcharhinus > Carcharhinus amblyrhynchos. The sequence goes on along the minus strand of NC_137336.1, from coordinate 3,921,943 downwards.
TTTTCTCCTCTCAGTGAGCAGAACCATATCCTTAAGGTAAATTTTCCCAACACTAACAATTACTCGGCTCACTCACAGAATCGACATTCAGAGGGGAAGAAAACCATTTCTCCCAGATATGAGGCAAATGGATTTGTTCTAATCAACCAAAACCTGGCAGATTGCCCAGTAACATTCCCTCCAGCCATGCATTCCATAACTCACTATATACCTGCAGCTGAACACAGTTAGTGCACACCTCAGACTTCTGCACAGTACACAGAACATCAATAAGCACCTTTCACCACACCATCACTGGATAATTTCAATCCACTGGGGCTGATGATATAAGATGTAGTGGAGAGCTCTTTCTCTGATGATGGGGAGAAGTTCATTCGTGGGAGGAGTCAAACGGGTCAGCTGGCTGGTAGCTCTGTACCCAGATTGCCAGGAAAGAGATAGATTTCCACATCGATAACTCGAGCTGGGAAAATGACCCATTCTTGCCAATTTGAAACCACCACCAACCCTGCCTTCCGTGTAAGATGTTCCGGTGCCAGTTTACGGGAGGCTGTGGCGTAGTGGGTTTGTCATTGGACTAATAACCCAGGAGCCCAGAGAAATGCTTTGGGGCCCCCGGCGTTCGAATCCCACCGCGGCAGCTGGTGAAATTGGGATCAGAAAATACCTGAAATCTAGGTGGCGATTGTCCACTCTGCACTTCTCTGGCAGCACAGCGGACTGGGAACTATCAGCAGAGTGCATTTATCAAACTCCTCACTGGGCACCATGGCCTCTCCGCGTCTCTAGTGATAGAATTTCCAGTGTGCACTTGATTTAAATATTATAATTGCCATTTAAATCTCATTAGTGTTTGCTCCCCCCCAACCCCACTGCCCCCAGCCCCACCATCCCCACCCTTCCCCTCACCCTGCCCGGAATGGGTCACCCCAGCAGGATTTACAGCAATTAATGGGGACCTGGTGGCCCGACCCTGCTGGAGTGAAGGGAGGCCATGGAGACCTCCCCCCTCCCATCCCGCAGGAGATCAGGGGTAAGGTGTCTACCCCCTGGGCACTGCCAGCCAGGTAATGCCAGTCTGATCTCCCTGGCATTGCCCACAGGGTTTTTGGCAGTGCCAAGGAGGAGGGGCCAGAGGGGGCAAGGCCCATTGGCGGGGGGGGGGGGGCTGGGCTTATGGAGAGGAACTTGGTCAGGGTGGGGGTCCTGCTGCCACTTTGCAGTTGGTATCAGTGGCAGAGGGAAGGGAACCGGCTGATCAGGGCTGGCTATTGAGGTGGGGGTGGGGGAGAGGAGGGAGAGGGGCTGCCGGGTGGGGGGGCGGGGGGGGGGGGGGTGCTGGGACTGCCAGGAGGGGGGAACAGGGCCCAGAAGGCCAGCGATTGGGAGGGTCACTGGGGCAATGAGGGGGGTTTGCTGTTCTGGCCAGTGAATGAACCAGCCAGTGATCAGGAGGCGGAGGTGCCGGCGTTAAACCTGGGTTTAACCTGGTGTTGTGAGGTTTTTTACAGTGATCAGGACACCAGCAGTGCGAGGCTACTGTGCATGGCACGCGCCGATCTCGGTGCTAACAGATTGGCATATACACAGTGCCCCACTCGGCACGATGCTGCCAGCCTCTCCAGCGGGAATAGGCCCCGTCCACCGGCTTTCATCGTGAATCTCCCTGAGGCACTCGGCAGTGCACAGAGTCTGGGGATTCATTTTGAATGTACTGCTAAAAAGGCAGCGTGAGGTACTCCAACTGTTACACAAATTCAGCTCTTAGAATGTTTTTGAGAGAATCTCAGTTTTAATGTCGACTGTGGAAAAACTCATCTGCTTCACTGATGTCCTGTAGGGAAAGAAAGCTCAGTAAGAAGTCTCACAGCACCAGGTTAAAGTCCAACAGGTTTACTTGATAGTAAACACCACTAGCTTTTGGAACGCTGTTCCTTCGTCAGATGAATGGAGAGCTCTGATCACAAACAGAGCTTACAGTTTACAGAATACTGATTAGAATGTGAGTCTTTACAGTTAATCAAGTCTCAAAGGTGCAGACAATGTGAGTGGAGATAGTATTAAGCACAGGTTAAAGAGATGTGTATTGTCTCCAGGCAGGACAGTAAGTGAGGTGTTGCAAGTTCAGGCAAGTCATGGGGGTTATAGATAGTGTGACATGAAACCACGATCCCGGTTGAGGCCGTCCTCATGTGTGCGGAACTTGGCTATCAGTCTCTGCTCAGCGACTCTGCACTGACGCGTGTCGTGAAGGCCGCCTTGGAGAATGTTTACTGAAGATCAGAGGCCGAATGCGTGTGATCGCTGAAGTGTTTGCCAACAGGACGGGAACAGTCTTGCCCGGTGATTGAAAGAAAGCTGCCATCCTTACCCGGTTCGGGCTATAAGGGACTCCAGACCCACTCCAGACTCTTCCTAAGTCCTCAATGTTTGACCCTTAATAAATGCTTGCCCAGCCAGTAATGCCCAGTTCCCATGAATTATTAAAAACATGTAATCCAGGTGCCATTGCCAATGTACAGCTTTACTGGCCTGGAACCTTGCATTGCCAGTTCTACAGGCTTTAAGGCTCTGGTACCAGTTTGGAACCGATGGCCAAACCCCATGGTACACTAATATGAGCTGCTACAAGTTTACTGGCTGATCCCTTTGGGGAGGGCCTGACAGTGACGTCAGGATGACCGCATAATCAACAGCCTTTTATTTTGTTTATCTATTTATTAGTCCCAAGTAAGGCAAATATTAACACTGCAATGAAGTTACTGTGAAATTCCCCTAGTTGCCCCATTTCGGTGCCTGTTTGGGTACACTGAGGGAGAATTTAACATAGCCGATGCACTCAAACAGCACGTCTTTCAGACTGTGGGAGGAAACCAGAGCACCCATTGGAAACCCACACAGACACAGGGAGAACGTGCAAACTCCACACAGACAGTGACCCAAGTCAGGAATCGGACCCAGGTTCCTGGCGCTATGAGACAGCAGTGCTAACCACTGTGCCACCATGCTGCCCCTGTCCATCATCTCACCATCTACTCCTCCATCACACTGGCAGCAACTCAGTAAGACTGTTTTTGGCAGTTTGAGGATGATTTGCTTCCACACTGGTTTGATGGGTTGTAAGAATGTTGATAAGTCCAATGCACAGTCCACAGACTCTGCTGCATGTTGATTGGATGAGTTAGTTGGAGGTTTGTGCACTCTCTCTGCATGCTCCTGATGCAATCTCTCTTTCCAAACTGAATCTTTATTTTGGTCAGTCACAAGACAAGGGGTGGGATTTTACAATCATTCTCGACCAGAGGCCAGGAAATCCTGCCCAAGGTGAACAGACATTCCCATTGTCTGCCCTTCTCCCACTCTGATTCCCGTGATGGACGGATGGTAGAATTCCAGCGATGGTCTCACGTGAGTTGGAGGGGATGATACTTGACCTCTTCAGAGATGCTTTGATGACGTCCCTGCAGCATTTCCATTATACGCACGAGAACTTCCTGCTAAGACTCAGTTCCAAGCAGTTGCTTCGGGAATGTGGTGCCAGGTATATAGTTGACATGTTCCAACTCGCAGAACTGTGGCTGTCTTTGAACTCAAAAGAGTCTTTGGAGTTTATGGAGTACCCCCATTTGGCTGCCTTTAGAAATTTGTACCATCCTCTATCTACTCCACAATGAGTTTCAATCCACAATCCTCACCAATGGATCCACCACAGTCTGTATCTCAGTGGAAACTGGAGTCAAACAAGACTGTGTCACTGCACCAACTCTCTTCTAATATCTTCCTCACCTCTTCAGGTGCAGGGAACAGATGGGGAATAGTTTAAACTACACAGTCTTTAACTTAAAACTAAAACATTCCACTCTCGATCATTGACTTTCAGTGGGCAGGTAATGCTGGTGTCATAGAGGTTTACAGCATGGAAACAGGCCCTTCAGCCCAACTTGTCCAGGCTGCCCTTTTTTTAACCACTAAGCTAATCCCAATTTCCCGCGTTGGGCTCTTATTCCTCAATCCTCATCTCACCCATGTAACTGCTTGAATGCTTTTTAAAAGATAAAATTGTACCCGCCTCTACTATTACCTCTGGCAGCTTGTTCCAGACACTCACCATCTTCTGTGTGAAAAAAATTGCCCCTCTGGACACTTATGTATCTCTCCCCTCTCACTTTAAACCAATGCCCTCTAGTTTTAGACTCCCCTACCTTTGGGAAAAGATATTGACTATCTATCTAATCTGAGCCTCTCATTATTTTATAGACCTCTATAAGATCACCCCTCAGCCTCTTACACCCCAGAGAAAAAAGTCCCAGTCTATCCAGCCTCTCCTTATAACTCAATCCGTCAAGTCCCAGTAGAGTCCTGGTAAATCTCTTTTGCATTTTTTCTAGTTTCATATCATTCTTTCTATATTAGGGCGGCCAATACTGCACACAGTATTCTAAGTGTGGCCTTACTAATGTCTTATACAACTTCAACATAGAATCATAGAATCCCTACAGTGCAGAAACAGGCCATTCTGCCCATTGAGTCTGCACTGACCACAATCCCACCCAGGCCCTACCCCGAAATCCCTACATATTTTACCCACTAATCCCTTTAACCTACACATCCCAGGACACTAAAGGACAATTTTAGCATTGGTCAACCTAACCCACACATCTTTGGACTGTGAGAGGAAACCGGAACACCCGGAGGAAACCCACGCAGGCACAAGGAGAATGTGCAAACTCCACACAGACAGTGACCTGAGCCAGGATGGAACCCAGGTTCCTGGAGCTGTGAAGCAGCAGTGCTAAACACTGTGCTACTGTGCCGCCCAAGATGCCCCAACACCAGTATTCAATGTTCTGACCAATTAAACCAAGTATGTTGAATGCCTTCGTCACCACTCTGTCCACCTGTGACTCCACTTGCGAGGAGTTATGAACGTGTAGCCCAAGGTCTCTTTGGGCATTCTCCCCACTGCCCTTTCATTCGGGTGTTGCCTTGTCCCTGGTTCAATCTCCCAAAATATATCACCTCTCATTTATCTAAATCAAACTCCATCTGTCATTCAACAGCCCACCGACCCAGTTGATCAAGATCCCGTTGCAATCCTAAATGACCTTCTTCACTATGCCACCGATCTTGGTGTCATCTTCAAACTTACTAACCATGCCTCCTAAACGCTCAACCAAATCATTAGTATAAATGACAAATATCAATGGGCCCAGCACCAATCCCTGAGGCACACCGCTGGTCACAGGCTTCTAGTTTGAAAAAGAACAATGTACAACCACCCCCGTCTTCTGTCATCAAACCAATTTTGTATCCATTCATTTGGCTGCCTCACCTGGATCCTGTGAAATTTAATCTTATGCAACAACCTACTACGTGATACCTTGTCAAAGACCTTGTGAAAGTCCACGTAGATAACATCAACTGCCCTGCCCTCACCTACCTTCTTGGCTGTTCCGTCAAAAAACTTAATCAAATTTGTTGTGTGTGCTACTGTGACTAGGATCTAGACTTCTTCCCAACCCTATTAAAGGAATCAGTGTCTCTCTATCTCCCTTAGCATCTCAAACATCTTAATCTTCTATACACAGGAGGGTACAAGCCTGCTGCATGTAATCTGTCCTCATAAATTAACACTTGCCGGTCCTTAGAAGTGACATGTAGAAATTACCTGTTTAGAAGGTGAATTTTTGGTGGGGGAATATTGTCAAGGATTCTGAAATGAGGGAACATTATCCTTGAATTCAAGCCAAGCCAGCTAAGTGCAAAATCTGGAAAGTTTCTTTGCAGAACACTGTGAGAAAGTAAATAGCCTTATAAACCTGTGAAAGCAAACTCCAATTAAGGTGTTAAAGTGAAGACAGATACTTCTTTGGTAAATAATGAGGATTGATAACATGACCTGGAGCAGTGAGGAGAAACTGCTGCCTTACAGAGACTGTAACTCACATAATTACAGCTTTTCTGTTCATTAATTTAAACGTGGGCACAAACTCCTGGCTAACTGTCCTTGATCTTACCATCAAAGAACAAAAATGAAGAAAATTTCAGCACAGCAACAGCCTTTCGGCCCCTCCAAGCCTGCATCGACCATGCTGCCCGACTGAACTAAAACCCCCACCCTTCTGGGGACCGATCCATTTTCCCATCCTATTCATGTGTCTGCTTCCACCAACATCCCCAGCAGCAAGTTCCAGGCACCCACAATCCTCTATGTAAAAAACTTGCCTCGTACACCTCCTTTAAACCTTGCCCCTCACACCTTAAACTTATGCCCCCCTAGTAATTGACTGCTTCACCCTGGGAAAAAGCTCCTGACTATCCACTCTGTCCATGTCTCTCATAATCTTGTTGACTTCTATCAGATTTCCCGTCAACCTCCGTCGTTCTAGTGAGAACAAACCAAATTTCTCCAACCTCTCCTCATAGCTAATGCCCTCCATACCAGGCAACATCCTGGTAAATCTTTTCTGTATCCTCTCCAAAGCCTCACATCCTACCAGCTGTGTGGCGACCAGAATTGAACACTATATTCCAAGTGCAGCCTAACTGAGGTTCTATAAAGCTACAACATGACTTGCCATTTCTGAAACTCAATACCCTGACCAATGAAGACAAGCATGCCATATGCCTTCTTGACTACCTTTTCCACCTGTGTTGCCACTTTCAGTGACCTGTGTATCTGTACACTCAGATCCCTTTGCCTATCAATACTCCTAAGTGTTTTGCTATTTACTGTATATTTCCTAGCTGTATTAGACCTCCCAAAATACATTACTTCACATGATGTCTGGATTAAACTCTATGTATCATTTCTCCGCCCAAGCTCCTACCAATCGATATCCTGCTGTATCCTCTGATGGTCCTCATCACTCTCCGCAAATCCACCAACCTTTGTGTCATCCAAAAACTTACTAACCAAACCAATTATAGTTTCTCCCGATCATTTATATATATTACAAACCGCAAAGGTCCCAGCACTGATTCCTGAGGAACACCATTTGTCACAGCCCTCCAGAAATGCACCCTTCCACTGCTATCTTCTGTCTTCTATGAGCCAGTTGTGTATCCACCTTGCCGGCTCCCTTCTGATCCTGTGCGACTTCATCTTCTGCACCAGTCTCCCATGAGGGACCTTGTCAAAGGCCTTACTGAAGTCCATGCAGACAACATCCACTGCCCTACCCTCATCAATCATCTTCGCCACTTCCTCAAAAAACTTGATCCAGTGAGGCACAACCTCTCCTTCACAAAACCATGTTGCCTTTTGCTAATATGCCCACTTATTTCTAAGTGAGAGTAAATCCTATCTTGAAGACTCCTCTCCAATAATTTCCCTATCACTGACATCAGGCTCACCGCCTGCAATTGCCTGGATTATTTTTGCTACCCTTCTTAAACAAAGGAACAACATTGGCTATTCTCCAATCCTCTGGGACCTCACCTGTAGCCAGTGAGGATGCAAAGATTTCACTCAAGGCCCCAGCAATTTCCTCCCTTGCCTCTCAGTATTCTGGGGTATGTTCCATCAGGCCCTGGAGATTTGTCTATCTTAATGTTTCTCAAGAACCCCAATACCTCCTCTTTTTGATCTCAACATGACTTGAACGATCTATACATCCTTTCCCAGATTCATCATAATAAGAACATAAGAACATAAGAAATAGGAGCAGGAGTAGGCCATCTAGCCCTTCGAGCCTGCCCCGCCATTCAATAAGATCACAGCTGATCTGTCGTGGCTCAGTTCCACATTCCCGCCCTCTCCCCATAACCCTTAATCCCCTCGCTTATCAAAAACCCATCAACCCACGTCTTAAAAATATTTAGCGAGGCAGCCTCCACCACTTCAACGGGCAGAGAATTCCAGAGATTCACCACCCTTTGAGTGAAGAAGTTCCTCCTCAACTCAGTTCTAAACCGCCCCCTCTTTATCTTGAGGCTGTGCTCCCTAGTCCTACTGTCCTTTCTGAGCAGGAAGAGTCTCTCCACCTCTATCCTATCCATCCCATTCATCATCTTATATGTCTCAATGAGATCTCCCCTCATTCTTCTAAACTCTAACGAGTACAAGCCTAGTTTATTCAGCCTCTCCTCATAGCTCAACCCCCTCAACTCCACCAAGTTCTTCTGTTTTGTGTATACTGATACAAAGTACTCATTTAATACCTCACTCATTTCCTCTGGCTCCATGCATAGATTCCCACCTCTGCCTCTGTGTGGGCCAACTCTTTCCCTGGCTACCTTCTTGCTCTTAATATATGTATAAAAAGTCTTGGGTTTTCCTTAATCCTGCTAGCCAATGACTTTGCATGACCCTTTTTAGCCTTCCTTACTCTTTGCTTAAGTTTCTTTCCACTTTCCTTGTCTGTTCCCAGCCTCTTAGCATTGACAAATGCTTCCTCTGTCTTTTTGTCTATGCTCACAATTTCCCTTGTTACTCAAGTTTCCTAAAACTTGCTATACTTATCCTTCATCCTTGCAGGAATGTACCAGTCCTGAAACCCTATCAACTTACACTTGAAAACTTCCCATATGCCAGATGTTGATTTTCCCTCAAATGTCTGTGCCCAATCTACATTCCGGCCTAATATTGTTATAATTAGCCTTCCCCCAATTTAGCACCTTCACTTAAGGACTACACTTACCTTTGCCTATCAGTACATTAAAGCTTACTAAATTGTGGTCACTATTACCGAACTGCTCCCCTACTGAAACATCAACAACCTGGCCAGGCTCATTCCCCAGTACCAGGTCCAGTATGGCCCCTTCCCTAGTTGGACTATCTACACCAGTTATTGCTTACTGAGTGTCAATCACTGTGTTCTTCCCGACCCACTTTGACCCCTGATTCTCTGAATGCAACTAAATTTAAAATTTCACCTACACCTTTAGTTCTTTCCACAGACTGGCTCTGTCGGTCCCGCCCCTTCTCCTCCACCCTGTTCGCCCCCAACCCCCAGAGACCCCAAGGGCAGAGATTCGCACGATCCCGCCCGAGGTCGATGGAGAATGCCATTCTCCAAGCCTTGCCTACCCTTCGAATCAGGGCAGACCTGCCAGTGAAATTCTGGCCTAAAGGTGGCACAGTGGTTAGCACTGCTGCCCCACAGCTTCAGGGATGTGGGTTCAGTTATGGCATCGGGTCACTGTCGGGGTCTGCACATTCTCCCCGTTTCTGTCTGGGTTTCCACTGGATGCTCCGGTTTCCTCCCACAATCCGAAAGACATGCTGGTTAGGTACATTGGCCATGCTAAATTCTCCCTCACTGCACCCGAACACGCGCTGGAGTGTGGAGAATACAGGATTTCACAGTTTCTACATTGCAGTGTTTTTTTGAATTCTTTTCATTTATTGCCTTTCCCTAATTGCCCCTTTGGTGAGCTGCCTTCTTGAATCGTTGCAGTTCATGTGTTGTGGGTTGACCCACAATGCCATTAGAGAAAGAATTCCTGGATTTTGACCCAGCGACTGCGAAGGAATGAATATGTTTCCAATTCAGGATGGTGAGTGGCTTGGAGTGGAACTTGCAGCTGCTGGTGTCCCCACGTATCTGCTGCCTTTGTCCTTCTAGATGGAAGTGGCCATGTGTTTGGAAGATGTTGTCTAAGCATCTTTGATGAATTGCTGCAGTGCATCCTGTAGACAGTACACACTGCTGCTACTGAGCATCGGTGGTGGAGGGATTGAACGTGTGAGAATGAGGTGCCAGTCAAGCAGATTACTTCATCCCAGATGGTGTCAAGCTTCTTCCAGGCAAGTGGAGAGTATTCCATCACACTCCTGATTAGTGCCTTGTAGATGATACACAGGCTTTGGGGAGGTGAGTTACTCGCTGCAGTATTCCTAGCCTCTGACCTGCTCATTGTGTTTATGTGGTGAGTCCAGTTGAGTTTCTGGTCAATGGTAACCCCAAGGATGTTGAAAGCGGGGGATTCAGTGATGGTTACACCATTGAATGTCAAGGGTTGGGGGGGGCCGGAATGTGGTTAGAGTGTCTCTTATTGGCGATGGTCATTACCTGGCATTTGTGCAGCGCAAATGTATCTTGCCACTTATCGGCCCAAGCCTGGGTATTGTCCAGATCTTGTTGCATTTGACCATTGATTGGTTCAGTGTTAATGTTAGCCTACTTGTGACACTAATTGAAATAAATTTTATATGCAACATGAAATACAGCAGGATAAGGAGGGAGGAAAATTAAAACACAACATGTAGTTTTATTTACACTATGTAACTGTCCCACATAATGGCTGAAAGTCAAGTTTTCTGCCTCTTTCTCTGCTTGTATGTCCCGGGGCATAATTGAATTCAGTCTTACCTTATTTCAAATAGCAGTCAGGGGACGACTCTGTGCTCACTGCAGTTGTTAGAATATGGAACTGCATTTCTATCATTACAAGGAAAAGGGCCCCAAGGTTATTAAATGTTATCCCCAGAAGCAAGACCTAACTAGCTGAGAGTTAATTAAGGGATATTTGTTGGAGGTAACCTATGGCGCCGTGGGAGAGACAGAGCAGCTCAACCCATCGCAGGCAGTGTGAAGTTCATAGTAATTGTTTACAATCATGCTTTTTCAAAGAGGCAAGTATTACCCTCGAGTTTGGCTGGCGTGTTTGACACTGGAAGTCACTAATGTTCCTGTGATGCTGCGTCTGAAGCTTGCAATGCACGAATTGATTAAAAAGCACATTTTTTTTTCAGCTGCAATGACGCCCACAGTGTTGGACCTTTGGATCAATTTTGAAAAAGAACGCAGTAATGGCCACTCCCACCGGACATCTTTTCCATGGCTGTATATCAGCGAAATGTTCAAAGAGAGAATTGCAAGCTTCGTACAATGAGTAAACAAGGGACCCTTGTGATACTTGGTTCCGAGCACAAATTTATTTGAGATCCTTTTATCTGCAGAAGCAATCTTCAAAGTGTTTTGTTCTCCCCCTCTGCCCCTTCCACAATTCACCCCCCCCCCCCACCCCCCCAACACCGGCCCCCCACTCTTCTCCCCATCCTGTCCCACTACCTAGCACCAGCCAACCATTAGCTCCTGTGAAAAATTTAATCCTGCCATCAGTCGATTGCTACCTCCGGCTGGGTAGCAGTAGAAATGTTCTCAGACATTGAATTTTAACAAGAGATCAAAGGAAAATCAGTTGTTTAATTTGTGATGAAAGAGATTTCTTTTGAAATATCTAAGCAACCATCTTGCTGTTGCTCAAAATAGAACACACTGGACCAGAATGTTCGACAAAAAACTCTCATCTTATTTTTTATTTATTCGTTTGTGGGACGTGGATTTCCCTGGCTGGTCAGTGTTTATTGCCTATCCTGAGTGATCTGAGAACAGTTGAGAGTCAACCACACATTGCTGTGGCTCTGGAGTCACATGTAGGCCAGACCAGGTAAGGACGGTAGATTTCCTTCCCTGAAGGGAACAGTGAACCAGATGGGTTTTCATAAGAACATAAGAACATAAGAAATAGGAGCAGGAGTAGGCCATCTAGCCCTTCGAGCCTGCCCCGCCATTCAATAAGATCATGGCTGATCTGTCGTGGCTCAGTTCCACATTCCCGCCCTCTCCCCACAACCCTTAATCCCCTCTCTTATCAAAAACCCATCAACCCGCGTCTTAAAAATATTTAGCGAGGCAGCCTCCACCACTTCAACGGGCGGAGAATTCCAGAGATTCATCACCCTTTGAGTGAAGAAGTTCCTCCTTAACTCCGTTCTAAACCGCCTCCCCTTTATCTTGAGGCTGTGCCCTCTAGTCCTACTGTCCTTTCTGAGCGGGAAGAGCCTCTCCACCTCTATCCTATCCATCCCATTCATCATCTTATATGTCTCAATGAGATCTCCCCTCATTCTTCTAAACTCTAACAAGTACAAGCCTAGTTTATTCAGCCTCTCCTCATAGTTCAACCCCCTCAACTCCGGAATCAGCCTAGTAAACTTCCTCTGCACTCCCTCCAAGGCCAAAATATCCTTGCGTAAGTATGGCGACCAAAACTGCACACAGTACTCCAGCTGCGGCCTCACCAGTGCCCTATACAGCCGCAGCAAGACCTCCCTACTTTTATATTCAATCCCCCTCGCTATGAAGGCCAGCATCCCATTCGCCTTCCTGACCACCTGCTGCACCTGCAAGCTGGGTTTTTGCGACTCATGCACAAGGACCCCGAGGTCCCTCTGCACTGTTGCATGCTGCAGTTTTTTGCCATGTAAGTAATAGTCCTTCATACCATTATTCCTATCTGTGCTTAGAAAAAAATATTTCTGTAACAATCCTGGAGGTCATGGGTCATCTGATCACATGTCACTGTAGAAGGCAATTCAGCCCATTGGGTCCATGCCAGCTCTCAGTCGAGCAACACGTTAGTTATTTTTCCCCACTCTATCCCCATTCTCCGAGATGTTTATTTCCCCCAAACGCATCAGAACAATTTTCTCGAAAGTCAATCCACGGAGAGCGACTCTCCCGGATTGGCTACCCGGATGAGCGCTCAGGTCTGCGTGGACCAGTTGGTAGGGGTATTTGCAGACATCTTCAACTTCTCCTTATATGAATCTGAGGTCCTTACCTGCTTCAAGAAGACAACCATCGTTCCAGTACAAAGAAAAGCCAGATAGCGTGCCTTAATGACTATGGTCAGTGGCTCGACATCCAACATTATGAACTGCTTTGATAGATTAGTCCTGGCACAAATCAATTCTGGTTTCCCCAGATTGCCTAGATCCACTACAGTTTGCCGACCATCACAATGGTCCAAAGCAGACACCATCTCCCTGGCCCTGCATACTCAACCTTGGAATACCTAGTTAATAAAGACACCTATGTCAGACTCCTATTTATTGGCTACACCTTCAACACCATTATTCCCATGAAAGTAGACAAAGGTCGTAGGTAGAAGAGGGCACTCAAATGTTAAAATGGCTGGAGAATGGTACTACCCATGGTATGATGTATAGAGTCACATGGGAAGAAACTCGGGGAACAGTCCAGAAACAGCAGGTTAGCAACAAGAAACCCAGAGATACAACATATGGTGGTATCTTCCAAACTATATCACCACATAGTGTGCAATGGTAGATGTTTCTAAAAGATATCACTGCAGGAATAATGCCATAAAGTGTTGGTGATCAGCAGTGATATAAAAAAAAGACATTTTCAACATAAGAACCTAAGAACTATGAACAAGAATAGACCACCTAGCCACTCGAGCTTGCTCTGCCATTCAATAAGATCATGGCTGATCTTTTCATGGACTCAGCTCCACTTACCCACCCACTCACCATAACCCTTAATTCCTTTACTGTTCAAAAATGTAACTATCCTTATGTTAAAAACATTCAAAGAACAATGAAGCCAGAATAGATTCCCAAGCTATGGAATACTAAGAGCAGCTAAAGTTTAATCAGAGAGACAAGCATCTAAAAAGAGATATTGCAAAAACCCCTTTGTTAAACAAAATAAAAGCTGTCCAGCCCACAAAACGTGTGGTTAGGTTCTGCATAGAAACAGCGAGGTCCTGAGTGAAAAGGTGCAAAGTGGGTGAGCAAGACAACAGAATAGTAACTGAACTTATATTTCAAAATAGGTGTGGTCTCAAGAGGTTCAGCAAATTGTGGGTGAAAGGCAGCTACAAGTAATATTACAAAACATCTGTAAAATTCAAACTGACAGAGTGAGAAGTCTGAGAACAAGCCTGCGGGGTTTAGGAAGAAATTTTAAAGATTCGGAAGAAAAAAGGAACCTTAAGGTTATTTATTAATGTCACAAGTAGGTTTACATTAACTCTGAAATGAAGTTACTGTGAAAATCCCCTGGTTGCCACACTCCAGCACTTGTTCGCCTGCGTTGAGGGAGAATTTAGCATAGCCAATGCACCTAACCAGCACAGCTCTCAGACTGTGAGAGGAAACTGGAGCACCCGCAGGAAGCCCACACAGGCCAAAGGTGTGCAGGTTAGGTGGATTGGCCATGCTACATTGGCCCTTAGTGTCCCAAGATGTGTAGGTTAGGGGGATTAGCAGGTGGATGCATGAGATTACAGGGATAGGAGTTGGGAGGGAATGTTGCCAATGCAGGCTGAATGGGCCGAATGGCCTTCTTCTACACTGCAGGGATCCTTTGGCACGGAGAAAACGGCAGACTCGGCACAAAGAGTGACCCAAGCCGGGAATCGAAACTGGGTCCCTGGTGCTGTGAGACAGCAGTGCTGACCACTCTGCCACCGTGCTGTCCATAAGGACCAGAGGATAACAAACAGCGTCCCAGTCAAATTCAACACAGGGCTGTGTGTACCATCCTTCAAAGACTTTGGAGATGTTGAACTTGAGTTTTGAAATTACTCTAAACTGAAAGGAAAATAACTTGAAACACTTCTGTTTCGAAAGTAAGAAGGATCGGCAGGCTTCAAGCTCACTGTATTGCAGTGAAGCACAAAGTGTTGGAACACTTCATTGATACATTTTGGTGCAAAATACACTTGCAAAGTTTATTTTCCAAAGGTCAGCCCAGCAACAAGATCTAAATAAAAACAGGGGGAAGTCAATTGTATCCCGGCAATTCCAGCCTGGGCAATAAAACTGTTACTTCACTCAGTTTTAAAAAGGGAACAAAATTTAAAGTGGTAGCTACAATAAAAAAAAGGTTTAATTATCAAGAAGTTTCAAATAAATGGCAACTGCACCAAGAGCAACAAGAGACCCAAGGCTTCCTAAGGGCAACTCGAGACCCCAGAGAGAGAATGAAAAGAGAGCTCTAGAAGAATTCTACGAAGGGCAACAAGTAACTTCAAAGAAAGAGGACAAAGCGCAGAGGGTGGCAAGAAAATGAGCTGTTGAAAGAAGAGTTGATTGTCCGTTGAGCTCAAATGCAAAAGGAATGCTTGACCACTCAACCAGTATGGAGAAATTGAGATTGTCTGAAACAGCAGAATGGAAGCAGAGTAGAAGAATCTCGAGATAAGTCGACTGAATTATGTGAAAATTCCAGATGAAGCAAGTGAACTTTGCAAAAAAAGCAAAAACCTGCCAAATGTCCTTCATACGTTACAAGAACGTTACAGTGGTTAGAACTGCTGCCTCTCCGCATCAGGGTCCAAGGTTCAAATTAAGCCTTGGGTCACTGACTGTATGGAGTTTCCACTTTCCCCCCATGCCTGCGTGGGTTTTCTCCAGGTGCTCTGGTTTCCTCCCACAGTAAAAAGTGTACAGATTAGGTTGATTAGTCATGTTTAATTGCCCCTTCATGTACAAAGGTGTGGAAGTTGGATGGATTGGCCATGGCAAATGCATGAGGTTATAAGAACATAAGAACTCGGAGCAGATTTAGGCCTTTTGACTCCTTAAGCCTGGTCCACCACTCAATAAGATCATGGCTGATCTTCTCGTGGACACAGCTCCACTTACCCACCCGCTCACCATAACCTTCAATCCCTTTACTGTTCAAAAATCTACCTTGCTTTAAACACATTCAATGAGGTAGCCTCAACTGCTTCACTGAGCAGGAAATGCCACAGATTCACAACCCTTTGGATGAAGAAGTTCCTCCTCAACTCAGTCCTAAATCTGGATCCTCTTATTTTGAGGCTATGCTCCTAGTTTTAGTTTCACCTGCCAGTGGAAACAACTTCACTGCTTCTAACTTATCTATTCCCTTCATAATCTTATTTCTTTCTATAAGATCCTCCTTCATTTTTCTAAATTCCAAGAGTACAGCCCCAGTCTACTCAATCCTTCCTCATAAGCCAACCCTTTCAACTCCGGAATCAACCTAGACTGGAATTGAACCCGGGTCCCTGGCACTGTGAGGCAGCAGTGCTAACCACTGTGCCACCCATAACGGTTGACAATAAACGGCTCATGTTTAAATATACAAGTCTCAAGATTTCATAGTTGAAAATACAATAGAACCCACAAAATACAGCTTATGGTGCCTGCAAACAGAGCAATAAATATGACATGGGTATGAACAGGTGACATCACGGTGGCACAGTAGTTAATACGACCACCTCACAGCACCAGCGATCAGGGTTCGATTCCCGGATTGGGTCACTGTCTGTATGGAGTTTGCATGCTCTCTCCATGTCTGCATGGGTTTCCTCTGGGTGCCACGGTTTCCTCCCATAGTCCAAAAGACATGCTGGTTAGGTGCATTGGCCGTGCTACATTCTCCCTCAGTGTACCCGAATAGGCACCACAGTGTGCCAACTAGGGGATTTTCACAGTAGCTTCATTGCAGTGTTAATGTAAGCCTTACTTGTGACACTAATAAATAAGCTGAAACTTAAATAGCACAACAACTGGAATACATAATTGAGGCCTTAACTTGGAACCCCATCTGAATGATGCCAACTGTTAGCTTAGAGTACCGACTGCAGCTCATAGCTCATTACAGTTACACAAATGGAAATATACAACCTCCAGTCCATTTCAGCTTCCATCAAATTAACTTGAAACAGGCAGAAATTGTACATATTTCAGTTCTGACATGCATTGGCTTATCATCATCAGATCATGAGATTTAGTCAAGTTATTTTATAAATTCTTAATCCTCACTTTGAAGGCTACATGTTGGCTTCGCAGTGAAACTAATTTATAGAAAATTGCGCAGAAATTTGAATGCAGAGACAAGCCATTCGTCCCAACCTGGCCCTGTGCTTGTTCTTCAAATGAATCTCCACCCAGCCCAACATCAGAGCAAAATACGTAGCTGCTGGAAATCTGAGGTATGAACAGAGGGGCTGGAAACACTCAGTAAGTCTCGCAGATTCTGTGCAGAGAGAAACAGAATTAATGCCTCACAGAGCCCCACTTTACTTCATTTGTTGGCATATCTTCCTATTTCTTTTCCCCTCATTAGTTTTCACAGAATCACAGAATGCAATGGCGCAGAAGAGGCCTTTTGGCCCATCGAGTCTGCACTGACGCACGAAAGGACCATCAGTTATCATCAGTTAAAGACACTGTTAACTTTAACTACTCCACCAGAGAGTGCAGTATTTCAACTACTTTCAAGATAAGGAACTTTCTCCTCTTTTCTTTATTGCGTTTATTATTGACTATTTTATGTACAATGCAAACGTGGGCCAGAATTCTCCGACCTTGCCCATGGCTAGGATTCTCCAGTTTTGCTGCAGTGAACGGAATTTTGTCTGAGCACCAAATTCTCCATTCTCACTGGCAGTGGTGGCAGGGTAAACGAGACCAGAGAATCCCGGCTGTGATCTCACCAAGATTTTATATGAATTGACTCGGTATGTTGCACTCAGTTTAGTGGGTAGGTCGCACCTTGGCCTCTTGCATCAGAGTGTTGACTGAAAGAAGCTGGTAGGTGAATAAAATCAAAATAGTTTCAATCGTGTTCTTATTGGGCCCCAGAAAATAAAATGTTAACTTGCATTTCTCCTCAGAGAGGACAAGAAGGGACTGGGATATCTAACAACGTCATACTGAGAGTTTTCTCAAGTTACATCAATTGTTGGAGTTTGTATTGGGCAACTTTCTACACTTTCTCTGTCGATATCGAGCTGGATATGCTTTATATTCATCCTTGGCACATCAGTGTCACTAACTGGCCAGCATTTATTGTCCATCCCTAGATGCCTTTGGAGGGCAGTTGAGAGTCCACCACAGTGGCTCTAGAGTCATATGTTGGCCAGATGAGGTAAGGACAGCAGAATTCCTTCCTCAAAGGGCTTTAATGAACCTGATGGGTTTTTCAACCATTGACAACGGTTTCATTGCCATCAGTAAATTCTTAATTCCAGATTTTTTTATTGAATTCAAATTCCACCACCTGCCATGGCGAGATTCAAATCTGGCTCCCCAGAACATCAGCTGGATTAGTAGTCTAGTGATAATACCACTGGGCCATCATCTCCCCTGCTTGCTAATGACATGAGGTGTTAGTAATTCAGTCCAGCAGGAACACAGCTGCCCAGTATTAATGGCCTTCGCACAAGAACTGACCCTGTCCCAGCTGACAAGCTCCTTCCCAACAACACACTCACTTCCTCACTTTCCACAAATGTCATTTCTAACACTGATGTCCTTTGCCACAACGCAATATTCATTTCAGCACTGGGACTAGCTGAGTTACAAAGAGCTACCCTGGACACAGCAGGCTAGATACTGGCCTCAATCTGCGCTGCCTACAATTCATTGGGAGGGATCTTACCAGAATTTGGCAAATTGCTGGTTCTGGGAGAAATATGGAGTGAATCCCACCAACGACTCCAGTGTGATCTGGATCGCAATCTTGAGCCTCATTGACAAAGGTTTTTATGGCCACAAGAACAATGCTGCCCCCGCAGCCCCTTCACTCACTCCAACTCCACTCAGTCATGCTGCGCACTGGGGAGCTGCATATAAACGGCTCCCGGCACTTGTTCCAGGGTGACAGCAGACGACGGCAGCCAAGAAACCAGCACTGCATTTCTCGGAGCAAACTCCTCGATGGAGTGCAGCGGAAGAGGGATACACTCTACTCCCCACACCAGGAGAAGGCTTCCCGCCAAGTTCACCACCCCTGCCTGGGATACAATGGCAGCCCCGGGTGAGTGCCACCTCACTGCATAAGAGGACGGGGCAGCAGTGCCACAAGAAGACGAACGCTCCTTTGGCAGCCTTATCCCTGGACAACCTCGCACGCACCTCCCACCTTCATCCCTCATCCAGCCACTTCGGCTCTTGCCAAAACCAATAAGGAGCCCCTCCCCTCCCTCCTATAATCACCATGTTCCATCCCTACTCATTGCCATGCTCCTCACAATGTGGAGATGCCAACATTGGACTGGGGTAAACACAGTTGGAAGTCTCACAACACCAGGTTAAAGTCCAACAGGTTTATTTAATAGTAAACACCACAAGTTTTTGGAACGCTGTTCCTTTGTCAGGTAAGTGGAATTTCCCATTCACCTGCCGAAGGAACAGTGTTCCGAAAGCTTGTGGTGTTTACTATCAAATAAACCTGTTGGACTTTAACCTGGTGTTGTGAGACTTCTTATCATGCCCCTCACATGCCAGCTCCCACTCAAGACCCATTCTTGCCACACCCTATGCTCTCCCTATCTGTGTCATTGCACAACAAAAATAAACCACTTCATGTGTGAGCAAGCACGCCCAGCCAGAGTCATGCTGGATCCAGAACCCTCACACCATTCGGGAAGAGAGGTTTCAAGCTGTTTGAGGAGGAGGAAGAATGTGCCTGCACTGAGGGTGAAGTGGGGACAGCAGGTAAACGTGAGAATCCTCAAGAGCCCAGATAGTCCTCCTGTGGCCTCTGGCTGCCCAGCACTGCTTCACCTACATGTTGTAGTCCACAGCTACATGGTGATGGTCGAGACTTCAACTTTCTTCCTGTCACACAGCTGACCAGAAATCTCTCCCGCTCCTGTAACCTTTTGCGACAGGATGATTTGTCAGTTCAAAATCAGCCTGTTTTCCAATGTTTTGAACACACCTTTCTGAGCCCTGGGTTGGGACTTGAACCCAGAGTTTCCAGCTCAGAGGCAGGGTCACTGCTTGCTGTGCTACAAAACCTCCTCAAAGATAGATTATGGCTCATTTAATATACAGATCATGATGGTCCTCGGGGTTTATATGATGATAATAATGTTTGGGCCAGTGAATGAGGAAGTGTGTAAGCATTTACACCGTATTCTACAAACATTACTGTCACACGCAGGATCCTGAAACACCAGCTAAATGTAACCCCACATTGAAATGATTCATTATCTCTCTCCTAGCCTTTTCTTTCACACTCTTTTACATTTCCTCCAATCCTGGGTTATATTTAGGTTCCCAACTTTGCTTCTTCTTTTAATGAACCTGTTTTGCTCCTATGTGAACCAGTGGTGATTTCGGGCAGGATTTGATTAAGTTTCTCATTAGAAAAATAAATGTTTGACACTTTGAACCATCTGGCCAAGCAGATAGGCGCAGCTCGTGGTCCCAGGCTGCAGTAGATGGGCCTGTTTTGCCCGGCAAGGCACCGCGCTCCTTATCTTCTCTCTAGAGTCATGCCGAGAGACACCGTACTCCCTGACAGCACCCTTTTCACATTCAGTGTCACTCAGATAGTGAAACTCTGATAAGGAGGACTTTGAATTCAGAAAAGCAATTTAGCAGCTTGTCATCGCAATGCAGAAGCGATGTTGCTGTACACGCGAGATCCAACTAAAATGAAACACGAGGCCAAGTATTATTTGCTCAGATCATGTTGACAATGAAAAGGGAAGTCTGCAGGACTGCAGCAATAAAATTTATTTCATTCAGTGCCGCGGAGTCAATGTTGGTGCTGTCATATCAATATTAAAATGTATTTTTTTTTAATAAACTGGGGCTGCCCTGAGTGATATTTTATTCAGGAGTTTTAAGGCAGAATGTGTGGAAGCAAAACCGAGGAGATTGAGGTGTGTGATGTCAGCAATGAACCTGATGACTTTCTCATAACAAATTTCTTTCTCTCACCAAACATTTTCACATCAGGTTCAATGTGAGGTGCGAATGGTGAGCATGTTATACAATCCCCCTTGTTGAATACCACGACTACAGAGAGGGTCAGGGGCTCGGAATACTGTGCCAAGGAACTCATCTCCTGACCCCGTCAATGTCTGTCTACCACAACAAGGCACAGGTCAGGTAACAGAATACTCTCCACTTGCCTAGATGAGTGATAGAGGGATTGAATTTCGGAGCCGTGAGGTCATGTTGCAACTGTACAAAACTCTGGTGCGGCCGCACTTGGAGTATTGCGTACAGTACTGGTCGCCGCATTGTAAGAAGGATGTGGAGGCATTGGAAAGGGTGCAGAGGAGGTTTACCAGGATGCTGCCTGGTATGGTGGGATGGTCTTATGAGGAAAGGCTGAGGGACTTGAGGCCATTTTCATTAGAGAGAAGAGGGTTAAGAGGTGACCTAATTGAGGCATACAAGATGATCAGAGGGCTAGATAGGGTGGGTAGTGGGAACCTTTTTCCTCGGATGGTGATGGCTAACACGAGGGGACATAACTTTAAATTAAGGGGTGGTAATTATAGGATGGATGTCAGAGGTAGGTTCTTTACTCAGAGGGTAGTAAGGGCGTGGAATGCCCCGCCTACAGCAGTTGTGGGCTCACCAACTTTAAGGGCGTTCAAATGATCAGCGGATAGGCATATGGATAACATTGGAATAGTTTAGGTTAGAGGGTCATTAGATTGGTTCCACTGGTCGGTGCAACATTGAGGGCTGAAGGGCCTGTACTGTGCTGTAATGTTCTATGTTCAATGTTCTATAACTCCATTAGCATTCAGGAAGGTCAACACCATCCAGGACAAAGCTGCCCCACTTTTTCAGCAACATATCCATCCCTTTCAACATGAATTCCCTTTGTCACTGGCACACACTGGCAGCTGTGTGTACCACCTACAAGATGTACAGCAGCAACTCACCAAGGCTCCTTCAACAGCTGAACCAATGACCTCTCACACCAAGGACAAAGGCAGCAGATGTATGGAAACGCCATCACCTGCAAGTTCCTCTTGAAGGCACATATCATCCATTCCTTCCCTGTCACTAGATCAAAATCCTGGTAATCTCTCATGAACAGCTCTGTGAATGGACCTACAACACTTGGGCTTCAGCAGTTCAAGAAGGACAACCACCTTCTGAAGGACATTTAGATTTGGACTTTCAATGCTGACAGTCTAAAGTCACTAACACAGTCTTAACACAGCATCATCGACCAATGAACTGACTTTACACTATCTGTTTAGTTAACATAGAAAATTGGAGCAGGAGTAGCCATTCGCTCTTTGAGACTACTCCATCATTCTTTAGATCTTGGTTGATCATCCAACTCAATAGCCTGATCGTTTACCCATTCCCCCCCAAACCCAAACCAAACATTAGTTTTTGAGATCTTAGCCATGGAAATTTGTCTATTTGAGCGTCACCAAAATATTACACTTGAATCGATACAGTACCTTCCACAATCTTAGGAATCTCAAGGCATCATACAACCAATAAAGTGCTTCTGCAGTGTAATCACTGTTACAGAGCAGGAAGCACTGGAGCCAATTTGCACACAGCAAGCTGCCTCAAACAGCAATGTGATAAGAACTGGATAATTTGATTTTGTGATATTGGTTAAGGACAAATATTGGCCAGAAAATCGGAGATAACTCTTTAGCTGAAAGGAAAGGATCAAAGCTTCGCACTTATATGATGCTGTGAATACATATTGCAAAATTACTCAACCCCCCACACAAGATTTTCAGTTGATGTAAGATACCCTGGCAGTGTACAATATGACAGATAGGCAGTTCTATATTACAATTTCTATTCTCAGGTTTTAATATGTGTTAATTATCACTCCATTCCCAGTGTTCGGAGCACTTCTATGTTATGATGCATCCCCTGCCCCAGAAATCAATATGGAACTACATAATTTATTCAAACAGCATTTACATACAATTTGCATTCAATTCGCGGGCTCAGGGCTGGAATCTCCGAACCACTAGCCTCTCCCTCCCACCTCCAGCTGTGTTTCACTCCGGCGGGGTTTACAGTGACTCCCATTTGCGGGTAGCTGGTGACCCAATGCAACAGATGTGAAGGCGGGGGGGCCATCAAGGCCCCCCCACCCCACAGGATGAGAGGCTGGGGTGGTGCCACCTGGACATTGCCACCTTGGCACTGCCCACCAGGCATCGGGCAGTGCCGAGGGGGTAGGGCCTAATGAGGCAGGGGCTAATGAGGGCAGGGCCTCTGGGGTGAGATAAGTGTTGGGGGGGGGGACAGCTGCCATTCTGCACAGGGAACAGCGGTAGGGAGGCTGGCAATTGTGGGTGGGCACTGGGGGAGATGGAGATCGGCCTGCCGGTGGGTGGATCAGGGCTGCGGGCAGTGGCGTGGGGAGGGGGGGGCGGGGTACAGAGCTGCTGGGGGTGGAGGTATTGGAAGATCAGGGCTGCTGTGGGGTGGGGGGGGCGGAGGGGAAGGCTGGGAGATCAGGGCAAGTCGGGGGCTGGAGGGGCTCGAGGTTGGCCCGGGTATGTTCGGGGGCCAGCGGTTGAAGCAGCACTCTGACAGTTTATGATTCCAAATAAACCTGTTGGACTTTGACCTGTTGTTGTGAGGCTGCTTACTGTGCCCACCCCAGTCCAACACCGGCATCTCCACATCAGTAAAATAATAACACTGTCAGCTCTTCAGCAGGCTCATAGTATGTTGGGACTGCTATTCTACAAGTTTACAACTAAATATCCCAGATCGGGATGCGGAACATAAGCCCTACAAACCCTGCACAGAATTTGTCTCAGAATTTCACTCACTGTTTGGCACACACCCCAACGTTCTTTCATATGCCATGAATGAAGTTGATCTACATATCCGTACCACACTAAAATAAATGACATTCTTCA
Organism: Carcharhinus amblyrhynchos; assembly: GCF_965287045.1. Lineage (NCBI taxonomy): Eukaryota > Metazoa > Chordata > Chondrichthyes > Carcharhiniformes > Carcharhinidae > Carcharhinus > Carcharhinus amblyrhynchos. The sequence continues at coordinate 3,898,537 of NC_137336.1, read as the reverse complement.
ATATTTGCCTTCCTTTTCAGTGTGAACATTACATTGGAATGTTCCATGAACAAAAGTCAATGTCATGTTTTTAACTTTTAATTCTGCAAAATAAATATAATGATGATGATAATGGTCTTTGTGAGGCTTATCAAACCAAGGACAAGATTACAATTGGTTGCTGACTCTGTTCTTCATTCAATGCTGTCCTTTATTGAGCAAGACAGAGGCCTATGTTGCTTGGTAATGTTCTTGAGGGATATTAGGACAACAATTTCTATTCTCATTTCAAACTATTGTTCAGATCCTGAGCAGGATAGAATTCAATTTCCCAGAAGTGACCTGGGTTGATCTGAAAGAGGTCTTTAAAGTTATGAAGGGCTCCAATTGAGTGGAAATAGAGAATTTTTTTTTGTACTTGTGGAGGAGGTCTTTACTAGGAGCTGTAAATATGAAATAGTCACCAATAAATTCAATAGGAAACTCAGGAGAAACTTCTTAACTTGAGAGAGTGGTTAGAATATAAAACTTGCTACGATGTGGTGATGCAAATAACATGGATACATTTGAGGGGATTTGAGATACGTGCCCAAGACAGGAAGGAATAAAAGGATAGAGTGATAGGTTGAAATGTAGGTTCATATGGAGAATAAACATGGGCAGAGGCCACTAGGCTGAATGGCCTGTTTCTGTGCTGGAGATTTAATGCAATTCGATGTAATTTACTCTTAAGTGAAGTGAGTGTCTTAAAAAAATTTTCACAATTTTTCTCAAAATATGAAACAGAGGAAATTTTGACAAACATATTGTTGCAGAACATAGAACATATAGAACATAGAACAAAGGACACAGAACATAGAACCAGGGCAGCTAATGGTAGGGCATTGGAGAGAGTTACAGAACAAAAAGATCGAGGGGTACATGTTCTAAGTCCTTGAAAGTGGAGTCACAGGTGGACAGAGTGGTGAAGAAGGCATTTGGCATGCTTGGTTTCATCGGTCAGAACACTGAATACAGGGGTTGGGACGCCTTGTTGAAGTTGTACAAGACATTGGTAAGGCCACACTTGGAATACTGTGTGCAATTCTGGTCACCCTATTATAGAAAGGATATAGTTAAACTAGAAAGAGTGCAGAAAAGATTTACTAGGATGCTACAGGGACTTGATGGTTTGAGTATAAGGGAAGGCTGGATAGATTGGGACTCTTCTCTCTGGAGTGTAGAAGGGAGGGGTGATCTTATAAAGGTCTATAAAATAATGAGGGGCACAGATCAGCTAGATAGTCAATATATTTTCCCAAAGGTAGGGGAGTCTAAAACTAGAGGGCATAGATATAAGGTGAGAGGGGACAGATACAAAAATGTCCAGACAGGCAATTTTTTCACACAGAGTGGTGAGTGTCTGGAACAAGCTGCTAGAGGTAGTAGTAGAGGCAGGTGCAAGCTTGTCCTTTAAAAAGCATTTAGACAATTACATGGGTAAGATGAGTATAGAAGGACATGGGCCAAATGCAGGCAATTGGGATTAGCTTAGGGGTTTAAGAAAAAAAGGCGGCATGGACAAGTTATGCCATGCTGTAAACCTCTATGACTCCATGACTCTGTAATTGCATTTTTAATGTAATTACAATCGAGTAAACATGCAATTAATAAAAATCCCCATCAGAGTTGCAGTGCCTCCCAGGATGTGCAGGTTAGGTGGACAGGCTATGGTAAATGTGTGGGGTTACAGCGATAGGGTTTTTAAAATCTGTTCATAGGACATGGACGTCACTGGCTAGCTAGCATTCATTGCCTATCCCTAGTTGCCCAAGGGCAGTTGAGAGTCAACCACATTGCTGTGGCTCTGGAGTCACATGTAGGCCAGACCGGGTAAAGATGGCAGATTTCCATCCCTAAATGACGTCAGTGAACCAGATGGGTTTTTCCAACAATTGACAATGGTTTCATGGTCATCTGTAGATTTTTAAATTCAAGATTTTTTTTGTTGAATTCAAATTTCACCATCTGCCATTGCAGGATTTGAACTCAAACTCATTAGTTGAGTTCCTGGATCAAAAGTCTAGCAGTAATACCAGTAGGCCATTGCCTCACCTTGGGGGAGAGGCTCTGGGAAGGATAATCTGTCAGAGAGTCAGTGCACACTCGATGGGCTGGATGGCCTCTTCTGTGCAGTAGGTAATCTATGACTATTTTACTGGTTAGTTAAACAGAAAGTGCATGTGATGTCAACAAGATGTGTGATTATTAGTTATTAAGTATAAAGGATTGATCTGAAGTGGGGATACTGAAGGAAACCTTTCAAAACACAATTGCTAAGTGTGCTAGTGACCCTACAGCATTGACTTTACAGTCGAGTGCCATCACTGAACAAATTTGAAATCAATTTTAGGATGTTTACCAGGTAAGTGTGATCATTGCCATTACTTGACTTTTGCTACAAGGGCCCTATTTTTTCCATTATAAATGCTGGTGAAGCGTTTGAGGATGAACCCCTGGGAAGGTTTGAATGATAAGTTGGCATTGTCAGCCACGCACAACTCTGTGCAGGAAAGAAAGTGTGACATTGTAATCGGGGTTAATTACAAGAATCCTGGCAGAAACAATTCTACGTAAACCAAGTTTGTGCAAGCCTTGAGTCAGGGTCCCATACCTGAGAAGATTATTGCAGCGCCCTGGATATGATTAAAAATAAATGCACATCACAGAGAGTGGGGGTCAATGGGTGCTATTCGGATCGGCGGTTGGTGACTAGTGGAGTGCCCCAGGGATCGGTGCTGGGGCCTCAGCTATTTACCATTTATATAGATGATCTGGAGGAGGGGGCTGAGTGTAAGGTGTCGAAATTTGCTGATGACACCAAGATAAGTGGAAAAGCAAATTGTGCGGAGGGTGTAGAAAGTCTGCAGAGGGATCTAGATAGGCTGAGCGAGTGGGCGAGGACCTGGCAGATGGAATACAATGTTGGCAAGTGTGAGGTTTTCCACTTTGGCAGGAATAATAGTAGGAAGGACTAGTATTTAAAGAGTGAAAAGCTGCAGCATGCTATGGTGCAGAGGGACCTCGGGGTCCTTGTGCATGAGTCGCAAAAACCCAGCCTGAAGGTGCAGCAGGTGGTCAGGAAGGCGAATGGGATGCTGGCCTTCATAGCGAGGGGGATTGAATATAAAAGTAGGGAGGTCTTGCTGCAACTGTATAGGGCATTGGTGAGGCCGCAGCTGGAGTACTGTGTGCTGTTTTGGTCGCCGCACCTACGCAAGGATATTTTGGCCTTGGAGGGAGTGCAGAGGAGGTTCACTAGGCTGACACCAGAGTTGAGGGGGTTGAACTATGAGGAGAGGCTGAATAGACTGGGTTTGTACTCGTTGGAGTTTAGAAGGATGAGGGGGGATCTTATAGAGACGTATGAGATGATGAAGGGGATGGATAGGGTAGAGGTGGAGAGGTTCTTCCCACTCAGAAGGGACAGTAAGACTAGAGGGCACAGCCTCAAGATAAAGGGGGGGCTGTTTAGAACGGAGTTGAGGAGGAACTTCTTCACTCAAAGGGTGGTGAATCTCTGGAATTCTCTGCCTGTTGAAGTGGTGGAGGCTGCCTCGCTAAATATTTTTAAGACGCGGGTTGATGGGTTTTTGACAGACAAGGGGATTAAGGGTTATGGGGAGAGGGCAGGAAAGTGGAAGTGAGCCACTTCAGATCAGCCATGATCTTATTGAATGGCGGGGCAGGCTCGAGGGGCTAGATGGCCTACTCCTGCTCCTGTTTCTTATGTTCAGTTCAAGCCTCCAACCTCTCTCCTCCTACTGTAGCATTTCCATTCCTTTCCTTATGTTGCTGGTACCAATATAGCTGCTGCTTTCAACTGCTTACTGAAGTTGCAAAGATACCGCCCAATCTGGCTCTTTGCGGCTATTTTAATGAATTCTTTCACAAAGTCCTACATGTCTCTGATCCCTCCTGTTCCTTTCTACCTTTTAAACCTCCAAGTTTATGAGAAAAAAAATCAATTTTTGTGCCACTCAACTGCTACTTCTCTTTGGTTATTGATTATCAGCCTGTGGATTTCAACATTTACTGCCCTTCCTTATTGCCCTGAGGAGAGGAAGTTGGGCTGTGAAATAACTCTGCTTCACCCGTCAGCTAAATAACAATTGTAACATTTGTTTGCATATAGCTATAAGACCGAGGATTCTCAGCCCTGTGCTGCCAATCCATTGAACGCTGTGCGGTGAGGTGCAGTCCTGATGTGTTTGATACCATTCACAGAGGTGAAAGTTTGAAATTCAGCATTCGTGAAGGCTGTTCCATTATCCATCATTGTGACTATTTGATTTGATTTGATTTGATTTATTATTGCCACATGAATTAATATACAGTGAAAACTATTGTTTCCTGCATGCTATACAAAGCATACCGTTCATAGAAAGGAAAGGAGAGTGCAGAATGTAGTCTTACAGTTATAGTTAGGGTGTAGAAAAAGATCAACTTAATGCAAGGTAAGTCCATTCGCACGTCTGATGGCAGCAGGGAAGAAGCTGTTCTTGAGTCAGTTGGTTCGTGACCTCAGAGTTTTGTACCTTTTTGATTTGATTTATTATTGTCACATGTGTTAGCATACAGTGAAAAGTATTGTTTCTTGCATGTTATACAGACAAGGTATACTGTTCATAGAGAAGGAAATGAGAGTGTGCAGAATGAAGTGTTATAGTCATAGCTAGGGTCTAGTGAAAGATCAATTTAATCCAAGGTAGGTCCATTCAAAAATCTGATGGCATTAGGGGGCAAGCTGTTCTTGAGTCAGTTGATACAACCTCAGAGTTTTGTATCTTTTTCCCAATGAAAGAAGGTGGAAGAGAGAATGTCCGGGGTGTGTGGGGTCCTTAACTATACTGGCTGCTTTGCCGAGGCAATGGCAAGAGTAGACAGAGTCAATGGGTGGGAGGCTGGTTTATGTGATGGATTGGGCTACACTCATGACCTTTTGTAGTTTCTTGCGGTCTTGGGCAGAGAGGAGGCATACCAAGCTGTAGTGTCACCAGAAAGAATGCTTTCTATGGTGCTTCTGTAAAAGTTGGTGACAGTCATAGCTAACATGCCAAATTTCCTTTGTCTTCTGAGAAAGTAGATGGGTTGGTGGGATTTCTGTCGGCATCGGTATCCTTCAGGTATCCTGCAAGCTGAAAAACATTGATGCAATTTCTCAACTGTAGCATTCGTTGATGTCGACTTCATTTCAAACATTTCCATCTGCTTTGAATGGGATGCAGCCAAAAAAAATAACATTGTGCCCATGAATGCTCCAATATAATCTATGTGAACTCACACTCATGGCCATCCAGGCCATTCCCATGGGTGCAGTGGGGCCACAGCTCCATGGGAATTGGCAGTGGCAATCTTTGTGGCAATTGGCAGTGTGACAGTGCTTGACTAGACTCTCAAGTTGGCATCAACGCCCGGCCAACAGACATAACTCCTGGTGAGCGTCTTCGTCTTATATATACCCAGATAGACACTGCGTAATTTAGCCAAAAGCAACTCTCTTCCTGGTACAGGATCGACTACTCTAGCTCCCTGAAGTATGATATTGTCTTCGCAATTTAATTCATCCTTTCATATACAATACGTCTTCACCACTTCAGAAACTGGCTTGTTGGCCCAACATATTTAAATCTTATGCCTCACTATGGACAACAACCAGTCCCTGTTGGACCAATACTTGATTTGTTGCACCGAAACTGGCAATGTGTCCAAGGAATTCAACACCATAACAACTGTGGAACTGTGGGAGGTGCTATACTGTCTGGTAAGGACAGGTGACCAAGCACGTCCGCATTGGCTATGCGGGCCGGTGTTAGAATGTAGGCAGACAGAATTCATGTCCAAGCTGAATTCAGGCCCATGTGATTGGCAGAATAACATTGCCTTCTTCTTTAACCAAGGATGGCTTGTAGTCATCAACAGTCCCATACATGAACTGACGGAACTTCTCTATATCATTTACAATTGACAAGCCTTTTTTGATCTTAGATTAGAGTTTTTTGACTCCTGAGTAGGTTCTCAAGACATATCGCCAGAGGTCTTTCAAATCCGTCATCCATTTATGGGACAAAACTGTACTGGTGCGTATGTGGAGCATCGCACATTAACATCAATTCCTCAGATGGGTCAAAGTGCACCAATACACTTGAGGTGGGTTTCCTCCGGGTGCTCCAATTTCCTCCCAAAGTCCAAAGATGTGCAGGTCAGGTGGATTGGCTATGGTAAATTGCCCCTTATTGTCTCAAGGTTTGTAGGAGTGGGAGATAAGTGGGTAAATACATGGTGTTACAGGGGATACATCCTGGATAAGATGCTCCATCGGAGAGTTGGTGCAGACAAGATGGGACAAATGGCCTCCTTCTGCACTGTAGGGATTCTATAATTATGAAACATCAGCACACTTCCCTTTCTGCAGATGAGCCATTCAGGCTCTATTGCAGGCTGTTCCCATGTTTCGACCCAGGCTGCAATGAGTTCAGGAGTTGAGTGACCCTGACGAAACCCAAACTGAGCATCACTGAGCAGGTTATGCCGTGTGCCATTTGATTGCATCTCCAATGACACTTTCCATCCCCTAGCTGATGATTGAACATAGAACATAGAACATAGAACATTACAGCGCAGAACAGGCCCTTCGGCCCACGATGTTGTGCCGACCAGTTACAAAACAATGACCCACGAACCTAAACCAATCCCTTTTCGTCCATAAACCTATCCACGGATCTCTTAAACGCCCCCAAACTAGGCGCATTTACAACTGCAGCAGGCAGGGCATTCCAATCCCTCACCACCCTCTGGGTAAATAACCTACCCCTGACATCCGTCCTATATCTACCCCCCTTAATTTAAAGCCATGCCCCCTCGTGCTAGATTGAGTGGAGATTGCTGGAGTGGGCATTGTGTTGATTGTTGTGGACAATTCATACCTGGGCAAGTTCCATCTGTCGGGTGGTGCAGCTGCACAGGAACAGGTTGGTTAGATTTGGCTCATTCTTCAACTCAGCAGTTAGGATGCTGGCAAATCGAATAGTCCAACCAGTGTTCCAGCCTTAACTTTATGGAATGTCAAATTTCTCTGCTATGATCAAAAATCCACAGGTTTTAAATACAACAAAGTGATTTTATTTTTGAGGTTTATGATATTTCAGCTTTTACCTTAAGCCCTTGGTTATTCACTGCCCTGATTTCTCTCTCTCTATAAGATGATCACATTGGAAAGATAATCATTATGTTTAGATTTGTGGTTTTCTGTGTGAAATCTTACCTTGTTTTCTGTGAGAAATCTGACCTTGTTGGCTGTGTAACTTGCTGGTTAACATCACCTTTGTGTCATCACCATTTGAACACTAACCAGAAAATCTGGAGATTCTTATTTAAAGACTTTGGACCCCTTGCTATCTCATGGCATCAGGTCAAATTTGGGCAAGGAAACTTCCTGCAATCATCATCTGCTGCCCTCTCTCAACTGATGAATTACTGCTCCCTCCATGTTCAACTGCACTTGGAGGAAGCACTGAGGCTGGCAAGGGGCAGAATGTACCTCTGGGTGGGGAATTCCAATGTCCATCGCCAAGAATAGCTCAGTAGTACCATCACACATCGAGCTGGCCGCATCTTAAAGGACATCGCTGCTAGACTGGGACTGCGGCAGGTGATGAGGGAACCAACAAGAAGGAAAAACAAACTTGACCTCATCCTCATCAAACTGTCTGCCATGACAGTGTATGTTGGCATGACCACAGCACAGGCCTTGTGGAGACAATCTCCACAATGAAGATACCCTCCAAGTGTTGTGTGGCATTCTCACTGTGCTGAATGAGAGACTTCAAACAGGTCTAGCAACTCAAAACTGGGCCATGAGAACATCCATGAGGTTCTGTAGGCCATCAACAGCAGAATTGTCCTCAGTTGTACTGGGGATACAATGGCCTCATCACCAGACGATTAATCTGGAAACTCATCTAATGCTTGGGGACCTGGTATCGAATCCCACCATGGCAGCTGGTAGAATTTGAATTCAATAAAACATATCTGGAATTAAGAATCTACTGATGGCCGTGAAACATTGTCAATTGTCACTAAAACCTACCCAGCTCATTAACATCCCTTCAGGAAGGAACTCTGTTGTCCTTACCTGGTTTAGCTGACATGTGACTCCAGAGCCACAACAATGTTGTTGACTCTCAACTGCCCTCTGCAACGGCATAACAAGCCACTCAGTTTCAAAGGACGCTAAGGATAGGCAATAAATGCTGGCACAGTCAGCGACATGTCCCATGTCCCTCAAATAGATAAAGAAGAAACTACAATCTGTAACCTCAGCCAATCCGATTCTCCTAACATGATATTAAGAAATGACTGAAGGTATTGGGCATTGCAAAGGCAATGGACCCTGATAACATTCCGGCTGAAGACTTGTGCTCCAGAACTTCCCACTCCTGAAACCAAGCAGTTCCAATGCAACTGCAACACGGGCATCTACCCAACAATGTGGAAAATTGCCCAGATATGTACACAAGAGACAGGATAAATCCAACCCGGCCAATTACCGCAGTCTTCTCTCGGTCATTGGTAAAGTGATGAAAGGAGTCATTAATAGCACTATCAAGCAGCACTTGCTCAGTAATAACCCGCTCAGTGACGTCCAGTTTGGGTTTCGCTAGAGTCACTGAGCTCCAAACCTCATTACGGCCTTGGTTCAAACATGGACAAAAGAGCTGAATTCCAGAGGTGAGGTGAGAGTAACAGCCCCTGACATCAAGACTGCATTCGACCGAGTGTGGCATCAAGGAGCCCTAGCAAAGCTGGAATTAATGGATATCGGGGGCAAACTCTCTACTGGCTGGAGTCATAGTTAGCACGTAGGAAGATGTGGCACAGTAGTGCAGTGGTTAGCACTACTGTTTCATAGCTCCAGGGACCTGGGTTCAATTCCCGGCTTGGGTCACTGTCTGTGTGGAGTTTGCACATTCTCTTTGTGTCTGCGTGGGTTTCCTCCGGGTACTCCTGTTTCCTCCCACAGTCCAAAGATGTGCAGGTTAAGGTGATTGGCCATGCTAAAAAATTGCCCCTTAGTGTCCTGAGGTGTGTAGGTTAGAGGCATTAGTGGGTAAATATGTAGGGATGTGGGAGTAGGGCTTGGGTGGGATTGTGGTCAGTGCAGACTCGATGGGCCCAGTGGCCTCTTTCTGCACTGTAGGGTTTCTATGATTCTACGGTTGTGGTGATTGCAGATTAATCATCTCAGCTCCAGGACATCACTGCAAGAGGCCCAACCATCTTCAGCTGCTTTAACAATGACCCTCCTTCCATCATAAGAGCAGGAGTGGGGATGTTTGCTGATGACTGCATAATATTCAGCATCACTTGCAACTCCTCAGATATTGAAGCAGTCCATGTCCAAATGCAGGAAGGTCTGGACAATATCCAGGCTTGGTCTGACAAGTGGAAAGTAACATTCATGCCACACAAATGCCAGGGCAATGGCCATCACCAATAAGAGAGGGTCTAACCTTCACCCCTTGACGTTCAATGGCAATACCATCATTGAATCCCCCACTGTCAACACCATTGACCAGAAATTGAATTTGATTAGCCGTTTAAACACTGTAGTTACAAGAGGGATTCCTGTGGTGAGTAACTCACCTTCTGATTCCATGAAGCCTGTCCCGCATCTACAGCTTTCAAGTCAGGAGCGTAATGGAATATTCGCCACTTGCCTAGATGAGCGCATCTCCAAAAACACTCGAGGCTTTACCCATTCAGGACAAAGTAGTCCTGCTTGATTGGCACCACATCTACAAACATTCACTCCCTCCATCACCAACAAATAGTGGCAGTTGTGTGTACCATCTACAAGAAGCACTGCAGAAACTCACTATGGTTCCTCAGGCAGTGTCTTCCAAACCCACAACCGCTACCATCCAGAAAGACCATAACAACAAATACCTGGAAACACCACAACCTGAAAGTTCCTCTCCAAGTTACTCCCCATCCTGACTTGGGACGATATCTCTGTTCCTTCACTGTTACTTGATCAAAATCCTACAACTCCCTCTCAAACAGAACTGTGGGTGTACCTACATCACCTGGACTGCAGCTGGTTCAAGAAGGCAAATCAGCACCACGTTTCAAGGGCATTTGGGAAATGTCAGTGAAACTCCTGGCCTGACATTCACATCCCATGAAAGAATTACAAATAAATTCACAAAGTTAAAACGGAGTTTTTTGGAGATGAATAAAGCAGAATGGTCAATATGTGGGGCGAGTAGAATAAACAGAGTCTTCAAATCACTGCTTTGTTACAACAAAGAAGGAGGCAAGGTGGCCAATGGCTTCTAAAACCAGCAACTCACTTTGTGCCCTGCCTTGTCATCTACCCATAGCCCAGTACATCCTTCTTCATTAAACATTACAAAGCTGTAACTCTTTACTTTTGAAAATATGATTAGCCAATTGATTCAACTGACTGGATTGTTTTCAATTTCACCCGTGACAGAGCAGACTGCTTAAAATGACAAGGGTGCGATTGCGTTGCAGGGGGCGCAGAGGAGACTCACCAAGGTGCTGCCTGGGACGGGAAATATTTGCTATGAAGAGAGGTTGGACAGGCTTCGGTTGTTTTCGTTGAAGCAGACAGGGCTTATTGAAATATACAAGAGTAGGGCAGCACGGTGGCACGGTGATTAGCACGGCTGCCTCACACCGCCAGGGACCCGGGTTCAATTCCTGGCTTAGGTCACTGTCTGTGCGGGGTCTGCATGTTCTCCCCGTGTCTTTGTGGCTTTCCTCCGGCTGCTCCAGTTTCCTCCCACAGTCTGAAAGATGTGCTGGTTAGGGTGCATTGGCCGTGCTAAGTTCTCCCTCAGTGTTACCCAAACAGGTGCCGGAGTGTGGCAACTAGGGGATTTTCACAATAACTTGATTGCAGTGTTAATTTAACCTCCTTGTAACATTAATAAATAAACTTTAAACTTTAGGATTTTAACAATGTTCTGCCCAAGACTCAATCTGCAAAAGGCAAGAAAAGGAAGGTTTTAGTATTACATCTGGAAGGACAGTCACTAACCCATGGTAACAATTGTTAATTTATCATTGCTACAGCGTTTTTTCACAGGTCCTGCTTCTCGACACATGGACAGAGTGGAATTTTAAAGTCCAGGTCAATAATGTTGGAATACTAACAGGTTCCTTTACACACTGTTTCCTCAGTGAGGAATTCCAGTTATGTTGTTAGATCAGATAAGTTGGGACTTTCGTCCTTAGAGAAGAGAATTTTGTGAGGATGTTTGATGTAGCTGTTCACAATCATGAGGGCTCTGGATAGAGTAGACAGAGGGAAAATGTTCCCACTGGTGAAAGGGCTGAGAGCCAGAGGGCATAGATTTAAAATTTTGGCAAAAGAAAAACAATGGAGACAGGAGGAGAAACACTTTCTCAATGAGTGGTTAAGGGCTGGAATACACTGTCTGAGAGTGTGGTGGAGGCTTGTTCAATTGATGCATTCATGAGAGAGTTGGATTATTCATTGTGTTGTCACCAGGTGAGAAGGGATAAATTATTAGTTCTATTTAATGATAAAGGTGGGTGATTTTTTCTTGAAGGATTGCCTTTTCTTCAATCAGAATGAAAGATTTAACTAATCAACGTGTGAGCAGAGTCAATCAAATTAGGTTTCCTTCAATCAACATAATACATCTCTTCGAAATCCAAAAAAAAACTCTAAAAAAGCAACATTAAGCATTTGGTCCTCATGCAATCACACATACACCCACACACATGCACACGCACACACATGCACATGCACACACACACACGCACACACACTCACATGCACGCACACACAAACACACACACACACAGACTCGCACATGCACACACATACACACACACATGCATGCACACACAGGCAAAGCATACATACATACATACACAAAACACATGCATACACGTGCACACAGATACATAGACGCACATACATATGCATATACACACAAATACACACACACACATACACAGACACAGGTATCCACCTGCACAGTCACATACATAACACACCCATGCACACATGGAGACACACATGCTCACTAACAGACACGCACATGTACACACAAACTGAGGTATCAGAAATAATTCAAAATAATAAGGAGAAAATGTCACTGATAAGCTGGCAGTGCTGCCATGAAATTCTTCACCCATTGTATATATTCAAGAGCCTTCAGTCAATCATCCTTATTCCAGCTTGTTAAAAAGACCAACAAATCAGTCCCACTATTTCATCAGCTCAGCAATGTTTCTCATTCAAGAGCTTACCTCGTTTCATTTGAAAATGATTCAGATTATAATGAATCACTATGGCAACCATCCTTTCCCTTCTTGTTGCTTCTGGTTCTTTTACCAAACATGATTAAATCTATGCCCTTGGATTACTGATTCTCCCACCAGTGGGACAAGTTTTACTCTGTCACTGGGGGAGACGGGGACATAGTGGTAATTCCAGAGGCCCAGGATAATGACCCAGGAAAATAGGTTCAAATCCGACCATGGTAGCTGTTGAATCTTGAATTCAATTTGGAAATCTGGAATTATAAAACTAGCCTCAGTAATGGTGACCATAAAACCATTGTCAATTGTTGTAAAGACCCGTCTGGTTCACGAATGTTCTTTAGGGAAGGAAGTCTGCTGTCCTTACCTCGTCTGGCCTACATGTGACTCCAGAATCTAGAAAGTGGTGGGTGATTAATTGCCCCCTGAAATGGTCTAGGGCAATGAGGGATGGGCAAAAAATGTTGGCCTTACTTGCGACACGCACACCCCATGAAAAAAAATTTTAAAAGTTTGGTATTGGTGTTTTATAATTATGAACAACTCAATTTAAATTTCTTCTTGATTTTCTCTGCTATGGGGGGTTCAATTCTGGCCTCTCAGGCTGCTTGGAACCACTACTGTTTGCCTATCATCGCAACAGGTCCACTGCAGATGCCATTTCCCTGGCCCTGCACTCAACCCTGGAATAAATAGATAACAAAGACACCTAAGCCAGACTCCTATTTATTGACAACAGCTCAGCATTCGTAAGAAACTCATCTCCAAACCCCAAGCTCTGGGATTTGGCTCCTCCCTCTGCAACTGGATCTGGAACTTCCTAACTCACAGACCGCAATCAGTAAGGATAGGCAACAACATCTCCTCCACAATCATCCTCAACACTGGTGCCTCAAAAGGCTGTGCCCTCATCCCCTCACTATACTCCTTCTACACTATGACTCTGTGGCCAAATTCCCCTCCAACTCAATTTTCAAGTTTGCCAATGACACCCACCTTAGTGGGTCAGATCTCAAACAATGACAACAGACTACAGGAAAGAAATAGAGAATCTGGTGAACTGGTGCGATGACAATAATCTCTCCCTCAATGTCAACAAAACAAAGGAGATTATTGTCGAATTCAGAAAGGAGAGTGGAGGACATACCCCTGTCCACATCAGCGGGGATGGTGTAGAGATGGTCAAGGGCTTCAAGATTTTAGATGTCCACATCTCCAACAACCTGTCCTGGTCTCCCCATGTCAACAGTAAAGTTAAAAAGCCCATCAACACCTCAACCTTTTCAGAAAACTAAGGAAATTTGGCATTTCATTTACGACTCTCATGAACTTTTACAGATGTGCAACAAAAAGCTTTCTTTTAGGTTACATTATAGCTTAGTTGCTGCTCTGTCTAAGACTGGAAGAAACTACAAAGAGTCATGAATGAAATTCAGTCTATCAATCAAGTCAGCTTCCCATCTGTTTGCTCTGTCTATACTTCCCCCGCCTGAGAAAATTAGCCAGCATAATTAAGCACCCCACGCCTCCGTCGGAAAAAAGACATAAAAGTCTGAGGACACATACCAACTGACTCAAGAACAGCTTCTTCCTTACTGCCATCAGACTTTTGAATGAACTTACCTTGCAATAAGTTGATCTTTCTCCACACCCTAGCTGTGACTGTAACACTACATTCTGCACTGTCTCCTTTCCTTCCTTGTGAACGATATGCTTTGTCTGTACAGTGCAGGAGAAATAATACTTTCCACTGTATACTAATATACGTGACATAAGAAATCAAGTCAACTCAAAATTTCTCTCATCTCTCCACATAACTGAAATATTTATTCTTTCTCTCATTCTTGTAAATTTCCTTTGCACCATCTCCAAATTCTTAATGTCCTTCATAAACTTTGGTACTCAAAATCAAACACAAATAATCTAGCTGACACTTAACCACTTATTTACATGGCTCTATTCCTGCTACACTAGTTCACTGGATGGGTGAATGAGTTGGATGGGAAACTTTGCACTCTTTGTCACTAACAATACAAAACTCAAAGGTAACCAGAAGAATAAAACTTGAGAAACTGGGATAGTTCTCCTTGGAGTGCAGAAGGTTGATGGGAGATTTAATGGAGGCATCCAAAATAATGGGAAAAGGTCTGATGGGCTTTGCCAGGAATCTGGGCCTGAGATATAGGGAGAGGTTGGCCAGGCTAGGCCTTTATTTCTTTGAATGTAGGAGAATGATGGATGACTTTATTGTGGTGCATAAAACCATGAAGGGCACAGATAGGATGAATGTATAGTCTCATGGAGTCAGGGAAGAGAAATTGAGAACTGGAGGGCCTAGGTGAGAAGGGAAATAGATAAAAGGGATCTGAGGGGCAACTTCTTCACGTAGAGAGTGGTGCGGATATAGAATGAGTTGCCAGAGAAAATAGTTGAGACAGGTACAATCTCAATATTTAAAAAACATTTGGATAAGTATATGGAGGGGAAAGGATTAAGGATTTTGGGCCAGACATGGGCAATTGGGACTAGCTGGGAGGCCACCATGGTCTACATGGGCTGGTTAGGTCGAATAGCCTGCTTCCGTGCTATATTGCTCTATGACTAAATAAGGAGGAACTGTTTCCATTGACAGAGGGGGTGATGGCGCAGAGGGGGCGATGGGAAGAGCTTATTTAATACAGTGAGTTGTTGTGGTCTGGAATACATGCCCTGAAATGGTGGTGGAAAGACATTCAATCATAACTTTCCAAGGGAATTGGATAAATACTTCAATGAGAAAAAAAAAAGTTGCAAGACCTTGGGAAATGAGCAGGAGAAAGGGGCTAATTATATAGCTTTTCCTAATGGGCCAAATGGCCTTGTCTGCTCCATGGTTCTCCAATCCTAAGTGAGTGATTACCTTTTCAACAAAGCAATTGCGGATGCTACATACTAGGTTGTTCTAATAGATTAGTACTGCAGTTTAGGCTGGTACTGAGTTGTGACTAACTATCTCTGAATATAACTTGCCTGACAATTTGTTAAACGTTCATCCATCTGAGACTGCACATTTATTGCAGAGGCACGGTCTAACAGTGTCGACAAGGTAGCTATTAAAGTGGGACTTTGTTGCAAGCAGAATCCATTAACACTCTCCTAGCACTTAGATAATCAATGTTATGCACTTGTGACTAAGTTAAGTCACTATGTCAAAAATCAATAAGAGAAATGTTAATTTATCATAATGTGTTCAGAACACATCAATTGTGATACTGCCCAAATGTCTAATGATGGCCTCTGACTGATGGCCATGACAGAACGCTGTTTGGATAATTACCTTTGTACACCATGGCTTGTCATACTCTCGTGCCCTCTGATAACATCTCATGAAAATAAAGGCTTTAGACAGAAGCCATTTTCACCCCACAGATCCTGGTACCAGAAATGTGTGGTTGAGATCTAATGGATTTTGATATCTCTACCAGAAGCAGCCAGCAGCTGTGGAAAACAACAGCAGATAATTCAGGTCTCATTCTGCAGCTTTGTATAGGACATTGGCTGCTGGGTGGGTCACTCTGTGGCATCAAATATTCCAGCATTGCTCCCATGGAGATGAAGGGAGATTTGAGGGCAAGTTGTAAACTTGTCCAGTCTCTGTGGTGGGGATTGTGAGATTTCCACAGAGTTGAGAAAGAAACATGAACAAATTGGGTAACAACTCTAAAGTAAAATAGAGTTTATTTATTAGAGTCACATGTAGTCCTACATTAACACTGCAATGAAGTTACAGTGAAAATCCCCCAGGTGCCATACTCCGGTGCCTGTTCGGGTACTCTAAGGGAGAAATTAGCATGGCCAATCCTCCTAACCCAGGCATCTTTGGAGTGTGGGAGGAAACCGGAGCATCTGGAGGAAACCCATGCAGACTTGGGGAGAATGTGCAGAGTCCACACAGACAGTGACCAGAGACCGGAATCAAATCCAGGTCCCTGGCACTGTGAAGCAGTAGTGCTAACCACTGTGCCATAGTGCTGCCCCAGAGACATCAGTGTGGGGAAAGAGTGCTACAAGCTCCGGCGTGGCCCACAGCTGGGTTTCTCTGGTCTCACTGCAATGGCAGCAGGCCGTGAATGGCCAGAGAGTTCCATCCACATGGGTTTAATATTCGAGCTCAGGGAGTGAGGGAGATTATTGACCTGTATACAACTGTATTCGAACATCTGGCTAAATCTTGGGAGTTTTGGATGATCTTATTAGAGATGGAGGGTTTTCTCCATCCCGCTGCACTAAAAAGCAGCACATTTGGCCGGGGGATTTAAGCGGCGTGTGATCCAAGGGTATCCGTGCTGGGAATCCTGCACGAGCGCAGCTCCAGTCACTGGTTTTCCGGCTCTGGTAGATCTGTTTCGGAAATAGGCGTGGAGCTGCATTAGATACGCAGGGGGCAATTTAAATACCATTTGAATGTAATTAGCAGGCCTGGGATTGAAGTCTCTGGGACGGCTAGCCTCTCCCCAGCCCCTGCCCCCTCACTCCAGCAGGGTTTACAGTCGCTCCCCACTTTCGGGGAGCTGGCGGCCCAATCTCACTGGAGTGAATGGAGCAAATAGGGCCCCACAGAGAGGTCAGGCACTGGGGGGGAGGTTGTCCCCTGGACATTGACACTTTGGCAGTGCCAGCCTTGTCCTCGTAGCGTAGAACATACAACATAGAACATAGAACACTACAGCACAAACAGGCCCTTCGGCCCATAAGTTGCGTCGATCATATCCCTACCTACCAGGCCTATCTATAACCCTCAATCCCATTAAACCCCATCTACTCATCCAGAAGCCTCTTAAAAGACCCCATCGAGTTCGCCTCCACCACCACCGACGGCAGCCGACTCCATTCACTCACCACCCTCTGAGTGCAAAACTTACCCCTGACATCTCCAGTAGCACTGCCCAAGGGGTAAAGTGCCAAGGTCCAGGCGGCATTGCCAAGTAGGTGGAGCCCAATGGAGGTCCAAAGGGATGAAGCCTGATGGGGCGGGGGCCTGATGGGGTGATCAGTGGGAGTGGGGGGGGGAGTCCTGCTGCCACTCTGCAGTTAGGATCAACGGGCAAGGGGGGGAAGCCAGTAAATCGGGGTTGGCCATCAGGATGGGGAGGGGGGTCATCTTGCTTGGGGGCCGAGGGGTGGGGGACGGGTTGGTGCTGCGGGTGGGGGGGTGGTGGTTAGCACTGCAGTTGGGAGGTGGGAGAAGATGACTCTGCAGGTGGGGGTGTGTGGATTGGGCTGGAGATCAGGATGGGTTGGGAATGGGGGATGGTTGGGACTAGTCCAGGAATGTTCACGGAGCCGGCGATTAGGCCGTGGAGGGGGGAGTGAGAGGGTCAGTGTTGCGGGGATTTCAGGGCTGGCCAGTGATCAAGCCAGCCAGCGATTGGGAGGCCGGCAGTGTAGGGCCACTGCACATTCGTCAATCGTGGCACTGACAGATCGGCACACGCGCAATGGCTCGCTCAGTGCTATACTGCTGGTCTCTCCAGCGGGAATAGATCCCATCCATTGATTTCCAACGCGATTCATGCTGCTGCACTCAGCAGTGCACAGAGTCTGGGAGACTCTCTTTTAAACTCCCGCTGAGAAAACCAGCAGGATTTACTCCAGTTTTCATGCAAACACAACACTTAGAATTTTTTTGGGAGAATTGTCTTAGGAATAGAAGCTCGTGCTGTGAGATTGTGTCTGCTGAGAAAATAGAAAAGCTATTGACATTTGTAGAAGCTCTGAGGTTGTGGATCATTAGCTGAAGAGTATTGATGGGAGAGCTGACAAGACTTGGAACTATGCTGAGAGACAGTCCAAGTACATGTCAATGAAGGAAAGAATGGATAAGGTAGAAAGGGATCAGGAGAAAGGTCAAGGCCAGGGTAGCGGATGTAAATACGATGAGGGACACAACACGGAGGAAAAGGGAGCCTGTCCAGGGTGAGGAAAGCAGAACTCTAACTGCAAAAAAACTAAATCATCGAGGATGGAAGTGTTTTGCTAGAAAAAAGAAAACAAGCCTATAAAGATGTTTGCTGGAAAAGTGTTGGGTGAAAATGTTGGTATCTCGCTCTCCATCCTGAAACAGGTTGTTGTTGTCGTGTGTCCTGGTAGAATGTGGTTCGTTTATGCTGGAATAATGGCTGTAAGGGGAAGATCATCAAGTTGGTGTGAAGAGTTAGGCAGACACCGATACTCCATGCACCATCTCAGTCTTCGCAAACCCGTGGGAAGTCACTCAAGAAGGTGATCCAACCGTGAAGCCGTCAAAGGTAAAATGTGGGGCACTGTGACAGTATGATGCTCACTTTGAGATGTCAAGCTCTGCCGAGAGCCCAATGCAATGGGAAGAAAGATGTTCCGGAGTTCAAGATAACGGACAACAAACAACTCATCGCAGCTGAAACAAATCTAAAACTTGGACTCATATCCCAGCATGCACAAGAAGAGGTTTGCTGTGTTTTGCTTGACACCACACCAACAATGACTGAACAAATTTGGAAAAATTACAAAGATTGCATCTGTGATGTTATTAGTTGACGGGGTGTAGGTGTCGTTGGCTGGGCCAGCATTTATTGCTCATCACTGAAGGTATTTAAAGAGTCAACTACCTTGCTTTGGGCCTGGAGTCACATTTAGGCCAGGCCAGGTGAGGACGGCAGATTTCCTTCCCTAAAAGGACATAAATGAACCAGATGGGTTTTTCGTGACGATTGACAATGGTTTCATGGTCATCAGTAGGCTTTTACACTGGAATACGACTGCGCTGTGTGCCACAGAATCAAAGAACAAAGAACAACACAGCAAGGGAAACAGGCCCTTCGGCCCAACGAGCCCACGCTGCCATCTTAACAATGTGTTTTTCCTCTTCCACCCTTGACGCATGCCTATGCTTATGGCACCCACATTGGAAACCGGATTGAGGGAAGAATAATTTAAGGACAATTTGTTACACCAATCAGCCTAAGAGCACATCTTTGGGGTGTGGGAGGAAACCGGAGCACCCGGAGGAAACCCACGCAACAATGAGGAGAATGCGCAAACTCTCACAGATACTGGCCCAAATCCATGTATCTGCACAGCAAACAGTGATAGAACATGGAACATTACAGCGCAGTACAGGCCCTTCGGCCCTCGATGTTGCGCCGACCAGTGGAACCAATCTAATGACCCTCTAACCTAAACTATTCCAATGTTATCCATATGCCTATCCACTGACCATTTGAACGCCCTTAAAGTTGGCGAGTCCACAACTGCTGCAGGCAGGGCATTCCACGCCCTTACTACCCTCTGAGTAAAGAACCTACCTCTGGTCACTGAGCTGTCGTGGTGCCCATGGAAAGGGCGAGAGGTGGACAATGGAAATGTCCGCTGACATCAGGTGGGAATTTCCAGTCTCGCTTGAGCGAGGCCGTAAAACCCTGGTCTTAATGTCTAATGAATTCAAACTTCACCATCTGCTATGGTGGGATCCAAACTCTGGTCCCCAGAGCATTACGCTAGGTCACTGGGTTACTAGTCCAGCGACAATACCACTACACCACTGCCTCCCCGCTAAAGAGTTAATGTTCAGTATGTACATAGGCTGTCCACAGGATTAATGATATAAGATTGCATGAAAACAGAACTAACTGTGAGATGGTTCGATATGAAAGCTCATGCTCAACCTTGTCCTCGATGTAGTCAGAAAAATGTTGAATAGAAATGAAAGTTTGCCAGCAACCTTTCTTCCAGTCACCTCTGTTGATTTTAACCAAGGACAAACTAAGCTCTGAGCACCTTGGATAACTTCCTGAAGAATATTATCTTCAAGTTGTTGAGAATGTGAGGCAGAGTCAGCATTTCCTGAGGAGAGTTGCAGCTGACCCCAATTCCAGTCTGAAAGACAAGGTCCGGAATTCGCCCAAAATAATGTGTGGTGGTCAGCACGTGCTCAGTAGCCCCACATGACCAGCCTCCCAATCACTGGCCAGCTTGACCCTGCGATGTTCCTGGACGTCTCGGGGTCAGCCCAGAACCCACCACCACCATCACCCACCTCACAGCTCCGTTCCCCGGCAGGCTGATCGCCCTCCCCACCCCGGATGTCCAGCTCCAGTCAGCCCCTTCCCTCACTCTCTCTGCCCACGATTCCTGTGCAGAGTGGCAGCGGGACCCCCTTCCCCCACTGATCACCCCAAGAAGCCCGCACACCCCCTATTGGCCCCCATCACTCCTTTGACCTGCCCCCTTGGTACTGCCTGATGCCCAGTGGGCAGTGTCGTTTTGCCCTTGGGCAGTGCCAGGGGGCCAGGCTGGCAATGTGCAGGGGGAACTATCCTTATCCCCCAACCTCCTGTAGTGCCTCCAAGTCCTTCCTTCACTCCAGCGGGGTCGGGCCACCAGATCACTGTTAGTGGGGAGCTGTTGTAAACCCTGCTGGAATGAACCATTCCTGGCGGGGGTTGGGATAGGGAGGTACTAGCCGGTCCAGGACTGAAGTCTCCAAGCCAGTCAATGAAACTTAAATCAGAATTTAAATATTTGAATCAGTTCTGCGCCGATGCTGGAGACCTGGCAACCAGCAACACGAGGAGGCTGTGGTGCCCAGTGGGGAACCTTCAGTACTGGACCAGCTAGTAATAAGGTGAGTTAGACATACAGGAACAGAATCATATGATACTAGACAAGGAAGGAGCTAGGTTTGTAGGCAACAAAAGTTTCATTTTTATTTTGAACTACAAAGTAGTTGCTGCCTGGAGCTGGTAGAAAGAGAGAGGTTCTCTCTCTCTCTCTCACTCACACACACACACACACACACACACACACACACACACACACACACACACATCAGTTTTCTTAAAGCTCCAACACAATTAACAAAGGTTAAAACAAATAAGCCTGAGTTTTGCTAACGATGTTTAAAGTATGTCATAAGCCTGTAAGATAAATATTGCTTGATTGGAACTGATATAATGATAATTTAGAACTTAGAATTGTTTCCTTTCATTTTAAGTATTGTTCAACTGTTAAAGGTTCAGCTAATTCATATGCTAAGATTAAACTGTAATGTTAAATAAAATTTGTTTTAATACAATTCTCTGGTTTGTCCAGTAGAACCGTTCCTGGCAAGAAACAACCTACCCTCGCACTAATGCCAAAATAAAAATAAATCTGGTCTAGTCTGGCTTCATAATATACCTTAGGATTCTGCTATCCTAACAGTAGGTTGAATTGATATAAATTTTCCTTCCTGTTTTCTTAGAATCCTACAGTGCAAAACAAGGAAATTTGGCCCATCGAGTCTGCACTGACAACAATCCCACCCCGGCCTCATCTCCACAACCTCATGCATTTGCCTAGCTAGTCCCCCTGACATTCAGGGGCAATTTAACATGGCCAATCCACCTAACCTGCACATCTTTGGAGTGTGGGAGGAAAACAGAGCGCCCAAAGTAAACCCACGTAGACACAAGGAGAATGTGCAAACTCCACAAAGGCAGTAACCCAAGCCAGGAATTGAACTTGGGTCTCTAGGGTTGTGAGGCAGCAGTGCTAACCATTGTACCGCTGTGCCATCCCTGAATGGGGCAGCTATTTATGTTGAGTAACTTTCAATGATAGTCCATGCATTTTTCTTAATGAAAGGTTTTGAACAGTAGCCATTTCACACGCCGTGTAGAACAAGCACCAAGAAAGTTTCCCACATTCCATTCATAACGGGAAGTGAGAAATTGCCCCATGTATAATTTCAGGAGATTTTTCAAAATAGAAAAAAAAAGTCACTTGCAGTTCATTGAGGGAACTATCTGCACACTCAATATTCTGTGTTACCTGCAGCGTGTCTGTTAGTTATTTGCTTTTCACTTTAGAGAAATTCAGATTGTTCAGTTTAATCCTCCGTATATTGAAAGCAGCTGTCTTTTAAGTACCCTCGCAGATATTCTGTCTGTGCGCTGTGACTGTACCTTCCTATCCGCTAGCTTAGTCATCTGAGTAACTTTATCCTTGCCAAGCTAAACAGGAATAAATATGCTTTGCTGAACTGTATCCATGCAGCATTGATTAGAAGGTATTATTGCTCCCATCCTCTCCTTTCCTCTCCAGAAACACCACAGCTCACAATGTCAGTCGCAGTAACATGCAATTATTACAGATCATTAGCATTAGAAAAGGTCTGAAGGCCTTCACTATGATATTAAAAGGCAATTTTATGAATTTTCTTCCTAAAATGATAAGTCATATCAGAAGTTGAGGGGAGATCACATGAAGAAAGGGCTACACAGCACTGAGAACAATCCCACTCAAGCCCTATTCCCATAAACCCACGTATTTACGATGCTAATCCCCCTGACACTAAGGGCAATTTAGCATGGCCAATCC
Organism: Carcharhinus amblyrhynchos; assembly: GCF_965287045.1. NCBI lineage: Eukaryota > Metazoa > Chordata > Chondrichthyes > Carcharhiniformes > Carcharhinidae > Carcharhinus > Carcharhinus amblyrhynchos. The sequence goes on along the minus strand of NC_137336.1, from coordinate 3,875,818 downwards.
ACCTAAAGCACACATCTTTGGATTCTGGAAGGAAACTGAAGCGGTCAGAGGAAACCCATGCAGACATGGGGAGAATGTGCAGACTCCACACAGACAGTGACCCAAGCCAGGAATTGAACCCAGGTTCCTGGTGTTGTGAGCCAGCAGTGCTAACCAGTGTGTTACCATGTCTAACATCTGTCATAGGGAAAATGGGAACGTACAAACAAATGTGAGGTCACGCATTTTGGAAGGCCTAATACAGATAGTTTAGGTCATTGTCTGTGTGGCGATTGCACATTCTCCCCATGTCTGCGTGGGTTTCCTCCGGGTGCTAACGTTCTCTTCCACAGTCCAAAGATGTGCAGATTAGGTGGATTGGCCATGCTAAATTGCCCCTTAGTGTTCGAAGGATTAGCTAGGGTAAATGCATTGGGTTATGGAATAGGGCCTGGGTGGGATTATGATCGGTGCAAACTCGATGGGCAATTACAAGTCAGCTCGATAATTCAAGGTGTTCTATGAAGCTCACCTGACCGGTAATGTTTTATATTGTATTTGTCGAGGATGAGCATGAGAGATTTCACTTCAGGTTGGTTCAACTGAGCCATGAGGAGCTTTTATTGAAAACAAAGATTAATTAAGAATATTGACATGTATAGTAAGACCCTTAACAAGAACTTTTAACAATTACAAACAAGAAACACAACAACCATGATAATGTATAACTCTTAAGGAAATATCTCTGATGTGTCCCAACCAAAGCCAACATCCAATTCACAAAATGCTTCAAATAAGCACAATACAGCATAGGTTAATGCCTACAGGAATCCCGCTGAAAATCCCTTGTGAAGAAATTCAGAAGGGGCTGTAATTGAATTTGTTTCTGAAAATCCAGCTTCTTTAAGGCAGGATAGCAATAAGATTCTTTTTCAGCTGACTGATAATAGTTTCAGAACCAAGCAAAGAGAAGAACAGGGAGAGTGTGACTGCTTCCTAACTTGCTGCTAAACTGCTTCCAACATCCTCCCCAAGAGGAAGCAAAGGAAATAAACCCCTATCACCTGACTGCCACAGCTTAGCTCCACCCCCAGTGACATCACTGAAACTGTAAGCTGAATGACTTTTGAAAAAAATAGCCTTTCTTAAAGATACACTCACAAGACAGGGCCCCAATGGCTCCTTCTGCACTGTAGGATTCTATGTTTCTATGACCCATCATGTATGTTCTGACTTTGGAAAAGCTTTCCAGCCAGTCATTAATCTTCAGCTCTGCCCCCACTGTTTTTTGGTTGGAGTGGGGATGGGGTTCAAGTGTTCATCCAATTTTGTATCTTCTTTCATCACCCTTTCACCAGTGCATTCAATGTCACCGTAACTCGCAAAGCAAATGAATTCTGCTCATCACAGGCAGGCTCCTTTGCTCATTATTTGAAATTTGCACCCTCGAGTTGCCGATCTCGATCAGAAACCCATCAGAATTTGAACCCCTGCGTTAAATCTCCCCTTAACCTTTTTGACACCTTGCTGAAGGATCCCAGCTCCTCTAGACTCTGTCCACGATTGAGATCCTGACTTTTTTGTGGTCAAGCTCTGTTTTGGTTCAGAAGGTGAACTCTCCCAGATGGGAGGTAAACAGTTCTGTCTGTTGTTTCGGAGGCCTGGCGATAATGATAAGAAGTTAGGGTGCAACAACCATGAGAATAAAAGGTTTGTCTGCAATGCTGATCAGATGCTTGCAGACGTGAACAGCTTCCACTTGCTGTGTAATCAGTGGTTGTTTCTGGAGTGCCCTAATGATAAAAAAATCCAAGAGTAATAAATCTTAACTGTCACTTTCTGGAACATTATCATTCCGGATTGAGGAAACGAAGAATACACGCTGTCATTGTTTTATCAACACTGCAATCAAGAAATAGTTTTATTCAAATTTACAAACAGCACTGCCTCCTAAAATGACAACTTTTGAGCTTCTTAAGGCTTACCCACTCTGGTGGATCCTTGGAGAAAGATCAGACATTTATCTCATCCTTTTATGAAATTCATGAATTCGTGAACTCAAGCTCCTGAACTTCAAGATGGTTATTAAGCAAGGATTCTTTATTCCACTGGCATCAGATCATTATAAACAATGCTGGAAAAGCTTAACTTAAAAAAAAACCAAACTGTTCACAATGCAAATTCCTCGCTCTCATCCCAAACCCACCAGGACACCATCAAGAGCCGAGCTCCTGATTTCTAATCAATCAGTTAACAGGGTTTAGCTAATGGAACTCCTATTGCTAATTTCCCATCACCACGTGATCCAGATTAACTTGTCTGCCTGGTCCTGTCTGGGCACAATCAGGACTGGTGCTCCTGGGGGGCAGTATTTTCTAGACTCCTTGGGGAGAGTTTAAACTAATATGACAAGAGGAAATGGGAACCTTTGCAAAGCAGGGGGAATTAGGAACAATAGGAAAAAACAGGGGGGAGAATAAGGAAAGTGACAGATAGATAAATCAACGGCCAGAGTCAGGTAAGGGCTGAGTAAAAAAAAAGGAGGAAAGGGAAAAGAAACATGAAAAGAGCCCACTTTAATGTTTTGTACCTGAGTGCTCAGAGCATTTGAAACAGAACAGATGAAGTAGTTACACAGATAGATGTAAAAGGCTATAATATAGTTGGCATTACGGAGATGTGGCTCCAAAGTGAGCAAGGGTGGGAACTAAACATTGAGGGCTATTCAGTGTTTGGGAAGAAGAGATGAAAAGACAAAGGTGGTGGAGTTGCATTGTTGATTGAAGATGATATTGATATGATATTGGGGAAAGATATTAACATTGATGATGTGGAATCTGTATGGGTCAAGTTGAGAAAGGGGCAAAAACTACTGGTGGGGGTGGTATACAGGCCACCAAACTGTGGTGATAATGTTGGGAAAAGAATTACACAGAGAATCAGAGATGCATGTGTTAAAGAAACACCTGTTATTATGAACGACTTTAATCTGCTTATAGATTGGGAGAGTCAAACATGTCACAGCATAATAAAGGAGGAATTTCTAGAGTGCAAACAGCCTGGTTTTCTGGAGCAATACATTGAAGAACAAACAAGGGAGCAGGTCATCATGGACTGGGTGTTGCGCAATGAGAAAAGATTAGTCAGCAATCTAGTTATGAGAGAACCCTTTGGGATAAGTGACCACAATATGGCGGAATTCTTTGTCAAAGTAGATAATGATGTAATTGATTCTGAGACCAGGGTCCTGAATCTCAATAAAGGGAACTATGATGAGGCATGAATTGGTTATGACGGACTGGGAAACATTACTGAAAGGAAAGATAATGGACAGGCAATGTCAGGCATTTAAAGAATGAATAGAAGAACTCCAGAAGTTGTTTATTCCTGTTTAATGCAGAGTAGAAAGGCAATTGCGGCCAAACCACGACTTAGAAGGGAAATCAGAGATAGTGTCAGATTCAAGCAAGAAGCACATAAATTGGCAAGAAAAAGGAATAGACCTGAGGATTGGGAGCAGTTTAAAAGCCAGTGAAGGCGGGCCAAACATCCTCTCTTCCAGCCAGTTTTCTATCCATCTCAATATACTTCCTCCAATCCCATGTGCTTTAATCTTGCACAATAATATCTTATGCAGGCCTTTGTCAAATGCTTTCTGAAAGTCCACATCTACTGGTTCCTCTTATCAACTCTACGAGTTATATCTTCAAAGAATTCCAACAGATTTGTCAAGCCTGATTTCGCTTTCATAAATCCATGTTGCCTTTCCAATCTCTCACTCAATTGGGAGCTGATTAAACTGTTTTTCTGGTTATATTTATTAGCCATTTCTCCTGAATTGATCACTGATTCCAACAATTGAGCTCCCTCTCTGCTATGTCCTCCTCAGCACTCTGAAACATCAGGCACTTTCTGCCCCTCTGCAGAATGTCAGTTTCTCAACCTGTTTATATACTCTACATGACTGTGTACACGACAGGGTGGCACGCTGGCACAGTGGTTAACACTACTGCCTCACAGCACCAGGGACCCGGGGTTCGATTCCTAGCTTGGGTCACTGCCTGTGAGGAGTCTGCACATTCTCCCCATGTCTGCATGGTTTTTTTTTCCAGGTGCTCCAGTTTCCTCCCACAGTTCAAAAGACGTGCTGATTAGGTGCATTGGCCATGCTAAATTCACCCTCAGTGTACCCGACCAGGTGCCGGAGTGTGGTGCCAGCGGGAATTTCACAGTAACTTCATTGCAGTGTTAATGTAAGCCTTACTTGTGACACTAATAAATAAACTTAATAATAAATTTGACTGGTAGCTTGATTGTTATTTGGATCTTTAAAGGTTTCACAAACATAGCTTTGGTAAATGATAGCTCTTCCCTAATTTCTGCTGTAACAGCATGATGGCCTTCGCGGGGTGTCCTATGTAGCACCATGAATCAAATATTTGATGTGTTTCACACTGCGAGGAGCAGTTCTCTCGTCTATTGTGAAATCAACATCATTATATGGGAATTCCTGGGCTGTTCTCGCATTGCACACTATGACTTCTATTGCTAAGTTCCGCTTGTGCCTTTTCTCACAACCCTTTTTTATCCTTTATTCACATCTTTATTCACTAACTCCAGTTCCTTCACCGCTTGCTGGTGAAAGTTGTAATGTTTTTTTTACGGGTCTTAAGAGATTTCTTGGTTACGACCACTTTTTCATTGGCCTTATTTTCCTTCTTGGCATTGATGTAGCTGGCCACTTCTTAATTTGATTAGGATCACTAATTTTTACTTTCTTTCCTATTTGCAGTGGTTCCCAGTTAAGTTTATCCAATTCTCTTCACTCTCAGCTGAATTGCTGTGGCTGGTTTTACTTTGTGATTAATTACAGCTTCATTGTCTGCTCACACTTCAGTGCTAAAACTTTCGAGGAACTTCTCACAACATTGAAAAAAAAGTGGAAGAGACTGAGTCTTGCTGCCTTCAGCTCTTCATTTAGTCAATAAGGATTTTCCATTGCCCTCTTCCTGGGCTCTCCATGTCCCCCCCTCCGAGGGCTTCCAATGTTTCCCCCTTTTTGTGGTTCCCAGGGTTTCCCACATTTCTGGGGTTTTCCAACGCTCCCCCTCACTTTGGTGTTTCTCAGTATCTGTCTCTCAGGGATCTTCCTGTGCTCCTCTCTCAGTGGAGAAAATGAAAGCCTCAAGTCAGAAATAACACAGGAGCTCAGGCGGATTTGTAAGCCCTCAAGGAAGAAGCAACGCCAGACTCAATCAATGGTAAAAGACCCCCGAAAGAGGTTACTGGGGAAATCCTGAGAGGGGGGAGCCATGGAAGACTCCAGAGGGGAGGAACTGAGAAAACCCTGGAAGGTCTTGCATTGCTTATGAACCCCCTTTACAGCATTGTCCTCCACCTGGGATGTTCTCTGATTTCCCTGCCTCGCATTCTTTATTCCTTCTTATGATTCTTGCGTTAAATTTTAAACAACTTTAAATGCATTCCTGCTTTAAGACTGCCAATATTCTTTCTTTTAAACAACTAATAACTCTTCTTTCTCTCTGTACGTTTTTCACATTTTTGAAGCTTTGGCAGAAAACTGCAGCTCCCCCATTTTGGAACCACATTTTAAACAACTTCTCTTTCTCTGTCACTGAAGTTTTATTTCTCTTTCTCCTCAAGGCTAATTTCTCTTCATTTCAATTTCCTGGGGCCAATTCTAACATCCTGCCCAGCACAGGAATCGGAGCAGGCGAGGGCAGACCATGCAAAGATCCGTTGATCTCAGGCAGGATTTTCCGGTTTCAGGGCAAGCGAGGCTGGAAAATCCTATCCTCTATTCTTGCCCAAACCTTTTGACTCACTGGTCACACTGGGGTCACGGAGGTCTCCGCAGCCGAGTTGCTCATAGGACGCTGTTTAAGGTCACAGTTGGATGTGATATTCCCAGGTTTAGCAGGAAGGACGGAGGCTAGGCAACCCTCTCAGAAAGATAATCATGACTCAGAGAAGAACGACAGAGTTTTCCAAGTTGACAATTTAGTCTGGCCAGGAGTCTCGAACCATGAGTGGCTGGTAAGGTTGTGGAAACAACAGGATCATTCTCCTATATCATAGAGATACAAGGATGCTATGTCAAGAAACATGTACACCATCTGAGAACAGTGCCTGATACAGGGGATCAACAGGCGACTCCAGTAGAAAATTTGGACACACCAGTATTGGTTACAGGGATCCTGGTTGTAAAAATGGAACAGTAGCAACAAGTGGTTTCTGTAACTGAGGATGCAGCAGCGACTGAGGGAGATCTCAATCTGAGATTGATGAGTTTCCTTTACATAACTGCCCTCCCTGACTCTTTATTGCCAGAGAAGCCGAGCACAGAGCTGAAATGTTCTACCAGGGTTCAGAAGTCTCCGGATCAACTAACCTCATGGTGAGAGTGGTCGGGGTGTGGAATAGACTACCTGCTGTGATAGTGGAGTCAGACATTTTAGGAGCTTTCAAACGGTTATTGGATAGGCACATGGGGCACTCCAGAATTATAGGGGGTGGGATAGCTTGATCTTGGGATTGGACATAGCTTGGCACAACATTGAGGGCCGAAGGGCCTGTACTGTGCTGTAATGTTCTATGTTCTATGAGGTTGCCCTGGGGTATTCCTGATGTCTTTTGCAATTTGTTGCCGATGTTGATGTTCTCATTTTTTTTTTGAATTCTCCATAGGTGAATTCAGGATTTGGAGGGGGAAGGAGTCTGGTTGTGTGACCCCTTTAAAGGAACTCTCCCTGAGGGCCACGTAATTGGTCTGGACCCTATGGAAGCTGAGCCAACCGAGTGTGAGGGTATGCATCCCAGGTTGGGGAGGATCCTCAGTTTGAGAGTGGTACAGCTGCATCATTTATTCCATCTGACTCTTTTATTGTGAGGACTAAATTATCGTTGTCACTCTGAGTCACACTGAGTTGCCCCGATTTACTGCACTGGCAAAGGTTTGCAACTCCAATATTCAGATCATCTGGACCATCCCGACACTCCCAAATTGGCAATGAAAGAATGTGAGGATTTGGGGATTGCAGTTGCTGTTAAGGTAGCAGATGTTTCGCTGATGGTAACACAGCATCTTTGTATATAGTTTGTTTCAACATGGGCAATCTAGTTGTTTATTGCTGCATTTGGCAGAATTCCATCTCATTACCGAGTCCTGTTGCTGTTTCTGACACAGCAAGGACATTTTACTTTCTTCATATGTCACAAGCAATCAGGTGAGTTGTTTAACACAAGCCACTTGATGAGGCCAAAGCCTTTCGTTCCTCTGCTGTATTTTCATCAAATCTCCTGATATCATTACCCATGTAGTGACAGCGGAAACTCAAATTAAAATGCAAATAAATATATTAATTGGTTATTGGTCTTGTTTGGCCAGCCTCCCACTTTCCATTCTTCATCAGCTCCAGTTAATCCAAAATGCTGCTTCTCGTACCCTAGCTCATCCTCACCCCCTTCACCCCTCCACCACCCGCCCCACCCCATCTCAATCCCCATCCCCCCATCCCACCCCTCCCCCCACCCCACCCTTCAGCGTACCCAAATAGGCGCTCAAGTGTAACAACAAGGCGGATTTTCACAGTAACTTCACTGCAGTGTTAATGTAAACTCACTTGTGACACTAATGGATAAACATTAAAACTTTAAAATGTTCATGAAGAATGCATCAGTTAATGGTGACTAATGGTGAGTCCTTGGCGGTTAACCATCAGTGAGAAAATGCAGCCAGAGGGTAAGTTCCTCTCTCTTTCTGAGAAGATGCATTTTACCTGAATCCACGCTCACTAACCTCATCTGTTCCTCCACACAGGCACTGCATGATATTCCAACAGTTCAGGACTGGTTAAACCTAATTGCCTCTGTTTGTTGGAAATACTTAATCAATAAGAGGAAGTCAGAGAAATGAAAGCAACAAGGCAAATATTGGGCATGAGATTGCAGATATATATCACTTTCATAGTTTGGCCATTTCTTTGATCCTTTTCTTTTCATAAATGTTACATTAAAAATTTAAGCGTGGACTGAACCTTTCTGTGATAATGTTTGGGGGGGATTTACATATCATTTAGTCTTTATGAACAGCAAGTCTGAACGTGTGTGCACTAATTCTAATTGCGCAGCATTACCAACAGAAATAAATTAGCAGAACAGATCCAGGGACAATTTGAATTATTGTTGGTTAGGCATCACTCCGAATGTTTTTCATTAGTTTTCTGTTTGGGCATTTGAAAGACATTTTAATACCTGGCACCAGTATAAAGACATCTCTGTCTTGAGCCCTCCAAATACATAAAAATGGTTCGATTCACAGAGCCATCATTAGCATCACCTCTGGTTCAGCTGATTATTTCCTGCCTTTGTAACAGAAGGGTTGCAGATTCAGGGTAGAATTTTCCCTCCCCGCCTGCCATGGGAATCGAAGCGAGTGGGACAGGGCCACGCAAAATTCCGTTGACTTTGGGTGGGATTTTCTGGCCTTGGGACGAATGCGGGCAAAAAATCCCGCCCTCAGGTTCCATTCCAGCCACTTCAACTCAAAAAATGAGACTGATACTCCAATGTGTTACTGAGGGAATGCTGCACAGTCAGAGGTGCCATCATTGAATGGGATGTTGCACCATGGCCCAGTCTGCCCTATGAGGGGGATGTAAACGATCCCAGGCTATCAATTCAAGAAAAATTGGAGGAGATTTCCTGGTGCCCAGGGCAATATATATATCTCTCGATCAACACCATTAAATGCAAATGATGTGACCATTATCACATTGCCATGTCGGAGAGGTTGAATGTGATGCTTCCAAGAAATCAAATCAAATAAATAAATCAATAAATCCATTTCAAAACGGACTGTACTGACTACGAAACACTTTGGTGCTATCTGCAAAAATGAAAGGTTGGGGGTAGAGATATTGGTGGTATTGTCACTAGATAAGAACCCAGAAACCCAGGGTAATGGTCTGGGGACCAGTGTTCGAATTCTGCCACAACAAATGGTGAAACTTCAATTCAGTTAAAAAAGAAAGCTACCGTGAAAATCCCCTAGTCGCCACACTGTGGTGTCTGTTCAGGTACACTGAGGGAGAATTTAGCATGGCCAATGCACCTAACCCATGTGTCATTTGGACTGTGGGAGCAAACAGGAGCACCCAGAGGATACCCATACAAACATGGGGAGAAAGTGCAGACTCTGCACGGACAGTGCCCCTCAAAGACTGTGTTCTCAGCCCTCCACTATACTCCTTATACACTTATGACTGTGAGGCCAAACTCCCCTCCTTGATTTTCACTGTAGTGGGTCAGATCTCAAATAATGATGAGACAGAGTACAGGAATGAGATACAGAATTTGGTGAACTGGTGCGACAACAGTACTCTCTCCCTCAATGTCAACAAAATGAAGGAGATTGTCATCAATTTCAGGAAGCATAAAGGAGAACATGCCCCTGTCTACATCAATGGGGGCGAAGTAGAAAGGGTCGAGAGCTTCAGGTTTTTATGTGTCCAGATCACCAACCTGTCCTGGATCCCCCCATGCCGACACTAAAGTTAAGAAAGCTCACCAATGCCTCTACTTTCTCAGAAGACTAAGGAAATCTGGCATGTCAGCTATGAATCTCACCAACTTTCACAGATGCACCATAGAAAGAATTCTTTCTAGTTGTATCACAGCTTGGAATGGGCTCCTGCTCTGCCCAAGACCACAAGGAACTACAAAAGCTCTTGAATGTAGCCCAATCCATCACACAAACCTGCTTTCCATCCATTGACTCTGTCTACTCTTCCAGCTGCCTCAGCAAAGCAGGCAGCGTAACTAAGGACCTCACGCACCCCGGACATTGTCTCTTCCACCTTCTTCCTTTGGGAAAAAAATACAAAAGTCTGAGGTCATGTACCAACTAACTCAAAAACAGCTTCTTCCCTGCTGCTGTCAGACTTTTGAATGGACTTACCTCGCATTAAGTTGATCTTTCTCGACACCCCAGCTACGATTGTAACACTACACTCCACACTCTCTCGTTTCCTTCTCTATGAACAGTATATTTTGTCTATATGATGTGCAAGAAACAATACTTTTCACTGTATGCTATACATATGACAATAAAAAATCAAATCGACAGTGACCCAAACTGAAAATTGAACACAGGTCCCTGGTGCTGTGAGGCAGCAGTGCTAACCACTGTGCCATCATGCTGCCATTGCTGTAAAAACCCATCTGGTTCACTAACGTCCTTTAGGGAAGGAAATCTGCCATCCTTACCTGATCTGGCCTACATGAGACTCCACACCCACAGCAATGTAGTTGACTTTCACCTGCCCTCTGAAGTGGAGAGTAACTAGGGATGGGCAATAAACGCTGGCCCAGCCGATGTGTCCCACATCCCATATAGTGAACAAACAGAGAAAGAAATCACAGGGCCATTTTAAGAATTGTTCACACACGGCTACGCTGAAGTTGATTCAATAATTGATTCATCAGGAATGGCAGGAATTCTGTGCGGAGTTCCCTCAAGCCACCCACAGTGGGTTTGGTGGTGGAGAATCTAGCAGAAGTCAAAGAATTAGAAACCCACCAGCATGAAATGACATTGCAATTCTGCCAATGGTGGGTTAATGGTAGGTCGGTCAAACCTCTGGCAGGTGGAACAAGTGCCATTTGTATTTACCTGCATCTTATGAATGTTCATTAAAATAGCTGCCCACTGCCAACCCTTCAGGTCTTCCAACCTTGCACCAGCATAGAATTATGTCAGCGTCAAACACAATTTGGGGAGTACAGGGGCCACCTTCCCCCCGGGTGCCACACCTGTATCTATCTGGGGAGAACTGTGCTGCGGGGCTCCTGTAACCACACCAACTAAAGTTTGATGTTCGACCAGGGACGGAATGCGAGATGATATGGGCCTGGGTGGCGGGGTGGGGGTTGTTAGTCTAACAAAGACACAGAGAACAAAGTGGGAGCAGGGCTGCACAAGGAGGGGTAGGGAAAGGAAGGGTGCTCACACTATCAGGCAGAGGGGTGAGGAGGTGGATGAAGGGAAGGCTGAGGAGATGGGAGCTGGACCCTGATGAAGCTACATGGAAAGCTTACAAACAAGAAGGTCAAAGGGATGCCACATCATTTGCTGGAAGGAGATGCACAAGGACTCCAGGTGCAGTGGGTAGAGGTCCAAGTGTGGCATGGGCACATCACAGGGGATGGGCTCCTGGGGTGAGCGGTTGAATTGAGGAATACATTTCCTCGTGAGGCTGTAGCCTTTTCCCTCTGGGTCGATGACATCCTGCACAGCCTGGTGAAGGCAAGATGGGCTGGAGAGAGTGACGCGAATGTGCTGGACTGGTGTTTGAATATAGTGCAAGAACCTTCAAACCCACCGGCTGAGGGCCGGCTGGTGAATCAGGTGACTCGCAGGGGAACTTGCCTGGGCATCATCAATGAGGTTCCGTGTGCAGGATGCTGGTTAGGGGAGCCGCCTGCCCCCACATTTTGGCCGGAATTCTTTGCTCTGATATCAACGTCAGTGAGAACGGAGAATTTGGTGCAGAGTTGCAGGTGAGATCAGAAGATTCCGGTCTCAAAATGAGAGACTCCCGCTCATCCTCTGTCAACGTTCTCCTCCCTAAGAAGGACACTTGTCTTCTCGCACAGCACCCCCTCTAATGCTCTGTTAGTAACTTTCAAAATTAATACGAAATAGAAATTTCTGTTCAAATGATCAAAGTGGCACGAACTGAAGGATGGCTTGTTGAAATAAGTTTGTGTGAACTTCCACAAATGATTCCAAGGGACATCCTCTTTGGAAATGTTCTTTTGTACAAATCCACTTATTAGCAGTTTTCACGGAACAAGATGCACGTTTCTCTGCCACCTTTCATAACCTCAAAAAGTAACTGGGACATCTCGGAAGTGTAGTCACAATATCGTGCAGAATTCGGGGAAGAATTTGTGCTGCACTGCAAGTTCTCACCATCACCAATGTGATAACAACCACGTTTGTCATTCAGGTGTTGCTTGGCCAGAATATCAGTCATAACTGCCCTCCTTTCCTGTAAGCAGTACCATGGAATGTTTGATTTTACCTGTGAGGCAGCTCCACTCTGCATGAACAACATCACAGCCCTCACACAGCAGTGACAATCTACATTGTGCCCACTGCAGGAGAAACTGAACTGGCAAACTACCAAAGCATGACCCACCAAGTCATATCTCAGACACAAATGCAAAACTGCAGAACAAATTCCACAAAACATTATTGTTTCGGCTTGTGGAATGGAAGTTAAATCATTCAGTCACCATCAGTGACCAGCCCAAATGTAAAGCAATGGATGGTTCTTCTTTCAGCTTTTGGACAGTACGATGGCACAGTGGTTAGCACTACTGTTTCATTGCACCAGAGACACGGATTCAATCTGGCCTTGAGTGTCTGTCGAGTTTGCCTGTTCTCCCCATGAGTTCCCTGTAGGTGCTCCGCTTTCCTCCCACAGTCCAAAGGTGTCTGGGTTAGCCATACTAAATTGCCCGTTAGTGTCCAAAGATGTGTAGGTTAGATGGGTTGGCCATGGTAAATGCGCATGTTTCTAAGGATAGGCTGGGCGAGTGGGCCTTTATCAGGTATCTACCAGAGAATTGATGCAGACCGATGGGCCGAATGGCCTACTTCTTCACTGTAGGGATTCTATGGATTTTCCCTGTTGCATGTGGTTACCACATTGCTGATTAATCGCCTTCATATCGATTGTCAATATCTGAATTTGGCAGATGTCCTTCCTGTCGTAAACCTTCCCCATTTATCTGGCCTGGGAACCACCATCGATATACACTGGTTTGCCCGGGTTTTCTTATTTTCTTTCATGCGATGTGGATGTCACATTTGTGACCCATCCCTTATTTGTCCTTGAACTGAGGCCAGTTAAGTGTCAACCACATTGCTGTGCGTCTGGAATCACATATAGTCCAGACCGGTTAAGGATGGTACATTTCCTTCCCTAAAGGAGAACCAAATAGGTTTTTAACAAAAAAATCTATTAATTTACCATTATTGAGGCTAAATTGCATATTTGTGACTTATGAATGGAATTTAGAATCAACTAGAATCAATCACATTGCTGTGACTCTGGAGTCACATGTAGGCCAGACCAGGAAGGATGTGGAAGCCATTGAAATGAACATAAGAACATAAGAAATTGGAACAGGAGTAGGCCATCTAGCCCTTCGAGCCTGCCCCGCCATTCATTAAGATCATGGCTGATCTGAAGTGGATCACTTCCACTTTCCCGCTCTCTCCTCATAACCCTTAATTCCCTTGTCTATCAAGAACCTATCTACCCATGAGTTAAATATATTTAGCGAGGTAACCTCCACCACTTCAACGGGCAGAGAATTCCAGAGAATTCCAGAAATGATGCAGAGGAGATTTACAAGGGTGTTGCCTGGATTGGGTGGCATGCCTTATGAGGATAGGTTGAGGGAGCTTGGTCTTTTCTCCTTCGAGAGACAAGGAATGAGAGGTGACCTGACAGAGGTTTATAAGATGTTGAGAGGTATAGATCGGGTGGATTCTCATAGGCTTTCTCCAAGGGCTGGATGGTTGCTACGAGAGGACACAGGTTTAAGATGCCAGGGAATGGGTAAAGAGGAGATATCAGGGGTAAGTTTTTCACTCAGAGGGTGGTGGGTGAGTGGAATCGGCTGCCGTCGGTGGCGGTGGAGGCAAATTCGATAGAACATAGAACATAGAACATAGAACATTACAGCGCGGAACAGGCCCTTCGGCCCACAATGTTGCGCCGACCAGTCTTATTTTTAAAAAAAAAACATTGACCCACTAATCTAAACCACTCCTTTTTCGTCCATAAACCTATCCACCAATCTCTTAAACGCCCCCAAACTAGGCGCATTTACAACTGCAGCAGGCAGGGCATTCCAGTCCCTCACCACCCTCTGGGTAAAGAACCTACCCCTGACATCCGTCCTATAACTACCCCCCCTTAATTTAAAGCCATGCCCCCTCGTGCTAGATTTCTCCATCCGAGGAAACAGGCTATCACCATCCACCCTATCTAAACCTCTAATCATCTTATATGTTTCTATAAGATCCCCTCTTAGCCGCCTTCTTTCCAGTGAAAACAACCCCAAATCCCTCAGTCTCTCCTCATAGGACCTCCCCTGCATACCAGGCAACATCCTGGTAAACCTCCTCTGCACCCTCTCCAAAGCCTCCACATCCTTCCTGTAATGTGGGGACCAGAACTGCACACAGTACTCCAAGTGCGGCCGCACCAGAGTTGTGTACAGTTGCAACATGACGCTGCGACTCCTAAATTCAATCCCCCTACCAATAAACGCCAAGACACCGTATGCCTTCTTAACAACCTTATCTACTTGATTCCCAACTTTCAGGGATCTATGTACACATACACCTAGATCCCTCTGCTCCTCCACTCTATTCAAAGTCCTCCCGTTAGCCCTATACTCAACACATCTGTTATTCCTACCGAAATGGATTACCTCACACTTCTCCGCATTAAACTCCATCCGCCACCTCGCGGCCCAGCTCTGCAACCTGTCCAAGTCACCCTGCAAACTTCGACACCCTTCCTCACAATCTACCACACCTCCGACTTTGGTGTCATCAGCAAACTTACTAATCCACCCAACTATACCCTCATCCAGATCATTAATAAAGATTACGAACAGCAGTGGCCCCAAAACAGATCCCTGAGGCACACCACTCGTAACCGAACTCCATGATGAATAATTACCATCAACCACCACCCTCTGTCTCCTATCTGCTAACCAATTCCTGATCCAAGTACCTAAATTACCACCAATCCCATACATCTGCATTTTCTGCAGAAGCATACCATGGTGAACCTTATCAAACGCCTTACTAAAATCCATATATACCACATCTACTGCCTTACCCCTATCCACCTCTTTGGTCACCTTCTCAAAAAACTCAATAAGGTTAGTAAGGCACGACCTTCCCGCTACAAAACCATGCTGACTATCTCTAATCAATTCATTACTCTCCAAATAACTATAAATCCTATCCCTAATAATTCTTTCTAAAACCTTGCCCACTACAGAAGTAAGACTCACTGGTCTATAATTCCCAGGGAAGTCTCTGCTCCCCTTCTTAAACAATGGGACAACATTCGCTGTCCTCCAATCATCCGGTACTATACCAGAGACCAACGACGACCTGAAGATCAGAGCCAGTGGCTCTGCAATCACCTCTCTTGCCTCCCATAGAATCCTAGGGTAAATCCCGTCAGGACCAGGGGACTTATCTATTTTCAACCCTTCTAGAATATCCAACACATCCTCTGTATCAACTACAATACTTTCTATTTTACACCCCTTCACCCCAGTGACCTCCTCAGCTACATTCATATCGTCCTGTGTGAACACCGAAGAGAAATAATGGTTCAATGCCTCTCCAATCTCTTCCGGTTCCACACACAACTTCCCCCTACTGTCTGTAACTGGCCCTAATCTTGCCCTGACCAACCTTCTATTCTTGACATACCTATAGAACGCCTTAGGATTCTCCTTAATCCTATCAGCCAAAGTCATCTCATGCCCTCTTCTAGCCCTTCTTAACTCCCTCTTCAACTCCCTCCTAGCCAATCTAAAGCTTTCTACTGCACTACCCGAGCCCTCAAGCCTCATCCGAACATAAGCCTCCTTCTTCTTCCTAACCAACAAATCAACTTTTTTCGTGCACCACGGTTCCCTAGCCCTACCAATTCCTCCTTGCCTGACAGGGACATACCTATCACAGACCCACAGTAGCTGCTCCTTGAACAAACTCCACATTTCAGACGTTCCTAGTCCCTGTAATCTCCTAGTCCAACCAATGCTTCCTAATTCTCTCCTAATGGCCTCATAGTTACCCTTCCCCCAGCTAAAACTACTGACCCGAGGTTCATGCCTATCCCTTTCCATCACTAAGGTGAACGTAACCGAATTGTGGTCACTATCACCAAAAAGCACACCAACTTCCAAGTCTAGCACCTGGTCTGGCTCATTTCCCAGCACCAAGTCCAATATAGCCTCACCTCTAGTTGGCCTATCTACATATTGAGTTAAAAAACCTTCCTGCACACTTTGAACAAAAACTGACCCCTCTAACGAGCTAGAGCTATAGCTATTCCAATCAATGTTAGTAAAGTTAAAATCCCCCATAACAATTACCCTATTACTTTCACTCCTAACCAGGATCGTCTCTGCAATCCTTTCCTCAACCTCTCTAGAACTTTTTGGAGGTCTATAAAAGACTCCCAACAGGGTGACCTCTCCTCTCCTATTTCTAATTTCTGCCCATACTACCTCAACAGACAAATCCTCATTAAACTTCCTCTCTGACACTGTGATATAGTCCTTGACCAATAATGCTACTCCACCCCCCCTTCTACCTCCTTCTCTACTCCGACTAAAGCACTTGTACCCTGGCACCTGCAACATCCATTCCTGACCCTGCTCTATCCACGTCTCTGAAATGGCCACAACATCAAAGTCCCAGGTACTGGTCCACGCTGCAAGTTCATCCACCTTATTGCGAATACTCCTCGCGTTAAAGTATATACATTTCAAACCTCGCTCCACCCCACCCTCACAATGCCGTGCAATGCCATCCCCTTCTATGCCCCCCTCACTTTCACCCCCTCTACCCAGGATCCCACCCCCCCTCTGAATCAGTTTAAACCACTCCGCATAGCCTTCACAAATTTACCCCCCAGGATATTTGTTCCCCTCTGGTTCAGATGTATACCATCACTCTTATAGAGATCCCATCTTCCCCAGAATGAGCCCCAATTGCTCAAGTAATTAAACCCCTCCCTCCTGCACCATCCCCTCAGCCACAAGTTCAAACTTTCCCTCTCCCTATTCCTCTCTAAACTATCCCGTGGCACAGGCAAGAGTCCAGAGATAGGGTCTTTCAAGAGACTTCTAGATGTAATACATGGGACTTACTAGAATTGAGGGTTATAGTAAGCCTCGTAGGTATGGCTATCATCGGTGCAACTTGTGGGCCGAAGGGCCTATTTGTGCTGTAATTTTTCTATGTTCTATGTTCTAGGTAAGGATGGCAGATTTACTTCCCTAAAGGACATTAGTGAACCAGATGGGTTTTTCCAACAATTGACAATGGTTTCATGGCCATCAGTAGATTCTTAATTTCAGATTTTTTAATTGGATTTAAATTGCACCATCTGCTACGATGGGATTCAAACTGGGGTCCCCAGAATAGTAGCTGAGTTGCTGGATAGCCTAGCGATAAAATAAAGTTTATTTATTAGTCACAAGTAAGGCTTACGTTAACACTGTAATGAAGTTACTGTAAAATTCTTCTCATCGCCACAGTCCTGTTTGGGGCAATGCACCTAACCGGCACATCTTTCAGACTGTGGGAGGAAAGCAGAGAACCCGGAGGACACCCACGCAGACACAGAGAGAATGTGCAAAATCCACACATATAGTGACCAAAACTGGGAATCAAACCCGGGTCCCTGGCATTGTGAGGCCGCAGTGCTAACCACTGTGCCACCATATAATACCATTAGGCCATCGCCTCCCTGCAAGAGTAACATTGACATGGTGGGATGGTGACACTTGATGTCCCCTGGCCCCCAGAGCATTAACCTCAGCTTCTGGATTCCCAGGATGGCAACATCACATCAATGCCACAAACACTGTTTGTGAATAGAACTCCCACTCACCTGCCGAGGGAGTGCAAGTGCTCCGAAAGATAGTGGCTTTTGCTACCAAATAAACCTGTTGGACTTTAACCTGGACTTCTTAGAATCCCTACATAGAATCCCTACAGTGCAGGAGCAGGCCATTCGGCCCATCGAGCCTGCAAATTCTTACTGTACAAATACTAAATACCAGCCAGGCGCTCCTACAGTGGACCTAAACCTGGATGAAGGAGAGTGACAAACAGGACCAACCCAGCTCCCACCAATGTTTCATCACATTTGGAGTCAAAGATGTACTTGGATTTATAATTGGAAACATTGCGACGATGCATTTCTCTCTTTGGAGTCATACTGTACAAAAAGTTTCCTTCTGTTTATTTCTGCTCTTGCTATTTTTAGTGTGATAATGGATTATATATTACATGTCGAGTGCATCTAAAATATTTTTGCTGAACAGTCCAAAATATTACAGGAAATTACTGATTGTTAAAATAAAATTAGTCTATTGAAAGGCAAGGTTTCAATGCCAGGCGAAAATTGGCCTGGAAAAGTTTAAGCAGCCTCTGTGATTGTCATTTATAAATGAACCGGAATGGACAGTTCAGTAACCATTTGTCTGATTGATGTGATTCCAAAGAGGCCACTTGGGCAGCAGAAATCCAGGGCAAGGAGCTTAGCTGCAAGCAATTGTGAAAGAAAAAACTAATTGGAGTTAGAGCCTGTGTGGTTAACGCAGTGAGTTATGCCAGTTTATTAACCCGTTAATGCCATAAGAGATGGGGTGAGTCGGTGTGAAGAAGGCCCTTCAGCCCACTTGGTATCAGCATACTCAGGGAACCAAACCCACCAGAAGAGATCATTTCCTGTGGCAGAACAGTTGGTAACACAAGGACAGTTTTAAGCTGATTGGGGAAAAACTCAAGGCTTAACATGGATGGTACAGTGGCACAGTGGTTGGCACTGCTGCTTCACAACGCCAGGGACCCGGGTTCAGTTCCAGCTTCGGGTGACTGTGTGCAGTTTGTACATTCTCCCCATGTCTGCATGGGTTTCCTCTGGGTGCTCCAGTTTCCTCCAGGTTAGGTGGATTGGTCATGTTAAGTTGCCCCTTTGCATCACAAGAGGTGTGGATTAGTGGGGTAAACACATGGAGTGAGAGGGATAGGGCCTGGGTAAGGTGCTTTGTGGGAGATTTGGTGCAGATTTGATGGGTCAGATGGCCTCCTTCTGCACTGTAGGGATTCCATGAAAACGGTTTCCTTTTCCCACAAAGGGTTATTGTGATCTGGAATGTGTGACCTGATAAAGTGATGTAAACAGATTCCGCAATCATGCTTAATAGTGGATTGGGTAAATGCTGGAAGGGAAATGCAAAATGACAGGGCCATAGTGAAACGGCAGGGGCTGCAGGATTAATTGGAAAGCTCTTTTAGAATGCCAATGCAGGCACAATGGCCCAAATGACCTCCTTCTGCACTATCATAAGAACATAAGAAATAGGAGCAGGAGTAGGCCATCTGGCCCTTCGAGCCTGCCCCGCCATTCAATAAGATCATGGCTGATCTGAAGTGGATCAGTTGCACTTTCCCGCTTTCTCCCCATAACCCTTAATTCTCTTGTCTGTCAAAAACCTATCTACCCGTGACTTAAATATATTTAGCGAGGCAGCCTCCACCACTTCAACGGGCAGAGAATTCCAGAGATTCACCACCCTTTGAGTGAAAAAGTTCCTCCGCAACTCTGTTCTAAACTGCACCCCCCCCCCCCCCCCCTTATTTTGAGGCTGTGCCCTCTAGTTCTATCAGCCTGTGATTCCTGCATCCCGTTGTTTCACAAAGAAATGTCTTTTTCTGATTGGCAGTCGGTAATCACTGGGTTTCCACAGGGAACTGTGCAAGGACCCCAACTGTTCACACTATATATCAATGATGTTGAAAAGGGGAACTGAATGTATTATCTCCGAATTATCAGATGATACAGAGTTGGGTGGGAGGGTGAGCTGTGAAGAGGATGCAGGGATGCTTCAGTGTGATTTGGACAGGCTGAGTGTGTGGGCATCTGAATGGCAGATGCAGTATAATGTGAATAAATGTGAGGCTATCCACTTTGGTAGCAATAATAGGAAAACAGATTATTACTTGAATGGGTGTAAATTGAGAGAGGTGGATACTCAGCGAGACCTTGGTGTCCTCGTGCATCAGTTACTGGAAGTAAGCACGCAGGTACAGCAGGCAGTAAAGAAGGCAAATGGTATGTTGGCCTTCAGAGCGAGAGGATTTGTGTATAGGGATATGGATGCTTTACTGCAACTGTAATAGCAAGTTGGTGAGACCACACCTGGAGTATTGTGTGCTGTTTTGGTGTCCTTATCTGAGGGAGGATGTCCTTGTTACAGAGGGAGTACAGCGAAGGTTTACCAGGCTGATTCCTGGGATGGCAGGTCTGTCATACGAGGAGAGATTAAGTCAGTTAGGATTATATTCACTGGAATTTAGCAGAGTGAGAGGGGATCTCATAGAAATTTATAAAATTCTAACAGGGTGAGACAGGGTAGATTCAGAAAGAATGTTCCCAATGGTGGGGGAGTCCAGAACGAGGGGTCAGAGTTTGAGGATAAGGGGTAAACCTTTTAGAACAGAGGTGAGGAAAGATTTCTTCACCAGAAGATGGTGAATTTGTGGAATTCACTCCCACAGAAAGTAATTGAGCCAAAAAAAATTCTGATTTGAAGAAGAAATTAGATATAGCTCTTGTGGCTAAAGGGATCAAGGGATAGCGAGGGGGAAGGCAGATTAGGATACTGAATTCAATGATCAGCCATGATCGAGAGGAATGGTGGAGCAGTCTCGAAGGGCCAAATGGCCTCCTCCTGCTTCAGGTTTCTTTGTTTTTAAGTCCAGGATCCTGGCCGGAACAAGTCTCTCCGTTGACGCTTTCCAGCTGTTGCTCTTCCTCCTCAGTGAAGAAATATTTCCTGGTGACTATTCTGACAGCTGACCCAGAAACAGTAACATGTGACAGCTTTTGACCCAGAAACCCTATCAGTTGCTAAGCAACCCAAAAGTTCAGGAACACGAAGAGCTTGTGAGCCTCAGACTTTCCGTTCGTGCACATACCAGGAGCAGGCCGCACCCAGATAATTCAGCACCTTTTATTTCCTTGGAGCTCAGGACTAGCCCAGTGCAGAAGGAGAAGGATCTGCACAAAAATCCGGTTCGGTGACGGGGATTGAAGTGCCATAATCCCTGGGAGAAGGAAAAGGATTTTGGGTGGGGAGAAGTCCCTGGAAGTGTCCTAGACAGGGAATAAGGGAGGGGGGGGGGGGGGGGGTGGGGAAGGAAGTGGCCTCAAAATGAAGCACCAAAGAAAGGACAAAGACAGGGGACAGAATCAGGTCCCAATTGAGAAAAAGAGAGAAGCAAAGACATGGACTCTAATTAGAGAAAAGGGGAAGCCAGGGGTGGACTTTAAGTGAAGTGGACTTGGGAGAGGCTGTGGTCATCATAGAGGACTAAGTCAAAGCCCTGGTAATCCAAGAAAGCAGCCAAATGTCGGTGACTCCATGCTGCAGGTTGTTGGGGCAAAGTTACCTCTTTGAAGCAGGAGCACTCTGTTTGATAGAAATCTACAAGATTAGGAGGGGTGTAGACAGAGTGGATAGTCAGAAACTTTCTCCCAGCGTGGGCACCATTGAAGGTGCGAGGGGCAATGTTTAAAGGAGATGTTGCTGGGGGTGGGGGAGATGCGGAGGGTAGTGGAAGCAGATACGATAGTGACTTTTAAGGGGCATCTTGACAAATACATGAATAGGATGGGAATGGAGGGATATGATCCCTGGAAGGTTTTAGTTAAGTCTGACAGCATGGTCGGTGCAGGCTTGGAGAGCCGAAGGGCCTGTTCCTGTGCTGTAATTTTCTTTGTTCTTTATTCTTTGGTACAGTCGAAGATCTTAACTTGTGTTTGTGAATTGAGGTTTGAGTGTGTGCAGGAATCCAGGGGAATGGAATCTCAGAATTAAAATCCTGCAAGACAGGCCATCCTTGAGGCAGTCCAGGTTGCAGCAACATATGGAGAGAATTCCAAGGTCAGATCTTCGAAGATGAAGATCTAATAGCGGAGATGGAATTCCAGTGAGATTGGTTGACTCACAGTGTGACTAGCATCGGCATGCATGGTTAGGAAATCCATGGAATCTATTTTGGTTGCACTTGTCATTTATTGTACAGTGTGATATGCCTGTTAATTCGCCTGTATCTCATACTTAGCTTGAATGTTTTAGTATAAGCTCCATAATTTAACTTGTTTTATCTTTCTCATCTTTTAAAGTTCATTTTTGCTCGTTCAAAATAATTTCACAGCACTTCATTGCAGTGTTAATGTAAGCCTACTTGTGACACTAATAAATAAACTTCTTTAAACTCCACGGAAACTTGTGGTTTCGCTCTCTTAGCGAGTATTCCAAATCTCAAACATTGTTTAATTTAAACAAAATGTTGGTTTCCAACCAGATCTCACCAACAATTTGGACATCTGACCAAGGATCATAACGCAGTTAGGAAAATCTGTAATTACTTTAAAATATTTAGGGTATTTCTATTAATCTTAACATGTTTGAAAAGGACTTTAAAGATTTGGCATCAATTGTAATTTGTTTGGATAGTGAGAAATACTGATCCATGTGACCTGCTGATCCTTGGCCTGGAAGCAATACCAATGGGAAGGGAGTTAAAATGTGGATCTGGTGTGGCACACAGCTGCAGACAGAAGGAGAAGCAGAATCAGAAGAGGGGTTGAGAAGATTCCGGAAGGAAATGCACCACAGAGGGGAGATGTGGCCTATTTACATGGAAGCTGAGGCCTTGAGAGAATGGATTGGAATTCTGCTTGGAATAATTGTGTGTCTGAAGTGGTATCCTCCGGGCAGAGTGAGCTGCCTAATCAATTAACAAAATTGTCTCTCTTAAATGTGCAGTTTAATGTGTAAGTTATATTTCACAGTGACTGTGATTTGCCTGTAACTTTGCAATAATTTATGTTGGCTCTGATTTCATGTTAAAGGAAAGCATAATCAGTGATATCTTGCTTGGTAATCTCTTCAGCTGAGTGGCCATCCTGTCCATTTCTTTCTTCTGGTTTTACAATCATCGCAGGAATTAGAACACTATTTCTCTTTCCTCTTCACATTTAACATAATTGAAGATATGGTGGGGGGGGGGGGTGGAGCGTGCGGGGGGCGGAGGCGGAGGTCGGGGGGAGGGGGTGCGGGGCGGGGAGGTAGGCAATCCTCCCAAAAATATTCCAAGTGTTGAATTTGCATGCAACCCGGAGTAAATCATGCTGTTCTTTTCAGTGGGAGTTTCGAAGTGAATCTCCCACATTTGTGTGCTCGTGTGAGTCCCATTGAAAATGGAATTCCGGCTGGAGAGACTGGCAGCCTGGCGCTGAGTGGGCCACTGCGCATGGACCAATGTGTCAGTGCTGAGATCAGCGTATGCGCAGTGGCCCCCCCGTACTGCCAGCCTCCCCATTGCTCGCCAGCTTGGTCACTGGCCAGCCCTGTGACCCGCATTGCCGGCCCAATCACTTCGCCCCCTCCCGCCGATGTATTCAGGTAGCCTTGACCCTCCCCACCCCAGGACTGCCTTGACCTCCCCCGCCCTCGCAGCCCCGATCTCCCGATTCCCTCTCCCAGCGGCCCCAACTGAACCCCTGTGTAGTCCCGCCCTCCCTTGGCAGGCTGCCCTCCCCTCCCTCTCCACCTCCCCCCCCCCCCCGCCACCCAGTGCCCAGCCCCGATTGCTGGTGCCCCTTCCTCTGTCCCCCAGCTGGAGTGCAGAGTGGAAGTGAGACCCACCCCCCCCCCCCCCCCCCATCCCCACTGATTGTCCCCCTGACGTCCCATTAGGCCCTGCTCACTTGGCAGTGCCTGATACCTGGTGGGCAATTCAAGGTGTCCCCTCAACATTGGCACTTTGCCCATTGGGCAATGCAAGGGGATTAGGCTGGCACTGCCGGGCTGGCAATATCCAGGCCCCACCCCCCGCCCCCCCCAGGTATCCGACCCTCTGGGAGCCTCAATTGACCCCCTTCACGCCAGCTCCTCGCTAGTGGGGAGTGATAGTAAACCTCGCTGGAGTGATCTACTCCTGGCTGGGGGTTGAGGTGGGGAGGGGGGGGCGGTGGGGGGGGAGCGGGGTTGTGGTGGGGGGGGGTGGGGTGGCGGGCGACTAGTATTGGGAGATACTCGCGGGCCCACAGACTTCAGTCCCAGGCCTGCAAATGGCATTTAAAATATATGGTTATAAAAATTGCCATAATGTACGCAGCTCTGCACCAATTTTTGACGTGGAGCTGATGACATCGGCAATCGGGCAACCAGAGACCCGCAGAGCCAATGGTGCCCAGCGGGGAGCCCACAGAATGGCCTCTGCTCGAGTCTCCAGACCTGTTGGGCTACAAAAGCAACGGAATGGGATGGGAGAATCATCCCCATGATTTTGAATTTAGTGTCGGTCTTGGTTCAGTTCACAGCCCTTTTATTAGAAATCAGAGGATTGTGTGTTCAAGTCCCCTTAGAGAGCACATCAATCTAGGCTAGTCCCCCCCCCCACCCCCCTGTGCAGCAGCAAGTGAGTGTTGTCTCTGGAGTTAGATGTTAAACTGAGGACCCCTCAGATGGAAAGAAAATCCCATGGCTCCATTCACAGCAGTGAGTCAACCATCATGCCTTGTTGAATATCTACCCTTTAATAAGGATAATAATAATAATAAAAAACAGATTTCCTGGTTGTTATAATCTTACCGAGGCCAGTCTACCCTCACTAATCACCCTTTATTTACAGTGTGTTTGGAATGCCGCTCAGTATCTAGAATGCAGATCAGTGCTGAGTCCTTCCACTACTGGCCTGAGTGGATCTAACGGTGTTTAAATCTCTTCACTACTCCTTCCTGATTAACTGGGATACATGAATTGGCAGAGATTAGAGATGTGGACAAAGTGAATGTGTTTAGTTTAATTTAGAAAGGAATCATGTCATAGATTCATAGAGGTTTACAGCATGGAAATAGGCCCTTTGGCCCAACTTGTCCATGCTGCTCTTTATCTTTAAACCCCTAAGCTAGTCCCAATTGCCCGCATTTGGCCCATATCCCTCTATACCCATCGTACCCATGTAATTGTCCAAATGTTTTTTAAAAGACTAAATTGTACCTGCCTCTATACCACCTCTGGCAGCTTGTTCCAGACACTCACCACCCTCAGTGTGAAAAAATTGCCTCACTTGACCCTTTTGTATCTCTTCCCTCTCACCTTAAACCTATGCCCTTTAGTTTTAGACTCCCTAACTTTGAGAAAAGATATTGACTATCTGATCGGCACAAGCTTGGTGGGCCGAAGGACTTGCTGCTGTCCTGTACTATTCTTTGTTCTTTAAATCTCTACTTGGTTAATAGGGGAACTTGCATTCTACGAGGCCCATGGAGAGATCTATTGATGGTCCCCTGTGGCCGTCATCGGATCGGTGATTACGGCATTTCTGTTTGCGGGAGCTTGCTGTGCACAGTTTGGTTGTGGTGCTTCTTACAAAAGTGACAGCACGTCAGAAGTATGTCATGGGCTGTAAAGTGCATCGGGGCATCCTACAGTCGTGAAAGATGCTCGTAGACATTCAAGTTTTCCTTCTTTTTTATTTTCAATCTCACGAGAATTGAAGGAGAAAGAAGCGGAAGAGAGGATTACCTTCCTTGAAAGCATGGTGAACCGTGGAGGAGATGCTGAAGTTCCATTTCGTGCCCATTTGTAGTTTCAGCGCAATCGGTCTGAATGTTTAAAGAGTTAGAAATTCAATATTAACAATGAAAAGAGTGTCGGCTTCAGTCCTATATCAATAATATATTCTAATCTCCTGCTTTTGAAGAAATCAAACTAGCCTCACTAAATATTATTTCTACTTGAATATTAGAAGTTATAAAAGGATATTAAACTCAATACAAGACACAGTGGAGGTTATAAATAATTCCATTCAAGCATTTCTCTTTCTGTTGACAAAACTTTATGAGGAATAATTTTACACGTTTTAAGAAAGCGGGTTTTTATGACGTGTTCGTGGAACAGTGAGTTATAATGGTCAGGATCGACAGCGAAAGTATCTTAACAATTTCATTGATTACCCGCTTGTTTTGCTCTGTTTTTTTGCCCGTGTGTAGTTTTTATTAATTCAGAAGCCTTGGTAAATACGAAGATACAGGAGGACCCAGGACTGAACGGAGAGCAGAGTGAGGTCGGATTTCTTTTCTTCCTGTTCACCCGCCACAGCTTTTCGGAAGTGCTCTCTGAAGCTGTGAAAAACTCCAGGATGAGTGGGGATGAATCCCCAAAGGAAAAGCAAACAAGTAAACTTTATTTTTGTGTAGCATTTCATGAAATTTTCAGTCGCTTTGCACCGGCCATGCCTACAGTTCACAGCAAGATCCCACAGTCAGTAAACAGTAGGGATGCTCAATTAGACTGCAAACAGACAAATAAAGTCCCTAATTGGCATGGGAGGGAAGGAAACATTTTCACTCCCCACTAGTCAGCCTCAGATGGACATTCCATGTTGCTTTTGTTTGCAAAGGAGGAATAAAAGAAAATTATTCGACTGATCAGACTTGTGGCTAAACTCAATGGCCCTGTAATCCCAGTGGGAAGCCATGCTTGAAATACAAGGCACTAATGCTGACTCTCTGATTTTCACATCACTGCACGAGGAAAGTTTCTTAGTTAAGCAAGTCCACCAACGCCTCTACTTTCTCAGAAGACTAAGGCAATTTGGCTTGTCAGCTACAACTCTTACCAAATTTTACAGATGTACTGTAGAAAGCATTCTTTCTGGTTTGTCACAGCTTGGTATGGGCTCCTGTTCTGCCCACAACCAGAAGGAACTACGAAAGGCCGTGAATGTAGCCCAATCTATCACGCAAATTAGCCTCCCATCCATTGGCTCTGCCTCGGAAAAGCAGCCAGCATAATTAAGGGCCCCACACACTCCTAACATTCTCTCTCCCACCTTCTTCCATTGGGAAAATGATATAAAAGTCTGTGGTCATGTACGAACTAACTCAAGAACAGCTTCTTCCCTGCTGCCATCAGACTTTTGAATGGACCTACCTTGGACCAAACTGATCTTTGTCTACACCCAAGTTACGGCTGTAAAATTCATCTTGCACTCTCTCCTTTCCTTCTCTATGAATGGTCTGCCTTATCTGTATAGCACACAAGAAATAACACTTTTCACTGCATGCTAATAGATGTGAAAATAATGAATCAAATCAAATTAAAATTCAGGATCAATGGAATTATTCTAGAACTGAAATGCAGAGAGGCAAATTGAAAATCAAACTGCTCCCTTTTCTAGTTGAGATATCCAGGTTTTAACACTGCTCTGTTTCAGAGGAGACCCTTCAGAATAGGATATATGACAAGTCGCACCATCTGAAAGGCACAGTCTCTCTCTTGCCTCTGGACTCCAAGCTCATCCTTTCGATATTAGGACTTCAGTATTTGTACCTGTAGCTCAGAGACACTTATCCTGTTTTGCCAACGAGCCTATAGGATGTTTGTATCAATGAATTAACATTGCAATGTTTGAGCCTTAGTCTGTGAATTCCAAACATTCCCAATGGAAACATGGGATCAGCAAACTTAATCTTGTGTGCTTTTTAATTTTACGTACATTCTTACCATTATCTGTTCCTTCTGAATTCCCTAACTTAATATTACTCCTCTCAGTGTTATTCTTTCACTTTATTTAAACTACTTTTGTCCTACACCAACACAAAACAGAAAATACTGGAAAATCTCAGCAAGTCTGATGGTGGAGAAAGGTTAGAGCCAATGTTTTGCGTCTGGATGAACCTTCATCACAGACTTCCCAGTCCTGGAACTTTCAGCATGCCTCTGGAGAGAGAGAGAGAGAGGCTGCCTTCCTCCAGTAGCTCCTGGCAGCAATTGAAATTAAACTAAAAATTTGGAATACTTTGGAAAAAAAGCCGTCCCCAGGCATATCAACAGGCCTGACAATCATCCTCAATCAAGCTCCACTCAGCAATCCCAGGGGGCACTAAAAACCCCAGGACCCTGCATTGGGCCAGATTAAAAATAAAGATGATCTCAATTACACTGCCTCAGCAGCAATAAAGTCACAGACAACACAGCACCAATAAAATGCTAAGATCTGCTTGAAGCATCCTGCAGAG
The DNA here is from genome assembly GCF_965287045.1 of Carcharhinus amblyrhynchos. NCBI lineage: Eukaryota > Metazoa > Chordata > Chondrichthyes > Carcharhiniformes > Carcharhinidae > Carcharhinus > Carcharhinus amblyrhynchos. The sequence continues at coordinate 3,847,871 of NC_137336.1, read as the reverse complement.
AAACTTGATTAAAATACATTTCTTAAAGGCACAGCACCACCAAGCGATACGTTGTCTTTGCACATTCTTAATTCGTGGAAATTGCTACATAATTTAACATGCAGCTCCTTCACTCAGAAGAAATTTTGGTCGTCCAGGTTTCTGATCCATGAAGTGTGGGCTGATTGAGGGATTTGAAGTTGACTAAGCATTGAAGGAAAACGCCTTAGCCTTCCAGAGTTCTTTGGAAAGGTCAGATACTCTTCTGGTTTATTAAGAGTAGATGTGAATGTCTATAGAGAACAGACAAGATCTGTGGAACTGTCCAGCTGTTGAATTATATGAATCTCCTACTCTTTATTTTTTTTTGAAAAAAAAGTCTGCAGTTGAAAAAAAATGTTTCTTGCAATTCTACATTCCTTGCTGACATAAACTTAAGTGTCATCATTATAGGATTAGTGCTGATTGATTTCTCTCAGAATGTATTCTTACCATAGTGAGGGTCCTGTAATTTCACAGTTTGGCTGACAGCTCCTAGTGGCCATAAAGGGATTAGTTATAAGAACATGAGTAGGCCATCTAGCCCTTTGAGCCTGCCCTGCCATTCAATAAGATCATGGCTGATCTGAAGTGGATCAGTTCCACTTTCCCACTCTCTCCCCATAACCCTTAATTCCCTTGTCTGTCAAAAATCTATCTACACGTGACTTAAATATATTTAGCAAGGTAGCCTCCACCACTTCAATGCGCAGAGAATTCCAGAGATTTACCAACCTTTGAGTGAAGAAGTTCCTCATCAACTCCGATCTAAACTGCACCCCCCCCCACCCCTTATGTTGAGGCTGTGCCCTCCAGTCCTGCTATCCTTTCTAAGCAGGAAGAATCTCTCTACCTCTACCCGATCCATCCCCTTCATTATCTTACACGTCTCTATAAGATCCCCCCTCATCCTTCTAAACTCCAACGAGTACAGACCCAGTCTATTTAGTCTCTCTTCATAGTCCAACCCTCTCATCTCCAGTATCAGCCTAGTGAACCTCCTCTGCACTCCCTCCAAGGCCAAAATATCCTGTGCAAGTGCGGCAACCAAAGCTGCACACAGTACTCCAGCTGCGGCCTCACCAGTACCCTGTACAGTTGCAGCAAGACTTCCCTACTTTTATATTCTATCCCCCTCACTATAAAGGCCAACATTCCATTTGCCTTCTTGATATCTTTTATGTGAGTCTATAAATACAAATATCTATTTTTCTAAAGGATTTTTACAAAGGATTCTTGAAGGAATTCAATTTTATTCAATGGGTTTTTTGTCAATGAGAATGCACTGTTACCAGATCCAAAGCTTTTGGAAGTCAGATGGCTAACAGCTAAACTTCTGAAAACATGATGTGAAAAGTAGCCAAACTGACACAATGTAAGGGGCATGATTCCCTGGCCATGCTCGCCTCAAAGTATCCTGCTCGAGGTCAATGGACCTTTGCATGGTCCGCCTGCCCATCTGCTACAACTCCCATGGTGGGTGGGATGGGAGAATTCTGGCCAAAATCTGTGAAGTAGCTTGTTTTGGCAAGCAAGAGTGATAAGATGTCATCAGCATGAGATTGCTGTGGTTGCTACAACAGAGAAAAAGAACCTGGGCAGTAGAGGTGGGCTGTTTTCACAAACTAACATTGAGAAAAGCTTTCTCAATGATTGGTCCCTCAGATCTCACTGCTGAGATTCTGAGCCTCCACCTTTCTGTTTTACCCAGAAATGTTGACCCTAGAACAAGGGTGTCAATTTTTTTTTTGACTAACGAAACCTTAATAGCTACCAATAACTTTTTTAAATTTCCTGGGATCTGCCCATGGTGGACAGTAGGTGAGATACTGCTGAGGGTGCAAAGGCGAAGGGTGGTGAGTGGGTATATCAGGGGTTGGCATGAGCGGGCACTGAGTTAGCATGGTGTGAAGGCCCATGAGAGGGTGGGGCATGATTTGGCATTGTCAGAGCACGGAAAGTGTGTGCAGAGTGATGGGGGGTGGGGGATGGAGGGGAGAGAGGGCCAGAAGGCTGCTTCTTGATGATGTTGTTTTCATGATAACTCCACTCTTCTCCGCCGAGAACAAAACATCCGGCACTTTTTCCCAAGTGGAGTTGGAAAATTTTGTAACTTGGGAGTGAAGAATCGGCCCTATGTAATTCACGTATTCCTTTTAATATGTATGCAAATCCATTTTACCCCTTCTTAGGACTTCATAAAGTTAGAAGTTACTGTGCGCCTTCGTCATCCCTTCCTCATTCTTAGAGTCAGCAGAATCAAGGCTTTCTAATCTAATTCTTACTTCTCTCCTGCTCCTTTCGATCCTTGTCAGTGTCAACATTACAGACTTTACTAGATTTTGCTCCAAAGAATATTTGCCGTACTCGAGTTTATTTTGGAGCTAAGACATCAGCTGTAGCCAATCAAAGGTCATGAAACACAGAGTTGAATTTTAATCGAATTTAGGGAACTGTGAAAGTGGAAACCCAGCAGCATGTAGAATTCAGCTCAGATAGACCCATCATTTCACATTAAACCAAACCCCTTTGTCTGTTTGATGTGCGCCCATCAGTATTAATTGAGGGTGGCACTTAACAGTTGAAGGATATTTTTGTTCTTTGATGTTTTTCCCGAGATGGTATCACCTTCTGCAAAGGGAGAGGCTAAAGGGTAAGCACCTGGCTGTTAGCAGTCACATTCCATCACTGGATTATTTCATTGTCTTCCAAATCAGTATTCAGACCATTGCAGCTGGACTCAACCCAACATACACTTTCCTACTTATAAAGAGGGAGAAAATCAAAAATAAATGTTTCTTTTTGGCTAGATTTATCAGCTCAAAATGCAGCCAAGAATAAGCAAGTTGTAAAAGACAATGTTCAGATTTTCTGTGAATTTTCTGGTGTATTGTTATTGGCTTTGCCGGTTTTCTAACCCTCTACTTTAGAACAATGCAGCAAAGGAATAGGCTCTTTGGCCCCTCAATGTTGTGCCCAACATGATGCCATGAATCCCTTCTGCCTGCCCTTGCTCCATATCCTTCTCACATATTCAATTGCTTGTCTAAAAGCCCCTTAAACGCCCCTATCGTATCTGCCCGCACCGCCACTCCCGGCAGCGCATTCCAAACACCTACCACTCTCCGTATAAATCTCATCCCTCATTTCTCCTTTGAGCTTTATTCCTCTCACCTTAATTGCCTGCCCCCTGATATTAGATATTTCAACTCTGGAAAAAGATTCTGACTGTCAACCCTGTCTATGCCTCCCATAATTTTATAGACTTCTATCAGATCTTCCCCTCAGTCTCAGCCATTCCAGAGAAAACAACACCATTTCTCCAGCCTCTCCTTTTGGCTCATACCCTCTACTCCAGGCAGCATCCTGGTAAACCTCTTCTGCACCCTCTCCAAAGCCTCCACATCCTTCCTGTAATGAGGTGATCAGAATTGAAGTGCAGCCTAGCCAAAGTTTTATAAAGTTGCAACATGACATTCGGATTCCTTACGCGAGGAATCTTTCAAAAGTCAGTATGATAGAGTCAGTCATGCAGGGCAGAAAAGGCCCTTTGGCCCATTGAGTCTGCCCCAGCAATAACTACCACTAATAGCACTAATCGCATTTTTCTGCATGCGTCCCATATCTTTGAATGTTATGATATTTAAGGTACTCATCCAAATATTTTTTGAGACTGTAAGTCAATAAGACCAGAAGATAAGGGAGCAGAATTAGGCCATTCGGCCCATCGAATCTGCTTCACCATTTGATCATGTCTGATATGTTTCTCAACTCCATTCTCCAACCTTTTACCCATAACCTTTGACCCCCTCACCAATCAAGAAGCTCTCTATCTGTGTTGTAAATACACTCAATGACCTGGCTTCCACAGTCTTCTCTAGCAATGACTTTCAGTGACCTATGTACCTGTATATCCAGATCCCTTTGCCTATCAATACTCTTAAGGGTTCTGCCATTTACTGTAGATTCCCTATCCGTATTACACCTTCCAAAATGCATAACCTCAGTTTTGTCTGGAATAACCGTTCCTCATATGGCAAACTCTTCATTTCTGGGATCATTCTTGCGAACCTCCTCTGGACCCTCTCCAAGGCCTTAGATACCGGTCTCAAAATTTCTCACAATATCCAATTGTGTTCTGACCAGTGCCTTATAAAGCCTCCACAGCCCATCCATGTGTTTGTCTCTTAGTCCTCTCAAAATGAATGCTAACATTGAGGTTTCTGTCCTTCACTATCCACGACATTTCCTGGACAGATTCCCACTACCATCAGAGTGATTTTCTTTTCTCAAATTCCCCCTGATTCTCCCACCTCTGACCATGAGCTCTGCCTCCTAGTAATTGATCTCTCAAACAAGGGGAATGGCTACTCCTTTCTCACCCTGTCCATACCCTTCAGAATCTTATGCACCTCAACCAGCCTTCTCTGCCCTAAAGAAAACAATCCAAATATATCCAGTCTCTCCTTATATCTCAAATGCTCCATCCCAGGCAACATCCTGCTGAATCTCCTCTATACCTCCTCTAATGCTATCAAAACCTTTCCATAGTGAGGTGACCAGAACTGCATACAGTGCTCCAGCTGTGGCCTAACCAATGCTCTGTACAGCTCCTCCTTGTTCTTATACTCTAAACCATGACAGATAAAAACCAATGGTGTTTTTGCTTTATTGTGTCTGAGGCAGTTTTTGGGTAGCATTATGGTGCAGTGGTTAGCACTGCTGCCTCACAGCACCAGGGACCCAGATTTGATTCCTACCTTGGTTTACTGTCTGTGTGGAGTCTGCACTTCCTGTCTGTGTCTGCATGGGTTCCCTCCAGATGCTCCGGCTTAGGTACATTGGCCGTGCTGAATTCCCAATTGATGTATCCGAACAGTGGGGATTTTCACAGTAGCTTCATTGCAGTGTTAGAACATAGAACATAGAACACTACAGCACAAACAGGCCCTTCGGCCCATGAGTTGCGCCGATCACATCAACACCTATCTATAACCCCCAATCCCATAAAACCCCATATACTCATCCAGAAGTCTTTTAAAAGACCCCAGCGAGTTCGCCTCCACCACCACTGACGGCAGCCGATTCCACTCACTCACCACCCTCTGAGTGAAAAACTTACCCCTAACATCACTTCTGTACTTTCCTCCCCGCACCTTAAACCTGTGTCCTCTCGTAGCGACCATTTCATCCCGGGGAAATAGCCTCTGAGAATCCACCCTATCCATTCCTCTCAACATTTTATAAACCTCTATCAGGTCGCCTCTCAACCTTCGTCTCTCCAGGGAAAAGACCCAGCTCCCTCAACCTATCTTCATAAGGCATGCCTCCCAGTCCAGGCAACATCCTTGTAAATCTCCTCTGTACCCTTTCAATAGCTTCTACGTCTTTCCTATAGTGAGGCGACCAGAACTGCGCACAGTACTCCAAATGAGGCCTGACAAGGGTCTTATAAAGTTGCAGCATTACCTCCCGACTCCTAAACTCAATCCCTCGATTAATGAAGGCCAGTACACCATACGCCTTCTTGACCACCTCTTCCACCTGTGAGGCCGATTTAAGAGTCCTGTGGACCCAGACCCCAAGATCCTTCTGCTCTTCAACACTACTAAGACTCCTGCCCTTGATACTGTACTCGTTCATCCCGTTGGTTCTGCCAAAATGGACGACTATGCATTTATCCGTGTTGAAGTCCATCTGCCACTTCTCCGCCCAGTCCTGCATCCTATTTATGTCCTGCTGCAACTTTTGACATCCTTCCAGACCATCCACAACACCACCGACCTTCGTGTCATCAGCGAACTTACTTACCCATCCCTCCACTTCCTCATCCAGGTCATTTATGAAAATGACAAACAGCAAGGGTCCTAGAACAGATCCCTGGGGCACTCCACTGGTGACTGACCTCCATTCAGAAAAAGACCCATCCACAACCACTCTCTGCCTTCTGCAGGCAAGCCAGTTCTGGATCCACAAGGCCAAAGGCCCTTGGATCCCATGCCCTCTCACCTTCTCAAGAAGTCTTGCATGGGGGACCTTATCAAACGCCTTGCTGAAGTCCATGTACACCACGTCCACGGCACTTCCTTCGTCACTTCCTTGTTAATGTAAGTCTACTTGTGACACTAATAAATGAGCTTTAAGCTTAAACTTAATTTTGTCAGGGGAGGGTTTTTCACTGGCCTAGACCTAGGCGCTGCAGTGCATTTCTTTTATATTTGTTTCTGGAATGTGGGCATCACTGGCAAGATCTTTATTTTCTGTCCATCCCTAACCACCCTTGAGAAGGTGATGGCGAGCTGTCTTCTTGAGTCACTGCCCTTCATGTGGCATAGGTACACCCACATTGGTGTTAGAAAATGCTGTTACCTCGGCCAGAATCATTCATGACAGTGATGCGTCGGTAATATAATTGGACTAGTAATCCAGAGCCTCGGGTAAAGCTTGGGGAAGAAGGGTTCAAATCCTACCATGGCAGCAAACTGAACATTCTAATAATAGCAGGTGGCGCTGACAATGAAACTGTCATCAATTGAGGTGAAAACCCATCTAGCTCAAAGATATTTTTTAGGGAAGGAAATCTGCCGTCCTTACTCGATCTGGCCTACAAGTGACTCCAGAGGCACAGCAATGTGGCTGACTCGTAACTCTCCTCTGAAATGACTGAGCAAGCCACTCAGTTTTAAAGATACATTAAGAGTGGACAATAAATGGTGGCTTTGACGGCACCATCCACATCCCATTCACAGACTAACAAGTAAACTGAATAATGACTTTAGTTTATGGTCCCAGAGTGTTACCCATAATGAATATAATGTCAGACTGAATTAATTAATAAACAGCTTAAATACAATGCTTACAGGCTTAGGAAGGACAGACACATATAAAGCTGAAATTCCACATTCTGAAATAATGGAAAAGTGAGCTGATTAAAACAGAGGATGGGTGCCCAGGTAATTCCAAACAGTGTCATGGATTCGAGGGTAGTTTGATTTGAACAGCAGGGAATCTTTATAACCGGGGTGATGGACTGACCTGCTTTTACACAGCAACTTTCACAACCTCTGGGTGTCCCAAAGCTCTTTATCACTTCACTGCCCCCTTCTCAGCACTCACTCCTCAATTCACAAACTCGCTGCGCGTGTCTGATTCATGCCTTTTGCCAATAGCCACTCGTAACTCTCTCCTCGCACAGGAGAAAACAACACATCATCGGGAAAATAATACAAAGTGCAACAGCCAACATCATAGACTTCGCCCAGGTGAAAGGGGAGGCACAGGAGACCAAGAAAAACCAACATTGGACATGATGGTCGGACATTTATCACCCCGTCTGACACGGGAATCAGGGCGGACGAGGGGCGGACTATGGAGAGGTACATTGACCTTGGGCGGGATTTTACAGTTTTGGGATGAGTGAGGCCGTGAAATCCCACCCGATGAATCTGGAAGCCTCTCTCATGAGGCTGGCATTATTTTCCTCTTCATGTCTGAGTCATCAGCACAGTAGGAGAGACAGTCGCCTAGTGGTACTGTCACTGCAGTAGTAATCCACAGACCCAGGGGAATTCAGGGTCAAAACCCATCAGGGCAGATGGTGAAATTGGATTTTTTTTAAAATCTGGAATTAAAAATTTGATGATGATCCTGAAACGATTGTCGATTGTCGTATAAATCCATTTGGCTCACTAATGTCCTTTAGGGAAGGAAATCTGCCATCCTTACCTGGTCTGACCTATGTGTGACTCCAGAGCCACAGCAATGTGGTTAACTTTTAAATGTCCCCTCAAAGATGCCCACATCCCATGGATGAATATAAAAAAAGTAGCCTTTTAGATTATCGAATCCATGCTGTCTTATTGTATAGCAATGTACTTATCCCCATTCACCTGCTCCATTTCCATTACCTTACAGGTTTAGACCTTAGGTAACTATTAAATTTCCTTTTGAAATTTACTGTCTCCACCTCTATCACCCTTCCTGTCATTAACATTTCCTGGTCATTACCGTTCACATTCCCCCTGCGCACTCACCCAGAACTTTCCACCTGTCTTGGTGAGTCCATTGGAAACTTGGAGCTGAGTGGTGCTGATGGGGAAGAGGTTTTTCCTGCTTTTTATCCTCACTTCATTCAGTCTCTCCAGCCCAGTCAGAATTTTATATGTTTCAATAAGATTCCCTCTTGTTCTTCAAAATTCCAGTGAATACAGGCCCAGTCAATCCAATCTGTCCTCATATGACAATCCTGCCATCTCAGGAACCAGTCTGCTGAACCTTCGCTGCACTCCCTCTATGGCAAGTGTATCTTTTCTTAGATAAGGAGACCAAAACTGTACACAATGCTCCAGGTGTGGTCTCACCAAGGCCCTGCACAGCTTCAGTAAGACATCCTTGCTCCGATATAGAAGCAAATTACTGCGGATGCTGGAATTTGAAATCAAAAGAGAAAATGCTGGAAAATCTCAGCAGGTCTGGCAGCATCTGTAAGGAGAGAAAAAGGCTGATGTTTCAAGTCCAGAGCTGGACTCGAAACATCAGCTCTTTTTTCTGCTTACAGATGCTGCCAGACCTGCTGAGATTTTCCAGCATTTTTTCACCCTTGTTCCAGTATTCAAAACCTCTTGCAATGAAGGCAAATATACCACTTGACTTCCTATCTGCTTGCTGGACTTTCTTGCTTTCAGTGACTGGTATACAAGGAAATCCAGGCCCCTTTGTACATCAACATTTCCCAATCTATCACCATTTAACTAATACTCTGCTATTCTGTTTCTCCATCCAAAGCGGATGTCACATTTATCCACATTATTCTGCATCTGCCACGTATTTCCCCACTCGCTCAATTTGTCTAAATCATCTCAAAGCCTCTTAACATCCTCCTCAGCACTCACATTCCCACCAAATTGTGTGTCATCAGAAATTTGTAAATACTACATTTGGTTTCATCATCCAAATCATTGCTGTATATTGTGAATAACTGGGAAGAACTCCATGAGTCACCACTGTCACTTTGAAAGACAAATATTCGATTTGATCAGGTTCGCGTTTAAAGAATTTATCTGATACGCATCATAGACCATCTTTTTATTTGTTTCATAATATTTTTTATTCTCCTCATCATTCAAGAAGCTCTGAATTTACTTCCCTGACCTTTCACTTCTGGTGGAACGCAGACTGCCTGACTCTGACACATCTGTTCCTGAAAAATCATCCATTGTTCAAAGAACAAAGAACAACACAACATGGGAAACAGGGCCTTCGGCCCAACGAGTCTGTGCCACCATTTTAACATTGTGAGTGCCCTCTTCTACCTATGACCTTTGTCTACGCCTATTGGGCTCCATAATAAAGGAACCATAACCAGATTGAGGGACGCCTAATTTCGGGACAATTTGTTAACACCAATCAGCCCAAGAGCACGTTTTTGGGGTGTGGGAGGAAACCGGAGCACCCGGAGAAAACCCCCGCAAGCACAGGGAGAATGTGCAAACTCCCACAGACACCGGCCCAAATCCAGTATCTGCACAGCAAACAGTGATAGTCACTGAGCTGTCGTGTTGCCCGTCAGCTGGTCCAGTTTAAGCGCATGCTAACGACGTGAAGCACTAGGCAACTCTCGAAGCAACATGCAACAGCAGACTTCGCACGACCCACCGCGTGTATGCCCCTTGTTGGACAACAAGGCGGACTGAATCACCTGTGGATTAAAAGAAAAGACATCAATCAACATGCACAATTTATAGACATTCACGGAATCCCCAGAAGCTCAGAAGTAAGACAAGTGTGCCATAAAATATGTTGGAAGGTCCATAGGAATCAATTGATTCTCAGGATCGTCCCAAGGCTCTTAATCCTTATTTAGAACAGTCTCCTGTATCCCTCCACCTCTATTCCGCTCATGTGTCTTTCTAAGTAAACCTTAAACAACTCTAGCATGCCTGCCACCACCACCCTACTTGGCTGTGCATTCCAGGCCCCCACAACCCTCTGTGTGAAAAATCTCCCTCTAAAATCTGAATTAGACCTCGCCCCCCTCATCCTAAGCCTGTGGCCTATTCCTTTATTGTTCTTCCTGCATTCTTTGGTTCCCTTTCACCCAGGCTCGATAACCTCTCATCATATTAACATAAGAACATAAGAAATAGGAGCAGGAGTAGGCCATCTGCTCAGTTCCACTTTCCCGCTTTCTCCCCATAACCCTTAATCCCCTCTCTTATCAAAAACCCATCAACCCGCGTCGGTTAAAGTCTAACAGGTTTATTTAGTAGCACGAGCTTTCGGAGCACTGATCCTTCATCGCCTGACTTCTTACTGTGCTCACCCCAGTCCAGTGCTGGCCTCTTCATATCATCATATTGAAGTTAGCCACTTTGTGATTTTAAAATTTTCTACTGGGTTATTCCTCTTTATTAATCTATAAACATTGATACAATGATCAATCTTAACCGAAAGAAGGTGTAGCTTCAAAATAGACAGTCTCTGATATAAGTCTGAGATGAGGAGGAATTGTATCACTCAGAGAATCTTTCATCTTTGGAATATTCTTTTACAGAGGGAAATGAAGGTTGCATTATTGAATATATTCAAGGATGAGTTAGTCAGATCTTGATTGACAAGGGAGTTAAGGATTATGACGGACAGGCAGGAAAGTGGAGTTAAGGCCACCATCTGATAAATTAGATCTTATTGAATGGTCAAGCTGGTTCAAGAAGGGATAACCCTGCTGATAATTCTCATGTTCTAATATTAATGATGAGAACGTTCTAACAGTGACGAGTACAGGAATGAGATAGAGAATCTGGTGAACTGTTGCAGCAACAGTAATCTCTGTCTCAATGTCAACAAAATGAAGGAGATTGTCATCGACTTCAGGAAACGTAAAGGAGAACATGCCCCTGTCTAGATCAACAAGGACGAAGTAGAAAGCGTTGAGAGCTTCAGGTTTTTAGGAGTCCAGATCACCAACAACCTGAGCTGGTCCTCCCGTGCCAACACTATAGTTAAGAAAGCCCCACCAAAGCCTCTATTTTCTCAGAAGAGGCTTTCTAAGAAAATTTGGCACGTCGGCTATGACTCTCATCAACCTTTACAGATGCACCATGGAAAGCATTCTTTCTGGTTGTATCACCGCTTGGTACGGCTCCTGCTCTGCCCAAGACTGCGAGGGACTACAAAAGATTGTGAATGTAGCCCAAACCATCATGCAAACCAGCCTCCCATTCATTGACTCTGTCTACACTTTCTGCTGCTTTAGAAAAGCAGCCAGCATAATTAAGGACTCCACACCTATCAAATAGTCTCTCTTTCACGTTCTTCCTTCGGGTAAAAGATACAAAAGTCTGAGGTCACGTACCAACCAACTCAAGAACAGCTTCTTCCCTGTTGTCATCACACTTTTGAATGGATTTCCCTTGCATTAAGTTGATCTTTCTCTACAGCACAGCTATGACTGTGATAGTACATTGTGCAGTATCTCATTTCCTTCTCTAAGAAAGGTATGCTTTGCCCGTATAGCATACAAGAAACAATACTTTTCACCGTATGTTAATACATGTGACAACAATAAATCAAATCAAAACAAATGTTAAGTTAAGCCTTTCCCACTGGCACTTGGCCCAACTTAGTTGATAGTGGGAGATTCAGTAATGTTAATGCTATTGAATGAGAAGGGATGATGGTTCGATTCTCTCCTGTTGGTCAGGTTCATTACCTGGCACTTGTGGGGTGTGAATGTTTCTTGTTGATCTGCCAAAGGCTGGAAATTGCCCAGGTCTTGCTGCACATGGGAACAGACTGCTTCAGTGTTTGAGGAGTTATGAATAGTGCAGTCATCAACGAACATCCCCAAATCTGACCTAATGATGGAAGGAAGGTCATTGATGAAGCAATTGAAGATTGTTGGATCTAGGACACTACCTTGAGGAACTCCTGCAGCGATATCTTGGAATGGAGATGATTGACCTCCAACCACCAACCTCGAACCACCGCAGCCATCTCCCTTTGTGTCAGGAATGGCTCCAAGCAGTGGAGGCATTCCCTCTGGTCCCCATTGATCCCAGTTTTGCTAGCTGCCTCCGGAAAATCAGCCAGCATAATTAAGGACCCCATGCACCTCGTTGGGAAAAAGATACAAAAGATACAAAAGTCTGAGCTCACTGTACCAACTGACTCAAGGACAGCTTCTTCCCTTCTGCCATCAGACTTTTGAATGGACTTACCTTGCATTCAGTTGATCTTTCTCTACACCCCAGTTATGACTGTAACACTATATTCTGCACTCTCTCCTTTCCTCCCCTATGAACTGTATGCTTTGTCTGTATAGTGCGCAAGAAACAATACTTTTCACTGTATGCCAATATATATGACAATAATAAATCAATCAATCAATAGTCAGTCAGACTCCTTGATGTGACAGTAAGTCAAATGCTGCCTTGATGTCAAGGGCCGTCGCTCTCACCTCACCTCTGGTGTTCAGCTCTTTTGTCCATGTTGGGATCAGGGCTGCAAGAGGTCGGGAGCTGAGTGATCCCGGTGGGACCCAAACTGAGCGACCCTGAGCAGGTTAATGCAGATTGAGAGTACTGTTGCTGACCTCCTCCATCGCTGCGCCGATGATCAAGAGGGATCTGAAGGGTCAGTAATTGGCTGGGTTAGATTGGTCCAGCTTTTTGTGGATGGGACGTTCCACATGACTGGGTAGATACCATATTGTAGCTACACTGGGACAGCTTGGCTAGGGGTACAGCTTTTCAGCACCATGTTGTCAGGGCCGATAGCCCTTATTGCACCCAGTACTTTGAAATTGAGTGAACACATGGAATTAACCAAGTTGGCAGAGCTTTGGGCTCAGGAAGCTGTGTGCACGGCTCCCAAAGTTAGGGTTAAATAAATTGAGGAAAGACAAGATTCCACAGTTGTCGGAGCGTAGATTCCTTGTATGGGCATGGCCCAGTGGGAATTAAAGGGATAGAAAGAAGCAAGGCAAAGGAGGGAACTGAGATCAAGAATGGGAATCAGTGAGGTTGCAATTGAATAAATTTCTCGTGTGTACCTGAAATTTGTAATCAAAATCAGAAGCTGCAACTCACTGACACTGCAACAAACAGCCATCAGTCAACACGTTGCTACTGCAGCCTCTATAGCTGTACTATCTCTAATTGCCCTGTGGTTTTTAAGCTGAAATAGCACAAATGACACCTTCTATAAAGACTTACCATGGCGAGATTTAATTGGCAGAGCACAAGGGAATTCCTGTGACATCTTCCCTGCTGTGTGTTAACTCCAATTTTATTTCCAACTGGAGAAGTGTGTGACAATCTTCCATCAGAGCAGAACATTACAGCCTTTTATGGTTAATTTATACAGCAGACTTTCTTTAGATCTATATGCTCCCCATACGTTGGTAATTCTTTTTCTCTAGTTAATAATAGCATGAGAGCCATGCTTGTTAAAGTGCGGAGTGTGCCCTGGGTGATCTGCAGGCTAACCCCAAATGTAAGAGGCTGAGAGACGGAATGGGGCCAATGTGAGAGAAAGGGACAGAACCCTTACCCCCAGCACAATGTCGCAAAACTAAACCAGCTCCGATGTGCGCTGCACGGGTTGTCACAACCACGCTGTAGTTTTACAAGCAGGATTTATGGTATTGTTGATTTTGTTTGGTTAATATTGATAAAAACTAAGGATCAATTTCCCAGAAGCAGATGATTGTGATGATTTTACTAACATATTAGAATGTTTCAAATAAACATGTTCTCTTGTAGAATTGATGCCTAAAAATATGCAAATTAATAATCAACAGTGTCACCATTCTGTCAATTATTTTGAATCAGATAGTGAGCAGATAGAACGGTACCGGGTGGTACTGATCAGTACTGTCAGTACTTGCTTGGTGGTCAGTTGTCCGCTGGATATTTTTTTCTTGCTTATGTGGTCTACACATAGAAACATTTGAAAACTATTAGTCTGGAGTCATTTTCACCCTCAGTGTACCCGAACAGGCACCAGAGTGTGGCGACTAGGGGATCTCACAGCAACTTCATTGCAGTGTTAATGTAAGCCTACTTGTGACACTAATAAATATACTTAAAAAAATAATTTTGCACCTCTCTGAAATAGAGAAAATTGATTAAATCTATTCTGAATGTTCCGTATCCCACCTGTATTTAAGTTTTAAAGCTTATTTATTAGTCACGAGTAAGCTTACATTAACACTGCAATGAAGCTACTGTGAAAATCCACCCGTTGCCACACTTGGCACCTCTTCGGGTAGACTGAGGGAGAATTTAGCACGGCCAATGCACATCACCAGCGTATCTTTGGGACTGTGAGAGGAAGCCAGAGCACCTGGAGGAAACCCACACAGACATGGGGAGAACGTGCAGGTTCTGCACAGACAGTGACCCAAGCCAGGAATCAAACCCAAGTGCTAACCACTGTGCCACCGTGCCACCATGCTGTATCATCACTTTGTTGAAATTAAATGCATTGTACTGGCTTTCCCATTCTTCCCCAGGACGTTAAACTATGGGGCATTTTTTCCTCCCCTCCAAATATTTATAGGTTTTGAAACAACTTGCACTCATTTAATATTTTCAATTCAGTAAGATGTCCCAAGGTGCTTCACAGGAGCATTTGCAGGCAGAATCTGAACTTAATAATTCGATATCAGGACAGGTACATAGAAGCTTGATCAAAGAGATAGGTGTCAATGAGGTAAAGGAAAATGCTGCAGACGCTGGAATGTGAAACAAAAACAGAAAATGCTGGAAAAGCTCAGTGGGTCTGACAGCATCTGTGGACAGAGAATAGAGCCAACGTTTCGAGTTAGGACGACCCTTTGTCAGAACTGAAGGCAAGTTAAACAGGACAAAGTTTATATTGAGGGCTGTGGGGGTGGGGAGGTGGTGGGGGTTGATAATTGATAGGAATGGAATGGACAAAAAGACAAAGGGAAAAATGGTGACGATAAAGGCTAGGAGTGGTGCTAATAGCATCCGTTCAGACTTCAGAATGTATAAATGGCAGACAAAGGTGCAGAGTGTAGGAATGCAGCAGTTGACCCTTGGGTGAGGATGATGTGAAGAGTTTAGAACTGGAAAAATAAAAATAAGAATGCAAATAAAAATGGATTAATAACATGAAAAAGGTAAATGGAAATGGGGTGAAGATGGCAAAAAGAATTCATGCCCGATGAACTCAATATTCAGTCCCAAAGGCTGTAAAGTGCCCAATCAGAAGATGTGATTCTGTTCCTCCAGTTTACACTGGAATTGCATTGGGGTGGCACAGCGGTTAGCACTGCTGCTTTACAGCACCAGAGACCCAGGCTCAGTTCCTGGCTTGGGTCACTGTCTGTGTGGAGTTTGCATGTTCTGCCCGTGTCTGCGTGGGTTTCCTCTGGGTGCTCCAGTTCCCTCCCACAGTCTGAAAGACGTGCTGGTTAGGTGCATTGTCCTGAACAGGTGCCAGATTGTGGCGTCTAGGTGAATTTCACAGTAACTTCATGGCAGTGTAAGCCTTAATTATGACTAATAAATAAACTTTTACTTTAAATGTTCACTAGAACATTCCAAAAGGCTAAGGGCTGACAAATAGACAGGAGAACAGGATAGTGTTGAAATGACAAGTGACAGGAAGGTCTGGGTGCTGCCTGCAGATGGACTGATGGTGTTCTGCAAAGTGGACACCCCATCTGTTTCTCCATTGTGTGTGTGTGTGTGTGTGTGTGTGTGTGTGTGTTGGTGTTAATGAGTGTCAGAAAACAGGAAAGAGCTGGAGGGATTCAGTGGGTAAATTCCAGAGCTCAGAGCTCTAGCAGTTGAAGGGACAGCTGCCACTGGGACACGATCAGAGATGCTCAAGGAGCTGGTTTTGGAAGAAGGTCAACTTCTCATTGGGTGGTTAGATTAGATGAGATTAGAGATAAAAAGTCATGGGGAGATTTGAAAACAAGGATGAGAATTCTCAGTCAGAGTTATTGTTATACTGGCCGTTAATATTGATCAGTCAACACAGAGGCAGTAGCTAAATGGGACTTGATGCAAGTTGGCCTTTTGCAATGGATACAAACATCACATATATAAGCTTGATCGCTCCTCATTACACCTCTCCATTGCTCTCATCTTCCCTTTCCAAAGCTAGAACCTATGCTTCTGATTACAGCCTATTACCCTGCAGTCAGCAACTGGGCCAAAATCCTGCAACTCCTGGTTGAACAACCATGTGGAGAACACCTTCACCTGTCAGAGCCGAATCTATCAAAAAGGCGTCTCACCAAATTTCTCACCCGGGTTGGACAATAAATTCTGACGTCATCAGTGCTGCCCCATATCCCAGTGATTTAAAAATACCTGTCCAGCTTGTAAATGGTGGAGCCTTCCCTTCCTTGCACATTACTGGCCAATTAATATGGAGTGTGTAGAGCTGGGAGCACTAAGGTGATGCGGCCCAGTGTAAGGATGCAGATTTGTATGTCTACTAAAGACTTCAAAAATATTGTGGGAGCGTGGGATGAGATGATATCCCTCCAGAGCATTCTCCACCACAGACTCATAGAATCGCTACAGGGCAAAAGAGGCCATTTGGCCATCAAGTCTCCACTGATTCTCCAACAGTGTAACTTATTAAGGCTCCCTCCCCCATCCTATCCCCATAAATCTTCACATTTCTCATGGATAATCGATCTAACTCAAACATCCTGGGACACTAAGGGATGATTTATTTTGACATCCACCTAACCCGCGCATCTTTGGAGTATTGGAAGAAACTACAGCACTACACAGACATGAGGGGGAGATCCACACAACAGTGACACAAGACCAAAATCCCAGGTGGCCATGTTACTCCCAACGCCACTGTTTGTTAGGGTTCCCTTTAGTGACACCAAAGAAGCTACCAAAAGCATGTGGGCCATCCTGATGAGAAAAAGCAGTCAAAATCAATGATTGTAGGAACATAGGGCTTAGGATCAGGAATAGAATATTCATCATTGAAGACTGCCCCACGTTTCAATCAGAAGATGATTTCTCAATTTCGGCCTAACCTCTACTTTCTTGTCCTCCCCCCCCATATCCTTTGGTTCCCTGGGTAGTATAAATCTGATTAGGCCCACCTTGAATGATTCAGCCTCCTTTGATTTCTGGGAAAGAGAATTCCACTGACAAATGTCCTTTGAAAGAAAAACTTTCCCCTCATTTCTCTTTTAGAAGGGAGGCCTACAGGGGAGGCGGTGGACAAATTCACAGCACTTTCCCACGGTGTCAACCAGCACTCATATTTCCATAACATACACAGGAGTAGATAGTTCATCATGGTCAGTCACATACAACATTCTGCTCTAGAGAATTGGCAGCCTTTAACAGTCACAGAATCATAAGAACATAAGAACATAAGAAATAGGAGCAGGAGTAGGCCAACTAGCCCTTCGAGCCTGCCCCGCCATTCAATAAGATCATGGCTGATCTGTCGTGGCTCAGTTCCACTTTCCCGCCCTCTCCCCATAACCCTTAATCCCCTCTCTTATCAAAAACCCATCAACCCGCGTCTTAAAAATATTTAGCGAAGTAGCCTCCACCACTTCAACGGGCAGAGAATTCCAGAGATTCACCACCCTTTGAGTGAAGAAGTTCCTCCTCAACTCCGTTCTAAACCGCCCCCCCCTTTATCTTGAGGCTGTGCCCCCTAGTCCTACTATCCTTTCTGAGCGGGAAGAGTCTCTCCACCTCTATCCTATCCATCCCATTCATCATCTTATATGTCTCAATGAGATCTCCCCTCATTCTTCCAAACTCTAACGAGTACAAGCCTAGTTTATTCAGCCTCTCCTCATAGCTCAACCCCCTCAACTCCGGCATCAGCCTAGTAAACCTCCTCTGCACTCCCTCCAAGGCCAAAATATCCTTGCGTAAGTACGGCGCCCAAAACTGCACACAGTACTCCAGCTGCGGCCTCACCAATGCCCTATACAGCCGCAGCAAGACCTCCCTACTTTTATATTCAATCCCCCTCGCTATGAAGGCCAGCATCCCATTCGCCTTCCTGACCGCCTGCTGCACCTGCAAGCTGGGTTTTTGCGACTCATGCACAAGGACCCCGAGGTCCCTCTGCACTGTCGCCTGCTGCAGTTTTTCGCCACGTAAGTAATAATCCTTCCTACCATTATTCCTACCAAAGTGGACCACCTCGCACTTGCCAACATTAAATTCCATTTGCCACTTCCTGGCCCATTCACCCAACCTACCTAGATCCTTCTGCAGACTCTCCCCACCCTCCGCACAATTTGCCGTTCCACCAATCTTGGTGTCATCAGCAAATTTTGACACCCTACACTCGGTTCCCTCCTTCGGATCATCTATATAAATGGTAAATAGCTGAGGCCCCAGCACCGACCCCTGGGGCACTCCACCAGTCACCATCCGCCAATCCAAATAGCACCCATTAACCACCATTCTCTGCCTCCTATTTGACAACCAGTCCTCTATCCACGCTAACACCCTACCCCCAACTCCATGCCCCCTGACCTTCTGCAATAACCTCTTGTGAGGTACCTTGTCAAACGCCTTCTGAAAATCTAGAAAGACCACATCCACCGGCTCTCCTCTATCCACCGCCCTAGACACATCCTCATAGAACTCCAGTAAATTTGTCAGACACAACGTCCCTTTAACGAAACCGTGCTGCGTCTGCTCTATCAAGCAGTTCCCCTCAAGATGCCTCGCTATTTCCTCCTTGATGACGGATTCTAACATTTTACCTACAACAGACGTTAAACTAACCGGCCTATAATTCCCTGCCTTTTGCCTGGCACCCTTCTTAAACAACGGCATAACATAAGCCGCTTTCCAATCTTCCGGCACTTCCCCGGAATCCAGCGACGTCTGGAAAATAACTACCAAGGCATCCACTATCACCTTCGCCATTTCTTTCAGGACCCTCGGATGCATTCCATCCGGTCCTGGGGACTTGTCCACAATCAGCCCCCTTCAGTCTGTTGAGCACCGCCTCTCTAGTCGCAGTAATGTCATTGAGACCCTCCAGTCCTACCACCTTTCTATCTCTAACACCCGACAAATTATTCACGTCCTCCTCCGTGAAGACCGAAACAAAAAAGTTATTCAAGACCTCAGCCATTTCCCCATCCCCTACCACTAAGTCCCCCTTCTCATCCTCCAAGGGTCCAACGTTCACCCTAGCCAGCCTCTTCCTTTTTATATATTTATAAAAACTCTTGCTATCCTTTTTTATATTAAGCGCTAGCCCAGCTGCATAGTTTCTCCTACCCTTCTTTATCAACTTCTTTGTCAATCTTTGTTGACATTTAAACCTCTCCCAATCCTCTTCTCGCCCACTACTCTTAGCTACTCTAAATTCCTCCGCTTTTAATTTAACACTTTCCTTCACCTCCTTCTTTATCCACGGCTTATTACCTCTCCTCCTACTGTCCTTTTTGACCATCATGAAATAATACAGCACAGAAGAAGGCCATTTGACCCATTGTGCACATACTGGTTCTTTGAAAGGACTGACCAATTATGCCTATTGTTATGGTTCAGGTCAGAAATTCCAAAGTGTTTTATGAAGCCAGCCTACGTCATGAGTTTTGTGTCTTGAATTTGGCTAGGATAAGCATGATAGGTTTCACCTCAGGTATAATTTGAATGACCCACTGAGGAGCTTTATCAAGCAAAGTTTACTTCAGAATATGGTTAATGTGTATAGTAAGAATATTAGCAATAAATTTCATCAATTGCAAACAGAAAAAAAAACACAATAATGTATAACCCTTCTCAAATTTATCAAAGATGTTCCAATCAAACAGAAACTTCCTTTAGCTTAGTTAAACTTCCTTCTACAGGCTTAATACAGCAAAGACTAATACTCACGCGATACTGTAACTGAGTCCTTTGGATGGACGCTGCAGTTCTCTTGATACATTCAAGACAGTTTGAAGTGAGAACAGCTCCCCAGGGCACCAGGGAGCGACTCTGTTCAAATCACCAACAGCAGATTCTCTACTCCAGGAAAACTTTCAGTTCGCCAGCAGAATTTCCCAAAACCAGAGAGAGAGAGAGATCATTCTTTCCAGGTTGATGACCCTTCTACAACTTAAGGTCTGCAGCTCAGAACTGCAAATATTCATCCTCCTGACAATACCTGGTCATAAAACTACTTCCCAAATTAAAAATAAACAACCCCCCATTTAAACATAGAAACATAGAAGATAGGAGCAGGAGGAGACCATTTTTCCCCTCGAGCCTGCTCCACCATTCATTATGATCATGGCTGATTATCAAACTCAATAGCTTAATCCTGCTTTCTGCCCATAACCTTTGATCCCACTCAGCCCAAGTGCTATATCCAACTGTCTCTTGAATACATTCAATGTTTTGGCATCAACTGCTCCCTGTGGTGATGAATCCCACAGGCTCACCACTCTTTGGGTGGAGGAATGTCTCCTTACTTCCATCCTAAAAGGTCTACACTGGATCCTCAGACTCTGACCCCTGGTTCTGGACTCCCCCACCATTGGGAACATCCTCCCTGCAACTACCCTGTCTAGTCCTGTTAGAATTTTATAAGTCTCTATGAGATCCCCCCTCATTCATCTGAACTCAAGCGAAAACATTCTTAACTTAGTTAATCTCTCCTCATACATCAGTCCTGCCATCCCCAGAATCAGCCTGGTAAACACTAAAGCCACTTAAGGAGCAATAAAAGGATTTCTCGTAAAAAAATCCAGTGGCACAATGAGAGCCGAGAGCTGCAGAGAACATGATTTAAAAAAAAACTCTTAAAGATACACTAACACCACACTGTATAATTTTGAACACCTCCATTAACTTGTCATTTCTTTCTCAGTGTGTTCCATGTACTTTGAATGTTTCCATGTACTGGAAGTCTCTCATTTCTGATACAATTCTAATCAATTGTCTCTGCATCCTCTCTGAGGCCTTGACATCATTCTGACTTAAAAAAATAATGAGATGGCTGGATGGTGATGCGCTTGTTAATTTGAACCCAAGTCAAAAGGTGAAGTATGAAACTATACAGTAAAATCTTTCTTGTGTGACGTTAGTGTACCTTTAATAAAGTTTTCTTTTTTTTAAAAAAATATGATTTTTGTTGCTGTCACAGCTTCAGTGATATCCATCATTGCCAGCTTGACTGGAAGTTTTTTTTTATTGCTACATAAGCAGGTTAAATGGCACTGTTTGTGTTCACTCTGGGGTTAGTTTTTTTGATCCCGCATTGCTCGGAGGACAACCTTGTGTTTTCAGACAGTTTTATTTTCAGGGAGTTTAAGGTTTCA
Source organism: Carcharhinus amblyrhynchos (assembly GCF_965287045.1). Taxonomy (NCBI): domain Eukaryota; kingdom Metazoa; phylum Chordata; class Chondrichthyes; order Carcharhiniformes; family Carcharhinidae; genus Carcharhinus; species Carcharhinus amblyrhynchos. Next base: position 3,826,543 of record NC_137336.1, on the reverse strand, counting down.
TTTTCTGTTTGGCTGTGGTTAGAGTTGGAGTTTTAGAAGGGGCAGCAAGCTAAAAAGAAGTGTTTTCCCTCTCTCACTATTGTTTTGAATATTCTGTTGGTTAGCTGAAAATAAGACCTTGTTTTCCTCAATGGTGAAAATCTGCAGTTGCTTGCGACGGGACCAGAGTCTCTTTGATATTTTGGGAAGCTGCCTTATCTCCAAACTGTTTGGAGTGAATCCAGAGAACTGCAGACTTCAAGCAAAGACTCAACCACATTATCACATGAACAAGAGACTTTGATATATTGAACCTGTTTAAAGGGTTTTGTCTACAGCAAGGGTTTTGGTGTGATTGGAACACATTAGATATCCTTGTTCAAGGTTATACATTATAGTAGTTGTTTTGTTTCTTGTTTGTAATTGATAAAATATTCCAGTTAATTTTCTTACTGTACATGTTAACTATACTCTTAAATAAACTTTGTTTGATTGGAGTTCCCTTGTGGTTATTTTGAATCACATCTGAAGTGAAACATCCTGGCTGAATCCAAAATGCACAAGTTATAATTCAGAAGGGCTCCATAAAACACTTCTGAGTTTTGAACCTGAACCATAACACTTGGTAATAACTTTATTCACAGAATGCGGCATTAAGTATGGCTGCTTTCGATCTACCGTCACAGTATCTGAGTAGTCTCTTTCTATAAGCTGCCTAAGTATTTAATTAAACATCTGTGGATCTTAACAGTGTAATTAAAATATCATTAATAGAATGGTGCCCGGAACTGGACATAATACTCAAGCTGAAGACAAGCCTGTGGCTATATAAGTTTGATATAATAGCCAAGGTTTTCTTCTCGATATCTGTATTTATAAAGCTCATGATCCCATATTCTCTGCAGCATGTCTCTTTAAAGAACATGGAATGAAGTGTACATAAGAACTAGGAGCAGGAGTGGGCCATCTGGCCCCTCGAGTCTGCTCTGCCATTCAATAAAATCATGGCTGATCTTTTTGTGGACTCAGCTCTACTTACCCGCCTACTCACTATAACCCTTAATTCCTTTACTCTTCAAAAATTTATCTATCCCTTTCTTAGAAACATTCAATGAGGTGGCCTCAACTGCTTCACTGGGCAGGGAATTCCACAGATTCACAATCCTTTGTGTGAAGAAGTTCCTCCTCAACTCAGTCCTAAATCTGTTTCCCCTTATTTTGAGGCTATGCCCCCTTGTTCTAGATTCACCCGCCAGTGAAAACAGCTTCCCTGCTTCTATCTTATCGATTCCCTTCATAATCTTATGTCTTTCTATAAGATCTACACTGGGCTGTAAATCATTGGCCACCCAAGTCAAATGTCTGTTGTATCATATACGAGTTCCATGCAATTACTTCCTTCCTGTTAACCCCACAATTTCTGACAGGAGGGGAGGTGCATGAACCCAGCATGATTGTAGAGATCACTGCTTATGGTTCTTCCAGCTCCTGTGTCTTGAGCTAACTTCAGAAAGCAACAGCAGCAGTTTAAGATCATTGCCATTTTAATCTGATCAGAAGGCGCTTACAGTGTATCTGAAAATTTATATCAGCTACGTTAACAGTAGTAACTCTGCCCTATTTATCATGCTGCACTGTACAACTACTGATAGCCAACTATCACCTCTATAATGGGATGTATTTTATATATGGCCTGAATATCACTGCAGGTGCTAGAAATTGATTATTGATTTCAGAATTTATACTTAACTCACTATCCAAGCACTTCTGCGTTCCTCTGCAGTGCAGCAGAGTTCTCACACTCAGTCACATCATGTAGTTCAATAGTTTATATCCCAATTAACTATGAACCATCTCTTTACTTTCCCAAGCATGTTTCCAATGCATTCCAGGAAAATTTAAGAAAAACAATCAAACTTTCTGAACAGTTTAAAAAGATGAACTATAAAGTGATTTATTCAACTGGCTGAATCAATAGCAAGGGGGCTGTTGCTTTTCAACACTTCATGCTCTGTCCTTGGAGAATACTGATCAAACAGTTGACATTCCATCATAAGGGTGCACATGCAAACCTCCCAGCGCTATAGCATCTTTGAACCAGCTGATGAGAGTGGGAGGTTTTTATAACCCCACAGCCAATTCACTGAGGCAGACAACCACTCACGCCTATTAAGATCATGGCTGATCTGATAGTGGTTCAGTTCCACCTACTCACCCACTCCCCCTAACACTTAATTCCCTGACTGGTCAAAAATCTACTTACCTGTGACTTAAACACATTTAAAGAGGTAGCCTCCACTGCTTCAGTGGGCAGAGAATTCCAAAGATTCACCACCCTCTGGGAGAAGAAGTTCCTCCTCAACTCTGTTCTAAATTGACTCCCCCTTATTTTGAGGCTGTGCCCTCTAGTTCTGCTGTCCTTTCTAAGTGGAAAGAATCTCTCTGCTTCTACCCTGTCTAACCCCTTCATTATCTTATAAGTCTCTATAAGATCTCCCCTCAGCTTTCTAAACTCCAAGAAGTACAGGCCCAATCTACTCAATTTCTCCTCATAAGCTAACACCCTCATCTCTGGAATCAACCTGGTGAACCTTCTCTGCACTCCCTCCAAAGCTAATACATCCTTTCTCAAATAAGGGGACCAAAATCACACACAGTACTCTAGTTGCAGCCTCACAGTACCTTGTACAATTGCAGCAAGACCTTCCTGCTTTTATAGTCCATCCCTCTCGCGATAAAGGCCAATATTCCATTCAACTTCTCGATCACCTGCTGCACCTGCAGACTGGGTTTTTGTGATTCATGCACAAGGACCCCCAGGTCCCTCTGCACAGTAGCATGTTGTAATTTTTCACCATTTAAATAATAGTCTATTTTACTATTATTCCTTCCAAAATGGATAACCTCACACTTACCAACATAATACTCCACGTGCCAGATCCTTGCCCACTCACTAAGCCTATCCAAATCTCACTGCAAACTTTCTGCGTCATCCACGCAATTTGCTTTTCCACTCATCTTTGTTTCATCCACAAACTTTGTTACCCTACACTAGATGCTCTCCTCCAGATCATCTATGTATTTGGTAAACAGTTGAGGCCCCAGCACCGATCTCTGCGGCACGTCACTAGTAACCAACTGCCAACCGGAAAGCATCCATTTATTCCAACTCTCTGTTTTCTGTTAGATAGCCAATCCTCAATCCACTTTACCCCCAGATCCATGTACCTTAATCTTATGCAGCAACCTTTTGTGAGGCACCTTATCGAATGCCTTCTGAAAATCTGAAAACACCACATCAACCCATTCCCCTTTGTCAATCGCAGTCGTTACATCTTCATAAAAATCCAGTAAATTTGTCAAACATGACTTTCCCTTCATGAATCCATGCTGTGTCTGCTTGACTGAACCATTCTTTTCCAGCTGTCCTACTATTTCTTCCTTAATGATAGATTCCAGCATTTTCCCAACTACAGATGTTAAGCTAACCGGCCTATAGTTACCTGCCTTTTATTTACCTGCCTTTTTAAACAGTGGTGTTACATTAGCTGTTTTCCAATCAGCTGGCTAGAGTCCCCAGAGTCCAACGAATTTTGATAAATTACAACTAATGCATCTACTATTACTTCTGCCATTTCTTTTAGCACCCTGGGATGCATTCCATCCGGGCCCGGGGACTTGTCTACCTTTAGTCCCATTAGCCTACCCAGCACTATCTCTTTAGTAATAGTGATCGTTTTAAGGTCCTCACCCCCTACAGTCCTACGACTGTCAATCTTCGATAAGCTATTTGTGTCCTCCACTGTGAAGACCGACGCAAAAAACTTGTGAAAGACCTCGGCCATTTCATTGTTTCCCATTATTAAATCCCCTTCTCATTTTCTAAGGGTCTAACATTTACTTTAGCCACTCTTTCCCATTTTATATATTTGTAAAAACTTTTACTATCAGTTTTTATATTTTGTGCTAGTTTACTTTCATAATCTATCTTTCTTTATTGCTTTCTTAGGAGTTCTGTGTTGTTTTTTAAAGTTTTCCCAATCTTCTAGTTCGCACTAATTTTGGCCACTCTGTATGTATTGGTTTTTAATTCAATACTCTCCTTTATTTCCTTAGTTATGCATGGCTGGTTATCCCTTTTTTTACATTCATTCTTTTTCACTGGAATATATTATTGCTGAATACTGAGAAAAAGCTCCTTAAAAATCCCCCACTGTTCCTCAGCTGACCTACCAACTAGCCTGCACTCCCAGTCTACATTAACCAACTCCGTCCTCATCCTATCATACTCCCCCTTCTTCAAGCAGAGGACACTGGTCTGGGAACCTCCATCTGTATTAGAAATTCAACCACATTGTGATCACTCATTCCAACAGGATCCCTCACAAGAAGGTCTTTAATTCTGTCTCATTACGCAGGACCAGATCCAAGATAGCTCACTCCCTCATAGGTTCTGTAACATACTGCTCGAGGAAACTATCTTCACAGCATTCTAACAACTCTTCCTCAAGTCTACCATGTCCGACTTGAGTTGATCAATCAATATGTAGGTTAAAATCACCCATGATTATTGCTGTTCCGTTTTTACACACATCTGTTATTTGCTTGTTAAGAGCCCGCCCCACCTTGAAGTTATTATTTGGCGGCCTATAGACCACGCCCACCAGTGACTTTTTCCCCTACTATTCCTTATCTCCACCCACATTGACACCACATTTTGCTCTTTAGAGCCTATGTCGTCTCTCAAAATATATTCAATATTTTGGCATTAACTGCTTCCTGTTGTAATGAGTTCCACAGGCTATGGGTTATAAGGAGAGGATAGATAGTCTGGAACTTTTTTCTCTGGAGCGTAGAAGGCTGAGGGTTCATCTCATAGAGGTCTATAACACAATGAGGGGTGTAGATCAACTAGATAGTCAATATCTATTCCCAAAGATCACAGTGTCTAAAACTAGAGGGCATAGGTTTAAGGTGAGTGGGGAAAGATACAAAACGGTCCAAATTTGTCACAGAGAGGGTGGTGAATGGCTGGAACAAGCTGTCAGATGTAATAGCAGAAGCGGGTACAATTTTGTCTTTTAAGAAGTATTTAGACAGTTACATGAGTAAGATGGGTATAGAGGGAAATGGGCCAATTGCAGGCAACTGGGACTAGCTTAGGGGTTTAAAAAAAAGGGCAGCATGGACAAGTTGGGCCAAAAGGCCTGTTTCCATGCTGCAAACCTCTAAGACTCTATGATTCTATGACTTCTTTGGATGAAGAAATGTCTCCTCACCTCCGACCTAAATGGTCTATCCTGAATTCTCAGACTGTGTCTCCTGGTTCTGGGGTTCTGGACGCCTCCATCATCGGGAATATGCTCCCTGCATCTACTCTATCGAGTCCTGTTAGAATTTTATAAGTGTCTATGGGATCCCTCCTCATTCGTCTGAACTCCAGTGAAAACAATCCTAACCTACTCACTCTCTCCTCATATATCAGTCCCGCCATCCCTGGAATCAGCCCGGTAAACTTTCGTTGCACTCCCTCGAGAACAAGAACATCCTTCCTCAGAAAAGGAGACTGGCTACAGGAGTAGGACTGGGAATTCTGAGGTGAGTAACTTATCTCCTAACTCTCCAAAGCCTGTCCACCATCCACAAAGTACAAGTCAGGAGTGTATTGAAATACTCCCCGCTTGCCTGGATGGGTGTGGTTCCAACAACATTCAAGAACATAGAACATAGAACATAGAACATTACAGCGCAGAACAGGCCCTTCGGCCCACGATGTTGCGCCGACCAGTTACAAAAACAATGACCCACTAGCCTATACCAATCCCTTTTCGTCCATAAACCTATCCAGAGATCTCTTAAACGCCCCCAAACTAGACGCATTTACAACCGCAGCAGGCAGGGCATTCCAATCCCTCACCACCCGCTGGGTAAAGAACCTACCCCTGACATCCGTCCTGTAGCTACCCCCCCTTAATTTAAAGCCATGCCCCCTCGTGCTAGCCTTCTCCATCCGAGGAAAAAGGCTATCACTATCCACCCTATCTAAACCTCTAATCATCTTATATGTTTCAATAAGATCCCCTCTTAGCCGCCTTCTTTCCAACGAAAACAACCCTAAATCCCTCAGTCTCTCCTCATAGGACCTCCCCACCATACCAGGCAACATCCTAGTAAACCTCCTCTGCACCCTCTCCAACGCCTCCACATCCTTCTTGTAATGCGGGGACCAGAACTGCACACAGTACTCCAAGTGCGGCCGCACTAGAGTAGTGTACAGTTGCAACATTACACTGCGACTCCTAAATTCAATCCCCCTACCAATAAACACCAAGACACCGTACGCCTTCTTAACAACCTTATCTACTTGATTCCCAACTTTCAGGGATCTATGTACACACACACCTAGATCCCTCTGTTCATCCACACTATTCAAAGTCCTCCCATTAGCCCTATACTCGACACATCTGTTGCTCCTACCAAAGTGAATTACCTCACACTTCTCCGCATTAAATTCCATCCGCCACCTCTCGGCCCAGCTCTGCAACCTATCTAAGTCTCCCTGCAGACTATGACACCCTTCCTCACAATCTACCACACCTCCAATTTTGGTGTCATCAGCAAATTTACTAATCCACCCAACTATACCCTCATCCAGATCATTAATAAAAATTACAAACAACAGTGGCCCCAAAACAGATCCCTGAGGCACACCACTCGTAACTGTACTCCATGATGAATATTTACCATCCACCACCACCCTCTGTCTCCTATCTGATAGCCAATTCCTGATCCAACTTCCTAGATTACCCACAATCCCATACATCTGCATTTTCTGCAGAAGCCTACCATGGTGAACCTTATCGAATGCCTTACTAAAATCCATGTATACCACGTCAACTGCCTTGCCCCCATCCACCTCTTTGGTCACCTTCTCAAAAAACTCAATAAGGTTAGTAAGGCATGACCTACCCGCTACAAAACCATGCTGACTATTTCTAATCAATTTATTACACTCCAAATAACTATAAATCCTATCCCTAATAATTTTTTCTAAAACCTTGCCCACAACAGAAGTAAGACTCACCGGTCTATAATTCCCAGCAAAGTCTCTGTTCCCCTTCTTAAACAATGGGACAACATTCGCTATCCTCCAATCCTCCGGGACTACACCAGAGACCAATGACGACCTGAAGATCTGAGCCAGAGGCTCTGCAATCACCTCTCTAGCCTCCCAGAGAATCCTAGGGTAGATCCCATCCGGACCAGGGGACTTATCTATTTTCAGCCCCTCAAGAATTTCCAGCACATCCCCTTTATCAACCGTAATACTGTCTATTACAAGAAGCTTGACATGATCCAAGAAAAAGCAGCCCACTAAACTTACACCTCATCCGTCACCTTCAACATTCACTTCCTCCACAACCAACGCACAGTGGCAGCCGTGCATACCATCTACAAGGCAGGATCTCACCAAAGCTCCTTAGGCAGCACCTTCCAAACCCGCAACCTCATGGCCACCCGTGGCCAAGGACAGCAGGTACATGAGAATACCACTATTTGCATCGCTATGGCAATGGATAAATGGACACTGCTCAACAATCACCAGGCAGGAGTGTTCCTTTCCTGTTGGGGAACACTTCAGCTGTCAAGGGCATTCAGCATCTGATCTTCGGGTAAGCGTTCTCCAAGGCAGCCTTTACAACAAACGACAATGCAGAATCACTGAGCAGAAACTGATAGCCAAGTTCCGCACACATGAGGACGGCCTCAATCGGGATCTTAGATTCATATCACACTGTAACTCCCGCAAGTTGCCAGGTCTTGCAAAATTTCAGTGTGCTGACTTGAAACAATTCACAACTCTTTAACCTCTGATTAACCCTCTCGCGACTCGGCAGCGCGGGCTCGTTGGGCCGAAGGGCCTGTTTCCTGTGATGTGTTGTTCTCTGTTCTTTGTTCTTTGACTCGCATTGTCTGCACCTGTAAAGACTTGATTACCTGTTAAGACTCACACTTCAACTATTGTCTAGTCATTGAATTTCTGTCTCTATACGCCCTGTTTGTGAAACAAATCCTGCACTCACCTGAAGAAGGAGCGACACTCCGAAAGCTCGTGCTACCAGATAAACCTGATGGACTTTAACCTGGTGTTGTGAGACTACTTACTGTGCTTACCCCAGTCCAACGCCAGCATCTCCACATCATCACCACTTGTAAGGCCCTCTCCATGCCGTATATCATCCTGGCTTGAAAATATATCACCGTTCTTTCATTGTCACTGAGTCAAAATTCTTGAACTTCCTTCTTTACAGCACTGTGGGAATACCTATACCACCCAGCTGTTCAAGAAGTCTCCTCACCACCATCCCTTAAGGGGAATGATGGATGAGCAACACATTCTAGCCTTGTCTGGAACATCTACATCCTGTCAATTAATCACCTTCTTTTTACATGCCCGATACTATGCAGAGCATGATTCAAATCCTGTGTTTTCTCAAAGGTAATCGGGCCAACAGCAAGACAATGGCTCACTCCAATCAATTTGTGATTATTCGTGATCGGGTCGCTTCAATTACGTGGAGAGATTGGAGAAGCTGAGATATTTCTCCTTGGAGCAAAGAAGTTTAAAGAGAGAGGTGTTTCAGTCAAGTAAATAGGGAGAAACTGTTCCTACTGGCAGGTGGACTGGTAACCAAAGGAAACAGCTTTAAGCTTGTGGCAACCCCCGAAAGGTCCATGAGGTGTCATTGATTGATCTCCCTGTGGATCTTGTTGAGTGTGAGTTCCCCTGGTAATGGGTAGTGGTCTGCCCAGTTAGAACCTGAGCCTTTGATAAGGAGGCCCAGGACTGGGCCTGCTGAACTGCAGTCCCAGGCAGGGACAAGTATATACGCACCACGGTGGTTGTTTTACTTTGCATTCTGTATTGAACTATTTTCCTTTCCAGTTGGGCTTCCTAAGCGATTATGGCAAAGGGTCTGGCAGGAGAATAGGTGATTTTATTTTACGCAATGAGCTGCTGTGATCTGGAATGAACTGCCTGAAAGGGGTGTTAGAAGAAATTTCAAAAGAAACTCTCAAAGAGGATTGGATAAATAATTGAAAATAATTGAAAGATTTTCAGGTCTAAGAAAGAACACCAGAGTGAAACTAGCTGGAAAGTTCTACCTCAGAACTCATACAACACAATGAGCTGAATAGCCTCCTGTGTGATGGAAGCATAGAAACAGAGAAACTAGAAGCAGAAGCAGGCCATTTGGCCCTTCGAGCCTGCTCTGCCATTCATTTTGATCATGGCTGATCATCAAATTCAATATCCTGGTCCTGCCTTCCCCCCAAATCCCTTAATCCCTTCAGACCCAAGAACAATTTATAGCCATGTAGTATTGATGTAGCATTTCCGTGATTCCAGGAGATTCTCAGGGGAAATAAAAATGTTGATTTTAATTGTTATCAGGAAGTTAGCTGCTGCTACTATTGGTTACTGGAGTTACGCCAATCGTGGGATAGAATGAAGAATTAACTCTGCATCTGAAGATCATTAAAGAATGTAAAGCTGCGATGGGACTTTCGACGAAGTTCCAGAAACAAGTTTGCATTAATGTGGGGAGCAGAGGGCAATCATTAAATTAAAAACTGGTCTGTAAACCCTGGCTTTCCCTTTTACAAAGAAGTGTTTACGAGCAGAAACATTTTTATTCTCTCTTTTACAAGAGTTCTGGCATTGATAGTGATAAGAAAGACAACCTTTTGTGTGTTTTATTGAACAATTATATTCTGCTTCACACTGATGTAAATTTTGCAGGATCACACTTGGGCAAAATCGACCCATTCAGGTTTTTGGTGCAGAAATAAATTAAACAGCTGCGATGAACAGTGCTCGTACACCTGACCCAGAAATGACAAATCGGGGTGATTTGGTAAAGGTTCAGGCTGACAGTTACTCTGGGGTGGGCATTGCTGAGCCAAGTGACTTATTTTCTGAAGTATAAAGTCTGCTGTAATCATTACAGGGGCACAATGGTTAGCACTGCTGCTTCGTTCTCACCGTGGTTGCGTAGGTTCCCTCCGGGTGCTCTGGTTTGCTTCCACAGTCCAAAGGTTCAAGGTTAGGTGGATTGGCTATGTTAAATTGCCCCTTGGTATCCAAACATATATAGGTTAGATGGATTAACTATGGTAAATGCGCATGGTTACGGAGATTGAGAGGTGTGTTGAGGTAGCTTACTCTGTCAGAGAGACAGTGTGGACTCGGTGGGCCGAATGGCCTTCTTCTGCACTGTAGGGATTCTATGAATCATTGCAATAGATGGGCAGCAGTGTGCCTGGGAATTGGTTACAATAGCACTGAGACCTGTAGATGTTAATAAGCAGATCTATGTACTGCACAATGACATTTACTGATGTACAGACACTTAACGAACTCTGCGTCCCTGTCCAGAAGATGTCAGGTAGCTGGTGCGATAATCTTGTCCTACCAGCTCTGTGTTGCTGCTAGCCACAGCTGGTGTCAGGGGCACAAACAAGCTCTTCCTGTGCCAAGAACCATGAGGTAGATTCATTGGCCGGACTCTCCCATAAAATTCTAAGTGCCAAATTCATGTAAAAACTGGAGTAAATCCCATTGTTTTTTTAGTGGGATTTTCAAACTGAATCTCCCACACTCTGTGCATCACAGAGAGCCCTGACACGATTCACAATAAAAATATGGTGGCGTGATCTATTCCCGCTGGAAGGGCCGGCAGCATAGCACTGAGTGGGCCACTGCGCATGCGCCATTCTGTCAGAGCCAAAGTCAGCACATGCGCAGTAGCCCCGCACTGCCGGTCTCCTAATCACTGGCCAGCCATCGACCCTGCAACACTACCCCTGTGACCCCCACCCCCCACAACCCAATCACTGGACTCCCGGATGTGACCAGACCAGCAACTGAACTGAACTCCCTCCCCTCCCCTTGGCTCGTCTCGATGTCTTCCTGCCCCTTCTCAGCAGTCCCGATCTCATGATCCCCCCCCCCTCCCCCCACCTCCAACCCACTCCCACTCCCCTCCCTCCCCCACCAGCAGCCCCAATTCTGGAACAGAAGATTGAAGATAAAATCTTGTGATTAATGATTATTTCTCTACCCTGGACATGCAATGCAGCGGCAGTAACCGGGTACAAAGACAACAAAACAGGAGGGTATGCTGCTCAGTGATTTACAATATTTACTGGATGAAAGCAGATTACTGCGGGTGCGTAAACCAAAAGAGAAAACGCTGGAAAATCTCAGCAGATCTGGCAGCATCCGTGCAGAAAGAAAAGAGCTGACGTTTCGAGTCCAGATGTCCAGAGGTAGAGAGATTCTTCCCGCTTAGAAAGTGCAGCAGGACTAGAGGGCACAGCCTCAAGATAAAGGGGGAGCGGTTTAGAACGGAGTTGAGGAGGAACTTCTTCACTCAAAGGGTGGTGAATCTCTGGAATTCTCTGCCTGTTGAAGTGGTGGAGGCTGCCTCGCTAAATATATTTAAGACGCGGGTAGATAGATTTTTGGTAGGCAAGGGGATTAAGGGTTATGAGGAGAAAGCGGGAAAGTGGAACTGAGCCACTTCAGATCGGCCATGATCTTATTGAATGGCGGGGCAGGCTCGAAGGGCTAGATGGCCTACTCCTGCTCCTATTTCTTATGTTATGTTCTTATGTTATGATCTTATGACCTTTTGTCTAATGCTAAAAGGCACAGATGGTGGTCCCACTGAGATTTTCCAGTGTTTTTGCTGTTGGTTTCACAATATTCACTAATTTTGTGATGAAATTGAATGCATATCTGACACTCCATTGCTAAAATCTGATTGCTACTGTTGTCATTTTCTGTGCAGTGGACAATCTCTCGCAGCAGCCAGGAATGAGGATGACATCTGTTGTGATCTGGTATTTCAGGTGTCGTCAAGAGGAAGAGAAGGCATTTATTGATAAAGTGAAACTGGGTGCAGGGGTTTGCAGCCTGAGGCCACCAGCTGCTCCAGTCCTTATATGCTTACTGCATGGCTTCCAGATATATTCTACTGAGAGAGAGAGAGAGAGCACTCCATCCTCTATGGGTGATCACACACTCTTCATTCCCATTGCTCCCTAAAGCCAGGTAACCCTCTTCTGCTCTCCTGTCTAAATTATCCACTCTTCGTTAGATTTACCCATTTCCCCATAAATGTTTGACCTCAAGGTTTAAGACATTGTGAACAGAGAAGAGTTCAGTGAGGGGAGTAGGGAAATCTACATGGAACATGTGATGATTTTACGCCTTTAAGAGATAGATTTGTGTCAAGTTTCTTGTGCAAGATTTGTTTTAGCGATTTGTTCTATTATCGGTGCTGCTTTGTCTGTTCCCACAGCCTCTGTTGTTCCCGTAGCAGCACAATTGATCTTAATTGCTAAAATGCTTGTTTTAATCTGGACTAATGCAGAGTTGTTAATTTAGTGTTTTCCCCTGGGGTTTTTCAGTGTGGGGCTTCATTCGGGATTTCACAAGGAAAGCCATTTGACTGAGTAGGGCTATGATCTGAGAGAAACCCAGTTCATTTGCTGTTTGGGAGTTGTAGAGAAAAGAAATACCTCTCTGTCTGTCTTTTTCCTTCTCTGGAGATTGGACAAAATGGGCCTCTTTCTCTGTAGTTCTGCTGCTGGGAGGTAGATCCCCCTTTGAAAGTTGCTGCATGTGAGCCAGAAGGCAGATGTATTTCTGTATCTATCCAGAGGGGTTAAAAAAGCTGGAAATCCAGCATGTACATGAGCATAAGTGATTTTGCTGCCAATTAGCTCCGAAGAAGGATGTAGGTCTATGGGGATATTGCTTAATTTGGAACTAAAGATTTAGTTAGCTATTAAGAACTAATTTTGCCGTGTTTAAGGATTTTAGTTGGTAAAAATTATGCTAATTTGTTTTGTTTTATTTCTAACTGTATTTTTTAATAAAGTTTGTTTTAATAAAAGTTCCCTAGTGGGTTAATTAAATCATATCTGGAGCAAAACACCTTATGCTTGCATTAATGCCAAAACCAAATCATGTTGTGTTCTAGGCTAACTTCATTTTATACATTGGAGCTTCTGATCCAGTCCCTAACAAGTATCCAATAGACATGTCCTGAACAAGATTGCTAAAGAAAAAGTAAGGTACTGAGGTGAAGGTTGGGTTGAAGAGAGTGAATTTGAATCAGGTTCAGAAAGAGGCATAAAATGAGGTAAAGAAATATGATTTCATTCGATTCATTATTGTCAAATGTATTAACATACAATGAAAAGTATTGTTTCTTACTCACTGTATGGACAAAGCATACTATTCATAGAGAAGGAAAGAAGAGAGTGCAGAAGGTAGCGTTACAGTTCTAGCTCGGGTGCAGAGAAAGATCAATTTAATGCAAGGTAAGTCCATTCAAAAGTCTGATGGCAGCAGCGGAGAAGCTGTTCTTGAGTTGGTTGCTATGTGAGCTTAGACTTTTGTTTCTTTTTGCCATCGGGAAAAGGTTGAAGAGAGAATGTCCCTGGTTCGTGGGGTTCTGGATTACCATGGCTGCTTTTCCGAAGCAGCGGGAAGGGTAAGCATCATTAACCTCATTGTTATTTTGAACCAGTCGCTCTAAAGTCTGGATACAGCCATGTCCAATTAAGAGATTGATCCTGATTCCCTATATCTGAGGAAAATCTCTTTAAATCGGATGGAAACAACTTAGAAATAAATTGCTCTTTGATAAATGCTCCTATTCTCATTGTTCCCCTTCAGTAGAAAAGAAACTAAGTGGCAGGGTCTGATTTAAATGGTGATAGATTGAGAAATGTTGATGTACAAAAGGATCTGAGTGTCCCAATATACAAGGCACTGGAAACAAGCATACAGGTACAGCAGGTAGCTCAGAAGACAAATAGTATACTGGCCTTATTTGCAGAAGGAACTGAATACAGGAATAAGGATGTCTTACTACAGATGTACAGAGCCTCCGTGAGACCACAGCTGTAGCTTTGCTGTCCTTATCTCAGAAAGGATATACTTGCAATAGAGGGAGTTCAGCGAAGGTTCAGCAGCCTGATTCCTGGGACAGCTGGATTATTTTAGGATGAGAGATTGGGTCAACTGTGCCTGAATTCATTGGAATTTAGAAGAATGGGAGGGCGAGATTTCGTTGAAGGCCGGACACATTGAATGGAGAAATTATTTTCACCCCAGCTGGCATATTTAAAACAAGGGATATGGATTAGACTATTTAAGATCGGGGCGAGAAGTTTGTTCATTCAAAGGATAACGAACCTGTGAAATTGTCCACCACAGGCTGTGGCGGCCAAGTCACTGAACATATTTAAGACAGAAATGGGTACATTTCTAGAAACTAAAGATGTCAAGAGGTGTGGGGAGAGTGCAGGATTATGGAATCAGCAATGATCATAATGAATGGCAAAGTAGGCTCACAGGGCCAAATGGCCTATTCTTGGTCCTGTTTTCTATGAATTTCATGACTATCCTCTGAAGAATTACATCCTTCGGCAGCGAATTCCAGGCACCCACCACCTATTCTGGGCACGCACCACCCCAGGGGTTTGGAAGCTAAGTGAGCAAGAAGGTAGTTTTGTTTGGTTGGGCCATTGTGTTAGTCAGGTTGGGTCAGGAGGGTAATTGGGTCGTCAGAAGGATAGTTGGGTGGTCAGGGAGTAGTTGGGTTGCGTAGGTTTGCTGGTCAGGGGGTTAGTCGGAGTCTAGTTGAGAGTTCTAGCTGGTAATCAGGAAATGAATGGGAGTCAATTGTGCAGTGATGTTAGGCTAAGCTATAATCCAACATTTCCAAGGGAAATACCCAGGTACGCCCCACCCTACTGTCCAAAATCTCCAACACCGGCTCAGAGTTGGGGATATTTGTGGAGTTCCAAGGAAGCTGGGAATTTGCACATCTGAAGTTCAGGTGACCAATGTAATTCGCATGTTGTCTGCATATCTTGACTTTTGTCTTTGATCTTTGAATACAATGAAGATTTCACAATTAAAGAATTAAATAGAATAATGGTTAAAGAAGCTCTGGATAAAACCAAGTAAAGAATTGGATGAAAGGGGAAAGGGGTGCCATGGTGGCACAGTGCCTAGCACTGCTGACTCACAGTGCCAGGGACCCGGGTTCAATTCCGGCCTTGGGTCACTGTCTATGTGGAGTTTGCACTTTCTCCCCATGTCTGCGTGGGTTTCCTTCCACAGTCCAAGGATATGTGGGTTAGGTTGATTGGCCATGCTTAATTAACCCTAGTGTCAGGGGGATTAGCAGGGTAAATGTGTGGTGTTATGGGAATAGGGAAATTATTTTTCACCTAGAGAGTGGTTGGAGTCTGGAGCGAGCTTTCCTGGAGGACGGTGGAGACGGATTGAATTGAAATGTTCCAAAGGCAATTAGGTTGTTATCTGAGGAGGGAGAAAGCACAAGTTTCCTGGGATATTGCAGGTGAGTGGGACAATTTAGCATTACCAATCCATCTAATCCACACATCTTTGGACAGTGGGAGGAAGCTAGAGTACCCGAAGAAAACTCACGCAGACAGGGGGAGAATGTGCAAACTCCACACGGGGAGTGACCCGAGGCTAGAATTGAACCGGGGTCCCTGGCATTGTGAGACAGCAGTGCTAACCACTATGTCACCGTACCACCCCTATTTTCTCAAAATAATTATTTTTAAATTGCACTGTGAACAAATTAAGAACAGAGGCACAATTTTAATAGCTCCTGGAAATGGGATGGATCCTTGTTGGACTGCAGTAGGGATGGGAGGGGTTGTTTGGAGGGGTGGGGGGGAGGGGTGGTGGTGAGGAGCTGGGGTGGTCAGGACTGGGCTGCAATCTTACAGTGAATTAACCCATTACAAAATCACAGAATCTTCTCAGTGCAAAAACAAGACGATTCTATGGAAGAACATTCTACCTGGTCCCACTCACCTACAATATCCAAGGAAACTTGTACATTCTCTCTGCTCGGGTAACAATCTGATTGCCTGCGGAACATCTCAACCCAACCCACCTCCACCATCATCCAGGAAAGCTCGCTCCGGATTCCAACCATCCTCTCGTTGAAAAATAATTTTCTTTACATCATTTTCACTTCTTTTGCCAATTATTTTGAATCTGAGTCCTTCAATTCTACAGATAGCTAAAGTTCCTACAAATATATAAAACGAAAAAGAGTGACTAAAGCAAACATTGGTCCTTTAGAGGATGAGAAGGCAGATGTAATAACTGGAAATAAGAAAATGGCTGAGGCATTGAACAGGTATTTTGTGTCGGTCTTCACAGTGGAAGACACAAATAACATGCCAAAAATTGATGACAGGAAGGCTATGGCAGGTGAGGACCTAGAAACTAACATTATCATGAAAGAGGTAGTGTTGGGCAAGTTAATGGGGGGGCTAAAGGTAGACAAGTCTCCTGGTCCTGATGGAATGCATCCCAGGGTACTAAAAGAGATGGTGGGAGAAATATCAAATGCACTAGTGGTAATTTACCAAAATTCGGTGGACTCTGCGGTGGTTCCTACAGATTGGAAAACAGCAAATGTGACGCCACTGTTTAAAAAAGGAGATAGACAAAAAGTGGGTAACTATAGGCATAACTATAGGTGGGTAACTATAAGCTTAACTTCTGTAGTAGAGAAAATGCTTGAATCTATCATCAAGGAAGAAACAGCGAGACTTCTGGATACAAATTGTCCCATTGGAAAGATGCAGCATGGGTTCATGAAGGTCAGGTCATGTTTGACTAATTTGGTGCAATTCTTTGAGAACATTACACGCACAGTGGACAATGGGGAACCTGTGGATGTGGTGTGTCTGGATTCCCAGAAGGCATTTGACAAGATGCCACACCAAAGACTGCTACATAAAACAAAGGTGCACGGTGTTATGGATAATGTATTAGCATGGATAGAGGATTGGTTAAATAACAGAAAGCAAAGAATGAGGTAAATGGGTGTTTTTCTAGCTGGCGATCAGTGACTAGTGGTATGCCTCAGGGATCAGTGTTGGGACCGCAATTGTTTATGATTTACATGCATGATTTGGAGTTGGGGACCAAGTATAGTGTGTCAAAATTCACAGATGACACTAAGATGAATGGCAGAGCAAAGTGTGTAGACGCTACTGAAAGACTATAAAAGGATATAGATAGTCTAGGTGAGTGGGCAAAGGTCTGGCAGATAGAGTACAATGTTGGGAAATGTGAGGTCATCCATTTTGGTAGGAATAAGATGTGTCGAGGGCGGTGGATAGAGGAGAGCTGGTGGATGTGGTCTTTCTGGATTTTCAGAAGGCGTTTGACAAGGTACCTCACAAGAGGTTATTGCAGAAGGTGAAGGGACATGGAGTTGGGGGTAGGGTGTTAGCGTGGATAGAGGATTGGTTGTCAAATAGGAGGCAGAGAGTGGGGGTCAATGGGTGCTATTCGGATTGGCGGATGGTGACTAGTGGAGTGCCCCAGGGGTTGGTGCTGGGGCCTCAGCTATTTACCATTTATATCGATGATCTGGAGGAGGGAACTGAGTGTGTGGTGTCGAAATTTGCTGATGACACCAAGATTGGTGGAATGGCAAATTGTGCGGAGGGTGTGGAGAGTCAGCAGAAGGATCTAGATAGGCTGGGCGAATGGGCCAGGAAATGGCAAATGGAATTTAATGTTGGCAAGTGCGAGGTGGTCCACTTTGGTAGGAATAATGGTAGGAAGGACTATTACTTACGTGGAGAAAAACTGCAGCAGGCGACGGTGCAGAGGGACCTCGGGGTCCTTGTGCATGAGTCGCAAAAACCCAGCTTGCAGGTGCAGCAGGTGGTCAGGAAGGCAAATGGGATGCTGGCCTTCATAGCGAGGGGGATTGAATATAAAAGTAGGGAGGTCTTGCTGCGGCTGTATAGGGCATTGGTGAACATAAGAACATAAGAACATAAGAAATAGGAGCAGGAGTAGGCCATCTAGCCCTTCGAGCCTGCCCCGCCATTCAATAAGATCATGGCTGATCTGTTGTGGCTCAGTTCCACATTCCCGCCCACTCCCCATAACCCTTAATCCCCTCTCTTATCAAAAACCCATCAACCCGCGTCTTAAAAATATTCAGTGAGGCAGCCTCCACCACTTCAACGGGCAGAGAATTCCAGAGATTCACCACCCTTTGAGTGAAGAAGTTCCTCCTCAACTCCGTTCTAAACCGCCCCCCTTTTATCTTGAGGCTGTGCCCCCTAGTCCTACTGTCTTTTTTGAGCAGGAAGAGTCTCTCCACCTCTATCCTATCCATCCCATTCATCATCTTATACGTCTCAATGAGATCTCCCCTCATCCTTCTAATCTCTAACGAGTACAAGCCTAGTTTATTCAGCCTCTCCTCATAGCTCAACCCCCTCAACTCCGGTATCAGCCTAGTAAACCTCCTCTGCACTCCCTCCAAGGCCAAAATATCCTTGCGTAAGTACGGCACCCGATAGAGGTGGAGAGACTCTTCCCGCTCAAAAAAGACAGTAGGACTAGGGGGCACAGCCTCAAGATAAAAGGGGGGCGGTTTAGAACGGAGTTGAGGAGGAACTTCTTCACTCAAAGGGTGGTGAATCTCTGGAATTCTCTGCCCGTTGAAGTGGTGGAGGCTGCCTCACTAAATATTTTTAAGACGCGGGTTGATGGGTTTTTGATAAGAGAGGGGATTAAGGGTATGGGGAGAGGGCGGGAATGTGGAACTGAGCAGCGACAGATCAGCCATGATCTTATTGAATGGCGGGGCAGGCTCGAAGGGCTAGATGGCCTACTCCTGCTCCTATTTCTTATGTTCTTATGTTCTTATAGTAGCCGAAAGGACTATTATTTAAATGGTAAAAAATTGCAGCATGCTGCTGTGCAGAGAGACCTGGGTGTCCTTGTGCAGGAATCTCAAGGAGTTGGTTTGCAAGTGCAGCAGGGAATTAAGAAGGCAAATGGAATTTTGTCCCTCATTGCCAGAGGGATGGAGTTTAAAAACAGCAAGATTATGTTGCAGCTGTATAAGGTGTTGGTGAGGCCACACCTGGAGTGCTGTGTACAGCTTTGGTCTCGACTTGAGAAAGGACATACTGGCACTGAAGAGAGTGCAGAGGAGATTCATTAGGTTGATCCTGGAGTTGAGAGGGTTGGCTTATGAGGAGAGACTGAGTAGACTGGGGCTATACTCACTGGAATTCAGAAGAATGAGGGAAATCTTATAGAAACATATAAGATTATGAAGGGAATAGAGAAGATAAAAGCAGAGAAGTTATTTCCACTGGCGGGTGAAACTAGAACTGGGGAGAGGCAGATTTAAGACTGAGTTGAGGAGGAACTTCTTCACGCAAAGGGTTGTGAATCTGTGGAATTCCCTGCCCGGTGAAGCAGTTGGGGATACCTCACTGAGGCAAGGATAGATAAATTTTTGAACAGTAAAGGAATTAAGAATTATGGTGAGCAGGCAGACAAGTGGAGCTGAGTCCACAAAAAGATCAGCCATGATCTTATTGAATGGCAGAGCAGGTTTGAGGGGCCAGATGGCCCACTCCTGCTCCTAGTTCTTATGTTCTTAAGTATTCTGGAATGGGAATAGTTTCTTACCATGTACCTACCCCGTCCTTACCTGTCAGAATGTCAAATACCTCTATCAAGTCTCCTTTTAGCCTTCTGACTTTCCTTGTTACTCTAGTTGCTAATCCATTAAGGTAGCCAGAAAATGAACTTTAGACAAATTAAGTAAACATTTGTACACTCATACCTTCCAGCAATATTTCAAAATTACGTTTCTTGTGGACTTTACTACATACAGAAGGGTAATAATCAATGCTTTAGAGAAGAGACAAGTCAAGAGGTAATCCCCCCTTGTTGATGAATGATAAGGAATTATAAAGTGTCTTTCCATCCCCAAGCACCTCTGCCCACTATCTACATTATAATTTTGAAATTCAGTCACTTTTACGAAAGCCATGATGTGGAGTTGCCAGCATTGGACTGGGGTAGGCATAGTAACTAGTCTCACAACACCAGGTTAAAGCCCAATGCGGAACAGCGCTCCAAAAGCTCTGCTACCAAATAAACCTGTTGGACTTTCACCTGGTGTTGTGAGATTACTTACTTTTATTAAACATAGCAGCCAATTTGTCCACAGCAAGAACCAAGAGTCAGCATTGAAGTAAATGACTCATCAATCTAATTTACTTGGTCAGTAAATGTTGGTCAAGATTCCCGCTGTCCCGTGAATATTGACCTAGGATCATCTCCCAGGCAGGATCGCAGGTGAATAGTAGATCCAAAATCCATCAGCTCTGGGGATAGTGCTGCACCCCTCAGCATTAGCTGAGATTATGAACAGAATCGGTGGTGTTGATGGGTGGGATGCTGTCACAGGGTCAATTACCCTGGGATATCTTGAAGCTGTGCATGGTACCCCAAAGTCCAGTGGATGCTGGGATAGTGAGTAAATTTAAAGAGGAATTAGATAGATTTTTATAGATTGGGAATGGGTTGAAGGCTTATGGGGAGAAGGCAGGAAAATGGGGATGAGGGGCATATCAGCCATGGTCGAATGGTGGAGTTGACTTGATGGGCCAAATGGCCTAATTCTGTTCCTGTATCTTATGCACTTATGGTGCTTTATAAGTGCAACACTTTCATTCCAATGGGGCCATGACTGGTAACAGAATGCAATATCTGCAATGTCCCTGAAAACTTCAAAAGAAATTAATGTTGAACAGGGAACCGATGATAATCTATCAGACGACAGGTATTCACAAGAGAGATCATTTGATTAGATCACAGCGTGGCTCCAAATCCTTTAAGACTCCAACTGCATCTTTGCATCCCAGCTAAAAAATAATCCATTACGAGTTTCCATTTTCTTTAGTCTGTGCGCTAAACAGGGTATTCCCTGTGGTCATTACATCTCTGTAAGTTGGGTTTTGTTATATTAAGTATTGTATTTTCACAGAATAGAATTCTCAAATCATGAAAGTAGTGATGGAATTCCTAATAGGTTCAACAGAGTCCACACACAAGCCTCGCCTTCTGGGAGAAAGTCTCGGAAACAAATCCAGGAGAGTTCCATATATTTTGTTAAGTTGAAACTGGCCAAAGGCATCTATGTCATGCTTTTCACACATTTTTCCAAATAGAGAACGAATTATGTTGATGTGCAGTGACCATTGTTATCCAGATAAATAACTCAAAGTCTTCAACGCACCAGAGATCTCAGAAAATAACATCTGCCTGAGTGATGTTGGTTGACGTTTGCCACTGGCCAGGACACCAAAAGGATTCTGGGTGGGATTTCCTGTGCTCCTCCCCCCCTCCCACCCCCACCACTCCCCACACTGTGTGTCCACCATGACATCCTGTCATTGGCTGGTGGTGGGATACTCTGATCTCACTGCTGTCAACAGGATTTCCCGTTCCATGAACACTCGTTACCAGGAATCCCATGACGGAGGGGTTGGGAGGGTGGTGGTGGGAGGGTGCGGGGGGGACTTGGAAAATCCCGCAAGTGAGAATGGTCGGGAAATTCCAGCCTCTATAGTAAAAAGTAGAAAACAACGGGAATACTCAGCAAGTCAGGCAGGATCTGTGCAGATGGACATTTACTTAATGTTTCAGGTCTCTGACCTTTTGGCAAAATAATTGCGATTGACAATTCCACCCGAGGAAAAAGCCTCTGACTATCCACACTGTCTGTGCCTCTCGTAATTTTGTAGACCCTTATCAGGTCTCCCCTCAACCTCTGTCTTTCCAGGAGGATGTGGAAGCTTTGGAGAGATGTAAAGAAGGTTCACCAGGTTGTTGTCTGGTCTCGAGGGTGTTGGCTATGGGAAAAGGTTGAATAAACTAGGATTGTTTTCACTAGAAAGATAGAGAGTGAAGGGAGTCCTGATCGAGGCTACAAAATTATGAGAGGCATAGACTGGGTGGATAGTCAGAGACTTTTTCCCAGGGTGGAAGTGTCAATTACAAGAGGGCACAGGTTCAAAGTGAGAGGGGGAAAGTTTGAGGGAGATGTGCGGGGGATGTTGTCCTTGCAGAAAGTGATGGGTGTCTGGAATGCACGACCAGAGAAGGTGGCGGAAACAGGTACATTAGCAACATTTAAGAGGCATTTGGATGGATACATGAATAGGGAGAGAATAGAGGAATTAGCAGAAGTGTTTTTAGTTTAGCTAGGGCATCATGATCAGCACAGGCTTGAAGGGCTCGCTCGGGTGATGTCATTTTCTTTGTTCTTTGTTCTTGATCCTCCATCATTGCAGTGGCTTCTCAGTACTGCCGCTCTACCACTATTGCACTCTCTCAGTATTGCGCCTTTGAGAATCAGGCCCACCCTCAATGCTGCCCCTCTGACAGCGTCCCTCAGTATTACTCCTCCCCATATCTTCCTCCCCATTCATTCACCCCAATCCAGTCCATTCGCAGCCTGAAACTGCCAAATGGACAAGTTCACGCTTCCCTACATTATACTCCATTTGCCCATTTTCTGTCCTCTCCACTTGCCTTTGCAGGTTCGCTACCTCCTCCTGACAACTTAGAACATAGAACATAGAACATTACAGCGCAGAACAGGCCCTTTGGCCCACGATGTTGCGCCGACCAAATAAAAAAGCAATGACCCTCTAACCTAAACCAATCCCTTTCCATCCATAAACCTATCCATGGATCTCTTAAACACCCCCAAACTAGGCGCATCTACAACTGCAGCAGGCAGGGCATTCCAATCCCTCACCACCCTCTGGGTAAAGCACCTACCTCTGACATCCGTCCTATATCTACCACCCCTTAATTTAAAGCTATGCCCCCTCGTGCTAGCTTTCTCCATCCGAGGAAAAAGGCTATCACTGTCCACCTTATCTAAACCTCTAATCATCTTATATGTTTCAATAAGGTCCCCTCTTAGCCGCCTTCTTTCTAACAAAAACAACCCCAAATCCTTCAGTCTCTCCTCATAGGACCTTCCCTCCATACCAGGCAACATCCTGGCAAACCTCCTCTGCACCCTCTCCAATGCCTCCACATCCTTCCTATAATGTGGGGACCAGAACTGCACACAGTACTCCAAGTGCGGATGCACCAGAGTTTTGTACAGTTGCAACATGACGCTGCGGCTCCTAAATTCAATCCCCCTACCAATAAACGCCAAGACACCGTATGCCTTCCTAACTACCTTATCTACTTGATTCCCAACTTTCAGGGATCTATGTACGCATACACCTAGATCCCTCTGTTCATCCACACTATTCAGAGTCCTACCGTTAGCCCTATACTCTACACATCTGTTATTCCTGCCAAAGTGAATTACCTCACACTTTTCCGCATTAAACTCCATCTGCCACCACTTGGCCCAGCTCTGCAACTTGTCCAAGTCTCTCTGTAAACTATGACACCCCTCTTCACTATCTACCACTCCTCCGACTTTGGTGTCATCAGCAAATTTACTGATCCACCCAACTATACCCTCATCCAGATCATTTATAAAAATTACAAACAGCAGTGGCCCCAAAACAGATCCCTGAGGCACACCACTTGTAACCGAACTCCATGACGAATATTTACCATCAACCACCACCCTCTGTCTCCTATCTGCTAGCCAATTCCTGATCCAATTAACTAAATCACCCCCAATCCCATACATCTGCATTTTCCGCAGATGTATGTCTTCCTTCTTCCCAACTACCTTGGTGTGATTGATAAATTTAGCTCCCACACATTCAGACCCTTCATTCAAATCATTGATGTAGATTGTAAATAGTTGAGGTGGTATTCCACTGGTTATCGCTCGCCAACCCAACAAAGACTATTTATCCCTACTCTTTGCTTCTTGTTAGCTAACCAGCCCTTCATCCACTGTAATATACTATCCCCATACTATATAATCTTATCTTATGTAATAACCTTTGATGTGAGGCTTGATCAAGCGCCATCTGGAAATTCAAGAACTCTGCCTGAAATGTTGAGTGAGATTCCCTGGCCTCCCAGCTGTGTGTTTCCTGCCAGCAGAATCTGGCACGTTGTTTGCTGGCAGTGGGATTTTCTGGTTCCACTACTGGACAATGGGAATTCTCACTGACATCACCCTGCACTGGCAGGAAACCCGCAGGCGGGGGTGCATTGTCGGCGCAACCAGAGAATCCCGTCCGCATGAACAGCTGGAGAATTCTGGCCGTTAACTCTCTTTCTCTCCACAGTTGCTGCCCGGCTGATTGAGTATTTCCAGCAATTTTCAGTTCCATCCAGTCTCACCCCAGTGTCCACTTCTTTTAGTTCATTCATGGGACACGGGCGTCGCTGGCTGGCCAGCATGTATTGCCCATCCCAGGTTGCCCTTGAGAAGGTGGCAGTGAGCAGTCTTAGAACAATAGAACCATAGAAAATTACAGCTCAGAAACAGGCCTTTTGGCCCTTCTTGTCTGTGCCAAACCATTTTTTGCCTAGACTCACTGACCTGCACTTGAACCATATCCCTCCACACCCCTCTCATCCATGAACCCGTCCAAGTTTTTCTTAAATGTTAAAAGTGACCCCGCATTTACCACTGCAGTCCATGTACTGTAGATTGACTCACAATGCCGTTAGGAAGGGAATAACAGGATTTCAACCCTTTTTTTTGGACTGCATGGATTATGGAAACTCAAATGCATATCCGAGAGATACCAATTGCTTCCTCAGGTCATATATTACCATGATTATATTGCGACAACCATTTGTATTTCCTCTGGGCACTATCATGTTTCTGTAATTATCTCGTTATCACCTTCTTCTGCCTTCTGCAATCGTACTTCTCTATTTAATTACTGCTATCTTTTTGTTGACCTCCCTCTCTCTTCTGTTTTTTTTTCCCTATCTGTTTGCATTCTCCTACCTCTGTTCTTGCTTACAAAGGCAACAGATCGTGACCTGAAATGTTAACAAGTGAAGCATAAAGGTTAAGCTGCTGGATAGTCAACTTGTGGACCTAGCCTAATGACCTCAGGAACAAGAGTTCAGATCCAGTCACAGTAGTGGGAGGGAATTTGAATAAGTTCAATTAATTAAATAGAATCTGAAATTAAAAGCTAGTCTCAGTAATGGTGGTCATGAAACTGTCAAATTGTTGCAAAAGTCTGAATCAATAACATTTTTTGGGAAATGGAATTTATTGTCCTTACCCAATCTAGCCTATACATGATCGTAGAAATAGTTCGTAGAATTTCTACAGTGCAGAGAGAGGCCATTCACTAGCGTTTGCTACCAAATAAACCTGTTGGACTTTAACCTGGTGTTGTGAGACTTCTTACTGTGTTTACTCCAGTCCAACGCTGGCATCTCCACATCATGACTATGGGGGAAGTCCCAGAGGATTGGAGAATAGCCAATGTTGTTCCTTTGTTTAAGAAGGGTAGCAAGAATAATCCCAGTAATTACAGGCCAGTGAGCCTCACGCTAGTGATAGGGAAATTATTGGAGAGGATTCTTCAGCACAGGATTTACTCCCATTTGGAAATAAATGGGTGCATTTGTGAGAGGCAGCATGGTTTTGTGAAGAGGAGGTCATGCTTCACTTACTTGATCAAGTTTTTCGAGGAAGTGATGAAGATGACTGAAAGTAGGGCAGTGAATGTTGTCTACATGAATTTCAGAAAGGTCTTTGACAAAGTCCCTTACGGCAGACTGGCGCAGAAGGTGAAGTTACAAGAGATCAGAGGTCAGCTGGCAAGGCGGACACAGAATTGGCTTGGTTGTAGAAGACAGAGGGTAGCAATGGAAGGGTACGTTTCTGAATGGAGGGTTGCGACAAGTGGGGTTCCTCAGGGATGAGCGCTGAGATCTTTGCTGTTTGTAATATATATAAATGATTTGGAGGAAAATGTGACTGGTTTGATTAGTAAGTTTGCGGACGAAACAAAGGTTGGTGGATTTTCAGACAGTGATGAGGCATATCAGAGGATAAAGCAGGATACTTTATCCAAGATTCCCAAGTCGGTTGGAGGCTTGGGTGGAGAGATGGCAGATGAAGTTTAATCTGGACAAATGTGAGGTAATGCATTTTGAAAGGTCTAACACAGATAGGAAATATACAGTAAATGGCAGAACCTTCAAGAACATTGATTGGCAGAGAGATCTGGGTGTACAGGTAAATAGGTCACTGAAAGTGGCAACGCAGGTCGAGAAGGCATACAGCATGCTTGCCTTCATCTACCGGGTCATTGAGTTTAAAAATTCGCAAGACATGTTGCAGCTTTATAAAACATTAATTAGGCCGCACTTGGGATCAAGTGTTCAATTCTGGTCACCAGACTGCCAGAAGGATGTGGAGGCTTTGGAGAGGATACAGAAAAGATTTACCAGGATGTTAGCTGGTATGGAAGGCTTTTTCTACGAGGAGAGAAACTTGGTTTGTTTTCACTGGGACGATAGAGGTTGAGGGGCAACCTGATAGAAGTCTACTAGATTTTGAGGGGCATGGATAGAATGGATAGTCAAAAGCTTTTTCCCCAGGGTGGAAGCGTCAATTACCAGGGGGCACAGGTTTAAGGTGTGAGGGGCAAGGTTTAAAGGAGATGTACGAGGTAGGTTTTTTTACACAGAGGGTGGTGGGTGCCTGGAACTCGCTGCTGGGAGAGGTAGTGGAAGCAGATACGATACTGACTTTTAAGGGGCATCTTGACAAATATATGACTAGGATGGGAATAGAGGGATATGGTCCCCAGAAGGGTAGGGGGTTTTAGTTCCATCGGGCAGCATGACCAATGCAGGCTTGGAGGGCTGAAGGGCCTGTTCCTGTGCTGTAATTTTCTTAGTTCTTTGAAACAGGGTCTCCAGAGAAACAGAGACCAGATGCAAACAACAGACGTTTTATAGCTTTAAGTGATTTAACATAGGGAGTGCATTGTGACTGCATAAAAATAAAGTGTTAATGAGATAATACTAAAAATATTCACAAGTAGCTGTGTTCAATTTGGTTCTTTATAGCTGAGATTTGCTCACAACCCAGTTCCAACCGAATGATAGAATACTGGAGGCTTGCAACTTGAATGCAATTTTTAAAAATGCTCTCTGTGAGCAAAAGAGTTGGAAAGCTGTAAAATCCCTCTTTTAAAGAAAAAGATGGGATTTTTTTTCCCACATTTTTTCTTGTAAATAATAGCCTGTGAATAAAATCAAAAATTGCCTCCTTAAAATCTGATTGTTTCTTCAATTCTTTCAGTGAAATGTTGGATCTCCGAGCAGGGGATTTTTAAACAATAAAACATCTCATCAGTAGACTGTGCCTGGTCAGAGTGATGTGGGGATGCCGGTGTTGGACTGGGGTAAACACAGTAAGAAGTCTCACAACACCAGGTTAAAGTCCAACAGGTTTATTTGATAGTAAACAGCACAAGCTTTCGGAACGCTGTTCCTTCATCAGGTGAGTGGAGAGTTCTGATCAGGAACAGGGCGTATAAAGGCACACACAGAATACTGATTAGAATGTGAGTCTTTACAGCTAATTTGCTATTCAAGTCTTAAAGGTGCAGACAATGTCAGTGGAGATAGCATTAAGCATAGGTTAAAAAGATGTGTATTAGAACATAGAACACTACAGCACAAACAGGCCCTTCGGCCCACAAGTTGTGGCAATCACATCCATACCTACCAGGCCATAGAACTACCTATAACTCCCAATCCCATGTACTCATCCAGAAGTCTTTTAAAAGACCCCAGTGAGTTCACCTCTACCACCACCAACGGCAGCCGATTCCACTCACTCACCACCCTCTGCGTGAAAAACTTACCCCTAACATCTCCTCTGTACTTGCTCCCTAGCACCTTAAACCTGTGTCCTCTCATACCGACCATTTCAGCCCTGGGAAATAGCCTCCGAGAATCCACCCTATCTATTCCTCTCCACATTTTATAAACCTCTATCGGGTCACCTCTCAACCTTCATCTCTGCAGGGGGAAGAGCCCTAGCTCCCTCAACCTATCAATATTGTCTGCAGACAGGACATAAGTGAGGTTTTGCAAGTCCAGGCAAGTCATGGGGGTTACAGATAGTGCAACATGAAGCCAAGATCCCAGTTGAGGCTACCCTCATGTGTGAGGAACTTGGTTACCAGTTTCTGCTCAGTGACTCTGCACTGTCATATGTCGTGAAGGCCACCTTGGAGAACATTTACCCAAAGATCAGAGTACAGTCAAAGTAACAGTAATACTCCTGGCCAGAATGGACAGGGTAACTCCACCATCATTGAACCATAGAATCCTATAGTGCAGAGCAAGGCCATTTGGCCTGTTGGGTCTGTGCTGATTCTCCAACAGAACATCTCAGCCAGACCCACATTATCTCAACAACCCCATGTATTTATCCCATAATCCCCCAAATCTACACATCTTGGGACACTAAGTGGCAACTTAACTTGGCCAATCCCCCTAACTTTAGTTCACAAGTTACATGGGATTAGTAGTAATTTATCAGTTTGCATAGGTGATTGGCTGATAGGCAGAAGAGAAAGAGTTGGGATTTTTTTTCTGGATGGCACGAAGTAACTGGTGGGGTGCCACAGGGTTCAGTCCTTGGGCCCCAGCTATTTACAATCTATATTAATGACTTGGATACAGGGATAGAAGAGTCTATGGACAAATTTGCAGATGACACAAAAATAGCCGGGACAGTAAGTTGCAGTGAGGAAACAAGAACCTTACAAATGGATCTCGATAGGTTAGGAGAACAGCCTGAAATGCGGCAGGTGGAATTGTAGGTGGTAAGTGTGAGGCTGTGCATTTTGGTCAGAAAAATGGGAAGACAACTTATTATCCAAATAGGGAGAGAATTTGGGGTGGTCTGGTGCAGAGGGATCTGGGTGTCCTCGCTCATGAGTCACAGAAAACTAGCATGCAGATACAGTAGATAATAAAGAAAGCAAATTGAATGATGGCACTTATAGCTAAAGGAATGAAATATAGAGGTAAGGAAGCCTTGTTACAACTACACAAGGCATTGGTGAGACCGCACCTTTGGAATGTGGGAGGAAACCAGAGCACCTGAGGAAAGTCATGCAGACACGGGGAGAATATGCAAACTCCATACAGACGGTGACCCAAGGCTGGAATTGAACCTGAATTCCTGGCACTGTGAGGCAGCAGCGCTCACCACCATATCACCATCCAGGCACCCATCCTGCCTGAACAACCAACTGTTACACACAAACTGGCATTGATTTCATAATGACCGCTGATTGGCTGAACTTCAGAAAGCAGTGAGCAGAGATAAGAAGTGTCCAGTCAGAATGGCAGAGAGCTGAAAGATAAATGGGATTTCACAATGATATCAATGTTCACGTTTATATGAATGATTTAGATTTTGGAAACAGGGCTACAACCCCTAAATTTGAAAACAATCCTAAATTGAGAGGAATGGGTCAGTACTCACAGAAACCCCACATTGCAGAAAGAGGCTGTCCAGCCCATCAACTCTCCACTGACCACAATCCCACCCAGGTCCACTCCGGCAATCCCACATATTTACCCTGTTAATCTCCTGGCACTAAGGGTCAATTTACTATGGCCAAACTATCTAACCCACACATCTTTGGACTGTAGGAAGAAACAGGAGCACTCAGAGGGTGCACATCCTCCCCATGTAGGCACAGGAAGGATGTGCAAACTCCACACAGTCAATGACCCAAGGCCAGAATTGAACGCGGGTCCCTGGCGCTGTGAGGCAGCAGTGCTAACCACAGTGCCACCATACCACCCTTAAATCGGGAGATAAATTCATTGAGTCACTGCAGGTCTTCTAGACTCTCCTGTCCATCCCTGGATAGGTGAGATTAACAAACCAGTAGGTTGATTGTTACTTCTTCTGTAATGTTATCCGTTGTAAATGGTGAATTGAGTTCCAGAGTGTATTCCCCATTGCCCACTTGTTGTAACTGCAGTAAAATACCTGCTCCAGGTGAGGCTCAAACTCACAACCTCGGCATAGACCGCCGTCTGCACAAGTACCGTGCGCTAACCAATTGTGCCACTGGAGCACTGCAGTAGTGAGGAGGACAACAACAAAAAGACATTAACAAACTTGCACAGGAGGTGAATAATTGGGAAATCAATTTCAGCACATGTCGTTTTGAAGTATCTCATTTTGATGAGAAGAATAAAGAGGTGATGTATTATTTACAAAATAATAATCTCATTGGGGTGCAGGAGCAAAAGCATCTGGGATTGCAAAGGCACAGCATGAACTGTTTGGGCTGAATGGCCAGTTTCAGTTGCATGTCCTATTCAATTCAGCCATTTCAAAATTATTTCTATAATTTTCTATGGACTTAAAAGTCTTATCTAACTCCCTATCGCTCATCCGCTTTGGATTGTTATGATTCCAGCTGATGTTACTGTTGGAGAAGTCAGATCCCGGGTCGAACCAAAATTGAGAGATCCTAACTTTTGTTTTTTGTCCAGAAAGGTGGATGGAAGTTACTGAAGAGTCACAGGAATTTGCTGATTAACTTTTAGCAAGATAATAAACAAAATGGACTTTATTACACAACTCCTTCACCCCAACTATACCTTCATAGATATATACAGATTCATCAGGGTAACCCAGTTACAAAGTCTGTCTTAAATTCTAACACTCACAGTAAACACAGCCCATGTAAATCAACAGGTGACCTGTGGTCAGAAACACCACACTCTGAAAAGCCAGATGATCACACCTCCACCCTGTTTATTTCAACATTCTGTTTTCTGTCCATTCATCTGTTAATTGTTAATCTATGCTGATGTGTTAATCCACAATCCCATGGGTCCTCATTTTATGTCTTAATCTCTACTACTTTATTTTTTAAAATTCATTCATGGAACATGGGCTGCCCAGCATTTATTGCCCATCCCTAGTTGCCTGAGGGCAGTTGAGAATCAACCACGTTGCTGTAGCTCTGGAGTCACACACAGGCCAGACCAGATACCGTGGCACATTTTCCTTCCCTAAAGGTCATTAGTAAACCAGATGGGTTTTTCTGACAATTGACAATGGTTTCATGATCATCTGTAGATTCTTAATTCTAGACTTTTTTATTTAATTCAAATTCCGCCACCTGCCATGGTGGGATTTGAACCCAGACCCCCAGGACATTAGCTGAGTTTCTGGATTTATTGTCTAGCGATAATATCCTCTGGTTTCCCGTTGTCCATCTTACTGAAGATCAGTGGAGGGTGGGTATCATTTCTTGGAACTCGGCCAAGGGTGTAAATGGGGTAGAAATTATCTGTCGATGTTGGACACATGTGGTGAGATCAAACAGTATTTTAGTTCCCTATTACAATGCTGCTTAATCCTTAACCATCCTTTGAAGTGGCCTGGAACTTTGCACCATTTTCTGGTGGCATTTCAGGGTGGGGAATTTATGCTGCTCTTGAGAGCAAGTGACCCCCACCCTGAGAAAGAACAAATAAGCAACAGCAAGTGCTTCATTTCTGACTGCAGAACTGCTCACTATTATTGATTCGTTGTGTTTTGAATAAATGAATGGACTGTAATAACTTGTGTGGCTTAATTCTGCTTCACCAGAGGAAAGTCAATGTCTAAAGAACCCAACATTTCAAGGCAGTCGCTGCTGTAAATCATTACCATAATGTCTGATGTGTAACTTGCATCTTTCTGTCTGACTTTAGGTTTATTGTTCAGGTTGGGTGGAATTTTACTGGAACATCCGCCCGAGGTTCGTACAATCCCATCCGAGGCCAACAGAGAATGGTGTTCTCCGAGCCTCGTCCGCCACTGGAATTGGGGTGGGCATGCCAGTAAAATTCCGGCCAGTGACTCACATGTTTGTGTGTTTGGAAAGGGTTGGATTGGTGTCAGCTGTACCCCAGTTGACTGCACTGTCCCCTGAAGCAGAAAGTTGCAAAGTCCATTCCCATTCCAGTGGCGTAAGCACAAAATCTACGTGGCGACAGTACAGCTCCGAGGGAGTGCTGCACTTCTGAAAGTGCTGCCTGCGGGCTGAGATTTTACACCAATTCTCTATCCACTGAATACAGAGGGTGCCATGGTGTTATTCTAAAGCCCAGGCTAATGTATCTCCAATCTCATTTGAACAGATTGGTGGACAAGTGGTTGGCACTGCTGCCTCATAGTGCCAGGGACCCGGGTTCAGTTCCAGCTTCGAGTCAGTGTCTGTGTGGAGTCTGCACCTTCTCCCTGTGACTGCGTGGGTTTCTTCCGGGTGCGCAGGTTTCTTCCCACAGTCCAAAAATGTGGCAGTAAGGTGGATTGGCCGTGCTAAATTGTCCCTTTGTGACCAAAGATGTGTAGGTTAGGTGGATTGACCATGATAGATGTGTTGGAATATGTGGACAGGTCAAGTAGGGGGAGGGCCTGGATAGGATGCCCTTTCAAAGAGTCAGTGCAGACTCGAAGGACTGAATGGCCTCTTTCCTCACCACAGGAATTCTATGCTTCTAGTCTGAGCTTCTATTACTTTTTCATTGTCACATTCCTGTTTACGAGAGCTTCCTGTGCACAAATTGGCCGTTGTGTTTCCTACGTTACGATAGTCAAAACACTTCAAAGTAGTCATTGGTTTCAAAGTTTTATGAGGTCATGAAAAGTACTAGCTAAATGTAAGGTTTTGTTCTATTTCAAAGAGTCAGCTATGGGTCTCCTATATGATACATGCATGCTTGGCATGTCCAGCATATACCTCTGGTTCCTGCATTGCATTTTGCAGTAGAAGAGTAGAGCTGCTGGCAAGTGTGTTTATCACTGGCAGCTAACAATAGCTTCAATTCTGGCTTGGAGACATTCGACCGGGGCACCTGCGGTCTGCTTGCCTTCAAAGAGATCCAAAATGAGGTGCAACCTTGGATTTGCATTGCGCATCTGGTGTTCAGAAGCAGTTCCAAACCTTTACTATGATCCATAACTTACATACCACACGCCTGAGTTAAAGAATATTTGCATCCATGCAGATCCTGAAGCACTTAGCTCAAATACAAAAACCAATAACGTTATTGACCTGTTAAACGCAAGGCCCACTTCCCACCATTAAAGATTGTGCTGCTGATATCAATCAGTGCTCTTTGAAGCAGCCTAGTTACAGAATCATAGGATAATGGAATGATACAGAACACAGCAGGCTATGAGCCCCATCATCTTCTCATACAATCGTGCAGTTTTTCCCCTTTAGAATATTCACTTTCTTGTATGTGTTAAAATGCTAAGAGATAGGAATTAAATCACACCACGTGTAACTCCTGCTATTTGTTGTGGGCTGGCAAAATCTCACTAACTGTCCCGGCTGGAGACAATTCACATCTCTTTAACCTGTGCTTAACCCTCTCTCCACTTGCATTGTCTGTACCTATAAAGACTTGGTTACCTGTAAAGACTCACATTCCAACCATTATCTTGTAATTGAGTTTGTGTCCAAACATGCCGTGTTTGTGAACCCAGCTCTCCACTCACCAGATGAAGGAGCAGTGCTCCAAAAGCTTGTGATATCAAATAAACCTGTTGGACTTTAACCTGGTGTTGTGAGACTTCTTACTGTGCCCACCCCAGTCCGACACCGGCATCTCCACATCACGGATAGAAATTAAGGTTAAGAGAAAAGGTATCTTGTGACAGATATCAGGAATGAATGGCAACTGAGAACCAGGCTGAAACTACAAGTTGTCGGAACGCTTTGGTGCAGTGCTCCAAAAATCTCGAGATTACAGATGAAGCTTTTAGACTTTAACCTGGTGTTGTGGGATTTCTAACTGTGCCCACCCCCCAGTCCAACGCCGGCATCACCACGTTATGAATATACAAGATTCACAGCTGGGGGTAGGTGGAGAAGCAAACCAGAGAAGCAAAGAGGGAGTGTTAAAAGAGAATTACATCCAACAGAGAGGAGAATCCCAAAGTCTTAGATAGGCACGGAAATAGGGGCAATTGTAAGCATGAAGGGGATTTACGCTGGCAACACAAAGTATGCCTGGAATACTGTGCATCTGTCTTTACCAAGGAAGAAGATGGCAACAAGGCCACAGTGACAGAGCAGGCGGTTCAAACACAAGCAGGGCCTAAAATTGATCAACAGGTGGTGCTAGAAAGGTTTCTATACTTAAAGTTGATAAGGTGTCAGGATTGGATGAGATGCATCCAAAGAGACTGAGGGAAGTGAGGGTGGAAATTGCAGAGATGCTGACCAGAATTTTCCAATCTTCCTTAAATTCAGGGTTGGTGCCAGAGGAACTCTGCTATGCAACTTATTCAACATAGCGCAATGAAATCACCCACATCCATCAAAGACGGCAGGAGGACCCTTAGGTTAACATCTCACCTGAAATACAGCGCCTCTGACAATGTAGCACTCCCTCAGTAATGCACTGAAATGCTGGCAAACATTTTGTGCTCAAGTTGAACTTGAACTCAATATTTTTTGACTCAGAGGACAGGGTGACACTGACAAGGCCGTGGTTAACAACATGGTTGCTTTCTTAAAGAGAAGATGCACTAATTTGAAATTCATTAGGATGGAAAATGCTGGCGAGGAGATGAGGCCCATTAAGCGTCAGTTAGATGATGAAGTTTGTTTTTCAAAGCCTTCAGTTTGTAAAGGTGGTAGCCATGGTGTGGAGATGCCGGTGTTGGATTGGGGTGGGCACAGTGAGAAGTCTCACAACACCAGGTTAAAGTCCAGCAGGTTTATTTGGTAGCACGAGCTTTCAGAGCACTGCTCCTTCATCAGGTGAGTGAAGGGGCACTGCTCCGAAAGCTTGTGGGACCAAATAAACATGTTGGACTTTAACCTGGTGTTGTGAGACTACTGACTGTTCAGTTTATAAAGGAAGAGAAGGGAAGACTAAAAAATTATGAGGTGAGCAGAGTTCCATAAAAAAGCCAGACTTCCATTTAAGTAGCACCAGGACATCCCAAAGTGCTTTACAGCCAATTAAGTACTTTTGAATCATGTAGCAACATGGGTAATTCAGCAGAACATGCATGTGGCAAGCTTGCAAAAACTGCAGTGCGATAATAACCAAACAGTTGTTTTGCTGCTGTTGATTGATGGATAAACATTGGCCAGGACAAGTGGGGTAAGTACCCTGCCCTTCTTTGAAATACTGTTTCGGGATCGATTTTCTCCAACAGAGAAAGCAGATAGACCTTGGATTAAACATCTGATCTAAAAAACATGACCGCTCCAGCAGTGCAGCATTCCCTTGCTACCAGTCAACTTGACTTTTTGTTCTCAAGACATAGAAGGGAACTCATCTCGCAACCTTGTGAATAAAAGGTGAGAGTGCGAACAACGGAGCCACTGGTGATGCGGGTGGATGTGTTTAAGTGTCCATGCACAGTGTGATGTTCTCTCACTGTTGAGACAGCAGTGTGGTGCTACCAATAAAGATCAGAGCTGTCAGTTTGCAGGGCTAACAAACAGGTAGCAGTGTCAAAGAGAACCTGTGGCCTAACAGCAGCAAGACATGACTGATTATTCTCAAAAGTTCACCATTGACAGCCATGAGTAACCACTTGGTCACATTCAGTGATAATTGAAGTTTCTAGCTGATTGCACAATGGTTTAACCATCAGTCAACTTCACACCTCACGGGTTTATTGACTGGTTTCTTGGTCAGTGATATAACAAATGGAGATTTAAAAAAAAAACTTAAACGTTGTGACTAGCTGGTGTGCATGAGTCCTTACAGTGAGCTTTTTGATGAACATTATAATGGGGAGCAGAACATGTTATCCACTTTTCAAAGGCCTGTGTGTGAGCATTGAGCACTCCCAGGAGAGACTGAAACACAGGCACAAATGATGTAAAATTCCTTCTGCTCTATTCCAACGTTGTACGTTGATGTCACCCTCAAACAAACACTGCCTTCTGTAGCTGTGCAAGCTTCCTGCAATCTAACTTATGGCTTCTCAACAAACTGTAAACTTGTAGGCGTTCTGGTTGATGATATTTCTTTAATTCATGTCCATCTAGCACCTACTACAGTAAGAGAGTTGTAGAGGTATACAGAATGGAAACAGGCCCTTCGGCCGAACTTGTCCATGCTGCCCAGTTTTTACCACTAAACTCATCCCAATTGCCTGCATTTGGCCCATATTCCTCTACACCCATCTTACCCCTGTAACTGTCTAAATGTTTTTTTAAAAGACAAAATTGTACCCAGCTTGACTAAAGCCTCTGGCAGCTCATTTCAAACACTCACCACCCTCTATGTAAAAGTTTGCCTCTCTGGACCCTTTTGCCCCTCTCACCTTAAACCTTTGCCCTCTAGTTTTAGACTTCTTTGCCACTCTATCCACTTGTGACTCCACTTTCAAGGAGCTATGAACCTGTGCCCCTCGATGCCTTTGGTCTTTGACTCTCCCCCATCATTAACTGAGTATCAAAGACTCATTGAAACCCAGATGATTCTGAAGACATTTGACAGGGTGGACACTGAAAGGTTGTTTCTCGTGGTTGGAGAATCCAGAGAACGTGGACACAGCCACAGGATAAGGAGCCACTCATTTAGAAAGGCACCTTCAATCAGAGGGTTGCGAACATTCAGAATTGTCTACTCCCAGGATTGTGGATACTCTATTGCTGAGTATGTTCAAGGGCTGACATAAATAGATTTTTGATATTTCAGGGAATCAAGGGATGAGGAGCGGGAGGGTAAGTGATGAGATAAAATATTAGCCTGATTATATTGAATGACAGAACAGTTTCTAGGGGGGTGTATGGTCGAGCTATGGTTCCTTATCCAAATGCTCTGATGTAACAGAGCATCAGAGCAGAAAGGGAGCCCTTGGAGAGCTTCTGGATGTGTTTGCTTTCGTATCTTTATAGTTTACAACTTGGAGGAACAGTAAAACCTAATCCGAATAATTGTCAAAAATGCAAAAATAACCTTCGTCAGTGCAAAGAAAAAGCAAAAGAGGAGGCCTGTGATAGGGTGGAAGGCAGGAGAGATTAAAGGACAAAACATTTCATGACAATAGGCTAAACGGGAGTGGTAACGGGATTAGTAAATAAATTAATGATTTGTCCGGGGAGGTGCGAATGGCAGGATGCTGAACAGCTGACACCCATAAGTAAAGTAAATAAGAGAGAAAAATAGCCAAAGTAGCAAAACTAAAACAAAATGGAAACAGTGGTTACAATCTAAACTTTGTTGAACTCAATGTTGAGTCTGGAAAGGTGTAAAGTACCAAGTCAAAAGATGAAGCGATGTTCTTCAATCTTGCCTTGATCTATTTTGGAATGCTCTAATAGTCTAAACACTGAAAGGCCTGATTGTGAGAAAGGCGGAGAGTTCAAATGACCGGGGACAAGAAGGTGAGAGTCAGATTGTGACTGAATCACAGCATTCCTTCAGAAAAGTGTCACCCGGTCTGCGTTTGGTCTTCCCAGCGCAGCAAGACCACATCTTAAATAACAAACTGAGAGATGTGGAAGTGAGTCTGTTTCACCTGGGAGTCATTTTGGGACTTTGGGTGGTGAGGGGGGAGGGGGTGAAAGGTCCGATGTTCCACCTCCTGCAGTGACATGGAGAAGGGCTGTCAGGAGGTGAAGAGTTGTTACGAGCGACTGAGGGATGGAGGGGGAGACACAGAGGGAATGGTCTCTGCGGAACGCTGATGGAGAAAGACAAGGGAAGCTAGGTTTGATGGCTGGTGTGGACAAGGAGAATGCTGCCTCTTCAGATATTCTTTTACAATGCTCAGCAGGCATTTGCCCAGTGCTGGTGCTCATGAAACTATGTGTAAAGATGGTGTGAGTGCGTCCTGATGTAATCACGCACTCGCACAATATTTTGGTTGGTGGGTCAACAATTTAGCCCATAAGGGGCCAGATGAACAGGATTTTACATGCCCCATCAGGGGATGGGCTGATTGGCCAGGTGGCCTTTACACTTCAGCTACAACCTCGATCCAGGGTGGGGTGAATTCTCCGAGCTGAAATAGAATTAACAAATGTGCCTGGGCACTGAGTTCCATGTGTGATTGTGTGACCTAGTCACTTTTGGCACCGTTTTAACATCAATATTTCTTTCATGTGGATCTGTAGCTCCCCGAGACAGCTTCGCAGACACTGTGCCCCTGAGGGAGCACTGTAGAAACATCAGCACTCACTCCACCTTTCCTCACTGCCCACACACTTCCTGCCCTCCCCAACAGTGCATGTTGGAGGCTGGGTCACTGTTAATTGGCCGCTTGGCATCAAATTGAGCCCAAAGGGCCCACATTTTGTGCCAACCCAAAGAACGAGAATTCAGACCCAGTATTCGTAGGGATTTTACATCAGCTGCTTGAGTGAATAGTATTGAATGAATATTTGCAGAGCGGAAGGAGCAAGGTGGCAGGAGAAGGAGCTGCCCGCAGCTGTGTCCTCTCGCAGTTTGTCGGAACAGTTCAGAATTGATTGCTGCTCTTAATAAGCTTCAGTTTGAGACTGAAAGCAGCATTCAGTCTCTGACAATTTCTCCCCGACCAAAACGGTTATGTTTGACAGTGGATATTACACGAGAATTGGATGTGGTGAAGTTGTCATACAGCAAAATGTGGCTGGGATCCAGCCAGTGGTGAGGAGAGTATGGGGCCGGGGAAGTGTGTGTGTGTGTGTGTGTGTGTGTGTGTGTGTGTGTATGTGTGGGCGGGGGGGTGGGGTGGGGGAGAGAGGCAAGTAGATAGGGCAGGGTGGTGGTGGGAGGAGAGGGACGCGTAGTTGAGGGAGCCAGTAGAATCGCAAGGAGTTGTCTCACATTGACAGGGCTACACATAATGAACAGACCTGTTGGGGCTATGCACAAGTGCTCTATCGAATAGACAGTGGCTGAGCTGTCTTCTGTGGTGCTGTGTGTTTCTCTGCTTCTGTGATAAGTCAGTGTTTTCGGTGTGAGCCATCCTCAGTTCTGAAGGCTCACGACAGCAGGACATATGAACCCTGACAGATGGGAAAATAGCCTCCATTGATCCAGTGTGTGCAAAGCACAACTGCAGTGGATTGAACAACACAATATGTTTCCCTCCCTGACAGTTCTGTGGGTGCACCTACAGCACATGCACTGCAGTGGTTCAAGGACACTACAAAGTCTGACAACACCAGGTTTAAGTCCAACAGGTTTATGTGATAGTAAACTCACAAGCTTTCGAGGTTTCCCTCTT
Source organism: Carcharhinus amblyrhynchos (assembly GCF_965287045.1). Lineage (NCBI taxonomy): Eukaryota > Metazoa > Chordata > Chondrichthyes > Carcharhiniformes > Carcharhinidae > Carcharhinus > Carcharhinus amblyrhynchos. The sequence continues at coordinate 3,787,436 of NC_137336.1, read as the reverse complement.
CGTCAGGTGAATGGAGAATTCTGTCCTCAGACAGAGCGTATTAAGCACAGACAGTTTACAGATTACTGATTAGATTACTGATACTGTAAACTGTCTGTGCTTTATATGCTCTGTCTGAGGCCAGAACTCTCCATTCACCTGACGAAGAGTTTAACCTCGAAAGCTTGTGAGTTTACTATCAAATAAACCTGTTGGACATAAACCTGGTGTTGTCAGACTTCGTACTGTGTTTACCCCAGTCCAACGCCAGCATCACCACATCATGGTTCAAGGAGACAGCTCACCACCATGTTATGAATGAGTCAGCAATGTCCATATCCTATGAACAAATGACAAAAGTCAATCGGGGTAGAAGTTTGCTTTGGACAGCAGCACAAAGAGGTGGCACGATACTGGCTTCCTCTTTCACATCATTCAAAGCACTCCTGGCTAATCTCCCACTCCCAACCATCCATATACTCTATTCAAAACTCTGTTACTTGTGCCTTGACTGACACCAAGTCCCAGTCCTCTATTACCCCTGACCTCATTGATCTCCACATTGTCAAGTAACATCCTGGCTTTAAAATTCTCATCTAGTTTTCTTCCATCGGGAAAACGAATACCAAACTCTGAGGTCACGTATCAACCGACTCAAGAACAGCTTCTTCCCTGCTGCTGTCAGACTTTTGAATGGACCTACCTTGCACTAAGTTGATCTTTCTCTACACCCTAGCAATAACTGCAACACTACACTCTGCATGGTCTTGTTTCCTTCTCTATGAGTGGTATGCTTTTTCTGTAAAGTGTGCAAGAAACAATACTTTTCACTGCATACTAATACACGTGACGATAATAAATCAAATCAAAATCCCTCCACAGCCTTGTCTCTCCTGTCTGCTTTTGTGATATTGCTTGAGGGATAAATATTGGCCAGGACATTCGGGGAGAACCATCCTGCTCTTGGTGCCGGGGGGCCATTTACATCCACCTCAAAGGACGGACTCCATTTAACACCTCATCTCAGTTAAGGCAGCTTTGACATTGCAAACCACCCTGAGTAATGCACTACAGTATCAGCCTTGACAATATGTTAAGATCTCTGGAGAAGGGTCAGATATTTGGTGGGAGGGGAGAGGATTCACAGCTACTGTGTTTTTTTGTTAATATAAGTGTCATTTGTTATGTCACATTAGTGTCACATTACAAGATAACTCACTGTAGGGTGATTAGGTTGTTATTAAGAATTCTCATTAAAGTAAAACATTACCACTTCATTTTTTTTTTAACAAATTGGGGCTGTAAAAGTCAATTATTTTGCTAATCAAAATGATGAATTGGATGTTCGGATATTTGAAACCATCATTGAAATTATTATAAAGCAGTGCTCTCTGGGAACTGAATGCTGTCTATTGTCCTTATATGTGCTGGGCTAGGCTCATATCCAGCAAAACATCCGCGTCATGTACACAAGATCATGAGAAATAGGAACAGGATTAGGCCACCAGGCCCTTCAAGCTGCCTTGCCACTCAATACGGTCGTGCCAGATTTATGCCATCCTCAGCTCCTTTTCTGCTCTATTTCCTCATAACCCTCCCTCTGTTCCTCGATCTATCGAACATTTATCCAGCTCCACTTTAAATACCTCTAATTCATGTCGCGAGGGCTAGAATACAAGAGCAGGGATGTTCTTCTGAGGCTGTATAAGGCTCTGGTCAGACCCCATTTGGAGTATTGTGAGCAGATTTGGGTCCTGTTCTAAGGAAGGATGTGTTGGCCTTGGAAAGGGTCCAGAGAAGGTTCACAAGAATGATCCCTGGAATGAAGAGCTTGTTGTATGAGGAGCAGTTGAAGACTCTGGGTCTGTACTCGTTGGAGTTTAGAAGGATGAGAGAGGATCTTATTGAAAGGTCACTGTGAGGCCTGGATAGAGTGGTTGTGGAGAGATGTTTCCACTAGTAGGAAAAGCTTTAGCCGAGGGCACAACCTCAAGCTAAAAGGTCGATCCTTTAAAACAAAGATGAGGAGGAATTTCTTCAGTCAGAGAGTGGTGAATCTGTGGAACTCATTGCCACAGAAGGTTGTGGAGGCCGGATCATTGAGTGTCTTTAAGACAGAGATAGATAGGTTCTTGATTAGTAAGGGGATCAGGAGGTATGAGGAAAAGGCAGGAGAATGAGGATGAGAAAAATATCAGCCACGATTGAATGGCATAGCAGACTTGATGGGCCAAGTGGCCTAAATCTACTCCTATGTCTTATGGTCTTATGGTTTATCCTTTCATTTATCTCTGGAATTCTCTGCCCATTGACGTGGTGGAGGCTACCTCATTGAATATGTTTAAGTCACGGGTAGATAGATTTCTGATAGACAAGGGAATTAGGGGTTATGGGGAGCAGGCGGGAAAGTGGAATTGATCCACTTCAGATCAGCCATGATCTTATTGAATGGCGGGG